>NC_052631.1:5025000-6275000 GCF_016161935.1 Mauremys reevesii
AGCTGGTGTGAACTGTCATAGCTTCACTGAAGTCCATTCACACCAGCTGGGAGTCTGTGCCCTGGGCTCTGCTGAGCCTTTCCCTTGATTCCGCATGTAACTTAACCTCAGCTCACCTCAGTTCTCTCCATCCGTAAGTTAGGGATAATTACCCCCCAGGGCAGTGTTCGGACTTAACGTCTGTGAGTAAATCTCATTAGCACCTTTTGTACATGGCTTCCCCGTGTCTGCCATTGAATTGCTGGGCTATCATCATTCCCCTGCCATCCCTGTCTGCTTGTGCAGTGTAATATGCTGAACCTTAGGGGGTTTGCAAGCTATTTTTCTCTCTGATTATTTAGGGCTTGAGGGAGCCAGCTCCGTTTTCGGATGAAATTGAGGTGGACTACAGTAAGCCGTACGTCAGACTAACGTTGGAAGAGGCGACCCGCGGCACCCCCTGTGAGTACTGTAAAACCAAATGAGAAGGCAGTTACCGAAGCACGCGCACTGTCCTAGGACTTCTCCTGGCTCAATTAAAGAGTTTCATCCTCCCTTGTGTCAGGTTGGAAGGAGCCCTGCTTAGCTATTTAGGAGCGTTGTATCCACCTTGTGGGCTAAGACTATCATTACTTGTATTGCATGACTGCTGGAGACTGGGGCCTCTGTTCTGGGAGCCGTACGTATACATCCTACCAAAGAGCTTACATTCTCCTCAGTACTAACATCGCTCGTAGCCGCCCTCCGGAGTTGCTGTAGAGCAGTATCAGTGCTAACCCTCTTCTTTGCGGCAACTGAGAACTTAAACAGCTAGACGAGTAAAGAAGTCAAAAGGCATTTTTTAAAAAAAAAATCACTTGTCTTGTGCCAAGCATAAGATGTGTGAACAAAACAAATACCCATAACGGTGTCAGCGTTGTGAGGTGCCCTGCCTGCACGCTGGAGGATACAACAGCGTTCGTTCGATAGCCAATTTCAGTATGCTCAGCAGATCCGTCCCAGGGAGGAGGAGGGCGCCGATTTCTACAGTCACTTCTCTGAGTAGAATGGTACATTACTCACTGGTCAAGGTTTTGTTCAGAAGCATGAGAATAGCAGTGCTAGTAACCCCTGCTAGAGGCCGCATTCCTCTGCTGCTCCTATGCTGACTGTTCAAAGTACATGATCGTACCCAGCCCTTCATGGTGCCAGCTTCGTAGTTGTAATGAACACTGCACTTCTTTCTGTAAAAAGTCATTAAAGGAGATTTACTCATCTCGTGACCTGTCAGGGCCTATTGAACAGTCTCCCAAGGGAATTTCTGGAAGCCCCATGGCTTTGCACAGTCAAATCTAGACTGGCCTAAACACTAGCGCACAGATTTCCAAAGTGTTGTCTGTGATCCATGTTTTGAGAAAGTTCAAGATGCTCATTCTCACATACATACGCAAGGGCCCAGGCCTGTGCTGGCCCACAGATGGGGATTAGCGGTCTTGAATCTCTGATTCCTCAGTTTCTCTATGGAACCATGTAACACATTCAGGATCAATCAGATTGGCTCTGCAAGTAATAAATTCTTACTGTCTTTTAGCATTCGCTATACAGCTTGTCTACATCATCTAACATCTGTCCCTTCCCAGCAAAACTCATATTATTGCCTTAATTGACTGCCTCTGTGTCACAAGTGACCCAACTACTGTACATCTGTGTTCTTCCCCCACACTGGCCCTCTAGTCCCCTCTGCCTGCTGCTCCCTTTATCTGCTTCTCCCATCCTCAGCTTCAGACCTGCTTGAATGCTGCCCTCTATGCATGAAGCAGTCTCACTTCCTATCTGCCAAGTGCCCTCCCTCTGGCTCAGACTTGTCTGTCTGGCTTAGATTGGCCCAGAGAGTCATGTGTCTGACTTCCGAGATGGCTGAAGTGTCCCACAGCTGGGAGCGAGAGTCCTGTGTTGGCCCGGAAAAGTGGAAGTTAAGAAGTCTATTGTGGTTTTAGTAGTAGATGGGCTCCCGAATATCCTTTAGGCTGAATGTGAAACAGTGGGCAAAAGTTAAGCATGTGTGAGCTCAGGTATCGAAATAAACGAGCTGCTCTTTACTAAGAGATGGAGTAACCATTAATCTGAATGGGGCTGAAACATCTGGCCCCATCCAGGGAGAGCTTTATTCAGCACTAGCTTCTCCATGAAATTATCTGACGGCCCCAAGACCTAGCAGGACTGGCTTGTGCTGCCTCAAGATGATTTTCAGTGCAGCTTGGCATTTCTTGGAAGCAGGAACTAAAGGTTGGCTCAATAATAGCGCTGTCTGGTCAATTTAGGAGTCATACTGAGCAGGAATTCTCATTGGCCCTTCTTTCAGAATCGGAGGACAGCAGCTATAGTAGTGAGGTTCACCATGGAGTGTGGAGGGAATTGGGCAGATCTCAGGTTTTCCTCCAGGAGCCTGCTAGGCAAACGTAACACAAACCCATGCTAATTGGTTGCTGAACAGAACATTGACATGTTGCATTTTGATTCCTGTAGGATCGCAGTGTTGGATTCATAGACTCATAGACTTTAAGGTCAGATGGGGCCATTATGATCATCTAGTCTGACCTCCTGCACAAAGCAGGCCACAGAATCTCACCCACCCACTCCTGTAACAAACCCCTAACCTATGTCTGAGTTACTGAAGTCCTCAAATCGGGGTTTAAAGACCTCAGGGTGCAGAGAATCCTCCAGCAAGTGACCCGTGCCCCACGCTGCAGAGGAAGGCGAAAAACCTCCAGGGCCTCTGCCACTCTGCCCTGGAGGAAAATTCCTTCCCAATCCTAAATATGGCGATCAGCTAAACCCTGAGCATGTGGGCAAGACTCACCAGCCAGCACCCAGGAAAGAATTCTCTGCAGTAACTCAGATCCCATCCCATCTAACATCCCATCACAGGCCATTGGGCATACTTACCTGCTGATAATCAAAGATCAATTAATTGCCAAAATTAGGCTGTCCCATGTTTGCATTTTCCCGTTTTCCCTTTTTGCTGTGTGCACCTTCTCCCAGGGCAGCTGCACGTAGCCCCATGAGCGCACCACGCAGGACACTTTCGGTTTTAAGTCTGTCTGTGAGTGTCATTCCACGCTTAGTCTGGGCCCCCCCATGCGCTGACTCCTAACGGAAACAAACCAGCAATTTCCCTTCTCAAACCTTTTCTGGCTACAGCTCCACATTCTGACGATTGTTTCTATAACAACACGTACAACCAAATTCCTCCCACAAGGATCCCACGGCTCACTAGGTCTTCAAACCCACCCAGTAAGGCGCAGCCAGCAAATGCTTTCCCCAGGAATGGCTCTCCGTGAATAACATCTGTTTGTTTTTGTGCTCAGTGGATCGACCAGTCAGGGTTTACGCTGATGGGATATTTGACTTGTTTCACTCTGGACATGCCCGGGCCTTGATGCAGGCAAAGAACCTCTTCCCGAACACATATCTCATTGTGGGAGGTAAGGAGACGCCTCTTGACTTGGCAGCCTTACAGGAATTGTTTACCTTGCCAAAGGTAGGATTGCAACCCGTAGTTTCCTTTGCACTCTCCCACCCTCAGCGTCTTACGCTGTGCCTGGCAGCTCAAAGGGCAGCCACGTCGTAATCTCATCCTCTTCAGTATTGAATTGGCTACAGTACAGATGGGTCTGGCTATAAAAATGGAACTCCAGAACTGATTTTTTTTTTTTAAAGGTGGGAACTACTTTGTATTCTGACCGAGTTTGTCTAACCTTTGATCTAAATTTGTGTGTCAAGAAATGCTGCCAGAATATAAAGGGACGTTCTGAGCATCCGTTTGGAGAACAGGAGCAGTTGAAGAATAAGGAACTGTCCCTCTGTGTGCTGGGAGTGATTTCATCCTCCCTATATCAGCTGTTCGGCTGGAGCAGCAATATATCAGTTGAGATTGGCCTGTTCCCAAATTATTACATAGAGTTAATAAAAAATTGTTGATTTTATTTCACGTGATTTAATCAGCCTGGTAATTGGACTAATTGGATGATTTGCTATGAACCCATTCTGTTCTAGTCTGATTTGGTCAGATGGGTTTTGGCTTCGTTTCTAAATTTGGAAACCTGTTTGGTTCTGATGTTTCTGTGCTAGATGTCAGGGTTCTGGACCCGAGTCATCCCCTGTGTAAATGAGGCACTTCTGTGCCCCACCTAGTGGTGGTCCATAGAGCTGCCCTGTGCTCCCAGTGCTGATGCCCAAAGAGGAAGAACACTGGTAGCTTTTGAAGGAAAGTTGACTTTTCTGTATTCATAATTTCTTTCTCCAAGCAGCATGAGTTCCAGAGCCCTTGAGGGGCTGGGGTGAGGAGTTACCAGCCAGTCCACTGACCAGTTTTGCATAATAATGCTGTGTTCTTCACCATGTGTGGAAATCAGTGGACTTGATTTGAGAGGCTTCCTCGCCTCCGTAAAGCTCTCTTCCCCCCTCCACTCCCAAGCCTTTCACACCTGTGCTTTACTGCAGCAGTTCTCAAGCTGTGGGTCGGACGCCATTTTAATGGGGTCGCCAGGGCTGGCGTTAGACTTGCTGGGGCCCAGGGCCAAAGCCTGAGTCCACTTCGTGGGGCCAAAGCCCCAGGGCTTCCGCCCTGGGCGGTGGGGCTCAGGTTACAGGCCCCCCACCTGTGGCCGAGGCCCTTGGGCTTCAGCTTTGGCTCCCCCGCCTGGAGCAACGGGGCTTGGGCATGCTCAGGCTTTGATCCACCCTCCTGGAGTCATGTAATAACTTTTGTTGTCAGAGGAGAGTTGCAAAGCAGGGGGTGGGACGAGATCCCTCCTGAGGTCCCTCCCAACCCTAAGATTCTGTGGTTCTACGTCTGCGATCCCTTGCCTTACTGATTAGAGCTGGAGACTGGGAGTTGAACGCTGGGTTCTGTTCCTGAATCGCCAACACCTCTTGTGGCGCTTGAGCTGTAACTGCTGAGCCCGCTTAGCTTGGAAGATCTGCCAGGGTCTTGGCACAGAGTTCTCCCGTGCTGCACGGGGCAGACGGTGGAGTCAGGTAGTGGAGGGGGTCAGGGTGGCTATTCAGGAGACTAACAGAACTCACCTTTGCTCTGTGCCCGTGTCTGCAGTCTGCAGCGATGAGCTGACCCATAACCTCAAAGGCTTCACGGTGATGAACGAAAGCGAGCGTTACGATGCGGTGCAGCACTGCCGCTACGTGGATGAAGTGGTGAGAAATGCACCGTGGACCCTCACCCCGGAGTTCCTGGCAGAGCACCAGGTAAGACACCGCAGTAGAGCTGCCAGGGGCTTTCAGACAATCAGGCGATTGTGCTGCGTGTGTGCTTGTAACTACCATGCTCCTGCCACACACCTGCAGTACAGGATTCCGAGTCACTGCTGTATTTCCCTCTGGTCATTTGTACCAGCACGGCCTGTGGTAGAGCAGCCCTCTTGTGTTACACGTCCTAGTGTGTGCAATGAGTTGGTGTAACGGGCCACGTTTGTTTCTAAGGAGGTTAGGGGCCTGAGCAGAACGAGCCTGTAATGGCCGGTACTGTCAGAATCTGAGGAGGCCAGATCCATGGCGGGTCAGTCATAGTGAGGCCTCCTTTTTTCTGTTCCCTAGTATGAGAACAAGGCGTCACTCAAAGTTAGTGGCAGGTAAATGCAAAACAAGTAACAGGCCCGTGGGTGAAGTTCCACTAGCAGGAGGTTAGAGAGGCAAATACCATGGTTGGCTTTAAAAAGGGGCTGTAGTCGCCAGTAGTAACACTTTTGGTTGTGTAGATTGAGAGAAGGTGAATCAAATCTCCTGCTTCAGGACACTTGCTTATTTGCTGCAGGGGTCAGGAAGGAATTTACGGCCAGATGCACTGAGGAGCTTTCTCGCCTTCCTCTGGACATCAGATATTGCCCTCTGCTGGCACCAGGCTGCTGCTCACGGGCCGACAGTTCGCTCTGTTGATGACACTGTTTGAAGCTTGAACCTGCCGTTTGCTTCTTACTCCAGTTGTCTTCTCCTTGGCATGCACTCACAGGCTTGTCTAGGGCTACTCGGGAGGGCTCAGCTGTGGAGGGTTAACCTTGTTTCAAAAGCAAAGCCCAGTGACATTCCTCATTGCTTTGCTAGCCCCAGACTTGTACGCAGGTGCTAAGCAGTAAGTAATTAACCATAACTTGGTCATTAGATAAAAAGGTACCGTCTGTGGATTCAAGGAAAGATTTATTCTAACTTTTTCTTCAACTCCCAGATTGATTTTGTTGCCCATGATGACATCCCATATTCTTCTGCTGGGAGTGACGATGTTTATAAACACATAAAAGAAGCAGGTGAGGCATAAGTGGTGGTGGTGACCTGTAACCTTTACCATCTAGCACTAGCTGGTGGGTTTTGAGGCAGAGGTGATGGCAAAAACGTTGTTATGGTTACTGTCCAGCTTGGCAAGGATTGAGTGTCTAGGGAGACTGATCTCACTTCTGTCCAGGTTCTTTTACTGCTCCCTTTGCCGTGGGATCGGAGTGCCTAAAAGTTTGATTCTTCCACGCTAGGCTTGCACCACATTGGCAGGGCTCTTCCTGTGACACATGGAGTGAACAGAAGCCCTGGGTCTCAAAGGTCTAATCCAGCACCTCTAATACCATGGTCACTCTTAGTTCATTAGTCCTGGTGTGATGGATCTGCTCTTTCCTGATACACCCTTTAGGTAACAATGACCGCATGCTTGTTGTCTAATAGCTAGCAAAATAAGTGACCCACAGTTGTATCCCTCAGTCTCCATTCTAGAAATAGCAAGTGCGCCTCGTCTCTTGGTTAAAAATGGCACCGGTCTAAAAAAGCAAAATGCAGGGTACAGTTTTCACATCTGTTGGGCTTAAATTAATGTAACCCTCTCGTACTGCAATATTTTCGTGCTCGGGGTCATGGGTGGGACTGCAAATTTGTCTTGGCATTTTTGTCTCAAAGCAGAGAGCAGTCACGGTGAATTTAGTAAGAAGCCTGGGTGACTGCGCCTTTTTTTTTTATTTAAAAAAAAAAAAAAAGCCCCTCTTCTTGCCCTGCCCTGGGAACACCAACAACCCAGAGCAACACCGATAGCTTAATCCTGGCTGGGTGAGGAGAGGAGGACCCGGGAGGGGAGGGGGTTGGGGAGAGAGCCCACCCCACACTCACCCTGCAGTTCCTGTCCTGCGGGACTGGGGCCAACACCCTGTTGGGACAGCGGGTTGGGCGGGCCAAACTGGAGCAGCGCTGCAGCCTGGTGTGCCAGGCTGTGATGCCCACTTCAGGCACTGGGCCCAGCCACACAGGATAAGGAGCCGCCACAGTAACGAGAAAAGAGAAGTCATGGACCAATGAGAGAATCACGCTACCCTTGACTCTTGTCCTACTGTGACAAACCTCCAGCCACAAACATGGCTACCGGTGCTGTTTGTATTCAGACAAAGGCAGCATCCTCTCAGTCTTTCTCCCTTTGCCACGTCTCGGCCCATTCCATGAGGATGGGCTGGTATCCTAAGCACAGTATCCTAAATTCAGTGCTGGAGACTCCCTGAATAAAACGCATCTCTGGCAATATCAAAGAGAACCTAGTACAAACCAACCAGCCAAGTACGTTTCTTAGAAACATTCTCCCTTCCAGGTGATTGTTACCCTTTAGTCTCTAACTCGGCCTCGCAGCCCAGTAGCAACGCTCCTCTTCATTTAGAGTCCAGCTTTTGATCAGCTTCCCCCCCTCGGTTTTATACTAAATAACTGCAGAGATCCAATGAAGGAGGGATGGGTGGAGAATCTGAGCCCACCTTCCAGCAAGCTACTTAGCACTCAGGGGTCACTCGGTCAGTGACAAACCCAGATTCCCGTCCAGTCAGCTGGCTGCACAATACGCTTTGGTGGGTCATTTTCATGGGAAGGAAAATAAAGTTTTTGCTGCCAGTAACCTGACCTTTTATTAGATGTTAGGGTTCTCCAAGGCTGACGGTCACATTTTTTTTTGAGTGCATTAAGTGATGTGTTGGAGACATGGCTTAGTCTCCCTACATCCTTTATGGAATCGGTACCTTTGGGCAAGCGAGGAGTCAACCTGCACAAGGAAAAAGAAACCCACGGAAATGTACCCTTGACTTGCACTCTGCAGCCTTGGTCCAGCCACTGTAGCTGGCTGACCCTCACGCCACTGTGCCGCCCCGCAGACGTCACTGACTCACCCTGCAGGTGCCTCTGAGTGCAGGTTTCAGGCCTTGTGGTATTGCTGAGCTGTTTGGTAGATGAGCCCAGATGGAACCACTGTGATCATCTAGCCTGGATTCCTCCAGAACACAGGCCAGAGGACTCCCCTGAATTAATTCCTACTTCAAGTGCAGTCGCTGTGGTTGAACAAGAGCAGATCTTTTAGAAAAACATCCCATCTTGATTTTAAAATTGCCAGGGATGGAAAATCCCCCACACTCCTTGGTGAACTGTTCCAGTGGTTAATTCCTCTCACTGCTAAAAAAATTCACTTTAGTTCTACTCTCTCTCTGGCTTCAACTTCAGCCATTGGATCTTGTCTGCTAGACTGAAGAGCCATTTACAGTCAGATTTCTGTTCCCCATGTAGGTACTTAGACGGATCAAATCGCCCCTGAACTTGCTTTGATAAGTTACATAGCTTGAGCTCCTTCAGTCCCTCAGTGTAAGGTTTACTTTCCAGTCCTTCAAACCTTCTCGTGCCTCTTTTCTGAACCCTCTCCAGTTTTTGACCATTCTTCGTGAATTTTGGACACCAGAACTGGACAGTTTTCAAGGGTCAAAATATAGAACAAGGCCAATTGGGAAATATATATTGTGCTATATTTTGTAATTATGTATATATGTATTTTTTATATATATATTAAAATATATAAATAAAAGTAGGGTATGATCTTTAAGAGCCTGTGAAATACCCCAGCCTGTGTACTGAGAGTCAGTAGCAGCTCCACACTTCCATCTGACCTACACCTGTCCTGGGTTCTATTCCCCTGCTCTCAGGCATGTTTGCACCGACTCAGAGGACGGAAGGGATCTCCACATCAGATATCATCACCCGGATTGTACGAGACTATGATGTCTATGCCCGACGGAACCTGCAGAGGGGATACACTGCCAAGGAGCTGAACGTCAGCTTCATAAACGTGAGTCGCAATGCGTTAGACTGTAAATCCACCCGGGCAGGGACTGTCTCTTAACTGCGCGCGTGTGCAGCACCGAGCACGGTGGGAGCCTGATCCTCACCCAGGCCTCGGGGAGAGGCTGCAATATAAATCTGCAGGGCTAACCAGTCACACACACTGTGCCAGTATTTGCTCATAGGATCTTGTCAGCTCATTTTCCCCCTTGAAATTCTGCACAGAAGACTCAACGCCAACAAAGTGGCAATCAAAATCTTTCTGTGAAATTGTCTGTTTCCGCCAGCCAGCCACGTAACTGCATCAGAACAGCTCCTGGTTGCGTACTGGGCTGTGAACGCTGCAGATGCAGGTTGCAGGGTGTCGTTTTGTGTTTTTGATTGAAACATCATCCATTCCCAGCCATAGCTACTAGTGTGTGTCCAGGAGCCTCTGGCTGCTCAGCAATACGGCCAGTGCAGTTCACTTATACTATTACCAGCAAATTATCTTCACGTCTTTAAATCCTAAAAAGTAAGAGTAATTACCTGTGGGACAGGTGAAAATCTAAGCGCTCAATGCCCTAATCCTTCCCCCTGCGTCGTTTGCTTCTGCAGGAGAAGAAATATCACCTGCAGGAACGTGTGGACAAGGTGAAAAAGAGGGTAAAGGACGTGGAGGAGAAATCGAAGGAGTTTGTCCAGAAAGTGGAGGAAAAGAGCATTGACCTCATTCAAAAATGGGAGGAGAAATCCCGGGAATTCATCGGCAACTTCCTGGAGATGTTTGGACCGGAAGGAGCACTGGTAACAAACTCACCCTGGAGATGGGGAGTAAAAACGGGGTTGGAGGGGGATTTCAGAAAGCGTCCTGGTAAACTTTAACGCTTCTGGGAGCTGCTGTTGCGATAGCCCTGCAAAGGGAAGTCCTCTAGCTAACCACAGCACTGGGTGCAGTGCCAGCTTCCCTCCCAGACCGTCTCCATCAGCCCTGTGCTAAGGGGGGCCCTGCTAGAGGCAAAGGTAGCTCAGTCTTCAAGGATCACTTATCCTTGGCCTGTCTGAGATGACCAACCTGGATGCCACTTAGTGCCAGCTGCAATGGTGGGTTTGTGTTCAGAACACCGATTCCCCGAGAGTTGGACTGACACCTCCAACTTGTTTTACACACGTCACCAAGTAGCCATGGGAGGGTGGTAACTTTCAGCCATTGATTTGAACTTAGTGCCTAGTGGTGAAATTGCTCCCTGTTCTGTTACCCAGCCCCCTACGGCTGTGGGCTGTAGGTGCTCGAACTGATGTGACACTGAGCCTGTCCAACTACAGCTACGTTTGTGCCCATGCAAGTGGAGTTTTTCCCATAGGGTTCATATAACTATCACCCATTCCCATCGCCTTCAAACATGCCACCCGCCACCCGCCACCTGGTTAATCTCCCTCCTGTTTCCCTCCCCTCGTTAGAAACACATGCTGAAGGAGGGCAAAGGCCGGATGTTGCAGGCTATCAGCCCAAAGCAGAGCCCTAGCAGCAGCCCGACGCATGAGCGCTCCCCCTCTCCCTCCTTCCGCTGGCCCTTCTCCACCAAGACCCCTCCTTCCTCGCCAGCCAACCTCTCCAGGAACCAATCCGCCGTCGCCTATGACATCAGCGAGGACGAGGAGGACTAATCACTGAATCACTGATTGCCGAATTCCAGCTCCTAACCCACGGGGAACTTTAAACGCGAGAGCAATGGTAACGTGGCTGCTGACGACCCTCCAAGAGGCACCATCCGCTCTGCGCAAGGGCTACTGTCTGGGAAGCACACGCTAACGTTCTCCCTATCCCCAGCCCCTTTTTATTGTTTACGTTCCAATGGTTTCCAAGAGAAAAGAGGGTTTTATTTTTTTTAAAAAAAATTTTTTTAAAGAGAGTGGCACTGAAGCCCTTGCCCTGAAACCTCAGCCAGACAGGTGGGCGTGGGGAGAACAGTTAATCAGACCCTTTTGTCTGTCTGCTGCTTTGACCCACTGCAGCCTTCATTGCCCCAAGGCAGGATTCTCCATTGCTGCTGAACCTCTTGAATGATGGACGTGCCAGTTCCTCAGATGGGGCGAACTCGAGACAGTGCAGGAAGCGGTCGGTAGAGGAGCTGTTTTTTAATTCTAAAGAGACGCCCGTACTGTACTGGAACTAATAAGAACCTGCCCAGCTCTGTGTGTCTTGATCTTGCTTCTTTTAGCTGAGGTTCCCAGTGTTTCATAGTGGAAAGATGCCTCGTGTCTCCTGTGTGGGAAATCCGCCATCTGAGAAGCCGCACCAGCGTAGAATGGATCATGCGCTGTTCTGTAAAGTCTGGTAAACCTGCACAGCAGATACAACTCTATACCTGATTCTGTCTCAGAGTGTTCTATCTGCCACACGGCATCTAGGAGCATCGCTAAATCTCAGACGAAGAACCTCATTTTGCCCAGCAGCTGCTGTTTGAGGGAAGAGTATCACCTCTTCTTTCCAGACGTGGGTTGTGTGTTTGTGTGCACGTACGCTCAGCTAGGCAATAACAAATATGCCTGCTCCTTCAGAAAGGTCCTCTTCCTGCCTTCGCACCGCCCCCCAGTCTCTGGTGTGCCACACATTACCGTCTGTCCAAACGTCCACGCTGGGTCTCTGCTTTGCACGGGTCCATATTGGTTTACATTCTTGTGCGCTAAGGGATGGAGAGCTGGGACCTCTCTCCTATCAGGGAGGTGAAGACCCTGCTAAGAGAGCTGGGCAGAATGTTTGTGGCCAATTCTCTGTCCGTTTTGATGTGCAGGTGGATAGATGCTGGGGTATGTTACCCTAGCGAAGAGTGATGTTCTCACATAGGTGTCAAATCATTTGTGCATTAATTGCAGGTACCTCTGTCCGTTAGCTGTTTCTTGAGGGCGCAGAAATCGCATAAAAGGAAACTGCCACTGTTTTTAATTTTAACCGATAACCCTGTTCGTTTGAAATTGTGGTCCAATGACACTTTGCTATTAACTATGTAATAAATGTTTATATTGCGCTTTAAGCGCCCCTCGGTAAGATCTGTAGCACAGCCCGTGCCCGAGGGAAGTCCTTTGGGCAGGCAGGTTGTGGGTCGTGTTGGAACGCACTCTCTCGTGGAAGCCAGCATCCAGGGGGTGGAGCTGCTGTATCTACAGCTGTGAAACTCCCAACGTTGCTTTGGCGCTCGAGCTCGCCTTGCCATCTCCTGTTTAGAAAGCGCTTCCTTGAATGTTGCAAACAGACAGCAAGGTCAGATTAAGAATCGCGTGGGCAAGTCTGCGGGTGTTAAAACCCACGACATACAATCCAGGGCAACAATGATTCTGTGCAGACTAAAAGGCAGATGCCAGAGCCATCCTATGCAGTGACACACAGCTATCGAACGTGACCACCCTGTACGTAAAAGGGGCTGCTACTTCCTCAAAGTTCTGTCAACTGTTCTGTGAAACGCCACCTTTGGGGCTTGGCATAGACTCTCGATCTCCACCAGGCTTGGTCAAACTGATTCTTCCCCCACTCCTATATTTCCCACGAGGCCAGAGCTGGCAAAGGGGAAGGAAAGTTTTAGTTTCCCAGTGTGAGTGATTCCTCCCAGCAGGGATGGCCATGGCTCTGGGAAGGTTTTAGCAGCTGTAGGGGGAGCACTTGCGTTGTTCTGAGGTGGCACCGCAATGGTGAGATGCAAACGATTCTTAATTTCTTGGCATCTGAGTGGTGACAGACATCTGTAACACTCCCGCTCACTGTCAATCCCTGTAGACACACCCTCCTTTGGCAGATACTTAAGTCTATTTCCTCACCTGATCGCAAACTTTAGGCAGGGCAGCACAGGGCACCGGCAGTCACGTTAGACACAGGGTGTGAATGGTATTCTGAAGCTTTGGATAATAACAGTATTTATGGTGTCCAATCACTCCTAAATCCTGCACAGGGAAGCTACTGCATGGTCTCTCTGCAGGGGTGGGGTCACTTGTGCAGCCACGGCATGTTGTTGGCCTGTAACTAGGAATATCAAAACTGTTTCTTGTACCTAACAATCCTTGCTTCCTCCTTGCACTTTGCAAATTAAAATGGAAGCTCCAGTCCCAAATCAGTGTTTATATCATGGCTTTTAGAGAGACGGCATCATCGCATGGAGCCCACTGTCTGGCACACTTCACGTCTGTTGCCACGCGTAGCTGAGTGCCAGAAATCCTTCATCTGCACAGTGTAATGTACCCTCAGCATAGCAAAGTTCCCTCTGATGATTGGTGAGGGACAGGCTGGGTTTCTCTGGGTGTTACCTCATCATAATCACTTGACTGTTTCATTCCGTGCGTCTCTACTGAGCCTCACCTACACATTGGAACAGCTGCTAATAAGTGTCGGACGGGGCTGGTTAGAATCAATCCCTACGGAGGAAGTGGCAGCATAGAGGAATGGGAGAAGTTTGTGTTTCTCTCCCACTATGAGATCGATCTCCATGGAGAATTTGCCACGTTAAATGGAACTTGGTACCACTAGATCCATATGGGTCAATTTCTGCAAAACCGTATGAGATGCGGCTTCGAGCGATCTCTGACCTCATGCATATGGTGGCTGGCTTTGAAGGCAAGCCATTGCAAATGCCTTTGCACCTGGGACAGGAAGGATGGCGGAGGAGTGACGCTAAAAGGTGAAGCAGCAGATAGGAGCAGGCAAAGGCTGGGCGTGAGCAGCACTTCTGGTGCGATTGGTTGGACTCTAAGAAGCTGTGATAGTGACGTTCAACAGCACATGAGTGGGAGCTTCAGAAGAAAGTCATTCAGGCTCCTGGAGGGAAAGAGGAACATGGCTGTTAAAGAGTTTAACCCCATAAAACTTCTTAACAAAATCATTTAAACCCTGGCCCACTGTAGAAGGTGTGATTAGGGTCCATCTGTAACTCGAAGCATGTGCTAGTGCAGTTAATGCTTTAACATATTCTTTCCCTCCTCTTTTTGTAACAATATGTATGGAACATGCTGGGGTGGGGACCTTGTGCAGGAAGCTTGTATGCAGACCCCCCCGGTAGGGGTTGTTTCTTGTGACTTTTAACGGTGTTCAGATCCCCTGCCTTCCTTTCCTATACAGAATGGGGTGTAGCTTGTCCAGCGAGTGGACAGAACCTGTCTTTTCAACTCTTCGTTTGTGTCAGGCCCATGGAGCACGTGTTCACCTTGCTGCTGTTTGACTCCTAGAAAGCCATAGAGAGAGAGAGAGAGAGAAAGGAGGAGAATGTTCTCAGCAATATGTTGTCTGTCACAAAAGTGTAACCAACTGTGTAAAAACTGGACAGTTTTGTAACTCATCTAAAATGCTGCCACTTGCGTAAAGCTTGACCGAAGCAGTTGTTCTGTTTTGTTTCTTCTTGGGAGGAGATCAATGCTCAGATTTTTCCAACTCAAATAAATGGAACAATGTGGTTTGGGAAATTGGTTTTAAATTCCAGATTTTCTTTTAGTTTTTCTGTTCACTGAAACGTCACTTACCTTGTTACGAAAACGCTGCGGGATACGGTTTTATGCTGGGATATGAATTGAGCTAAAGGGTGCGGTGGCTCAGATTGCTAGGGGGAAAGTGGGGCTTTCCATCAATGCTATCCCAAGTTGGGTGACGCTCTAGGGCACTGAGATGGGAGTCACGTGAGTTCTGTTATCTTAGCAGGACGGGGTGCTATCGTACTTGACACACACTGGGGTGGTGCATTGCTCCTCTCACTAGGGTGCCTCGGGATGTCTCCTCTCAATCAATGTTAACTGTATTGGTTTCTCTGTGTGTGTGCGCGTGCACACGCGCGTTACTGGCTTGTTCGGAGTTGGTTTTTGGTTTTTATGTTTAGCCAAATAAATGCAAAGTCATTTTACCCAACCCTTGTCAAACTGTGCCCGATATTTTCTTTTTTCTTAATTTAAGCCTTTTAATCTCCCTTGATCTGCCGTCCCTTATTGGAAAGATGATGTAAAAACCTGCCCAGAGAATTCCTGAAGTCATAGCCTTTCTTAACAGATTTCCCACCAATTCCCCTTCTCCGTGCGAAACTAGCCCTGAGCTGCTGACCAAACGTGCCCTGTATAGCGCTGGTTAATGCCGCTTTCCTTTACCAGATTCTTACTTCAGACTATTCTACAGCTCTGGTAGTGCTAGGCACCTTTTTCTTTCTTTAATTCCAGCCTGGCAGCTGATTCGGTTCTGCCAAAGCAGAGGGGACGTGCAATCTGTGCCATGCTTGAACTGCAGTCAGAAAAGTGGCAGCAGCTTCCAGTGGAAAATAGACCTCCCTAGGAGTAGGATGCCTGGGTTCTCTGTTCCACCATTGTGACCGTAGACAACTCACTTAGCCCCTCTGTAGGTTTGCTTTCCCCATAGTGTAACTGGAATACTAATACTCATCTTTGTGAAGACTGTTGGGGCCTCTGGATGAGCGGTGCTGTAGCTGTGACTGGTACTGATGTTTCCATAATTAAATCTGGGGCCACTAGTTTGTATAAAGGGGCCTGGTTTTTCACACGTCCCCTGACTGCATGAGCCCATAGACTCACCCCAGTGTTAGACTATCCCCATTCGTCTAAGCCAGTGGAAGTGGTAGCCAAGCCCGCAGCTCTGAGACCAGAGCAGGCAGAGTTCTGGCCCCCACTTTCCCCCCTCAAAGGGATGTTGAAATGCAGCGGAGTAGCAGTGTTCGTGCCAACAGCAATGAGCCCAGTCTAAGTGCAGGGATTGATTGATTTTTATTTTTATTCTGTATTTATACAGCACCTGAGGGGTGCTGGGCACTTTACAGATTAGGCCCAGGCACTAAGAAGCTGGTTTACAGAAACTTTGGTTCGTCTCCTTTGGATTTCAGACCCATCTACCATCTGGATGCAAATTGTGTTTCCCTCCGATATGTCACTTGCCAAAAGAAGCTTCAAACAGCTGCCTAGGGAAATATTCTGCCCCTGTGACATTGCAGGGGGGACGTGTTTTGGCAGTGTGGGAGGAACTCCTTGAGCCATGGCTCTGTGCTGTCAGAAGCTCCTTTCCGGTCACCACTCCTTCCTGTCTAGGCTTTGCTTTCAATGTCCCCATCCGGCGGGCAGAAAGGTTGGTATCCTGGCTTGTCGTCCTGTTTTCTGTAGTACATCCTAGTCACCACCGTGATGATGAAGGTCTCCAGGATAAGCAACTGCATGCTCATGTCTGAAAACAAACCGTGAAAGAGGGGTTAATTGTCGTGTCTTTCATTAGCGTTCTTCCCCATTCGCTCACCTGCCAGAACGGTACAGCTGTTTAAAGAAGTATGTTACGAGAGTAAGGGGAAATCAGGATTCACTAGCTCCCAGCAGTTACCAAATGGGGGCTGATGCTATTTCCCTCTGGGCGAAGGATTAATTCGCTTTTTAGAGCAGCAGAATTTCACTTCCATGCAAGTGAACAGTGCCTATGTCTAGCTAGTGAGTAAGGCCTAGTTCTGCCTTGTGTCTCACCAAGGCAGGGGCCTCGTCACGCACAGTGTGGTCTACTTCGCTGTTACAAGAGTGCTGAAGACAAGCTGGCCTGGAAAGTTCCCGGGAGGAAGGGCTGGAACAAAAATACAGCAGCCGCTGGATTGACTAAATTGACAGTTTCCACGTCAACACAGGCTGTTTTTCATGGGTGAGCAAACGTGTAGATGCCCCTAGTCTCTTGCTGCTTCACGGCCTCGAAAATTACAGCTGTCTCTGCTGCAGTGGAGCGCCGTGGTGGCAGGATTGTATAGTTTTTGGTGGTGCCCAGAACGGGTCCAAGTCCTGGCCCCCACCCACACACACCTGCCTTGTAAGCTGATGTATATATTTTAAATAATGTAAAAATGGACTCGAAAAAGTAAGCTTTTAAGTTTCCCGATATTGCACAATATCACTATCGTAAGAAAAAATTATTTAACTAAGAATATCAACTTTATTAATACTCTCTTGAATATGGAAACAACCCAGCACTCTTGGATCAATAACCCTCCAAAGCAAAAAGCTCTAATTCACTATTGGACTCCAGTAGCCAAGCTCTGTCTAATTCATAAGAACGGCCGTACCGGGTCAGACCAAAGGTCCATCTAGCCCAGTATCCTGTCTGACAGTGGCCAATGCCAGGTGCCCCAGAGGGAGTGAACCCAACAGACAATGATCAAGTGATCTCTCTCCTGCCATCCATCTCCATCCTCTGACAAACAGAGGCTAGGGACACCATTCCTTACCCATCCTGGCTAATAGCCATTTATGGACTTAACCACCATGAATTTATCCAGTTCTCTTTGAAACCCTGTTATAGTCCTAGCCTTCACAACCTCCTCAGGCAGTGAGTTCCACAGGTTGACTGTGCGCTGTGTGAAGAAGAACGTCCTTTTATTTGTTTTAAACCTGCTGCCCATTAATTTCATTTGATGATCCCTAGTTCTTACATTATGGGAACACATAAACAACTTTTCCTTATTCACTTTCTCCACACCACTCATGCTTTTATAGACCTCTATCATATCCCCCAAGTCTCCTCTTTTCCAAGCTGAAGAGTCCTAGCCTCTTTAATCTCTCCTCATATGGGACCCTCTCCAAACCCCTAATCATTTTAGTTGCCCTTTTCTGAACTTTTTCTAATGCCAGTAGATCTTTTTTGAGATAAGGAGACCACACCTGTACACAGTATTCAAGCTGTGGGTGTACCTATAGCTCAGTGGTTTGAGCATTGGCTTGCTAAACCCAGGATTATGAGTTCAATCCTTGAGGAGACCATTGGGGATGGGTTCTGCTTTGAGTAGGGGGTTGGACTAGATGACCTCCTAAGGTCCCTTCCAACCCTAATAATCTATGATTCCCCACTGGCAGCAACGAGCTCCGAGGGGAGGAGTTCCCCCTTTGCCCTGGCACAACACTCACCCAAGCCCCAGGCTGCTACTCCGGAGGTCCAGACAGGACAAGCCCCCTCAGAGTTGCCTGCCAGGGGGCAGGGAAGGTGCCATGCTGCTGCGCCTCCTCCTTCCACAGGCGCAGCAGTCAGCCGGACGCTGGCGCCGCTCCCTTAGCCAGTGGCGGCGAGGGAGTGCAGTGCAGAGCTGCAGGGGGCAGCCACTCGCTACCCGGGGCAGGCAGGGATGCTCGGGGGAGGCGCGCGGGGCCGGGGGGAGGGACCTGGCCCTGAACATTGGTGGAGCTAGGCCTCTGAATTTGCTGTCCATACAACTTGCCGCCCTGGTGGAGATGCAGAGAAGGCAGTTACACTTTCCTTCAGGGAGTGCAGTAAAAGGAGCTTCCCCTTTTCTTTCAAAAGAAACAAAATTATTTGTGAAAATATTCCTGCCCCTCCCTGCCATGGAGGGAGAGGCTGACTTCGATCCTTGGCCAGTTTTCGTCCTTAAAGTAAGCCAGGCCGGAGCCTCTTGCTACTCACACTGTGACCTTGTCTTGGAGGACAATGGCGGGGCGCAGGCGATCTGGCCGCTGCTTGCCAGGATGCTCAGGATGGAGGGCTGGAGCGCAGTCAGGATGAGGAGCACCTGCACCCAGAAGAAGTGGGGATGAGAGAGCTGATTGCAAACGGAGGGACCCCTAACAGGTGCTGTGTTGGGGTATCCAAGGCCTACCCCCTTCCTTACTGATAACTTCTCATTCTAGCGGCTAGTCACCGTCTTCCATACACTTGGCCTCCCCAGGCCGCTGCAGCAAGCTCCAGCTCTGCTTTGAATACACGTCCTCTGAGCAGCCTTGCTGCTGCTTTATGATGGAGACTCATTCGCTGAGTCTGTCACCACCTGCCATATTCCTCAGCCGTTCATGCCACTACACTGTTACCCTGCTCTTTAGCCTGAAAAACAGGAGTGGAGGTTTTTTAATGTTAGCCCACTTTCCTGATACTTAAAGCCGCTAAATTCTTTCCTGGGAATACTCCCTGCATTCCCCTATCAGGTGATGAACTGTCTGGAACCCTGCAGGGGTTACACAGCCCAGCTTTGTGTCTAGTCCGGGGGTCCCCCGTGTGGTGCCCGCGGGGGCGTCTAAGTGCGCCCGCGTACTGGCCAGCGGACGAGCAGCCGCCAAAATGCTGCTGACAAGCTGCGTCATCCAGAGGCGTCGCCGCTGAATCGGCGGCATTTTGGCGACACCTCTGGCTGACGTTGCTTGTCGGAGGTGTTTTGGCGGCAACGCCTATTAACATTGCCGCTTGTCGGTGGAATTTCGGCAGATGCTCATCCACCGCCACGGTCCTCCGTGGCTCGTCCTCTGGCGCCCGCCAGGCGAAAAAGGTTGGGGACCACTGGTGTAGTCAATAACATATTCAAACTACGGTGACCACTTAAGTCTAAATATGAGCCCTTCACTGATCCTGCCGTAACTTGGGAGTAGCACAGCATCCTCTCTTTTGGGGCTGACTTCAGAGGATCTTCTTCCTCTTTTTCCTTGGTCTACAATTCTTGCCCTTCCCTCCCACCCACCCCCTTTTTTTTAATTAAACTTTCAAATCCCTGCTTACTCAAAGGAATCTTTACATCGATTTCTCCATTTTAAAATAATTTTCCCCTTCCGTGTCTGCCGTTTCAATGCCAGGTATCCTGGCGTGTGCTGGAATCCTTATCTGTCTGGATCCACCCTCCTATGCACTGCTGCTGCTCACTCACCGCATAGGGCAGGGGTACGTGTGGGAAACCAGGGTCGGTTTTAGGCATTGAGCTGATCTGTTGCACATTCCACACCTGAAGCCCCTCATGCTCCTTGAAAGGACGAGGTGGTTTCAAGGCAGCAGGTGTAGAAATGCAGCCAGCTCTGGGGTGAGGGGTATCCCCAGCCAGAACATGGTATGCTGCACATATGGGGCGAGTGGCGTTTTGAAGAACCCAGTTTACAGGTGCAAAGGCCAATGAAAGCCCCTTTATGGCCAGGAAAATGCTAACGATCGCTAATCACCCTGAGCAGTGTTACCTGGAAACAAACGAACTTGGCCCCCATGTTCTGCTCTGCCAAATGCACCCTGGCCTGGCGGAACATGATCCCAAGGGCCCACAGAGCAAAGATGGTGGAGAACCCGAGGCAGGTGTTGATCCAGAGGGCCACACTCTCAGCGGAGATCTGGGCGGGACGGAAGAAGAGGAAGCAGTGCTGTGATTTCCAGGCCAGAGTAGGAGAGCGGAGCATTGTCTAGGGGCGGGCGCGGCAGTGCTGCCCTGATACCTCTGGGCACCGGGGGAGAGCTGGAGAATCCGAGCAAGACAGTCATCCCCACAAGTTGCTATGGTGTTCCCCTCCCGCCACACAGCCAGGGAAGCAGTCCCCCTACTACTGCTGGGACTAAATCAGTACCTAACCCCTCTGCCTTCGATGGGTGAAGGGTTATGACTTACATCAGCCGGATCGTAGTTTCCATCTGCAGCCAGGACCAGCCCAACAAAGACACAGGCTGTCTTGAAGAAGGCGAATTGGAAAGTGCCCAGAAGAAAGAGTTTAAGATTTCTCCTACGATGGCAACAGAGCGAGATGTCAGGGACCGAGCCCGAGACAGGAGTCTGCTTTTTACCCAGCCTTCCACCACTTGCCACCTTGCTTTGGGGCCTGCAGAACGGACTATACCAAGAGACTGGAATGCCCTGCAAGCCAGAGACCAAAGCTGCCTCGTGCAAGTCACGGGGATTTCTGGTACAGCCCTTCCCTGCCGCTGGCCACGCACATCAGCCAGCAAACTCTGAGGAGCAGAGACCTGGCCTTGTGGGGCTGATGTGTAAATCATCCTGCGTCTTTCGCTTGGCTTGTGGGAGCACCTGGGAGCCCTAGTCATAGACCCTGCCCCCATGGTGCGAGGTGCCTGACAAGCGCCAAACAGAAAGACAGGCCCCAGCCCCAGAGCGCTGACCAGTTCCGCGTAAGACGAGACGACAGCTGGATCCAGACAGACCGGGGAGTAGAAGGAAACAATTAGCCAAGACTGGCTCAGCTCATCCGCAGCCTCACTGGTCGAGCTTGTTGTAGGTCTCAGGGCAATGGAGAGTATGAGGGAGGATGATGCAGATGTTTATGGGGGGGCTCCTCCCAAACAGGAGGGGCAGCCCCCCCATTCTCCACCTACCAGACTGGGGGAGGGGTGTAGAGCCTTGCAGCATGGGGGGGGGAGGGTCTTCTGCCCAGCAGGGAGGGGGGGTCTCAGGGCTTGAGCCCTGTGGGGCACACCTGCCGGGACTTAGGCCTTCAGCAGAAGCGGGGCCGAAGCCCCAAGCCCCGTCAGGCACCTCCCGTGGGGCTGGAGCGCCGGCAGGCAGGCCCCAGCTCTCGAACTTCCGAAGATGGTCGTATGTGGCTCAGAGGCCAGTACGTTTGGCCACCCCCCAACCCCGGTCTCTGTGGATCTACATGGGGAACAAATATTGGATAATGGGCTGCTCAGGCTGGCGGAGAGAAGTCTACCACCACCCCATGGCTGCCAGGCAGAGCTAGAACCATTCAGCCTGGGAACAAGGTGCCCATTTTTAAGGGTGAGAGAAAGGAACCATTTTGGAACAATGTCTACAGTCGTAGATGCCAAGGCCACAAGAGCCTATTGTGAGCATCTAAGCCAGTGGTTCTCATTGTGGGCCGCGGATGCAGCTCTCGATGGGTTACGAGGGCCGCAGCCGCTCACTAGATCTACTGCCTGTATGGCCCTGAGGATGTCGCACGAGCCCTAGCTGTGTGCTGACTGGGCCGCGGGTTGAGAACCACTGGTCTGACCTCCTGTATAGCACAGGGAGCTTCCCCAAAGAATTCCTCCAGCGGATCTTTTAGAAAAACACCCAACCTAGATTTTAAAAGTGCCAGCGCTGGAGCGTCCCCCATGAGCCTGGTACATTTACCCATGTTGTGGGGGGTTTCCTATCACTGACATTTGGGGGGCAGGTCTCTGGCCTGTGTTACACAGGGGGTCAGACTAGATGGGCACAGTGGTCCCTGCTGGCCTTGGCATCTGTCAGTCAGTTGAGGTGTCTAGGATTGTGCAGTGGCCCAAGGGGGCTGTACGTTGGCTGGCTCTGGCCCCGGGGATACCCCTGCTGTAAGGGGATTCCCGGGCTGACAGCTGCCACCTCCGTTTGTGTCAGCTTGAGCAGGGGGTGAGCCGGGCAGAAGGGGGCATAGCCAAGCAGCCCCTGCAATCTGGCTATGCGCTGCTGTGGCTAATTCCCTGCGGAGCAGCCTTGGGGCTGCTCTAGATTGCACCAGGGTCAAACCAATGGTCCCAGGAGCCCATAAGTGGAAAGAAGCCACTTGTCACCCCTTCCTCCACAGGGTGCTGCACAAGCAGAGCTCAGCCGCTCCCGTGCATCTGACCGGGCACCGTCAGAGGGAGTTATAGGAGTCAATGCACGTCTTGGGAGAAGCTGCACTGCCCAATATCTGGCTTCTCGTAAGGGTGGGGCTAAGGAACCAGCATTCCTCCCAACCACTGCTGTCCCTGTATAGTGCCCCATGGCCCCCTGCCCCACGGCCCCCCTCGCTGCCCATGGCCGGCAGCCTTACTTGGTCATGGTGATGCGCGGGCAGCAGGGACAGCAGCAGCAGCAGGGGCCTGTGCTGATCACCATGGGCGTGTCCCTCAGGGCTTTGAGCAGGGCCTCCTTCCCGCCGAAGCCTTCCACCATGACCAGCATCAGCAGGTAGAAGCACATGCTGAAGTACCTGCGGGCAGCAGAGGCAGAGAGAGAATTCAGCCCGGGGAGGTGCACACGCCGCGGCACGGAGTCCTTTGCTCCGCACTGGGCCACACCACCCTCCTGCGAGGCGCAGGGGCAGATTAACACACGGGTGCCCAGGGGCCCTGGCCAATTTGGCGACCCCTGGAAAAATCGCATAGGGCTTGGGCAGCAGGATTTAGCTGCGGCATCCTCTGCTCTGCTGGCCAGGCTGGATGTGCTTGGGGCAAGGCTTCTTGGATGAGCCAGTGAGGGGGATCAGCCGGCAGGAGGCTCCTGCCTCTGGCTGGGCAGCCGGGGCTAGGCGGCAAAGACCGAAGGGAGACGGGGAACGCCGCCTCCTGCTGTGTCTCCTCCAGTCCCGGCTGGAGCCCTACTGCCCCGAGCCCAAGGACACAGGCTCCAACCTGCAGCACATCAGCGACTGGGAGAACATAGGTGGTAAGAGGGGTGGGGGCCTGATGGGATAGGGAGCTCCCTGCAGCCAGGGGAGCTGGTGAAATCCCCCCTACCTCAACCCACCAGTGAGCCCCCAGGGAAATGCAGCCCCACAAGCACACGGGGAGCCGGGGGGGGGGGGGGCGGGTTCTCTGCTGTCCTGCTCAATGCGGGAAATATGGAAACCTCCAACCCTCCCCTGTGCGCACACACCCGTGGCCTCTTTCTTGGCTCTCCTCAATATTCAGTCACTTCTCTCCCCCAGGCATGACCTGTTCTCTCTCCTCCTCTTCCAGTTTTTCCGTGTGTCTTTTGGTGATTGCAAAATACATGGTGAGATGGAGGCTTTGTGTGGGTTTTTCATGCCTCCATCCATGGTTTCGAGACCTTTGGCTGCCCCTATCCTAATATGTCATGATGTAGCCATGTTCACCCCCACCTGAGACCTTTGTGGATCCCACCTCCCCAGGCACGTGGTTTGCAGCCTCGGGATCTTAGTGGGGGTTCTTACCATGTCCATTGTGACAGGGCCCTATTCACCCCCTGCTCAGCTGATACAAGGCCTTTCATAGTTCAGTTCTTCCACTTCGGCAGTGGATGAAAGACCAAGTGCTGGTTACCCCCGACTGTACGTTTAAGCTCTTGTGTTTCCCCCTCACCCAGCATGAACTGATGTGGCTCTGTTTACACTGGGCCCCAGATTCCAGCCCCAACTCACTCAACTATGCACTTCACAAATGAATGGTGGCCCACCCAAATTTACTTCACGAAGGTGGCCAGTGGAAGGTGGCCTAGGCGGCTGTCCTAGGCTAATGGCCATCTGTTGCTATGGGATGCCAAAGCCAAGCCAGGCTGGGGCATAAAACATAAAGGACAAACCCAGCAGGTTACAGAAATGGGAGAAATGTATCTTGTGAGGCCCTTCAGTTCCAGTGACTTATTTCCCTCCGTTACACCGATGATGAGGCATTAGGAGGAGGGAGCAATGAATATTCTCTCTCTCTGGGATTATTGGACAAACTCTAGTCTCATTGGCTTAGTAATGACCGAACATGCTGTTGTGTGCTCTGGCTAATCAGAACCTGGCCTGTTCTTCAAAGTGTGATTTAATGTATACGTACACGCTAGTTTCTGATTAAGTTTTAGGACTATTTCAGCTAATTGGTAAAATGTCACCTTGCTCATGGTTTGACCTGAACTGCCTTTGGCAGAAAGCCATGAGGCACCGTGGCACCGATCGATTCTTTCGGCATTTCTTCATAGCTTAAGTGATCAATTGCAAACTTTGCTTTAAAGGAGTTCTCACCATTGGCTGAAACTTACAGTTCTGAATAACAGAGTAATTTTACCTCAGGTTTGGATTATTTCTTTTAAGTAAGTTACTTTCTGGAATGGTGCCTGTTGTCTTTCAGACAGCAGAAAAACTGAACGGTAACATGATCAATAGGGGGGGGAATGCATAATGGTCGCCTTTAAGAAAACTGGGGGCGATGAAAGAACCACTTGTTGGTCTGTGCCCAACTGATTCTTGTAACACCAGGGTTGTCCAGCTTAGCAGAGTGATGGTATGGATAATATCTAGCTAGATTCATTTTCTATGTGGAAAAATGGAGCAGTTTCTAGAGGCCTAAGGAACCAGGATAGGATTTGCTGCGTGAGTAAGGCCGTGTGTAAACACTGCAGGGAGGCGTCATGTTAGCACAGTTTGATACATCTGTGTTTTCACGGGGGACAAACGTTCTTTGTGCCCAGGGCCCTAATAAATCTTCATCTGCCTCTGGCTAGGTGGGGAGCAGCGGCTCAGTCCGAGCTCCCCAGGGCAGCCGCGGGGCAGGCGTTAGCAATACTCACATGCCAATAGCCATCTCCACCACCATCATGGAGCGTGGTATCCAGAGCCCAACGCAGCAGAACACGGAGACCATCTGGAGAGGAAGAGAGGCAGGCCCAGCATGAACAGGAGGTAGCCGGCCATGCTCCAGACTGGTTCCCCTGCAGGCGCTGGGGTAGGCAGGTGAGCGGATGGCAGAGATGGGCTCACAGCAGAACTCTGGAGCTCCACAGGCCGGACTGTTTACAATCCAAGCTCTGTGGAGCTGGATTTTGCACTTGGTCCCTGGCTCTAGAGGGGTCTCAGCATCTCATCAACCCCGCAGCTTGGGGGAGCTCAGAGCCCGGCCATGATCCCAGACCCCCCTGGGATATTTACAGTGCCATCAGCACAGCAGGACCCCGCAGCACGGCTGCGAACGCCTGCCAGGGTCCTGTTGCCATCCCCTCCCGCACAGCGAAGGCTGGGGCTCACCGTGGGGGCCGAGCTGCTCCAGATGAGGGTTTTCATCTTGACCAGGCAGCGGATCTTCTTCGACAAGTAGATGGCTTCTTCGAGGAAGATGGCGACCGACACCACCGTCAGGAAGGTCATGAGGCCGAGGATGGAGAGCTCGATGGGGTCCAGCTCTGCAGGGGAGGGAGGGGATGAGAGAGGCCTCATGGCCATCTCTCCCATGCAGTGCAAGAGCCCCCTGGAAATCCAGGCTTGGGCCCCCTAGCATGAGATGTGAACACGCCCCAGGGAGGGTGAGTGAGTGGTTGGCCAGCCTTCCCTCTGCCTTTTCTCCCCCGTCCTCTGAGCTGGGTCCCTGCCCCTCCCCACGCTCTCCCTCAGCCCCACACCCAGGAGCCCTTTCCCCCTGTCCAGCACGGGCTGAGACCCAGGAGCTGGCAGGCTGGAGGGTGGGGCTGCTCTGCCACACAGCCAATATTCAGTCCCGGCTCAGTCTAACTCCTGCCCCCCCAGCCCCACCCGCACCCATGGGGCAACGCCCCCCACGTACGGTGCAGCAGCTGCAGTGAGGTGGGCGGCTGGGAGACGCAGGCCTGGGGGATGCTAAAATTCTTCATCAGCAGCTCGATCAGCTCAGGTGGGATCCTGCAGGAAAACCAGGCCCCCGGTTAGCTCCGCGCTGAGCTGGGGAGGGATCCGAGGAGTGCGAAGCAACCGTGGCTCGGCTCGGCCAACGTCTTGCACTGGCCACCGTAAGATCTGCCCATCTGCAACGGGCCATCGGCCAAGCTCGCCCAGCCCAGCCACGCGAGCGCTAATCGTGCGGCTTTTGCCCTAAGCCCCATGGCCACTGGGAGCGCTGCTGGCCTCCCTGGGTGGAAAGCGGTCGATGGGCAGCCCTGATCCATAACCCCCCCATAACCCCTGATCCAGGCAACAGCACCCAACCAGGGGCAGCAAAGGGGCTAGCGGCCATGCAGTGACTCCTGTGAAATGAGCGTGGCAGGTCTCAGCCCGGTTCCCCTGGAGCAGGTGCCCGAATGACTAATCCCCCTTCACGCGTGGGGCCTGGGCTAGGCATTTCTGGGGGGCCTGTCATCGTGGTAGGAGGTGACCAGCACTAACCGCCCCAGAGCTGTGCTGGAAGCAGCTCTCCTGGGGGACCCCCCGTGGAGGAGCAGGGTGACACGTCCTGCCTCCCTGGGTACTCAGCCCTCCGTGACAGATGGGACCTGCCCCCGGCTTATAAAAAATGACACTTGGCAGGGAGCAGATTGCACCAAGTGTCTGGACATTTCCTGAGGGCTTGGGGGGGGGGGAATTCACCCTCATCCTTCACACAGTCTTCAGACCCCCCCGCCCCCTCAGTGCACAACCAGGCAGCTGCCGGCTGAGCCAGCGAGGAGCTGCTCTGGCCACAGCCTCGACGTCCCCTACCTGGGGTCTGGTAAGAGCTCTGCTGAGGACTCCATGCTGCCCCTTTCCCCGGCGATCCGGCGGGCTCCTGCTGCTCACTGGCGAAAGGCTCCAGCAGCGTTTGCCAGGCAGAGGCAGAGTCCCAAAGGTCAGTGCTCACGGGCAGGGCTCCTGCAGCCAAGTGCGCTGGGCCTCGTGCAATTGTAACTCGTCTCCCTCGGGGGGATGGGGGACGGATCGGCGGTCACGACGCGTCCCCTGTAGGTAACAAGCTGCGGCTTGTCTGGGAACACGGACGCTCCAACTAGCAGATCAAATTCAAGGGTTACCACGAATCTCAGTTAACCGGTTTGAGCTGCCCCAGCTATCAGCTGCCAGGTTATTGACCTGGGGCCCGCCAGCACTAACCAGCCGGGATCGGGGGACTTTGCATCCGCAGCAGGGAGGGGACGGCTTTCCGGCGTGGAGAAAGCGGAGTTAATGCAGTGCATGCATGGACATGCGTGTGTTTTGTGGGGTGAACTCCAGCCCCCCCGCTCAGTCGTTCAGAGAGCCCTGGGGGCGACAGTGGAGGGCAAAGCAGACAGGAGTTTGCCGTGGGACGTGGCTGTGCACCAGGCCAGTTCAGCTCTGGGCTTTGCAGCGGTGAGCCCATGTGGGCCCTGCTCCATGGGGCTGGGCCCTGCCCCGTGGGGCTGGGCAAAATGGAAAGAGTTCAGCAAAGAGCGGGGGAGAAGGGGGAGCCAGGGGGAACAATGGAAAAGGGAAACCGAAAGGAGCAGAATGTGCTGAAACAGGCTGAGCAGCAGCTCTGGGCGTAGGGGATGAATTGGAGGCCTGAGGGAGGTGCACTCGCTGCCATGGAGTGGAATTAAGAAAGAAAACAGGGGAAAGTGTCCGGAGAGTGAATTGTTCCCCCGGAGCGGCCCTGTGCTTGGGGCATTCAAGACTAGACTGGATGAACTGGCAGCAAACGGGCCAGGGAACAGCCCTGCCCCAGCCCCAGGAGACAAACCAGAGCCGCGAGTGGGTCATTTCCGTCTCTCACGTCCAGTCCTACCGATGGAATCACAATTAACCTTCCTGCCACCACCACCACCCTGGGCGCCCAGCTGGCCTCTGGCTTCCCCTCCCTGGGTGCTGAGCAAAGTCTCAGTGAAATCTTCTACCAGGGACGCGTCGTGGTCTCTCGCACCGAGGTTTGGCCACCACCCCAGGGCAGTTTTGCAGTGTGGGGTGTAGGAACCAACCAGCCCCCAGGCTGGGCTTCGCTCTGAATTGCACCAGAGCCGAGCTCTGAGTGGGGCCTGGCCTGTAGGCCCGTGGGGATGGGCTTGGAGCTGCCAGGGACGATGCATGACTAGTGTGTGTGAACCAGGCTGACCTTGGAGCAGGGCTGTCAGGAGACGCACCCAGGAAGGGGCGGGTGGTGGATCCTCAGACGCTGGAGAACAACGCACGAGCCTTCACCTTGATTCACTGGGCCTGTCAGGCTGGTTCCCCAGGGAGCGAACTGGTCCCTGTGGAGTGGGGTCGGGGCCTGGGAATCGAAAGATGTGGGGGAGTTTGAGACACTGAGGCAACGCAGGGGGCAGGGGGGTGTCACGTGCCCAGCCGGATTTCTACCTTCCCTATCACAACAGCTAAATGTCCCAAAGCAGCTACTGCAGAGGGGCCACTGCAGACTCTGCCTCACCCCGTTACATGGGACTGCTTCTCCTTCCCTGCTGGGGGGCGGTGGGTGAACCTGATGGCCCCGCCCCTTCCACCTGAGGCCCCGCCCACTGAGCCCCCCCATGCCCTCCACCCCTGTGGCTGGAGCCTCTCCCACCCTCTTGCGACTGGAGGAGCCCGGGCTGCCTGGCCCCAGCCGCGCTGGCTGACCCCGACCCCTCCGGCCTGCCCACCTCAGTTGTGCCAGCCAGCCCGACCCACCCCAGCTGGTCCATTCCCCACCAGCCAGCCTGGGCCACCCCTGGCCCTGCTCCCGCCAGCCCGAGCCACCACAGCTGCTGGCCCGAGCAGTGGCCCGAGCTGCCCCTGGCTGCCCCAGCCCCTGGCTGGCTTCAGGGGAGGGGGTGCTGAGCATGGGCGGGGCCACAACCTAGGTTAGGGGCCAGTGATACCCGCTGTCCCTGCCTGCTGCTGGCATCCCAGCACGTCCCGCTGCTGCTTTGCAGACGGCCCTGGGGCCAACGCCCCGGACCTATTCCCAGGCCAGAGGCTGCTCTCCCTCCCACTCCTACGGCAGGGGCTCTGCCCAGGGGAACCTGCTCCCCTCGCCCCGCTGCAGGGCTCACCCTGCCTTCCATTTAGCAACAGCGTCTACGGTGCCAGCTGTCGGGGCAGAGATGGCACGTCCTCCCCGAGCCTCGCCGTGCACGCGGGGCCGGCGGGCTGGCCCTGCCTTCCATTTAGCAACAGCATCTACGGTGCCAGCTGTCGGGGGCGGAGATGGCACATCCTCCCCGAGCCTCGCCATGCACGCGGGGCTGCCCGAGCTGCCTGGCGTCGCCGCTCCCGCCCCCCCGAACATTCCAGAGGTGATGGGTGTGGGGCAGTCATGTGCCCCCCATCACAGTTACGTATCACCGCTGTGACCCACAATCCCGCAAGGAGAGAGCAGGGTTTGGAGAGGGAGGCTGCTGGCCCACATCCTCCAACTCCCATCAATTTCGTTTGACATTAGGAGCCTAGACGCCTGCGAGGATCCCAGCGCCTGGCGAGTGGGCCTGGAAAACTTTGGCCTCCCTGGTCCCCAGCAGGAGGACGTTGGACGCCGGGTGTGACAGCCGTGCACAGGGGTTGGGTTAAAGCCCTTTGCTCCGAAGCGCTCTGCTCCTGGGGTTAAACAAACGGTGCTGGTTGGAGAAAGGCTCTTTCGGGTCAGTGGCAGCCACAGGTCACGGCTAGGGCTGCCAAGTTTCTAACCGCACAAAACCGAACCCTGTTACCCCGCCCCCTGCCCCGCCCCTCCCCTTAGGCCCTGCCCCCCACTTACTCCTTCCTCACTCCCTCTGTCACTCACTCTCCCCCACCCTCACTCCCCTGCTCACTTTCACCGGACTGGGGCAGGAGGTTGGGGTGCAGGAGGGGGTGAGGGCTCCGGCTGGGGATGCAGGCTCCGGGGTGGGGCCAGAAATGAGGGGTTCAGGGCATGGGAGGGGGTTCCAGGCTGGGGCAAGGGGTTGGGGTGTGGGCTCTGGGGTGGGCCAGGGATGAGGAGTTTGGGGTGAAGGAGGAGGCTCCAGGCTGGGGGTGGAGCTGAGGGGTTTAGAGTGTGGGAGGTAGTGCCAGACTGAGGAAGGGGGTTGGGGTGCAGGAGGGGGTGAGGGCTCTGGGCTGGGGTGTGGGATCCGGGGTCGGGCTATAAATGAGGGATTTGGGATGTGGCAGGGGGCTCCCAGCTGGGGCAGGGGCTTGGGGTGCAGGCTCCGGGAGGCAGTTTGGATGTGGGAGGGGGCTCAGGGCTGGGGCAGAGGGTTGCGGTACAGGAGAGGGCAAAGAATGTGGGAGGCACCTTGGTGCCACCCCTGCAGCTCCCATTGGCTGCGGTTCCCGGCCAATGGGCGCTGCGGAGCCGGAGCTTGGGGTGAGGACAGCACATGGAGCTCCCCTGGCAGTGCCTCTGCCTAGGAGCCAGAGGGACATGTCGCCACTTGCAGGAGCCGCATGGAGCCGGGTGGGGAGCCTGCCAGCCCCACGCCCACCACACTTTTAACAGCCCAGCTGGCGGTGCTGACCAGAGCCACCAGGGTCCCCTTTCGACGGGGTGTTCCAGTCAAAAACCAGACACCTGGCAAGCTTAGTCACAGCTCCTGAAGGGAAAAACCGCAGCTGCTGATCCAGCTGGACCTGCTGCTGGGCCAGAACGGTCGGCACTCGGGGGGTCCTGTCTGAGCATGAGCAAGTCGAGTCCACGATGAGAGCGGTGGAGCGGAGGCCTGAGGTCCGAGCCCGGTGGGGTGCACTCAGAGAGGACTCAGCGGTGCAGCCAGCCCCTGCACCGTGGAACAGCGACGGTTTCGCTCTAAGGGTGCAGAAGAGACGTGAGTGACACATTGTCTGCCAGCTCCACTTACACGCTCGAGCTTGTCTGAGCCAAACAGCCCTGCCCAGGGGCTGCGCGATGCCCGTGTTTGCACCACCGGCCGTTCAGATTGTGCATCATTAGTGAGAACAAACGTACCTGCTCTTTAGGCCATGCGGCCATGTGTGTTTCTCTGAGCTAGACGTCCCCAGCCAGCTCTTCCACCCGACAGCCCCTGGCACAGGGAACTCAGGGCTTGGTGGTGTAAGAAGATTGTCACAATTAAAGTTTTCTGTGTCCGGCTTGGATCCGAAGCGAGCCTGGCTCAGGGTCCTGCACTCAGAGCTCAGCAGCCCGGGAGCGCTGCCGCACTGAGCTGTCAGCGTGTGCTCCAAAAAATACCTGGGGTCTCCTAGCAAGGAGACGGTCACACTTTCCTTCACCGCTAGAGGGCGGCCCTAACAAGCTACACAGGAGTTTGGATACTCGGATCAAGGTTACTTCTGTCTACACGGTTTGTCCTGCCCCAGCCCTGAAGCCAGCCCCTTGGTCCCTCTGACCCACCCCCAGCCTGGCTCTGATTGCAGCTCACCCGCAGCCTCGCCCTTGGCAAGATTTCTGGCAAGATCTGGGCACAGGAGACGTATGTCAGGGGTGGAAAGAGACCACGGGCACCGGGACCTTGATAGACGTGGGGGGGCACTGAGAGGGCCATGCCCCCCACTTTGTCACATGGGTGTAGTTTAGGGGGCAGGGGTAGCACTGCCCCCCCAAACCTGCGAGCCTCAGGCAGGTTCGGAGTGATACCGGCAGGGGCTGCGCTTCACGCTGCCTGGCATCGGGGGGGTGCATGGCCCCCTAACCTCCCCCCCGTTCCAGCACCATTGACGAGACCCTGCAGTCAGATGGGTCTGCGCACAGCTTGGGGACAAAGCAGAGGAGGCAGCTGTGCCCAGTGCTGGGGTTTCGCCTCGTGCGCAGGCTCTTTGATTCCGCACAAACGCCGGAAATAGGGAAACGTAACCAACGGATGAGTCCTGAGCTGGGCCCCCCACCCGCCAGCAGCTCAAGGTCCCATCACAGCAGGGGGACCAGCTCTACCTGCCCCCTTGCGGCCTTCCCCTGCTGCTCAGGGCCATATTTCATTTCAACCCCCCCACCCCGGGCCTCACTTATATCTCCCAGCTGGGGTTCGGAGCCAATCACTAGCTGGTGGCGCTGGATCAGCTGGGTCCCAACACCCACCTGCTGGGCTGCTCCCTAGGCCAGGGCTTGCTGTCCCCGGCTCTGCGGGGGGCCTTAAAGGGGCAGAGATCGGGGAGCTGCACATAAACAGAGCAAGAGACAGGCCCTGCCCCCAAACAGACAAGACAGACAATGAGTGGGGAGGGGAGATGAACTGTCCAGGATCCCACCCTGCCTCCTAGGCCTGTGTGCGCCCCGCGCTGCCTCCCTCTGCTACCCACCTAGCGCCCTTTCCCTCTGGGTTTGCTGCTTTGTTCCACAGTAGCTGGGGGAGGGCTGGCAGGCCAGTGTGAACGTGACTGTTTAGACACGGGATGATTAGAACCCCTGTGGACGCTGGTAGGGAAAGGGTTAACCTTATCCCCAAAGGATGGAGCCCAGCTGTCTGCCCTGAGTGCTGGGATCAGGGTTGGGCCCCCACCTCCCACACAGTACAAAAGGGGTGTGGTGCCGGGGGCTGGCTTTGGCTGTGAGGGGCAGGTAGATGGGGCTGTAGGCAGGGAGCTAAGAGGAGAATAAGGAAAGGAAAGGGATCTTTTCTCCTCTCTGGGGCTTGGCTGAAGCTAAGGAGGTGTGAGACAGGTACCTATTGGCTGAGATAGATCAGCTGCCCCAGGGAACTTGCGCAAAGCTGGCTCAGGAGATCTCTGGCCCACTGATGCTCATTTTGAATACATTGTGGCATGCTAGGGAAATTCCGGAAGACTGAAAGAGTGCTCATGTTGTGCCAGTATTCAGAAAAGGCAAGTGGGCCGCCCAGGGTAACTAGTCTGGTTAGTGTTACATTTCAAGGCACACAGAGAGACGTTAGATACAACCATAACTCCTCTTGCTGGAAGGCTGCAACTTAACAGGACTTTAATTCTTAGAATCCAGAACAATGACACAAGCCAAAACCAGAGAGAGACAAAGCAGGCTGCTCCCTACAAACAGAAAGGTGCAACTCCCCCCACTTTTCTCTAGGCAGTCAGTCTGCAGACAGGCACTGATCACCTACTTCCCGACAGAGCCCTCTAACCTGGAAGGACCAGGAAAACCTCTGAGAAGTTAAAGTGACGATTGCTATTTTAACACAGTTTTCAATACATGACAGCTTGACATCAATCAATCCCAGGGGAAATAATGGAAAAGCTGATACAGGATTTAATCAATAAAGAATCCAAGCTAGGAATGCAGTGCATGCCAGTCAACGTGGGTTCATGGAAAATAGATCTTGTCAGGCAAACCCAATTGCATTCTTCTGGGAGGTTACAAGTTTGGTGGTTAAAGGCCACTGCATAGGTGTAAGAGATTTTTTTCAGGTGTTTGACTCAGTGCCACAGGACATTAACACTCTGCAATATCAGCGGAGGACACGGTCAGTGGATTAGGAGCTGGCTAAGAGAGATCTCAAAGGAGCTGCCGACCGTTACGTGCAGGGGTTTCTAGAGGGTGTCTGCAGCAGGGATCAGGGCGAGGCCCGCTACTGTTCAGTACTTTCATCGATGGTCTGGAACTAAACGCAGAACCAATGCTGGCAAAGGGTGGGGGGGACAACGATGGCGGAGGGGGGATAATGATGCGGCTGAAGCTGTCAGGCAGGGCGAGGAATCACTTGGGAAGCCGGGCCCTTCCAGCAAAATGCATTTGAACCCACCCACGCACAGGGACGCACATCCAGGTCCAAGGAGTGCAGCCAGACCTCCAGACTGGGGGCCAGCCTCCGGGCCAGCTGTGCCTCTGAGGGGGCAGTGGCCACACGCCCTCCCAGAGCCATGCTGCTGCAATGGGGCTAAAGAGCTCCTCAGAGTATAAACGGGGAGGGGTGAGCAGGCACAGGGGGGATCCAGCCCCGCTCAGTGCTCCTACAGGAATACTGCAGCCAGTCCTGGGCCCCACCGCTTAAAAAGCCTGTTGAAAAACTGATGCAGAGAAGAGCCCAAAAAATGAGTTGAGAGCTGGAGAAAATGCCTGGAGTGGGAGACTGCAAGCGCTCGATGTGTTTCACTTCGCCAAAGGGGGCTCGAGCGGCGATTGGGTCACCCTGTGCCCGTTCCCTCCCAGCGAGGACGTCCCCGGTGCTAGCGGGCTCTTTGAGGGGCAGAGAACGGTCAAACAGGCGCCGCCGGCTGGGAGCGGAAGCCAGACGCGCTGAAATCAGAACTAGGGCCCACGCTTTGAAGAGTGAGGGTGGCAAACTGCCCAGGGAAGCGGTGGGTTCTCCTGGGTGGCCTCCAGTCCAGCCCTGCTGTGTTAGCCAGACACAAGTTCCGGGGTTCGGTCCAGGGGTCCCTGGGGGAAAGTTAAGGGCCTGTGCGGCACCGCAGGCCAGACTAGAGGATGGAACGGTCCCAGCTCTGGCTGGAGGAATGGCTATTTCTGCCTGACCCACCAGAGGCAGATGGTTCTGGGTGCTTGCACATCTCTAGAGACTGGCAGAGACCATCTGAACTCCCCCGGGGCAGGTACGTTCCTGCCACAACGACCGGGACTAACCCCATGGCCGTCTCGTCCCTAGGGGTGTCGGGACCCTGGCTCTCGGGCCTTGTTGAGTGCACAGAGTGAACTCGATGGCTCCTGCGTGGGGGAGGACGCTCACCCCTGTGCTCACGGCTCTGCTCTGGCCCCCTGCTTGTGTCTAGGCCCTGTGTGCCCTCTGGCACAGCCCAGCCCACGCGGCACTGACAGCGGGCGCTGCAGGAGAAGTGGCTGAGGGTCTGTTCTGCCAGCCGGTCGCGGCCCCGAGGCAGCCTCCCTCACCAGGGGGGCATTGCAGCTCTTACCCTGCCAGATCCTGCAGAGTGCGGGTAGGGCCGGAGCCATGGTCAGTCCTGAATGCTGGTGCCCTCTGCTCCCCAGCCTAGCCATGGTCCCTGGGACCACCTGGGACCGGCAGTGATTGCTGGTTGCTCAGCTGGGTGCTAAAGCCGGGGGTTAGAGCAGGGATCGGTGCCACCCCCGCCCCTGGTCCCTGGGTGGGCAAGGAGAGAGAAGTTGGGTTGTGGCCTCCCCAGCGGGCCAGGGCTCTCCAGGAAACGCTCAGGGCCCCAGTGCTGTTGCATGCTGCACCCGTGAGCTTTGGACTAGGCAGAGTTGGTGTGTCAGCTGAGTGGGGGCAGGGAACCCAGCGCTCTGCCTGTGGAGACACTCCAGTGTGTCGCACTTGGAGCCATGACTCCTGGGTCCTCTCCCCAACTCTGCTGCTGATTTCCTGAGCGGCCCGGGGCAAGTTACTCCCTTGCTCCGTGACTCAGTTTCCCCATGGGAAGGGTGGCTAATAACACCCCTTCTGCCTCCTTTGGGGGCACCCACCCAAGTCCCTTTCCTGGAGCAATGCGCTCAGTGGGGGTCTCTGGTGCCTTCTCTCTGCCGCCCTCCTGCCGCCCGGCCCTGCTTAGGGCTGTGAGCAATGCTGGGATGCTGGTCAAACAGAGCCGCCGGCAGCTCTGGGCCTTCGTGCGTCTCTTCTAAAGGCCACACACTCATCAGCAAGTCCCACTGTGCTCCTGGGGAGGGACCTGTCACCCCCGTCCCACTGTACAGAGGGGGAAACTGAGGCACAGAGTGGGACCAAGCCCTGCCCAGGCTCACACAATGAATGGGTGGCTGTTGAACCCTGGAATCCTGACTCTCAGCTCCTCCTGCTGTAACCACTACACCCCACTCCCCTCCCACAGCTCAAAATAGAACCCAGGAGTCCTGGCTCCCAGCTCCCCTGCTCTGACCACTAGGCCCCACTCCCCTCTCACGTGGCCCCAGTGCACCATTGTGATGGCCCGCAGCACCGCGGAGCTCCCTGCGAGGTCAGCGTGTAACCGAGGGAACGGGGGGCCGACATTCTGCGGGGGAGGTTCCGGGGGTCTCGGAGAGCCCTGGCTGTGCGGGATGCTCACACAGCCACCGCCATGCTCCCTGCCAGGGCGGTGCCACGCTGGGTCCTGCCCAGCCTCTCCGCTTCCTTTCACTTCAGCTCCCTCCTGGCCCTGAGCAGCCTGTTCTTCTCCTTCCCGTAAGCAGGGCCGCCGGTTCGAACCCCCACTAGGACGGCACCGGCTCAGCAGCACCGGGGGCTGTACCGTCCGCCTGTCCGTTCCTCCGGGCAGCAATTACGGCTCCTGACGGGCAGCCGGGACCCCCAGGCGCTTTCCATACGGACAGGCGTTTACCCCGGGGCCCGTAGCCAAAACCTCTCCCGCTGCGGCCTCCACCCCAGAGGGGGCTGCAATCTGCCCTGCGGCGACCCTGGCACGCGTACAGGCTGCGGCGTGCTTGGAGCTGCTCCAGGGAGAGGGGGCTACGAGGATGAGGTCAATCCCAGAGGGGCAGGCACCTTTGTGACCCAGCCCTGCAAACCCCACCTGCCCCCGAGCCCCAGGCGGTTATTGATCTACACTTCCTGGAAGAAGCCAGCTCCGCCCCGGGCAGTGATTGGCAGGGGATCAGAGGGGCCGCAGGGTGATCTGGCCTGGCTGGGACAACACCCCCCTCAGAGATGAGTCACCCGGGGACAAGGGCAGCCGAGCAGGCCCAGCGAGGGCAGAGGGCATCTGGCTACAGAGAGGGGGTGAGGCCCGGGAGTGCCAGGCCCCGCTGGGCATGGAGAGAGGGCTGGGCTGGTCCTGGTGAATTTAGCACCTTAGCCCGTCCCCACGCAGACGGACCAGCTTGTGCTATGGGTCAGAGCCCCCTGGGGTGTCAAGAGGCCCAAGGCCTGTGGGGAGCCAGCCGGGTAGGGGAGGGGTCTTCGTTCGCACGGTGTTTGTTTTGGGTTCAGCCCCAGGCTGGGGTGGCCCTGCCAGCTGTAGATGGATCTCACTGGCCAGCGAGCAAATCCCCCAGGAGTCAGCATTGAAGGACAGAGCGCTCGGCCCCTGGACCTAAGCCTTGTACGCTGGCCAGCGCCAGTGAACCCCCTGCACAGCTAGGCGGGTTCGCCCCATTTTACAGATGGGGAAACTGAGGCGTGGAACCAGCGCAAGGTCAGGGACTGGCTCAGCCGGCGGCAGCGCCGGAGTTGGGATTAGAGCTCAGGGCTGCGCTAAGCCCGTCTCTCCCGCACCCCCACTGAGCCCCTAACTCCGCCACGGCATCAGCTGGGCAGGGCCGGCCACTCCTGCTAGGGACGGGCCGCAGCCCTGGCCACCAAACCAGATCAGCTGAGGCTCAGAAAAGTCTGGGACCCTTCCCCGGGTTCTTTTCACTGGGTCCGTCTCCACGGCGCCTGGGGGCGGGCTCCCCGCCCGGCACCACAGACTTGTCCTCGTGCTTTGTCAGTGCCACGGGGGATCTCAAGCCCACCCCCACCCCAAGGCAGGAGGGGCCGAGCGGGAACGTCTGCACGAGCACATGTCCGGGGCAGTGGAGACTCACCCGCTGCGGCCTCTGGCCAGCAGACACGCCCCAAGAGCTGCCAACCTCGGTGCTCGTGGGCTGGCCGGGAATCTCCCCCCCAGCAGGAGCAGACAGGTCAGCGAAAGAGCCTGCCCAGGGATCAGACCAGCGCTAAGCCGGACCCAGGAGGGAATCTGCCCAGGACCCCAGTGTTAGCAACCCCCTTTGACTTCAGGAAGAGGGTCAGGGATCTGCAATGGCCCCACGTGGCCTCTGTCTCCCCCTTCCTCTGGGTGCTGGCACCTGCCCCAGCACAGCCCCATCTCCACCCCTGCTGGCGCCTTTCTCTGCCATCCAAGCACTGAGCGGGTCTCCCCCTGCTTAGCGTCCAAGCTGCACCAAGAGCTCGCTGGCTGTGGGCTACCACCCTCTGCTCTCCTTCCATTTCAGATGCAGCTGGCTGGCCATCCACGTGTCCCTGGCTTTCCCTCTGGTCGCGGGCATCCTTTTCATCCCAGCCGTGACCAACCTCCTGCTGGCCAGCTTCACGGACCCCGGGATCCTTCACCGAGGTAACAGGAGCATGGCCCGGGCTCCGAGGGGCGGGACAGATGGGCTTTGCTGTGAGGGCTGGCCGCCTCCTGAGGGCTCTGCATTGCTCCCTGGCCCGCCAGCTCTCAGGCTGGCATGTGCCTAAAGTCACCGCCCAGGATCCTGCAGAAACCTAACCTACGGGCAGGACAGGGACAGGCACCCGACTGCCCTCCAGTGCTCCTCCCCCTCCCCTTTGAGCCGCTCATCCACCCACGGCTGCACAGACAGAGGCTAGAAGCCAGCAATGAGCTAATCTGCTTGACAAAAATAACGTATTAAATCCCTGGCCTCTGGGAACTTGGGGTTAGTGACGAGGTGCGAGCTCAGATCCTCAAAGCACAGCCCCAGCCACTGACGTTGGGGAGACTCTTCAGCAGCTGTTAGCACTATAGGGTCTATGACACGCTGTTGAGCAGTGACAGCTACATACAGCAGAGGGCAAGATGCACAGGTGCATTCTGCTGTTCCCTTCAATAACAAGAGCAATGCTCAGTCTCGGGTAGGGTGGTCTGCTCTGGGTTCAAGCAGCACCTCCCCACTACAGAATAAGGGCCGTCCTGGCTGCTGGCAATGAGTCAGAAAGAGCGGGAGGGAAAAAACAAAAGCAAGAAAGAACCAAAGTAAAGTCCCCTCAGAGGCGCACAGCATGTGTGAGTGCAGCGGTCTGCACTGAGCAGAACAGAGCGTGTCCCTAGATGTACAGGTGCAGGCCGCAGGCAGCTGCCAGTTTCTGCCCCTGTGGCCCAGGGCGGGGTGGGGGGTCTAGACACATCCCGGCCTGGAGTGGGATCTGGTTACCAAGCCTCCCGGAGAACAAGGCCTTTCCCTGGCCCTGGGACCCAGGAGGCCTGGAATGGCTCTGTCCCAAGCTGGCTTTGTTTTCCAGCGAGGCTGCGCTGGTGTGAGGGGCAGCCGGGCAGCGCCAGAGGCACAGGAACCCACACAGCCTGGGCAGCGGCAGTGCCAGCACCCCACTAGGCCCAGCCAAGGGCTCAGGCGGGTCTGTCAGGCCCAGCCAGGGCTGTCAGTGGGGGCGGGGGGAGGTGACTGGCATGGCTGTCCCCCCGGAGCCAGGCTGAGGCCCTCCAAACTCCCCACACACCGGCTACAAGGCAGGACACCTCCGAGCCTCCCAGCCAGCGCTGGTGGGATTTCTGTGGCCTTCCACTACAAGCCATTGTCCCCGGCCCTCCAGCATCCTCACCTCACCCGCCTCCAGCACCGCAGATCTCCTGGCAGGCCCCCCACCCCCGCCTGGGCATGGCCCACAGCCGGCTTCTCCCGGGACTGCCTAGCGCCCCCCACTGGGACAGCAAAGCACCGTGGGGCTGGGAGCTGGGTCCCGGGGCTGGGCAGGGGGCAATACACCACCTCCCTTACCCTCAGCCGGGCTTTGGGCCGTACAGCAGGGCAGGGACCTTGTTCCCCAGCGCTGCACCGCCAGCCCTGCTTCGAGCTCCCTGCCCAGCTCCCTCTGAGGCTGGTGCCGGGCCAGGCCCCGTCGCTGGGAGTACAGTCTCACCCCACGCGGTGTCTCCCTGAGCCAGGGGCCGAGGGCCGGGCCGGGTTAGTGATCCAGGTGCTTCGTGTCAAGGAGAGATGCTTCGATCTGCAGTGGTGCCAGAAGTGCCAGTACTACTGCCCGCCACGGACCTTCCACTGCCCCTGGTGCAACGTCTGCGTGGAGGTGAGGCCGGCGGGGCTGCGCTCGGTACCCTGGGCTGGGAGCCTGCTAGCCCACCTGTACGCCCGTATAGACACACCAGCACAGACACCCGGCACACGCAGCTCCGCACCCCGCCCATACACCCGTATACACACGCCGGCACAGACACCCGGCACACGCAGCTCCGTAACCAGCCCATACACCCGTATACACACACCGGCACAGACACCCGGCACACACAGCTCCGCACCCCACCCATACACCCGTATACACACGCCGGCACAGACACCCGGCACACACAGCTCCGCACCCCACCCATACACCCGTATACACACGCCGGCACAGACACCCGGCACACACAGCTCCGCACCCCACCCATACACCCGTATACACACGCCAGCACAGACACCCGGCACATGCAGCTCCGTACTCAGCCCATACACCCGTATACACACACCGGCACACACACCCGGCACACACAGCTCCGCACCCCACCCATACACCCGTATACACACGCCGGCACAGACACCCGGCACACGCAGCTCCGCACCCCGCCCATACACCCATATACACACGCCGGCACAGACACCCTGTACATGCAGCTCCATACTCAGCCCATACACCCATATACACACGCCAGCACACACACCCGGCACACACAGCTCCGCACCCCGCCCATACACCCGTATACACACGCCGGCACAGACACCCTGTACATGCAGCTCCGTACCCAGCCCATACACCAGTATACACAGGCCGGCACAGACACCCTGCACACGCAGCTCTGCACCCAGCCCATACACCCATATACACACGCCGGCACAAACACAGACACCCTGCACACACAGCTCCGCACCCAGCCCATACACCCGTATACACACGCCGGCACAGACACCCTGCACACACAGCTCCGCACCCCACCCATACACCCGTATACACACGCCGGCACAGACACCCTGTACACACAGCTCCGCACTCCGCCCATACACACGTATTCACACACCGGCACAGACACCCTGCACACACAGCTCCGCAGCTCCCCCATAGACTCGCAGTCACGTACACCACCCTGAGCCCTCCCACGCCTGTTCCTACTTCCCCATTAGCTATAGGACAGGCTGGCTCACTGCGGCACTGGGCCAGCGGCTGCAGCTGCCCCGGGATGGGGGCCGAGCAGTGGCCCAGCGGGGACGTGGGCAGCGCTGATGTCGGGCACTTTCCCTGCACACCCAGGAGTTCGACCACCACTGTAAGTGGCTGAACAACTGCATTGGCTGCCGCAACTTCCGCTTCTTCTTCCTGTTCGTGGCCTTCCTGTGCAGCTACAACGTGGTGGTTCTGGCTTCCTGCATCACCTACCTGGTGCTCAACTCCCACCAGGCCTATGGCGCCGAGAAGATCTGTGCGTATCCTTGGAGAGACGAGCCAGGGCTTCCCCCTGCCACGGGTCGCTGAGCACCCAGCCCTGGGCGTGCAGCTGGCATGGAGCACCCAGCCCTGGGCGTGCAGCTGGCATGATGCACATGCACTGAGCTTCACCCCACACAGGCCAGGCCAGGCTCCAGGGGGCTGGGGCTGATCACACACACACACACACATACACAGGCTGTGTCCCACACCCAGTGGGAGGGCAGAGGACTCGCCCCTCAGCAGCAGCACAATCCTGTCCAGACCTGGCTTTATCCTTCCCTTACTCTCCTGCTGCCAGCATCATGGTGACCATCCCAGCCGCTCTCTACCTGCTGCCTCTCCTGATCCTGGTGGGATCCCAGGCCAGTTTCATCACGCTGGCTAAACGCACCTATGAGCTCAAGGTACGGGGGGGAGGAGGGAGCCCAGCCTGGGGCTCAGGGCGTGTGAGCAGCAGCTGGTGGTGGTAGAACCAGAGGGTAAAAGCTGCTCCAGGCTCTAGTCAAGGGAAATCTGTCCAAGAAAACAATATGTGTGTGTGTGTGTGTCTGTGCGCATACGTGTGTGTGCATAGGGTGCATGTGCATACAACGGGCCCGGGCACGTGTGTGTGTGTGTGTGTGTGTCTGTGCGCATACATGTGTGTGCATAGGGTGCATGTGCATACAACGGGCCCGGGCACGTGTGTGTGTGTGTGTGTGTGTCTGTGCGCATACATGTGTGTGCATAGGGTGCATGTGCATACAACGGGCCCCACACTGGGATTCTTGCCTGCTCAGGCCTGTGTCAAAGGCACCTGTGTGTGAGGCTGGGGGCGCTTCAGGGGGGCTCTGGCTCAGTCCGCTGGGACTGGCTGCTGCACAGTGGTTGCATAACCAGCCCGGTTGCTCCAGCGCTCGCCAAGCCAAGCGGCGTGTGTGTGTTTTGGCGCGATCACACAGCGCCCTGGGAGCCCCTGAGTCGCTCTGGCTCTGAGAGCCGGTGCGTGCGCGGGGGAAGGGGGGCTCGGGGACTGCCTTGGAGAGACAGACCTTGCCCTGCAGGGTCCCTTCCAGGCCATCAGCCGCACCTGGTGGGGACATCGCTGCCGCTGGCTGGCGGGGGCACGGGCTGGAGGCTTGTCCTCAGGAGGGGCTAGGCCAGCCGTGCTCAGGGCACAGCCCTGGCAGCAGTCAGGCCAGGATGCAGCTGACGGCCGCAACGCAGTGTGAGCACCTCAGAGGCATGGCCCTGCGTTGACACCTGCGCTGCCAGCGAAGCATCGTCCTTCCCAGCTGGTTACGCTCTAGCCAGTTCCTGCCTCTGAAACTACAGGCGGTGCAGGTGCCAGCGCTGACCAGCGGAGGGCACCCTGTGTCCCGCCTGTGCCAGAGCCCTGTGGGGGAGCACTGGTCCAGCGCTCCCCAGCTCTCAGCCCTTGTGTCTCTTCTGTCCCCAGCCTCGCGAGGAGGGCAGAGCCAATCCCTTCGACCTGGGATGGGCCAGGAACTGGTACGCGGCCCTGTGTGCCCCACAGGGACCAAAGTGAGTGCAAGGCCCCAGATTAACCCCCCTCCTTTCACAACCCCGTGGCTGTCAGGGCATGCTGAGAACGCAGGCGATCGGCTGCCATCTCTAACCCCAGCCCGGGCGGGGATGGGACGGGCATCGCAGCCCTGGACGGACCAGCCCTGGGAAGCCCCCGCTCTAAGAACTGCAGCGACTGGGCCGAGTCATCGACCACGGATACCTCCTCCCTGGGATCTTATCCCTATTCTCTTGCATTAGCGCCCGGGGCCCCAGCCAGGATCGGCGGGGCCCCGTCGCGCTAGGCGCTGCATAAACGTATAGGAGGACTTGGTCCCTGTCCACCCCGGGGCGGCAGAGGGAGTGAGGGGGACAGGATGTATGAGTGATCGAGGTGGCCACGTCCCAGGAAAAGTCCCTGGACAGGAGCCGAGCTGTTTGCTGAGGGGCTTTCCCGGTGATCCATCCCCCCGCCATGCTGTGCTGAGCACCGAGCGTTACCGATGACTCTCCAAGGGGGGATTTCTGCAGGGAAGGGCGGCCTCCCAGCTGGCCTTGCTGGGAATCTCACCCTCGCCTGCTCCCTGCTGCCTGGCAGAGACGAGGCAGGACTCAGCGGCACTGGCTGGAACAGGGATCCTTTGTGGACACCCCGCGGGTCTCTGGCTCCCAGGCTGGGCCACCCTGGGGCCGCGCTCTGGACTCAGCACTCACGCAGGGGCCAATTCGCCCCCATTCCCAGCCCAGTTGGGGTTCCGCTGTAGTGGGTCTTGGCTCAGAGCCGTCCCTGGTTCTGGTTCTGCATCGCTGGGGCTCTGCCTGTGGACCCTGCTTGCTGTGCCCCAGCAGGTGTGGGAGCAGCTGCCTTCTGCCCCTCCAGGTACATGGTGAGAGCCGCCGGACCAACGGCAGCGACCCGCAGGGGCAGGAAGGTCTCCGTGGCCCGGCTCCTTCCCCCGATGTCACGCCTGAACACGGCACCTCCGGGACTCTCATCCCACCGCTGCCCCCAGGACCTGCCTGGCCAGGGGAGGGCAGCCCAGGTGCGTGGCTACTCGTTCTCTGCCATGGGAAGCCTCCTGCAGGGCAGGGTCCCGTGGGAGCCCCGGAGGGGAGGGCTCAGCCGGGATTACCAGTGGCCGCTGGAGGCAGTCCCAGGACTAGCTTGCACAGCTCTCTCCTTAATGGATCCTGTGCCCCTTTCCCTGCCCGGAGCAAGGGCAGCCTGGCTCCAGGCCTGAGCCCAGCGCCACAGAACACCCTGGCATTCCCGGATCCCTGGCCTCAGGCTGGCACCACAGACCCAGGAATGACTGGAAGCAGCAGCAGCGTCCGTGCCCTCCCAGGTGGGATTTCACCCGCTCCTGAGAGGTGCGGCTGCCCTTAGCCCCTGTTGAAGCTGCGGGGGGGGGGGCATGGGAGAGGTGCCAACGCCAGTGGAGGTGGGCATGTCACTTTCCGTTTGCACCTTGGCTCAGTGCGTCTCTCTGCAGGCTGGCGCCAAGGGGACCTGGTGCCTGGCAAGCCCAGAGAGGAAGATGAACGTGGCTATGACAGGTGAGCAGAACCTCCCAGATTGCTCCCCGTTCTCACCCAGCGTGGCACCCCCAGAGCCCTGCTTTCCTCTGCTCTTAGCTCTGGGGCTTCGCACACATGCACAAAGTCCAGGAGTAAAATCTCCCCCACACACACCCCCCCGAAATCAATGGCAAAACTCCCACTGACTTCAGTGGGGGCCAGAATCTCCAAGCACTTTACAAAGGAGGGCAGTGTTTTCATCCCCATGGTACAGCAGGGAAACTGAGGCACAGACAGGGGACGTGACGTATCGAAGGTTACCCAACAGGCTAATGGCAGAGCTGGGAATAGAGCCTATGTCTCCCAGTCCTCTGGTCCATCCCCTAGGCCACACTGACTCGCCATTTGTAGCCCTGAGGCTTTTCCTTTGCCATTCGGCACCTCAGCGGACAAGGCTGGTGGGAGGTTGTGACAGAGGCAGGAAAAGTCCCAGCCAAGAACGCAGAGGCCGAGGTTTTCGTGTTAAAAGGAAAAGACTCGCCAGGCATGTCGGCGGCGTCACTGGGTCTCTTTTCCACTGGCCACGCGTGAGTAGCTGTCACGCGCCTTGGAGGAAGGTTCGTCAGCTCCGTTCATGGCCGGGCTGGAAGGCATTTTCCTCGTTTTGGTTTCTTGCTGCAGTTGTTGGCATTTCAGCAACCCCAATGCAAAATGTCAGCACAAACATTCAGAGCAATGCTTGGAGCGTCTCCCCCGCCGCTAGCGCTGGCCGACGCGGTTCCACCCTGCAAAACACTTTGTCCCACACTTCGAAACGGACTGAAAACCCTTTCAGTGAACTGGGCGATCTTCACAGAACTGTTTGCTGTTTTCTTCTACCGGCTCCAACTCACGGATTGAGCGGCCAGAAGGGACAATTGTGCTCCTCTAATGTGACGTCCTGCATAGCACAGGACAGAAACATTCACCCAGTGACAAACCGAAATCTATTTTAACAAGAACAGGTTTAGAGTTAATTCAGATCCCACCCCACCCTCCCACCCACGTTTCCTGCCATTTTTGAGAGGTTTACAATCACAGTTAACTATTTTTAAATGTTTCTGCTCCCCAGTTGCTGTGTGAAGGACTCACACAATCAGCAGGGAAAAGGAAATCTGACTAAATAATCTATAAAGGGGAAGTGGTGACGCTGACATATAAAGGAAACTGACAAATGAAAGAGAAATATTTTTTCTCTTTAAATTCTGGTCACCTTCAGGGGCTTTCGGTAGCAATGATGGGAGGAAAATGTGCAGGCAGAAAGGTGATTGTTAAGTTGACGTCACTCTGAAAGCATTTAAAGGCGGCAAAACACCAACATACGTTTAGCAGCTGGATCGTGGTTTTATACATTACTGGGTGGAATGTCCCGTTTGGAGACATTCCATTTGAAATCCATTTGCTGCGAGAAAACACGGAATTTGTGTTTTTACAGAGAATCTTTAGCTTTTACATTTTGGGAAAAAAATAAAACCATATAGTAGGACCCCGGTTTTCCGAGCCTCCATTATCCAGCTCTCCGGATTAACCTAACCAGGACTGACCGCCCGTGCCCTGCCGCCTGGGGCTGCCAGCCAGAGCCCTGCCACCCGGGCCTTGGGCTGTCAGCCCTGGTTCAGGTCATACAGAGCGCCAGACAATGGAGACTCGGCTAAACAGGGTTCTGCGGCATATCACTAAACCGTGGTGCTCCACTGATACCTGGACGTATTGTGGCTAGGGAAACTAACGTTTGGCATTTCATTTGAATGGCGGAAAAACACGGATTTTTATGGCTTTTTATCGGAGAATTTTTAGCTCCCTGCTAATGACCAGTGTAGCGGGGCGGTTACCCGCTCCTGCCTGAGGGGTTTAAAAAGTGTCCTGGCAGGTCTTGAAAGCTGCAGCTTTAAAAGCTGGGCTGATTGGGGAAGCGGCCACAGCTGGGCCACACCCCAATCAGGCCACAGCTGGCCTGTATAAAAAGGCTGTGAGCCAGAAGCCCACACATACTCTCTCTGCCTATAGAGGGAGGTGGGCCTGGCTGCAGGGAGCTAGACACAGGGTACTGGAGTGGAGCAGGGCTGGGGACAGGCAGAGGAGCTGGGGAGCTCCAGCCTGGAAAGCCCCAGGCTGTGGCCTAGCATAAGGCCAATGGGTACTGGGGGTTGCAGGGGGCAGCCCAGGGGTAGGCAAAGGTCCAAACCCCTTTCCCTGTGATGAGCGGCTGATGCTGCAGGCTGCCCCAGTGAATGGGGCTAGATGGAGACTGGGCAGTAGCCAAAACTGAGGCAAAGTGGGGATAGTGGGGTGGGGGTTCCCCAGGGAGGGGAGACCCAGATCGGTGGGGTACTGCCAGGGGGCAGCACCCCAGCTAAAGGGGCAGCGGGGTCCAGGGAGGGACACGAGGGCCAACGGAAAGCAGATCACCGGCCTGCAGAGGGCGCTCCTGGGTCAAAGAGCTAATTCCCAGAAGGCACCAGCAGGAGGCGCTGCAGGGGTGAGTCCCAAGGTCTACAACCAGGCTTTCCTAGAACTCCGCTCAGCGCCGCATGCATCTGTATACAAAGCAAAGGGGTGACCGAGACTGTGCGTTAGCATGAAACCGCCCCGACAGTCCCAGAAATGATGGCTTTGATCAGTGAACGAGCCTGCGTGCAGCTGCCCCAGCCAGGTCTCAGAAGGGTTCCAGGCCCTGTGCTCCCGGCTCGGTGACTTCCCAGTTCTGCCTGTTGGTTAAAGGCTACGTTCTGAACATGAACTGACCTGCCCCCCCCCAAGCCCCCTGCGGAGGGGGTGCAGGGAGTGCCACAGACGGGCACCGACAGCCTCGACCAGGTGCTCAGCAGAGCTGGGAAGCAGGCCCCTGGGTGTTGAGCCCTAGCAAACCTGGCCCTGAGCGCTCAGGAAATCCAGGCCCTACAGGACTTGTCGAAGACCCTGCAGGGGACGGGTGGCAGAGAGGGGACTAGAATCCAGCTCTGCCCCGACAGCAGGAGCAGCCTTCGTTTGCTGATGGCCGTGGCCTCTCCCGGCACAAGTGGGAGCTGCTCCTTGCTAGGACTCATTGTTCCGCTTTCTCCTCTCCGGTCCCAGGCATGGCTGAGTGGCCAGCGATGGATGGCGGAGGCGGCACACACTGGAAATCCCAAATACACCTCAGCAGCAGAGCGGTCTCACCCACGGCCGCGCTCCTTTCAGTGTCTGATATTTAAAGGGACCCCTGACAGCAGCTCCTGGCTTATTCCAGGTACAAAGGTTCCCTGAGAGAAAACCCTGGACAAACTGATGAATAAAGTTTCTATCCCCAAGCACTTTCGGTCCATGTCTCAGCGGCTAAGACCTCAGAATGATGGGCATTTTGGTGCTGGCCTGTAGGGGGCAGCACCCCTCTGCTGATGCCCTGCCTGGCTTCTGCCTGCCTAGACGCCCCCCACCCGTGCATGCAAGCCCTGGTTGGGGGGTGCATTTGGCAGGGCGATGCTAGAGAGCGAGGGATGGAGCTGGGCGCGCGATGGGAAAATCAGCTCAAAATTTGTTATATCAATTAGTCAAGCAGCTGCAGTGCAGGCAGGGCAAAATTCAGCCTCCTCCCCGCACTCCACACCAGGTGGATGCCTGGTTCCCTGGCAGCTAGTGCGTGGCACTGCTCTGATTGGCACACCTCATGTCTCACTCACAGGCAGCACATCCAGCCCTGGGGGCAGGTAGGCCGAGAGATTGGCTTGAGTCGTGTATCTGCCACTCCTCTCTGGCTGAGTCGGGGGGGGGGTGGCGCCATCGACCACCTAGGGCAGAGATGGGGGCAGCCGTAGCTGGCCCAGCAAGGCCAGGAGCGACCCAGTCGCTGGTGCCCTGGGCTGAGACGTTATGGGGAGCGTGCAGCAGCTGTCACGGCTTCCACCCGTTCATCAGAATGGTTCTGCTCCTGGCTCTGGGTTTCATTTCCCTCCCTGCGGGGCTATGATTAAACTGGTGCCTCATTAGCGTGGGCTGCGGCGCCAGCGCTGGAGCGGGGCTGAAAATCTCGTGGCAGCAGGTGCCGCTCCACTGGGCCTGCGATGAGCTGGGGCCGTTCCACAGGCCCGGGCGCAGCCCCGAAGCAGCGGCCCCCAGAGAGCCGTGCTCTGTAGGAACGACATGGGAGCCAGCCAGAACCTGGCTGCCCATTAACCCAACGTGCATCCCACGGGCCAGAGGGTGGCAAAACTTCCATCCCTCGAGTGGCCCTGCGCAGCAAGGGCAGCTAGCCGGGGAGGCTGCTCTTACACACGCGGGACGTTCCCCCCGGGCCTCACGCCCACAGGGCCCAATTCTGGGCGGATCCCTGGAGCTGGGAACTGCGCCCGCAGGCGAGTTCTACGCAGCCAGCGCTGCACAGGGGAGCCAAGCGTTTGGGGCCAGGCCTGCAGCTGGCGTCAGCTGACAGCAGCGCAGCTAGGGCAGCCTGCAGCCGCTGGGGGATCTGGGTGTAGCTTTGCGGTTGCAGGAGCTGGGCGCACCAGTCAGCCCCAACCCAGGCAGGGCCCGATCCGAGGCCCATAGAAGCCAGCAGGAGAATTCCCATTAACTTCAGCGGGTGCAAGATCCGGCCTGTGGCATGAAACACCCCCCTCCCCCCTCCCAACAGAACTGCTGCCAGCCCCCTTCCCTGCCTGATAGCGAACAGCTGCCTTTATCTGCGGTGCCTGGCGGGCGTGGGCGTGGGCGGGCGGAGCTGGCAGGGAAGAGGCACCCCAGGCACTGGAATCGCACAGCGCTTTCCCGCTCCTCTGTGCTAGCAGGCAGCCTCCTCCTCCCCGGCCCGGGCATTGCCCCAGAACAGCTGGGGGGGGAAGGGGGGCTCGCTCAGCCAGGCTTCCAGCAGTAGGGTTGTTGTTAAGCTGCTTTCACCAGACGTCTCCTGCCAGCGGTTCGCAGCCTTCCCAGCTCAAGCTGGCGGCCCCTGGCAGCATCCAGCCTCTGTTACCCACCTGGCGACGGGCGCGTGTGTGGAGCGGGGAGCGTGATGGAGCTCGGGGTACCCAGGACTGAGTCACCCTGTTCCCCCCGCCCCCTGCCTCCAGCGTGAGGGCGTCTCTCTTGTGGTAGCTCCCTGACCCCGCCTGCCTTTCAGCCACTCCAGCTATCTCCTCTGGGCTAGGCCAGCCCAGCCCTGCCAGCAGGTTAACCAGGGGTGACCCTACTCCCCAAATCCCCTTGAATCCCTCCCGTGTGCTAGCCAGCCCCTGACACCAGCTAATCACCGAAATCCCAGATCCTCTGCCCCCACGGGAGCAGCGTGCCCCAGTTTGACCTTAGCCCGCAGCTCCTGCGGAACACACAACGCTGGTATAAAACCAGCGATGGTTTATTTAAGGACATTCCACTCGAAACACAGGAGAGTGATGGAAACAAACGGTTCCGATGCGAAATCACCCACTGCGGACTAGGCCCGATGCTTCATAGAATCACAGAATCTCAGGGCTGGAAGGGACCTCAGGAGGTATCTAGTCCCACCCCCTGCTCAGAGCAGGACCAACCCCAACTAAATCCGTAGTTCCCTTTCCTAGCTCGTATAGGAGGTTTCCCCGCAATGCTCAGTCTGTTGCAGAGCTGGCGCTGGCCTCATGGGAACCAGGATCCAAAAGTTCATTGGACAGCCCTGCTGAGCGAGCTGCCTCCTCCGTGAATGGGGGCAGAGGACTCTCCCCATTCCTGAAACAGGCTTTCATCTCCATTCACAGACAAGGTGGTTTCACTCCTTTGCTGTTGGCTTTGATGGTTTTCCATTGGCTGTTCCGGGATGGGGCCAGGGTAGGCAACTGAGCTGTATATTACGTCACCGGCAACCCCATCCCGCATGACTAGACCATCACCAAGTGATATCACTGCCTGGTGACTCCTTTCAACCTTCAGACCATACGGGCATAAAATTCAGTATAGTTACCTTATTCTTAACGATTACCCCTACACACATCACATCATGATCATGAACATTGAAAAGTCACATGCTTTCAATGGAGACCTCCCACGCTATCCTCTGTGGACAAACACCCTGGAAGCAATGTATTTGCTGCAGTGAGTTTGCGAGAATTGAGCCAGGCATTGCTTGTGGGGGACAGGCGACCCGTAGGCCATCCAGCACCAATGTGCCTTTCTGGCATTGTGAGTTACATGTCAGTTAGTGGGTGTGCGCGGGGACGGCCGATTCCGGTAATGTACATGCTGTATGCTTACTTGTCCTCGTCTCTGTCACCTTTGGGGCACAGGAAGGACTTGTGGGGTGCCCAGGCAGCGTGCTGGCCCCATGCCCAGCGGGATTTTCACCCCATGTAACCCCAGTTCAAGGGTGAAGCTAAGTGACGTTGCACCTTCTTCAGCGTGCCCCTGGTCCTTGGAGCAGGGAGATTTGTGATGCACCTTAGTTCCTGGGGGAGTTTGTTCCAGTCCGTCTGGCGTTGCAGAGTCCATCTGCACAGATCACAGAGACGTGGGGTGACTTCCCAAGTGCTAAGGAGGCAGCAGACACTGGCCTCCGTGCGCAGTGCGCCCCGCTGGTCCCTCTAGACATGCACCGCTGACCACAGCCCGATTCGGGCTTGGAGGCGGGATGGGCGCCCCACAGAGCGAGGTGGTTTCTCCCCCTCCTGCCCTTTACTGCTCCTGGCACTCGGCGGGAGGCTGGCTGGCTGGGGGGTGATTTTGTGGGGAAGTAACAAGCCCCTGGAGAGAGGGGCTGAGGGCCAGCTGCTGCTCTCAGTTCTGCTGGGCTCAATCTGGAGTGAGTCTGTTTATTGGGTTAGCTCAATCTGGAGTGAGTCTGCTGACACAAAGCAGAGCGGAGCCCCTCTGCGGAGCTCCGGGGGCCTGTCATGGCCTTTTATTAATGACACAGTAACAGCAAATCAGCAGTGTCTCCAGACTCAATGGGGCAGGCTGGGATCTCAGCCCCCTCCCCACACCCGAGCCCTATGGTCCCCCCTCCCCACCTGGCCTCCAGGTCGCTGAGTCAGGCTGTTTTGGACTGAGGGGGGAGCGAATTCCCTCATGCAGGGCTCCACTCTGGCCACCGCCTCTCCCTGAGCCCGCTGGCCCGGGGAGAGACGTGTCGCCCGGCTTTGCGCTGTTGTGAGAGCAGAATCCGGCCCTGAGGAGGGAGGCCTCCATGCAGCCACGGCTGGCACCGCAGTGTGATAGCAACTGCAGGACCCGTCACAATCTCCTCATGCCACAGGCCGGGGTGGGGGGTCACGTGTGCTCAGTTCCAGGGAACAGCGGTGCTTTTCCTAGGTGCTCTGGACCCAGCCCTTCACTCCTGCTGATAACAAGCCCGGCCCAGTTGCAAGCGGAGCGATACAGCCGGATGATTCCTCCGGGGGCCATGTGTTCCCCACAGATGGCTTTCCTGGGCCGACCAGCTGCTCCCAGGAGATATGGCTCAGGAGAGGAAGTGAGGCCTGCAAGCCGGCTGAACAAACGCACACCAGTTTCACTTCAGCCAGGAACCGTCTCTCGTTTTCGGAGCAGGGTTCCAGGAGAACGCGGGTTTCTGCTCATACGCCCCAGGTTTAAACTGCCCATCGGCACTGGGGTTGGGAAGGAAATCGCACCCCATCCCCCTGCCCTCCCCACGGCAGGTCACAGCCAAAGAGCGGTCTGGGGACTGGGCATTCACCTGTCTCTGCAGCTGGGCACCATCCATTCGAATCAGCAGCACTGAACCCACATGGTCATTTTGCTGCAGCAGGTTTCTGGCCTTCTCTGTGAGAAGCTGGATGGGGTCTCAGCGGCAGCCCCGTCTGGATTTACAGTCTGCAGGCAGAACCCTGGTGCAGGGTGTCCATCCCTCTCTGTGATCAGTGGCCATTAGGGAGCACAGTCTGGTCACTGCCATACACAGACCCTAGCTGTGCTGCAGACTCCTGGGGTGACCTTGGCCTGCCTCTGTGCCTCAGTTTCCCCAGCCGTAAAACAGGAGTAATAATAGCGACCTGTCGTGTAAGGGTGAGGAAGGTTGCAAGGCTTCATTCAGCAACGTGCCTCGAGTGCCAGCGCTGGAAGGAGCCCAAGAAGTGCCCAGTATTATTTATAACTGGAGCTGGCATTTCCAAGGCTGCAGTCAGTGACCCGAACACAAGTGTCGGCGTCACCTGAATGGCCCTCAATGGGCCTTTGTGCAGGTGTGACCAGGGCTTGAATTCTGCTGTGCCAGCCTGGGCTGTGCCCGGGGTGTTCCCCCAGGGGTAGCAATGCTTTTTGCTGAAGCCAGATCCGCTCAGCTTCCGTTCCTCCTGCTGCCAGGCTCAGCCCTCGCTAGCTGGGGCACTGGGGCACTACCAAGGGGGTCTAAACAGCGAGGCTCTGACCTAAAGACTTCTAGTGCCCTTGACAAGTGCTGAGTCAATCGTCCCCATCCGGGGACAGAGACGGGAGCCTGCTGTGCAGGGGATTTTCGCTAACCAAATTAGTGCTTCATTTCGGGGAAAAGCTGCCAGCAGAAGCCCCACCTGCGCCGCCCCTTGCCACAGGAGCAGGCGGAGCTGTTCTCATGAGACAGGGCTGGACGGTCCCCCCCAGCTCTGAGCTCTGCAGAACACTGGGAGGGGGGGAGGGGGGGTGTTCCAGGTCCAGGATCCTGGGGCTCAGAAAGGGTCCAAACATCGGTGCTTAAGGGATGTCTGCCTTGAGATTCAGGAGGCCAGACGGGAGCTCCCCAGGCATGGGCGATGTGGGGTTTTAGGTACCACTAAGGCCAGCCACGGGGCTAAAATCCTGAATTCAAGGAAACCGTCCTTGCGTCTCTTTCTGCAGCGCACAGGTTACCAAGGGCTGGGGGGGGAGTTAGCCAGCTATTCGGAGGTCTCTGCTGCAGCCCTCATGGGCTTGGGTCCTTCTCCGGTCCTAGCACTACAAACACAGCCCTACAGGGCACAGCCTGCCGCACGCTGGAGCCTTGCCAGTGGAGAAGTGAAATTGCAATAAATAGGCAGCAGCAGGAAATATTTAAGCGTTGTCTCAGAATCAGCAGCCCACGTCGTCACGTAAAACCTCTCAGCCTGGGCGTCACAACCCAAGTCAGGACCACCCGGTTCCTCCCTGAGGGGGTTCCCCGAGCCAACTCCCAATCTTATATCTATACCCCGGGTTCCCACCATGGCCCCTGTAAGGGTAGCTGCTGGAGTCAGGAGACACCGGCCGCTGCCCTGTGGTGGGGGTTCAACCCCCCCATAATCCTGGTCCCCAGGAGTGCCTATCGACTGAGATCGGAGGCTCTTTGCTCATCTGAAAATACTTCAGTACCAGTGCTTCTGGGATTGCGTCTTTTCATCCCCAGACGGTTTTTCCTCACCCATCCATGTGGTGCCACTTTGTCCTGTCCTCAGAGAACTGAGACAAATTTCCTAGGTGAATTCTCCTAGCTATATTGACATGGATCTCGCTAAGCCCTCCGTAGTGGGGAGTCTCTCCACCAAGGCCTCCCCGACTTGGGTGCCGTTGCGTGGCCTGTTTCCTCCCTGTGTCTCTTTCCTTGTCTCATCACGTCTCTGCTAAGGCCCCGATCCTGCAAACGCACTCTTATTGAAGTACGTGAGGCCTCACGGTGAAGTCCATGGGCCAACTCCCATCCTTCAGTTACGCCCATGGGAAATGTTTGAAGGACTGGGGACCTGCACGGTCAGCCCCTGTCCCTTTTATTTGTCTGCGGGTTGTCAAACACCAGGAGGTGTGCAACAAGGCTTTAATCTAGCTGACGCGGGTAACAACGGTAGTGAAGATGCAGTGGAGCAGACATCAGCGCAGGCTGAGTACAGAGCTAGGGTACCAGGCAGGCCTGTACTGAGGTGGCCATCCCTGCTTTACTATTATTACCCACTCCAGCTAGATTAAAGCTAGCCCAGGTATGCCGACCAGTGGGACAATCACGCCTGGATTTGCTGTGTAGACGGATGGAACTAGCACATGGGTGTTCAGCAAATAACAACAGCCGCACAGGTAGGCAGTGAGCAATGAAATCCAACCGCTTTCTAATGCCTCTTCTTAAAGCTGAATGTACATTTTACGTGATCCTAAATTCACATTGCAATGAGCTAGGCTGTGTGTGTCGAGGATAATATCCTTTGCCTTTATATCGAGCTCATTGTCTGAAACGTGGTCTCAATCGTGCTTTCCAGAATGATGTTCAGATTAGCTTGGTCCCATCCCTACTAGCAGCTGCACCCTGTCCAACACACAGTGGAGGGAGGGCACGGCAGCTGAGTTGGGGTCCTTTTCCAAGTGTAGACAGAGCCGCAGTGGACTCTTGCTGTACCTGATCTAGTGTGAGCTGCAGATACTGCTCATGATTAGTCTCTTCCGGTAGCAGGTAAGAGAGCTTCAGTGAGTAGATCAGGAGGCTTGCAAACATCAGGGCTACAAGAGGGTCTCTCTAATTGCTCCAGCTCCAGTCCCTTCTTTCCAGGGCAGACCCACCGAGGAACACTCTGATGGCATCACAGTTTCCAAACCCCGACAAACAGTTTGGAATTCCTCCTTGGTTTTCCTCCCTGGTCAACTTTCTGTTTGCTTTTCCTTCAGAAGCCCATTTCCTGTATCGTGCTACTCCTGTCTGCAATGAAACCGCCAGCACATTTAGCAAGGAGCTTCGCAGCATCCTGAGGGCATTGTGTCCTTAAAACACAGATGTGTTCATTGCAAGGTCTCTCATTAGATCCTGAGGAGGGAGAGGCAACGCTTGAAATCGATACATTCATACCTCGGGTCACACGTGCAAAAAAAATCATCTGAAGTATTTCCCTGCTCTGAAGGAGGGTGTTTATCTCAGAGGCGGTAAAAGTTAAACACCTTGGATTTCTCTGAATGAAATCCAGCCTCTGAATCAAAGCTGCCTTGTTTAAAAACAGAAGGTCTTTTTTCTTCCTTTGCCACCTGAAATATTATATGTCGGGGTCGATGGTTTTATTTCTTGAGAGTGATGGAGTAAAAAACATACACGGTAAATGAACTGGGGCTGGGAGGGGGTGTTTTATTTGGTTTGCATTTTATTTGTATAGTCTGTCTCTGACAAGGAGGCTTCAGATCAAAATGCTGAAGATTTTTTTTTAAAAAAGGTGCCCCCAAAGCACTCCAGATACTGTTTAAGGGAGAATCAGCAAAAAGGAATGATGCCCCCCCACACCCCAATTCAGAAGTAATTCACCCCCAAAGTCACCACAGCACATTTTTACCATTTTCACCAAGAGAATTTTCATGGCTCAAGCACAGTAGAGTGAAAAATTCACCCCTCTTTGGCAGCCTGAGCCAGATCCTCAGCTGGTGCAAACTGGCATTGCTCCACTGACATCAATGGGGCTACACCCATTTACACTAGCTGATGATCTGGCCCATCAGCTCTAAAAATAGAGTGATTAAAATGGCATGTAAACATTCGATTGATTGATTGATCTCCACTCTTACAGAGAGAGCACAGTGCTCTGGGCCTGGCAGTGATCTGAGACCATGTACAGCTGTGTGTTAGCATATTCCAAAAAGCAACAGTGGGTGCACACCACTTTTCATCTACCCCCTGCTCTCCAGTGCACTGCAGCTCTCGCCTCACTTAGGTGATGAGAGAACATTTGCAGAGCTTCCCAGCCAGCAAGACATTACAATCTTGAATGACAAGTGACTTCGGCAATTGATTCATAAAAGCTGCAGTCCTAATCTGTCACTCGTTACCTAGGACACTCGAGATGACATACACCCCTAATGAACAGAAGATACTATGGGCTGCCTCCTTGTACCTCCATAAACACCACAGATGAGCCCTTGAGTCCTACTTCCACTCTGACAGTGTCTCTGTCTGTGGCCTCGGGCGTATCATAGCATTGATCTGTGCCTCGGTTTCCCCATCTGTAGAATGAGGATAATAGCACGGACTCACCTGGAGTATCGTGAGGATTTCATTAGTTAATCCTGCCGCAGCAAGTGGAAGAGGGAAAGCATTCGGTAAGTGCTCAGCACAAGCATTCAGAGGAAGCCTGGAAAAACAGCTCTTGTTTTCACAACAGGCTTTTCCAAAGGTACAGAACAGACAAACCAAGTGAGTTATTAGTGTTGTCCAAAAGTTACCCAAGCCCATTTGTTCACTGTGCCATGCTTGGTCTGGCGGGGTTAGCAGGAAACTCCTGGCCTCGCAGTCAAGCCTTCTGTTGTCTCTCAGATCACCGCCGGAATGTAATGTAACGAACCAGCTAGAGAGAGCATGGGCAGGTGCACCACGTCCTTTACTGGATAGAATCAGAACTATTCACCTGTGTGTCATAGGCACTGTACTGCTAACAGCCAGTGGAGATTCCACTTCAGACCAGTACCCAATCAAGTGCCACGTTTCCTGTCTTCCTTAATGTCAGAAGAAATTTTAAAACTGCCCTGCCCAGTGCAACACGTGTGACGCTGGCAGAGCAGGGGCCAGCTCATGCCAGAGTCCCCATGTCTCAATGGAACCCTGACAGCCTCAGAGCTGGAATCAGCTGGCTCACCTGCCTGCTAGTATTGTTAAAATAGGGGTTAGAATGATATGAAAGTGTTTAGACTTTACTGAATGCTTATCAGTTGCTGCCTGCATTAATCTCACTCACAACATCTGTACTGTAAGGGGATATTTGAGCAGTTGTATTGTGAGCCTGCTGTGACTATGTAAATCACCCGACAAAAGGAAACATTAACGAGGGCTGATGGGCTGATCTTTGACGGAAGGTGTTGGTGGGTGTCCTGCCCAGCAGGAAAGGTCCAACGACACCAGACTATTGTGAGACATTAAAGAGGCCAAAAGACACTGGTTGTTCTGCCCTCCTGCCTGTGAAGATGAGTCATGCAAGTGAATTCCTCTTGTCGGCTGAATTTGCAGCTTTCTAGGCACAAGCAAGAGGTCCACAGTCCTTAGCCTGGGGTAGCCCTAATGGACAGAGAGAGCTTGCTGGTTATAGAAGCTTCTATTACTTTTTGAAACTTAAAAATATAACTCATTTGTGTTTCTATGATTACCTGCTTTTACCTTGTAAATAACTCTCATTTCATTTTCCTACTTAATAAATCTGTACATAGTGTATTACAGGATTGGCTACAAGCCTTGTCTTTGGTGTAAGATCTAAGGTGCAATTGACTTGGGATACGTGACCGGTTCTTTGGGTCAGAAAGTAACCTGAATGTTGCTGTGATTCTTGGTGTAAGGGACCATCCATCACAGAGGCAGGTTCACCTGGGTGGCGAGACAGATCGGAGAACCCCAGGGGACCATCTGTGATTCCACGTTAAGGCTGTGATGGTGCCTGAGGAATTTACACTTGGCACTTGGTTGGTGAAATCTAAGTATAGAGCTCACAGCCAGTTTGGGGTTGGGCCCTGCTTCCTGGCAGTCTGCCCTGAGACTGGTATTCACGCTCTCAAGTCACTGCCGGCAGCATTACAATATGCTTAGAAGAGAACATAAAGCACCTACTGAAATGTCCACGTGGGAGCGAGTCAATTTCTTCCTGGCCCCAGCTGGTGATCCCCTTACACCCTGCAGCATGAGGGCTGAGATTTCTTGTCATTTTGGGCTCTGTAACTCCAGAGGCTAATGTCAGTCACATAACTGTCTCGTCCAGCTCTGAATCCTGAAAAGCATTTTGCTTCAGTTGGATGGTGTGCATTGTTTTAACACCGAGGCCAGAGAGTCCAGAACGGAGGCATGCAGTTACAAACGTAAGATCACGAAGCAGGCGGTTTTGCTAAGCACCTTGGTGCTAAGGAAGGTCACAGAGCCCCTCTCGAGGACTCAGATGACTTTCTGAGTTCAGCTCAGCAAGTGGAAGGGTTGTGTTACAGCTACAGACGGGGCAGGAGATGAATGATGGTGATTTATAATTCCCACTTCTCCCCCCTGCTTCACTTGGACTCACCTGTGGAAACTTGGCATATGACTGGCTGTCCCAAAGACGTGCGTCATCTGTTCCAAAGCAATGGTGTGCTTGAAAAGGGAACCGAGATCAGGAAAGAAATACCACAGATAAAAAAAAAGAATCTGGAAAAATGTCACAAGCTCATCTCGACAGACCAAAAAAGCCATGAAAACTCAGGGCTAACTGCAGCCCTCTCCTTTGCCCCCATGTCCTGTACCTCACCTGACAGCGACAGAAGACAGACCATGAGCACTGGGTTATTTACCTTGTGACACACAGTAGATTAGCTATTGTCCTTAATCTTTCACCGGCAGCAAATACTAGAAAACTTCCTGTTATCATATTCCCCCTGGATTTGGCACTGGGGCGACCACTGCTGGAATACTCTGTCCAGTTCTGGTGTCCACATTTCAGGAAGGATGTTGATACAGTGGAGAGGGTTCAGAGAAGAGCCACAAGAATGATTAAAGGGTTGGAAAACCTGCCTCGTAGTGAACGACTCCAGGAGCCCAACCTGTTGAGTTTAACAAAGAGAAGGTTAAGGGGTGACTAGATCATAGTTTATGAGTACCTACAAGGGGACCAGAAGTTTGGTAATAAGGGGCTCTTTAATCTAGCAGACAGAGGTCTAACAAGGCTGGAAGCTGAAGCTAGACAAATTCAGACTAGAAATAAGCACCAATGTAATTAACCACTGGAACAATTTACCAAGGGTTGTGATGGATTCTCCACCACGGGCAATTTTTAAGCCAAGATGGCTGTTGATCGAATGAGAAGGAAGTCAGGGAAGTCCTACAGCCTGTGTGACGCAGGAGGTCAGAGCTGATGATGGAAATGTTCCCTTCCAGCCGGAGAAGCTAGGCATGTGAATTACCCACGGGGAGTTCTGTCTCAGCTCCTAGCAAGCTGGCGAAATCGTCTCACCATCACTAGAAAACATCCTTCTCTAAGGCCTCTGCCCAGCCTGGTGCCAGCTGGGGCGGAATGCGTGTGGCTGCCCTTCTTCTCTCAAAGACAAAGAAGCGGGACCACGGCTCAGAGGAGAGACTGAGGCTTAATGTGAATGGACCCTGAGCTAGTCTCTCAGCCTTAGATGGCGCCGCGATGGCAGGCTGGCGTGGGGCAGCTGGCTCAGTCCCTGCTCACGCCGTGTGGTACCTAAGCTTTGCTCCCTACACTTCACCAGCAATGAGAAACGCTGCTGACGGTCTTTGCTTTTCTTCTGCTCTGCTGGTTAAAGCATCGGACGTAACAGCTCAGAAAGGCACCCAGATACACTGAAAGCAAATGAACGTGAAACAAGCCTAGGCATGTTCACACACCCAAGCCCACACTCTGCAAACTAGGATTATTCATCCTGCATTTGCCCCTGAAACCCAGTAAACGCAGGCATTTCACAGCAGCAAACTCCTTCCACTCCTCCTGAACCAGCTAACACTGTGCAGCATTGCAGGACTGCATCTCTCGACCTTGCTTTTCAGCCATAAGTGCACTAAGGTTTGAGCCTCCTGTGCAGCCCCCGTGTGTGGACACAACTTGCACTTGTGCATGGGGGTTTGCACTGGGGCAACTCATGGCTGCAGTAGCTGGAGCTTCCCGGACCTCAGAAAAAGAACCTCAGCCATTGCACAGCCCGTTCGCCTGTATTTCGTTTAGAACCACATCCTGTTCCAACTAAAGAAGAGAGTGTTGCAGACGGCAATTCAGGTGCTTCGCTCTATGAATGAAGCAATTTCCTGTGCAGGGGACACTGTTCATGTGTGGCCTCTGGGCAGAAATAACTGTGTGTTCTCCTTCGACAGTTCTAACTGTCTGCGCGGTTTGGCTTGGTCTGATAAGGAGCTGCTTGGATCGCCTAATGCAAGGTTTAGTTTAGCATAATATTTTGCTTTGCTGGCTCGACAAGTGCCCTGTCTAAATTGTATAACCATAAAAGACATGGGGCTGGCCTATTAGTGTTATTTGTACGACAGCAGTGCAGTGAGCGCCCGATCAAGGAGCGAGATCCTGTTGTGCTAGGAGCTGTACCAACAAATTGAGACAGTTCCTGCAATCCAGGAAACAAAGAATTCCCAGAGTTCTCCCGGGGCCTGACTGCCTTTCGCCTCACGATGACTAACATTAATGCACATGACATGAAATGCTCATGACATGACCACACATGCCCCCCTTGTGACAGGTTCGGTCACAGAGATCCCCTTGGGACTGTCGCCTGATGTGCTCAAATTACCTCTGAGCCCATTTTCCCTGCAGCGTGGGAGTTGCAGAACCCTGCCTTGTTGAGCCAGCCACGCTAGCCTGCGGCAGGGTCTGTGCCCCCAAAGCTGCAGACTTAACTGAAAACAGCTCAGCAGCTAACCTGTCTCCAGTGCCCAGTGGGATCCAAACCCCAAATAAATCCGTTTTACTCCGTATAAAGCTTATACAGGATAAACTCATCAATTGTTCCCCCTCTATAACACTGGTAGAGAGCTATGCACAGCTGTTTGCACCCCCTCCCCAGGTATTAATACTTACTCTGGGTTAATTAATAAGTAAAAAGTGATTTTATTAAGTATAAAAGGCAGGATTTCAGTGGTTTCAAGTAAGAACAGAGAGAACAAAGTAAGTCACAAAGCAAAATAAAACAAAACACACAAAGTCTAAGCCTAATACATCAAGAAACTGATTACAGGTAAATCTCACCCTCAGAGATGTTCCAATAAGCTTCTTTCACAGACTAGACTCCTTCCTAGTCTGGGCCCAGTCCTTTCCCCGGTACAGTCCTTGTTAGTTCCAGCAGACATCTCAGGTACTAAGCAGGGGTTTTCTCATGACTGGCAGCCCCATTTGTCCTGCTCCACCCGCTTTTATAGCTTTGGCACAAGGCAGGAATCTTTTGTCTGTGCTTGTCCCCAACCCCACCTCACCAATGGAAAAGTACAAGGATTAAGATGGATTCCAGTATCATGTCACATGTCACTGTCAGACCCCAGCCTCCCTTCTTTCCCGGTTGGCCAACACATACACAGGAAGGCTTGCAGGTAAATAAACCTCTTACAACCAATTGTCCTAGTCAATGGGAGCCCTCAAGCTTCTAAATCACCATTAATGGCCCACACTTTGCATAATTACAATAGGACCTCAGAGTTATACTTCATATTTCTAGCTTCAAATACAAGAATGATACATGCATACAAATAAGAGGAATATATTCAGCAGGTTATAACCTTTGTTATGATACCTTACAAGAGATGTTTTGCATAAAGCATATTCCAGTTACATCATATTCACACTCATACGCATATTTCCATAAAACATTATGGAGTGCAACGTCACACGCCTGCTTCTTTATTATTTCTGAGAAATGAATAATATGCAATACCCGATGCTCTTTGGGAAGCTATAGAAGGACCAGGAGCAGGCAGAAATCAGTGCAAACAAAAACACTAGATCAATGGTTCCCAGACTTTAATAACCTGTAAACTCCTTTCACTAAAATGTCAAGTCTCTTGAACCCCCTCCTAAAAATGAACATTTCCAGAGATTTTCTCCTTTACCTGAGTATAAATTATAAAAGGAGTGGATCTTGGAAATATAAAATTAGTTTTCATGACATGCTTATTACACACTATTTATTATTATTTATCATTATAGTATTTTTATAACATTATGAAAACAACAACACTCTTCCAAGATCTCACTTTCATAGCTTGTATCACTTTGAATAAGCCTGTTATAAAACAAGGCTCCTATGTTTCATCAAGGAGTATCAGACGTGAAACAGCAGGAAGGGATTTAAGAAGCCAACTTAAAGAGTATCAGAGGGGGAGCCGTGTTAGTCTGGATCTGTAAAAGCATCAAAGAGTCCTGTGGCACCTTATAGACTAACAGACGTTTTGGATCATGAGATTTCGTGGGTGAATACCCACTTCATCGGATGCATGAGACTCAAAGAGTTCCTCCTACACAAGCATTCATGTCTTGAGCAGTCCAGGCAAACAACGCACGTTACATCAAAGCTTAAACTTGTCCTTCATTATAATTTTAAAATCAACTCTAGCTGCCTATTTAATTTTAAAAACAGCAAAAAATATCCACCTCCCTTTCCATTTCTTATAAGGAGTCTACTGCACTAGATGAAGGATCGTCAAAATAAGGATGCAATTGCTGCCCATAAAATGTAAGCTCTTGGGGAAACAGTTAAGGTGCAGATTTGGGAGCCCTGCACCCCAGCTGTGCTGCGTGCACACAGGGATACGGCAGGGAGTCTGTGACACTAGATCTAGGTCACAATTAAGTGAGTTTGGAGGGCTCTGTCTAGTCCCAGGTGGGCATCTGACCTCATCTCTCCTTCACTTGGCAGGTCAGCACAATTGGCAGGAGCAGGGCACGCCTGGGATAGAGGGACTGTTGCAGGGCAGAATAACTGGAAGATCAGCACTGTGAAATCAGCTCAGCCGTGACCAATGCCATTTATCTCTCATTTCCAGGAGAGTTCAGACCCCTCTTCCCCCAGCTCTCACACCCCTCCACTAGCGCAAAAGACGTGCCCTTGAGATTCCCTCACTACTGGCATTGCACGGCCTGTAAGAGGATACTTTACATGTGACTTGCTGCAGAGCTACTTGGAACATGACTGAATTATCTGTGCTACTCCTCCAAAAGGAAGGCATTGCTCACTCCACTCCTGTGCTGGTGAGCCTAGGTCTGCAGTGTTGTGCAAAGGTTTGCCGAGAAACTCAGCACTCAGACTTGCCAACCGTCCTGCTCTGACTGCCCCCGGTTTAAAACCCTCCTAAATGATTACAGTTCCTCAAGCTCCTACTAAGACCTTTCCTACCCCAGGGGGCGGGGGTGGGGTGCCGTGGTTTCAACCATCAGTGGAACTGCACTGGGGCAAACCCCATAGGGCAGACAGGCCAAGCTGTGATTTGCACTGACTCAGTTTACCTTGCTTTCCAGTCCACTCTAGGCGTTTGCACTGAAGCTGCATCAGCGGCTGGCCACCAATGGCTAACACTGGGGCAACATCCATTCACCCTCGCCACGGTGCAGACAAAGCAGAAGGCCAGCAATGTTACACAGCCATGAGTTTGCATCCTGCAAAAGCTGCATCCTGCAAACATTTACCTCTGCAAGTAACTTTATTCTTGGGAGCAGCCACACTGAAGTCAATGGGCGTGAGCAGCCAGGAGATCTATTTCAGTGCAGAAAGCTACTCTCATGAGTAAGGATTTGCTAGGTCGGGGTCTTTGGGAGATTTTCCTTTCAGCTTCCTTCTTAGTATCCTAATGACACAATCAGAACTACACGTTAATCCTCTGTGTTAAGAACCTTTGTTAACTAGCAAGGGGGAGTATGTGACATCCTTATTTTGGCCCGTCTCCTGAGATATAAATTAATCTGGCCCAGAACTGAGCACCCTCAACTCCAATTGGTGTTCCTGGAGAATCAAGAGCGCTCAGCACCAGGAAAGAGCAGGCCATAAAGGTTTATTAGCTTGCGCAAGGGATATGTCGACACTGCAATTAGACACCCGCGGCTGGCGGGACTCCAGGGCTGTTTATTTGTGGTGTTGGGCTGCAGCCTGAGCGCTGGGCCCCTCTCACCTTGCAGAGTCCTAAAGCCGGGGCTCCGGCCCGAACATCTGCAATTAAACAGCCCCCTCGCCTGAGCCCTGCAAGCCCAAGTCAGCTGGGCCAGGCCAGACACAGGGTTTGAACTGCAGCATGGACTTCCCCAACATTTTCGCTCTAGTGGTTGCTGCTAAAGGGTTCCGACACTCATAACAGAAAGGATCAATATGGTGGCAGGCTTGCGAGTGTTAGGATAGATAAGGGACAATTGACATGCAATCGTGAGACTCCTGCTTTTCCGAGTGCTTGCTCAGCCTGCCTGTGCTAATCCCAGCATAATTAAAGCCCCTTTTTCTCTTTCAGAGGCAGCAGCAAGCGATTAATCCCACCGAGGGGAATCTCCAGGCTACAAAAGGCTCTCAGGCAGCTGCCCTTAATTACCCCAGCTGTGATTTCAAAGGAGTAACGCCACCAAGGAGAAGACATTTGTGCAATCAAACACCATGAAACCAGGGATTACCCGAACCTAGTAACACTCAGGCAGATTAATGCTGACATTTGAGGCTGGTGTCTGTCTGCAGGTGACAGCGATCTCTCAGGTGCAGCAACCACAAACTGTCTCGATGGAATCTCCTGGCACCTGGCAATGCCACACACATGGCACTGAGACATTTGTTGTTAATGTCCAAAGCCAACATGCTCCCTTATCACACAGGGCGGCCCCCTCCAAGGTCACGCTGCAAGCAACATTAGCTGTTAATGTAGCTGGAGAAATATGTGCTCGGGTGACGTCGACACAGGAATGGAAAACCTGGGCCAGAATGTGGCTCCTTGGGGTTGCACACATGTGCCCTCAAACCCAGTATAGTGCACAATGGGCCAGACTGCCCCTTCATCTCCTCCCGGCCTTTGCTCTTTCCCGTGGACACAAACTGTCCCAAAAATGGCGGGGAAGAGACAGAGCCAGTGTCCCATCTCCCTACCCTGGGCACTGGCTCTTTGAGCGAACTGGCAGGGAAGAGAATGCAGAGCACCCCCCGCGGCATGCCGCCACGCTTGGGGCGGCGAAATGTCTAGAGCCGCCCCTGACAAGAACAAAAAGCGGCCATACTGGGTCAGACCAAAGGTCCATCTAGCCCAGTATCCTGTCTACCAACAGTGGCCAGTGCCAGGTGCTTCAGAGGGAATGAACAGAACAGGTAATCATCAGGTGATCCATCCCCTGTTGCCATTCCCAGCTGGCAAACAGAGGCTATGGACACCATCCCTGCCCCTCCTAGCTAATAGCCATTGATGGACCTTATCCTCCATGAAGCAGCAAAGAGTCCTGTGGCACCCTATAGACTAACAGACATTTTGGAGCATGAGCTTTCGTGGGTGAATACCCACTTCATCGGATGCATGTAATTCCTCCATGAATTATCTAGTTCTTTTTTGAACCCTGTTATAGTCTTGGCCTTCACAACATCTTCTGGCAAAGAGTTCCACAGGTTGACTGGATGTTGTGTGAAGAAACACTTCCTTTTGTTTATTTTAAACCTGCTGCCTATTAATTTCACTTGGTGACCCCTAGTTCTCGTGTTATAAGAAGGGGTAAATAACACTTCTTTATTTACTTTCTCCACACCAGTCCTGATTTTATAGACCTCAATCATATCTCTCCTTAGCCATCTCTTTTCCAAGCTGAAAAGTCCCAGTGTTATTAATCTCTCCTCATATGGAAGCTGTTCCATACTCCTAATAATTTTTGTTGCCCTTTTCCAATGCCAATATATCTTTTTTGGCGACGGGGTGACCGCATCTGCACACAATATTCAAGGTGTGGACGTACCATGGACTTATATAGAGCCAATATGATATTGTCTGTCTTCTTATCTATCCCTTTCCTAATGATTCCCAACATTCTGTTCACTTTTCTGACTGCCGCTGCACATTGAGTGGATGTTTTCAGAGAACTATCCACAATGACTCCAAGATCTCTTTCTTGAGTGGTAAGAGCTAATTTAGACCCCATCATTGTATATGTAGAGTTAGGATTATGTTTTCCACTGTGCTTTACTTTGCACAAAGACAATTCCTCACAGCTATGCACATAACAGTGATAAATCCAAACTGGAAACCTGTAATCAAATTAAAAGCTTGAGACCTGGCGAAGCTTGGACTACAAAATTTGGGCCTGCCCCAGAAATCCAGCTTTGAACTGAACAGCTCCAGTCTTTCTGTGCTCTTTCTGCTGCCGGCTTGGGACGCCTATTTTCCTTTTCATTTCACAAGCCCATTTTCACTCCTCAGCAACTCCTCCTCCTCTGGCTTCGGTAGTGCTTCAAATCAACCAGAAAGGGCACTAAATACTGTGTTCATGCAGCGAACTAGTCAAGCTTTTACTTGCCCCAGGTAGGAAGAAAAATTCTTACCAGAGTAATAAATAAATTGCTAATTACAGAATTGTTCAGACAAGCACCTTCTCTTTGGGACGGTCTGGCTGCAATTACCAGAGCAGAATTCCCAGCTGAATGTGCTTCTCATTGCAACTGCAAGGAACTTGTTAGCCATAACTTGCCCATGAGAGATTGCTAATGTTTTCCTATAGCTTAATTACCTTTTAAGTGAATGTACATGCACTGTGAGCTTTTCAAGAGCTAAACATATGCAGAGGCTTTAACAGAATTTGGCTGCTTCAACCAGAGTGACACCAGCTCAGTGGAAGAGCATGTGATGAGAGGCGGCAAGAAAAGTGAGGATTTTTCAGTGCTGATGAAAATTGTGGCACTGAGAGCCCTGGAAACTGAAGTTCTCTGTTTAACCACCGCCCGGGCTGCAAATATGCACGCTTCCTCCTCGGTCCCCTTCCGATATGTTTCAATACTGACCCAGAGGGACCATCTCTAGGGGAAAAAGCAGACTCTAGCCCGGGGCAGGCAAACTTTTTGGCCTGAGGGCCGCATCGGATTTCGTAAATTGTATGGAGGGCCAGTTAGGGGAGGGGGTCGTGGCCCAGCCCCCACCTCCTATCTGCCCACCCCCCGGGACTCCTGCCCCATCCAACTCCCCGTTCCCTGACAGCCCCTCTGGGACCTCTGCCCCATCCACACACCCCCACTCCCTGTCCCCTGACTGCCCCCTGGACTCCTGCCACCCCATCCAACCCCTCCTCTCATTCCTGACACCCCCACAACCACCTCTTCTCCCTGTCCCCTGACTGCCCCCAGAACCCCTGTCCCTGACTGCCCCCCACTTCCCCATCCAAACCCCCTCGTTCCTGACTGCCCCCCAGGACTCCTGCCCCCCTTCAACCCCCTGTTCCCCTCCGACTGCCCTGACCTCTATCCACTCCCCCGCCCCCTGCCCTCTTTCCAGCCCGCCCTGCTCCATGCCCCCTTACCGTGCTGCCTGCAGCACCGGTCTCTGGCGGCACTACAGCCACACCGCTCGGCTGGAGCCAGGCCATGCCGCCGCCGCCACGCAGCACAGAGACCGGTCAGGCCCGGTTCTGCAGCTGCGCTGCCCCAGGAGCTCACAGCCCTGCCACCCAGAGCACTGTGCCGGCGGCGGAGCGAGCGAGCTGAGGCTGCAGGGAAGGGGGGACAGCAGGAAGGAGCCGGGGACGAGCCTTCCGGGCCAGGAGCTCGGGAGCTGGGCAGGACGGTCCCGCGGGCCGTAGTTTGCCAACCCTGCTCTAGCCTATATGGCTCCTCTTAGTCCTTAGCTGAGACTGTGAATTGGTGGCAGGGATGTGGATGCCTGCAATGGGGATTGGATTGAGACCACACATTCATTTCATACACACTATTAAACTGTCACCATAGTATGGTCAACTTTCAGCCCTGGCGAACCCCAGCCAGACTTGATCCAGAGAACCAGAGACAAAAAACTCGCTTGCCTATAAGTATCAATACCCCGAGTCGTCCAGTCCCCTCTTTGCTGGAGAAGTGTGTCCAAGACTGACACCCTTTTGATAAGCAATGACACCAGCTCTTCATCCCTGTAGGTAGGTCTTTTGCGTAGGGCCTGACAAATTTGTTTTGTCCCAGTTTCAGACCCACTCAGACATCCTGGGTTGGGAAGCTGGGCATGAACTCCCATCCCAGGATGTGGAATTCGCTTTGCTGACTTCACAAAATAGTCTGAGAGGTTTGTAAAGTCCTTCAAGGTTCACCCACCGCCCCCGTACTGCTCCAGGAGTTAGACAGGACAGCGTGACCTGTGAGATAAAAGCAGGAAGGCATCGGCTGAGCTCCGTTTTTATCAGAACAAATACAAGCAGCACAAAACTGCAGTGCACACAATCAGATAATGGGAGGGTCCTGCTAGTCTGCCCAGGAGCCGGCAAGACAAAGGCAAGAGGCTAACAAGTGTGTGCGGGGCAATCTAATCTCCTTCTCCGCAGGCCCACCCACTGCAAGGCCACTAGTTAATTAGTTCCATTGGCAGAATGGAAGAAGATCAATGCACACAAATGATTTGATCTAATGGTGCCAATTTCCCTCTTGAGTGTATACGCACAGGGCTCTGTCACACAGGAAAAGGCACTAAAGTGAAGTGAGGGTGGTAGCTGTCTATCAGGGAGATCGAGAACGTCAGGGAGGAAGAATGGCCTTGTGGTTCAGTCGCTGGACTGGGAGTAAGGAAACCTGAGCTCAGTATCCAGCTCTGACATAGACTTCTAGTGTAACCTTGGAAAAGTCACTTAATCACTGTGTGCCTCATTTCCTACTGTGTCAAATTGGGATAATCGTACAGCTTTACTGTGCGTCTGTACCGCACCCAGCCTAGCACAGTGGGACCCCGATCCTGGTTGGGGCCTGTAGGCAGAGTTAACGTTAAACATACAAGACACCCAAACCTTTGCAAATATGGAAGTCCAGTTAAAGTTGCCAACCTACCTTAACTCTACTGCAGTAGATCTGACCTCTGCTCATCCGTGCCTGTGCTGAGAATGTGCACCACAGAACATGGGCATTGTATTGTGTTTCCTACACGTACATAGAATCATTGAACTGGAAGGGACCTTGAGAGGTCATCTAGTTCAGCCTCCTGCACTCAAGACAGGACTAAGTATTAGCTAGACCAGTGGTTCTTAACCTTTACTGCGGCCTTTGGTTCTCAAAATATGTTCTCTCAAAAATCGTTGAAGTAGGTCAGTTCAAGTGTTATCTTATGCTTAGGTTTGATGAAACAAAGTAGTTGTACTTACATGCCTGTGCTTAATTTGTGTTTTCGATGATTTACCATCTAAAAAAATCCGGCAGGTCTCACACCCCAGAAAGGGCATCTCACATCCCCAGCTTTAGGAGTGCCTTTTATTAGTTAATTTACAGAGAGATACAGTAATGCAAACTCGTGCATTTGGATTTAATTTAGGGGAGAGCTCTGTGTGTGTATGTGTAAGTCCATTTCACACTGTGCTGAATTTGCTTACATGAAGTTATATTGCAGTCCAAGCACCCACGTTAAGAACCACTGATCTAGATCATCCCTGACGGGTGTTTGTCCAACCTGCTCTTAAAAATCCCCAATGATAGAGATTCTACAATCTCCCTAGGCAATTTATTCCAGTGCTTAATCACCCCGACAGTTAGGAAGTTTTTCCTAATGTCCAACCTAAACCGCCCTTGCTGCAATTTAAGCCCATTGCTACTTAGCCTATCCTCAGAGGTTAAGAAGAACAATTTTTCTCCATCCTCCTTGTAACAACCTTTTATATACTTGAAAACTGTTCTCATGTCCCCCCTCAGTCTTCTCTTCTCCACACTAAACAAACCCAATTTTTTCAATCTTCCCTCAGACGTCAGGTTTTCTAGACCTTTAATCATTTTTGTTGCTCTTCTCTGGACTTTCTCCAATTTGTCCACATCCTTCCTGAATTGTGATGCCCAGAACTGGACACAATACTCCAGCTGAGGCCTAATCAGCACAGAGTAGAGCGGAAGAATTCTCGTGTTTCGTGTCTTACAACACTCCTGCTAATACATCCCAGAATAATGTTTGATTTTTTTGCAACAGCGTTACACTGTTGACTCATATTTAGCTTGTGATCCACTATAACCCCCAGATCCCTTTCCGCAGTACTCCTACCTAGGCAGTCATTTCCCATTTTGTATGTGTGCAACTGATTGTTCCTTCCTAAGTGGAGTTCTTTGCATTTGTCCTTACTGAATTTCACCCTATTTACTTCAGACCATTTCTCCAGTTTGTCCAGATTGTTTTGAATTTTAGTCCTATCCTCCAAAGCACCTGCAACCCCTCCCAGCTTGGCATCGTCCGCAAACTTTATAAGTGTACTCTCTGTGCCATTATCTAAATCATTGAAGAAGATATTGAACAGAACCAGACCCAGAACCGATCCCTGCAGGACCCCACTCATTATGTCCTTCCGGCTTGACTGTGAATCACTGAGAACTACTCTCTGGGAACATAGCTTGTCTCTGACACCAGCATCAACTTTTCCTCAAAAACATTCTAATTTCATGAGCACAGCATGTGAGGTTTGCATGTGGAGACGTGGCAGCTTTGGAAAATTGGTAGCTACACAGAACTGCAGGGCCCCGTCCTGTGAGGTGCTGAGCTCCTCCTGTGAGACGCTGCGAGGGGCTCAGTTCCCCCTGCCCTGAGAGGAGTAACAATCTCTCACAACTAGCTGAACAAGAAATTCTTTACTTTCTGCTGCATATTCTTATCAATTCCTTTTTCTCGGCTGACACCCAACACATGTCATATAATTCGGGATCTTCCCAGCCAAGGACAATTTTTGAGCAGAAGGTCAATCCATCTAACAACTCAAACAGGCCTTGACACGGTCCCTGATAGGGGCTGATACAGGACAGAGGAATGCAAAGCTCAACGTTGTTTTAAAAAGACTATTACTTGCTGTGGCCAGTTCTTCCCAATGTGTGAGCGTTCACTCCCCTTCCTGCTTCCACGCCTCTAGGCTCTTCAGAGCTCCAAGGAGCTCCCCGGTTTGACCTGCTATGCTTCCATGCTCTTAAATCACCATTTTGTGCCTGCCAAGGGAGGCTCAACGCGGCTTATGGTGCCCCATTAATTTATTTATTCTGTGACCCGCTTGGTGAGACAAAAGCTCCTCCCGTGGACTAGTTCCTAGCTCCTCCTCCAATATCCCAGTCCCCCGAGGCAGTAAGAAGACAATGTCTGGGGCCAGATGTTTCAGAGGGAGTGAACAGAACAGGGCAATTATCGAGTGATCCATCCAGTCCCAGCTTCTGGCAGTCAGAGGGTTAGGGACATCCAGAGCATGGGGTTTGTCTCTGATCATCTTAACTAACAGCCATCAATGGACCTATCCTCCAGGAACTTATCTAACCCTTTTTTGAACCCAGTTATACTTCTGGCCTTCACAACATCCTCTGGCAATGAGTTCCACAGGTTGACTGTGTGTTATGTGAAGTACTTCCTTATGTTTGTTTTAAACCTGAGGCCTATTAATTTCATTGGGTGATCCCTGGCTCTTGTATTACATGAAAGGGTAAATAACTCTTTTCTATTCACTTGATTGGCATTTTGCTCAGACTGTATGTGGGTGCCCATTGTGAACCATACGACACTCAATTTACGTGTGAACAGACAGACTGACAAACATCTCTTGCCTGAAAGAAACCTGTAAAAGCAGCAAAGAATCCTGTGGCACCTTATAGACTAATAGACGTTTTGGAGCATGAGCTTTCGTGGGTGAATACCCACTTCGTCGGATGCAAGTAGTGGAAATTTCCAGGGGCAGGTATATATATGCAAGCGAGAAGCAAGCTAGAGATAACGAGGTTAGTTCAATCAGGGAGGATGAGGCCCTGTTCTAGCAGTTGAGGTGTGAAAACCAAGGGAGGAGAAACTGGTTCTGTAGTTGGCAAGCCATTCACAGTCTTTGTTTAATCCTGAGCTGATGGTGTCAAATTTGCAGATGAACTGAAGCTCAGCAGTTTCTCTTTGAAGTCTGGTCCTGAAGTTTTTTTGCTGCAGGATGGCCACCTTAAGATCTGCTATTGTGTGGCCAGGGAGGTTGAAGTGTTCTCCTACAGGTTTTTGTATATTGCCATTCCTAATGTCTGATTTGTGTCCATTTATCCTTTTCCGTAGAGAAAACCTGTTTTCCGTGAGAACCTGTTTCTCACTTTGCAGGTGACCAGCCCCAAGTCACAGATCTTAAGAGCATAATAGTCAGTATCTCTATATGACTCCATACATATTATCCGTATATATGTGTCGCAGTGATTACAAGGGTCAGTTTGATGCAGGCTTTCATTGGAGAACTTTCATGACACTCTTTGAGTGAACTAGTATATAGATACCAGTGCCAGGGGACCCCTGTAGCTCTTATTAATGCCTGCGCCCTCTGCCTGTTGGCATCAAGAGGTCCCTGGGTCACAGCTGCCCAACAAGAAAGCATGGTTGTCCCAATGTATTTGCAGCTCCAGTGAGTTATTTTTTTAAATGCAGGTTGTGTTGTGTTGTGTTGTGTTGTGTTGTGTTGTGTTGTGTATGTCGGGTCTTCAGGACAAACCTCAGCCCTCCCAAGCTCTGCTATAAATGCAAACCTCGTAATTTTGGCCTGGGTTCTAAGTTTGACGAATGAATTATTAATTATTATTATTATTTGTATTTGTATTTCAGTAGGGCTTAGAGGCACCAGTCAAGATCAAGGTCTCAGATTAGGTTTTGTACAAACGTATAAAGAGACCCTGCCCCGAACTGAACAGAAAAGACGGACAAAGGGTGGGAGAAAGGAATGGTTATTGTCCCCTTTAATAGATGGCCAACTTAGGCACTGAGCAACCAAATGATTTGCCTGAAGTCACACACAAAGCCTGTGGTGGAACCAGGAACTGAGCCCTGATTTCCCCAGCCCCAGTGTGTCTGAACAACAAGGCTGGCTTTCTTCTGGATCCTCCCACACTTTTAACAGCACGGTTGCATCTCATTATTATTATTATTTATTTGTAGACACCTAGGAGCCCCAGTGCTAAGCACTGCACACACACAGAACAAAGGGCTGGTCTACACTGAAAAATCCACCCTTCCCCCAAGGGACGTAGCTATGCCAACCAAGCCCCCTGTGTAGACAGCGCTAGGTTGAGGGAAGAATTCTTCTGTTGCTGTAACTCCCAGCTCTCCAGGAGGCAGGCAGATTAACGGCAGTGACGGGAGAACCCCTCCTACCACTGTCGTGAGTGTGTCTATTGAAGCGCTCTCAGTGTAGATGTACCCAGAAAGACGGTCCCTGCTCGGAAGAGCTGACTTCTAATCCACATCTGTTTGTTCTGTAAACTAATTATTGTTGCTAATGCAACAGGGGCCTAAATCTCAAAATGGAGCCTGTTCAGGTCCTGAATGTGTAAGTGTAAATGTGTAATTGCATGCAAAAGTCACCATAATGACCCATTTTGCATATGCATCTCTACGTTTGTGCATGCTAATTTGGGATTAATAAATGCAGTTGTCCTGATTTTTACACATTGCCTTATTTCTGTCATTGACAAATAATTCCCACAGAACTGGAGGCTGAGTTAAGCCTGCTTTAACAGGCACATGTGTACATTTTATGGGTGTGCTTTTGATGGCCAGCTTAGAAAAATTGGCTCAAGACTGCCATGTCAAGCTTCAGGTCTGTTTAATTCCTTCTTTATCAATGCAGGAATGAATTCCTTTCTATAAAACTTAATCCTCTTTACAATCACATGTTACAACACCAGACTTTCAAGTCCCCCTTTGATAAGCTTTGCACTGAGAGAATTTGAGAAATGAATTGCGGTCTTAGTACTACCAGTTTGTTTTCTTAATGAGAGGGAAAAGAACTTAGAAATGTAAAAAATAAAATGTTGAATTATTAGCAAACATTCTGGTGCTGTGCGAGACCATTTAGTATTAAGTCCTGATTTAGGTGACTAACACTGAATAGAGGAAACACATTTTTTTCCACACAAGAGTGTAAAACCAAACCAGGAAATTAAGCAAATTATTTTAGCTCTGATAGACTGGTTCTTACATCCAGGCTTCCAAAATGTTGCACAGAGTTTCAGAACTTGTGTTTGATTCCTACTGCAAGAAATAAAACAAAGGACGCCAAGAGCAAACTCTCTGGACATACAGAAACTGGGAACAGTAGGGGGAACCAGGACTAGCTCTAGGTTTTTTGCTGCCCCAAGCAAAAAAAATGCAACTGCTGAATCAAAAAACTGCTTTGTTTGCTTGGTTTTCTGGTGCCTAGAGCTGGTCCTGGGTGGAACACTGGAGAAACACAGTGAAATGCTTACACAAAACCCTCTGGCTCACCTATGAATTTCATATAACAGGTAACATTTCCACTGAAGCAGAAGAAAAAATCCTTTCCCGTGAACTATAGTATGTTTTTTTGAGTGGGGTGCTGGGAATATTTCCACTCAGTGCCAAGAGTTAAGAATTCTCAACAAAATGCTGATTACAAAGCGCTGAATATCAGGAAATTTCAATCAAATGTGCAAAGATGCTGATTAAAATTCTTGTGACCATGTTCAAAATACATTGCTTTGGTGGCTCTGAGGAATTAAAGGCTTCAACTGCCAATCAGTTCCAGCTCTGTAATTCATAAATCAATAAATTAGACACATTACAGTTTAGCCAATGTCTTTTCCTTTCCTTTTTTCCTCATTGTTTCGAGCAGTAAAGTGCAGCTGACTCAGAAAATTACTCAAGCAGGAAAAGAAAGGCACCTCGGCTGCAAACTATGTGGAACTAGCAGGCTAACAAATATCATGCTATAAACAGAGCTGGCTCTATGAATGACAAAAGGTTTGATATTTAACACTAAGACCTGTATTTATGTACTTGTCAACGGAGGGGAACAAATGGGTACATGGCTTTGTCTGCTCACTGTTGTACTGATGTACAGTACAGCATAATCCCCATAACTCTTCCAAACCCAGCAGTTGGGTTCGATCAGTACTTGGATGGCTGATTTCCAAGGAAGCCTCAGTTACTGATCCTGTATGTGGTGCAGCTCCCGGTGAATCCATTCTGAACCAAAACCCCATTGTGGCGCTCTGGGTATTGTGTCTCTCTTCAAATGAGATGTACAGCAACACTCTGACCGTGAAAGGTCACAAGGAATGTTACAGCGGGTGTTTGCCCCAGTGCCCTGTCAAGCGCCACTCAGGTCATTACAGCACCTCCCTACATTAGCTTTGAAATTTCAACTGGAAATGATGTTCATTACTCCCTGACTCGACTGTGGGATAACCTGACTGTGTGTGTTTATGAAGCTTGACTTCAGTGGTAGATCAAGTGACCCATGTATATCAACTTGCTATGTAAGTAAATAATTTTGAAACGAAAAGTGCTATACTCATAGAAAATACTACGTATTTTAGTATTCCCTCTTCCCAAACTGCATCACATTGGCAGGAGGACCCAGCCTGAGGAAAACAACATCCTTTACCAATGGTGACAGCACTGGTGGGAGGGCATGCAGAAAGAAGCAGGAAAGCCACTGTCAGTGAAAAGTGTCTCTGTGTGTGTGTGTGTATGAGAGAGAGAGAGAGAGAAAGAAAGAAAGAAAGAAATGCAGTGTCACTGCATTAGGGTTGATATGCTCCAGCTGTCCTATTTTTTTTCCTTTTCCATCTTTTTCTGTTCTTTGCAATCATTGCACTGGAAATACTGGCATACACCCACCTATCCCAGGCTAATTCAAGTACTGATTATAGAAGACAGGTCCAGTGCTTAAAGCACAGGCCTGCGAATTTTGGCTGTGCCACAGACTTGGTGCAAGTCACTTAGACCTCTCTGTGCCTCAGTTTCTCCATTTGTAAAATGGGGCTAGCACTACTTCCCTACCCCACACATGATGAGGAGTTGTGTGATTTACTACTGATGTTTGTCAAGCACACTGAAATCCTGGAATGGGAGATACTAACCTGATGGACAAAGTCTTACACCAAAGCTATTATCCTGTATCTAAGTGCAATTGAGTGCACTATAAAAGACCTCATTTGGGTTCTAAAAAGGGACTGCAAAAAGAGCAGCTTGTCACTGTACATACTGTATCTGCTCCTTCTGTGCTTTCCAAATCTCATCTGCTTAGTGTGCTGTTAAATGTCATTATTATGGGTTGGTGTAGTTGAGAAGGGGAACCTGGATTCTAGTCTGCCTCAGGCACCATGAAAATCAAGGGCAGCTGTATTCGGATTCCTTCTTATAGCGGATGCTGTGCAAGCCAGAGAGAATGCAGCTTGCTTTTCAAAGCCTGGCATGCAGCGTCATCGTGTTTTGACTTGCAGACCTGAACAAGCTTTTGTTTCATTTATTTAAATCATTTATAAAGTGCCCAAAGTCAAAGCAGCCCCTTGGTAAATAAAATTAGACACTAGTGAAAAAAATAGGAATTGAGTTTGAGAACCTAGTCATAGACCCCCCAGCCTCCACCCTCGCCTCCCACTTGCTCAGAAAAATACATGGAAGAGGAGACATTAGATCAGGGGTCTCAAACTCAATTGACTTTAGGTCCAGTGCCAGTCCTCAAATCCTCCCAGCGGGCCAATAATGTCACTGAAGATGGTGTTCAGAAAAGAAAACATTTATATTGAATTTTTTATTTCGAATTTCTTAGAAATAATAAAACTGTTGTACAACTTTATACAATTCTTTGCCTGCCAGAGAGTTTTTAGTGTTTGCCAGACACCTGGCAATGCTTCAGTTCTGTCAGTTTGTTGATGTTTGGCCTCAGTGACAGAGTAGTTGAAACCTTCAGGATTGCAGCAAGGGGTGCATCAGATAGTTGTGTTCGGTATTTTAACTTGTTTATATTCATTGTGGAAAAAAGTGATGCTGCCTCCATGGCTGACTCTGCCCGGCAACTAATGACGCTGCCTCCATGGCTGATTCTGTCCCGCAACCAGTGATGATAGTTCTGTCCCTCTACCCCAGCCAATGGGAGCTGCAGGGGCAGTGCCTGCAGGAGACGTTGCTGGCAGTGTATCTGCCTGCATCTCTCCTCATAGCCACAGAAGAACCTGTATGAGCATCTTCCAGGGAAAATCCTACAGACAAGGATCTCTCTTCTTCTTCTATGATTCTAAAAGGGCCCAACTCCCTGCCTTGGATCCAAACCTTGGAGTGGTGAGAAAAGTCAACACAGCCGATCTGAGCCCTGTGAGCACCACAGTCCTAGGTTATACGGCAGCAAGTAACCATGGAGCCTGACAAGACATATTTCAGAGTAGCAGCCGTGTTAGTCTGTATCCGCAAAAACAACAGGAGTACTTGTGGCACCTTAAAATCTGTGTGTTCCATTCTATGCATCCAAAGAAGTGAGCTGTAGCTCACGAAAGCTCATGCTTAAATAAATTTGTTAGTCTTTAAGGTGCCACAAGTACTCCTGTTTTTTTTGACAAGACATAGTCACTTCTCTGGCTCTAATTCAACCAGGAACTTGGGGGTCCATGGAACCTCTTACTAATGAGAAATGAGGGGGAAGAAATGGAAAAGTGACTGTTGCTTAGCCTAGCTAAGAGATTGGCAGTGGCAAAAGGCAGTGAGCAAAGGAGGGAGTGGAATCAGTTTAACAAATCTCAGTGGGATATTTTGTAATTCAACTTCTTGAAAATCCAGCCAATGTAAACAATGATCAGAAGTAATTTGCCTTTTCTGGCTTCGTTAATCCCATCTGAGACTTTGCAACCATTCTCTTCCCTGTTCTCTGTTAACGCTGTACAATGGACACTCCCAACAAGTAAACTCACATAAGACCAAGGTCGCTTGTAGCCACAGTATATTCAGGTTATTACAAATCTCTAACCAGTGCAGCTTTATCACACTCCTCTTTTAGAGAGTAAAAGGAAATGATCAGCGATGGGAAAGAACAGGGAATTTCTATGCTGTTTGTTACTCAAAGGGCCAATTTAAAATCTACAACACCGCTTGGAGAGAGAGGTGTTCGAGACACACACAGAAATTAATGCCGGTAGCACAACACCCATCACGAGTGACTCTTCCAATGTTATGCATCCCAAGTATAAAAAACCAGCACAACCCTACAGTGCCAAACCGGTAATTGTGAGCCAGCATAAATGTGAAACGACTGCCTTGGACTTGCTATGTATTACTGTTGTTGTTAAAGTAGCCCCCAACGGTGCTCATCAGAACCAGGCCCCCCTCAGTTAGTGTTAGGTGCTGTACAAACATAGGAAGATACAGTCCCTGCCTCAAAGAGCTGGCAGTCTCAGGTCCCAATCCTTAACCCACAGTTGCTTAAGTTGAACCACATGAGCACTCCCATAATAATAACCCTCTCTCAGCACTCAATGGAATCCATGTGCACTATGCTGCCACACCACCATGCCAGCAGCAGTGGTGCACTGGTCCATCTGGGTCCATTGAGTTCCATCTGGGTGGTGGGGATTGGGTGGGGGGGGGGTGTTTTCTTATTAGTTTCTATTAGTGTATGCTGCATGAATGAATGCATGCTCATCAGCATCTTGGTCTCTCTTCTTCTCTTCTTCTTCTCTTATCTTCTATGTAGAAAACACAGCAGCATGAGAGCGCAGCAGTGACAGTGCCAGAGACAACTGTGAAAACTTCTGAATGCCTCAGAATGCCCCCTGAGAGCCCTGAGAGCTGAGATGGAGACCTGGAGATTCAGGTTACAGCATACAGATAAATAAATATCTAAATAATTAATATTCACTGTTAGATTATGGTTTTAGTGTATAAGGGTTTATTATTTTCCTGGCTTCTCACCAGGGGGGGGCACCACCACCCATTGCTAAATGGGAAAGAGGTGGTGAGAGGGGTCAGAGGTCCCAGAGGAGTGAGGAGGTCTCAAAAAAGGGGGATGAGGGGATGTTGAAGGATGAGAAGTTGAGTGTCACTTGATAAGTATCTGTGGACGCACGACTAGCTGAAGCTTTTGATGAGCTGATGAAGAGAGATTTGATGAGAACATCATAATAATGCAGCAATGCAAACCCAGCCCACACAAATGCCAGCACACCCCTGCATTGGTATTTTTATGAGTAGGAGTATATCCAGGGATAATTAGGAGTAAGAATTCTACAACCTACAAAAGCACTTAAAACTGCTACAACACACAACACAAGCAAACAAAACAAAACAAACAAAACAAACTGAAACAAAAGTGGTTTTTGTGTATGTTTTTAAAAGTAGTTGAGAATTTGCATGTTCATTGATGTGCATGCTGATGTTCTCCTTGATTCTTTGTTCCTTCGTTCTGCATTTGTGCATTTCTTTTTTTTTGTTTCTTTAACTATTGCATTTTATTTTTTTTTTGCATTTTGTTTTTGAAGCAGAAGCTGAAACAGCAAACAAGAAAACTGACAGACAAACAACAAAACTAACAACACTCACTCACTGAACTCACCTTGGCCCTCTCACTGAAGTTCACTGAATCCCCTGGGCCTCACTCAAACTGTGAAGCTGGCTAGGTAAGTACAGTGCAAAGGTGTTCTCCTAGTACAGTGTGTCTGCTCCTTGTGCACAGGTGTCAATTCTCTTGCACCAGTAAAAAATCTTCAGATTTTAAATTTTCAGCACATCAGAATTAGTCCTACTCATCAGATATTAAATTGCAGCTGTATGCAATCTGAAACTACTTCAAACTCAAACTGGATTTTCACACTGCAGATTTTCACATAAAGCATTTTGATCTGACTGAATGGGACATGACTGAATCATTTTTCTTTTTATCTTTTTATCTCCTTCAAATTTTCAAATCTGCAAATATTCCTTTCATCATTCATTATTTTTATTTCTTTTCTATTTTATTTATTTTTATAATCATTCATGCATGAGAAGGTGATGGTAATGGTAAAAGTGAAGAAGGGTTGAAAGTGAAAAATTCCTGAAGTCCTATAATAAAATATTTTCTTCACTTCACACTTCAGACAAATTGTCTTCTGATTCATTGACCTTTTGCTTGTATGAGTCATACAGAAGATAATCAGTATAAAATATATGACCTGAAGCTGCAGTTTCAAAGCAGTTTTCTACAGTTTGTCAAATATTGCAATAACATCCAATGCTCCTCTGGTTTTCTTAGAAATGAAACAGGAAAACCATTCAACTACATGGCTGGCTACCTTTCAGAGACAAGCCCCACTGCCTTGCCTTGTGGTTTCAAGTACTTTTTTCTCCAATTTGTGGGTACTGAGTTCCTGACAAGCCCAGAAGCACCACTCGTACAAAACTGAAAGAATTATGGCTCAGATTTTTAGAACTGCTTGCACAAAAATGCATGCACAATTGCACACCTAATTTGCATACACACTTACTGTAACTGTGTGTGCAAATCGGTTATGTGCACACACAAAGAGAAATTAGATCCATAACTAGATATTTGCAGCCACAAATACTCAGTTTGCAGAGACAAAGGATGGTTTTTGAGGTTAAGGAATTGTACTTGGACTGAAGAGCTCGGGACTCAGTTCTTGCCTCTGCCACAGACTTCCTTTGTGATCACAGGTAAATCACTTAATGTCTCTTTACCTCAGCTCCTCATCTGTAAAACTGAGATAATACTTTCTTTTCCATACCCCTTTGCCTGTTTAGACTGTAAGCTCTTTAGAGAGGGGCTATCTTTTCCTATGTATATGTAAAGCACCTACACAGTGGGGTCCTGATCTCAAATGGAGTCTCTCAGCACCATCGTACGCTCATCGTGGTAATTTTGCATGTAAATAAGGCTCACCAATTGCCAACATATTTTTGCTCATTCTGTTCTGAAAATCTAGCCCTTCATATGTGTTACCCATAAACTACTTTTGAAAATCACTTGCTAATTATCAGAAGTGAAAGAGTTCTGTATTTGTTTCACACCACACAACTAATGAAGGTGTTTCTTACCCTCTGTTTCTCAAAATGACGAGAACAGGTGGAGTTTCTTGGGTTTGAAAACGAAATGAACTTTTTGTCATCAGTGCAGAATGGTATACCCAAAGGTTAAACCTACGCTCACAAATGCCTGTTCTTAGATCATTTGGCTTAGTCAGTTTAGTGATCGTTTTCACAGTCACTGGTGCGAGTCTGTGACCAACACCTCCTCACCCCAACCCTGTTTGTAAAAAACATTAGAGTTGCTGTTTACTAAGTGCTAACTTCAAGTACACAAGGAGCAAAATTCTGTCCATTTCAGAATTCCCCCCACTCCACACCTCTGCAAGCAGCTTGAAATCACATTCACCCAGTGAAACACAAGAAAAATGACTTACATCATCAGACCTTTGGTTGGTCGGTGATTCTGAGAGCAGGATGCTAATACCTAGCAATTTTGCAGAATTGATTAACCCTTTGGATAGGGTGATCAGATGTCCCGTTTTTAAAGGGACAGTCCCATTTTGGGGGACTTTTTCTTATATAGGCACCTATTACCCCCCACTCCCACCCTATTTTTTCACAGTTGCTATCTGGTCACCCTACCTTTGGAGCTTTCATGTATATCTTCCCCATAGCCACAAATACACCGCAGATTGTTTACAATGCACCATGATGTGCAGAACAAAGACTGACTCTGTGGAAAAGCAAAGATATAAACTTATGAATAGTCAGAGTGGCCCATGGAAGCAGAGAGCATATCCTCACCTGGGGCACCAGAAGGACTGCAAAAAGGTGGGCACCCAGGGGTGCTGCCACCCCGTGTGCCAGGTCACAACGCCACTAGCTCAGCTTTGGCCCAGTCTCCCTGTGTCATACCACCTCTTTGCCATCCAGCTCTGCTCATCCTTGGTCCTCTGCCCCCGTTGCACCCCATCCAAGGTCACGTTCTCAAAAATGGGGGGCATGGCCCCACCTTTTTAAAACCGGGGGAGCAATGACTCTTCTCCTCCTCCCCCCATCTCCGGCACCTGTGTCCTCACGCATGCTATAGCTCAGGGGTGGCCAACCTGAGCCAGACAAGGAGCCAGAAATTACCAATGTACATTGCCAAAGAGCCACAATAATACATCAACACCCCCGCATCAGTTTCCCTCCCCCGCTCCCAGCACCTCCCGCTCCCTCCCCGCACCTCCTGATCAGGTGTTTCATGGCGTGCAGGAGGCTCGGGGGAAGGGGAGAGGAGCGAAGGCATGGCAGGCTCAGGCTCAGGGGCAGGAAGGGGTGGAGTGGGGGCAGGGCCTGTGCCAGAGCCAGTGGTTGAGCCGTGAGCACCTCTCGGCACATTGGAAAGTTGGCGCCTGTAGCTCCTGCCCCGGCATCTGTGCCTGTACAAGGAGTTGCATATTGGCTTCTGAAGAGCCGCATGTGACTCCGGTGCCACAGGTTGGCCACCCCTGCTACAGCCCCTAGAGTACACTGCTCCGGTGACACATAGGGGCATTAAAACTGCCCTGAAAGGACACCTTAAAGTCTTAAGGCTCCCTTAGCCTCAGAATGCAAGAAGTCCCCAGATAGCCAATTCAGCCCACATAGTTTAGAGAACAGTCTTCAGCCTTTGTCTGAGCTTTTCCCCCTGCACTCGAGATCACACAATTGTGCACATAGTGCATGCTATATAAACTGCTGTCTAGCCCCATAGATGGGATTAAAAAAATAAGAAGAAAACTTGGAAAACTATCATTTGTGAAGACCAGTAGGTCCACTGCTTCCTTATGCACTTAACACCAGCCCATTCTTCTGCTCCCATGAACCTAATCCTTTAAATTCCGTCTGTGTAAGCACCAGCTGTCCCCACAAACAGGCAGTCCAAGGCACTACACATTTCTCTCATAGCCTTGACATTTTGGCCAATATGGTATTTATGTCCACATGTAAAAGGGCCAAGGAACCCATTATTTTCCCCTACTAATGAATATTCCTTTTGAATCATGTAACCGCTGTGCCCAAAACCAGGTTTCACACTTTTCTATACAGTGTTTTCATTGATCGTTTGCTCATATTTTTCCAATTAAATTAGCAGTTATGCTCATGTTTCACATTGCTCTGTTCTATTTCTGTTCTTGTTGGACCACATTTTGGTGGCTCAGAAGTTTGAGAGGTAAAGCACACTGACCAGATGGTATATGCAGGCCCACAGGTTTCCACAAATGTCAGAAAACGGGGAGAGATGAAAACTAGGAAAGCAACAGGTCCAGGCTGTGGAAAAAGGAGGATGAAATGAGTAGATTTTGCAGTCATGGTTCAAAGGACACTGACCTCTACCTTGGCAGTTGTCTGCATTGTAGATTTTAACATCTTCAGTCTAAACTGTATTCTCTTGATGTTGTTTTAACTAATCCAGGTTGTAGCACTATAATCTAAAAATGAATCTTACTGTGATGTGGAGATTTTCTGTATCCAGCAGCCAAACCACCATGGCTATGAAGCAAGTTCAAATTTGGTCACTCTTTGATGCAGTGTGCAGTGCTAAGGAGGTCGGTGCTGCTGGAGATGTCATCTTTTAGACGAGATGTAGAAACCGATGGGCAGATCACACCTGGTCATAAAATGGCTCCTTTGGGAAAGAAGAGAGATGCTAATTCTTGTGCCCTGCTCAAATTCCCAAATCAGGCATCTAAATTCTTTCTCCCTAAATTTCCCCTTTTGGGTGGAAGGGACAATGTCTGCTCAGAAATCTTTCTTTCTGGCCTTTTTGAATCCTTCCACAGGGTGGGAGATCAAAGAGCCACAGCCTGGTGTGGGGAAGCCATGGGGTCATTTGCTTGCAACACCCCCTTCATCTGAACCTTTCCTTGGGGCTAGAGGGAACAGCAGCAGGCTGGAGAGCAGCAGAGTCTTCCATTCCATCCCCAGACTCCTCCATGGACTTGGGGAGAGAGGAGCAGTTCCAGCCATGAACAGGGGCATGAGTCCAGAGCAGAGAGAAGAGCTAGGAGAGACACCTGCCCTTTGGGCTGCTTCCCAGTGGTTTCTGTGCGGTGCAGAGGGCTGGCTGCTCCTGTGCATACCCTCTGAAATGCCTTGTCTGGCCAGTGGTACTTGTGTGGGTCTCTGACAGAAGTGGGGGCTGAAAAACAACCGCCCCAAACCAAAGCAAACATGGTAACAACAAAAAAGAACAAGCGTTCAGAATTTAATTTAACAAAAATACTCAGATGTGATTTTTGCTGCAATGAGCAAAATGTGAAGCTGGCAGCATCCCTTCAAATGGATACATGGTTATTATCCTCGTAAAAAATCTGCTGCGCTTTGCTGAGGTTTGGGGGGCATGTTTCATTCCTTACTGATATGCACCTCCATCCCACACAGACCTCCCATTATTTCCCTTTTTTATGATTGCAAAATCATTTAATCAGCAATGCCAAGTTGGGAAACAGAGCTTAGGGAAAGTGCTGTACCCAGCAAGTCTAAAAACTGCACCCAGATCAGAAAAATGTGCCAAACGGCCCCAGTCACCCGGGGAGAGACGGGCGCAATCCAAATTGTTGCCAACTCTGACCATTTTATCGTGAGTCCTACAATATATTTCCCTTAAAGCCCCACTCCTGGAGGCAAAGGATTATGGGAAAATTGCAGCTTCCATTTAAAAAAAAAATAAATTTCTAACCCTCACAGTTGCGTGGTTAAAATGCTGAAAATCTGACCTCAGTGTGTCTTAAAGGCTCAAGAAACAGCAGGCAAATAATAATAATGCCTAGCTCCAATACAGTGCTTTTCACCAAGAGATCTCAAAGCAAACTCAAACAGGAGCCTAATTTCTTTTTTTAAATCTCATAATTTTAAAGCAAATCACATGATTTTGGAGGAGCTGACACATGATTGGAGTACACTGAGGCTGGCAATGTGGGATTTCATATAGGTTGATTGATGCCAGCATTGATGTGGGAGCCAGTGCATCGTGATGGCACAGGTGTGTCAGGGGATTCAGTGTGCTGGGCGGTGAGGCTGGCACCGGCATATCGGAAGATTTGTATAATCAGTGGTGATGTTGGCACAGGTGTGTCGGAGGCATTCGATGCATCATGTTGATATTGGCACAGGCGAACGTGAAGTAGGGTTGCCACCTGGCTGTTTTTTGACTGTCCTGGCCAGTTTTTGTGCTGCCTTGTTGGTTTAATGTGCCATTTTGTTTCATTTTTCACTTGCGACACGTAAGGAAGCTCTGCCATTCACACCTCCGCGGGCTGGGTATGGAAAGAAAAATGATAAAGTAACAGAAAAATGTAATGGCTCTGTAAAATAGTCATATTCATTAGCTCGAGTCGGCACAAGGACTCTTTTGTTGATGGGGAGGGGAGAGACCAGTGAGCTGAAGGCATGTTGGCACGGAAACACACATAGCGACACACCGCGCCATGGTGCTGGCACACGGGAGGCCAGGCGCTGAGCCATAGTGCTGGCACACCCAGTGAGGTGCCAGGCCATGGCATTGGCACATGTGCAGTGAGGCTCTGGGTTATGGCGCTGGCAGATGCAGCAAGGCACCGGCCCATTGTATTGGCACGAGAGGCAAACTGCCAAGCCTGGTACTGGCACACACGGTGAGGTGCAGGGCTGTGACATTAGCACATGGGAGGCGAAGCGCCAGGCCATGACATTGGCACATGGGAGACACTGGGCCAGGGCACTGGCACACAGGCGGTACTGGCCTGTGGCATTGGCACACACGAGAGGTGCCGGGCTGTGCACAAGCACAGCGAGGCACCATGCTGTGGCATTGGCACACAGAAGATGAAGTCCTGGCACACAGCAGGCACTGAGCCATGACATTGACAAACAGGAGGCACCGGGCTCTAGTGTTGGCAGAGGAGAGGTGAGGCACCAGACTGTGGCATTGGCACAAGGGATGCGCCGGGCTGTGGCGTTTGGACACGAGAGGCGAGGCACCAGGGCATCGCTTTGGCACACATGTGGTGAGGCACCAGGCCATGGTGATGGCACAGAGGAGGCGCAGGGCTGTGGCATTGGCAGAGGGAAGGTGCCAGGCTGTGGCGATGGCACATGGGAGTCACCGGGACACAGCGATGGCAGAGGGGAGGCGCCAGGCTGTGGGCTTGGCAGAGGGGAGGCGCCAGGCTGTGGGGTTGGCACACGGGAGGCGCCAGGCTGTGGCGATGGCAGAGGGGGCGCGCCAGGCTGTGGGGTTGGCACTCAGGCGCTGGGCCATGGCGCTGGCACATGGGTGGCTCCTTGCTATGGCAATGGCAGAGGGGAGGCCCCAGGCCGCGAGGTTGGCAGAGGGGAGGCCCCAGGCCGTGGCACGCCCAGGGAGGTGCTGGCTGGCGCAGGCACTATGGGAGAATTGCACCCCCCGCCTCCCGCCAGCGCTCTGCCCTCAGCCTCCCCCATCCCCCCACTCGGAGGGGGCAAACTCCTCCCCCCGCCCGCTCGGCGCGCGAGATGCAGGGGGCGGTTTGCAGGGGGGTGGGAAGGGGCGTGTACGTCACTCGCCGCGCTCCGCGCTCCGCGCGGCTGATTGGCCGGCGGCCTGTTAAAACGCGGCACAGTCTCCCGCTGTTCCTTGAGGGTGGCTAGAGGCGGCGGCTGCAGGAGCAGCAGGTGAGTGTCCGGCCTGAGGGTTGGGGCGCGCGGCCGCAGGGCCGTTGGCGCGGGCGGGAGAGGTGAGGCGAAGCGCGGCGGCGCCCGGTCCTTCAGGGCGCGTCTAGTCACAAGCGGCCCCTCCCCCTGCCTGTGCCTACGTGCGGCGCGAGCCGGGCTGCTGCTGAGCTGTGGAGGTGAGCGCGGGGCGGCCCGGGGCTGGGCGCATGGGGGGCCGCCCGGCCGTTGCGGGGTCGGCTCGTGGGCTCCGCTGGCCGGGGACAGGCTGCACGCAGGGCCCTCGCCGCGTGCGCGGCCGGGGCCGGGGCGGGGCTAGTTCCTACCCCGCGGCGCACATGGCGCGCGGGGCCGCCATGGCCGCGCTGACCTTGAGCGCCCCGAGGCCGCCCGGGGGACAGGCTGGAGCCCGGGCCGCGCGCTCTGCCCGGCCCCGGCTCCCTGCAGCGCTCCTGGCCGGGCAGTTCCCCTCGGCCTGGGCCTCCCCCCGAGGCGGCCTAAACCCCGCGCTCCCCGCGGGGAGTCGGTCACCCTAGGCCTGCCGCAGCCCATCGCCAGGTGGCACCGCGCTGAGCCTCGGGCCGGGGCACTCCCCGCTGGCCGGCCGGCCCCCGCTCCTGCAAGGCTGCCGCTTGGCAGCGCGCTGCACCGGGGCCATGTAGCTCGTGTTAATGCAGCCCGGCTGCGGGCACGCTGGGGAACGGGTCTCGCATTCTATTGTGGAGCGTTATAAAATGGCTTCTGTCGGAGCCTGCATTGTTGTGCCCTCCGGGCACAGTAGCGGAGTTTTGCAATTCCCTGGCAGGGTGGTGGTGAGGGATAGGGTGATATTATTTAACACCTTGTACTTCTGCAGCTCTAGTCTTAGACTGTCAAGGGAAGTCACTGCTATTGAGGCGGCTCCTTAGCCTGTGGCCTGTAGGCTATACGAGTACTCTTGGCAGGGCAGGGGTGCATGTCTCCATATTGCAGTAAGGACAGCTGGAGGTAGTACAAGTACAGGCAGGCTAGAGTTACCTAACCTTGTCAGAGCAGGTCACACTGCATTTGATTGACCAAAGTACTCCCATTATTGCTGCACTAATGTGGTGATTGTGTCACAGCACAGGACTTGCGCTTAAAGCGCAGAGGTATATTTGCGGAGCTTTCCCTAGAAGTTGTGGAATCCTTCACTTGAAAGGTGGGGTACTTTCAGCAGCTCTTATCTAGGCTGCTACAGCAGCAGAGCACTGCCTGTAGGGTTGGATATCCTGTTTCTGGGAAAACTTCACTACTGATTTGGCTGGGTCATCTTAACTCATGCTACATGAACTATGAAGCCTTATAGGCCAAGGCCAGTACTTGGGGATCTGTTTGCCATGGGTTTTTCCACTTGAAGGAGGGAAGTGGCTTCAAGTTCAGAACTGGAAATTACCCCTTAGCCAACTGTGGTTTCTTGGGTGTCTAGCAAAAATCTGGATGTACATCCCCTGGATTATCTGTTTATATTTCAGTGGTTTTTAGGCACTCCATTTATAGACCAGCACCTATTGTACTAACTGCAACAGTTCATGTGTTCTTGAGGCAGGGACCATCAGTGTAAAGCATTACAGCAAGTAACTCATCTCAAAAAGAGTAGGAGACAGTGAATGACAGGTGGTGGTCTCAGTAACTATGACCAGCTGCTCGTAGCATCATAACTAAGGAGGCTAGTGAGGTAGCTTTATTGACGTTTGTGGGGATCTTCTCCCAAGGGTAGGGGGTGGAGAACAGCAGAGGAGAAAGCATGAAGGTGTTTGAAAATATACATAGTGAAGAAGGCTGGCATCACTGGTCAGTAGAGGCAGGAATGATTGTCTTAATCAGAGAACTGGAAGGGATCTTGAGAGGTCACCTACACCAGTCCCCTGCACTCAAGGGAGGACTACATATTATCTAGACCATCCATGATAGGTGTTTGTCCAGCTGGCTCTTAAAGATCCTCAATGAAGAAGATTCCACTGACATGGCACTATGATTTTATGAAAGTAGAATATAACTAAAATGCTTCATGCAAAAGGGGTCTTGTAAGGTATCATTACAAAGTTTATCTACTGAGTGGTCATCCTATTTGTATAAATGTATCCCTCTAGTGTCAAACTAGAACTACAACTCTAAGGTCCTATTGTAGTTATGCAAAGTGTAGGCCATTAATGGTGGTTTGGAATCCTGATGGCTCCCATTAACTAGGATAATTGACTGTAGAGGGTTCTGTTTTACTTGTAAGTCTTCCTGTATACCTGTGTGCTGGCAAGTGGGTAATGAAGTCTTAGGCTACATCTTCACTACCCGCCGTATCGGCGGGTAGCGATTGATTTTTCGGGGATCGATATATCGCGTCTCATCTAGACGCGATATATCGATCCCCGAACGCGCTCCTATCGATTCCGGAACTCCACCACCGCGAACGGCGGTGGCGGAGTCGACATGGAGAGCCCTGGACATCGATCCCGCGCCGTGAGGACGGGTAAGTGATCGATATAAGATACTTCGACTTCAGCTACGTTATTCACGTAGCTGAAGTTGCGTATCTTATATCGATTTTCCCCCTTAGTGTAGACCAGCCCTTACAGTGACATGTGATCATGTCTCCTGAACTGGAATCCATCTTTAACCTGGTGCTTTCTCCTTTAGAAGGGAGGGGTGGGAACCCAGAGGGACAAAGGATTCCTGCTTTATGCAAAAGATACAAGTGGATGGAAGAAAGCAAAGGGGAGCCATCATGAGAAATCCCCTAGCTATCACCTGAGCTGGAACAAGGGCTGTACTGGGGGAAGGATTGTGCTCAGGCTAGGAAGGCATCTAGGCTGTGAAAGAAACTTATTAAAACATCTAAGGGTGAGATTTATCTGTATTCAGTTTTATTACTGTATTAGGCTTAGATTTGCACACTTTATTTTGCTTGGTAATTCACTTTGTTCTGTCACTACTTGGAATCACTTTTAAATCCTACTTTCTATATTTAATCACTTAATTAACCCAGAGTATGTATTAATACTGGGGGGCAGCAGGCAAACAGCTGTGCATATCTCTATCAGTTTTATAGAGGGTAAACAATTTGAATTTACCTTGTAGAATGTAAAATGGATTTGTTTGGGGTTTGGACCCCATTGGGAGTTGGGCATCTGAGTGTTAAAGACAGGAACACTTAAGTGTCTTTCAGTTAAGTCTGCAGCTTTTGGGCATGTGGTTCCAACCCTGAGTCTGTGTTGGAGCAGACTGGTGTCTGGCTCAACAAGACAGGGTGCTGGAGAGTCCCAAGCTGGCAGGGAAAGCAGGGGCAGAAGTAGTCTTGGCACATCAGTTGGAAGTTCCTAAGGGAGATTCTATGATCCAACCTGTCACATCCACAACCTCCCTGGGCAACTTAGTCTAGTGCTTAACCACTCTGACAGGAAGCCTTTTCTAATGTCAGCCTAAACTGCCCTTGCTGCAATTTAAGCCCATTGCTTCTTGTCCTATCCTCAGAGGTTAAGAAGAATTTTCTCCCTCCTTGTAGCAACATTTTATTTGAAAACTTGTGTCCCCTTTGTCTTTTCTCCAGACTGAAAAAACTGGGTTTGTTTAATCTTCCATCATAGGTCATGTTTTCTAGACCTTGAATCATTTTTGTTGCTCTTCTCTGGACTTTCTCCATTTTGTCCATCTTTCCTGAAATGTGGGGCCCAGAAATGGACACAATGCTCCAGTTGAGGCCTCATCAGCATGGAGTAGGGTGGAAGAATTGCTTCTTGGGTCTTGCTTGCAGTACTTCTACTAATAAATCCCAGAATATTTGCTTTTTTTGCAACAGAATTACTCCTTCCTAGGCAGTCATTTCCTGTTTTGTATGTCTGCAACTGATTATTCCTTTCTAAGTGGAGTACTGTGCATTTGTCCTTATTGGATTTCATTTTATTTACTTCAGAGCATTTTTCCTGAGACTGAGTACAGTAAGAATAGGATGTGAAGGAGTTGAGAGCAAAACTAAGCAGCAATGCTTGATGTGATAGAAAAGAGGGAGCCAGTAGAGGGTTGCAGAAGGGGTGACATGATCAAAAAGATGAGCTAGGAAATCCTTGCAGTGGTGGTCTGAATGGGGTAAGACTGAAGGTGTCAAAGCCAGAGAAGTGGATGTTGTAATTGAGACACAGTATGATGAGAATCTGGATAAGAGATCTGTAAAGAGAATTGGCAAGATTTAAATGTTCTGGATGTGGGATTGGCATGAATAATCAGATTTTGGCCAGTGTGCCTCCTCTCTAAATGCAGTGCCATCCAGGAAAAATGGAGTCAAGATGCTTCACTAATGTCCTTCTGAGGTACTCAAGCAGCAGTTGCCTTAATGCACAGCTCAAGTTAAATTTCAGTTTACATGAATTTACAACCTACACTAATGGGAGAGCTTCTCCTGTCAGTGTGCCGTAGATGTGCCCATCATAAAAACTCCTGTCAACTCCTGGTTGAGACAGCACTATGTCAAGTCAATGCAACTTTGTTCAGCTGTGTAGACTTTTTTCACATGGCTGAACATAGGTTATAACAATTTACAAGTATGTAGTGTAGATCTGGCCTCAAGTGTGAACATTCTTGTGTATTAACTCCAGCAATGCCAGTGCACAGTGCAATCTTGAACAGGATGCAAATATCTCTGGCTAAAGTGAACAGGTTCTATAGTCCACTACATGGTGGCTTATTGAGTTGTCACTTATGCACCCTAGGGTTCTTAGATGAGACATCTGGGCAAGAAACATCAAGTAATACTTCCCATTTTCTATAGCTTATTAAGTAAGCTAAATAACTCAACTTAAGTGAGAGTCTAACATACCAAATAAAACTTCTTGTCAGCTTGGAAGGCAGTATGTTTGTCTGCCCCCAATAATGAGGGCATTAACAGTTTGTACCAAGTGATAGGAAAACACTTATTTAAAAAAGACGGTGTACTTGCCCAGTCAAGCACACAGGAAAGGCCAAAATTTGCCCATGCAGCCTTAATTTGGCTTCTTGTATAAATGCACTATAATCACATGCTAGTTTTACAGCACATCTGCCTCATTCTGTGAATGAGTAGTTCACAAGTATTCTCATCTAACTTGTGGCCTAAGGTGATATTTAATCCATGCCATCCAAACCTGGCAGCAGATGCTAGTTTAACCTCCTCATGGGTGTAGGTATGGTGCTCACTATAGTATCTGATTCACAAAACAAACTCTCAGAATATCCCTTTGAGTTTAGGTGCTGGTGTTCCCTCTTCACAGTTGGGGAGCTGAAGTGCAGAGTTTCTGCCCAAATTATCAGAAGGGTTGACTAACTTTGGATGCCCAGTTTGAGACAACTAGGTCTTAAACTTTTAAGAGTACTTTTTTTTTATAGCACTATATTTAGTGCATGTGACTTCAGGTGCCTTAGCAGATGTGCTGAGCACTCTCAAATCTGGCCACAGGTGTCGTGTTGTGCACCCAGAAAACAAAGTGTGCAGTTAAGTCACCTGTGAAGTCTGGTGTTAAATGAGTTGCCCAGCATCACATAGGAACACTAGCATATGCAGAGATAGATGTTCTCCTGGAGAACTGGATTCTAACTGGCTTACCCATAAAACCATACTTCTGCTCTCCTCTACTTCATTCAGTATAACCCCTCCTCTTACCCCCTCAACACATGAAGTAAGGTCCTCTAGACAACCACCTCATTTGCTACACAGCCTTGATTCCCAGGGCACTATCATTCAATGAGTAATACAGGGGTCCTATAGAAAATTAGTAGAATTGATGCATCTTTAATTACATGTGTGCACAAAGGGGGGGGGGGGCAAATCAAGGCTACAGTGGCAACCTTAATTCTCACACTTCCTAACTCAAGTGCTGTCTCCAACCTTGTTTCAGTATAGCATTTAACCCCTAATCTCTAAAAAATAAAAACCAAAAATTGCATCATGTGGAACTACTGACACACCACCCCAGTTGGAACATCAACAGGGTTCCAGTCTCCAAATGCACAGCACAGATCTCTTATGCTAGCTGAGTGACTGCTGGTAGTGGTAGGCTGTTATCCTCTGTAGGGACAAGTCACTAGAGGAATGACAACATGAAGCACAATGGCAAATACCTTCTGACAGCAGCACAATGACTTATGACTCTTGGATTTAATTCCAGTTTCTGTGGAGATGATCTAATGATTATGGGGGGACAGACCCACCTGCCTTCCCCTGTTCCTCTCCACTGTTAAAACAAAATCTGTGCGAGGCTGATGTCTGGCATAGAGAACTTCAGCTCAAATGTTTAGTTTGCCAAAGTTACAAGTAACTGAAAATGGGGTCTTGTAATAACACTAGCAGCATTTGCACCTGCAGTTCCAGTTCAGGCTGTTGGAGGAACAGTCAAATAGTTTCCATGTTGAAACTTACTTAGGCTACAACTCTCTCAGGTAAGTGATAAGATTTGTCAGTCACAGGTTCCATGACTTTCAGTGGCCTCTGACACTTTCTGCTTGAGCTTTCAGCTCCATGCCTTTTAGTAAAATTCAGACAAGTGACAGGCTTCTGTGAATTTTGTTTGTTGCCCATGAGATGTCTGAAATAACCATGATCCAAATCTTATCATTAAGGTTAAGTTTTACCTTGTGCTCCCTCCCAGAGAGCATCATGAGACATTCAGTACAGTGCAGGACAACACATATTGCTTATTAAATTCAGTTAACAATCCTGGCATCTTGCTAACCACTTCCAGTCCATAAAAGATGTGCAATCTTTGAAACAGATTTATTTAACCTTTAAGTTTATTTAGTTGGTTCTAGGTCAGCGATTCTCAACCAGGGGTACACATACCCCAGCAGAGGCCTTCTGAGAGGGTTAAAGGGTACATCATTCATCTAGATATTTGCCTAGTTTACAACAGGCTACATAAAAAGCACTAGCAAAGTAACACTAAAATGTTAGACAAAATGAGATTAAGTAGCTTTTTCAGTAATAGTGTGCTGTGATGTATATTTGTCTTTTTTGTAAGCCACTGGCTTTCGAGTGAGGTGAAACTTGAGGTATGAAAGATAAATCAGACTCCTGAGAGGGGTACAATAATCTGGAATAGTTGAGAAGCACTATTCTGGGTGTTGGAGAAACTATTCTTCTGGAGCCATTCTGAGTCTGGCTTCTGAGAGCCCACATGCTCACTGCCAGTCACTGGACTTTAAAAAGTGTAGGGATGCTTGCTGAGCATGCATGCTTCCACTAATAAAATGTTGGGGGGACTTGCTATCTAGATAAGATGCTAGCTCTGACTAGTCTTTCATCACTAGTAATCGTATACAAAAACATTGGTGTTTTCCCTGCCATGGTAATCGCTAAAGTGTTTAAATATTGGATTTGCTTTTCTAACTGTTCCAAAACAAAAGGTTATTTAAGACTAACCACTCTTCCTGGCCTTGGCTATAAGGATTACTTGTTGGATGGGAGCCTATGAATGTATTCTAGTTTTTGTTTAGAAATTACAAATTACACTTTGGTTCTTAGCAATAAGCTTTAGTTGTGTATCTATTTTATTAACGTTGGCTTGTTGTTCCTTGAACTTGGTTTGGGGACTTTAAGAGACTGAACTCTGGGGTTTCCCATTAGAGACCTAGCTGAGTTAATCACCATTTCCTCCCTCCTTCCCCCACATCAAGCCTTTCAATGGTTAGGGGATGCAATTGGTTAGGGCAACTGCATCACTGTTAAAACAGACCTTAGCAACACTCAGTACACAAACAAGAATGAATATTGCACATTTATCCAAGTGAAGCTAATCCAGGTATTTGGCAAAACTGAATAACTACATTGGTAATACTTAAGATGAGGGCCCAGAAATGCTTCATATAGAAAGAAGCTACTTCTACATAGGCACTGACAAATTTTCTGCCATAGCACTAAAGTGGCATACCACAGTGATTAGTGTTGCATCTGGCAGATTTAAGTAATGCTGGTGAAGCTGATGTGCATGATAGGAATTTTAATGTGTACATGTCTTTTTTTTTGAAATTTTTAGGTTTCAGTTGAGTTGAAGGGAGTTCATTCAAGAAGTTATGGACCATGCTCGATCAGCAATCTCCAACTTGGTAAGATTTCCTGTCTAGTAATGTTGCTGTAGTCTGAACACTTGCTCAACTTTCACCAGAAGTAGTGAACACTTGTAGGAATAAAATCTAAAAGACTGACATGTCACATTGAGTTTGTGCCACTCCATGAGTTTCTTTCTATCTTAAATGGTCCTAGGCCATGGTTTTTCACAAGTCAGGTTTCAGTTTGAGCACCCAAAAAACCCTAGTCAAAGTGATCACCATTTTTTTCCCCCTGCACACCATGGTGTCAAGTTGGACATATGAGGTCACTGGTCATTCTGACTAATATATTGGTAGTGGGAATGGAGGCACCACCATCAGCTAGAAATTGACAATGATTTTTTTTAACCTGGCTTCACCAGGCAAGCTGAAAATGGCCAAGATATAAGAGGGGAAACTGACTCCTCTGTAGAACTCATACAGACTAAGGGCTTGTCAACAACTTGGCAGTATACCTGTGAAAGACAAAACTTTTGTCTAAAGTCCCCCTGTCCTCCCCTCCCCCTGCAAGATTTGCTGCAGCAAGTGGCAGTGTGAATTCCCTTTGTCAGCAGGAGCACTCTCCTGTAGTCTCCTTCTTAAACTGAAGGATTAGGACTCCAGAGAATTGCCTTTGCACTCACTGGGGGGGCAGTAAGTTGAATTTTGTGAGTCTTATTTTTCCTGCTGTCTGTAGAAACTGGTAGGGGGCTGTGTGTTATGAAAGAGCTCTGATAAGGGGGTGGAGGTGGGAGAGGAGTTACTTAAGCACCAGTGTGGACACAAGAACAGAGACTAGCCAAGTTTAGGCTGTAATTGGGCAACAGCCTCAAATCTTCAGAGAAGTGAAGTTCTGGAACAGCCTTCCCAGTGGGGGGGGCAAAAAACCTAACTGGCTTCAAGACAACCTGATAAGTTTATGGAGCTTCTATACAAGGACTTGCATCCGACAAAGTGGGTATTCACCCATGAAAGCTCATGCTGCAAAACATCTGTTAATCTAGAAGGTGCCACAGGATTCTCTGCTGCTTTTACAGATCACACAGCTAACTCAGCTACCCCTCTGTTACTAAACAAGGTCTGACATCTAAAGCCTCTGTTCATTGGCTGAGCCTTAGTCAGGGGGCAGGGCTATCAGGAAGGTCAGGGCTTTATAAAGCAGTGAGTCAGCAATTCTCAATTCAGTCCTAAGTGGAGTGCAGGATTTGGTCCAAGATGTAACAGTGATATTTAACATCCCTGTGGTGGGAAGAACACCTCACAGCCCAACACTATGGAATTTCTTTTTCAGAAAGGGGAACGGGGGGAAATTAGGTGGTTGGTTAAACAAATTAAAAGATACAGTGACTAGAGTGAAATCCCTGCAAGCTGCATGGACACTTTTCAAGGACCCCATAATAGAGGCTAACTTGAATGTATACCCCAAGTTAAGCATAGTAAAAAAGAACTAAAGAGCCACCATGGCTTAACCATGTAAAAAGCAGTGAGATAAAAAGGCATCTTTTTTAAAAAGTAGAAGTCGGATCCTAGTGAGGTAACTAGAAAGGAGCATATAAACACTGCCAAATTAAGTGTAAAAATTTATAAGAAAAGCTAAAAAGCTGTTCAAACTTCTATCAAAAAACTCAAATGTTTAAGTACATCAGAAGCAGGATACCTGGTAAACAACCAATGGGCCCCTGGATGATCAAGATGAAAAGGGAGCACTTAAAGATGAGTCATTGCAGAGAAACTAAATGAATTCTTTGCTTCAGTCTTCATGGCTGAGGATTTTTGGGAGAGTCCCAAACCTGAGCTGGCTTTTGTAGGTGACAAATCTGAGGAACTATCACAGATTGAAGTGTCACTAGAGGAGGTTTTGGAATTAATTGATCAACTCAACATTAACAAGTCACCAGGACCAGATGACATTCACCCAAGAGTTCTAAAAGAACTCAAATGTGAAGTTGCAGAACTATTAACTAAGGTTTGTAACCTGTCCTTTAAATCGGCTTCGGTACCCAATGACTGGAAGTTAGCTAATGTAATGCCAATATTTAAAAGGGCTCTAGAGGTGATCCTGGCAATTACAGACCAGTAAGTCTAATGTTGGTACCAGGCAAACTAGTCAAAACAGTAGTTAAGAATAAAATTGTCAGACACATTGAAAAACAAACTCTTGAGCAATAGTCAACATGGTTTCTGTAAAGGGAAATTGTCTTACTAATCTATTAGTTCTTTGAAGGGGTCAACGAACATGTGGACAAGAGGATCCGGTGGACATAGTGTACTTAGATTTCCAGAAAGCCTTTGAAAAGGTCCCTCACCAAGGCTCTTGCGTAAATTAAGCTATCATGGGATAAAAGGGAAGGTCCTTTCATGGATTGAGAACTGGTTAAAGGACAGGGAACAAAGGGTAGGAATTAATGGTAAATTCTCAGAATGGAGAGGGGTAACTAGTGGTGTTCCCCAAGGGTCAGTCCTAAGACCAATCCTATTCAATTTATTCATAAATGATCTGGAGAAAGGGGTAAACAGTGAGGTGGCAAAGTTTGCAGATGATACTAAACTACTCAAGATAGTTCAGACCAAAGCAGATTGTGAAGAACTTCAAAAAGATCTCACAAAACTAAGTGATTGGGCAACAAAATGGCAAATGAAATTTAATGTGGATAAATGTAAAGTAATGCACATTGGAAAAAATAACCCCAACTATACATACAATATGATGGGGGCTAATTTAGCTACAACAAGTCAGGAAAAAGATCTTGGCGTCATCGTGGATAGTTCTCTGAAGATATCCACGCAGTGCGCAGAGGCGGTCAAAAAAGCAAACAGGATGTTAGGAATCATTAAAAAGGGGATAGAGAATAAGACTGAGAATGTTATTGCCCTTATATAAATCCATGGTACGCCCACATCTCGAATACTGTGTACAGATGTGGTCTCCTCACCTCAAAAAAGATATTCTAGCACTAGAAAAGGTTCAGAAAAGGGCAACTAAAATGATTAGGGGGTTAGAGAGGGTCCCATACGAGGAAAGATTAAAGAGGCAGGACTCTCCAGCTTGGAAAAGAGAAGACTAAGGGGGGACATGATAGAGGTATATAAAATCATGAGTGATGTTGAGAAAGTGGATAAGGAAAAGTTATTTACTTATTCCCATAATACAAGAACTAGGGGTCACCAAATGAAATTAATAGGCAGCAAGTTTAAAACAAATAAAAGGAAGTTCTTCACGCAGCGCACAGTCAACTTGTGGAACTCCTTACCTGAGAAGGTTGTGAAGGCTAGGACTATAACAATGTTTAAAAGGGGACTGGATAAATTCATGGTGGCTAAGTCCATAAATGGCTATTAGCCAGGATGGGTAAGAATGGTGTCCCTAGCCTCTATTCGTCAGAGGATGTAGATGGATGGCAGGAGAGAGATCACTTGATCATTGCCTGTTAGGTTCACTCCCTCTGGGGCACCTGGCATTGGCCACTGTCAGACAGATACTGGGCTAGATGGACCTTTGGTCTGACCCAGTATGGCTGTTATGTTCTTATCATGATGATCCCTTCAGACAAAATCTGAGTCAATACATGAGTTCATGGTCCTGTGCTTCCTCTAGAACAGGTGCGGGTGTCCAACACCTAAAACAATGAGCTGCCTTAGAGGTTTTACTTATCAGCATTTTATCAAAGTCCTGAGCTCCCTTTTCATAAACTTTAAAAGCTGACCTGACAGTCTCAAACCTTTTAACCAGTAGGTTTAGATTGACTGCAGAGTTAAATGTGAAGATCCCAAATTTTGTGGGTTTATAGCAAACATCCAGTCTGACTCTAGACATATCACTGACAGTTAAAACAATTGGCTTTTAGAGTAGGTCCTGCATAAATAAGACCCTCTACATGTGTTCATTCTGGAATGAACACAAATCCCAGATTGTAACAAGCAATATAGTGGGCTTTGACATATCAGTCATGTAATCCTCACTCATCTGACTTTTCCCATTTAGTTTGGAAGTGGGCCGCTGTCATACACCCGTTTCAGTCTGGCTCGTCAAATGGATGGAGACAGTAGTCATGTGGAAATGAAACTGGCTGAAGAGGAGGAAGTTGGAGAAAATGGAATGACTGACAATGTTCATACTCATGTATCAAAGCCCAGGAATAGTGGGAGAAACCTCTGGTGCAAGGTTGCTGCAGGAGGCCTCCTCTTCTTAATTGGTAAGCTAAAAGGGCAAAGATAGTGGGAAAGGAATTGTACAAAGTACTATGTCTTGGTACCTCTGCTCTGTTACAGTGATTCTTCAGTGTGCATCTTGCTATAGACCATGTAGACTACAGTACAAGATAATCTCAGTTAACAACCTCAGGACTGGAGGTTGTTCATAACTCTGAACAAAACATTATGGGCCTTTCAGAAGTTTACAACTGAACATTAACTCAATACAGCTTTGAAACTTTGCTGTGCAGAAGAAAAATGCTGCTTTTAATCTTTAATTTAAATGAAACAAGCACAGATGGCTTCCTTACTTTGTCAAAAAAAAATAACTTGCTTTTAACACAGTACTGTACTGTATTTGCTTTCTGCTGCCTGATTGCATACTTCCAGTTCCAAATGAGGTGTGGTTGACCAGAGTTAAGAACTGACTGGAAGTTCTCTTGTACCTCATTCTTGGGGCTGAAAGTGACTACCTGTTGAAGCTTTAAACTCTTATTGTTTTACTACAAACATTGCCTATCAAGGTAAAGGGCAAACAGTATTATGAGGAAACTAGTGTTTTTTTTCCAACTTAACAGAGGAACAAAGCTACAATAGGTGTATTGATGTTGGAAGCAGATCAAGTAAGTCTTCAGGAAGATGTGGACTTAGTGCTTTAGTACTAGATGACTAGTTCAGTTGTCTTACAGTGATAGACTCAAAGCAAATGCAGCCATTCAGGTTTTTTAGTATTGGAGACACTTTTAGATTTAAAAAAATCCATAGTGGTACAGGATGATCAATCACATTTGATCTTAAAATACAGAATCAGTTAAGGTTCACCTTAAAGCCATACTGTTCATAAGAACTTGCAAAGCTTGCATGGGAACAAGCTACTCTCCAATAAAACTCCAACTATTTAGAATAGTCAGTGGCTTGTGTTAACACTGGGCTGGCTCAGTTTTTTTTGTCTTTGTAGTATAGAAACACATCTCTCTTTTTCCTTAGGGTTTCTGATTGGCTACTTGAGTTACCGTGGGCGAATGCAGGCAACCAGCACTTGTTCAGATGGAAGTAATACATGCAGAAACCCTGCCATTACACCTTCCACAGGAGATAACGATGAGTACATGGAAGAGCCTGAAATTGAACCTGTTCTTTACTGGAATGATCTCAAAATGATGCTGTCAAAGAAGCTGAAAGTTGTAAACTTTAACAAAGTCAGGTAACATCCTAGTTGGATCTGAAACAAACAGCTCCTGAGTCTTGCTAGTCTGAAACAAACCACCTACCTGTTACTGTCAAACAAGGGTGTTAAATAACTGAAGACTATTGCCACCTCAGTTACAATCATGAGTGTAGTCTAGACTAAACACCAAGTGGCTTGTTAGCAACCCAGTACACTGCCAGGTTGTGGGCTTTTAACCTGGTGTGCCTTTACATTTCCCTTTCTTCCATTCCAGGGAGCTGTCATCTTATGAAGCTGGCTCTGAAGCAGATGAAAGTCTTGCTAACAATATTCATGGTCAGTTAACTGATTTCAAACTGGATAAAGTCTGGAATGATGAGCACTACGTTACACTGCAGGTCCAGGGCAGGTATGTTAATATGCCAAAGACTGTAAGCTGCTTCCATTCATTCAGGAATGGATCTTGCTATTCAACAGTAAAATTCTTCAGCTAGAACAAACATTTGAAGTGCAACTCCCAGCTAACATTGTTTGAGGGGGAAATCCAAGCAGAAGTCTTGTCTCTCTAGGCATCACTTCAGCCTATGGTAGTGGCTACTAGGGTGCCTCAAAGTTCAAACTCTTTTTTAAAAAAAAGCCTGCCTTACAGAAGTAGACAGAGATGGCAAACTCTTACCACAGTGCTTAATTGTAGAACTAAGCTTGTCATATAGACTGGTGGGTAGCAATTGATCTATGTAGTATAGATGCAATAAATTGATCCCCAATCACTCTCCCATCAACTGCTGTACTCCAGCTCAGCAAGAGGTGGAAGCAAAGTTGACAGGGAAGCCACAGCAATCAACCCTGCACTGTGAGGACGCAAGGGAAGTTGAACTAAGATGCATCTACTTCAGCTACACTATTGTAGCTGAAGTTGCACATCTTAGGTCAATTCCCCCTGCCCCCATGTAGACCAGGCCCTGACTAATGTGCTTTTTACCAAAAGTGAGGCTGAAGACATGCACTAAAGTTGTCAATCTGTTAATACAACCCCATTTCTGTTGGATATATGGATCCCGTAGCTATAGCCATAAACTTGTCTTGGCCTGCAAGACTCTTATCAGCTCAAATCCTTTGTGTTGGGGAAGGCAGACTTGGAGGAGAGTGTTTTGGGGCAGGGGAAGAGTCCCTAAATTCTACATAGTCACTTAACTCACATATGGGCACACTAAGCTCACAAGTATCCTAATTCTTTCTCTACTCAACACTTGCATGCAAGTGCCTGTCATCCCTTCTCAGGGTTAATGACTCCAAACATCACAGCCTAGTAGCTCATTACTATAATCTAAATGTAGGCTTTGTGGAGCTTGGCTTAAAGTAGCTTTATGCACCATGTATACCCCAAATATTTAAATACCTATATCGGGGGGGGGGGGGGCGTAGCATTGGAAAGCTAGATGGCTGTTTGACCTCCTTGTCTTAAGGTCTCACCATTTAATTTAAACATGTCATACTTCCAAATCAAACTTCTGTGGTAAAACACATTGTTTAGCTATTTTGAGTATTCTGTTTAGTGCTAACCATTTCTAAAAAATCTTACCATTTTAGAACTGGTACCTTAAGTGGCTCTGCTTAATACTGTTTCTTGCTGTCTAATAGCTCACCAAATAAAGTGACTATTGTATCTTCAACTGAAACTCCAACAAAACTGGAAATTACTGATGGATATGTGGCATACAGTGCAAGGGCAACAGCAAGAGTAAGTTACCTAGCTTCATGAATTGCAAACTATTCTTTTTACACAAATCTCTCTGTGCTGAGTTTGGCTAACAAGTCAGTTCATCTCACTTGTGGACAAGTCACTGACTAGGACTGATTCTTTAATAGTTATTGGCTCCATAATACTTTATTCTTAAGTCTGTCTGGCTTTCACCCCTGAGGCACTGGACTGCTGCTTCACTTACAGCCAAGCAGAGCTGGATATGGTGGCTTGGAGTAAAACCACAGGTTATTAGGAAGAACAGCTCTGCAGAATAGTAAGAGGTAGTCCCTCCTGAGGCTTACTGCTGAGGACATGGCCCAAGTATTCCCAAGCTCCAGCTCATGAAGCAAGAGCACTTTAAGACATAACTCAAACTCTTGCATCACACCCACATCTAGTAAAGTAAACTAACTCAGGTCCCTGATTTAACATTCACTAGTAACAGTTGTAAATAATGCTTAGCTTATCACCAAGATTAGATAAACATGCTTAACTCTCATCCCACTTATGGTAAGTGCCCTCTACTCCCACCAGGGGAGTTGCAGGGCAATCTCCACAAACCCCTTTCCACCACCCCAATCACCAAGGCCTGAAGTAGCTGGTGGCTGCTTCCCTCCTAGAGGGTTCCTAGCTAGGGCCCATCCAGGAGTCCTTAAAGAACCATCATAAAAAGGTAAGACTGGTGGGGCCCTCAAGAGGCCATCTGGTCAAGTCCCCCTGTGATGGGGCAGGATCGGATACCTAGACCATGACCTGACAGGTTTGTCCAACTTCTTGACTCCCAGTGATGGGATGCCCCAACCTCCTTTGGAAGCCTATTCCAGCACTAACCTGTGTAGGTTAGATATGGGGGGAGTAGTCTAACTAAATCTCTCTTGCTGCCTATTAACCATGTTACAATTGTCCTACTTTCTCTAAAGATGCAGAACAATTGATCACCTTCTAACAGGGGGAACCTCTGCCCAGAAAGCTGGTGTTCTAACAGCTGGGAGTTGTTGTAGCTTGAACCTGATTATTTGCTGCTAAATGCATGAAACTTGGTTGAAGCTACGACATTCAAGTTGCTGCATGAGTTTAAATTTCTCACTTACTTCCTGTAAATAAGGCCAGTGGTCCAGGCCCCATGGCTTTAGACAGATCTGGTGAATTATCAGTGACTGCTACAGCTACATCCATCTTACTTTGTTCCAGGGTAAACTAGTCTATGCTAATTATGGCCGGACAGAGGACTTCCAGGAACTAAATAAGATGAATATCCCCATAAATGGATCTGTGGTCCTTGTGAGAGCTGGGAAAATTCCTTTTGCTGAGAAGGTAAGTAACAGCTTTTGGCTCCTATTCTGAATAGTGTGGTATAAATCACAGCTAATTTACAACACTTCTGTATTTAGATCTGTCATCTTCAGGTTAGTCAGGTCAGCCTTTAGCTTTAGCCTGATGTATTTGAGTGCTGCGGGGTGGGGAGAGGAGGGGTATACCTCCTTGACATGTTAATGGGCCTGGCAATTGTTCATGCTGCCATGACTTCTGGCCCATAGCTGAAGGAAGGAGTAACCTGTTTCAGTTACTCTGCGAGAGAACAGTAAGAACTGAAATCTCTTTACTTCGGGGGTGAGGGGCAAGTAGACAACTTTTTTGTCACTCAGCAAGTGCTGAACACTCTGGAGTTCTTCTAGGTGGGGCTGGTAGCATTGCCTGTAAAGACTGAGTGACCATTTCATAAGAATGGCCATACTGGGTCAGATCAGTGGTCCATCTAGCCCAAAATCCTGTCTTATGATGGCCAATGCCAGATGCTTCAGAGGGCATGAACAGAACAAAGCAACTATCAAATCCATCCCTTGTCTAGTCCCAGCATCTAACAGGAAGATGACTTCCAGGGTCTTGTAATGCCAACGACCCTGTCTTAGTGGCTTGTGGCTTACAGCTTAGTCCAAACAATTGAAGTTTGGCAGAAACTTTCCATGCCACTTGCATCAGGTGACTTTCACTGGTCTGAGTGGATGAAGTTGTCAAACACTTTACCCATGGGAAAGAAACTGACCTCTTTGAGAAACTCTCCTGTCTCCATGTTTGGGAGCAGGAACTTAAAATTTGACAGGAAGGTGGCCTTTGGTCAGTGTGCCTTTTGCCATCCCCTGCAGAAGTTGACCAAGCTTGAGCCATTAAGCCATTGAAAAACTCTTGCACATGCTCACTAGAATCTCACTAGACCTTCACAGCTAAATTGGCCAAAGATTCTGTCCATGCTGCATGTGCTCCAGTTTTGCCCTGATTGGGGCTCATGGCAATAGCAGATCTGAGCTGCTCCAGGCACCAGAACAGCATAGAGGAGCATGTTTCTCTGGGTTTCCCAGCACATCATCACCCCACACTGGCTCCAGGCAGCATGGAGGAAGCTGCCTCTGAAATGGAGAAGAAAAGCACTGGACTAGATTGGGATGGGTTGAGCTGAGTAGCCAGAGAAGGAACCTGGGACTGACTGGTCACAGGCAAGGCTAGATAAGGGAGTGGGGAAGGAAATAATGGGATCAGGCACCAGAGGTGGGAAAGAGACAGGACAAGGAAGGGCAGGGCCATAGGCTAGGGGAGAAGTGGATAGTCTGCCCACTCCAGCACACCATGCATATGTGGGGCAGCCTTGTAATTCTACCATAATGACCCTATACTCTAGTTTTCCCTTGGACACTGCCCCATCATGCACACAGGATGGGTAGTACTCAGTTAATGAGCAGCTAGTCACTCCTTAACTTGGTTACCATATACTGTACACACCTGAAGGTGGAATTACTTCAGCATGGGCTTTTCTATGGCACTCATCTGTATAGTGCTTCTGCAAACTCCCCACCAGGCTCTGAGCACCCAAAAAAAATAAAACCAACAGTGACCACGCATGAAAAGATTGGGTTAAATGATGTGCCCAGTGTCACACAGGAACTCTGGCAGAGGCAGGAATAGAATCAAAATTTCCAAGGCATGTAACTTGCATAAGAACAGCCATACTGGGTTAGACCAAAGGTCTATCTAGTCCAGTATCACTTCCTTTCCTGTAATCCCCTGCACACATTCAAACTTCTGGCTTCATTTTTTTGCAGGAGTCCTAGATTAGACAAGTCTCCTCAGTACATAACCCTGCTTCATCTCCAGCATAGACCTTCTCTGTACACCAAGGCAGCATAGTCTTAAATTATGCTAGTACACCTCTACCCCAATATAACACTGTCCTCAGGAGCCAAAAAATCTTACTGCATTATAGGTGAAACCACATATCAAACTTGCTTTGATCCACAGGCATGCACAGCCAGCATCCCCCAAGCACTGCTTTACCACATTGTATCCAAATTTGTGTTATCAGGTTGTTATATCTGGGTAGAGATGTATGTGAACATGTATGAACAAGAGGTTACAGTTCAAGGTGCCCAAGCAACCTTGATTCTGTCCTTTAGAGGCCATTATGTAACAATGGCATAGCTCAGACTTCAGCTTAATCAATTTCACCCCTCTTCCAGGTTGCTAATGCCGAAGGCTCGAATGCAGTAGGTGTCTTGATTTACCCTGATCCTGCTGATTACAAAGTCAATAATGAGGTTCTCTTTGGACATGTAAGTACTACTGGTGAACATTGGTTGGCCTCCCTCTGGAAGATGCAGAGGGGGACTGCATAGAGAACAAACATGCAGTTTCTAGAGGCATTATGCAAGAGACAATTCTCCACTTATGTGAACTTGACTATAATGCTTCCTTGATGCAGGGCCATAGTAGTTGACAAAGCACAGCTGTAGCTCTGCAAATACAAGAACACCAGTAGTGTGGATACAGCCTGATAGACCTCTAGCACCTCACTCTTACAGACCTTAAACCACTATATGTATCTTGCATGTAACAATATCCTTCATTGACAGGCTCATCTAGGAACAGGTGACCCTTTCACCCCTGGCTTCCCTTCATTCAACCACACTCAGTTCCCACCAGCTAAATCTTCTGGACTCCCAGGCATTCCTGTTCAAACAATCTCTAGTGATGTTGCATCAAACTTGTTCAGGTAATATTGCCTACAGGTGTTTTACCAAGTGTCGGTAGTACAATTGTATCCCTATGAGTAATCTAAGAAATTGCTGAGTCCTTATAAGCAGAGCTCTCCTCCTGTCCTCAAAGTGTGTATTGAGTTATAGTCCTGTACAGTTAGCTGCAGATTCATAGATACAAGACTCCATTTGATGAAACAGTCAAGAATTTGGGAGTTTTATATTCAACAGTTATTCCTAATTTTAATATAAACATTGGCCTATAGCATTGCTTAAACGCAGGCTTTAAACAAATGTGAAAATTGTGGAGTGCTTCACCTCAGTCTAAGATTTGGAATTCCCCAGTATTGCACCAATGCAGTGTACTCTTAATCCAGCATGCTGATGGCTAAAATCAGGACCTAGTCTTGCCACCATCACTAATTCCCACCCAGTGGAAAGGCATTGGTCAGTAAGAGGCTAAACCTTGCCAACACACAACTTTACAACTCCATAGTAAGGCTCTGAATGAGATATGCTTAAAGGTGACAATGAAGTAAAAATATTTGAATACCTTTCCCCCAGCAAAATGAATGGAGAAGCCGTCTCTAAAGAGTGGAGAGGTAGCCTCTCGGATTACAAAATGAGATCACAGAACACCGATGGAACTGAAGTGACACTTGAAGTAAACAATCAAATGGTAGAGAGAAAAATTCATAACATCTTTGGCGTTATCCAGGGTTTTGATGAACCAGGTAAAGCTTTGCTAATCTTACTGAATAGTCTCACCTCATTTAAAGCTTGTTTAGCCTGTAACTGGCATAACTTGCCTGGGAGAATGGACTGGGGAAGTCCTGAACTAACTTTTGTCTTAATGTTGAATAAACTTTTTATGTAACAAGTCCTCATTACATGGAAATCTTTAAGCAAATAGCTACTGTCTCTTACTAGGCTACTGGATAACAGGCAAAACAACCTTTCCCCATAACACAGGAGCATTGAAAATCAAAGGGTAAATGTGGGAGAACTTTGTACACTCATGGGGTAAGCAGGCTACTTCCTGAATTGGCCTGCCTCTTGACACTGTCCCAAGTTCTCTAGCTAAATGATCTTGCACCTAGTCATAGTTTGGTTAAACTTGCCCATTGTCTACCCACTCGAACCAATCCAACAAAGGATTTTAAACCAATTTAAGCAAACAGTGCATGTTCTGGCTTATGGTTTAGGCCCTGTTCATAACCAGTCTCCCAGACCTGTACATGTCATAGTGCCTAAAGACCCATCAAGATCAGAGCCTCACTCTTTACAGTGCATGGGATACACATGAGACTACTTGCTCCAAAGCACTTGTGAGACTGATCAGACAACCCTGAGAGTCTCGAAGACATGGTCAGCATCACCAGCCAAGCTGCCAACTGGATGGGACTCCACTTTAATGCTAGAAATGCACATCCCTGCATATCAATGGCAGTAGTAGGGACTCAGTCCAGGTGACACCATTTTGAGTCCAGAGCAAACCCATGAGCTTCCTCAGCAGGCAAGCCTACCAACATCTCAGCGCAGCCACAGGCTTCCACATTTAGCAGACACCTGAGGATATCATCACAGGGATCCTACAAATGTGGCCAGGATCAGTTCCTCCCTACTGGCACCATGGCAGAAGATCAACACCTTGAATACCTTCCTGATTTCCCCATATCATTGCCATGGCAGATCCCCCTCAGGATCAAAGGTACCTCTGAACAAGGCAAACACCATCAGGCAGCTAGTGAAGTGGATGTTAAATACCAGTTCATTGCTGGCTCTCTGGGGAAGAATCTCACAGGCAGAGTGGCACCAGCATCCCTCATGTGGGTGATCTGTACCACATTGCAGTGATCAGTCATGCCTTCTGATGTGCCCACATGCTATGCAGGATGTTTCTCACCATGGCACTCTAATTTCAAGAAGTGAATTGCCAGGACCCCTCCAACCAAGATGTCACCTACCTGAGCAGCTCACAGGAAGGGAAATTTGGAAGAGACAGGAGGCTTTGCTTTGTTCTGGACACATGCCTGCAACACTACATAACAGGAGAAGCATACCAGCTGCCACTGGACATGGTGCAAGGAATGCCATGAGCTGGGAGTCCTGGTGCCACAGGTGAAGCATGCAGAGCAGTCATCACTCCAAAGCTAGAGCTGTGCTGGAGAGGACCTGAAGGATGCTATCAGCTGCCAATACACAGGGAAACCTGAAATGGAAGCCAGACCAAGGCATGGTATTCAAGGTGATGTGCAAGTGGGACACCAGCAACCACTTCCTCCTTGGGGGCAGCTTCACCTGTGTTTTTGCCAACTGGAGGTTCATCCACAGGGCCCAGCTCAACTGCATTCCACTGAACAGAACCATGGGAATGGAACAAGCCATGCAGGAAGCACAGCTATGCCAATGAGATGCTAGCCTGTGTAGCTGCAAGCCCCATTCTGGACCCTAGAAACTAGCATAACATCACCAAGTCAGAGCTATCCTACCACCCGCTGTAAAGGTGGACATGAACACCACCTTCCCTGGAACAAACAGCCAACTATGGCCAGTCATCACCAGTGAGGGCCAGAAGATGATGGTGGCCATCATAGTGCCCTTTGAAAACAGGACCCTGGCCTTCTGCTCCACCCAGCTCAAAAGGTGGAGAAAAAGACCCCTTTGGCCAACCCCTTGAGCTAAGTGTTACCAGGTTCAGGTGCATGTACTGATTGTCCAAGCCCTGGGCACATGGGACCCCAGTAATGAGCAAGTGAGAATGCAGAATTAGTCAGTGCTACATTCAGCTGATGCAGCAACTCATTGTGTCAGAAGCCATCAGGTGATGGGACATCCTCAATACCAGGAGGGATGAGCTGGAGTGCTGATAAGCACAGTGGGGAAAGTAACTGAGATAATCCATGAGGGAAACTTTCTAAGTGCACAACTGACCTTAAATTCTCAATTACTGAGGGACAGTCTTCACTCACTGCTATATTTGCTTTCAACAACCAACTCTAACTTCACATGAGTGATGTGCCCAAATATTTGGGCACACTACTGAACTGTAGTAAACTTAGTCACCTAAATTTGGGTTATTGATGTACTATATGTATCTTACAGCTTTTCATTTGTGGATAATCTAAGCACTATACCCACATATAAAGACTCTTCTTAACCTGTAACTCTTAACATTCAATCAGAACTACCATGCATAGATGGAGAAGTAGGAGGTTCCTTGTAGGATTTAACTATCTTCCTCTGTTGTACACTTGGCACTGAGCTGAATTGCATTTTAGACATGATCAGACTGTTCCAAGAATGGCCCTAATGCTGAGCTAGTGAAGAGCCCTCTTAAAATTCAGTCTTTCCCTAAAAGTTGCATGCAGCTTTCCTACTAGTGTGCTACATGGAAGAATAAACATTTTGGCAAGTGTCTTGCCCAAAACATTTTGGTTCTGACTGCTTTCTGAAATAGTGGGGCTGCATCTCATTGCTCTTGCCCTCTTTGCAGATCAGTATGTTGTGATTGGAGCCCAACGAGATTCCTGGGGTCCTGGAGCAGCGAAGGCTGGTGTGGGAACAAGCATGCTGCTGGAGCTTGCCCGTGCAATTTCTTCTATGGTAAAAACAGGTAAACAATGAAACACTTAAGCCCAAGTACGCTTTCTGCTGTAAAAGGAACAAATGCAAGCCAGTCAGTCCTGCTTGATTGTTCAGAACATGCTTACTAATTGCTAGGGTTAACATAATACTAACTAGTGAGTGAAATGCTCCTGAAGAATCTCTACCTTCATTTCAGCTAGCTAAGCTGTCTCCTCACCACTGTGGGCCCTGCCACAACTTCATCCAAGTGCCACTTAGATAAGACAATTGGAGTTGCCAGTTGAACTGACAACCTAAACTCTTCTACCAAAGAACTTCATCCTGCCAAGGTTTTCTGTGGTGTCTTGGGGTGGGGGAAAGAAGGTAGAATTCAGCAGTGGCTTGCTTTGTCAGTTTGTCAGGGGTTCTCAAACTGGGGGCTGGGACCCCTCAGGGTGATATGGGGGAGGGGGGTGAATTGTCAGCCTCTACTCCAAACCCCACTTTGCCTCCAGCTTTTGTAATGGTGTTACTGTATCTAGTGTTAATATGGGGGATTATGAAAAGGGTAACCAGTACAGAAGTTTGAGAACCACTGGCTTAGGTTCTTTCAAAGCTTATCTGCTGGCAAAAACTCCTTCTATAGCAATGGCAGCTTTACTTTGTCTCAATACTATCGAAGCATTCCTCTTCTCCTGGAAGTGCTAGCTACTTGTATTAACATAGTACCTAAGTGGCCCAGCCATGGACCAGGCCTCAGTACCAGGTGCAGTACAAAGACCCCAAATTCTTTGGCATAAGGCAGAGTATAAGACATGGTGGCAAATTGTTTTCCAGTACTCTGTCAATGACCATGTTGGTTAGCATAATAAGCTGTAGTCTCTGCACAAGAGCAGCCTAGCTAAGTGTTTGGCTGTCACAGCCAGTATTTCACCGAGTAATCTTGCAAATCAAGGTGTCAAACCTTAGGTTGCTTAACTTTAAACATTTTTGAAGACTCTTCCAATGTTCATGTATAAATAGCATTTATACAACTTGCATTTTGGCTATTTGATATATGTACATTGCAGTACCCACCATGATATAAATGGGAAACAAGGCATACATCTGTAGCAGTGAGGGGTAATAACCATTGGAACAGTTTACCATGGTGGAGTCTCAAAGACACTTAGTGAAGATTGGATGTTCTTGAATTTGAACTCCTTTTTCAGAAGGAATTACCTTGAGGAAATGATCTCTCCTGTGTAACAGGAGATCAGTCTAGATCACAATGGTCCCTTCTGGCCTTGGAATCTGAGTGTTGGGCACTCCTCAGGTAGTCAAGAAGGAATAATCTGTGCTCCTGGGGGCTGGTGACAGACTAGGGCATTTTTTTGGTGGGGAGGGGGGGAAATAACTATTCAGTGCCAGATGTAGTCAAATTGAAAGTGACCTGAGGTAACTTGTGTGAATGACTTGATTAAAGAGGCTTTAACCCCCCCCCAGGTAAAACTGACTGCAATTAGGTGTCAAGTTTGGATAAAAACATGTGGCACTCAAAGGACTCAACAAAATCAAGAGTTGTTTTGTTCCTTCTATTATATGGACCCTCTTAGATGGATTGTTGCTCTCTTCTTTCAAAGGCACAATCTATACCTGTTGGTCCTACATCTATAATTCAGCTAAAGGCCTGCAGTCCTGGTATCTGGGGAACTTTATTACAAGTACACCACAAACTACTGTTCTGGCCCAGAGCTCAACTTTTTTTCTTATTTAAAGGTGGCTATAAGCCCAGAAGAAGCATTGTCTTTGCCAGCTGGAGTGCAGGAGAATTTGGAGCTGTTGGTGCCACTGAGTGGTTGGAGGTAACTAATCTTGGTTTGATCATTGATGCCTTGTACCTACTCAGAGCATACCTCTTCTGTCTCAAACTATACTAAAAGCGTAGTGTTAAAGTTACTGCCTATTAACAGGCATTTTTTCTCATTTTTAGGGTTATTCTGCCACACTGCACACCAAAGCCTTTGCATACATCAACCTGGATGCTGCAGTTGTAGGTAACTATTGCTCTGTTAGCAAATCTACAAAACTCTATAAAATTAGAACTGGTCAAAAACAGGAACTTGGCAAGCTGTCACCCTTCCAGTGTGAAGCACTGAAAGGACAAGGCTAAATTTAAGTAGCTACCAGTGCCCAATAACTAGAATAGCTGGTACATCAGGGGCTTTGGGTTAATTCTGCTACTGTACTATATTGTCTTAAAACAGTCATTACTGATGAAAATAGAAATGGCCCTAAAGAGAAACCACAATGCAGCTTCATTCCTATAATTCTTGTACTTGTATTGGCAACATGTTCCAAATCTCTAACTTCTACCATCACAGGTTCAAGCAACTTCAGGATTTCTGCCAGCCCAATGCTGTACAAAATAGTGGAGCAGACTATGATGGGGGTGAGTCCTAGTCTCTCTAGGCTAGTCTGAACCATGATCCAGGTATACAGGGAAGTGCTTGGACAGTAACTTTACTCTTAATCTTATTGCAGGTGAAGTATCCAATAAATGGGAGAAGCCTGTATGACAAAGTTGGTTCTGACTGGGCCAGAAAAGTGTAAGTCTCCTACTCCTTAACAGTAACTTCAAAATGCTCTCCTATCTGGAGCAACAGAGCAAACCTAACCTCTCAACCCAAATGATCCCCTCATAAACCCCCATATAGCAATAGATCCACTGACTAGACAGTCACTCTAGCTTTAGCGCTAAATTTCTTGCTACTCCATTCAAATCCTTGAACTACAGCAAACCATTAGGATAACTCCTTACCCATTATGACTTCATTCCCATGTCAATAGTGCAATAGTTTAGTACCATACTTGGTTTGGAACACTGCATGTTCAAACAGATCACATACCAACCTAGCTTTCCAGCTGGTCCAAGGAGAGCCTTCTAGGAGATGCTGGTGTTGATGGGACTGCAGAAACTGACTTCCTAGAGCTCCACTCCCTTAACAGGAATCCCCTGTGCCACCTGGCCAGGTGTGGCCATCCATTTTTAGCTTAAAGCATCAGTTATTGTAAATGTTGGATTGGGTAACCTACAGTTCTGAGTAACGATGCCAATATTTCTCATTGCAGTGTTCCTTTTCGTATGGATAATGCAGCCTTCCCTTTTCTAGCATATGCAGGAATCCCAGCCATTTCGTTCAGTTTCTATGATGTAAGTCACTTTATTTGTGGTAAACAACCTCTGCCAAATGGAGTAGGAATGTAAATGCAACTTAAGCTTCCTTGCTTACAGTAAACTTGTGATAGGTTTGACTCTCCTGATCTAGCTAGTTGGAAGAATTTAAGATCTAATCTGGTTTCATCTTAAACACATGTGCTAATGACTTCACAGTGGATTAGAATCTGCTAAAGTGCAACTCCTGGCAGATTCCACTGCTCCTGGGGCTCCAGGCTTCTTACTACCTCCTGGACTGATGTGGAAGCTGAAATCAACAGTGCAGGGGGTCAACTTTAACCTCAGCAGCACAGCTGTAGGGTTATACCATCCTATTTCAGTACTCCCCTTTTAGCCAGTGAATGCAATCTCTTGTATGAGCAGCTTCCTAGTTCTTTAACAGTCTGATCTTGCCTTTCGTTAAAGTTCATGGGTGGCCCAGAGGTAGAGCAGTTACTTCTAGACTAGATATGTCTCTGGCTCTCATCCAAACTTCAACTATTCAAGACTTAAATTCTTACTCTTCTTTCAGCCATTGGTTCATACAGTAAGACTAAATTATGGTGAACTAAACAGAATTCTTCCTACCTTGCCTGCATTCCAGACCCTGCTTACGTACTTCCCTGTGTATGTAAGATATGAAGCCTGTGTATTAATGATGTGAGTTTCTAAACAAACCTACACATTCCTTTTGAATGGAGCTAGAATTCCTGTTTACCCAGATGTCTCAGGTTTCATTTTCTCTGTAGAATTAATAGCACTAATACAATAACTATGTGCCTGTTCTACATACTACAGGCATAACTCAAAGTTTAGCTGAGCAGAGAAGTCAAATTACTTTTCTCAAAGCTCAAATAAGCTCTACAAAGTTAAACCTCCAACTCTTGACACCTGCATTAATGCTTCTGCAAATATTTGATCGTGCAGCTTGCTGCAACTCTCATGATATTGTTTGAGTGGATACTTATCTGAGAAGTTATATCTGCTAAGTCCAAATGGCTTTTGGCAAGTATTCTTGCCAGTGGAACTTGTGTATTCCTGGTGTATTGTTTTTTGCAGAAAGCCACCAAGGGATGTAAGGGTTGATGTCTGAGTTTGTTTGTTGGTAAAGCTGTGCTGCAGTGCTGTGGAGTATTAGCTAATCACTAGGAAATGTTGGGTGGAAGTAGACAGCAAGCTGCTGTGCCAAAGTGGTGGTGCTGGCATGCATACAAGTAACACTTCCCTATTCCTCAGCTTGGCCTTCTGTAGGGCAGAATGAGTGCTTGGCAGAGGTGCCAAATACAGTTCAGTGTGGGAGCAAAAAGAAGGGCCTGGAGATAGCAGGTCAGTCTAGTACAGCCACAGAGTAGGGTAAAACTCACAGCTAGAGAAACCCTTTCCCAAAACCAGGGTTAGGTATAAGAACTAAGTGCAAATGCTTTCTGTCTTGCAGGATGAGGAAGGGTATCCTTACTTGGGCACCAAGCAGGACACTTGGGACAAGCTTGCCTCATCTGTAACTAGTCTGGATGAGCTGCTTCAGACAGCTACAGAAGTGGCTGGCCAGATGGCTATTAAGATGACATATGATCACCAACTTTACCTGGATTATGAGCAATACAACCAGGAATTGCTCAAGTTCATAATGAAGATTGCTCCATATAAACAAGAGATAAAAGTAAGTACCTTCCTAACGGAACTAACTTTAGGGTTAGTGAAAAACCTGACATAACATTAAACACTGAAATCTGCCAGTCTTACCTTCTCGTCCCCACTGATGAGCTAGGGTTATTGTCCATTCAATTCCTGGGGCTGCCAACGAGAGCCCCAGTGTGGTGACCTGGCAAAATGAGCCAACTGTTAGATGCTGGACAGAGATACTGTTAGCTATATGAAGATGAGTAGCCTGTTAAATCTCCCTTTCTAGCTTGGATACCAAGCTAGAATGGAAATAAAATAGCCAGCTGGAGATACTATAGCACCCAACAAATAGCATTAGCAGTAGTGCACATTCACATACCCAGATTGAACCTCATCTGGTTGGGCTCTTCTAAAAGGGCCTCGGAAGGTATAGCTGCTTAAGTTAAACTTCTTGAGCAGTGTCCATCCTAAAAAAGCTACCAGTAACTCAGGCTATGCCTGTAGTTCAGTTTTTAGCATAACTTGTCTCAGGGTGTGAATAAATCTCCCTTCTGCATGACAAGTTACACCAACATAAGCACTGGTATGGACAGCACTAGGCCTGCAGGAGAGCTGCTGCTGCCAGCCTAGCTACTGCAGCTCACTGGATTGGCACAGTAAAGCCAGTGGGAGAGTGCACTCCCATCCACTTAGCATAGCTACACTAGAGAGCTTGCATAGCTGCATCAGTGCAGCTGTGCCACTGAACTCTAGTGTAGCCATGCCCTCAGTCTTTCAAAATGGTCTCCTGGTAAGATTTTTACCAACTCAGATTCCCAACCCTGTCTCTAGATAAACCAGGAGTAAAATTACTTACTATAGCTCCTCTCCCTACAAGGAAATGAATCTGACCCTTCAGTGGCTGTATTCTGCCCGTGGAGACTTCAGTCGAGCTACAGAGGCACTGAGAAGAGATTTTGGAAACACTGACCTTAACAACAAGCTCCTCTGCCGCATGATGAATGACCGCTTCATGAAAGTAAGTATTCTGAGCTTGGTTAAAGAGTTAATTTCACTCCTTAAACCAAAGGAGCCCAATAGCAAATAGAGCATTCATGAAGGGTTCCAGTGTATATTTGGACTAGAGTCCACTGGATTTATACCCAGTGACTGGTAGACTAGCTGATGTATTCTACCTGCAGCCACATCTCGAGGCAGAGCTGCTTTCCTGGATCAGGGCCTGCACTTACAAAGTGGTCACTTCATGCCTTCCAACAGTTGTTGGATTAGAAAATGTCTCTGGCCCATGTGGCTGCCCTGGTAAATCCTTAATTCACTTCCCCTAGCAACATGTCTAGATGTTAATAGCTAACACTGTGGCAGAACAGCCATGCAAAACCTAACAAACACAAAAGCCACTAGGAGGGGATGTTGAAACCACTTCTGAGTGTGGTTTTTTCCAGCTCCTAGATAATCCCTGGCTTCTGGCCCCTTCACCACTTGTCTCAGTTCTTGGTTACTGGACTGAATTCCTGCCAATGTCAGTGCAATTCTAAATTTTATATTTCCTCTTAAGGGGGAGTACCACTTCCTTTCTCCATACGTCTCTCCGAAGGATACTCCTCTACGTCATATCTTCTTTGGCTCCGGTTCCCACACTCTGTCAGCTTTGCTGGATCACTTGAGCCTCCGGAAGACCAACCCAAGTGCCTTCAACCCAGACCTGTTCAAGAACCAACTGGCTCTGGCAACCTGGACTATTCAGGGTGCTGCTAATGCCTTATCGGGTGACATTTGGAACATAGACAATGAGTTTTAAATGCCTTAACCTTAATGCTGGGGTGCAGAAATAGGCAACCCTACTCTTACTCAATGACACTGAGTGAAAATTTACACTAAATCTGACAGGGTATTTGGAAACCTACATTTTGATCAAGTAAAACTTCAAATTTGATTTTTGATAGGGAAACTTCACAAGCAGCTGTTTAAGCAGGGGTTTCAGTCTATCCACTAAACCTGCATCTCCTTCAGAACAAGAGGTTCCTCTGATTACAGTATAATCTCACTAAACACTACTGCTTGTGGTGCTACCTTTCTATTGTGCTTGAAAAAACAGGTCAGACTGATTAAAGCCAAGATACAGTCTAATCAAATATAAATTCTGGTCTAAAACTAAATTGGTACCTTTGAGTGGGGCGGTACCTTTTGTCTACCTGGGTTCTAAAATGTTGGCTTTCCCTTTTGAGGTCAGTCCTAAAGTTTAGTGAAGGCAGAAGATCACCTTCATAACAGTTCATGGGGAAATTCATAGGTGCTTCCAGCCTCCCTTCTGGGGCCATGAAGACACCTTGACCTCAAGTAAAAGCTGACTATTTTTTTCCACAGTAGTAGCCCTTAGCTGCTGAAAGAGTCAGGAAGTTCTGAAGTGTCTAGCTACCCAATACACTGAGTTACCATGTGAATGAACAGCTTGGCTTCCCAAGAAGAGGTGACTTAAAGACTAACCCTCTTACAGAAATTTACATCACAAAGGGGGTGAAATCCAGAGATTAATTTATGCCCCTTGAGTGTCCTGGCACAGTCTTTCAGATAAAACAGGCCACATGGTAACCAATAGCTTTGGATGGCTACAGCTGACACTTCAGACCCTGTTGCTGTGAGGCCTTTCATGCAATCAAGAGTCTTTGCTAAACCAAAATTTGGCAAGCAAAGTAAGTTAGGCAACTCAAGGAAGGCTCTCATTTGGCACTGAGATATTTATTTTATTTATTTATCAGTGACAGAGTTCACTATAAATGGTGTGTTTTTTTATAGAAGATAATTATCGGAAGCAGTGCCTTCCATAATTATGACAGTTATACTGTCGTTTTTGAATAAAAGCAGCATCTGCTATTACAATCAAACATGATACTGGAATTTTGCATTCAAATTTTAAAATGAAGCAATAGTCCGTGAAGCTTAAATCTATTAGACAACTACCAATTCAACTTTCCATGGTTTTCAGATGTGGACAACACACATGGAGATCTTGAGTAAGCATTTAATCTGGTACTAAGTGCTCACTTCTAAAGTGACTCCCGAAAACCCCTAAATTTTGAGATGCAAACAAATTAAAAACTGCAATTAAGCTTCCCTTGGACTTACTGCCTAGCCCTGACCTCAGGGCTAGGCATCTTCCCCTGCTTCAGTTGATGACCTCTGTCGTTTGTACAGGGAGTGCGGCTCTATAACCTGCTTTAGGCCTTGATTGATGCAGAAAAGCACCTCTGAGCTTGGCAGATTAAGACTTTTCAGTCAACCTTTAGGATGCATTAATTGGGTTAACCATAGCCCTGCTTCCACCCTCGCTAAGCCTAGGGTGTTGTACACAAATGCAGACTTATACCTCTAAGATAAGGCAGCAATTCAATCACATGGCAGCTTTGCTGCAAAATTTCCAGTATCTTATGTATCATGAAAACCTAACTCATTATCGGGAGCAGTGTCTCCCATAATGTATAAAGAACAAGGTAGTTTTTGCCTACCAAGGTGTTATATCGGAGGCAGTGATCTCCATATGTTGCACTAAGGGTGTATGTAATTATCGGGAACAGTGTTTCCCATAATTTTCTTATGCTTATCATGCAATGACATCTACAGAGCTTGATGGTTAGTATCTAACGTGTCCTCAAATTCCTGCAATTCTAGTTCCACTTTCCTGTGTGGTGCTGATGCTAGTGTGTATTAGGCACTCAAACTTTTTTAAACCCACTCTGTAGGTTAAACTGTTTCAAGTTGTTGTGCTGTAATCTATCTAGGTTCGTGACTGCTGGGTCTGACTATTTAGCAAATATTAGAATAGTAAGGCTGTTTGATCTGTCTTAGAAAGGTGAAGGGAATTGACTATAAAGGCTTGAGGAATTGCTATGGTGAACATATGGTGCTCAATTTTGACAACGCCACTGTTTAGTGGGCCACATTCAGTCCCATTATGGTGTGTAAGCCTGTACAACTGATTTTGTACTTGTTAGGCTGATGTTAACTAGCATCACTAGAGACTAGTCAGTTCAGCAGACAGCAAGGCTTTGAGGGTCCACATCTGCTCCCTAATCAAAGACCAAGTAGACTCCCTTGTTCCTTCAAATGTTATACTTCACTGGTAAGTTCCTCAAGCCTATTTAGGTTCTATTAAATGCTGCTGTCTCTAGCTGCAGCCAAAAAGCATATCCTACTAAAGCACTCACCCTGCCCCATTACAGCAGGGTGCTGCTCTGAGCCCCAGTGCAGCCCACTTAAATACAACTGGATTTAGACTCCTGGTGCCTGTGCTGGAGCTGAATCTGCAGGGAACTTAGACCAGGCCTGTTCAGTGGCAGCTCAGGGATGGGAAGAGTAGCTATTGCAATTAAGGCTAAAATAAGCCCTTGAGACTTCATTAATGAGCTTTGAAGAAGGTTGGTCCTGGCCATAAGACAGCTAAATTCAAGTGCATACATTAAAATCTTCTGCTGATGCCATCAGAGCAATCTTGATACCTCTTACAAGGAGGTGACCATGTGGCACTCAAACAAGTGATAGGACTAAGTCTCAGTCCAGTTTGGTGAAACTCACGTTGTGGTTGGAAGTTGTTGCCATAGCACTTGCATGCATCTTGAATTCTTAGGGTCTGTAAACTTTGCCTGCTACTAAGCATATGAATAAGACACTCTGTCCTGTAGCTAGACAAGTCATAACTAATTACTACAGGTTCTGTTCATACTTTCTTGCTCTTGTACTGAAATTTGACTTTGGGATGGGATATTAATTTGCTTTGTTCCTGCATTACCTGCTGTCTCATTAAATAAAACTTGAAAGCTTCCATACTGTGTCTCTCAATCTTATCACTAACTGTAAAATAGTGACCACCTCAGACCACTTAGACTCCTAATTACCCACCTAAAGCACTATATGTATAGCAGTGAAGTACTCTTTGCTTTGCAGAGTGATGGCTTATAAACAATGCCATGTGCCTAGTGGTATAAGGCTCCAAATTCCCCAGCTACTGTCATGAAATACCTCCCCTCGCCATCCAAACACCTATGGCTATTGGATGATCTCACTGACAAATTGTTCTCACCAATGGTTTGATTGGTTCACATGTGGGCTTGGTGCATGTGACATTGGGAGGTTCTGCCAAGAACTGACCACTTTCCAGGTGTGCCCAGCTACTTAGCTCTAACTGCTCTCAACCCCTGGCTCCTACACACTTGCTCTTCCATCCATGGAACAATGCAGGAAACATGCAATGTAACAGCAAAACTGCCTGGTGGGGGAAGTTGCAGAGGAGTGGTGGTGCTTGCCTGCAGCAAAATGGCAGACCTCAGAATGTTGTAGCAACTTTGGCCAAGGGGAAGAAATTAGATCCACAGCTGGGAGTCTGGTTTATGGGTACCTGAGTGATCTACCCAGTTCACCTCCCTTCAAAGCTATTGCTTCAATAGCTGCACATTTGAAGCAGAGGTCACAGCATGAGATACGCAGTGTTTGAGACTCTTAGAAGTAGCCTGGCATACCATGGACAGGAGGTGGGTGAAACACACATCAAGGACAGCTGTAGATTCTGAATTGCTGTCTTTGTTCTAGGCATGAAGAAATCCGGCTTCAATGTACTGGACCTAGCAAACCAGGGCTGTAGTTCCACCAAAATGCTATAGATGGTGCAAAAAAACAGGAGTTCTGGTGGCACCTTAAACTAACAAATTTATTTGAGCATAAGCTTTCATGGGCTACAGCCCACTTCATGGGATGCATGCAGTGGAAAGCACAGTAGGAGGAGAGATAGAGATAGATAGATACACACAACATGAAACAATGGATGTTACCATACACACTATAAGGAGAATGATCAGTTAAGGTGTGCTATTATCAGCAGGAGAGAAACTGTTAGCAGTGGTAATGAAAATGGCCAATTTCCAGCAACTAGATGTGAGGAACTGTTTGGGGGCAGGGGCCAGCAGAATTAGCATGGGGAAATTTACTTTGTGTAATGGCCCATCCACTTCCAGTCTTTATTCCAGCCTAATTTAATGGTGTCCAATTTGCAAATTAATTCCAATTCAGCAGTCTCTCATTGGAGTCTGTTTCTGAAGTTTTTTTGTTGTAATGTGACTTTTAGGTCTGTAATCAAGTGGCCAGGGAGATTGAAATGTTCAACTGGCTTTTGAATGTTATAATTCTTAATGTCTGATTTGTGTCCATTTATTTTTACATAGACTGGTTTGGCCAATGTACAAGGCAGAGGGGCATTGCTGGCACATGATGGCATATATCACGTTGGTAGATGTGCAGGTGAATGAGCCCCTGATGGCATGGCTGATGTGATTAGGTCCTATGATGGTGTCCCTGAATAGATACATGGACAGAGTTTGCAACAGGCTTTGTTGCAAGGATAAGTTCCTGGGTTAGTGTTTTTGTTGTGTGGTGAGTATTTGCTTCAGGTTTGGGGGCTGTCTGTAAGCAAGGACTGGCCTGTCTCCCAAGATCTGAGTGTGATGGATCATCCTTCAGGTTGTAGGCCTTGATGTGCTGGAGAGGTTTTAGTTGGGGGCTGAAGGTGACGGCTAGTGGTGTTCCATTACTTTCATGGGCCTGTCCTGTAGTAGGTGACTTCTGGGGGCTCTTCTGGCTCTGTCAATCTGTTTCTTCACTTCAGCAGGTGGGTATTGTAGTTGTAAGAACACTTGATAGAGATCTTGTAGGTGTTTGTCTCTGAGGGGTTGGAGAAAATGCAGTTGTATCTTAGAGCTTGGCTGTAGACAATGGATCATATGATGTGGTCTGGATGAAAGCTGGAGGCGTGTAGGTAAGTGTAGCAGTCAGTAGGTTTCTGGTATAGGGTGGCGTTTATGTGGCCATTTATTAGCACTGTAGTGTCCAGGAAGTGGATCTCTTGCATGGACTGGTCCAGGCTGAGGTTGATGGTGGGGCAGAAATTGTTGAAATCATGATGGAATTCCTCAAGGGCTTTTCCATGGGTCCAGATGTCATCAGTGTAGCACAAGTAGAGTAGGGGTGTTGGGGGACAAGAGCTGAGGAAGTGTTCTAAGTCAGCCATAAGAATGTTGGCATACTGGGGAGCCATGCGAGTACCCATAGTAGTGCCACTGACTTGAAGGTTCACATTGTTCCCAAATGTGAAATAGTTGTGGGTGAGGACAAAGTTCAGCCACCAGGTTTGCCGTGACACTATTGGGGATACTTTTCCTGATGGCTTGTAGTCATCTTTGTGTGGAATGTTGGTGTAGAGGGCGTCTACATCCATAGTGGCCAGGATGGTGTCTTCTGGAAGATCACCAATGGATTGTAGTTTCCTCAGGAAGTCGGTGGTGTCTCGAAGATAGCTAGGAGTGCTGGTAGCATAGGGCCTGAGGAGGGAGTAACATAGCCAGACAATCCTGCTGTCAGGGTGTCAATGCCTGAGATGATGGGGGCGTCCAGGATTTCCAGGTTTATGGATCTTGGGGAGCAGATATAATACCTCTGCTCTGAGTTCTAGGGGTGTATCTGCGGATTTGCGCTCGTGCTTTTTCAGGGAGTTTCTTGAGCAGATGGTGTAGTTTCTTTTGGTAACTCTCAGTGGGATCAGAGGATAATGGCTTGTAGAATGTGGTGTTGGAGAGCTGCCTAGCAGCTTCTTGTTCATATTCTGACCTATTCATGATGATGACAGCACCTCCTTTGTCAGCCTTTGATTATGTCAGAGCTGTTCCTGAGGCTGTGGATGGCACTCAGCTCTGCACAGCTGAGGTTATGGGACAGGTGATGCTGGTTTTCCACCATTTCAGCTTGTGCATGTCGGTGAAAGCACTACATGTAGAAGTCCAGTCTGTTTCTTCCCTTAGGAGGAGTCTACCCAGAATCCTCCTTTTTGTAGTGTTAGTAGGAAGGTTTCTTGTGGGTTAGTATGTTCAGAGTTGTGTTGGAAATATTCCTTGAGTCAGAGATGTCGAATATAGGATTCTAGGTCACCACAGAATTGTATCTTGTTCATGGGGGTGGAGGGAGCCCAGCAGAAGAATCTGTCCTAAGAATATAGCTGGATAGATTAACAATATTGCTGCATGGATTAAAGGAACCACTGTTGTGGCCCCTTGTGGCATGTAGTAGTTAGTGTCCTTTTTTCTTTTGTAGAGAAGCAAAGTGTGTGTTGTAAATGGCTTGTCTAGTTCTTGTAAAGTCCAGCCACAAGGAAGTTTGTTTGGAAGGTTTTTTGAGTATGCAGTTTTGAGTTCATTTGTAATTGTTCCCTGTTTGCTGTATAGGATGTTGATCAGGTGGTTCCGCAGTTTCTTTGAGTGTGGCACAATCTGTCAGCATAGGCTGTGGTATGTAGATTGTAATGGATTTTTTTTACTTTCAGTCTTTTTGGTATGATGTCCATCTGTTTGCATTTGGAAAGGAAGATGTCTGTCTGCATGAGGTTGTTTCATGAAGTTGATGGATTTCCATTCCATATGGCTAAATTCAGTGCCTTGCATAATGACAGGTTTCAGAGTAGCAGCTGTTAGTCTGTATCCGCAGAAAGAACATGAGTACTTTTTAAAAATAATATTTAATAGGTATATCTCCAATCTCCTAGAACTGGAAGGGACCTCAAAAGATCATCAAATCCAGCCCCCTGCCTTCACTAGCAGGACCAAGTACTGATTTTTGCCCCAGTTCCCCAAATGGCCCCCTCAAGGATTGAACTCACAACCCTGGGTTTAGCAGGCCAATGCTCAAACCACTGAGCTATCCTCCCCTACATTGTCTATGCAGTTGCTTCACCACCACCACCACCACCGTTGGCCCAGAAGGTAGGTATGTTCAGGTTTTCTGCAAGCCAATTAAGTTTCATGCTGTACTTTGTGTGTGAAGTGTGCTTATTAGCTAACTGTTTTAAGGCCTTAGGCAGGTGGAGAGCATCCAGAGCAGATGAGGTAATATTAGCAGTCTGTGTTCCTGATGAATGGAGTCTAGTTGCATGCTCCCAAGGTCTTGTTCACTGAAGGCAGCCAACACCCCCAGTTTGTGTTCAAAAAATACAATAGAGGCAAAAGTCAAATATTGGAGAACAGGCCCCCGGGGGCTTTCAGCTAAGCCATCGACACCCATTTGTGAAGTCTTTGAAATGATTGGTTGGCTGAGAGGCTCACCTGGCCAGGGGAAGGTGACTAATGCACATTCTATTTAATAGCTTCTTGCTGGAGCTAGTGCATGTCACGTACACAGCTGAAAAGCCTCTGGGTGAAAGGTTGGACCATGATTAGAGCATGTCTGTCAAAGCCAAGCCCTGTTACCTTCCGTCAACAGAAGAGGGAGGGAAGCTACAAACCCTGTTGAAAATTTGCATGAGAGTATCAGCATGGAAACTAGACAATGGCCTGCATATTCATCGGCTTTTTACTTGGTTCTACGGTGGTCGTGTCAACTGAGATTGATGCCCCATGGCGGTAGGCACTCTACATCGAGCTGCGGGGGGGGATGAGACTCACCCTGGAGATAAGACAGACCAAGAGGGGACGTGGTAGCCACGTTTCACAGCTAGGGAAGTGAGGGACTAAGCAGCTTGTCCAAGATCACACAGGCACTCTGAGAACCCAGCCCCTTGGCCACAAGATCATCCTTCCTCTTGTGAAGAGGGCAAACCTAGAACTATATGCCCAGTGCTGCTAGTACGTGTGTTCGTATACCAGGCAGGCAGGCACTCCCTGCGGTGTGTAACCATAGCAGACCAGGAAGGCTGAGACAGGTCCTCTCCAAAATAACAGGATGGAAATGGCCCTGCAGGTACATAAGAACAGCCATACTGGGTCAGACCAAAGGTCCATCTAGCCCAGTATCCTGTCTTCCAATGGTGGCCAATGCCAGGTGCCCCAGAAGGAATGAACAGAACAGGTAATCAGCAAGTGATCCATCCCTGTTGCCCATTCCCAGCTTCTGACAATCACAGGCTAGGGACACTCAGAGCATAGGGTTGCATCCCTGACCATCTTGGCTAATAGCCATTGATGGACCTGTGTTCCATGAATTTATCTAATTATTTTCTGAACCTCATTATTGTTTGGGCCTTCACAACATCCCCTGGCAAAGAGTTCCACAGGCTGTCTGTGCATCGTGTGAAGTACTTCCTTTTTTTTAAACCTGCTGCCTATTAATTTCATTGGGTGACCCTGGTTCTTGTGTTATGAGAAGGAGTAAACAACACTTATTTACTTTCTCCACACCAGTCACCATTTTATAGACCTCTGTCATATCCCCCTTAGCCACCTCTTTTCCAAGTTTTAATCTCTTCTCATACCCCTAATCATTTTTGTTGCCCTTCTCTGCACCTTTTCCAGTTCTAATACATCTTTCTTGAGATGGGGTGGCCAGACCTGCCTGCAGTATTCAAGGTGTGGGCGTGCCATGGATGCTAGGTAATGCTAGGAGTTCTTCACTATCCATGAAAGGGCACATGGATCCCATGGTACGGCGAGAGAAAGGAAAAGGACCAAGCCATCCACAGCCTGACATCACCATGTGGGGCCAGAATAAGTCAAGCTGATGATGATCTCCAGCATCATTTTGTTGAGTCATCTAGAAGCTTCTGCAAACATTTTCTGGTACCCCGCCTGGACATGGGTAACTCAGTGCTTGGAGCTGGAGCTGCAGCAAGGGAGGTGGGGTGCCAGCCCCAAGGAGCTCACATGCCAAGGGCTTCACTCTGCCTCTGGCATAGAGAGCTGCAGGCCAGGTGGGGATGCTCTGCATCTTGGTACGGCAGAGAGCTGGCTGGGGGCAGGCACCATGCCTGGAAGGGCCTTACCTTTGTACAACAGAGTGTCGGCTGGGCACTTGGGGACGAACCGCCAGCCGAGCTGCAGGGCCTGCCCTACCTGTAGAACAGGTGTGAGGAGTCTCTGTCCCTCTGTAACAATGTGGTTCTGGTAGGACTCAACTGAGAGTGCTAATTCAGGACCAATTGCTTAAAACAGGGCAGTTACAGCCCAAGGCTGGGGTTTTTCCACCTCTAAGGCAAACTAAACCAGCCAGCCAAAAAAGACTTTGGTCTCACCCAACTAGCTAACCACAAGTCACACAAGCAATTTGCTTTAGACACTCCAGTTTCCCAGTATCACCCCCAGTGCCACTCATTATGGGGACAAATGGTTATGAAAACCAACACCCCAATAAAGAAAAAGGGTCTCTCGATCCCCAAGAATCAAGGCCCAGACCTAGGTCAATATACAGATCAGATCTTACCCATAAATCACCCTGTTGCCAATCCTTTAGCATCTAAAGGTTTATTCATAAAAGGAAAAAGACATAGATGAGAGCTAGAACTGGTTACATGGAATCAATTACATACAGTGATGGTAAAGTTCTTAGTTCAGGCTTGTAGCAGTGATAGAATAAACTGCAGGTTCAAATCAAGTCTCTGGAGTACATCCCCTGCCGCGATGGGTCATCAGTCCTTTGTTCAAAGCTTCTGTTTGGAGCAAAGTCCCTCCTGAGGTAAGAAGCAGCATTGAAGACAAGATGGAGAAGAGGCATCAGCCTTATATAGGCTTTCCCAGGTGTAAGAACCTTTGTTCTTACTGTGGAAAATTACAGCAAAATGGAGTCTGGAGTCACATAGGCCAGTCCCTGCACTTTGCTGAGTTACAAGGCGTGTCTGCCTTCTCTCAATGGGTCAGTTGTGTAGCTGATGGTCCTTAATGGGCCATCAAGCAGGCTAGGCAGAGCTAACACCAACTTGTCTGGGGTGTCACCCAGAAGCACATACAGACAGTACAGAGCCACTATTCATAACTTCAACTACAAAAATGACACATGCACCCAGACAGCATAATCATAACCAGCAACCCATAACCTGGTCTTAGACACCTCATTTGACCCCCTTTATACAAGATTTGGTTCCACTACAGGACTTTGGTTGCAGCCATGTTCTATATGGTCCCAGTTCAAATTAATAACGTGACACCCTCACACCCCCACGGGACAGCCAGAGCCAGGAGAGGCACCTGGGGAGCTGTGGCTCGGGGCCGTACCCCATCCCAAAACCCACAGGTGCATGGTCCCTTTGCCCGGTTCTGTCCTCGCACACAAGGCAACCAGCTTGTTCCTGCTGCGCTGGGCATAAGGCCAGCCAGGCTCTTCCGTGGAGTCCTCACACCGTCCTGGCCCTTTCCAGACCCTGCCACACACCCCCATCTCCCCGCAGAGCGCGGCCACATCAGAGCTGGGCTAGAACCGGGGCTCCTCTCCCAGGGAGCGGCTTCCACGCCCTCTGTGAGGGGAGAACCCGGGGGGGGGGGGGTGTCCTGGCAGTAGGGGCCCCATTCCCTGATGGAGGACGTGGGCTCTGAGGTGTTCCCAGCCGGGCCACAGGGGGCTGGAGGCCCCCTCGCCCAGGGAGGGGAAGAAGCTGCAGAGGACAGAGTTCTACCAGCTTCCCTAGGGGCCTGCAGCTCCCCGGGCAGGGCTTTGGCCTGATGGCGGCACCTGGGCCTTGAATGGCTTCATGCGGGCGCTTTGTTAAAACAGCCGGCGGGGGCCTGAATTCCTGACTGAGCAAAGTGAGGCCGGACCCTCGCCGGGAGGGCGTTTCTCAGCCTGTCCGCCTGTATCGCAAGCACTTCTGCACCCTGCCGCCAGGCTGCTCCGAAACAACCTGCCCCGTGGCTCCCAGCTCAGGCTCGGGAAGCCAGCCCAGCAGGGCTGCCTGGACACGCTCTGTCCTCCAGGTGGGTCTGCCACCCTGCTGCTTGGACCCCAGCTGCAGCCACATCTGGACCCTCTGGCCTTCTTCACTGTAACTAGCCCCACACACCACAGCTCTATGACAGCAGCTGTCGCTGGGGGCCAGGGAGCGTGAGTCCCCTCTGGCCCCTTGGCCCAGCCTTTCGGCCTCCTTTGAGATGACTGGTGCGTGCTGGGCATTGACTAGGGCTCCCGGCCGCTACAACTAAATACAAATAGGGTGTTCTATTGATTAATAACCATCACCCAAACGATCTGGCTAATCTAGCCCCCCACCCCGCTATGTAGCCCCAGTCGGGTTAGTATCGCAGAGGTAGAGGCGCTGTCTGCAGCGGTATTGCATGGCGCGGTGCTGCTCATCCCTGCAAGGTGAGGGCTTTGCTCTGCCTGCGGCCCAGTGGGTTCGGGCTGGTCCGCCCAGTGGCTCGGGTCGCTCTGCTTGAGGCAGGCGTTTTGGGGCAGCGGGTGGTACGTAGGTAGCCTCGCAAGCAGCCCCGGCTGGCTGGCTGGCAGCACAGCCCCGTTCGCAGGCGCCCGCCAGCGCGGCAAGCGTTGTAAAGGGCCGAGGTCATGAAGGCGGCATTACTGATCATGCCCGTGTAGGCTGGAGCCGAGATACGCCAGGCTGGGTTCAAGAGGCGGCTGAGTCACCGCAAGCGGGGAGCAGGGGAACGTTTCCGACACGTCCTAGCCGGGTCTGCTCTGGGACTCCCGCCAGAGAATGATCGACCCTGCAGGGTCCTGGCTGGGTCCCGAGGCTGAGCCTCCCACACTGCACCATCCCCGGGGCGCAGCCAGGGGCAGCCGTAGTGCAGGCTGAATGAGAGTCAACACACAGCACGAGGCCTGGGGCCTGCCGCCTGCCCGAGGAGACCTGCGGAGCTGCGGGGTGCACGGCACGGGGTCTGGGCGAGGAAGCCCTCAGGGGCATGGGGAGCCAGGCAGCCTCTGCCACTCAGGAGACACTGTGTGGTGCTGAGCAAGTCCTGAGGAGCCCCCCTGCATGTCCTGGACTCCCCATGAGGCCGCTGACCCGGACCCCCTTTCGCAGCCTGCTGGCCTCACTTCTCGCCCAGCCTGCCAGGGAGCTGTGGCCAGAAGCTGGGGCAGCGCTGGGGCGACAAGGTGGAGACGTCGGCCCAGCAGACGGAGCCCCGCGAGGGCCAGGGAGGCTGCGGGAGCCTTTGGCAGGCTGGGCCGGGTCTGCGCTGTAACCGAGCAGGCTGCAGCTGGGGAACAACGGGCCCTATCCTGCTCTCCTCCACACACACATTGTGGGGGTGCTGCAGGGCCATGCCCCACACCCTGAGCAGGGGGCAAAAGAAAGCTCCTGTTTCCACCCTCCAGAAATTTCACAAACAGCATTAAAACCAGGCTCACAATCCCACTGGCTGCATTAGCCCCATGGCTGAGGCCCTCGCCCGCTGTGGCCCCAGGGTGAAAGCTGGCAGGCTGTGTGGTGCTGACACCTGTCGGCTTCACCCTCCGGTGACCAGCGTTGGGTCACGGGGCTCAGGCAGCTCCTTACATTGGACTCCAGAGGCAGGTGCCTAACCTAGGAGTGGATTGAGCTCTCACACAGCTCAGACTGAATGCCCTGCGTCCCCTGCCAGCGAGCTCTGGGCTGGGCTCTCAGCCATCCCAGCGAGCTCTGGGCTGGGTCCTGCTCTGTCCCAGCATGCTCTGGGCTGGGCTCGCTGCCGTCCCAGCATGCTCTGGGCTGGGTCCTGCTCTGTCTCAGCATGCTCTGGGCTGGGCTCGCTGCTGTCCCAGCATGCTCTGGGCTGGGCTCATTGCCATCCCAGCATGCTCTGGGCTGGGTCCTGCTCTGTCCCAGCATGCTCTGGGCTGGGTCCTGCTCTGTCCCAGCATGCTCTGGGCTGGGCTCGCTGCCGTCCCAGCATGCTCTGGGCTGGGTCCTGCTCTGTCCCAGCATGCTCTGGGCTGGGCTCTGGGCTGGGTCCTGCTCTGTCCCAGCATGCTCTGGGCTGGGCTCATTGCCATCCCAGCATGCTCTGGGCTGGGCTCGCTGCCGTCCCAGCATGCTCTGGGCTGGGTCCTGCTCTGTCCCAGCATGCTCTGGGCTGGGCTCATTGCCATCCCAGCATGCTCTGGGTTGTGATCTCTGCCATCCCAGCATGCTCTGGGCTGGGTCCTGCTCTGTCCCAGCATACTCTGGGCTGGGCTCTTCGCTGCATGGGGTGGAAGGCGCTGTTCCAATGTCCCAGCTGCACTCTCCCGGGGACACACCACAAGGCCGCGCTCAGCCATGCTTCCAGGACCACGTGTGGCATCGCCACTCGCCAGCTCTGACCGTGTTCTCGCAGCGACGGGATTGGGCTGGGCTGGAGCCCGTCTGGTCACTGCACAAGAAGCTGCAGCCTGCTGATATATCTGAGCTGCTGTAGGAGGAGCGCGCGCTCGCGCTCTCTCTCTCCACCCCCCCATAGCACCCCGTACTTGCAGGAGGGTGGGGGAGTGAGGAGCCTAGCCCCCAGGGTGGCCCTGCCCCCTCACCATCTCCTGTGAGCCATGGGAACAGGACGTGAACTCTGCTTCTTCTCCTCCCTCCCTGCAGCCCCTGGCCTGGGAAGGGACAGAGGGAGGAGGATGAAGAACCCCAGGGGCTGCCCCCGCCCCCCCAGCCTGGAAGTGGGAGGGGACCCTGCTGCGGCCACCCCTCCCCCAGGCTTTGGAGAGAGGAGTGAAGAGCCCCAAGCGGCCGGACAGCTGAACTGATGAGGGGGCTGAGGAGGGCAGCTGTGGGGTGAACAGAGCCAAGGTCTCCCAGCTCCAGCCCCTCCCCACAGACCCAGCTCACTGCTGAGCAGTGCTGCTGCCTGGGCTGCAGCGCTTGGTGCTGGGAAGAGGCCTGTGGTGCAGGGCGCTCAGCCTGACACCGCTCACCAGCACAGCATCCCCTGGGGGTACTGCCAGTCTTTGGGTCAGGGCCTGGAACCTGCGGGCATGGTCTGCAGACTCTCAGGAATTTCTCCTGCAACCAGCCAGCCCCCTCCCTGCATTCCACAGCAGCACAGAAGGGGCCTTTGGGGCCCGAGCCAAAGCTGGCTGGAGTTAGTGGAAAGACTTGGCCCTGCCGTGCACAATGCCTGGATCCAGGGATGTGCCCTGTTCCAAATCCCCAGCCCCCTAATCCCTCGAAGTGCTGAACGGGGCCAACTCTGCTCTGCCGTGCTAGTGCGAAGCCAAAGTGACTAGGCTGCAATGGGTGGAGTTACTCCTGATTTACCCTGGGCTAACAAGAGCAAAGTCTTGTGCCTTTGAGAAGTGGGCTGGAACAGTAGGGTGTCACTGTCATGTGTAAGGGGTTTCCTGGTCCTGCATGCAGGCTAGAGGCAATCAGTCAATCTGCAGCCGGCTGGCCTAGGGTAAAGATGGGGTGAGTTGTGCCTCTCTTTTCCAGGGAGCAGTCTGCTTTGTCTCTCTCTGTTTTTAGCTCTTGTGTGTTAACATTCTTAATTCTAGGAAATAAAGTCGTGGTATGTTGCAGCCTTCCAGCAAGAGTAGTTATGTTTTTATCTAACACGAGTATGTGCTGTGAAACATAACAAGTCTGGCCCGACATCTTCCAGCTGCCAGTTGGAACCAACTCTGGCGGTCGACGGCAAAGGCAGAGGGGAAGCACTTGGGAGGGATTTGCCCTGGCTCTGATTGCCTCGCAGGAGTTAACGAGCGTGCCAAGCAGGCAGCAATGGGTGGCTCCTGAGCGCTTTGTTATGCTCATCAGGCGCAGGCTCAGGCTTGGTCCCAACAGCTCCCTGTTGATCTGCCACTGGATAAGGTTGCACTTTAGGCAGCTGTCCATGCAGGTGCAATCAGCCCTGCCTCTCCCCAGGCTGCTCCCACCTCCAGCCCCTCGGGCTAGTGGAAGAGTGGGCAGCCCCGACCTGCGGGCACCCCATGCAGAGACTGAGCCCATCTCTTTTCTCTAGCTTTTCTCTCCTGTTCTCTCTCTCTCAGTAGTGCCAGCAGCAACAGCAACAGGAGCAGATGCTGGGTCACATTCTCAGCGGGGGTGAAGCGCCAATGAAGAGAGGCTGATTTACACTGGCTGAGGATCTGGTCCTTGGTGGGCGCGGGTGTGGCAAGCAGCCATGCCATGTAGGGAGGATGGGGGTCCATAGCTGGGGATGGGTTGGGGCTTGGAAAGGTCCTGCTGCCACCGGCCAGGGCCCTGCCTGCCTGCTGCACCCCAGCAAATCCAAACAAAATCTCAGCCCTGAGGGTGGTTTTGCTCTGTGTTTATTTGTGCCACTGACACGCTCTAATGCTCTGCCCCAGCATCACCAGCACCTAGTGGCCAGAACAGCGCCTCACCATGGCCACCAGCCCCGCATCCATGCTAAGCAAAGGGGCGCACACCCAGGAACAAACGGCCCACCCTCTGGCTGCCCCTGCCTCTGGGCAGCATCTTCAGCACCATAACAAAGGCAGGGAGGAAGAGTCCCAACGAGCAGGGACTGAGGGGGGCGGAGGACACTCAGCACCCAGGGGTATGTGTCTGTGAGGGACAGACAGCAAGAGAATGGCAGCGTTCAGCTAGCATGCCTGTCTCTCAAGGGCAGGATCTGTCCCCGCAGCCATCCTCTGTGCACCCATCCCTGTAGCCTATTCCCAGCCTTTTCTCATTGGCGGATCCCTTTGGAAATCTGTTCTCTGTCTACATAGCTGAATTTGGATCAGTCTAAAGACAGAATTCAACTGGTAACGTTGCATGTGCAGGACAAGGCATTTGACGCAGTGTCAGAAAGGCGCTAAACTGTTGGCTTCTACGGTACGGCCACCACTTTGGGGTTTGGCCTGTAGGTGGGGGTGTGTGCGCACTTTTGATTGCTGGGATAAACAGAATGTCTTTTCTGGGATCTGAACTTCCATTTTCACAGTCATCTGTTGCGGACCCTTTAGACGTCGTCTGCGGACCCTGGGTTGAAAACCACTGGCCTAGTAGCGTGCCTATCTCTCTATCCATCCCCACCCCCATCCATCCCCATCCACACCCCTCTACACACCCTCATTCATCCCCCCCTTCACCCCCCAACACATCCCCTCTATCCAGCCATCCCTCTCCATCCATCACCACTCCCACCCCTTCCAGCCCCACCCCCATCCTCCCATCCACCCCACACCCATCCCCTCTATCCAGCCATCCCTCCCCATCCATCACCACTCCCACCCCCATCCAGCCATCCACCCCACACCCATCCCCTCTATCCAGCCATCCCTCCCCATCCATCACCACTCCCACCCCCATCCAGCCCCACACCCAACCCCTCTAGCCATTCATCTGCAGACACATCCCCTCTACCCCCATCCATCCATCCACCCACCTACCCACCCCACGGCTCCCCATCCACACCCCGCCCCCACCCTGCCGCGGGCCTCTCGCCTCGTTAACCTCGCGCCGACCGGGCGCCGCCCCCGCGGCTCGGCCCCGCGGGCCGGGCGCGCTCCTCGAGCGCGGGTCCTGCCCTTTAAGCGCGGGCCCGTGGGGCGGCGCGCGCAGGCCGAGGGGCCGGAGCCGCCTGCGAGCCGGGACTGGAGGCTGCGGAGCAGGCGGCCCGGTGCGGCCGAGCAGGGGCAGCGGTGGGAGGAGCGGGGGAGCCCCAGGGGGCAGCGGTGAAGTGGGGGAGCCCCAGGGGGAGCCCCAGGGAGTGCGGGGGTGGGGGAGCCCCAGGGGGCAGCGGTGAAGTAGGGGAGCCCCAGGGGGACCGGGGGTGGGGGAGCCCCAGGGGCAGCGGTGGGAGCATTGAAGTAGGGAGCCCCAGGGGGGGCAGCATTGAAGTAGGGGAGCCCAAGGGGGTGGGGGAGCCCCAGGGGGCAGCGGTGAAGTGGGGGAGCCCCAGGGGGACCGGGGGTGCGGGAGCCCCAGGGGGCAGTGGTGAAGTAGGGGAGCCCCAGGGGGACTGGAGGTGCGGGAGCCCCAGGGGGCAGTGGTGAAGTAGGGGAGCCCCAGGGGGACCGGGGGTGCGGGAGCCCCAGGGGGCAGTGGTGAAGTAGGGGACCCCCAGGGGACCGGGGTGGGGAAGTCTGAGGGGGCAGCAGCCGGGGTGGGCGGCAGGGGGAGTCAGGAGCACAACAGCTGAGCCATCAGGGGGCAGGGGGTGTGCGCAGGGGAGCAGCGGCACTGTCAGGAGTTGGGGCTGGGGTGGGGCGTGCAGGAGTCCGGGGGCCTGAGCCTGGCCGTGCAGGAGTCAGGGGTGAGCCCAGGGTTGCAGGAGTCAGGGGTGATTCTGGGCCTGCGGGAACAGTATCAGGCGGCTGGGGAGGCCAGGCCAGGGGTGCGGGAGCAGTGGGTGGCTGGGGAGGCCAGGCCAGGGGTGCGGGAGCAGTGGGTGGCTGGAGAGGCCAGGCCAGGGGTGCGGGAGCAGTGGGTGGCTGGAGAGGCCAGGCCAGGGGTGCGGGAGCAGTGGGTGGCCAGAGAGGTGAAGCCAGGAGTGTGGGAACAGTGGGTGGCAGTGGGGACAAGGCTAGTAGTGCAGGAGCAGTCAGTGACCAGAGAGTCAAGGCCAGAGGTGCGGGAGCAGCGGGTGGCAGTGGGAGAAAGGCTGGGGGTGCGGGAGCAGCGGGCGTCTGGAGTGGCCAGGCCGGGGGTGCGGGAGCAGCGGGCGTCTGGAGAGGCCAGGCCGGGGGTGCGGGAGCAGCGGGCGTCTGGAGTGGCCAGGCCGGGGGTGCGGGAGCAGCGGGCGTCTGGAGAGGCCAGGCCGGGGGTGCGGGAGCAGTCAGTGACCAGAGAGTCTAGGCCGGGGGAGTGGGATCAGCGGGTAGCAGTGGGAAAGAGGCCGGGGGTGCGAGAGCAGCGGGTGGCAGTAGGAGTGAGGCCAGGGGGGCGAGAGAAGCGGGTGGCAGTGAGAGAGAGGCCGGTGGTAGGAGGGGTGAGGCCAGGGCTGCGGGTGGCCAGAGGGACGAGGCCGGGAGTACGGGCACGGGTGGCAGCGAGGGTGAAGCCAGGAGTGCGGGTTCGGGTGCCAGGGGGGGTGAGGCTGGGGTTACAGGAGGAGCATCTGGTAGAGAAGGGAAGCCTGGGAGTAGAGCGGCAACCTCAGGAGGAGAGAACAGTGAGCTCAGGGGTGCAGGAGCAAGGTGTGGCCCTGGGAGCCCCCCAGGAGCAGGGTGTGGCCCTGGGAGCCCCCCAGGAGCAGGGTGTGGCTCTGGGAGCCCCCCAGGAGTGGGGAGAGGGCCCGAGGGTGCAGCACCAGCCAGAAGGGGAAGGGGAGGTGAGCCCAGGAGTGCAGGGGAGCCAGCAGAGAGGGCAGCACCAGCAGGAGAAAGGAGGGTTTGTCAGGGGCCTGCAGGAGAAAGGGGGCCTGAGGCCAGGCCTGCAGGAGGAGGTGCTCAGGCTGGGTGTGCAGGAGGAGGCGCTCAGGCCTGGTGTGCAGGAGGAGCCTCAGGAGCCAGAGTGGCTGAGCCCAGGTGTGCAGGAAGCTGCGGGGACTCTGGGTGTGCAGCAGCTGCAGCGCAGGGAGGGGAGGCGGCGAGCAGCACAGGTGTAGGGCGTGAGAGGAGTGAGCCCAGGAGCCTAGCACGGTCTCTGGCCCAGACCCTTAGCAGTGTACCAGCACCAGCTGGTGAACCCAGGAGGGTGGCCTCAGCGCTGGCACCACCGCTAGCTGGGGAGCGCATCACCACCTTCCACACATGAGCGTGGCAGTGCAGTGCCATCCCTGGAAGTCAGCAGGAGAAGGTGGGGGTGAGCCCAGCAGCGCCATCCCTTGCCAGCGAGCCTGGAGCAGCCTGAGCAGCACCCACAGGAGGAGCCTGGAGGGGTGAATCCTGGAGCGTCACGGCCGTAACACCGCCGCCAGTCTGGGTGGTCGGGAGTATAGCAGCAACATCACCCTCATTCATGCACTGAGTCTGGGCACCCATCAGCACCGCCCCATTGCTACAGTGAGCTTTGCACTGTAAAGCCGCATGCAGTGAGCCTGGTCATGTACGCCAACAACAGCTGGAGCATGCAGTGACTCTGGCAACATGTAGCAGCAGCATTTTACTAGCTTGGAGTATAGCAGAAGCAGCGATGCCTGGCAGCATGCAGTGAGCCTGGCAGCATGCAGTGAGCCTGGCAGTGTCCTGCCACAGCACTGTGCAGTGCACCTGGCAGCATCCACACAGCAGCATCGCTACCAGCTTGGCCTTCCTGGAATATAACCGCAGCGCCTTTCCCATGCAGTGAGCCTGGCAATTTCTACCCTCTGAGGCCTGGCAGCTTGTGAGTGCAGCAGCAGAGGAAGGAGGTGATCCTGTGGGTACAGTGGCAGTGCCATCGCCTGCCCAGCGAGAGATGGTGGGGAGCCTGGAGGGCAGGAACTGGAGGTAGAAACTGACAGGTAAGGGGAATGCTGAAAACGTGTGTCCCCACAGATCTGCAGTGCTCCCCTTGGGTGTTCTCATCGCCTGGCCCGGGGGCAGCTTGTGGAAGGGGAGCGTGTGCTCATGGGAAGTGTCTAGGTTAGTTTTCAGCTGAGGCAAATAACCGCATAATGAATGGCTAGTGTGTCTGTGTGCAGCACTCGCCTGTGCTGGAGGGAGTCAGGACAGCTCATCTGTGTGTCATAGGCCCCATACTACTGAATTCTCCTTTAGTTTGGGCAACAAGGAGCAGTTCAAGTCCTGCTTCTGTGGAATTTTGATACTGTGGCGTGCAGCACAGTTACCCCCGAGTGTGTTTCCTTTCAGACAAGGTTTCCTGTAGGTTTCCCTCGTAGTCAGTTTCCCTTGTCTGAGGGGAAATGGGCAGAGCTCGATTTTTCTTCCGGTTATTGTGAGCGGAAGGTGGTGGCCTGCAGACAGGAGCTGCCTAGGTGGAAAGGCTCAACAAGAAAGAGGCCCAGGGCTGTCACGATCTGGGCACTGGACGACACCCATATTCGTGGGCAGGCAGGGTAGCCACAAGGACACACTGACGCCCATCACAGGATGGGCCCTTGGCATAGAATACTATGCAATTGCGAACTACTCTATCACCACATCCCTCCCTTGCATGCACATGCAAACTGCTGCATCTGTGCCATATCCATGCAGGAAACCTGCAGCCAGTGTCCTTTGTCCAGGCACCGAGCCAGCTGGCATGAAATGTGATGGGCCACTGACCAGGCCTCATTGGGAAGCTCAGTCTCCCTCCCACTCCAGTGCACCATCCCTGGGGCAGGAGAGGGTGCTGAGATTCCTGTCGGGCTGATCCAGAATCCTGCCTGAGGGTCCCTCTTTCCTAGCAGCCCCGGCTAGTGGCTGTTTGACAAACCTGAAATCTTCCCAGCCCCACACTGGCAGCTAGAAAGGGGAGGAGAGTCCTCTCGATCCCACCCAGGCTGTTCTGACCCTCCTCTGGCCTCTTGCTAAGGCTCTCCTCCCCTGTGGCTACAGCAACTCTAGTGCTTGCATCTTCTGCTCAGTGCTGAGTTCCCAGCTGCCAGCAGCAGCCAGAATTGGCTGGGATTTGTGCAGTCATGGCTGTCCTGGGGGTTCTGCACAGTAGGTGCAAAACTGACTGGAGTTGGGTTAATTTCACGCTGCCTCTGCTTGGCAAAGCTCTGAGCTGCACTGGAGCTGTCTGTCTGCAGACTCAGGCAGACGATGCTGCATCGGGCTCGGATCTGGGCCATGCTGGGCTGGCGTCCTCTGCCATAGAGGCTAGAGACCCTTTCAAAAATCAAAACTTAAATTCTGCTGAAACTGGTAGCTGGGCCTTCCTGCTTCCCCAGGACAAGCCACCAGCTGAGAGGGCAGGGGGGTTGCTGGGGGGGAAGGATGTTGTGTAGGAAGCTGCTCTGGGGCACTTGTCTATGTTGCAGCCTCAGGGAAAGGGTTAATCCCAGCCCAGACTGAATTGCCTTTGGCACCAGTGTGTGACTCCCTTGACTTCTCAGATACTTGGGGCCATGTTGTGCAGATAGACGGGTGATTCTGTCCTGGGCTACTGCAGATACGTCGCCTGTGCTCCTTTTCCTGTCTAGCTCCGCTGTGGTGCTCTCTGAGCCCGTTGGTCTCTGCGGTAGGGAGAGCCCCTGCTGCTTTCCCTGGGCACTGCTCTGTGGTGGGGCATGCCTCCTCTTCCCAGCGGCTATAGGACCTGAAGTGCCCCCAGAGGACTTTCAAATAGCCTGTCCCAAGGGCTTGAATAACAGCAGTAGCCAGCCCACCTGAGAGCTGGGGGGCTCAATGGCGTTCAGGGGCTGGCTGTGCCTCGGCAGAGGCACTCAGGCTGTGGGGTCAAGCAGCAAGGGAGCTGGGTCAGAATGGGGGCACAGGGGCCACGTTCCGGCTCCAGAGGGTGTAGAGCAGAATTTCAAAGAGACACGAGCAGCATTCCCAAAGCAGAATTTCTTTGCCTCTCTTCTCCTGTTCCTACTAATCCGTCCGCTGATTGGGCCATGCTGGTGCAGTGATGCAGGCCTGGCTTGCTGCTTCCCTTTTACCAGCCCCGTGGGGAAACGCTCTTGCAAACGTTTCTCCTCTGACTGGGCTTGGCAGATCCCCTAAGTGTTGGGGGACTCGGGACTCCTGGATTCCCTCCCAAGCTCTGCCACTACCTTGGGCAAATCCTTGATCTGCTCAGAGGTTCAGCTCACTCACCTGTGAAACAGGGATGATCATTCCTGCCGCTTCGGTGTGTGCAGGTGGCACGCACCGTGCAAGTGTTAACGAGGTATGATGACCGTGCCGGCTCCACCTGGCTGGCGGAGTGGCTGGCACATTGCGGAAGCAGCCAGCCAGGTGGCTGATGATTGTCATGGTGGTGCTGGCTGCAGGGTTGGGCTCGGATCTGCTCCCTGAAGCTCAGGGGTGTTCAGATCCGCACTTGTGGTGGGGCCCATCCCACCAGAGGTGGGTGCCTCTGGTCTGGGTTAATCTCCCCTGCAGGGCTCTGCTTTTCCCACTTGCTTCCAAGAGGTCACTATTCTTATCACACCAGTGCTGGGACTGCACCTCGAGCAGCCCTGCTGTGAGCAGCCTCTCCTGGCTGGCTCAGCCCTCCCTTCACTCAGCTCCGGCACGGGCACGGCTCAGCTCCCACTGAAATCAGTGGGCACTGCCGACCCCATCCTGTGTGGTGTCAGCCGGGGCAGTGCTGACCTGGACCCATCCCGCCCTTGGCCCCTCTGCTGAGGCTGCCGGCGGGGGGCTGCTGGTAGTGTGGGGGGCTGTCTGCTAGGAACAGCTGGAGACTAGCTTGCTCCACAGAGCGGGGTGGGCGGCCGGCCGGAGCTGCTAGCCTGGGCTGCATTCAGGTCAGCACCAGGATCTGTGACCTGGTACTGATCCCTCAAGCTGCCCAGGCCTCACTCTCCCGGGTCTCGAGAGCGCGGTGCTACAGGCCGGGCCTGGGGAGTGGGCTCTGGGTGCACGGCAAGGCAGGCAGGGGATTGTGGGTATGGCTCCAGGGATGGCGCCCTGCTCGTCTCTGTGATTTCCCCTCTTGTCTGGCTCCTCAGCAGCTGGCAGCTCTGTGGCTGTGCCCGGGGTGCTGCGTGTGGGCGTCGGGCAGGGTGACTCAGTCTGCGAGCGGAAAGCCCGCGAGTGCTTCGCCCGTCCTGGGCAAGGCAGCTGGGTCCCCAGGCCTGCGTGTGCACCTCAGCGTGCGGGGGCAGGACCAGGAGAGCCAGACGCCCAGAACATCCCGCCAGCGGGACGGCTCTAAGCCAAAGGCTGGCTGCGCCCGTGTGGCCGCTCCCAGCCCATTGTTGTGAGCCCCCGCAGTGGAGAACGGCTCCCACAGCAGGGCTATAAATCCTCACCCGTCAACAGGCTGTGTTTGCTGCCAGGGGGTGCTGCTCTGGCTGGCCGCCAGGCTGGCTCTCACCAGGGTCCTCCTCCCATAGGAGCTCTCAGGAGCGGTGGGGACTCACTCACTGGCTCTGAGGTGCCCTCTGGCAGGCACCATCCCTCGGGCGAGACAGCAGCCCCCTCTGCTAACGGGGATCCATCCAGGATGCTCCATTCTGCATCCCTCCACATCCCCCTCCAGCTTCACTGGGAAGAGCTATTTGCTTCCCATTATGAACTGCTGCGCAGCGTTGCTGAGCGGCCAGTAAATGGCTGCCATGTTCCACCCCAGAAGTGGCTGCATGTCTGTGGTGAGTGAAGCAATTTGTGGCGTGTACAGCATGTGAGGAAGGGGAATTTCCATGCACTGGGGTGGGAGCAGGGTCTGGCCCTGCTTTCTCTGCGGGCCCCACAGGGGCAGCAGTCCTGCAGCTGTGCTCAAGCACTGTGCCCTGCACAACAGGCTGGCTGAGCATGCGGAGCGCCGTCCTGGCAGCCAGAAGCTCTCAAGTTCCAGTCCTGGCTCTGTCACAGACTCCCTCCATCAAGTTGCTGCCTGCTCATGCCTCAATTTCCCCATCTGTAGCAGGGTGATCCTGGGGCTATTTACTCATGGGGTGCTGAGTGAGTTAATCCGTGGCTGTGGTAGTGCCGTTAGTGCAGGGAACTCTGTCTAAGGCCTGCTCCTGCTCATGCCAGTTCTTTTCTTTGGATCAGCCTGTGAAATAGCAGCCAGCCCTGGGCAGACCCAGCCGCTGCTGCTCAGCCACCCTCAGGGTTCCTTTGAGAGAAGGGTGCTGCTGGCTCCTGTGAGTGCTGGGGCAGAGCTCCGGCACCACGGCGCCGTCTTGGCCCCATGCCCTCCGTTCCTCTGCACTTGGGCTGAGATAAGAGGAGCCTGTTGATAGCCCTCGGGCTGAGCCAGTCACCTGTCTGCTGCCCCGGGTAGCTGCTCTGCTCTGTGCCGGTTGGCGTGGGGAGAAGAGTCTAGCTTACAATCCACGCTCAGAGAGGCTGATTCAGGGGCACTGAGCTTGTTTCTGCAGAGCTGTGCACCTTGTGCAGCATCCTGTGGTGGGCTGATGGGAAACAAAGGGCAGGAATAAATGGTCAGTTTTCAGAATGGAGAGAGGTAAATGGTGGTGCCCCCCAGGGGTCAGTACTGGGCCCAGTCCGATTCAACATATTCATAAATGATCTGGAAAAAGAGGTAAACAGGGAGGTGGCAAAACTTGCAGATGATACAAAATTACTAAAGATAGTTAAGTCCCAGGCAGATTGCGAAGAGCTACAAAGGGATTTCTCAAAACTGGGTGACTGGGCAACAAAATGGCAGATGAAATTTAATGTTGATAAATTCAAAGTAATGCACATTGGAAAACATAATCCCAACTATACATATACACTGATGGGGTCTAAATTAGCTGTTACCGCACAAGAGAAAGATCTTGGAGTCATAGTGGGTAGTTCTCTGAAAACATCCACTCAATGTGCAGCAGCAGGCGGCAAAAAAGTGAACAGAATGTTGGGAATCATTAAGAAAGGGATAGATAATAACAGAAAATATCATGTTGCCTCTATATAAATCCACGATACGCCCACATCCTGAATACTGTGCAGATGTGGTCACCCCATCTCAAAAAAGATATATTGGAATTGGAAAAGGTTCAGAAAAGGACAACAAAAATGATTAGGGGTATAGAACGGCTTCCGTATGAGGAGAGATTAATAAGACTGGGACTTTTCAGCTTGGAAAAGAGTCGACTAAGGGGAGATATTATTGAGGTCTATAAAATCATGACTGGTGTAGAGAAAGTAGATAAGGAAGTGTTGTTTACTCCTTCTCATAACACAAGAACTAGGCGTCACCAAATGAAATTAACAGGCAGCAGGTTTAAAACAAAAGAGAGTATTTCTTCACACAACACACAGGCAACCTGTGGAACTCCTTGCCAGAGGATGTTGTGAAGGCCAAGACTATAACAGGGTTCAAAAAAGACCGAAATAAGTTTATGGAGGACAGGTCCATCAATGGCTATTAGCCAGGATGAGCAGGGATGGTGTCCCTAGCCTGTTTGCTAGAAGCTGGGAATGGGCGACAGGGGATGGATCACTTGGTGATTCCCTGTTCTGTTTGTTCCCTCTGAGGCACCTGGCACTGGCCACTGTCAGAAGACAGGACACTGGGATAGGTGGACCTTTGGTCTGACCCAATCTGGCCGTTCCTATGTTCTTATGCTGCTCCTGCATGTGTGTTACTGTAGGGTTGCTTGTAAGTGCTCGCGGGGCTGCTCTCGCTGCTTGCTAGCATTGCTCCCAAGGCAGCTCTGTGTGCAGGGGTTACTGGGGACTGCCCGGAAGCACTGCAAGTTCATGGGGGAGTTATTGCCAGGCTGTTTAGCAGGCCTGAGCTGTGGGGCTGTCCAGCTGCATTGATTTGATGAGTTAGTCCTTCTGGAGCTATTTAGTGTGTGCACACCACTTTTGGGATGGTTTGCTGTGTGTGTGCGTGTGCATGCACTACTTGTGCAATGGCATGTGGCGTGCGTGTGCACATGCCACTACTTGTGCAATTGCGTGTATGTGTGCATTGCTTGTGCAATGGTGTGTGTGTGCACTACTTGTGCAATGGCATGCGGGGGGGTGTGCACGCACTCACTGCTTGTAAGGTGTGTATGCATTTCTTGTGCAATGGGGTGTGGGGTGCATGTGTACGTTGCTTGCGTAATGGCATGCAGGATGCGTGCACTGCTTGTGCAATGGTGTGCGTGTGTGTGTGTAGGCATGCGCGTGCTGCTGACACACCCCTGGCTGGTCACATTCAAGGTTCCAGCAAGGTTATTTTCAAAAGCTGTTTCCTGTTGTGATTGCACTATTGAAAATCATTCACCGGCTGGACCAGGGTGTTAAAGGGAAACAGCCTCTGTTTTGCTTTGCGAGGGGTTTGTTTTTCCTAGGCCAGGGGTAGGCAACCTATGGCACGGGCGCCGAAGGCGGCACATGAGCTGATTTTCAATGGCATTCACACTGCCCAGGTCCTGGCCACCGGTCCGGGGGGCTCTGCATTTTAATTTAATTTTAAATGAAACTTCTAAACATTTTGAAACCTTATTCACTTACATACAACAATAGTTTAGTTATATGTTATAGACTTCTAGAAAGAGACCTTCTAAAAATGTTAAAATGTATAACTGGCACGCGAAACCTTAACTTAGAGTGACTAAATGAAGACTCGGCACAGCACTTCTGAAAGGTGCCGACCCCTGTCCTAGAGAGTAACGTGTCTTGTAGCTTTTGTCACACACAAACACAAGGGACTCGGTGCATCACTCCTTCCCCCAGCTCCGTATGTGCCACCTCCCATCCCCCTCTATTTCAGGGACTCCCGCAGGCCCTACTCTCATCTTTCATGCCAGGGGCTGTGCCCCCTAGTCTCCCTTCCATTCCCATTCCCCTTCCCAGGGTCCCCTGATCTGCCCCCGGGGTCACGGGCTCTACGTTGCCTTCATTCCCTCCTCTGTTACGTGTCAGGGGCTCTGTCTCCATCATGTCCCCTATTCGCCCCCTTCCCCCGTTAGTTCTTTCCTTCCTTTCTGGAAGTGAAGTCACTCAGGACGTCAGCAGTTTAACTCGTAGGGAAGATCAGCGGAGCTGAGTTTGGGGAGGTGTTAGTGGCTGGCTGCCTTCCCACGGAACTGGTGCTTTGATCTGTAGATCGTTACAGAGGGGCTTGAAGTTGATGGGCGTGTTAACCAGGTGACCAGGGCTCTGTGCATCCCCACCTCCCCTTCCAATGCCCCCCCTTCCCGTCAAATTGGGAGAGTTCTGCCCCTTGATGCCTGGAACGTGCCCGGGCGCTTTGGAATCGGTCAGTTGCTGGGGGAGCCTCTGGTCTGAGCCACGCAGCTTGGCAGATGATAGGATCATAAAGGTCCCATCCGCTGGCCCGAGTCTGACTCCTTTAAGTGACTGTTTCTGGGATTTGGCTTGTTTCAGTGGAGTCGTGTAGCCATTGCAATGTGAAGCCGCAAAGCTGAAGGCAGGGTGAGATGCCAAGGGACCCCTCGGGGAAATGACTGTCGGTGGGGTTCAGGGCAGTTGGAGCCTGTGGCTGGATAACCATATCGCTGACGTAGGGTACTTCAGCAAGCTAAGGTATGGGTGAGCAAGCCCTATGCTTCAGGGCCAGTGGGTGCAGGGGTCCGGAATCCTGCCCCCTTGTGCAGCCTTGCACAATTGTCCTGCTTCACCATGAGCCTGCACCCAGCCTGTGTTGCTGGCAGAAGGTCAGGTGAGCCAGTGCTCTGACTGGTCTGGCAAACCCTGCGTGCCTAGGGGAGTCTGACCGCTGGAGGAGAGACGTGCTTGTCAAGCAGTCTTCCTCCCACCCCGCTCCATTCCCGTCTGAGCCCCGCCGTCTCTTCCTGGAGCTGGCCCTCAAAGATGTCGTGTCGCGTGGTGCGCTGGCAGGTGCTGAGTGCCCTCACTCCTCAGGGAAGCTGCTGGGAGTTGAAGGCACCCAGCACCTTGCAGGATCATAGGACGGAAGAACGGCCGTACTGGGTCAGAGCAGCGGTCCTTGCAGCCCAGTATCCTGTCTCTGACAGTAGCTGGGGCTCCATGCTTCAGGGGGGATGAACAGAACAGGGCAAATGAGTGATCCAGTCCCAGCTTCTGGCCGACCGAGGCTTAGGGGCATGGGGTTGTGTGGACCATGCATGGACCTCTGTGTGCAGCCGGCAGGCTGTGGAGGTTACTCTCCTGAGGCAAGCTCGGGGGAGTTTGTAGCCCCCTGTGGGCTCCGGGCTTGTCTCTCCCCCTCGTGGCCTTTTGCACCACTGCCCTTCACACGCGATCTCCGCAGAAAGCTCCTTTGTGGCTCTGTCTCCCGGGGCCGGCGCACAGACAAAGGGGCCCTTCTCCCCCTGGCAGCGAGTGGGAAGCGAAGCAGGCGCGGTCTGGCTCCTGCTCCCCTGGAATGGCCCTGGCAGAAGGGTGGGCAGGGGAGTGAGAAGGCGGCTTGGGGCTGGTGGTCCAGAGTTGGCATTCTAGGCCATGCCACATGCTGCATCGGCTGTGTCTGCTGGTCTCTGTTCATTCCCTGGCCTTCCGGCTCTGGACTCCCAGTCCCCTGTGGTGCCCGTTTGATCCCCTCCCTGGGGGTCTGGCTGCACCAAAGTGTCCTTCTCCCTCTAGCGCTGCTGATGGCAGCTGCCTGGCCAGGGGGTGTCGTGTCTCCGCTCCCCAAAGGTTCCACTGTTGGGCTGCAGAGGAGGAAGCGGTTGCCCACTGGTGGCCCCGGTGGATCTAGCTGGCAAAGCCCCCTGCACCGCCCAGCTTGTCGGGCTGCTGGGAGCGTCCCCCACAGCTGGGCGCTTCCCCTTGGCAGCTGGCAGGCGTTTGTGGGTGCCAGCGTGCTGTGGTCACTAGTGTGTGACTAGCTGGGCTGAGAGCCACCAAGCACCGTCCATGCTGGTGTGGCCGGGCCAGCAGGCTGCAGCAGCTTTGGGGCACACCTGACCCAGGCTGGATTTGAACTGGCAGCTGGGAGATGAGAGGGCTAACGCCAAGCCATGCCGGCGAGCCCACCGGTGCCCCTCGTGCCATGCAAGCTGTTGGGGGAGGGAGTGGGTGGAAGGCCAGACTTGGGTGTGTGTGTGTGAGAGAGGGTGACACGCCCTGCCCCTCGGTGCTGGAGAGGCCAGTCAGTGCCCAGGCAGCAGGCGCTCTGGGGCAGACACCGCTGCCTCGGTGCCCGAGCCTGGCAGCGTCGCCCAGTGTGGGCTGTGGGCTCCAGTCAGGTGGGGAACACGGGTGGCTGGAGCAGTGGTGGGGCTCGGGCAGTACCATGGGGGGAGGGGAGGGGAGGCAGTAGACAGGACCTAGCAGGGCTTTTCCCTCTCCAGCACCTCCGGGGATGGTGCGAGAGCAGACGCCGGGGGCTGTGATCATCCCTTAGAACCCCCCTGCGCCCCCATTTCCATGTGTGGCACATCCCTGCCCCTCCCCGCACGAGGCCGCCAGGCGCGCGCCCCCTCCAGTGCGAGGCGGCTGAGCGCCGTGCAGCTGCGGCATGGGCAGGAAGCCGGGGCATGAGCTGTTGGTGCTGCAGGGCGCTGGGCAGGGCGGCTGGCGCAGGAGCAGGTTTGAACTTCCCTGGGTGGGCGGAGAGGGGAGCTGGGGGGGTTCGGTTGGTGGAGTCGGTGTCAGTAACTTGGAGACTGGCTCCCCCCATCACTAGTGGCTCGCCCGGCCCGTGCTGCGTGGGCAGGGTTGATGCCCAGTGCTGCAGGGGCCTGGGGGTGTACCAGCTTCCAGTCCCCTCCCTTGGGCACAGCCCTGTGGGTGCCCTCAGGAGCCTCTGCACTGCCTGGCTTGTTGGGGGGGTGGGGGGAAGCTGCCCCACCTGGCCCTCTCCATGTCGTCGTTCCCCCCCCGCCCCCACAGCTGAGATGCCACAACCCCGTTCCTGGCTCGTCCCAGGGTCGTTCGGCTGGCTGCTGCCATGATAGCACAAGCCATGGCTGTAGGGATCTCCTGACTTCCTGCTGAATTGGGCTGGGGCCCCAGGCCTGGGCTGGCCCCCTGGCCAGGCGGGAGAGCCGGCCCCAGGGCTCTGCCCTGACACTCCCACTGTGGCTAGTGGGAATGGGCAGCTTAGAGCTGCTGTGGAACAGATCCCTGCCAGGGTTGGGGTTTGCCCCCCAAACCAGCCTTCTCTGCCCTCAGGGTCCCCCACTAGCCTGGGGCACTGGAGGGGGCTGTGCTGCCTAGCAGGCTCAGGGTACATGGCTCTCCTGGGCTGGGCTGCAGCCTGAACTGCTGGGCGGGGAAGTGGGTGGAACTGGGGTGAGGGCACTCAGGGCACGGTGAGAGGTGGGGGCAGTGCCAGGCAGCCTGGTCAGGGTCCCCCCGGGGGCGCTGTGTTCCTCTGGCACCCGCCTGTGCCCCCCTGTCCCACCCCCCTGGACAAGCCTCACCTGTCTGGTCTCCTCTGACCCGCCAGCCAGGCCTGGGGCTCTGCCTTGCCCCCGCAGCCACCTGTGTCTCCAGGACAGTGTGTGTGGGGGGGTGCACTGCCTTCTAGTGGCAGCAAGGCTACAGACCCTGCCCTGGGGCAGAGACCTGTGGCTTAGTGCCCAAGGCCCTGGCCTGTGTGTGACCTGCTGGTGCCCCCAGTGCCCATGCGCGCTGCTGCTGCTGCATGGGGGGCAGTTGTGTCACCATTGGGGCTGGTCCCCCACAGCCGTTGCCCTAGGGCTGTCTGTGTCTGGACGCCCTGGCCCACGTGCTCCCCAGCCCCTTGCAAGGCCCTGTCTGCCTCCAGCCCGGAACCACCGGCAAAGGGGCCCGTGGCCCTGGCTGCTGGGGTTACACTGTCCCTTTAAGAGCCCCGACTGCTGAGCAGGTGCACTGAGCTGGAGCCTTTCATCTCCACCCTCTTGGTTTCCTTTCCTCTGGGGCTCCTGTGGGTGGGGCCTCCTGCCTGGGGGATGGGCGACTAGCCAGGGGCATTTGGATCCCAGCTGGTACCAGTCAGAGACCTTGGGCTGATCCTGCCCGGGCAGAGGGAAGGGAGGAGGCCCAATGGGGACGGGACTGGGGTGTTCCCTGCTTCTTCCTGTGGGACCTGGGCTGAGCCGCCCCTGGAAGCCTCAGCCCTGCAGCAGCCCCATGGTGCCAGGTGCTGTACGCTGTGCTCCCTGCTCCACAGAGCTGACTGGCTGGCCTGTGCACCGGCTCCCATGTGGTGAGACGTCCCCACCTCCTGGGGGTGCTGTGGGACCCTGTCTGTATCCAGCTCAGGCCCCAGAGCCTCTGTGTGACTGGGAGAGGGCTGGGCCAAGAGGGGTTTTGTGGGAATTTAACACATCTTCACCAAGAGCTTCTCACGCCAATGTGAGTGTCTGACCCAGAGACCCCCCCTGCCACTGCTGCGTGAGCCGCAGCCCTCAGTGTCACTCCTGGGAGAGGCTGCTGCTGTCTGGCCACGGGGTCCCGCTGGACCCCGTGCAGCCTCTGTGGGCAGATCTCCCCTCACCCAGCTCAGGGGCTGGGGACTGTCATGCAGCAGCTCCCAGGGGCTGGGGCTGGCTGACAAGTGGGATTCTCACCTCTTCTGGACATGGTCCAAAGGAGCCAGCAGCAGGAGAGGAAATGGGCCTATTAATTAGCAGCAACTGTAATTGGTGCAGCTACACTGGGGGGGGGGAGGGGAAGGGCAAGGGCAAGGGAGGGGGAGAGAGCTGCTGAGTCTGCCTGGGTTCATCCTCCAGGCTGTACTGTGCTCTGCCCGCGTGGCGGGAGTGAGGGGCACCGGCAGAGCCAGGTGTGGGGAGCCCAGGGCTGGGATAGCAGGGGGCTGCGGGTCGGGATTGAGGGGCAACGTCAGAGCTGGTGGGGGGGTGCCCAGGGCTGGGATAGCAGGGGGCTGCGGGTGGGGATTGAGGGCCACCGGCCGCACCCGGTGGGGGGCGCCCAGGGCTGGGCTAGCAGGGGGCTGCGGGTCGGGAGTGAGGGGCACTGGTAGAGCTGCGGGGGTGCCCAGGGCTGGGATTGAGGGGCACTGGCAGAGCCAGGTGTGGGGAGCCCAGGGCTGGGATAGCAGGGGGCTGCGGGTCGGGAGTGAGGGGCACTGGTAGAGCTGGGGGGGTGCCCAGGGCTGGGATAGCAGGGGGCTGCATGGTGGGATTGAGGGGCACCGGCAGAGCTGGATGTGGGGAGCCCAGGGCTGGGATAGCAGGGGGCTGCGGGTCGGGAGTGAGGGGCACTGGTAGAGCTGGGGGGGTGCCCAGGGCTGGGATAGCAGGGGGCTGCATGGTGGGATTGAGGGGCACCGGCAGAGCCGGATGTGGGGAGCAGACCCTCTCTCCCCTCTAACCAGACCTCTTGACCCTTTGCTGCCAGGAACAGACGGGTCCCCTCCTCTCCCTGTTCCCGAGGCCCTGGCAGGGACCCTGAGCGCTGGCTTGGGTGGGGGTGGCTGAGACACGGCTCCGTGTTGCTCACACGCCGGCTCCCCCAGTGCTGAGAGCAGGGACAGGACGTCCCAGCCGATCTGGCCAGGGCCCTGAGCCAGAGAGGGGTTGTGTGAGAGCCCCTGATGTGGGGGGGGGGAAGTCCTTCGGGAGTGAGCCCCCACTCAGTCAAGGGCAAATGCCGGAGCCCAGCTCTGCCGCCCCCCTTGGACAATGAGCTCATTGACTCCCAGGCCCTGGGAGCTGACGGGGGAGGGCAGAGGGCCGTTTGTGGCCGGAAACTGAGCTATGGCCTTGGCCGCAGCCTCCGCCATAGAGCCGGGCTCCCCCGCCCCATCAGTGCCCCTGTGGTGGCTGGGGCCCAGCTGGCTGCTCCGAGGTGGGTGGAGATCCCTGGCCGTTGCCAGCTGTGCACCCTGCAGGGAGATTGCTGGAGGCTGGGCTGGGCTGCCCGGGTAGGGCACAGCCAGGGCAGGCCTCGTCCCAGGGGTGGGGGCCAGTGCCCCCCTCGCCCCCGTGGTGTGCGTGAGGCTGCGCTCCGTCCCAGAGGGGCTGTGTGCCAGGGCTGCCAACTGGGCAGGCAGAGCAGCGCTCTGGGGGGGATGCCCAAAGGGGGATCCCTGTTCCTCTCCACTGGGGTCCCATGGCCTGGCTCTGCCCCGGTGCCTTGGGGAGCTGCGCTCGAGCAACCCCGTCCGTATGTTCTGCCCCGGGCAGGGCTGGAGGTTTCCATGAGTGGGACCCTCCCTCCCCGTGCCCAGCCTCCCTGTTTGCATTGGCACCTGGGCACGCCTGGGACCAGCTGCAAGGCGCCCGCCTGTCTCTGCCCGAGCCAATGAGCAGGTGCTGGGTTTGAGTCCAGTCCCTGCTCCCCCCTCAAATGGGGAGTGGCACTTCCCCTGAGGGCTGGTTTCCCTCTGGGGTTGGTGCCTGGGGCGGGGGTGGCATGGAATCATCCTGGCCAGGCAGTGGCTCTGCTCCGCACTGGGTGGCAGCACCCTCCCTGCGGAGCATGATGCTGTGCCCGGCCTGAGGAAATGTGCCCTGACACTGGGACCTCTTTTCTCTCTTCCAGATTGAGCCTGGCTGAGCCCATGGGCTGGAGCAGCCAGGCCCCCACCCTCGACGGACGTGCTGGTGAGTCGCAGGGCGCCAGCCTCGGGATCGTACTGGGACCCCCCCCCCCTGGATCTCGCGCTCTGGAAGTGGATGGGCCGGGATTAGCACCGCTTTAGGACTCGGGGGGGGCCCAGTCCTCTGTACAACTCAAAAGACTCCGGGGGAGGCTGAAACGGACTCCCTCCCTGCCCCCGGAATATCCCCCCAACGCTGCTGGAGCCCCCGCCCTCTGACGAGCCCCCTGGGGCAGGACCGCAAGGCCCAGACGGAGCAGCGCCCCAGCGTCAGGTAGGGCTCTCCGCTGCACTGTACTGCCAGCCTTCCCGCGCTCACCAGAGACCGATCCCCACCTGCAGGCTGGCAGTACCAGGCCAACGGGGCACCGGGCACTGGTGTGGCTATGGAGGGGCTCAGGCTCTGGGCTGGGGTCTCCAGGGGGCTGGGGTTCTCTGCTGCCTGTTTCTCCCCAGGTGCAGGGCCTAGCTGGGTGTGATTGGGCCAGGCTAGCTGCTCAGGTGGGCGAAGGAAGTGCAGTGCTCCTGTTTTCTGTTCACCCTCTGGGCTGCTTGTTTGGTGTGTCCCCCAGCCTCTGCCCGCACCCTCCATCCGATTGTCGGCTGGTCGGTGCCTGGGACGGTATCACAAGCTGAGTGAAGTGCGCCCTCCTGTGGCCAAGCAGAAAGGTGCCCAGCTGAAGCCAGCTCTGTGCCGAATGGGGCACCCATGCCAGGGTGGGGCCGTACCCGGCTCTGGACTGGTGGGAGTTCCCTGTTTGCAGGCTCTGGGCTGGCTCCCAGCAGCCTCCACCGGGGCTCTCCTTCCCCGGGGCAACCGTCACACCAGCCCTTGGTGTGGCATTTGTGACTCAGGCCTTGTCACACCGCATCCCTGCCTGCCAGTCGGCTTGCCTGCTCCGTCCGTAGCGCTGTGGGCTTGGGAGCCTGCTTTGTATGTGGGTGGGAGCCGACTGAGGGCAACCCAGCTGCTCAGGGTGTGGTGGGGGAGTTTCCTTGGGGGCCCGCTCTCCTTAGTGTGATGCCAGGGATGCTGGATGGCCAGGAGTGGCGCAGGACACGCTCCCCGGGCAGTCGGTACCGGCCCCATGCCCAGTGTGACGCCAGGGAGTGCTGTGCTGCAGGGACTGGGGGGGGGTGTGGCGGCTCCATAAGGGGCTCTCTCAAGCAGTGCTAACCCCAATGCAGTGCTAGGGGGGGTGCTGTGGTGCAGGGAGTGGGGCCTGGAGGCTTAGTAGGGAGGGGCTTTCAGCAGTACTGACCCCCATGCCAAGAGGTGCTGTGCTGCAGGCAGCAGGGGTTCTCAATAGGGGGCGCTCAGGCAGTGCCAGAGTTCTGTGCTGCAGGCAGCGGGGGGGTTGGGGGAGCTCTCGGGGTACTGGGGACTCGTAGGGGGCACTCAGGCAGTGGCAGGGGGCTCTCGGGGGGGGGCTGGCCCCCATGCGGCGTGGGAGGTGCCATGCTACTGGAGGGTCCATCTTTTGGCTGAGATTTAAAGCTGGCCGTGACTGGCAGTGGTGAAAGATGCCGCTTTTTGCGAGGGCGCGTTCGCTAGCCGAGCACACAGGCCAGGTGCCAACCCCTGAAGTTACCGGCTGCTTGTGTAACTTCCTCAGTAGCTCCAGCATCCCAACAAATGGCTGACACCTTGCGCTGCCTACTACTGGGTGGAATCAGAATGGCCCTGCTGTGGGTCAGAGCCCCCTTACTGCTTACAGTTAATGGAGAGTCTCCTTATGCCTAGGCTTTTGGAGCAGGAGGGTCTGAGCTCTGTCCCTGTTGCTGCTGGGGAGTCCTGGGCAGCCGTGCTGGGTGGCACAGAGCAGGCCCTGGAGCCCTAGACTGCTCCAGATTCGTTAGTGGCTTCTCCTTCTTGTCCTGTCTGTGGTTTCTGCAGCTGTTGGACAGCTGCTGCATTTTGCCCTCGTGGTGGAGATGACGCACGTGGTCAGGGACTCAGCTGGGGGACAGCCAGGTACCCCTGCAGCTGCAACGCACCCCACCTGTTCCTGGCCCCTGGAGCCAGCCAGGGCACTGCTCAGGGTTAATGCTCCCTGCGGGCTCAGGTGGGGAGCGGAGGGGGCATTGGGCAGTGGCTGGGCAGCCACGTCTGAGATCTGGGCTGCTCTGCATCAGGCGCGGGGTCCCACGTGGTACCAGCCTGTGGGCTGTGGGGAGGACGGGGTGGGGGGGTCCTGGACATATCCCGTTCCCCCCTCTCCCCGATGGGGATTCCCCCAGACTAATCTGCTGCGGGGATTGCCAGCGCCGCGAAACCTGTCTCCCAGTCCCTCTGCAGGCAAAGAGAGGGGCACCAGACCTGCCAGCCAGCCCCTGGGCCCTTGCCACGGACAGCCCCGCATATGGAAGGGGTTTGAGAGAGGCAAGCGGCTGGAGGCTGGCTCGTCCTGGGTGTGGATGGGGGCACAGGGCAGGCTGCAGCCCTCTCCTCGGCTAACAGGTTCCTCTGTCGCCCTGGCTGGCAGGAGCGGTGGCGCTTCCTCCAGCCCCGTCCGCGCGTCTGTGTCGCACCCTGCATTGCATCCCTTCTGCTGTGCGCCGCAGGCAGCCTCCCCGGTCTGCCGGCTGCTGCCTGGGTGCCCGGACTCCCGCCCGCTCCGCTCTGCACTGCCTGCCCCGCAGGCCCTCTCCCCCCCTGGAGCACCCCCTGGTGCCGTGCTGGAGCTGGGCCTGGGGCGCCGACCCACCAAGCTGGCTGCTCGGAGAGGGAGGGGCATGGACTTGGAGCCCGAAATGGTGCCGGGCATTTTCCCCTCTTCCCCATCGCCCACTGGTGGCTCACTCAGGACGGGGCGCAGGGCCGTGGGCTTGCGTGCGCCATAGCTCCTGGGTGGGCGGAGCCAGAGCTGCTGAGCACTGGGATTTCCTGGGAATGGGGTGGCAGAGGCAGATCCTAGAGTGCTGCTCAGTGCAGACGGGTCAGGGCTGTGCCCTGTCTGCCCACCTGCTTTCCACAGCACAGAGCTCAGGGCTCCATCTAGCCCCTTTAGAGCCCATCTCCCTAGTACGGTGCCCGCTGCCAGCCAGCCTGCAGGGCCTGGCGCCTGCTCCCCCGCCCTCCTCCTTGGGGTTTGTACCCGCCGTGCAGGGTTCTCCCCGGGGGCTGGACTGTCCTGGCTCTTCCAGCACCCCGAGGGAGCAGCAGTGCTGCCATTCATTGTTGCTCTGGTACCACATTAACAAATAAATAAATGGCGATATCCTGTTTATTTATCTCCTAGAACTGGAAGGGACCTTGAAAGGTCATTGAGTCCAGCCCCCTGCCTTCACTAGCAGGACCAAGTACTGATTTTGCCCCAGATTCCTCAGTGGCCCCCTCAAGGATTGAACTCACAACCCTGGGTTTAGCAGGCCAATGCTCAAACCCCTGAGCTATCCCTCCCCCCCTCCAATGGAGCAGCAGGGGCATGGGGGGAAGTGTCCCCGGGGGCCAGGGCTGCCCAGGACCCAGCTGGGGGGTGGCTACCCACACAGCCAAGTACCCACCACTCCCAGGTGCGCTATCGGCTAGTGTAGTGTCCTTTGTCCGGTCCCCTCCCATATACAAGGCAGGGCGACCCCCGGCCCGCCAGCAGCGCCTCTGACAGACATGGGAGCTGGGCATCCCAGGGGGCGGTGGCCTCATGCTGCCAGCTGAGCTGCCCCAGGTGCCCACAGCTCTGCTGAGGCTCAGTGGCAGTGGGTGGGGGCACAGTTAGTGCCTCGGGGCCTGTGTGCCGTATGGGCTGTGGGGGGAGACTGTCTGTGTGCCCCTTTGCTGCACCATGGGGAGTCCCCCAAGCTGCCAAGATGAGCGTGGCCCATGGGGAGGGGCTGTGGGAACCCAGCTTCTGTAAGCCAGCGGCTCTCCACCCAGGTGCCCATTCCCCTCCCAGCAGTGGGGTGCCGGATGCCACGACGGGATGTTTGTTGTGGGCAGCGGGACCCATGGCATCTCGCTGCCTCTGGGGCCTGGGGAGGGTGTGGGGGCAGGATGGATCCGTGGGGCACCTCCTAGGGGCGGATATGAGGGGCTGCTGGAGCCAGGGCAGTGCCGCCTACCCCTGTATCCTGGGAGCAGGTCAGCAGTGCCCTCCCAGGCCGGCACAGCTCCCCTGTCGGGGGTCCCCTCAGACGGGTGTCAGGGAGCTCGCGGGCAGAGGGCCCATTCCAGGGGGCGTGGGATTGGCCCTGTATCACTGCGGGCGAGTGGGGCTCGTTCTGCATGGCTCCATCTCACCTCCGTGGAGTCATCGCAGGTCAGTGTCCCTTTGACTCCCGGCTCCATGACTCGCCAGCACCCGTGGGCAGTGTGTGCAGCTTGTGGGTGTCGCTTGCCGGAGAGGTGACCCAACCAGCAGGGCTCGTGGCAGGGCCGGCTCCCCGGGGAGTGTCCCTGAAACTCTGCCTGGCCCTGCCCCGGGAATGAATGGCCTGCTCCAGCTGCTGAGCTCACTGCCATGTGACCAGCCACCCGAGAGCGGCAGACTGTAAACAAACGCCGGCCAGCTGTTCCACCGAGCCCTGGGACTCCAGCCCTGGCTGGCGAGATGCAGGAGGTGAGTGGCGACGCGCCAGCCCCCCCCCCCCCTGTGCAGGCTGCACCAGGCCCTCTGCCTGCGAGCTCCCTGCCACCCGTCCGAGGGACCCCTGCTCACAGGCCCTGGGAAGTTGCTGGGGATTTTAAATGGCTCCCTGTGCCAGGGATGTGACCGGAGCCTGAAACTGACCAGGCTGGGTTGCTGGCATTGCCTAGGTGCCAGGGGAGCAGGACCCCCCACCCCTGAGGCGAGGGACACCCGGAGGGTTTGCAGTGACCGTGGTGGGAGTGTAACAGACAGATCTTACCCTGGTGCTGTGTGAGGAGCGGTGGGGTTTGAAGCGTGGCAGGCAGGGGGTGGGCTGCACACAAGGTAGCAGTGTGGGACAGGACATGGGAGGCGGGTGGTGTCTGGGGTGTGAGGCCAGGGCTCCCAGCCTGCAGCTGCCTCTGCGCTAGTGAGTCTCTGTTCCCAGTGGTGACAGGCGGGCGGGTGTCTGGGGAGGAGCTGGCGCTCGGTCGACGCTCTCCTGGGTTTGCCGAGGGGGTAGGAGCTAGCTGTGTGATGGGACATCTGGGCCCCCCATTGCAGTGACCCCTCACGGGCACCATCAGTAGAGGGGCTCAGCTGAATCATCCCCTGTGGCCCAGCTACCCTCTACCCCCCGGAGAGGCTGGGTGTGGGGGACGTTCCCTTGGTGTTTGATAGTAGCCCCCACAGACCCCGCTTGCAGCCGATATCTGTCCCCATACTCTGCCTGTCAGGTCAGAGCTGGCATAGCACACGTGTAAGTCATGGCTGCCTGGCATGCCAGTGCTGTGACACACGTGTGCAGGCAGGATGTGCCTCACCAGCTTGTTACAGCCCCCAGGGCTCTTCCCTGGCTCAGCAGTGAGCTCAGCCCTGTGGGATGAGACCGGGAAGCTGGGGTGCTCTCCACACCACCTGCCTGCTGGCACCCTCGTGCCAGGGACGCCCTTGAGAAAGGCCCCTGAGCCTGGCTCTTCCCAGCTCCCCATTGGCCATCCCCCCCCCAGGGGGGGCCGGCTGTCCCTCACGTGGTGCTTTGTCCACCCTTTTATTCGGTGCCCGAGCAATGGGGCTTCTGCCCTGCCTTGTCCATCCACCTCCTTCCCTCCCTCGCTGCTGCCTCCCTGGCCCCAGGATGCGCTGCCTCTGCTCAGCCCCAGAGATGTCTGCCAGTGCGGACCCCCCGCTGTCTCACCAGAGCCCCCCTAGCCTGGCCCGGCCCGGCCCAGGGATCTCTCATGCTGCAGTTGCTCCTAGACTCACCTCAAGGCTGTAACAAATCCCCAAGCTCCCTGGGGCTGGGCAGGTCCCCACTGAACACCCCCTGGGGTGAATCACCCTGGGGGGGGGCTGTGGGCTGCCCTGCCCTGGACAGCAAGGCAGCAAGGTGAGCGTGAGGATGAAGGGGAGCCCCCCACCCCCGCTGGGCTGAAGTCACCTGTCCAGTCTCCTGTCCCGCCAACATAGACAGGACCCAGGGCAAAGGGGGCGCTCCTGAGCGCCCCCCTCTGGCCAAGCAGGGAGCTGCATGGCTGAGACACCTTCCTCCCCAGGAGGGTGAGTCAGGCTGCGGGGTGGGTGGGTGGGGGGAAGCTCGCATCACTTCAGTCAGGCAAGGGTGCTTTAAAAGGGCCCTGCAGTGACGCAACATGGATCTAACGCCAGGCTTCAGGGCGGCGACCACGCTGCAGCCAGGGGTCAGGAGGAATCTCCCTGCCCCAGTGGTATCCAGGGCCACCCGGGGGGGGTGGGGGCAAGTGGGGCAATTTGCCCCGGGCTCCACAGGGGCCCCGCAAGCCCTGGCCTGGTGGCAGTCTGGGTCTTCGGCGGCATTTCGGCATCAGGGGGCCCTTCAGTGCTGCCTCAGACACGGAGCGACTGAAGGCCCCCCCACCACCGAAATGCCCTGCGAGCCCTGGCCCGGTGGTGGTCCGGGTCTCTGGCGGCATTTCAGCAGTGGGGGGGCCCTTCAGTGCTGCCGCAGATGTGGGGCGACTGAAGGGCCCCCCCGTCGCCGAAATGCCCTGCGAGCCCTGGCCCGGCAGCGGTCCGGGTCTCCGGCGGCGGGGGGCCCTTCAGTGCTGCCTCAGACACCGAAATGCCCTGCGAGCCCTGGCCCGGCAGCGGTCCGGGTCTCCGGCGGCATGGGGCCCTTCAGTGCTGCCTCAGACACCGAAATGCCCTGCGAGCCCTGGCCCGGCGGTGGTCCGGGTCTCCGGCGGCATGGGGCCCTTCAGTGCTGCCTCAGACACTGAAATGCCCTGCGAGCCCTGGCCCGGCAGCGGTCCGGGTCTCCGGCGGCATGGGGCCCTTCAGTGCTGCCTCAGACACCGAAATGCCCTGCGAGCCCTGGCCCGGCGGTGGTCTGGGTCTCCGGCGGCGGGGGGCCCTTCAGTGCTGCCTCAGACACCGAAATGCCCTGCGAGCCCTGGCCCGGCAGCGGTCCGGGTCTCTGGCGGCGGGGGGCCCTTCAGTGCTGCCTCAGACACCGAAATGCCCTGCGAGCCCTGGCCCGGCAGCAGTCTGGGTCTCTGGCGGCGGGGGGCCCTTCAGTGCTGCCGAAGACCCAGACCGCGGCCAGGTGCGTACAAGCGCCGCAGCTTCCCTGCTTTGCCGCAGGCCCCCTGAATCCTCTGGGCGGCCCTGGTGGTATCGCGTGGCACAGGGATTACGCCCATGGGGCTCTGGCCGCCAGAGCAGCCGGGGGCTGGACTGAGAGCACGTCTCTGTTCCAGGGGGGCAAACCCCCACATACCTCCAGGTTGAAGGTAGCTCGCAGGGTCTTTGAAGTGTGGCCCAGGCTTGGGGCAGGTGTGGGGAGGGAATACACCCTACAGGGCACTGTTCCCCCCCCTTCCCCCTGCAGTGCAGGGAGCGTGGAGGCATTGATTGTCCCTGGCCATGCGGGGTATTGATGGGGCCGGGCCAAGGCAGAGCGGGGAGCTCCGGGCTGGGAGGGGCGCTGGCCGTCCGGCCTTAGACATGGGGCAGCTTGGACAGTGCAGGCCGAGCTTCCCGAGGGGGTGCTCCGGGGATTGCTCAGGGCTTCGACAGGCCTCAGCCAGGGATCATGGGGGGCCGGGCTCTGGGAGTAGACCCGCAGCTGTTGCCTGGGCCCCCAAGTCACACCCCCCCTCTCCCGGGTCTGGTCTTCCGCTGGCCCTGGGAGGTGAAGGCTCTGTATCCCCTGGGCTGGCCGGGGGGGCTGCAAACAGCCAGGCTTCTCCATGAGGAGGGAGGGGATTGGGCCCCCCTGCAGCATTCACCTGGCCAGAGCATCTTCCCCTGCTCGGGCCATGGGGGCCTGGCTGGGGGCTGGGAGAAGGCCTGGCAGGTTTGCGGCTGGGCTGGCGCTGGAGGGGGGCTCTGCACCTCCAGGCACTGGTGGCAGCGGGCTCAGGCCCCTGGGGGGAAGGGTGGGAGGAAGCTCCACTGGGTCAGTTGCTCGTCCCCACGTCCTCCCCCACCAGGCCTCTGCCCTCTGCAGTGGTGGCTGTTGCACCTGGGCTCACAAGGGGTTAACACGCTGACCTTCACCTCCCAGGGCGGAGCTGGGCTCCTGGCTGGGTCACAAACAAAGGGGGGGGGCCTTGCCCTGTGGCCTGATTGTCCCTCTGGGGGAGACCCAGGCTGGAATGTGGGGGGTGGGGGGGACCGGCCGGGCGGGGGGCAGGGTTACCAACAGAAGGCTCCCCATTACAAGGGTCCCCTATTTCCTCTCCTCTACAAGATAAGGATTTGCTGAGCGCTGCAGGAAATACCCCAGCAAATGGGGGTGAGTCCTACTCAGTATTATTAATTTGATGATATGGGGGGGCAGGGGAGCTAAGAAAACAGTTCCTTATTTTTGAAATACAATGTTGGTGGGGAGCCCAGGGCTGGGACAGCAGGGGGCTGCGGGTCAGGAGTGAGGGGCGCTGGCAGAGCCGGGTGGGGGGAGCCCAGGGCTGGGATAGCGGGGGGCTGCGGGTCGGGACTGAGGGGCGCTGGCAGAGCCGGGTGGGGAGCCCCGGGCTGGGATAGCGGGGGGCTGCGGGTCAGGACTGAGGGGCGCTGGCAGAGCCGGGTGGGGGAGCCCAGGGCTGGGATAGCGGGGGGCTGCGGGTCGGGGCTGAGGGGCGCTGGCAGAGCCGGGTGGGGAGCCCCGGGCTGGGACAGCAGGGGGCTGTGGGTCGGGGCTGAGGGGCGCTGGCAGAGCCGGGTGCCGGGGAAGGTTGCTCTGGTCGGGGATATGTCCACGGCCTGGTACCGATGCCAGGGCTGCGTCGGGTACGCGGGTTGGGCAGCTGATGCTCAAGGTTGGGCCCTTGCTCGCAGGCGAAGGGTTCGTATAACCCGGCCCAGCCCCAGGCTTCTGCGCTCTCTGGGGTCCTGCTGGGGGGGGGGATGCCAGTGATGGAGGGAGGGAACCACACCCATGCCCCGGGGGGGCTGACCCCCACACGGGCAGAATGCTCTGCCCCCCCCCCCCGGCTGTGCCCGGCCACCAACACCCCCCCCCGGCTGTGCCTCGCGCCCCTCTTCTCTCCCCCCCCCCCCGGGCTCACCTGAGCCCCCCGTCCCTTGGGCTGGGCCTGCCCCAACACCCCCGGCTGTGCCTCTCGCCTCTATCTCTCCCCCCCTCACTCACCCCCCCCCCCCGTGGGCTGGGCCTGCCCCCAACACCCCCGGCTGTGCCTCTCGCCCTATTCTCTCCCCGGGCTCACCTGAGCCCCCGTCCCTGGGCTGGGCCCCGGCGCGGGGGCGAGCCGCCATCTTCCCCCGCTCGGGGCCGGCGGGCCGGGAGCATGTGCAGAGCGAGGCCGGCGGCCCGGCCCGGCCCGGCCCCATCCCCCGCCGAGCGCAGCCGCCTCTCGGCCTGGCGGGGGGCGCGGGCCGGGCTCTTGCGCCGCAGCCCCGGCAGCCGGGCCCGGCCCAATGGCGGAGGCGGCCCCTACCAGCGCCTGGGCCCCGGCCGGCAGGAGGACGAGGGGCCCGGCGCGCTGCCCGCGGTCGGCGGGGAGGCAGCGCCCGGCCAGAGGGTCAGTACCGCGCGGCCCCCCCGGGCACGGGCCCCAGCTCCCCGGGGAACGGGGCGCGGCTCTGCGGGGTGGGCGGGGGGGGACCCCTGTTCCGCACCCCCCCTAGGAGTTACCCCCTCTAGCATCCGGCGCTGGGGCAGGGGGGCAAAGGGCCCTCTCCTTAGCTAGGCTACTAGTCCACCACTGGCCCTTCGCCAAAGCCGGGGGATTGTTCTCCCCATTGAACAGCTGGGGAAACTGAGGCACAAGGAGGGGCTGTGATGTGCCCCAGCAAGCGAGGACCTGGGGTCCTGGCTCTCTGTCCCACTAGGACATGCAGCCTCCTCCTTTAAACGCGGGTGAGGGGCGTCTGGGTGCAGCCTGGGTGAGAGGATGGGGGCCGGCAGGGGCAGGGCTCTCTGCCCCGGGGCACCATCTGGATCTAGCCTCCAGCCGCTCGGTCCCTCCCCACTGCTGGCTTGTGCTCAGACCCAGATGGATCCCAGCACCCGTGAATCTGGGCCTTTCCTAGCCTGGCACAGGGCAAGCTGCCTCATGGGTTGGCACAACTGGCAGCGTGATTCATGTCTGGACTGAAGTGCAGCTGGGGGACGAGGGCTCCGAGCGGGGATGGCAGGAGGCTGCTGATCGGGGTTGAGGGGCACTGGCAGGGATGTGTGTGGCGGGGGATCAAGGTGCAGGGGAGCTCAGGGCGGCAGCAGCAGCGGGGGGCTGTGGGTTGGGACTGAGGTGAGCTGCCAGGCAGTGGGTGGAGGGGACCAGCCCGGGAGCAGGGGAGGTACAGGTGTGGGGAGCTAGCCCGGGACCTGGTGTGCTCTGGCCCCTGTTCTCTAAAGCAGGGTGAAGAACTGCCTTGGAAGGAGGCAGTCGGCTCCCCGTGTGGGGCTGCAGCCTGCCCTGTCCAGCCCAGGACCGAGCATCCTGGAAGCCTGGCTAGCCCGGCCCTGGCTCTGCTGCATCCGGGGAGGGAGCATGCTCAGAGTGGCTGGATCCCTGGCCCCGGGCTGGTCCGTTCCAGGCGGGGGCAGCGTGGGACAGGATTCAAGGGGCAGCAGGTGCGTGGGGGAGGGATAGAGGAAAGTGGAGCGAGCTGGGCGGGGTTTTCCCCAGGGCAGTGGGGGAGGGGGGTTGCCTGGCCTGGCAGTTCCCTGTCCCCCCCCTCCCCGCCCCCCCCAGCAGTCCCATGCTCTTCTGCTCTCTGCCATGAACTCCTGGGAACCCGAGCCAGGGGTCAGTGCTAGGAGGAGCAGCCTCCCCTGAGCACTATGGATGCCCTGCTGGGCGAGCGCCCCAGGTGGGTGGGTGGAGCAGGGGTGTTCTCAGAGCCGTGGGGATGGGGGCTGCAGTCACAAGACCCCGTGCCCGTCTGGGGGGGCGGGATGCCAAGGTAGTGCACAGCCGGGCCGCCAGCTCGCTGCATCTGCAGTCTTGGAGCAAGCCCAGGCCTCCAGCTGTTTCATGGATATGGGCAGGGCTGGGTGGTTCCCGCACAGGGCTGGGCCGCTGGAGCAGCACCGAGGGGTGTGTGTGGCCCAGCGTGTGCTGATGGATCCAGGCTGTATCCACACACTATGCCAACGAGCTCCTAGCAGGGCACGATGGGAGCGTGTTTCCCCTGCCTCTTGCCACAAATGCCTGGATCTAGTCTGGCTGAAGTGCAGAAAATGCTGCAGTCACTCCTGGCCCCAGGCGCCGGGGCATTGGTGGGCTCCCAGCTCCCCCTGGGGTGCAGTCGGACCCGCTGCACAGCTGCGTTTGCTGGGAGGAGCGTGAGCAGGTGCCGGCTACGGGCAGTCAGCTGTGTGGGGTGAGGTGTGTGCCCTTGTGGCTGGTGGATTCCAATGCTCCTCCCCCGTTCCTCCCAACCCCACGCCCTTTCCGTTCTTCTGTTTGCTTCACACCACCTGGGAACCTCGTTCATTTTGTGTGTTGGGCGTCTATTAAAGTAACTGGCCCTGTTCACCCAGGGAGGGAGTTTTGCCAAGTGGTTGGAGGAGTGGGGCTGGGCTCAGGACTCCTTGGTCCTATCCCCAGACTTGCCATCTGACCATGGGCAAGTCATTTAGGCCAGTATTTCTGGAAGCAGACAGTACCCTGGGGTGCGCTCGGGCCTGCCAAGCACCCTCTGCTCCAGCCACGCTTGCTGGGAACTGGGGTGCTGAGCACCTCAGAGAGTCAGACCCCAGTGGGAGCCCTGGAAATAGTGGCAGCAAAGCAGTGGCCAGCCTGTGAACATGCCGGCTTCTGGCCTGAGGGACTTGTCCTAGGTCAGAGTAGTAGATCAGTGAGGGCCGGGGCCAGCCCCTGCCATAAGTGGGCGCCCCTCTGTTGCCATTGGGCGTCTCTCGCGCTGTTGCGGGCTGGCAGCGTTGACTGAGGGCTGTTCCTTTGGGCTTCGCCATGTTGGATTTATCTGATTTTGTAGCTTCTTTTATCCTATGCACAGCATGTACCCTGCGGTCAGGACACGTGTTGGAAGAGATCTAACCACAGTACATTGCGGTCAATTTTTCTTAACATCCCCTCTTGGCACATTCGCGTGGTCCTGTGGCATAGGGTCACTCTCTGGGCACCGCCTTATGTCAAGAGTTTCTTAAGCCTATGGCTCAGCTGACATCTTACAGGCCTCAGCTTAGTACCCGGTGCATAACTTCTCCTTTCCATGAGCCTGCACTCAGATCTGCTTAGCACACAGGATTGTAGGTGGCCTGGCCTCGTCAGTCAGACGCACAGTAAGTGAACGAGAAAATGAACTAATTGGCTACCACTCCATGCCTCAGTTTCCCCATCTGTAGTGCCCTCCTCCTGGGGGTTGTGGGGCTAACCTTGCTTGTAAAGGGCTTGGGGGGGGCAAGGACCCAGAGTTCTTAAGGGGCGGCTTGGGAGACAGCTCCTCCCCAGGCAACAAGGCCAGGGGCAGAGGGGCCTCTGGAATAGGATGGGAAATACCCCCTCCACATCCCCTGCAGTCTCTGGGACCCACAAGCCTTCCTGCTGCTGGAGAGGTGGGGGGAAGGGCAGTGTGAGGGGAGGGTTGTATTGTGTAGAGGGGTGTGGGCGTATTGGGAGGTGGTGTTAGGGAAGGGAGGGGTGTATGTAGGGAGCATGGTGTTCAGAGGGGGTGGCGTGTAGCGGGTGCATTAGAGGGGGTGGGGTGTGGTGGGTTTATGATGGCAGGGGGGCGCTGTCTGTAGTCGGCGGGGAGCAGGGGAATGTGGCGGTGGGGCACTGTCCCTGAGCGGTAGGGAGTGGGGAGGACGCGTTCTGTGAATGGTGGGGAGCAGGGGAGGACATGGCAGGGGGGCGCTGTCTGTGAGCAGCAGGGGGTGGGGAGGACATGTGAGTGGCGGGGAGCAGGGGGGGTCTGTCCATGTGCGGCACTGCATGGCCCGGTCTTGGGCAATGTCCTGGGGCAACGCTGAGCCCGTGGTCAGGGCTGGGCGGGTCTCGTGCTTTCTCCACTCAGAGCGAGCAGTGCAGCAAGCAGCCGAATTGCCTGTAGAACCTGTTGGGTGGAGAGGGTGCTGCCCCGGCCCCGTCACTGCCGCGGGGCGGAGAGGGCGCTGTCCCCGGCCCCGTCGCTGCCGCTGGGTGGAGGCGCTGCCCTGGCCCAGTCGCTGCCGCGGGGCGGAGAGGGCGCTGCCCGTGGCCCCGTCGCTGCCGCGGGGCGGAGAGGGCGCTGCCCGTGGCCCCGTCGCTGCCGCGGGGCGGAGAGGGCGCTGCCCGTGGCCCCGTCGCTGCCGCGGGGCGGAGGTGCTGCCCGTGGCCCCGTCGCTGCCGCTGGGCGGAGGGTGCTGCCCTGGCCCCGTCGCTGCCGCGGGGCGGAGAGGGTGCTGCCCCTGGCCCCGTCGCTGCCGCGGGGCGGAGAGGGTGCTGCCCCTGGCCCCGTCGCTGCCGCGGGGCGGAGAGGGCGCTGCCCCTGGCCCCGTCGCTGCCGTGGGGTGGAGAGGGTGCTGCCACCGGAAGCCCCTCCGTTGGTTGCTTGTGGAGTGCTCCTGGCTCCGGCGGCTGCTGGCTGGAATCTGGCTGGGCCAGGGCACTGTGGGGATTTGTCTCTGCACTCTGTGTTTCACCCCTTCCCCATTGCGCTGCGCCTCACCCGCTGTCAGGCCAGTTTCTCAGCAGGGCTGTGCTAGGTTGACAGAGACCCACAGCAGTCAGCCCTGTCACCCCCCCGGGAGGCAGAGCAGGGGCATTATGGGGGAAACTGAGGCATGGAGCGACTTGACCAAGGTCACCCAGGGAGTCCGGCAGAGCAGGGAATTGAAACCAAGGCTGCCAATTCCTGAGCCCCGTCCTCTCCTCCCGCCTCCCAGGCACGTGCTCTGCCCACTAGCCTGCACTGCCTATGGTGGGGGGGTAGCAGGTTTGCCCTCTGTGTAGCCTGCGGCGTGGGGTCGTGCCAGCTGCACGGGAGGCTGGCTCAGATGCTGGCCTGCATGTTCGCGGGCGCAGAGCTGCAGTGTATTTGCAGCAGGGATTGATGGGAGAGAATCTCCTCTGTGGCTGTGGCATGGGGCCAACTGGGAGCCTGTGTCCCGGCCCCCCTTTGTGCCAGCCTGTGCCCTCCAGCATGCTGGCCCTGGGGACGGGTTCCCCTGCATACAGGGCTGGCCTTGCTCTGCCCTTGGCATGGCAGTGCCTGGCAGCCCGGAGCTGGCCCCCCTCCCCGCAGTGCTGCCTGGGCCTGCATGCCAATGAGCCCCTTGCTGCAGCTGCTGGGCGCTGTGTAATGGGGAAGCAGGAGACACCTGCTCCTGGCCGGCTGCCCTCCCCACACGCAATGCAGCTGAAAATCCCCTCCAGGCTCGGATGGGGCCTGCTCCTGCTCCTCGTCTCCCATTGCAGCTTGGGGGGTGGAGGTGCTCAGCCCCTGGCAGCATCAGGCCCATGCAGATGCCTGGGGGTTGCCCCCATCTCTAGGAAGCGGGGCAGCGACCATGCTGTGGCTTTGGGGCTGGGCTGGTGGCCGAGCCGCTCCGGTCTGGGAATAGTGCAATGAGTCTGCAGGCCTCAGCTCTAGCCCTGCTCCTCCTTCGCCCACCGTGCAAGTGTGAGCTGCTGCCCCAGCGCTGTGGGGCCGGGTGCATGCAGCAGCCTGGGGCCCTGGCCAGCCCCGGGGGGGTCTAGTGGAGAGGCTGGGGGGTGTTTGGAGAGCGAGGGGGGCAGGGCCGTATGATGCGTGACCATCTGCTCTTAGCGTCTGCGTGGGGGGAGGGACCAGCTGCTCCGAGCCGCACTGGCCGCTCAGGGCTTGAGTTGTAACACGGGTGCTGCCCCAACCTCCAGGCCCGTCCCCGCAGGGAAGCCCTTCGCTCCAGCGGGGGGCTGGGGCTGGAGCTGACTGGCACAGGCTACAGCGCGAGGGAGAACAAAGCCTCAGCCGCACCCTCAGAGCAGTCCAGTGCTGCTGCCCCCCCCCCCCGTGTGCCCCAAAGGGCCAGGCAGGGCGTCCCCCCGCTCGCTGGGTCCAAATTCCTGCAGCAGCTCCGCTAAGTGCAGGGCCCGGGCCCGGGCCGTGCCCCCAGGGGGCCGCGCAGATGTTCCATTAGCTGTTCCCGGCTCAGCAGAGCGTGGCAGGCCGGGGGCCGGGGGGTCAGACGCCAGCCTGGGTGTGTGTGTGAAGGGCTAGCGGCGCAGGGAAGACAGTGAGCCATGCGAGCTGCTGAGGATCCCGGCGGGGCTCGGCTTTGAGAGTCTGGTGGGTGGGAATTAGTGCCAGCCCCAAACCTTCCGCCCACCCGCCTGGGAGCTCACCGTTCCATGCGTGCCTGGCTAGGTGGCAGCTGCAGCCGCCCCGCCCCCAGGGAAGGGTGCCCCATGGGGACAGGAGAGTGCTGGGGGGCAGGCGCAGAGGCGACCGGCTTGGCAGCCCAGCTCGGTTCTGAGGTGCCCGTTGCTCCCCCTCTTGCCGCTAGGTTTGGGGGAGCTGCAGACGGGATGGTCAAACCCTGAGCGACTCACCCCTGGTGCTTTGCACACACGGGAAGACCCAGCTGGGGACAAGAGGAGGAGTTTGGAGCTGGGGGCTGATCCTGCAAGGGGCTAGGTGCTCTCGGCTGCCAACAACAACGACACAGCAGGGAGCTTGCTCACAGTCGGTGCTGGCCCCGGTACTGCAGCGTGGCGCTAGGGGGCGCTGGCGCCTCAGTCGGTGCCGGCCCGGTACCCTAGGGGGCGCTGGCCCCTCAGTCAGTGCCGGCCCCGGTACTGCAGCGTGGCGCTAGGGGGCGCTGGCCCCTCAGTCAGTGCCGGCCCCGGTACCCCAGTGTGGCGCTAGGGGGTGCTAGCCCCTCAGTCAGTGCCGGCCCCGGTACCCCAGCGTGGCACTAGGGGGCGCTGGCCCCTCAGTCAGTGCCGGCCCCGGTACCCCAGCGTGGCACTAGGGGGCGCTGGCCCCTCAGTCAGTGCCGGCCCCGGTACCCCAGCGTGGCGCTAGGGGTCGCTGGCCCCTCAGTCGGGGCCGGCCCTGGTACCCCAGAGCAGTGCCAGGGGTGCTGTGCTGCAGGGTGTGGGGTTCAGTAGAGGGCACTCTTCTCTCAGTCCATGCTGACCCCAATGCCCAGTGCTATGCTAGAGGGTGCTGTGATGTGGGGAGCAGGGAGGGGGGCTCAGCAGGGTGTGCTGGCCCCAAACCCCCAGTGTAATGCCAGGGGGCGCTGTGCTGCAGGGTGGGGGGCTCAGCGTTGGGCACTGGCTCCTATACCCCAGTATAGTGCTACGGGCACTGTGTTGGGGGGAGCGGGATGAGGAGGGGCTCAGTGCGGGCAGAGGCCCCTCAGTCGGTGCTGGCCCCAGTGCAGGGCCAGGGGGCACTGTGCTGCGGGGAGTGGGGGGCTCAGCAGGGGGCGCTCTCCCCTCAGTCGGTGCCGGCCCCGGTGCAGGGCCGGGGGCGCTGTGCTGCGGGGAGTGGGGGGCTCAGCAGGGGCGCTCTCCTCAGTCGGTGCCGGCCCGGTGCAGGGCCGGGCGCTGTGCTGCGGGAGTGGGGGCTCAGCAGGGGCGCTCTCCTCAGTCGGTGCCGGCCCAGTGCAGGGCCAGGCGCTGTGCTGCGGGAGTGGGGCTCAGCAGGGGCGCCCTCAGTCGGTGCCCCGGTGCAGGGCCGGGGCGCTGTGCTGCGGGAGTGGGGGCTCAGCAGGGGCGCTCTCCCCTCGGTCGGTGCCGGCCCGGTGCAGGGCCGGGGCGCTGTGCTGCGGTGTGTGGGGGGCTCAGCAGGGGGCGCTCGCCCCTCAGTCGGTGCCGGCCCCGGTGCAGGGCCGGGGGCGCTGTGCTGCGGGGAGTGGGGGGCTCAGCAGGGGGCGCTCTCCCCTCAGTCGGTGCCGGCCCCGGTGCAGGGCCGGGGGGCGCTGTGCTGCGGGGAGTGGGGGGCTCAGCAGGGGGCGCTCTCCCCTCAGTCGGTGCCGGCCCCGGTGCAGGGCCGGGGGGCGCTGTGCTGCGGGGAGTGGGGGGCTCAGCAGGGGGCGCTCTCCTCAGTCGGTGCCGGCCCGGTGCAGGGCCGGGCGCTGTGCTGCGGGAGTGGGGGCTCAGCAGGGGGCCCTCTCCCCTCAGTCGGTGCTGGCCCCGGTGCAGGGCCGGGGGGCGCTGTGATGGGGGGAGTGGGGGGCTCAGCACCTCAGTCGGTGCTGGCCCCGGTGCAGGGCCGGGGGGCGCTGTGCTGCGGGAGTGGGGGCTCAGCAGGGGCGCTCCTCAGTCGGTGCCGGCCCGGTGCAGGGCCGGGGCGCTGTGCTGCGGGAGTGGGGCTCAGCAGGGGCGCTCCTCAGTCGGTGCTGGCCCCGGTGCAGGGCCGGGGGGCGCTGTGCTGCGGGGAGTGGGGGGCTCAGCAGGGGGCGCTCTCCCCTCAGTCGGTGCTGGCCCCGGTGCAGGGCCGGGGGCACTGTGCTGCGGGGAGTGGGGGGCTCAGCAGGGGCACTCCCCTCAGTCGGTGGCCGCCCCCGTGGGGGGCCGGGCGCTGGTGGGGGTGGGAGGGGGCTCAGCAGGGGGCGCTCTCCCCTCAGTCGGTGCTGGCCCCGGTGCAGGGCCGGGGGGCACTGTGCTGCGGACGAGTTTATCTTGACCCACGTCTGGCAACGGGTGCTGAAGATGGGGGCCGAGGGGTATGAAACCTACCAGGTGCTTGATCTGGGGAAATGTGGCTGGGCCAAGCTCTCTTCCTCCCATCCCCACCCCACTTCAGCAGGAGAGGTCGGAAAGCAGCCCCCCACCCCCACCCCCACCCCGGAGCCGGGGCCGCAGCTGGGCGCACAGGCCCTGGGGGGCCGTTGGCCGAGGCAGAGGAGGGCAGGGCAGGCCAGGGGCTGGACATGGTGCGGGCTCGTCTCTCTCACGGCACCAGCCATCTCCATGGAGCCGTTGGCTGCGCCCTCAGCCAGCTGTTCTCCCGCGGGACCGGCTGGAACCTCGGGCAAGACAAGGGCGCAGTGTTAGGGAGCCAGGCCAGTGCTGCTCCCCCGGCTTGGACCGGGGACAAGCCCCCACACTGAGCCATCTGGCAGGTGCGCGGGGCAGGGGGAGCACAGGAAACGCAGCTGGGGAGGGGGAGACGTTCCCTGGCGTGACCTGGCCAAGTTCCCAGGCTGAATCTCAGGGAAGCAGGGACCAGCCCCGTCCCAGCTGGCGGGGGCTGCGGATGGGCTGCGAGATCCCCTTTGCTGGTGGTGCTCAGTGCTCGGAACTGGGCCTCGCTGGGCTCACCCGGCCACGGGGGCGTCGTTCAGCCGGGCGCTGGGCGGGCCCAAGGGTGGCAGGGCTGGCTGCTGCCCTGTGCTCTGCAGCCGTACGGGGGGAGATCCTGCCCCGGGTGCATGGCGCACTGGGGTCTCTCCAGCAGGGGCTGGCCACCGCTCTCCTCAGCCGCGCTGTCCCTGTGCCCAGAGCAGCTGGGGCCAGCCCTGCTAACGCCCGGCCGTGAAGCCAGCCTTCACCCCCCCACCACCACCTTAGGACTGAAGGGATGTTCCCTCCCCCCACCTTCCCACTCTGCTGTCTCATGGGAGCTCCCAGCCTCTGAGCAGGCCCAGGGCAGCCACATGCCTGTGGCCCAGCTCCGTAGGGCCAGCTGCAGAGTTCCTGCCCCGCCCTGCTGTGGCCTCCCTCCTTCCCCCCTGGCATCCACCTGGCATTGCACAGCCGGCTCCTGGCACTCGGAGTTCCCAGCCCGTGCGTCCTCCCAGCATTGTAACCGAGGTTCCCAGCCGTGCTGTCCCGTCCACACTGCAAAACGGCAGGGCTTGGACTCCCGATCTGGCGGGCCTCGGGCTCTGACCCACCCCCCTGGCAGGGTCCTCGACCCAGCACCGGACGGGGGTTCGGGCTCAGCCTGGGCTTAGAGAGCTGCTTGGGGTATGGGCAGGGAAGAGAAGTTGCTCCCAAGCCAATAGAGGGGCTGGGAATGGGCCGCAGGAGCTGAGGGACTCCCCAAGAACAGGGGCCATGGAGCTGGAGGTGCATGGAGCTCCCCTGATTTCACCGCAGGTCGGTGGAGCAATGGTGCCTCTGGCCCTGGTCCTAGCCGGACGTCCCCGGGACAGAAGAAGGCGGAGAAGGTCCTCCTCTGTGCACTCCGTGGTGGGCAGTGGTTAGTTCAGGGGTTGGTCTGGGGTCTCCCGTCTCAACCTCCGTCTCTCCGTGCGTGGCAGAGCCCTGGCCGCAGGCAGAGATTCGTGGGGGGCACTGTTTGGTAGGGTAGCGCCATCCGGCGCTGTGTGCACCCAGAGAGCAGACCTGGGCTCACGTCGAAAGCCCGGGCTCCTGGAGCCCTCAGGGACCTAGTGCATGAGGCTACAGTGGGCAGATCTCAGTGACGTCTAGGGGAGAGATTCCCACATTGACATGGGGTGTTTACTGACTAATAGTGCTTCGCATGTGCCCGTCACCATGGTATCTGAGCCCATGAATGCCTTTCCTTGGAGGCACACTAATAACGTGGCCTGCCAGTTGGGTTAGTAGCTTTCTCCCAATTGGGAAACTGAGGCATGCAGCCTTTTCCAAGGCCAAGCAGCATTTCCATGGCAGAGCCAGAAATAGAATCCTGGCTCCCAGTCATCTTGGCTTCTGAATAGCAGGGATCAGAGTGCGGGAGCTGAGCTGAGCGGTGGTTCCGAGCCTGGCCAAAGCGAACGAAAATAAACCCTCTGGGGAATGTGAACGCTGTGGCTCGGATATCCAGGTCGCCGCGAGCGGGCCGAGATTTTCCTTTCCTCAGTGCAGCCTGGGCGTGGGGGAGCAGGCTGAGAGGTGTCGCGGGGACATGCCTGGGGGAGGCCTGGAGACAGGGTGCCTTGTTGGAGGGCTAAGCGAGAGTGCAGGAGACTGAGGAGCTGTGTGAAATCCCAAGCCAGAGGCCCACCGGAAACAGCCTCTCCAACCCGCAGTTAAATCTGACCTCTTGGCTGCCGATCAAAAAGTGTTCCCTGCAAATACCATCGAGTCTCTGTTCCAGCCAAGCCAGCGGCCGGGGAGAGAGGGTGGGAGCCAGCCACCGTGGACCGGAGCGGAGCGAGGGGGTGGGCTCAAGACACACACACACACAAGCCCTGCAGTGTCCGGCCCTCGAAACCAGGAACCGCCTCTCGGCTACGGACAGGCTGCGGGGACCACAGAGATCGGTGCCCGCAGGAGGATTCTGGTTTTTTGGACAGAGAAGCCTTTAAAGCGCGGCTCAAAGACTTGCCGATGTCTCGCAGCCCCTCTGCGCGGATGTCAGGCTCAGCCGTGCCGTGACGCTGCGCTCCAGCCGCCTGCCCGAACTCCCCCGGTTACTGATCCACCGTGTGGGTTTTACGGAGGAGCTGTCCCCACGCAGTGGAGCCGAGCATGCGTGCCTGCGGGGCCCTGGGAGACTGCCACCCACCTGGCGTGGTGCAGGGCCAGCGGGCTGGCCGGGGTGCCACAGAGAGCCCGTGAGGGGCTGATCTGGGATGACACCCACACAGGCTCCTGGGAGATTCACCTCTCGCCGGGCGGGATCCTTTGACTCTGTCTAGAGGCTGTGGCTGTGCAGGGCATGCGGGGACAGCAGCCCCTCACCCAGCCTGGAGCTCCAGCGTGCTGCCAGGACTGGCACTCTGTGGAACCAGTGACAGCCGTGTAATGCCCGTGGCCCTGGTGGGAATCCTGGAAAGGCCCTTCTCCTCTGACCTGGTCCCCTTCGTGCCGGCAACTGGGGCACAGAGTGTAGGGGCCCCCTGTTCCCACCGGTGCCCAGCGTGGCGGAGGAGAGATGCGTCGCTTCGAGGTGCTGCGCCGCTCCTTCCCGTTCCTGGCCCGCTTCTGGGTCTATCGCGTAAGTCGATTTTGGCTCGGTTCCCATGGGTGAGTCGCCCGACGCGCCGGATCTGTGTCCCGCCCCTTCAGCCTGGCGGCCCTGTCCTGGCCGCTGCATGGCACGGAGAGTGAGCCGAGCCCTGGGGGCTGCGGGTGGCGTGGCAGGGTTCTGTGGGATGGGGGGCTGCGGCTGGCATGGCACATAGCACTGCCTGGCCCACCTGGGCCTTCGCAGGGGCAGAGCTCGGACGCCCCCCACCTGACTACCGGCCACAGGGAGCCCTGCACTATCCTTGGGGCTGCCTGCTCCGTGTGTCCCTTGCACCTCGCTGCATATGTTGGGCTGTGCCCCAGCTTGGCAACGGGGCAACTGCCCCCCCACCTCACGGGAGCTGGGACACTGGCTGTGCCCCGGCTGGCTGCACCCACCCTCCATATTTTTAGACCAGACTATACTGTGGGGAATTTTAATGGTTGGCTGTAACCCAAGAGCTGCAGAGACATAGCCCAGCCCCAGGCTGTGTCTGTGGATGGCGGGGGTGGGGGAGGGTCTGTGTTGGGGGGCTCAGATTGGCCTGGAGTGATACCCCCTAGATTGGAGGTGCTGCAAACAGAGTTGGGAGGGTCCTGGGATGGAGTGGGTGGGGGGCGAGGTGCTGGGTCCCACGGGAGGGGAGGGAGGGAGCACCCTGTCTTCCGCCTCTCGAACACTGTATGACCCAGCCCCCCATGGCGCCAGGCGCTGCACAGACCCAGGTGGGACCTTACAGCGGGAGGCTGCGGCCACGGCGCTGCCTGTGCCGAGGAGGGGTTCCCCTGGCAGCGCGGGTTGCCGGAGGTTGATGGCACAGCTTAGCTGGGGAGCCAGGGGACGCAGCCAGGCCGTAGGTGCAGCCAGCTCCGCAGAGCAGCGTGTCCGAGGGGGGCGTGAAGGGCAGCAGAGGTGGGAGGTACATGTCTGGAAGTGGAACAGGCAGGTGAAGGAGACCAGACAGGGCAGATTTGCAGCGGGGGGGCATCGGTCATTGAAGAGCTCTGCCCAGCACGGTGACTGCAGGGCAGCTGAGTGCTGTGGCTGGAGGGGCCCATGGGTGTGGGGCACAAAGGGATCCCTGCCTCTTCCCTGCTCGCTCCACCCAGGGGCAGCCCCAATGGCTTGGCTCGGGCAGGGCTGGTGCTTTCCCGGTTTGCCATGTCGTTTCTGGAGCGGATGTCAGGGTGCATGGGGTACAGACAGGAGCATCGAGGAGACAGCCCATACCTCCAGGGGCAGTAGGTTTCCTCTCCAAACATTAGGGAACAGCCCCCTCTGGGAGCTTGTGGCCTCTGCAGAGCCAGCCTGGGGTCACCCCCCTCTCGGAGTCGGCCCCCGAAGGGTCTCATCGCTGCCGAAGTGGTTGGTGAGTCCCTAGTGGATGGGGAAGGGAGCCCAGCTGGGCGCTGCCCTGGGCCTGGCCTGTAACGACCTTGGGTGCAGGATGCCAGGGGGATTTTGTCCCCCTCAATAAACACAAAGATGTGGCACCGCCTGCAAGCCATGTCCCCGTGTGGGCAGTGCCAGCCTTTCCTGCCACACAGAACGGGGAGCAGACCTCCACTCGTGAGGCGGAGCTGGCAGCCAGACGGGAGAACTGGAGCTGGCTGTGGACAGATGCTGCCAGGGACGGACAGACAGGCCCAGGAACAAGCTGGCTTTGAGGGGACGCCAGAATCTGGCTATGGAGCAGGGAGTGCGGGACATCCGTGGCCAGGCGCTGCTGGCCGCAGGGCCGGGATCAGGGTGGGAGGGGGGCACATGCTCTGTTTTATAACCCAGACCTGCCATCTCCAGTTTCCATCCCAGACATGGGCATGGGACGCAGATCTGCCCGTGCCTTGGCTGGAGCCGCGGTGTGTCGGCGGTGCCAGGGGGTGCTGAGCCCTGGTGGGCGGCAGCGTGAGTGCCTGGCACCCCGGCCAGCTGCAGCGGCCTAGCACAGCTGTGCTCTTATCCCTCTCTGTGCTATTGATAACCAGGCCCTTTGCTCGGGGATGCCGACGGGCACCATCTGGCTGCTGGGGAGGGCAGCAAACCCTCCTGGCCCTTCTCCCGCTGCTCTGCCCACTCTCTCCCCAGCGGCTGGGGTCAGGAGCTGCCTGTGTGTCCTGTTCCCCCCGCCCCCCATGCTCCCTGGGACTGCCCCCAGCTCGGGGGCGCTCCGTGCGCTGCAGGGGGCACAGACAGGCGCTGCTCCTGTGCCAGCAGCTGGCCTGGGCGAGCTCCGTGCTCCCGTGCCAGCCCAGAGCAGCTCCGCCAGGCTGAGCTCTCCCCATAAGCACACGTCTCAGCCGGGGTTCCCCTCTCCCGGGCATCGTCCCTGGACATGGGGCCTTCGCTGCAGGGGCAGTGGAGCCCGGCCCATGGGGGGAGGGGAATGCAGCAGCTCCCAGCATGCAATAGGCTTGGGTGTGAGCACATGGCAGGGGGAGGGGCTGCTGCTCCCAGCATGCACTGCTGCCTCTGAGCTGGGGCAGGGCAGGGAGCAGTGACCCGATCCCTGGGGCCTGGCTGGTGTATGTTGGGGGACGGGGCTCCCACTGGTTCCTGCTGGGGTGGATGGGGCCTGTCCTCTCTGCGCCCGGGAGGCGAGCGGCTCATTATTCTCTAGCGCTGGGTCTCGGGTTTGCCCCCATGGGCCCCTGCCTGGGAACCACAGAGCAGCCTCTCATACCCTTGTGGGTGGCGCCCGTTGTGCCCAGGGGTCCTAGCCAGGGTGGGGGCTGATGTGCTGGGCACTGCAGGGCCGTGGACTGGGATCCCCACGGGCGGCAAAGCTCCCTGGGCAGTCATGCACCGTGGGGTTTAGGTCTGGAGTGAAATCTCCCCCAGATGCCAGTTACTGCCCGGGCACATGGGGCTGGCAGGAGGAGAGGGCTTGGGCCTACCGGGTCAGATGCCAGCGGCGGAGGAGCCGAGCGACTGGCTGGGGTGGAAGGGTGACTGCTGGGAAAGGGGCTGTCACAGGGCCCTTTGTTATTCCCTGGTGAGGGGGGCCAGCTGGCAGTGCTCCCCGTAGCCCGCCTGGCAGCTGCTGGCACCTTGTCCGGCCCCCTGCAGGCACTGGGGTGCCCTGGTACTTCTGAAGGCTTCATGTAGCCGCAGATCCCCTCTCCCTGTCTGTCCCAGTCCCCCACTGCTTCGACCTCGGTGGCCCAGTGGCACTGGGATGGCCCTGCTGGCTCTGGGGTGGATCCTGTCCCTAGACAAGGCAATGGCCAATGTCTCACTGGCTTCTCCAGGAGCAAAATCTGGCCCCCGAGAATTTCTCTCCCCCTGGCTCTGCCCGTCCTGGTTGTGGCAGGATGCGTAGTATAGCCAAGTGTGCCCATCCCCGGCTGCTCAGCGACGTGGCTGCCGCCACTGTGACCAGCCCGCAGCCACTGCTTCAGCCGGCGCAGCTAAAGGGGAGACTCCAGTCACTATTAGCCGTACAGAGCCTGGGACACCCTCTGAGCTGTACGTCCCAGGCTAGCGATGCCTCCATCCGGGGCCCAGGTTGACATTCAGGGGAGCCAGGTCCCTGGTTGGCATGTGCTGAGACGTGGCAGGCAGTGCCCTGAGCTGCAGGCTGCCCCCTAACCCCACTGTCTCTGGTCTCTGCAGACGCTGCCCTGTAGCATGGAGTCGGAGGAGGGCACAGACTGGCTCCTGGAGCTCCTGACCGAGGTGCAGCTGCAGCAGTACTTCCTGCGCATCCGCGACGACCTCAACGTCACCCGCCTCTCGCACTTCGAGTACGTCAAAAATGAGGATCTGGAGAAGATCGGCATGGGGCGGCCTGGTGCGTATGACCTCTGACCTCCTCCCATGCCCCCAGCCCCAAGCTGCTCCTCCCTCACCCGCAATCAGTGCTGCATCTGTCTCTGCTAGGCCCCCACCGTCACTCTCCCGGCTCCCGGATCACATGGCTTTGTGGGAGCTCCAGGTTTGTTGTAGGGTTAACACCTCTCCAGCAGGGCCCGTGATCCTCCAGAAAGTCCTGCTGGGCTCCCTCTCGCGGGGTCTGACTGCTCTGGGCTGGGTGGAGGCGGATTCCCCTCTGGAGCTGGCGGAGGGGTGCCGCAGGAGGGAGCGGGGCGAGCGCTGTGACCATCTTTTGTCTCTGCAGGCCAGCGGCGGCTGTGGGAAGCCGTGAAGCGCAGGAAAGCCATGTGCAAGCGCAAGTCGTGGATGAGCAAGGTAACGCCTGGGAAGGGGCACCCTGGGATGTAGAGGGGGGGCTGGCGCAGCAGCCTGGTCCATGCGGGCATTGGGCCGTTCACGGGCGAGAGCCCTGGCACCAGCAGGGGAAAGGCAGAGCCGCCCCGGGACTGGCCCGAGGCTGCAGAGAGTGCCCCAGACACACCAGCGCAGCCCTGCCGGGCGCAGGGCAGTGGAGGCTGGAATTTGGCCCGGTGGCTTTAGATGCCCAGCAGCGTCGCCATCTGCTGCCTCCCACAGCCCTCACCACTGTCTGTCCCCCTGCTTTGAGGGGTAGGGAAGCTCCACACGCCCTCAAGCCAGGCTCTCTGCAGGATCCCCAGAGGGGAACATCCTGGGCTAGGGTTGCCAATTTTGGTTGGATGCATTCCTGGGGATTTCATCACATGACATAATAAAGATTAATCTTTAATTCCTGGAGACTCCAGGCCAATCCTGGAGGCTTGGCAACCTTTGCCTGGGCTGGGGCCGGGAGGCGCTCTGCCAATTGCTGGGGAGCAGGGGAAAGACGTGGGCGGCAGAGAGCCTGCTGGGAAATGTAGTCCTGCCGTTATCTGTGGTGCTGCCCAGCTGGCCGGAAGCTGGGCCTGCGTCTCCATGGGGGAATCCTGCGTGGGAGGCAGGGGCCAGTTCTCGGAAAATGGGGCTCTGGGACGTGCCCCAAGCCCTCCAAGTACCCGGGCTCCGCTGGGAGCTCATTTCCCAGCCTTTGCACCCGTTCTGGAAGAAGTGGGTGGCTGGCAGAAATTGACAGCGGCTGCAGGGTCCTTTGATGGCGAGGTCGTGGATTGCAGTGATCAGGCATGAGGGCAGCGACTGGCTGCCCCCGAGGTGCACGGGGCCCCCTGCGGGGCGCGGGGCGGAGGGTCAGTTCGCTGGGTGGCTGGGGCCGGCTCTGGCGTGCCCTGCTGCTGTCTGAGTGACGGTGTTCAGACTGGGGTTGCTTGTGTCACTGAGCATTGGTGAGTGTCCCTCTGCCCGAGGGGCAGGCAGGAAATTCCTTCCCCTGGTGATCGGTCTGTGCCCCTGGAAGCCAGTTAAGTGTTAAGTAGCCGAATACGCATCCCTGCCCAGCGCTGCCGCACACAGTGCCCAGGAGAGTCCGCTCAGGGTGCAGCGAGTCTGTCGGCTCCCAGGGGGTGCGTTCTGGTGCCAGCCCGGTGAGATTGGGGGGCCCGAGGGTGCTGCCCCCGACTCAAATGGGCGTCTCAGCCAGCGCTCTGCCCAGCCGCCATTCATACTGCCCGTGGTCTGGACCCAGCTTTCGTTCTCACTCACACGTCCGTGGCACTGGCGCAGTGCCAGGGTTGTGCCAAACACACCAAGGGCTGTGGTCCCTGTCGTGGAGAGCTGGGTCTCAAGCCAAGACGATGGGCACAGACCAGAGGAGGGTGCAGCCGGGTCAGCAGAGTGGGACCGAGGTAGGAAGCGTTCTGGGGCCGTCCGGAGCATGGCATCAGCCCAGCGATGCACAGGCTGTCTGCAGGGAAATGCAGCCACCTCTGGGGCAGAGCGTGGCAGCTGTGTATCAGCACCCAGCAGCCCTTGGGACATCTCCATCCTGCTGAAACTCCCGGAGAAATCAGCGCAAGGGGGGCTGTCATGGCCGGGGCACCTGGCCAGGGCTCATCTGAAAGAGGGCATCTCCTTGCACCCCACTGTCTTCCTCTTTCCGTCCCAAACTGCTGGGTAGCTTTGCTGTGTGCTGTTCCACAGCTGCTGTGCTCCACCCCAGAGGCAGCTGCATTGGTGGGCTCGGAGGGGCAACAGCAGGTGAAGTGCTGTGGATTCATGGGTGAGGGGCACTAGAGAACAGCTGCCAAGGACAGAGCTAGAGAAGTGCTTGGAGCCACCCCGCCCTTTGCCTACCACAAGGGCTTTGGTGCGATGTTCGTAGCTTGGCGGGACCCAACGGCAGCAGGCCTCGGTGTGCGCTACGGGGCTGGAGCAGGGTGCAGGGTCTCCCATTCCTCTGGGCCGGCCTGTCCCTCAGCAGGTTGTGGCCCTGGCACCTCTGGGCTGGCTCTGCCCACGCACCAGCCTGGGCTGCCTTTCCCTCCCTCAGCGTGCTGGCCCTTGGCGCCCGTTACAAAGACAGGTCAGTGCCCCGTTACAGATGGGGAAACTGAGGCACAGAGCTGGGGGTAGAACCCAGGAGTCCGGATCCTCCCAATCCTCTGCTCTGACCACGAGGCCGTGCTGCCCTAACCCTTCCTCCCACGGTGGGCTCTGCGGTCCCTGATGTCAGGGCCAGAGGCAGGTGTGTGTAGAAGGGTCGCCTGATGCTGGCGGAATCACGGGGCATTGACTGGTGGTGTCTCTCCAGCCCCAAGCCCACGTGCCTGTGACCCACGCCCCTGTTTGTCCATCCAGGTGTTCAGCGGGAAGCGCCCCGAGGCGGAGTTCCCGCCCCAGCCCCAGCCCACCTGCCCCAAGCTCTCCAGCCCGCCGCCCGCCGAGGAGGGGCAGCAGGCCCTGACCTGCCTGATAAGCGAGAGGGACCTGACGCTCTTCGAGAAGCTGGGGGACGGCTCCTTCGGCGTGGTGCGGCGCGGCGAGTGGGGCACGCCCACCGGCAAGACGGTAAGGGACCCGGGGCGCACCAGGGCGAGGCCAGCACACAGCCCGAGGGGCTCCGTGATCCCAGCAGGAGATGGGGCTAGCCTGGCTGAGGCCCTTCGCTGGGCTGGGGCAGCAAATCTGGGCTGGTCAGTTTCCCCGTCGGCGTCCCGTTGGTTCCACTAGCTGCAGCTGGGTCGGGGATCCCAGCGCTGCCGTCCACCCGCACCGGCCCCCCAATCTGCAGATGGCTCTGCCCCCGCCAGGGCGCCCACCCCGTGTGTGCCAGGCACTGCCCTGACACCGGTCCTCACGCCTGGCCCAGCACGCTCAGTCTCCTGGCCCACATGGCCCCTGCCCTCCACTCCGGATCTGCCGGGTGGACCTAGAGACTGGACCGGGACCACAAATTCCCTTCATGCAGGGCCTGCCTTTGGGTCCCCCAGCCTGAGGCTGTGCTGGGGCCGATACTCAGTGCAGCCAATGCCACCCCTTTCCCCATCACTGCCAGGCCTGGGGTGCGGCGGGGGGGCTGAGTGGCCCCCGCGGAGCCGCACGGTCCAGCGATCTCTCTGGGCTGTGTGAATACACGAATAATCCCAGGACGCAGGTTTGACGTCCCGCCCGTCCCCTGCGTGCCCGCCGCTGCGGCCTACCCCAGAGGTGAGCACATTGGACCCTGGGATGGGAGCTGCCGCAGGGTCCTCACTGCCCGTGTTTCCCAGCAGCTCAGCGTGGCTGTGAAGTGTCTCAAGACGGACGTGCTGAGCCAGCCGGAGGCGCTGGACGACTTCATCCGGGAGGTGAATGCCATGCACTCTCTGGACCACCGCAACCTGATCCGGCTCTACGGCGTGGTGCTCTCGCCCCCCATGAAGATGGTGAGTGCGGGAGCATGGGGGGGGGGCATTCACCCCCCGGGCGGCTCAGCCCCAAGGGAATGGCTGGGGGGGCAACTGCCTCTCTGGTGCTGAGAGCTGGGTCCTCCAGGCGGGACGGACCCCCAGGCCTGGGACGTAGCTGTGTGGGTGCAGAGCCCCCCGGCACTGTGGGGCAGGGACAGACACCCCCCCCCGCCATGGCTGTGTGGGCACAGAGCCCCATGGCACTGTGGGGCAGGGAGAGACACACACCCCTCCCAGGCCGTGGCTGTGTGGGTGCAGAGCCCTGTGGCACCACAGGAACGGAGCCCATCCCCATGGATTGCCCCCCCATCCCACTCTCCATGGCTGGGGCCTGACTCGATCCCTCTGCCCCCATTTGCCCAGGTGACAGAGCTGGCCCCACTGGGCTCCCTGCTGGACCGGCTGCGAAAGAACCAGGGCCATTTCCTCATCTCCACGCTGTGCCAGTACGCTGTGCAGATTGCCATGGGCATGGCCTACCTGGAGTCCAAGCGCTTCATCCACCGCGACCTGGCTGCCCGCAACATCCTGCTGGCCTCCAGCGACCTGGTCAAGATCGGCGACTTCGGGCTCATGCGGGCGCTGCCCAAGAACGACGACCACTACGTCATGCAGGAGCACCGCAAGGTGCCCTTTGCCTGGTGAGCCCCGCCTGGCACCAGGAGACGCCCACCAGCTGTGCGCATTTCTCTCGCAGCCCCCGCTGCCAGCTCGCCTGCCCGCAGGGGGCAGCTCAGTGCCTGGGGCCCGGTAGCTGTGGGGGGCTCTGTGCCCCCGCACGCCTCCTTGTCCCTCCAGTCTGTACATGGCAGAGTCTGCACCCGGAGGAGGAGGGGAAGGGGCAGCAGGTATCTGCTTTCTCTGGGGTGGAGTCTCCCTGGGGCGTCCCTGTCCTGCCAGCGCCATTCCAGGGAGAGGGAAGGGGTGTCCTGGGAGGCGGCTGGCTTGGCTGGCCCTGGGGCCCGTGTGGGGGGGGACCCGGAGGGCTGGAGCTGAGCGGGGAGCCCAGGCTGGATGGGGGGGCCTGCGGGCGCATCGGTAACTCTGCGAGCCCGTCTCTGCAGGTGTGCCCCGGAGAGCCTGAAGACGCGCACCTTCTCGCACGCCAGCGACACCTGGATGTTCGGAGTCACCCTCTGGGAGATGTTCACCTACGGGCAGGAGCCATGGGTCGGCCTCAGCGGCAGCCAGGTACCTAACACGGCCCCACGCCGAATGCCCTGGGGCCTGCGCTCTCGGGCCTGGCCCTCTGCCCCCCGCATATGGGGATTGCTGCCCCGGGCCAGCCAGCGTCCCTCGGGCCTAGCTGGCATCACTGCGCTCTGGCCCCAGGGCCGTTCCCGGCACAGCAGGAGGGAGGGGCTGTCTCAGAGCAGGGGGGCGTTGGGGCCCGGGGATCCCAGGGCGTGTTTTCAGGGGCTCCTCCCCCCTGGTGACGCTCGCACTGCACCCCTGAGGGAGCCTGCAGGGGAACAGCCAGCTTGTGCCTCTGGGCACCTGACAGGGCAAGTGCTGTGAGCTTCTTCCACACGCAGCTCTGCGGTGCCCCACTCCCAACCCACAGCCCCCCACTATCCCAGCCCTGGGCACCCCCCACACAGCTCTGCCGGTGCCCCTCACTCCCGACCCGCAGCCCCCCACTATCCCAGCCCTGGGCACCCCGCACGCAGCTCTGCCGGTGCCCCTCACTCCTGACCCGCAGCCCCCCACTATCCCAGCCCCGGGCTCCCCACACGCAGCTCTGCCGGTGCCCCTCACTCCCGACCCGCAGCCCCCCACTATCCCAGCCCTGGGCACCCCGCACGCAGCTCTGCCGGTGCCCCTCACTCCCGACCCGCAGCCCCCCACTATCCCAGCCCTGGGCTCCCCACACGCAGCTCTGCCGGTGCCCCTCACTCCCGACCCGCAGCCCCCTGTTACCCCAGCCCTGGGCTCCCCACACGCAGCTCTGCTGGTGCCCCTCACTCCCGACCCACAGCCCCCCCCATCCCAGCCCCGGGCACCCCACACGCAGCTCTGCCAGTGCCGCTCACTCCTGACCCGCAGCCCCCAGTTACCCCAGCCCTGGGCACCCCGCACGCAGCTCTGCCGGTGCCCCTCACTCCCGACCCGCAGCCCCCCGCTATCCCAGCCCTGGGCACCCCGCACGCAGCTCTGCCGGTGCCCCTCACTCCCGACCCGCAGCTCCCTGCTAGCCCAGCCCTGGGCTCCCCACACGCAGCTCTGCCGGTGCCCCTCACTCCCGACCCGCAGCCCCCCACTATCCCAGCCCTGGGCACCCCACACGCAGCTCTGCCAGTGCCGCTCACTCCCGACCCACAGCCCCCCACTATCCCAGCCCTGGGCACCCCACACGCAGCTCTGCCGGTGCCCCTCACTCCCGACCCGCAGCCCCCCACTATCCCAGCCCTGGGCACCCCACACGCAGCTCTGCGGTGCCCCACTCCCGACCCGCAGCTCCCTGCTAGCCCAGCCCTGGCCCTTCTTCATCAGAGATCCCTGAAATGGGAATGGACTGAGACCTGCCTGATGGATTTTGGCTTGGGAACTAGGGCCGGGTTTGAACGGGGTCTCCAGGCTGGGGGTAAAGCAGGTTGGCCCCGATGCCCCCTGTGCGGGGAGGAGTGGTGGAGCTAGGGAGCCAGGGCCCCTCAATTCTGATGGCTGGCGCCTGCCCCTGGCTGTACGTCTCCCAGGTGCCTGCGCCCTGTCCTGTCCCAGGGGCACCCTTCAGCCAGGCAGTTTGATTCCTGCTCTTGCTGGCAGGTTGATGCCCGTCGGTTGCACTGGAAGGGGACTCTGTGCCCCTCACCTGACCCAGCCAGCCTGTGTCCCGCCCTGCAGCTAATCCGTGCGGCTCGTCCAGCAGGATTCCTTACTGACGGGGAGGGCCTGGCCCCATGCAATAACCCGCCGGCCCTGCCCGCCCTCAGGCCTCTCCTGGGCAGGATTGAGGCCCCGCCCCGCTGTGCCAGCGCCTCAACCAAACCCCCGTCAGGCAATCTTCCTCCTGCGCCTGGCCAGTCTCCGCTCCCACCTCTGCTGCTGCTCCCGGGGTGCCTCGGTGTGACCCTGTCCTGCCCCAGCACCTTCCCTGCCACGGCCGCCCAAGCCCCCTCTGCTCTGCTGCCCCGTGCCTGAGCCTGACTGCGGCGTCGGCCCTCCATGCCCACAGATCCTCCACAAGATCGACAAGGAGGGCGAGCGGCTGCCGCGGCCCGAGGACTGCCCGCAGGACATCTACAATGTCATGCTGCAGTGCTGGGCGCACAAGCCCGAGGACCGGCCCACCTTCTTGGCCCTGCGCGACTTCCTGCTGGAGGTAGGCGGCAGGGGGTGGGAGGACGGCTGGCCCTGGGGTGCGTGGGTCCATGCCCCTCTGTGCCAGGCGGCCCAGGCGTCACCCCCGGAGCTGTACGCCAGGCACTGAGCCCCTGCAAATCCCACCCCTGCCGGAGGAGCCGCCGGGGCTGCCGCTGCTGCCAGCTGCGCCCCTTCCTGCGGGAGCCCACATACGGGCCAAGCTGCTCAGAACCCTGGGGCCCAGCCCCCTTGGTTTCCCGGGAGGCTCTGGGCCTAGGTGCAGAGTGTGGCCCATGGGCCCGCAGGTGCTGGCCGAGCCGGCCGGAAGGAGCCCCAGGAGCTCCCCCATCTCTGCCCCTCCCTGCCGGGCCCCTACTCTCTGCAGAGCTGGGGGGGGGAGTGACGTGCCTCAGCTCTGGTGGGGGACAGACTCGACCTGGCCGCTGGCCAGCACCCCATGGGCCTTTGGCAAGGAGCACACTGTGCCCATGTGACGTTATTGATATAAACTGGGACCATATAGAACATGGTTTGCAACCAAGGTCCTGTAGTGGCACCAAATCTTAGGTAAAGGGGGTCATATAAGGTGTCTAAGACCAGGTTATGGGTTGCTGGTTATGATTATGCTGTCTGTGTGCATGTATCATTTTGTAGTTGACGTTATAAGTATTGGCTCTGTACTGTCTGTATTTTGTATTTGTGCTCTGCTTCTGGGTGAGACCCCAGACAAGTTGGTGTCAGCTCTGCCTAGCCTGCTTGATGGCCCATTAAGGACCATCAGCTACACAATTGACCCATGGAGAGAAGGCAGATACGCCTTGTAACTCAGCAAAGTGTGCAGGGACTTGCCCATGTGACGCCAGACTCCATTTTGCTGTAATTTTCCACAGTAAGAACAAAGGTTCTTACACCTGGAAAAGCCTATATAAGGCTGATGCCTCATCTCCATCTTGTCTTCAATCCTGGTTCTGACCTCTGGAGGGACTTTGCTACAAACTGAAGCTCTACACAAGGGACTGAGGACCCATCCCAGCTGGGGATGTTCCAGAGATTTGATTTGAACCTGCAGTTTATTCCATCACTGCTACAAGCCTGAACCAAGAACTTTGCCATTACTGTATGTAATTGAGTCCATTTAACCAATTCTAGCTCTTATCTCTATCTTTTTCCTTTTATGAATAAACCTTTAGATGTTAGATTCTAAAGGATTGGCAACAGCGTGATTTGTGGGTAAGATCTGATTTGTATATTGACCTGAGTCTGGGGCTTGATTCTTTGGGATCGAGAGAACCATTTTCTTTTATTGGGGGGTTGGTTTTCATAACCATTCATCCCCAGGACGAGTGCACTGGTGGTGATACTGGGAGACTGGAGTGCCTAAGGAAATTGCTTGTGTGACTTGTGGTTAGCCAGTGGGGTGAAACCGAAGTCTTTTTTGTCTGGCTGGTTTGGTTTGCCTTAGGGGTGGAAAAACCCCAGCCTAGGGCTGTGACTGCCCTGTTTGAGCAATTGGTCCTGAATTGGCACTCTCAGTTGGGTCCCGCCAGAACCGCATCGTCACAGTGGCATAGTCGTGCTTGGATCCACAGAACCAGGTCAATTAAGCTTTGGGTCAGAACCCCACGCTATCCAAATTCGAAATTTGGGATTGAGAGTTTGGTGGGTTACAGATCAGTGACCATGAGACAGAAAGCATCAGGAAAAGCAATGAAACTGCAAGCCTTGAGAGACAGCCTGCAGTTTGAACATGAGCAAAAACTGGCAGAAATTCGAATGGAAGAGAAGCAAGCCTTGGCCCAGCTGGAGAAAGAGGCTACTGAGCGAGAAGAAAGAGCTCGTGAAGGGCATCTGGAGCTTCTGGCTGCTGAGAAGGAAACGGCTAGACTCTGGCTCCAAGTCAAAAAAGCAAGGGAAGAACAGCAGAAACTGTATCCTCTTAAAAATCCAGTTTATAGTTACGTTGATCTGTATTACTCTGGGCAGTTTTCTGTGTTTAATCAATTTTACTGTGGCCATGGAGAGGGGGATTCTAACCTGGTGGGTAATAGCTGTGTGTCTATGAATGGAGTTTCTGAATGTCTGTCTAATGTCTCAGAAGGAAATCTGGAGTTAGATCAAGAGCAGAAAGATCTCATTGGTGAGGAAAATGTTTCTCAGGAGCAAATTAAAGTAGATGGTCAGGTGAAAGCCATAACTGAGGAAGGAAAGGGTAGATTTGTGATGGGTGATGGATTGGTGGCTAGTGCAGCTTGTAAAAGGGAACCTGAAATGGGTAACTGTGATTTGCTGGAAGTAGCTCAGTGTAGTGGAAAAAAGCAGCAGCTTGTCTGTTGGGAGTGGCAATGGGCCTGGTAGGGAAAGTTTGAAGGAGCCTAGGCAGCCTTGTGAGCTGGTGGCTTTGTCTAATCAGCAGTGTGGGAAGACAAGGATAGTGGAAGATGAGTGTCCCTATCCCTTACCTGTGTCCTGTGTGGAGAAATGTGACAGTGAAGGAAACGTGCCTGTGTCTGTCAGGGGTATTGACTTGCCTATGCTACCTCAGTCTCCAAGCAGTTGTCCATGAACAGCCCTGTGTGCTGGGACAAGGGAAATGAAATCCCAAGCTGTATGTCTGGTAAAGGAGAATGTGTCTCCGGCTCTTCTGTGTCTGTGGAGCAGACAGAAGGTGCCTTTCAGCCTGTGATGGTTGAGGGTGATTCAGTTGTCTCAAAGTTGGTTGTAAATACAGCTAAAGCCCAGGAAGGGAATGGTCCTAAGTTTGTGTCTGCTGGGGAGAATGGCCCTGTAACTCGGTTGCATCCAGTTAGTGTCTTAGCAAAATCCCAGAGACCAGACAATTCTGGTGCTTGTAGTTTGCCAGTTGCTAATGTGTGGTTGGAAAAGGGTGTAGCAACTCTGTCTGATCAGGGTGATACCCTAGCCAGGGCACAAGGGGGGCAAAAAGGTAATTTAATTGTGTTACCTACTGACAGTTTGACAACTTGTAGCAAGAAGGAAAAGATTCCTAAACTTGTTCCAGGCCAGAGAAAGGAGATTGCTTCTAACCGGTTATCTAGAAAGTCTATAAGTTTGCCTAAAAGGGGATTGTGTAGAGATCTGCCTGATGGTCCAGAGGTGATTCTGAATGTAAGTGAGACCCAGAAAGAGTCTGTGATTGCTCAGGAAAGGGTTCCTTTAGAACAAGGCTTAGGTGAAGCGGGGAAGGGCAGAATTTCTGAGAGGGGTGAATTGCTGCTTAGAAAAGCTCATAAGGAAAGGAATCCTCGTGGTAATCTGCGCAAGCAGTTTACTGCAACTGAAGGGTGTGAAAGTGATTTAATCAAGGAAGTTTCAGTTCCTAACAGCCAGAAATTTTCTGTTGTGAATGGATCCACTGACTTTCCTTTTGAGAGATCCAGTGTGGGCAGCTTTGAAAAGGTCTCAGATGGAGTAAGAGCTGTTAAAAAAGTTAAGCAGCCATATAACCAGGTGGCTGTGTGTGGCCAGCTGGTTGGGAAGACCATGGTGTTGGAACAGGAATGTCTCCATGCTGAATCTGTAAGTGAGCAGTCTGTGCTTCAGGGTCTGAGGACAGATTCAGTTACTGGTGTTTCAGAGCAGAACAGTTTTATGGCTGAATGCTTGAGGATGCAGGGGAGAGCAAGCCAGCTCTCACCCTCAGACCCTTTGGATTTGTGTGGTATCTCTGTAAGACAAAGTCCAGTCTTGGAATCCATAGCAGCTAAGGAGTTAAAAACTAGTATCAGAGGGGTAGCCGTGTTAGTCTGGTTCTGTAGAAGCAGCAAAGAATCCTGTGGCGCCTTATAGACTAACAGATGTTTTGCAGCATGAGCTTTCGTGGGTGAATACCCACTTCTTCGGATAATGCAAATTACCTGCCTGTCTGGGAGAAGAAAGACTTGCTAATAGCTGTTAGCGCAAAGAGCCCACCCCATCAGCCAGTGACTTCTGTTAGGCAAAATAGATCCAATCCACTGTTGTTCAAACCAAGTTTTACCTTGAGTTTGTAAAGAGATTCAATCATGTTATTGAACATGACTTTGATAAACCATTTCTGTTATACACTAATACGGCCTATAGCCCAACACTAGCTGTAGTGAGACAGACCCAAGGAGGGGGAGCTCTTGGGATGCAGTCAGTGATGTTCGTGTCATCCCTTCCTGCATCAATTTTGCTTTGGGGGTGTGACGTTATTGATATAAAGTGGGACCGTATAGAACATGGTTTGCAACCAAGGTCCTGTAGTGGCACCAAATCTTAGGTAAAGGGAGTCATATAAGGTGTCTAAGACCAGGTTATGGGTTGCTGGTTATGATTATGCTGTCTATATGTATGTATCATTTTGTAGTTGAAGTTATAAGTATTGGCTCTATACTGTCTGTATTTTGTATTTGTGCTCTGCTTCTGGGTGAGACCCCAGACAAGTTGGTGTCAGCTCTGCCTAGCCTGCTTGATGGCCCATTAAGGACCATCAGCTACACAATTGACCCATGGAGAGAAGGCAGATATGCCTTGTAACTCAGCAAAGTATGCAGGGACTTGCCCATGTGACGCCAGACTCCATTTTGCTGTAATTTTCCACAGTAAGAACAAAGGTTCTTACACCTGGAAAAGGCTATATAAGGCTGATGCCTCATCTCCATCTTGTCTTCAATGCTGCTTCTACCTCTGGAGAGACTTTGCTACAAGCTGAAGCTCTACACAAGGGGCTGATGACCCATCCCAGCGGGGGATGTACTCCAGAGACTTGATTTGAACCTGCAGTTTATTCCATCACTGCTGCAAGCCTGAACCAAGAACTTTGCCATTACTGCATGTAATTGAGTCCATTTAACCAATTCTAGCTCTCATCTATATCTTTTTCCTTTTATAAATAAACCTTTAGATGTTAGATTCTAAAGGTTTGGCAACAGCGTGATTTGTGGGTAAGATCTGATTTGTATATTGACCTGAGTCTGGGGCTTGATTCTTTGGGATCGAGAGAACCTTTTTCTTTTATTGGGGTGTTGGTTTTCATAACCATTCATCCCCAGGACGAGTGGGACTGGTGGTGATACTGGGAGACTGGTGTGTCTAAGGAAATTGCTTGTGTGACTTGTGGTTAGCCAGTGGGGTGAAACCGAAGTCCCTTTTGTCTGGCTGGTTTGGTTTGCCTTAGGGGTGGAAGAACCCCAGCCTTGGGCTGTGACTGCCCTGTTTGAGCAATTGGTCCTGAATTGGCTCTCTCAGTTGGGTCCCGCCAGAACTGCATCGTCACAGCCCAGCTGGGAGCACCTGTGGTCTGGAGACTTTCCTTCTGCTCAGCATGGCGCTGGGAGGGGAATGCGGCCTGGTGGTGAGAGCAGGGGGCAGGCCCCACTGCAGAGTCACTGTTAGGGGGGAGTTCTGGCCGTAGGAGTGGCCTGTGCTCTGCGGGCAACCCGCCCCGTGCAGCTGGAGCAGGGAGGGTGCAGTGTGGCTCCGGTCTGGCTGGGGCAGCTGGCTCCATTCCTGCGAGTTGGCTGCTTCCTGGCCTGTCATCAGCCTGGCCACTTGGGGCCCACGACTCCAGATCTGGGTGTCTGGCCTATCGCAGCGGGCCCGGCCCAGGGCCCTTCTGGGCACAGGCTCCTGCTGTGAGCTCTCACCCGAGGGTGGGTCGGGCCCAGCCGTAGCGTGGACGGCTCTGGGGGGCCCTGGCGCTGCCAGCCCTCACCCCCGGCTCTCTGCCTTCCCAGGCCCAGCCCACGGACATGAGGGCCCTGCAGGACGTGGAGGAGCCGGAGAAGCTGCACATCCAGATGAACGACGTCATCACAGTCATCGAGGGCAGGTATCTGGAGAGGCCTGGGGTGGAGAGTCCTGGGGCGGCTCCACACCGGCTCCTTCCCCCTCCCCCCCCCGCTCCCTCCGTCCCCCTTCCCTGGGGCGGCTCCTCAGCCAACCCCTCCCCCCACTCCCCTCAGCCCCCTTCCTCCCTTCCTGGGCGGCTCCTCAGCCCACCCCTCCCCCTCCCCTCAGCCCCCTTCCTGGGACAGCTCCTCAGCCAACCCCTCCCCCACTCCTCAGCCCCCTTCCTGGGGCAGCTCCTCAGCCCTCCCCTCAGCCCCCTTCCTGGGCGGCTCCTCAGCCAACCCCTCCCCCCACTCTCCTCAGCCCCCCCTTCCCTGGGGTGGCTCCACCCCAGCTCCCTTCAGCCCTCCCCTTCCCTTGGGCGGCTCCATGGCCTCCCCCCACTCCACTCCCCTCAGCCCCTTTCCCTGGGGCAGCTCCTCAGCTGGCCCCACCCCTCTCCTCTTAGCCCCCTTCCCTCCATGCTCTGAGTGCCCGTAGTTGGAGTGGGGTGGGGGGTCGGTTCCTGGCCTGTCACTGGCCAGACTCGGCTTCTGGCCCCGGCTGTGCCCCCAGGGAACGCAGCCCGGCCTAGTCCCCCGGCTGTGTGTCCCCAGACTATCGCGCCGGGTGCCATGACAGGCCGTGTCTGCTCAAGGGCTGAGGGGCGATGGCAGAGCCGGGGGGGGGGCAAGCGGCTGCAGGTCGGGGCTGAGGGGCGATGGCAGAGCCGCGGGGGGCAGGGGGCTGCAGGTCGGGGCTCAGGGGCGATGGCAGAGCCGTGGGGGGCAGGGGCTGCAGGTCGGGGCTCAGGGGCAATGGCAGAGCTGGGGGCAGGGGCTGCAGGTCGGGGCTCAGGGGCGATGGCAGAGCTGGGGGCAGGGGCTGCAGGTCGGGGCTCAGGGGCAATGGCAGAGCCGCGGGGGCAGGGGCTGCAGGTCGGGGCTCAGGGGCGATGGCAGAGCCGGGGGGGCTGGGGGCTGCAGGTCGGGGCTCAGGGGTGATGGCAGAGCCGGGGGGGCAGGGGGCTGCAGGTCGGGGCTCAGGGGCGATGGCAGAGCCGCGGGGGGCAGGGGGCTGCAGGTCGGGGCTCAGGGGCGATGGCAGAGCTGCGGGGGGCAGGGGGCTGCAGGTCGGGGCTGAGGGGCGATGGCAGAGCCGGGGGGGCAGGCGGCTGCAGGTCGGGGCTGAGGGGTGATGGCAGAGCCCAGGGGGAGTCCAGGGGCTGCAGGTCGGGGCTCAGGGGCGATGGCAGAGCCAGGTGGGAGCCCAGGGGCTGCAGGTCGGGGCTCAGGGGCGATGGCAGAGCTGCAGGCGGGGCCCATGCTAAGCTCTGGCTGGCACTACGGGGGGTGCTGTCTACACACAGGGTTTGGCTGCCCTGATCCCTGGGGTGAGGCTGCGCTGCCCTGGGCCTCTCCCTCTGGGCTCCCCCTGGCTAGCTCGGGGCAAGGCGCTGCTCAGAGCCAGCCAGGCTGTCCCCGGGGGCTGAGTCCTCCCAACACCCTTCCAGCGGGGGCAGAGCTGTCCAGTGCGAGTATCCTCCCTCTGCCACAGATGGGGAAACTGAGGCCCAGCGAGGGGAAGGGCTACGCACATGGTCCCCCAGCAAGTCAGTGGTGGAGCTGGGACTGAAACCCAGTAGTCCTGCCTCCCAACGCCCCTGCTCCAACCACTCAACCCCACTCCCTGGGCGCCAAAGATTCGAGCGCCAGGGACTCTGAGTGCCCGCAGTGTCAGGTCAGACATCGTCCTGTCGGCACTGGCCCCGCCCGTCTCCGGGGCTTGTCCCTCGGCTGTGGAACCGAAGGATGGGCCCGGAGAGGGAGCCTCGGTGCCCAGGTGCCGTTCCCACCCGTTACATGCTGCGAGCCACTGCTCTGCCTTTGCCCGTCCCCCGCAGCCCTGGGTGAGTCACTTCCCTGGGTGCTGCTGCACTTGTTACTTTGCCTTTGCCCTCCCTTGTGTGCCGCCGGAGCACGGCCCTCAGCACGCCCGCCCCCGCCCCCGCGGCCACTCCTGCTGCCCACGGTTATCTGAGCCGACGGGAGCGGGAAGCGACGCCGGGGCTAATCTGCGACGGCTTCCCAGAACTGAGCAGCGGGGACGGGAAGGGGAGAGAACAGCTGCTCCTTCCTGAACCCCAGCGTGGAGGGTCCCGGATGCCCCAAGCCTCCTGTGCGCTGGATCGGTGGCTTATGGGTGGGTAAACTGAGGCACAGAGTGGCGATCGTGACCAGAATTGAGCTGGGATCTCTTAATTCTCAGGAGCCTCCTGCTTCCCATCTGCTTTGCTGCTGTCCTGCCCCCACGCTGCCCTGTGCCTGTGCTGGCACAAGGGGCAGGGGTCGAGAGTCCCCATCCCTGGGCGTTCTGGGCATGCCAGGCAATCTGGTGCCGCCCATCTCGGGCCTTCATTCCCAAGTGGCCCCCAGCGGAGGGCTGGAGAAGAGGACAGGGCATTTGGAGACTCTCCAGAGGTCTCAGGACCGAGTGAAGGGTTTGGGAGGCAGGCTGGGGGCTGAGAAAGGTGGCTGGTGGAGGGGCTGATGGCTCTGCAGTGGTAGAGGAACCAGGTGCAGAGGGTCTCAGCATGGGGGGAGGGATGGCTCAGTGGTTTGAGTATTGGCCTGCTAAACCCAGGGTTGTGAGTCCAATCCTTGAGGGGGCCACTTAGGGATCTGGGGCAAAAATCTGTCTGGGGATTGGTCCTGCTTTGAGCAGGGGGTTGGACTAGAGACCTCCTGAGGTCCCTTCCAGCCCTGAGATTCTAGGGGGGGACAGCTGGTCCGGGCGGCCCTGCTCCAGGGCAGGAAGAGTGCAGCCCAAAGAACACGGCTAATTACAGAGCCCCATGGTGCGTTTGGTGGTATCCCACCCAGCGGGTGTTTGTGCAGGAACATGTGTGTGTGTCTAGAACACACCCCATGGGATGTAGACACAGAATCCTGCCAGCTTTCCCCTCCAGCTCTGCCTGCACCCCTGAATCCAAGCCTGCAGCCCCCCGTCCTGCTCTCACAGCCCGAGGAGGGGGATCCCACCCCGCCCGGGCTCTCCCGAGGGCAGCAGCCTCTGCTGCGGGGGCCGTGCAGTTCGTCACGGCAGAGGGGATGAATCAGGCAGGACTGTGTGTCTTTAGGGACCGGCGATGACTCTTGCACGAGGGCTGGCAGTTTAATTGCAGGGAGGGATTCGTCAGCGGAGCCAGAGCGGAGGGTGTAGTTAATGCAGAACCAGTGTGTGCACGCCGCCCCGATTGCATCATGGTCTGGGGCCGGGGCTGAGCCGCTCCAGCTGCCGGAGCTGGCAGGTTCAGCCACTTCCAGGCAGACGCTCTCTGGGCCACACGCCGGGAGCACGCTGGCCCCGGCGCGGGGCTGGGCTGCCCGCCCGCAGCGAGGAGCCGGTTCGGCGTGCGCCTCATTCCCCAGGAGACCCGACGGACCCGTCTGAGGTGAAAGGCAGGCTCTCCGGGGCCACTGCCTGCTGGCTTGGGGCGGGGGTTCTGCTGGGCTGGGTCTGAGGGGGGCTAAGGCGAGTGCTGGCTGGGGGACTGGCGTGTGCTGTGAAAGAGGCCGCCGGGGCTAGAGGACAGGGACCAGGACCAGGAGTGTCTGTGTTCTCGGTGCAGTGACCCAGCAGGGGGCAGGGGGCAGGCACACTGCTCACCCCACCTGTGCCTCAGTTTCCCCCGTGAAAGGGGAGGGCCGTGCTGGGCAGTGGGAAGGATGAAGTAGTGACACGGAGGAAGGGAAGCATCTTTACAATGCCAGTCACTGAGTGCTGCTGTTGCCATGGGACCGTTGGCATCGGTGGTTTGGAACAGGGACCGTGGAGAATTTGGGAATCCGGATGGCAGCAGGTGGTACTGCCCCATGGCATCCTCCTGTTCGCAAAGCACCAGCCCAAACAGGCGGAGTTCGTGCTTTGCCACTGCAGCTATGGGAGCTTTGGGCCAGGCCCGACGGGCTCGGTAGGGGGGTCGCTTGTGCACCATCTGCTGCCGCGCTCTGAGGGGCTGGGATGGGACCCGGCTGGCTGAGAGCCAGGACATGGCACAGCACTGGCAGGCAGAGGCTGGCGGGGCGGGAAAGGCGGCTGCCTACGGGGTTGTGCTGCGAGGGCCGCTGCTGGGAGGTGTCTCCCAACTGGCCTTGGCAACGCGATTCCCTGTGGCCGTGTGCGTGGAGCCGGCCCTCCCTGCCCAAAGCTGGGGGGTCCAGTGGGATGCACCCGGGATTGGGAGCCAGGAGACCAGGGTTCTAGTCCTGCCTCTGCCGCTGGGTTGCCAAGTGACTTTGGCCAAGCCACTTGCGTGCGTTGTGCCTCAGTTTCCTTGTCTGTGGCTGGTGGGATAACTGACCCCCCCACCCGTTTGCCTCCCCTTGGAGATTCTCAGCCATATGAAAATCAGAAGCTGCAAGGCCTAAGGGAGCCCCCAGGGGGAGAACAGCAGCCAGCTGCATGACATGAGTTGTGTCTGTTGTCAGACCTGCTCCATCCCTCAGGGAAATGGTTCCCACAAGCCCTGGAAGGTTGTATGTCCAGTGGGACCTACTTTAAACCCGTTTGCTCCTGGCCAGAGCCCACCTGGGGAGGTAGAACCCAGTTAATACAGCAGGACCCACCTTCAAGCCCGTTAGGTTCTCTCCTTTGCTTGGGCCAGGGTGTAGGCCCACCGTCCCCCCCAGCATGAAACACGAAGGGCTGGGAACTTGGCGCCCTCGAGGCTGGGCCCAGCGTCCCGGATGGGGGTCGCTAGGTGGGCCCAGCGGGGGGTGCCAGAGCAGAGGGGTGGGCTCCTGGCCCCGGAGCACTGGCGCCGCGGGGAGCTGGGGTGATGGAAGGGGAGAGTGACGGGGGCCCTGGTGGGGAGCAGCTCTCCTAGGCGGGGGAGGAGGCGCTGGTGCCGGCAGCTGAGTAATATCCTGGGCCCCAGAGCGGAGCCGGGGCTGGGCCGGGAGGCAGGGCTGCCAGCCGCTGGCTCCTGCCCGGCTCTGAGGTAAACAGGAAAAGGGCTGAGCCGGGCCTGCCGTGAGTCACAGGTAGTTCCAGGAAACGCCAAGGTTCAGCCTGGGCGGGGATCCCGACGCCCCCTCCCTCAGCAGCCAGGGCAGGGACCTGCTTCAATCGCTGTCATTGATAATACACCCCCCCCCCCCGGAAAGCTTTACAGGGGGTCTGTGTTCTCCCCCCATGACTTGCCCTCCAGGAGCTTGTGGGGCTGCTGCTGAGAACGGTGTGATGTTGATGGCCCAGTAGGGGGCGCACTTCACTGGTCGGTGCTGAGCCCGGCAACCCTGCCTGGCACTAGGGGGCACTGTGTGGTGGGGAGCTGGCAGGTGGGTCAGTAGGGGGCGCTGTCCCCAGTGCAATGCTCAGGGGCGCTCTGCCCCGAAGGTAGCGCTGGTTCCAGTCCTCACTGTGGTGCTCGGGGCGCTGTGCTGCAGGGAGTTGGGGGGGGCTCCGTAGGGAGCAGTGTGTGTGGGTTGTGCTGCAGTGGGGGATGGGGGGGTCGGCGGGGGGGTGCTGCATTGCAGGGAGGGGGGAATGGTGGGGAGGTCGATGGGGAGTGGGGTCGGTGGGGTGCTGCGCTGCAGGGAACGGTGGGGGGGCGGCAGGGGGCGCTGCATTGCAGGGAGGGAGGATTGGCGGGAGTGGGGGTGGACAAGTGGGGGGGATCGGTGGTGGGTGCTGCAGTGGGGGGCAGCAGGGGAGCAGTGGAGGGTCGGCGGGGGCACTGCGGTGTGGGGAGTGGTGGGGGGGTCGGCGGGGTGCGGTGGAGGGTTGGCGCGGGAGCGGGGGGGTGCAGCGGCGGGATGCTGCACTGTGGGGAGTGGGGAGCAGTGAAGGGTCGGTGGGGGTGCTACGTTGCGGGGAGCGGTGGGGACACAGCGGGGGGTGCTGCATTTTGGAGAGTGGGGGGATTGACAGAGTGGTGAAGGGTCGGCGAGAGCGCTGCGTTGTGGGGGGGTGGGCGGAGGCGCTACGTTGCGGGGAGCAGTGGAGACTCAACAGGGGGCGCTGCGTTGCAGGGAGCAGGGGGATTGGCTGGGAGCGGTGGAGGGTCGGCGGAGGCGCTACGTTGCAGGGAGCGGTGGGGACTCAGCGGGGGGCGCTGCGTTGCAGGGAGCAGGGGGATTGGCTGGGAGCGGTGGAGGGTCGGTGGAGGCGCTACGTTGGGGGAGCGGTGGGGACTCAGCGGGGGGCGCTACGTTGCAGGGAGCAGGGGGATTGGCTGGGAACGGAGGAGGGTCTCAGCGGGGCGCGCGTTGCAGGGGAGCAGGGGATTGGGGCTGAGCGGAGGGAGGGTGCGGGCGCGTTGCAGGGGCGGTGGGGGGGACTCGGCGGGCGGCGCGGGAGCAGGGGATGGGCTGGGAGTGGTGGAGGGTCGGTGGAGGCGCTACGTTGCGGGGAGCAGTGGAGACTCAACGGGGGGCGCTGCGTTGCAGGGAGCAGGGGGATTGGCTGGGAGCGGTGGAGGGTCGGTGGAGGCGCTACGTTGCAGGGAGCGGTGGAGACTCAGCGGGAGGCGCTGCGTTGCAGGGAGCAGGGGGATTGGCTGGGAGCGGTGGAGGGTCGGCGGAGGCGCTACGTTGCGGGGAGCAGTGGAGACTCAGCGGGGCGCTGCGTTGCAGGAGCAGGGGATTGGCTGGGAGCGGTGGAGGGTCGGCGGAGGCGCTACGTTGCAGGGAGCGGTGGGGACTCAGCGGGGGGCGCTGCGTTGCAGGGAGCAGGGGGATTGGCTGGGAGTGGTGGAGGGTCGGCGGAGGCGCTACGTTGCGGGGAGCAGGGGGATTGGCTGGGAGCGGTGGAGGGTCGGTGGAGGCGCTACGTTGGGGGAGCGGTGGGGACTCAGCGGGGGGCGCTGCGTTGCAGGGAGCAGGGGGATTGGCTGGGAGCGGTGGAGGGTCGGTGGAGGCGCTACGTTGCGGGGAGCAGTGGAGACTCAACGGGGGGCGCTGCGTTGCAGGGAGCAGGGGGATTGGCTGGGAGCGGTGGAGGGTCGGTGGAGGCGCTACGTTGCAGGGAGCGGTGAGGACTCAACGGGGGGTGCTGTGCTGCAGGAAGCATGGGGATCAGCAGGGAGTGGGGGGGGTCAGTGGGGGTGCTGCACCGCGGGGATCCCGCCCATCGGTGTTACACGCCCCACATCTGGGCACCTCTGGCTGGCCTGTGCACAGCTCTCCTTGCCCTCCATGTGATCCCATGGAGTCCAGGGCCAGAGAGGGCATGTGGGACTGGGCACCAGGACTCCTGGGTTCTGCTCCTGGCTCTCGAGAGGGGAGCGGGGCACGTTGGTCCCAGCTGGGACGCAGGACTTCTGCGCTCTGTTCCAGATTCTGCTACTGACTGGCCAGGTGAGCTTGGGCCCGTATGCAAACCAGGGACAATCCTGGCCAGCGCTGGGGGGCTGTGCGTCCCGGCAGGGCCCTGCGGTGTCTGGCCATGGCTGGACGCTTTCTCGTGTCAGTAACGAGGACCTTTTTGTTCCTTAGGGCTGAGAATTATTGGTGGCGGGGTCAGAATAAGAGGACCCTTAAAGTGGGGCAGTTCCCCCGAAACACAGTGACCTCCGTGGCAGGGCTGTCGGCCCACGACATCAGCCAGCCGCTAAAAAACAGCTTCATCCACACTGGCCATGGAGACACCAACCCCCAGCACTGCTGGGGCTTCCCCGATAAGATCGATGAGTAAGAACCACGTCCGTCTGCTCTGCTTTCCTCTGACTCTTCTCCACTCCCCGCGGCCCCAGGTGCAGGGACGGCCAGGTGGGGTGGGGGCTGTGGGTCGCCTGCCCTCTGTGGGCATGGAGCCTGAGGGGACGTAGGGGGCCCATGTGGCTATTTGGTTTGCTCTGGCTTCAGGCTGGTCCACCCTGTCTGTGAGCCTTCCCTCCCTGCCCCCTGGAAGAGGCGCAGGCTGCTGGGGAGCCCGCAGGGAGCGTAGGCGCCGGGGGGAGATGCCAGGAATTGTGCCGCGTGGGGACCGCGTAGTCTGTGGAGTCTAACTTCCGCCCCCTCTCTTCGTACTAACAGGGTGCTCATGTGCATGGCTGATCTGCCCTCAGCGCTGCTGGGGCTGTGGGAGGGGCTCGGGCACGCCAGCCCTCGGGCAGGGGGCAGCAGGAGGTGCTGATCCCTGGGTGGGTGTTCAGCCCAGGGTCCTTGGGCCCTTTGCCTGAGAGATTGGGGTCACGGTGCCATGTGAGCACTGTGGGAGGCCTGTCCTTGAGGAACCCCTTTCCCTTCTAATGGGGTGGGCCCTAAACTGCCACATGTTGCTCTGAGCTGTTAAACTGCTGCCTCGCTCCACCCCAGAGGTGGCTGCATTTCAGTGAGGTGGGAAGTTCCCCCCTGTTGGTTGTGCATGTTTATAGCGTACATGTTAGTTCCAGCTTCTGTTAAAACCTCCCTTTCGTGGTTGCTCACAGATTTCCAAACCAAATCCGTGACGTTGCCCACACTTGCTCTCGGCTCCCGGGAGAGGTTTGCTCAGTTTGAATTGTGTGTGTCCATGAAAAACCCTACATCCCTGTGTGCGACACAGAAACGACGCAACTACCAGGGGTCAAACTGGGCGTGTTTTGGAGATCCCGTCGAGCTCTAGGAAATGAGCTCCTTTGGGGGAATCTGGGCAGTGGGTTTACAGTGGAGGCACGTGCTGTTTCCCCCCCATGCTTGTCCAGCTCTCTGGGTGTCTGAGACATGTCAGGGGTCGTGCCAGGCGAGTTTTAGCCTCTTGGTTCCCGTTCCCACCCAGGCACTATGCCAGTAACTTCAGTGGGACGGGGCGGTGCAGAAGCTGGCGACAAAGCTCAGCTCGGCGAGCCGGCGCCCGCGGAGGCTGAGAAGGCCTGGAGCAGCAGGAGGCGGCGGTAGAATTATGTCCATGTCCCCACAAAGCAGCCTCTGCCCCGGCCCCGGCTGGGATTCTTAATATTGGCTTGAAATCCTTGGGAGGCCTCTGCAGTGGGTGGATCCCGTCTGAGCCCAGATGGGGTCCGTGACATGGGACATCGTAGTGTGGACAGGAGCCCTCCCTCGGGGTACGTCTGTGCAGCAGAAGCTGGGCCTACCCGAGCCAGCTTGAGTCCTGCTGGCACAGGGCAGCCTGGTCTCGCGGAGCGAGGATGTGCCCAGGGTCCAGGCCAGGCTGGCGCTGCACAGCCTGCACTGCTGGTGCTACACACGAGCTGGATTCAGGCCAGCCCGTATCGGCTGTCGGGTTCAGCCAGGCCACCAGGCGGGGGCGGGAACGTGGTCTCTGGGGAGCTGGGTCGTGCCGCCTGACCGCACACAGCCGCCATGGAGTAACCGGTGACGGCTGGAGCTCTGCACGTGTCCGCAAATGCAGCTCTGCCGGTACCGGCAGCTCACTCCTGACCCACAACCGCCTGCCGCCCCAGCCCCGGGCTCCCCCCCCAGCTCTGCCACTGCCGCTCACTCCTGACCCACAGCCCCCTGCCGCCCCCGCCCCGGGCCCCCCCCCCCCAGCTCTGCTGCTGCCCCTCACTCCTGACCCACAGTCCCCTGCCGCCCCAGTCCCAGCCTCCCCCCCAGCTCTGCCGGTGCCGCTCACTCCTGACCCACAGCCGCCTGCCGCCCCAGCCCCAGGCTCCCCCCAGCTCTTCTGCTGCCCCTCACTCCTGACCCGCAGCCCCCTGCCGCCCCAGTCCCAGCCTCCCCCAGCTCTGCCACTGCCGCTCACTCCTGACCCACAGCCGCCTGCCGCCCCAGCCCCAGGCTCCCCCCAGCTCTGTCGCTGCCACTCACTCCTGACCCGCACCTCCCTGCTGCCCCAGTCCTGGTCTCCCCCCCCAGCTCTACCAATGCCCCCAGTCCCGACCTGCAGCCCCCTGGCAGGCCAGCCCTGGGCTCCCCGCCCCAGCTCTGCCAGTGCCCCCCAGTACCAACCCGCAGCCCCCTGCTATCCCAGCCCTGGGCCCCTATACACAGTTCTGCCAGGGCCCCATACCCAACCCCTGCCTGTCTGCGCACTGGCACTAAGCTCCCTGCCCTGCTGCTTATCTTTATCACCCTCTGCATCTCCCTCAAGTCTTTCCCACGACCTGCCCAGCAGGAGCCCTGCACTGCCCTGCCCAGGTGTGGAGCAGGGGATGTGGCATCCAGGCCAACGCGTACCCAGGAGAGGGAACCTACGCCCAGGCCTCCGGATCCCTCCCTCTCACTTGCCTGGCACTTTCCCACCACACCCTGCTTGGCACAGCTCACCCAGGGAGAGCCCAGCCCTGGCCCTGCCATCTCTGGGCACTGGGCCTGGCCTTGCCCTGTGCCCTGGCCCTTGGCTACGCCTGGGGGCCCGGCCAGTCCAGCCAGCACGTGGGGATGGAGCTGGGGGAGGGACTCTGGAGATGGTCTGAGTGGGGCCAGGGGAGTGTGAAATCCCCCCGGAACTCAGCCCCCTCAGAGCCGCCACGGGGCGCAGAGACCTCGGCTGCCGTGGGGGCTGAGTGTACGGCCCCCAGGCACACACGCACCAAGGCAAGGGAGAGGCCGGGTGGCCTGTGGTTACAGCACGAGGCTGAGATTCTGGGGACCCCATGTCGATCCCCTGCTCTGCCACCGCCACCCTGTCTGACCATGGCCACCGACCTGTTCCCGGGGTGAGAATCAGGCCCTGCCCCATGGATGGGGGCTGCCAGCCGCTGGGGATTGGCAGTGCTGAGGGCTAGCCCCGGTCAGTGCCTGGGAGTGGAAGAGGTGGCAAACGGGCTCCTTGGCCGGGAGGGGTTAGTGAGCTGTGCTGGCCCAGGGGAGACCTGAGCAGCAGGGCCGGCTCCAGGGGTTTTGCCGCCCCAAGCAGCAGAAAAAAACAAGAAAAGCCACAATCCCGATTTGCGGGAGCTCTACCGCCGCCGCTTCAGTCTTCAGCGGCAATTCGGCGGCAGGTCCAAAGAGCCGGACCCGCTGCCAAAGAGCCGAACATGCCGCCCCTTCCCCGTGGCCGCCCCAAGCACCTGCTTGCTGGGCTGGGGCTTGGAGCAGCCCCCCCGGCCCTGCCCCGTGGCTCTCCCACCCTGGGGGGCCCTGCAGATGGGGCTGCGCGGCGCCTTTCAGCCACCAGGTCCCTGAGCCGAGAGGATGGGACTGGGCTCCTGCCTGAGAGGGGAAGCGTCATGTGGCCGGGTGCCAGGAGTGCCCAAGGGCCGGGGGGTGAGCCCCTGGCGGGGGACGCGCTGCTGACCGTCCTGCGTGTTCTCTCCCTGCAGGCTGTACCTGGGAAACCCCATGGACCCTCCCGACGTGCTAGGTGTGGACCTGAATGCAGCTAGACCCACCCAGCTCCCGAGCCGGGCGAAAAGTAAGGCACGCTGCCATGCTGCTGCGGGCGCTGCCCAGGCAGGCATGCCCTCAAACTACCAGCCCCGCATGCAGTGCTCCTTGGCACCCTGGCCTGCCATCCCCAGCACTCTCCACAGGCCGCTCGTTCCCCTTAGGGGAGGGCAGCTACAGTAAGATGCCAGGCAGCCCCCGGCTGGGCTCCCAGGCCACGTGGTGCCATGGGGAGGAGAGCAGGGGCCGGCCTTAGACCTTCCGCCCTTCTGTCAAGGGAGCCTTTCCCCAGCGCTCGCCCATCTCCATGGCCCAGCTGCCCCCCTGGAGCCATGCTGTGTTCAGGTGGCGCTGAAGCCCAGAAGGGAGGTCCTAGGCGCAGACTGGCCATGTCAAGACAGTTCTGTGACGGGTTTCAAATGCTTGTGCACCCTTGAAAATCTGTGGGTGCCCAGCTGGACACTGCTTGGCCCTGACTCTCTGCAGTGCCCCATGCCCGCCCCGCCGCTCCCAGTGACCCAGGTGGAGCTGAGGGCAGTGCGGCATCCAAACGCAGGCCACGTCGGAGAAATCCAGGGTTAGCTGTTCCAGCCGGATCCCTGGGCCCCGGCAGTCCTGCTGCTCCCTGCTCCATTACTGAACCAGCGGCCTCCCTGCTTCCTCTGGCTTCTCTGCCTCTGCGCTCTGCCAGCTAACCCCTCCTCTCTCCTCTGGGGCCTCTCTCTTCTCCTGCAGGGGAGCCACCACCTCGGCCACCGCAGCCGACCATCCTCCTTACGAGTAAGTCGGGCCGTTCTCTGCTCCTCTCCTCTCTCTTCTCTCCTCACTCCTCTCTGCCAGGTACGGGGGCATGGGGGGGGCTTCCTGGCCAGGGAGCTGCTGGCTCCCTGCACCGAGACGCTAGGGCTAACGGGGTGCCAGCCAGCACGGGCACATGGGGCACAAGCCAGCCCCGCGCATAGACAGACATGCACACGCCCTGTGTGAGCAGCAGCGAGGGCATTCAGAGCACGGGCAGTGCCAGCTTCCCTGCATGGCCCTGCTCAGGGTGCCCCAGTCCTGCTCCCCAATAGGGGGCAGAGGTGAGTCCATGCTCCCTGCCCCATTCGGTCCTTCGTCTCTTGGTTGAGCTGGCCGGCCACAGCAGAGGCTGGTAGATTCCCCTGGCTTCTCCCACCACCAGACACACCCGACTGGCACATGCACCTGGGCTCTCCATGGGACCAGCTCTCGGCTCAGTGACTCAGGCCCCTCTCTGCTTCCCACCCGCCAGTGACTCCAAATGCCCCCTGCCCCGTGGCCCACTGGCCTGGACTCTTCTGCACATACTAACCTCTGGGCTGGGCTGGAGGCAGGTAGAGCAGGCAGGAGGCCGCTGGGCGGGCAGAGTCTGCGGTGAGAGCTGGCACCTCCAGGAGTGTGCCCCCAGGAAGCAGAGCCCAGTGCATGGGGCGGGAGGCGTTGGGTGCATGCAGCGAGCTCCGACCCCAGACCTAGACCTCTAGGGCAAAGCTCGGGATACCTGGTCAGGCAAAGCTTAAACAGAGAGCCGGGGGTGGGGGAACAAGGTAGAGGGCACGTACATGGTGGTCCTGGGTTCAGATCCTGCGTGGGTCAGGAGTGAACATTGAATTTCAGTGGCCTCCCTTCCTAAGCCCCCGTGGCTGCTTGTCAGTTTCACATGCCCATCGTCCGGGAAGCCTGTGCGGGGAGGTGGATTCACCAAGGGCAAGGCAAGCCTGACCAAGCTGATTGCCTTCTCTGACGAGAGAACTGGCTCTGGGATATGGGGACAGCGGGCGACATGATCTATCTTGACTTCTTGATACGGTCTCCCACAGTATTCTTGCCAGCAAGTTAAAGAAGTCTGGGCTGGATGAATGGACTATGAGGTGGATAGAAAGCTGGCTAGATTGTCGGGCTCAGCCGGTAGTGCTCAGTGTCTAGTTGACTGCCTGGTATCAAGCAGAGTGCCCCAGGGGTTGGTCCTGGGGCCGGTTTTGTTCAACATCTTCATTAATGATCTGGATGATGGGATGAATTGCACCCTCAGCAAGTTCACAGATGACAGTAAGCTGGGGGGAGAGGTAGATACACTGGAGGGTAGGGATAGGGTCCAGAGTGACCTAGACAAATTGAAGGATTGGGCCAAAAGAAATCTGATGAGGTTCAACAAGGCCAGGTGCAGAGTCCTGCACTTAGGACGGAAGAGTCCCATGCAGTGCTACAGACTAGGGACTGACTGGCTAGGCAGCAGTTCTGCAGAAAAGGACCGAGGGGTTACAGTGGACCCAGCAGTGTGCCCTTGCTGCCAAGAAGGCTAACAGCATATTGGGCTGTGTTAGTAGGAGCATTGCCAGCAGATCCAGGGAAGTGATTGTTCCCCTTTGTTCGGCACTGGTGAGGCCACACCTGGAGTATTAGTTTTGGTTCCCCCACTACAGAAGGGATGTGGACAAATTGGAGAGAGTCCAGCAGAGGGCAACAAAAATGATTAGGGGTCTGGAGCACATGATTTAGGAGGAGAGGCTGAGGGAACTGGGGTTATTTAGTCTGCAGAAGAGAAGAGTGAGGGGGGATTTGATAGCTGCTTTCAACTGCTTGAAGCGGGTTCCAGAGAGGATGGAGCTCGGCTGTTCTCAGCGGTGGCAGATGACAGAACAAGGAGCGATGGTCTCAAGTTGCAGTGGGGGAGGTCTAGGTTGGATATTAGGAAACACTATTTCCCTAGGAGGGTGGTGAAGCACTGGAATGGGTTCCCTAGGGAGGTGGTGAAATCTCCTTCCTTAGAGGTTTTTAAGGCCTGGCTTGATAAGGCCCTGGCTGGGATGATTTAGTTGGGAATTGGTCCTGCTTTGAGCAGGGGGTGGGACTAGATACCTCCTGAGGTTCCTTCCAACCCTGATCTTCTATGATTCTGTGATTCTAAGCCTGTGCTCAGGAGGGACCCAGGGCTGGGCTAGCAGGGGCTGCGGGTTGGGAGCGAGGGGCATCAGCAGAGCTGGGGGTGGGGAGCCCAGGGCTGGGCTAGCAGGGGCTGCGGGTCGGGACTGAGGGGCGCCGGCAGAGCTGGGGGTGGGGAGCCCAGGGCTGGGCTAGCAGGGGCTGCGGGTCGGGACTGAGGGCTGCTGGCAGAGCTGGGTTTGGGGAGCCCACGGCTGGGACTGTCAGCCCCTCGCAGGCACATGCTGAACTGCTCTGTATATGCCCCACAGCAGGGGCAGCACCGTCTCCTCCTCCCGCAGTATGGATCCCACTGGGGAGGGGCCCGGAGTTCTGCGCCACTCGTCCCACCAGGGCTCCAGGCTGGGGAAGGAGCCCTCAGCAGGGCCTGTTCCCAGGCCGGGCAGGTGCGGGGGTCACCCCGTCGGTGCCTGGCCCATGGTCTCCCTGCAGTGCTGAGATCTCCCCCCTCCCTGTGTTCCAGAGCCCTCGTACGACCCCGTCAGCGAGGAGGACTCCCTCTCCACAGGCCTCAAGCGGCTGTGCCTGAGGAAGCCGGGCCCCCCGAAGGGGCTGAAGCTGGCGAAGCCGTCGGCCTGGGTGTCGGGCACCAAGGTGGGCGAGCGGCAGCCGAGCCGGGCCAAGGGTGAGGGCCCCTCCTGCGGCGAGGCGCCGCTGATTGACTTTGGGGACGAGCCGCCCCCCGCCACCCCCTCGCCAGTCGGGGAGCTGGGTGCCCCCTCCCTCGCCAGGCTGGCCATGGAGGCTTTCTCCCTGCTGGACAAGACACCCCCCCAGAGCCCCACGCGGGCACTGCCCCGGCCCCTCCACCCCACCCCAGTGGTGGACTGGGACGCGCGGCCCCTGCCCCCGCCACCAGCCTACGACGACGTGGCGCAGGACGAGGCCGACTTCGAGGTGTGCTCCATAAACAGCATGGAGGGGCTGGGGGGGCGACCGACCTGGGACGAGGACGAGAAGGCAGCAGAGGAGCCGGGCTCAGCGCCGCTGGAGGACAATCTCTTCCTGCCACCCCACGGGGCCAAGCAGCCCAGCCTGGCGCAGACCACGGAGATCTTCCAGGAGCTGCAGCAGGAGTGCATGAAGCGGCTGCACGTGCCCCGGAGCCCCGGGCCCGGCCCCAGCGAGGACAAGCCGCAGATCCCGCCCCGCGTGCCCATCCCGCCCCGGCCCCTGCGGAGGAACGAGCCCGGGCGCTGGTCGGGGGAGCTGTCCCCGGCCTCGGGGGGCGAGGAGGACCAGCCACCCCAGATCCCGCCCCGCGACCCCTTATCCCAGCCCAGCTCCAGGACTCCCAGCCCCATGGCGCTGCAGGTGGGCTCCCCGCAGCAAAGGGCCGGCCTCTGCTCCCCCTTGGCCCTGGCCGCCTCCCTCTCCACCTCCCCGGGCAAGGCCATGCCCACCACGCAGAGCTTCGCCTCGGACCCCAAGTACGCCACGCCCAAGGTTATCCTGGCGCAGGACAAAGACAGCGCCAGGGGCCCCTGCATCCTGCCCATCGTCAAGAACGGCCGGAAGGTGAGCAACACCCACTACTACCTGCTGCCCGAGCCCCCGGCCTACCTGCACAAGTACCAGAAGTTCTTCAAGGAAGCCCGGAGCCCTGCGGAGCCGGCGCCCCACGTGGTCAGCACCGCCACCGTCCGGCCCATGGTGCAGCAGCCCAACTGCTCGGCCAACAACAGCAACCCTGGCCCCCGGGGGGCGCTCAGGGCCTCCTGCAGCGCCCAGAACATCATCTACGACAGCAGCAGCGACGGCTGCCGGGCCGCCGAGAAAGTGCGGCTGGTGAGTGGCTCCTCACGGGGCGATTGGCGAAGGGGGCCGGGCCGGCCGGTGTCGGGGTGGGGCCAGCTCGAGCAGGGCCTTGCCCCCGGCCGCATGGGGAACTGCCGCAGCGCTGCACCAGCTCTGGTGTGGGACGAGACCGGCCCTGCCCCACAGAGTTCGCAGCTGGGGGAGATCCCAGGGGCCAGTGCGGGAAACTGACTCTGCTCAGCCTGGGAGAGCAGGTCTGTGCCTCACCTTCGCAGTGCCTCACTTTCCCCACTTGCCCCAGGCCCCTCTCCCCGAGGCGACAGGCGAATGAATTGGGTGCGAGCGGCCCGAGCCCCTCAGAGGGGGGAACCCCGCGCAGCTTCCACGCAGCAGGTTGCACCGGGGGGTGCCCGGCTGTGGGGCAGCGTGGAGTGAGATGCCTGTGCCCAGCCATTCAGTGGGCTCCAGGCTCCAGCCCCTTTCGCCAGCGGGAATGTCAGCGCCAGCCCGTGCCCAGACCGGACTCTGCGTGACTCACTTGCCATCCGCGCTCCACCCTGTGTGCCCTGCCCCAGCACACCAGGCCCAACAGTCACGGCAAGGGCGCCCGTGGGCTCAGCTCCGGCTGGCTGCGCGGCATTGGCACTGCAGGCCCCTGACCCCCCGGCACCAGCCCCAGGGCTGCCCCGAGAGAGAGGGCGCTACCCCGCTGCCCTCTGCCTGCTCAGGGCAGGACTACCCAGCCCCCGCCCTGTCTCGTGCCCCCAGGACCTGTGCTGGGCTCGGGCCTCTGGAGCACAACTTGCGCCCGAGGATCCAGCCACCCCCTGAGCCCGTCCTAAGGCAGGACACCCAGAACCCCTGTGGGGAGGAGTGATGGAGCCAGGCTGACCCAAACGCCCCTGCATCTGGAGATCCCTGCCTGGGGAGCGTGGGAAACAGGCCGGGACCGGGCTGGAGGGACTGGCAGCCAGGACTCCTGGGTTCCGCTGGCGGCCCTAGGGGCCGTGTCTCCCCCTCTCTGCACCTTCTTTCCCCATTTGTGCCCCGGAGGTGTGGAGGGAGGAGCCGTCCGTGCTCAGCAGCCATTTGGGCCGGAGAGCAGGAGATCTGCACCAGTGCGGGACGGCATGTTGGGGAGCAAACTGCCGGGGCCAGGGGTGGGATGACTCGGGCGCTTCCCTCCCCAAGTCCTGTGGCTGGGTGGGGGGAGGAGTGACCCCCTTTCCCCTGCTGGAGCCCCAAAGCCAGGCCCTGTCTCTGGCGAGTGCCACAGGGACCCTCTGGAGCGGGGCCCAGTCCTCTGACCTTGAAGGCCTGGGGCGCCACCTGCTGTTCCAGCGTGAGATTACAGCCTCTCGCCGCTGGGCCCACAGAGCAGCCGGCCCGGGGGGGCCAGGAGATCTGGGGAGGAGCCACAGGCTGCGGGGGATGGGCTGCTAGAAAGGGGGCAGCCATTCCCCACCGACCCAGCCTGGGCATCCAGCAGCCATTGCAGGTGGGCGGGACACAAGTCACTGTCTCTCCTGCCCTGGCGTGCCTCAGTTTCCCCATCTGTAAGTGGGGCTGATGTGAAGCTGCCTCCCAGCAGGGGCATGAGGGTGGCTGATGGTCCCAAATGGCTGGAGAGTGAGTGAAAGGAGCTCCGTGACGCCGAGCTGCGTTGCCACTGCTGCTGGGGCCCGGGCACCTCAGCCGTACCCACCGACACAGATTGCGCTGGTTGCTTTCCCCCTTACTGATGCCCGTAACGTGGCCTTTGGGTGCTGCTGAAACGCCTGGGGAGCCCAGAGGCGGCTACTCCAGCTGCGTCCCTGCATTGGCCGTGTGAAACCAGCCCCTTCCAGCCAGTGCCACCTTGGCCCGGTGTGCAGGGACTGAGCTGCCCAAGGACAGCCTGCCCACCTGCCCGCAGCCGGAGTCCTGCCCCTGCCCTGCCCTGGACGTGCTGCCCTCAGGCTGTTCAGTGGGGCCCAGCGGAGCTCCCAGCTCCCCACGACTCAATGGGCTGCGAGCCCTCGGCTACCTTCCAGCCCCCTGGCAGTGCCAGCCTGTCCGGACCCAGCACTCACGGGGTGCGTCTCCACAGGTGCAGGAGATGGTGCATGGTGTGACCACCGAGGAGTGCCAGGCCGCCCTGCAGAACCACGGCTGGAACGTCCTGCGGGCCATCCAGTATCTGAAGGTACCGGGCAGGGACCCCCTCTCCCTCCACCCCACAGGCCACGGCTGGAGCAGTGCACCACTGTCCTCTGGCCACAGCGGGCACCACAGCAGCCCAGTGCCCAGCCTGCAGGGCCGGGCTGGGGGTTTTGGGGGGACGGGAGGACCTGAGTCCCGGCTGGTGTGACAGCACCGAGCCTGGAGCGCCACCTGCTGGGGGTGGCCTGCTCCCGTGGAAGGGACGGGGCGCTCGGCGCCAGAGGGCCCTGGAGCAGAGCTGGGCACGTGCGCCCTCCCATCTGACCCGGGTACAGTCAGCACAGCCCTGTGCCACCCCCTCCCCCCCCGCACCATGTCTGCCTATCAGACCCTCCTTGGGGGGACGAAGAGCCACGGGGGAGCCCACCCCGCCCCACTCTCCGCATGGGCCAGGCTGGCCCAGCTCCTGGGGGCTGGGGGGATTCTGCGTGGACATCGTCCCGACCCCTCCCACTGCCCAGGGCGCCCCCGACTCACCCTCTGTGCCCTGTGCTCTGCAGGTGGAGCAGCTCTTCTGCCTGGGCCTGAAGACGAGGGGGGAGTGCCACAGGGTCCTGGAGACGTTCGACTGGGACCTGGAGCAGGCCAGCTGCCACCTGCTGGACCCCGCCAGGCAGAAGTACGCCGCCCCCTGAGCCCAGCCCCTCCCCTGCGCTGGCCTGGCCACCCGAGGGGTTCGCCGCCTCAGCACGAGCTCGCGGGGATCCCCCTTCCGTAACCTGGCCGCTGGGCCCCTCTGGGGGCACCACGAGAGCTGCGGCCTGCCCGGGCGGGCCAGGCTCCAGCCCGTCCCTTCTGCAAAAGGAGTCGCAGCTGCCGCCCGGCAGGACGGACGCCACTCGGAATCGGCCCCAGGCGGGCGGCCGTGGCCACGGAGCCTGGCAGGGCCCGGGCAGAGCTGGGCTGGAGAGAGGGGGTGTTTCCCCAGGGGGTGGGGCCCAGCAGGCTAGGGGAGGAAGGGCATGACTGGCCGGGCAGCCGGCGGGGCTCAGCCCCAGAGCGCCTGATGCTGTGGGGCACCCCTATGAGCACAGAGGGCCCCCAGCTCACCTGCCGCCCTTGTCCCACAGGCGGTGACGGCAGCAGGCCGGGAAGCAGAGTCAGACCTGGAGCAGGCACCTCCCACCTGCGCGGTGCCTGCCCCCCTCGTTGGATTGAGCCGGCCGGAGCAGGGGCTCGGGCCCGGTGAGGGGCAGCCCCCAGGACCCCAGAGCCCGCTGGAGAATTGTTTTGTAAAGAGAAATGTAATTTTAATATATATATAAATGTTCTATTGGAGAGGAACCCGGTGCCCCCTGGCTGTGTGCTGCCCCCTGCCTGCCCCTGGGCCGGGGCTAGCAAAGGGGACTCAGGAGCGGCCGCTCCAGTGCCAGGGGGCCCGAGGAAGAGAGCAGCACTCAGCGCGGCTCCTGCCCCTCTTGGACCGGACTCTTCTCTCCCGAGCTCCATGAAAGGGATGGAGCCAGCCCCCATGGGCCCCTTTCAGCCCCACCTGCCTCCCGGGGCCTGCAGCGCCAGGAGCCAGGCCTGGCGGGCACCCTGCGGCGGGCAAGGGCCTGCGTCCCGCTGACCAGCCCTGCAGCAGGCCCAAGGGCCCGGAGGAGAAGAGCACTTCCAGGGCAGGGGGCAGCGTCCAGCCTGGTCCTGCCCGGCCCTGGAGGGGCTGGCAGAGCGGGCAAGGAACCCGGGCTCACTCCAGTGGCAGGGCTGGGCGAGGGCAGACACTGGCTCAGGAAGCATCAGCCCCACCTCTGCCCTCCATGGGTTTGGCAACCCAGGGGATTGGGGTGGGGGGAGAGCCCGAGGGCACCGAGCTCACAGTGGGGCCAATGCCACCCCCCATCAGCCCCAGGGTGAGTCCTCCCCCAGGCTGCTTTGCTTCCGCCCGCTATTAGCGGCCTGATCTGTCACACCGCTGGGGCGGGGCCCCATAAGGGGCACAGGGGTGGGAGCAGCGCCCACTGGCACGGAGAGGGGCAGAGAGGTGGGGACAGTTCCTGCAGGTGCAAGGATTTGGGGGGGGGGAGAGGGATTGGTGGCAGTGCCCATGGGCCCTGTTGGGAGGCAGAGATTGGGGCGGGGGCTGCACCTGTGGGCACAGGGATGGGCGCAGTGCCTGTGGGCCCTGTCTCGGAGGCAAAGAGCTGGGGCAGGCCCAGGGGTGGGGCCAGTGCCCATGGACGCAAGGCCAGAGGGCTGGGGCAATGCCCAGGGGCATTGTTGGGAGCGGCGCCAAAGGACACAGGAATGGGGGGATGGCCATGGGCACAGGGATGGGAGATGCCCTTTGCCTGTGGAGGAAGCTAGTGCACTGAGGGGGGGGTGTCTGCCCCTGCCCAAGGCTGCAAGGCAGGGGAGCTGCGGGGGAGGGGCACAGGGCCCCCCAGCCTGGAGCAGAGTTTGTGACTCGCGGCGAAGGGCCCCAGCTGAGCGTCGCTCACCAGCGCCTGCTGCCGCCCCTTTAATGCCCTTGACTGGGTCTCATCGGTTATACACACACCCCTGCCCCAACGGGCTGCTCTCAGACCTGCTGGGTGACCTTGGGCAGGTCCCGGCCTCTCAATGTGCCTCAGTTTCCCCTCCCACAGCATAGCATGCAGTGGTGTCCCAGCTCAGCAGTGTGTGTCTGTGTCTGTGTGTGTGTCCGTCCGTCCGTCCTCTGGCTGGAGCCCGGGCCGGGGGTGGGAACGGACGTCACACCAGAGTCCTCACCACAGGGCTGGCTTAGCACCAGGGCCCCAGGCTGCCCAGGGGACTGTGCCCGCCCCAGGGTGGCCTCCAGGGGGATGGGGAAGGTGTTGGGGGGGGGGAGGCCCACAGAAGCTGTGGCAGCAGGTTAAGGTTTCCTGGGGCCCTGGGCCACAGCAAATGGGGGGGGCCCTCCCCCCTTCTGCCTGCAGGGCCCCCCCTTTCTGCCCCTCCCCTGGCCCCCCCCCCAAGACCGGCGCAGCGCTGGCCCCCTGCTATGGCCTGCAAGGCTTCAGTGGGGCACCAGCGCACCTCCAGTCCTGGGGCCGCGGGGGGAGGGGTCCAGGTGCTGGGGCTTCCCCCGCCACCCCCCCATGCTTCTGCGTGTGACCAGGGCCTGGGCGCTGGGGCTTCTCCCACCCTGCAGCTTCGGCCAGGGCCAGGGCTCCCCCCACCCAGCCCTCCCGCCTAGCCCCCGGGGTAGCCAGGGGCCTGGTGGCTAATGTGCCGCTATGTGGCAGCTTCTTGCCCAGCTGTGAGGATTGGCCCCTCCCTGCTCGCCCCCCCTCCCCCGTGCCAGGCCAATGTCGTCTCTGCACGACACCGCCCTGGTGTGGGGCCCAGCCCCCTGAGGTGCTGCCGGGCACATTGCTGGTCCTTGAGGGGCCTGCCCCTAGGGTTGGGATGGGCCTGGGGGCACCTCACTTGGGGCCTTCCTGAGTCTTGACCCCATTGGGCGCAAAGAGCGCGAGTCTCTTGGCCTGGAGGGCCTGGTGTGAGGCCCAGCCGGTCGGCTCCCGAGGGCTGCGCCAGCGGCTCGTTCCCATGGGCCGCACGTCACGGCTAAGCGCTAGGTGCCCGTGGCGCTGCCGGCTGGGCTGGGAGCCGGTGAGGCACTGAACACACTCGGTCGGTAGTTACGTTACACACGTGTCCAGCGGCGCCAACTGAGCTCACGGCCCCCTTGCTCCAGGAGCTGCAGGAACACGAGAGTGTCAGGGCTTGGGGAGGGTGGCCATGGGGCTGGCGACTGTCGGCCGTGCTTGGGGCGGGGTGTGTGCGCATTTACATGAGTGAAGTAGAACCGAATCACCCTCACATCCTGGCCCACCCACGCCCCCAGCTCTGGTGGGGCAGTTAGTGCCGGGGGGCGGTGGTGGCAGCGCTGGGGCTGTTACGGGGGGCTGGAGATTCAGCCAGCTGAGCAGACCGGGCCGTGTTCTGATAAAGGGCTGCTGTCAATGCGACTTTTTTTTTTTTTAAATCAACTAATTCCACGTGTGGGTGTTTCCTGCTCTTTGTGAGGCTCCTGCAGACACCTGCTAATGGGCAGCTGCCTTTTCCCACCTGCCCGTGGTTTCGGGTGCCAGAGCCCTAGGGTCCCGTTCGCTGCCGGGCAGTGTGAGCCGGGCCCAGTCACCCCTGGGCGTTCTGCCGCGAGCCAGCATGGAGGCCAAGTGCGTAGGGAGAGGGTATTTCTGTGACTAATGGAAACGGGCACAGCTGTGTTAGAGACACTCCGGTTTCCTTTCAAGATGGGTCCCAGCCCTTCCATTTCAGGGCACAAGCCCACTCGCAGAACCTGCCTCCAGGGGGCCGCTTGCCCCATAACTTCGTGCCCCTTCCCCTGGAGCTGGCCAGAGACAGGAGGCTGGACGCCGTGGGGCCCTGCTGGGTTCTAGTCTGGCAGCTCCTAAGGGCCCGGGGGGGGCGCTGGCTTCCCTGGATTGGAGGCCCGACAGCGGAACGTCCTGCCCAGCCTCTGTCACTGAGCTCTTGAATGGCCCAGTGCAGGCCTTGTAAGCCACCGCCATGGCCTGGTGATAGGCAAAACCCAGCCCTAGCTGCTTGGAGCCACACCACGAGCAGCGAGAGAGCGAGCTGTGGCCCAGGGAGGGAAACCAGCTCCGTGCAAGGCTGTTTTGGAGGCCGTACTCGTCTGTGGGCCCTGCACAGAGTGGACAATGTCCCCCCGTCGGCGTAGGGTCCGTGCGGTATGAGGAGGGGGCTAGCACCGCCCCTGCCCAAGGGGTGCGTCCAAAGAGGCGTCTTTGCCGTAGTCGCTCGGGGCTGTTAGAATTACAAGCGTATTCGACGGCTCGTCGCGTTTGTGGCACGTCTGTCTATGGAATCGAGGGCTTCGTTCGTTTTCTTCTTTCAAGAACATAAAATGAAACTTCAGAATGAGGCTTCCAGCCAGGAAACTGCCCCAGCCGTGAAAGCAGAACTGGGGGTGGTATGAAGTGCTGCTGCAGCGAGGGTGTATTCGCTTTGCAAGGCCAGCGGTACAAAGGGAACACAGAGTCCCCTCACCTACATGTGAGTCAACACAGCCAGTCAAAAAGGCTGGCGCCCTGGTCCGGCCATTAGCATAGGGGTGGGCGTCAGGTCTCCTCGATTCACAGGCCAGAAGGGACCAGTATGATCCCCTCGTCAGAGCTGCATAATCCAGGCCAGAGGCTTCCACTCTGCGATTCCTGCCTGCAGCCCCCTCATTTCTGGTGGAGCGAGAGCACATCTCTTAGAAAGAGCCGTCCAGTGCTGGCAGCTCCACCACGTCCCTAAGGGAGCTGTGGCAAAGGTTCGTTAGCCCCGTTGTTAGAATTCTGTGCCTTAGACCCGCCCACTCTGGATTTACCTGCCTTCCCTGGCCACCAACTGGCCTTTGTTCTGCCTCTGGCTGGTGTGTTAAGATTCAGCTGAGTTTTCTGGGGCACTTGTTCATATTGTGGATGAAATTCCCCCAGGCCCAGATGTCCCCTGCACAACCCTGCACCACTGACGGCCTCGGAACAGGGCTGAGGTCAGACTTACCGGGTGCCATTTGCCAGGCCTGTGCCCGGGTTGTGGGTTAGTAGAGGGAACCAGCTTATTGTGCGTGTCCGCCCTGGAACCCAACTCCCTGCTTCTGCTCAGCCCGGCCGGGAGCAGAAACGTGCCACGTGCCAGAGTTATTGACTGTCAAACGCTCACGACAACCCGCTCTCCCGCCGCCTGTCGTCACTGGCAGTAGCCACAGGAGCCAGCCCTTTTGTCCAAGTGGCTAGAAGGGTTTTGTCCCCTCCTGGTTCCTTCCCTTCCGCTCACAGCTCCCTCCTTTTGCAGCCAGCAGCCCCCGTCTCACCCTTCATGTCACTCCCTTTGAAACACCGCCCAGTGACGATCCGCCGCAGAGAAAAGCATTCTACAGTGCACGAGTGGCCTCCCCCGGTAGCATGTTCCCCATCCATGGGCACGGGCCTGGGTGATCCCCTGTGCTGGGGCTTAAATACCACAATGGTAGGTGTTCCGGCAACCTCCAGATTCGACCGTTCCAAGAATGCTGCTGGCAAACAGTCACTGATGCGAATACTCTTCCCAGTCTTTATTTGCAAACAGGAATTGCTCTTGGGTAACACGGACGCCCTCTTACAAAAACCCGCAGGTTTTCCCCCCCCCCCCCCAAGCGTCCCACCAGCTCTGCGAATGAGGAACACTTCAGCCCTACGATCCACGGAGGGGATCTCAAATCGCCTTACAGATTCTTTACTGGTCCCACTTAGCAAAGCGTTAGAGGAGTGAGGCTGGCCGTGGAGAATAGCAAAGGCCTGGAGCAGATGGATTCTCAATCTGTAACGAATCAAAAGAAACACCACCAGCAGTTCGTACCTACCCCTCATTTACTGTAAGGCCTGAAATGAAGATGACGGGACCTAGCTTGACGTTTCGGAGATTGGCCCATGGCGTAACTGCCATCATGGAGCTGAGCCCAGAGTCCCACCTGCAGCAGCACGAGGTGGCTGAAATGGGAACATAATTGTCCACGTGTGACATTCGCTACTCGGCTTGTGGAACAACACCCATGTGAGAAAATTTGTCCTGCTCACGGCAGGAAAATCCTGGCAGGCTTCCGAGCTGCAGATCAGTCAGTGAACAAACCCCGCTAGAAATCGTACATTACTAGCGATGCCCGTCCCAGTGCCAGTGAAATCAGCACGACCCACGTTTCCTCTCTCCAAGGGGGGGGGGTCTGATTCAAATGAGAGGATCGTGCAATAACACAGGACAGCTGTCGGCCCTTTGTCTCCCTGGCCGTGGTGAACACATTGGACAGAATGAACTGGGCCCGGATCTTCAAAGATCCAGCTTCTTGAGGCGCATCACTCCTATTGACTTCAACGGGCGCTAGCCCCACGACCAGCACCTGGAGAGCAGATCGCAAGAGCCAGAGCCCAGGACTTGAAAGAGACGTGCGCAGCTGCCAGATAACAAGGCTAGTGAGCTACCACCGATGGAGCAGCACAGTTAGGATCCGCGCAAATTGCTCTCTTACCCCAACTCCCAAAACCAGTCAGGCACATTTACACTGGCAGATCCTGTGCTCTGAGGAAATGCAGCTCCCTTTGCCGAGGGTCCCTTGCTCCCTGCACCCTCGGGGACGGACGCCCCATAAAACGACAAAGGCCCTGGTGGGGCACTGCAGGAATCCAGTCCCTCCCGTTGGCTTTCACCGGCACTGCAGGTGCTCAGCACCCCGGACAAATCAGCTCCTCCATGTCTGGCTGCCGGTGTTGGTTCCCCAGATCTCCGAGCTGCTCTGCCTGCTTTCATCTAGTGAGAAAGTTCTCGGGCTAGGAAGGAAAGCAAAGCCCAGCCCTGCCCAGCGTGCTCACCTCTTCCCTCCTCGGAGTCGCTCGCTGCCTCTTCTGAGGACGTTGCTGTTGGTGACAAGAAAGAGCGAAAACGGTGTGAGCTGCCATCACGTTACTCTTTACTCCCACCTTGAGTCCAGCATCCTCGGCTTGTGACAGCTTATTAACAAGCTGGCATCCTGGTCTCACTAGAGATCAGAGCTTTTACCGTAGGACTTGCTATCCTGGCTCTGAGCAGTGACCCATCGAGTCTAGGCTCCCGGCTCCAACAGTAGCCAGCTCAAGAAGGCGGCATGAACACTGAGCGTGAATGGTTAAACACGATGTACGTTTCTCCCTGTGGCACTTCAGCAGGTGCTGGCCCGCTACGCAGAGATCCATTTCACCACAGCCTTTTCCCCGGTCCTATGGATGGCCGAAGCACAACCCTACAAGCTGGGCCCATATGACCCCAAAGACCCACAAGGCCAACCAGCTCCAGATTCTATACAAACCCTCACCCGGCCCCGTGGGCTCGGCATGGAAATCTCTTGACACCAAGTGTGCAGAGGACGCAGTGCGAGGGGGTGAAAACAGCGTATACGTGGAGACAGAAAGCGACCCCTGCACGGATTCTCTGGAGTGCTTCTAGCTTTTGCTGCTGGCTGTTGTTAAATTGGCCAAGGGGACGTTCCCTTTCAGCCCCCAACCCCTAGGAAAATAATGCCTAAGCTGGCAGATGACAGGTGCACTCCTCAGTCCCTGCGTCCCAGCTCTGGGAACTCACTTTGGTTTGGCAGCCTGTGTCCAGCACAGCTGATCTTTGGTCTCTTCTGACTGTACTTAGCACAGAGCTGGGGGCTCCCCGCCTGCCGGCAGCACCAGTCGTGTAACTTTAACTCTGCATCTGGAGATGGAAATTGCAGCGCAGTGTCACGAAGGGAAAAGTTACAAACATTTGCCAGGAAACTGGGCAGAACCGGCCTATGCCGATGCCCCTTGGAGTCAGTGAAAAAAACACCCCATTTCTGTGGGTGGCTCTTGGCTTGGGTCCCACAAGTCGCTGCTCCCTTAGCAGACACATTGACAACAACTGACGTGTGAAGAAGTTAAAACGGTTCATAAGCCTTGTTTACGGGCAACGGCGAATGCCGAATCAGTGTTTGCTCACGTAACGCTTCCATTAGAGCCAAAGAACTCCGGCCCGAGCCCTTTCTGAGTGAGAAAATGTCGAATGCTGGGAACTCGTATTTCAGAGCCATTTAGTGACATTATTCTAATTAGCGGGAGCTGACGTTAGTAACAAAACCTGGTCTGCCCTGTCTTGCGTCTCCAGCGCTTGGTGTGCAGCAGTTATTAACAGGTTCACACTAGCACTGGGAGGCACCCACTGGCCTCACAGCTGCCCAGATAGTCAAAGAAAAAAATCTTAAATTTCCCTGGAAAAATCACCGAAAAGCTGAGGTGGGCCCAGCCCATGTGGCTCCCATTGCACGATGGGGGGGGGGGGCAGTTGCCGAAACGCCTCAGCCGCACTTACCGCGGTCAGGGGACGCTTGGCGCGAGTCCTTCCAGGATCTCTCCTGCCGCCCGTCGACGAGCTCGTTCTGGCTGTTGTAGAGACACCGGACCCCGGCGCCGTATTGGTTTGGGGAGGCTGGATACAGCATCGTCACACGGGCGTCCGCCAAACCTGCAACAACCCACCGTGCGCGCAGCAGCTTTCAGACTCTGGCGTGGACGTGCCCCGGAGCCGTGCAGCGCAAGAGGCCTCCCTGGCGGCGCAGCCCCGGGGCTTCCAGCCCAATCCAAAGCCCAGTGAAGCCATGGAAAGGTTCCCCTGGATTTCAGCAGGCTCTGGCTCAGGATCTTAGAGAGCCCCGTTCTCACAAAGCTCCTCTGAGCCTCTGAACTCACGTGCTCTTGTGTCAGGATTGATTTTCCAGCTCACCAAGCAACGGTGACATCCAGCAATACCTGGTTTCTAACTGGGCGTCCAGGACCTTTGACCGGTCTCAGATCACAGCAGGAGACAGGATCCATGGGTACAGAGTCAATCACCAAAGCTTGCCTGCCCCCAGGGGTGTTTTGAGGATGAACGAGATAAAAGATGAGCCATTGGCTAAGCACCATTGTTGAGAAGACAGCCCCAAACCACAGGGGACAGGGTTTGGGGCCTGAATGGGCTTGGGGATGGGAGAGTCACAGGAATACCCAGGCCTCTCTCCTCACAGGTGCTGAGCTGGGATCATCGCTTAGGGTGGGATGGGCCCATGTGACTAATTCCCTGTCATTGCAGGGGAAGAGGTACTGGGGGGATTGCGCCCCTTCTCAGCTGCTGGGTCTCCATGGAGACGACCCTCCTAGGTCAGCAGGTTCGGCCCTCTCTGTGGGGCAGGTGCTTTCTCCATACTAACCCCTAACACCTCGTAAGGAGGAGCCATTAGTCCATCTCACTCGCAGTGCAGGGCGGTGCCGTGTTAGAGCTGAGCTCGCTCAGAGCAGGGAAAGGGACCACATGGTGAGGACTAGATCTAACAGGCCCATCTGGCCCCGGCATGGTCAGCATACCCCACCTCCTCTGCTCCGTCGGTAGTGCCGATCCAACGCTCCGTGTCGCAGAGAGCAAGGGCAGGACGGCAGATCCTTGTTCCAGCCGGTGGGATCTTGCTGCGTGCTAAGCCAGGCCAGACACCTCAGTCTGTAGTTCACACGCACGTGACTGGCTAGACTGTATATCCACAGCCCGCGCAGATCTAGGGCCAAAACAATCAACAGGTTTTGCCTTCTGTGGAGTCAACGGCAAGACTGCACTAGCTCAGGCAGAGAGAGACTGGACGAAGCGGAGTTCTCGGACAACTTGGACCAAACAGGAGACTAACTGGTGCTATTTTCTGAAATGGAAGGCTAACCCGGGCCTTGTTCCAGAGCCTCCGACTGTCGCCCAGAAACTCACGCGCCGAGTCGAAAGCAGCATCGCGGTAGCTCTGGGGATGGTCTCTCGGCTAGGCACCGTCCCTGGGTTGTAAAGCAATAGGCCGTGGGTGCAGCCAGTCCTGACGGGCATGTCTGAGTGGGCCCAGTGCCGCGCAAGGGGCATTCCTGGGGGGTTAGCTGCACGTCAAGGTGGCCATTCAGCGGGTCAGTGCTGGTCCCACTGACGGCCCTGGGAGTTTTGCCCCTGGTTTCAATAGGGCCAGGAGTTCACCCACAGCGTCTGGGGGAACCAGGGACTCTCTCACCTCGCCACAGTCTTGGCCCATCTCAGCCGCAGAATGGAACCGTTTGGCTGCGGGGCCCGTACCTGTGTTGTAGCCTCTGAACTGGTCGGGGCGATATTTGGCGGCTGGGGGCCTTCGGGTCTGATCGTCATTTCGGTAAAATCCATCCCCGCTGAACGACAAAGCAAACCCATCGTCACCCTTCCTGACAGGAGCAGGGATCTACTCCGCCCCAGCCCCAGCAAGTTCTCTGCCCTCCCCGGGCCCCTGGAACAACTCCTGACCTGCCACCTCAGACACAGGGGGAACGGGGGCCCGCAGCAGATCAACGGATAAGCACCCCCGACTCACAAGGTACAAGGCTGAGCCTATGGCCGTCTCGCCAGGAAGCAGCTGTGGTGCTGAGAGCTCTGAAGCTGCAATGCCTTTGCTGGCAGGGTAACGCTCCTTTTAAGGATTCACGGAGTGTGCAGAGAACTGCCGCCATTTTGGTTTCAGCCCTCCTGTAGCCTGTTACTGAGGAGACACACACACTCCGCTTTCTCCCAGGGGAACTTTAGTTTGGGTCGTGTTGTACTTGTTTGGCTTCATCTAGACTAAAAGACTGAAAGTCGGTGCTGCTCTGTGTGTGTGGAAAGAGAGAGCCGGGAGTGACTCTCATTCATTAAATTGCAAGCAAAGCAATGGCGAGATCCCTTCATTCAGATCAGTCCAAAGTTCGCAAGACACCCAATGCTCATTTATATTGGTAAATCCTCGGCCTTTCAAGGGGTCGCCTGCATTTTAACTACATGACACCCTCAGGAGCCATAAGGGCAGGGTCAGTGGCACATTATGGTAGTTCAGCGGTTGCAATGTGACCCAGCTGCAAAGGGGTAAATACAGAATTGGGATTCGTATGAACTGATCCCTAGAGGAGTGAGCATACAGCACCTGGAGTAGCCCATCAGCACGCTGGTCAAACCCAGCTTGGTGTAATCCCACTGCATGCCGCCATCTTGGTAAAGGATGAGGACATAGGACTTGATTCCATCCGTGGTGAGGACAGCCTGGTACGTGTTTGTCTAGAGAAACACGAGGTGCGCGGGTAAGGAACAGGATGAGGCCGTGTTCCATAAAGTGTAAACGAGGGGCTACAAATCACTATTCAGCGAGAGACAACACAGCGCTTACGCTAACGAGGAGTTCTCTGTGTGACAGTGGGGCGTAGGGGTGAATCTCTGCAACTCCTGGAGAGCTCGGCAGTAATGAAACCAGGCACAGGAAGCAACGACAGGTGTAATTCTCAAAATAAATGTCACAGGCCACCCAAGAATGTGTAAGCAAACTTGGCCACCAAACCCTGGCAACCTTTCTTATTTTTCGTGGAAAGCATTGTGACATTTTCCTCTAAGGTTTTATCAAAAACGTTATCAAACCGATTGTCAAACTTTAATTTACTGAAAAGCGTCAACGCTTCCCATAACCACTTCCAAACGGTTTCCAATAAAAATGTGTATAAATGCCAAATTAAAAATATATTTTGAAAAATAATTCAAACTCACCAAAAAATGGGCCTATTTCAAAGGGTTTGAAACAAACTACTTAAAAATTGGTTTCAACATGTGATCGTTTTTGATCAGCTCTGTATGTAATTGATCATGTAACAAACAGGAAGATTATATTACTTAGGGTGTCTCCATGAAAAGTGAGAGTAGGGGGCTTTACCTAGAGACCACGTAAGCCCTCTTTTGCATAGGCTCATGCACGGGGTGAATTTATCTTCAACAAATGTTGAAGTGAAACACTCAAACGTTAACTTGTTTCTCCCAACTAGTGCACAGTAGTAATGCTAACATGGGTTCTGAATTCATGCCCACTCTAAGTTCACAAATTCAGGCCATCATAGGTTATCTGGTCCCCGTCACTAGCATCTGAGCACTTCATAGTGTTTAATGTAGATATTGTCCCATTTTACAGATGGGAAACTGAGGCACAGAGAGACAGGGAGTTGCCCAAGGTCCCATTGGACCTGTGTAGTGGAGCAGTAGACTGAGCCCAAGTTTCCCCAAGTCCCAGACTAGCACCCTAATCCCTGGATCATCCTTCCTCCTGTAGAAGTTCCCCAGAACGTTTGGAAATCGATCCAGACCAATCCAGAAGCAACAGCTCTCTGGAGAGAGGCTGCCGGGGGCGTCTAAATATGCCCCGCCTGTCACAGGACACAGACACAATGCAGCAGCCAAGCCTGACCAACACTGGGTGCTGCAGGTCATTGAGGCAGGAAGCCACTTTGACAATAGCTTCCTGAAGCCCATGTGGCCACTTACCCGAGTGACGGGCTGCCATGCTGGATAGGCCGGGGCCTTCTCCCACGTGATCTTAAGGGTCCATTTTGCAGAGTACGAAGTCTTCAGGTATCGCCGAATCTTGGTCTCCACTTCTCGGACAAAGGGGTGTTTGGCAGAATCCAGAGTAACGAACTCCTGCGGGTTGTGCACGGGTATGTTACACCTCCAGGGCAGGGAAGCGCAGCGCTAGCATTAGGCATGCAAAGGTATCAAAGGAGACCGCAACCCCTCGCTCACGCACGCATTCCTCCCCTCGACTAAGGACTTACATGATACTTAGGCCTTGGGCAGGGCCTCTGCAAAGGGGCACATTTCATGCCGAGCGAGGATGGACTCGGACGTAAGGGAACCAGCAGGAACTGCAGAATCCGGCAACGCCTATAAAGCCCCACCGCTCGGTCGTCTCCACGTCGGCAGGATATCTAATGACTTGCTAAATCATAAGTCGCATAATGCGAAAAAGTGCAGCATAACTGTGCCTGACGTTTAGCAGCTCTAGCTGGGCCTCACCGCGTGTAAAAACTGACCTGGTAAAACGTGCTGCCAACGCCCTTGGAGAAATCCGCGTTAGCCCAAAACACAGCAACCACTGGAACTTTCTCACGGCCGGTAAATCCTCCGGGAGGTGGGTTTGGAGATGGGAACATGTCACTGTCCGAGGCTGGAAAAATGATTTGTCCGTTGTCTGTAAACTAAACGACAGCATTGCGTACATTAGCTCCTTCGCAGGAGAGACGAACTAATGCATGACAAGGCACAGGCTCTGTCTACACAGCAACTACGTACCCGCGGCTGGCCTGTGCAACTGACTCGGGCTCGCGAGATGTGGGCTGCAGGGCAGCTTCATTGCTGCGTAGACGGCTGGACCCTGCGAGGTGGGAGGCTCCCAGAGCTCAGGCTCCAACCCAAGCCAAACCATCTACACCAGTGGTTCTCAAACTGTGCTCCGCGAGCTCCATTCAGGTGATCGGCGGATAGTTCCCTCTAAGGGGTGCGCCTGGGCGGCCACACACAAGAGAGTGAAGGGCCACCCATCTAATTAGTGGAGCTGCACAGGCGTGGCTACATGAATTAGGTGCCTGGATCCTGGAGAAGACGCACATGTGAGGTGAGGTGGTGGGCTTGGGAGGACCAGGGGGTAGGGGGGTGAGAATAGGGGGTGGGGAGAATTTGGGATGTGCAGGGCTGCAGCAGCCAGAGAAAGAGGTGACTTTCCCCAGCTCCAGGGTTGCAGCTCTTTCCCAGCCTCAGCTCTGTGGCTGCCATGGCAGGGGAGAGAGAGCGAGAGAGAGAGAGACCCCTTCTTCCCTGCCCCAGCTCAGTGGCTGCTGTAGCGGGGGAGAGAGGGCACATCCATCATCGCATTAGAAAGTTAAGGCTACTGATATTAAAATAGGAGTTGTGTGCTTTTATTTGTAGAACGAAAAAACGTTAATTATAAAGGGTTTTTTTATATAGCGCTTTTATCCAAAGCTCTACAATAGTTAGCTAATGGTAACAAACAACATTTGGAAAGATCATTAAGTGGTCCCCCAAGACCCTCAGCAATTTCCAAGTGGTCCGTGGAAAAAAAAGTTTGAGACCCACTGATCTACACAGCCGTGGAACAGCCCCACAAGCCTGAGTCGGCTGGCACAGGACAGCTGCGGGTTTTTCTTTGCTGTGTAGACAGATAGTCACAGGCTTGCTGCAGAGTCCACTGAAGTCAATAGAAAGACGCCCCTTGACTTTAGGGGATTTGGAGAGCAGACCTAACTGTAGTGTGTATTTGATCGTTATTAATGATTTTTGTATTGCCGTAGTGCCCAGGAGATCCAGTCACCGGCCAGGCCCACACTGAGCCAGGCACCGTGCAGACGCTGAGCGAAAAGGCAGCCCCTGCTGTAGTTCATTTCCTACTGCTTCATTGCAAAACCTATTTTTTAAAATTAGAAAGTGACGGTGATCTTAATAAACCCTCTAATTCCCATGAAAACACCTCTGGCTCAGACACTGGACATAAAATCCAAGGAACATTTTTTGCAGCCACCAATAAAAATGATTTTCATTTCTACAAAAATTAATCCACATTTGTTGAAAACCCCACATTTATACCCAACCAGCTAAAATCTTAATACACTTGGCATGTTCCGATAGATCTTTGTTCGTTTCTAAAGGGCTGGCCAAGGCACATCTCATCTAGACTCACGTATAGAGAATCGCGCAGCGTTTTCCCAAACGGGAACCCAATCTCGGGTTTGAAGACACGGGAGTTAAAATCCACTCTTCTCTCCACGTATTGCTTGTCGCTTTCCTTTGCTCCATATGGATACAGTGGCACGGCTGCAACTAAAACAACGATTACAAGCAGCTTCCTTTAGGTCACTAGCTAAAGATTTTCAAATATCAAAGGGACCGAGCGGATGGCAGGGGAAGCAGAGTGGAATTAAGGCAGGGTCCTTGGGCCATAGGATCCGGGTCAGAGGGGACCCCGATGCTGCCGTGAGTGGCAGGTGTTATCGCATGGGGGGTAAATCGTCAGGGGGACGGCGGAGGTCATGTTCGGTTGCAGAAATCTGCCCATTGCTCAGAAATGCAGGGGAGGTGGCTTACCTGTTGCTGACTGTCTTGTACCACTTGTAGTGGCCTCTCTGGTCCCAGCTGAAACAGACGCTGGTCTCTCCTGGACAAACCCTGCTCTGGTATCGGACCGAAGGGCTGTTGACACAACCAGAGCAATATCTCAGGAGCTGGGAGGGGAACTCACACACAACTCAGAACCCTCCATGTTTACGTCGCCGGTCGGCTTTTTACAGCCCGTTTTCACACCTCGGCAACTTATTACAGGCACAAATGGTACAAATTAGATGTTCAGCTACCGGCTGTGTGGCCAGATGGCCAAGTGCGTAACTGGCCTCAGCTGTACTCTGTTATCTGGGCCAGCACCGGAAAGGGAAAGGCTGGGTTGGGAATCACGCTGTGAAAGATTCAGCGTTGAAGTCTTTGCTCAAACCCTGTTGACAGGGAGAGGCCGGGGCGGGGGGGAACTGCCCTTGTTTCCTAGGCTTTAGGCACAATAAAGTTCAGCTCAAAGACGTGAGTAGATATTATGAGGCTCCTATCGCAAGCCCTGAATTCATCCCTTTCATTTAGAAACGGGGGCTTTCACAGAAGACGGGATGTAACCCTTCATAACAGAGCTCCACAAAACCAACATGGCTTCCACCAGGGCCGGCTTTAGGAAGTGCGGGGCCCAATTTGAACATTTTCGGCGGGCGGGGGCAGGTGAAAAAAAAAAACATGTAAAAAGCCTTTCATTTCTTAGCAACGTTAGCAACCGGTTCCCTGTAAAAAGTTCTGCTTTAAGGAATGTGCCACAGTATGTATTTTTTGTACCAATAGGGTTACCATCCGTCCGTATTTTTAAAAATTCCTCCCAGATGGCGATTTAAGAACCAAAAAGCTGGACATGTCTGGGAAAATACGGATGTACGTTAACCCTACCTAAAGTTCTTTTTTAAAAAGATGGGCCTGAACTAGAAATGAGCTCTGTTTCACATGTGTGGGTCCCCACCACTCCCCTGGTGGTGTGGGTGACCAGATGTCCAGATTTTATAGGGACAGGCCCGATTTGGGGTTCTTTTTCTTATGTAGGATCCTACTACCCCCCACCCCTGTTCCAATTTTTCACACTTGCTGTCTGGTCACCCTAGGGTGTGCACATGTGTGGGTCCCAGCTGTTCCCTGCCCCTCTCATTGAAGCAGGTGTGCAGGGTTACTGCCCTGGGAACTGCAGGGCACCAGTGGACATGGGGCTGGCTGGAGGCAGGGCAGGGGCTGACTGGAGGTAGGGTCTGGCTGCAAGCAGGGCAAGGGGTGTGGGGCTGGCTGGAGACAGGGGGATGTGGGGTGGGCTGGCTGGTTTCAGGCAGGGCCGCAGGGGGGTGCGGCAAGGGTTGGCAGGCCTGGAGACAGAGGAGTGCGGGACTGGCTGGCTTCTGGCTGGGGGGTGGGGCTGGGGTGGTGTGGACACTGGGCTGGGGGGGGGGGGCTGGTGCGGGCAGGGGCTGGCTGCAGGCAGGGGGTGTGGGTGCAGGCAGGGGGTGTGGGTGCAGGCAGGGGGTACAGCCCACCCTGTACGGTAAGTGCCTCCTCCTCCCTCCCCCACCAGGGTAGCAGCAGCAGCCCGGGCTCGGGCTTTTTTTAAAGGGGCAGGGCTCCTCCCCTCGCTTAGCCCTTTAGCCCTTTAAATAGCCATGGGAGGCCTGGGGAAGGGGGCTGGGCTATTAGGCGGGGGCAGCAGAGGCAGCTGGAGCCCCTGCTACCCCAGGACTCTGGGGGTTATTTAAAGGGCCTGGGGCTCTGCTTCTACCACCCCCGGCCTTTAAATAGCCACAGGAGCCCTGGGGAAGCGGGGGTTCAGGGGCTATTTAAAGGGCCGGCAGGGCAGAAGCCAGGAGCCCCAGACATTTTAAATAGCCCCAGGGCTCCAGCAGTGGGGCTCTGGTGGCAATTTAAAGGGCCTGAGGCTCCAGTCCCTGCAGGGAGCCCCAGGCCCTTTAAATTGCCCCCTGGGGAAGCTAGGCCACCCTGGTACAGCGCACTGGCAGGGCTTGGGTGCGGGGCCCTCTTAGGTGCGGGGCCCGATTCGGGGGAATTGGTTGAATTGGCCTAAAGCCGGCCCTGGCTTCCACCCTGACACCTGCCATCACCATGGCCCCTGTCGCCTGCTCTGCCCAGGAAAACAGGTCTCCTAGCGTGCTCCAGGCCTGAGCTCGGGAGACCCAAGACGTGCTACTGCACATGGACAACCAGCTTGGAGAGCCGATGGGACTGAGCTGAAAAACACCTGCCTGAAATCCGGGGACACGTGCTATCAGCGTGGGCCATACCTGTTGTTCCCACGAGGGGGAACCGTCCTCTGGAGGGTGCTGGAGTGGTGGCAGCTGGCACGTGGGACACGCCAGCCGAACCCGGGTTTGCCCCCGGTGCTGGGGGTGTTTTCCCCTTCTCCGACTGGAGGGAAGGGGAGTGGGATCCCGTGGCAGCGGGAGTGCGAGAGGTGGCCAGGCGTAGCGTCGTTAGCGATTGCCCGGTCACTGCCTCCAGTGCTGGGAATGCTGCGGGCACTCCTGAGTCACCGGCAGAGACGGCTGCTTCTTTCGCAAGCCCAGCGGGCCCAGTTACTGTCGGCCTCTCAGGAGAGGAGGGGGAAGGCACCGGGGCACTAGGCAATGAAGGTCCTGGCCGTGCAGTCTCTGAAGCTGAGGGCCCAGCAGCGGTTTCGCCGGGAGAAGCAAAGGCAGCTGGGGTTGTTTCCCCAGACAGCGTGTGTATTCCTGTGACTCTCTCATCCCCTAAGGATGAATATGGGGAGGTCTCAGCATTGGCCCAAGCGTCTCTTTCTCCTGGGGGCAGCTCTGCCCCACCTGCTGGACTCGCCTCTGCGTGCTGGGCATCGGGATTAGAGGTGGTGGTTTCCTCGTTGGCTGCGGACGCGGAACCAGCTGCGTCCCCTCTTCCTTCCGTAGCTACAGGGGGGACGGTAACTCTCTCGCCAGTTGAAGATGGAGGAGCAGAACCCACGGTGCTGGGGCCTCCCGGTGAGTCTGAGATGGCGGGGACAGAGGCTGGGTCCCCAGGCACTACAAAGATGGACGCAGACGTTCCCTCGCTGCCTGCAGACGTCTCCCTCGCAGGGGCTGGATGGGGAGCCCCGAGAGCACCGGACAATCCGTTTGTTGCATCGCCCGTTGTTTCAGGCTCAGCCAGGGCTCTGCTGGGAGATGCAAAGGCAGGTGGGGATGTTCCTCCCGATGGAGCCAGTCTGCCTGTCATGGTCCTGTCTCCTAAGGGCGCATGGGGGGATGCTTCGGTGCTGGTCAAGGCTCCTGTTTCTCCTGCAGGCAGCTCTGCTGCGTCCCCGGGACTCCGCTCTGGGACGGAGGGTGAGGGATTTGTTGCACTCTGGAGATTGGGGATGGAAATTGGGGTTTCTCCATGTGCCGCAGGCACCAGACTAGCCATATCCCCTCTGTTTTCTGCAGGTGCCGGGGCCAGCGCTGTCTCGCGAGCCGAGGATGGCTGAGGAGAATCCACAGCCAACGCTCCGGGTTCTCCTGTTGGCAGATTGTCCATGGGGGCTGGACTCGGCTCTGCGCCCCGGGGCAGGGGATCTGTTTCACTCCAGATGCCCGCATGAGATGTTGTGGCTGCTAGCTCTGCATTGGAGGGTGCAGCTACCCCAGTGGCAAAGCCTCCAGAAACATTTGCTCCTGCAGGACCTTTGGCTGCGGCAGCAGGTGATGCAGACTCTAGGACTGATGGAGCGAGGGGTGTTCCCCTCACACTAGCATTGGCAGAGTTTGCCAATTCCTCTCCCGCCCCAGTAGCGACAGGGGCTGTCCCTACGGCAGCATCTGGAGGGGGCTGGGGAGAACTGGGAGCACCAGAGAGTCCAGCCGAGGAGGATCCTGTACTTTCACTCTCTGAAAGGGACGGCTTGGCAGGGATGTCCCTGGGAGACGGGACGGCAGACGGGGCCGTAGGTATGGCTGTCACCATCCCAGGCTCTAGAAATGAACGAGGGGAAGTTTCGGCATTGGACAAAGCCCCCAGATCTCCTGTCGGTAGCTCCTCTGTATTAGCCAGACTCTGCTCTGCGTCGGCAGGCGAGGGATTTGTTTGGCTCTGGGTATCAATCGCAGATATTGGGGTTTCCTCATTTGTGTCTGACACGGACTTACCCGTATCCCCTCTTCCTTCCAGAGCTGCAGGGTCAGTAACTGTCTTGCTCTCTGAAGCCAGATGATCGGAACCAGTAATGCTGGGAAATGCACTTGGGGAGAGCCCCTCTCCCTCGGTCTCTGCAGGTCCCAGTGACCCAGCCGCTTCCCACCCAGCTACAAAGGCAGGTGGGGATGTTTCCCCTGCCAGTGCAGATGTCTCGCTCTCTGAAGGTGGTTCTGGGGATTTTGGAGCACTAGACCCATCATGCCCTGGACTTTCGGTCTCTGAAACAGGGGCCTCAGTGGGAGAGGCAGCGGGAGACAGGAACGCTGCAGGAGTTGACTCCACCGATGGAGAGGGAGGTGTTCCATTAGACACAGCCGTGCCAGTGGATGCCAAGTCCTCTGGCCCCCCTGCAGTGCCGGGTGTGGCTCTCCCGTCCTCAGGAGCTGCAGAGAGAGGCGAGGAGGTGGTGACACCGGAGAACGCACCAGGAGCGGATCCCGTTACCTCCAGCTCGGAATGTGAGAAGCGGGTCGGGTGAGGGTCTGTTGGGCTGGAGTAGAACAAGGCCAACGTGGCGACCGCTTCTCCTGCCGGAGTTGTGGCAACTGTCCTGTTTTCCAGAGAGGCGTGCGAAGAGTTGGTCACGCTCGCTGAAGTTTCTGCTTCTTCTGTAGGGATCTCGGCTGCTTCACCGCCACTGGCTACTGGCTCTAGTGGGGAAGACGCTGTTTCAGGGACAGAATTTACATTGTCCCCATTCACTGCTGACGCCAAACTAGCTGTTGCTACTTCTGCCAGAAAAGAGGCGCTGGCTTCACTGGCGTGGCCGCTGGAAATGGGGCTTTCTCCAGGCAACGTGGTCACGGCAGGGTTTGCGGCCATGTCGGACAGGGACGGAGGAGATCGTGCTGCCGAGGTGACTGCTGTCTCTGTGGCTGCCAGGACTCCGGCACGGAGCAAACTGCCCTCCGCCGTGGGAGACCCGGCTCCAGGGGTGAACTCATCCTCTGGGACCGCAGAGGTGGGCCCCAGGGCTGCACAGGCTGGAGAAAATGAAACAAAGGTGTAAGTAATTCTAATAAGCAGCTCGGTTATATATCCAGCCTGGTTTGCAAACTACTCAACGCTTTTCTGTGCAGGACAACGCTACCCAGCAGGGGCCTTTTGGTGCGCCGGGAAAGGGCTGAGACACTGAGCAGACATCAATGCTAATGAAATTAGACTTCAGTTTGCCAGGGCAGGTGAGGAATCCACATAAGCTGGTTTTTCCTTCGGGGCTGCAGGTCACACGTTTGCTGTTGGTTTCCTGTGTTTTCAGGCTTTTGCGCAGCCCCAGGATAATCCACCCCCAGGATTACTAAGAACAGGCCTGGCCTGGCACATTCTTCTATCAGCAACTGACATCTTAGCAACGCATTCTGACACCTGGGGGGCATGGGGGGGCTGTTGGTTTTGAGCAGCAGAGCGAGGGTGGCAGTCTCCCCAAATTGCCTGAACTGGGTTCAGTTCCTTGCTCTGCTGCTGCCGGCAAGCTGAGGGTGGCCATTCCCTTGGAAAAGTAGGACATCAACCACTAGCTGTGTGCCTCAGTTTCCCTCTGTCATAGTGGGCTAGTGACAGCCCACTCGATTAGTTAATGTCTTTACAATGCAGGAAAGTGCTGTATAAAGCCTTCACAATATGACCCTTATCACCCATGTGACCTTGCTTACGCTGACCCAAATTTGGAGGCAAACTTCACTGCAAGGATGGGGCCCAGACTGGAATGGCTGTTTCCCCAAAACACTCAGGAGGCCAAGTTCCCTGTTTTGTCCACCTTACACTGGGGGTAGCAGAACTGCGGGACTCCCTGAGTCGTGGCCTGATCCAAGGTGCACAGAACGGTCCCAGGGAACCACGGACCAGCTGGGCCTAGCCAGACAGCAGCTTGTTATGGTCACTCCCCATCACCTTCTCCTGTGCGGGGGGCTGTGGAGAGGGCGGAGCTGGCTCTACGCCTGCCAGGGACTCCCCCACCCAGCAGGGGACTTGTGGCTAGTTCCACATTCCCTTTACCCCACCTGAGTGATGTAAAGGGAGCAAAAGGGGCTGAGAATCCAGCCCAGGGTATCTTTGGCCCGTCCAGGAGTCTGAATTTGTGCTTTGATCTCTCAGGTATTTTAAGAGGGGGATGATTTCGGGGGGGGGGGCAGAGAAGGCTGGGCGCTGCCGCCAGCTCAACGGTTTAGGGAAGCTGACTTGCAAGGGGTGAGAAAGCCGGTCGCTCCTGCAGAGGTTAGTATGGGACTGGGGCGTTTCCCAAGCAGCTGGGTGGAGGAATTGTTCGGCTAGTCATGGTGCACCCGGACTCCTGGGAAGGAGCATGCAGGGGTGCGGCTGGAGAGAGGTGCCGAATACATAGTCGCTCATTTGCATAACGGATGCCAAGCTGCTGGCACGTCAGCCAGAGCACTGCAGTGTGTAGCCCCAGTGCCCACGTCTCCCCCACTTTGCTCATTAACAGCCAGGCCCCCAGCACCTTGGCACCCTCTAAGCCTTTCGACGGGTACAGAAGGTGACACGGGTAGGACAAAGGCTGGCTCTGCAGCAGGCAAATGGTAGATTGGGCTGGGGGTTAGGAGGGGACCTGGGGCGGGGAGGTGGAACATGTGGGTGGGCAGGGAGAGCCGGGAGGGGGCGGTATCTCCTTCCCAGGATCATTGGCAGCTGTGAGAAGCTGCCTGAGGGTGCCAAGCTGGGACACAGCACAGAGGGCCCCGTTCAGGGAATGCTCTCAATGCTATGTCCTCTATAGGCAAATCTCTAGGGGAACCTACAGTGGGATATGGGTTCCTCTCTAGGCAGCCAGGGCCATCGCTGTGCCCACCACAGGGTGCCCGCAATCGCGGCTCCTGGGGAGAAAGGCAGGACGGCATCTGGCAAACAGCTGTTCCGAGCCAGGTTGCTAGATCCTGATCCTGCTGCCCTTAGCTATGCTGAGTAGCACTCTGCCCCCCCCCCCGACCCAGGCATGCCCCCCCCGGTTCACAGGGTAACCGACAGGTAAACTGCAGCATGTGGCTTATTTCTCTGGCGGGAGGGGAGATTTTATGTGCACGTGCAGGAATGTTTAGCAGCAGGAGGCATTTTTAAAACCCCCTTTTTGCTGATTTTATCTGCAGCCTCCAGATTCGTCAGGAGGAGGCGCTATGTTTCTGCAGGCCCAGTGCAATGACTGAGCACATTGCAACCTGTTCGGGACACACCAGAGCCGCTGGGTAGAGCTGATACCTCTGGAACTCAGAGCAGCGGCGCCACTGATTATCAGTGTGATATAATATCTCATTGAAAGGTGACAGGGCCAGAAAGAGTTGTTTAACTCACAGACTGACCTGACCCAGGGCCGAACTTTAGAAACTGGTTAGGAAGATCTGTAAATGACTAGAGCTTTGAAATGCAGCCGGCATTGTTAGAGCGAGAAGGGGAGCTGTTTGCTCAGGTCTTGTGATGTAAGCCAACAAGTCTTGTCTGTTGCTATAGCTTTGATTCAAAGATCAAAAAAGGAATATTAACATTTAGGAAGATACTTGAGTGAAATAGTATTATTGTCTATGTGTCTCTTTGAAGGTTGTGGTAACCTGTATCTGAACTGTTTAATGGATAAGTTACCCTGTGTTAATTGCCAGGATGTTTGGGAGAAGAACAGTTAAGCCTATTGTTTTCTCAAGCCAAAAGGCTGCTGGAAATGTATAAGAACCCTGGGACCTGATCCTACTTCATCTCAGATCTGCTTTGGGTTTCAAGAGGGGGAAACCTTAAGCCACAAGGATTGAGATCCCCAGTCATTGACTGGAGCCACCCTGAATATGAACATTGGACTCTAACCTGTGGACTATTTCTGAAAGGACTTTTGGCAACTACAAGCTCACCTCTGCTATGTGTCTGAACCTCAAGAATTGAATGCAAGTCTGTCTGTATATTGACCTTTTAACCAACACTCTCTCTCTTTTCTTTTTTAATAAATTTTAGCTGAGTTAATAAGCATTGGCTGTAGCATGTATTTTGGGTAAGATCTAAGTTATAATTGGACCTGGGTATGTGCCTGATCCTTTGGGATTGGAAGAACCTTTTCCTTATATGATGAGATCAGATTTTCAGTAATCGTCATCATATCTGACATGTGTGGCTGGACGGAGGCCTGAGGCTGGGCACTTTAAGGGAACTGAGGTATTTGAACTTCTGAGTAACCAGTGAGGTACTATAGAAGCTGTTCTGTGCTGGTTTGGTAAATCTAAGTACTGGAATAACCACCAGCTTCTGGGGTTTGTCTGCCCCATTTTGTTTGCAGTTCACCCTGACTGAGTGACGTCAGCTGGCTCCCACGGGCAGCCCGGTCACAGAGGGTCTCTAAGGAAGGCTCAGACTGTATCAGGAACAGGACGCTGCAGAGCAGTGCAACGCCGCTCCCGGTAACACGAGACGACGTGGTGTTTACAGCTCCGAGAACGACCCCATGGGACTGACCCTACCTCAGTTTCCCTGGCTGTCAAATGGGAACAACCCCACATCCCCACGTTTGTCAAATACTTTCACATCCTCTGATGGAAGCGTCTCTGTAAAGGGCAACACGTGGGTATTGCCGTGCCTATCGTTTTTACCCCCTTCGTATTTCCCGCTGGTTGGGGGGGCGGGTAGGGCTGGTTTATTAAAGCACAAAATTGTTGCCAGAAATCTGTGGCATACAGTCAAACAACGCACAACGCCTCTGTAATGCATCAGGTTCACAGAGAACCACCTGGGACCAAATACCATTTGTAAGGAGAACAGGTGAATTCACCCACTTCTTGGGCTTGATCCTGCAAGATGCTGCACAGCTCCTGCAAAATACGGAGCTGCCTTAACGCCTATGTTCTCAGCACCTCGGAGGCAATGATCAGCAGAGCTCAGGATCAGGCCCCAGTTCTATTCTCAAGTCTCCCTGGGCTCAGTTTCCCCAGCTATCCGGAGACCTACCTGTGTAAAGCACTTGTCACCCCTCTGGTGAAAGGCTGTGGGATAACGGTGCAGGGGGCCTGTTAATAACAGCTTCAGCGGTTACCAAGAGGCAACAGTCTCTCACAATCTCCACCTCTCAGCCTCCCTGTCCCTGAGCCGGGCGAGCGTGTGTCAGCAGCTTGCTCCAGTTTACAGCAGCACACCCGCTAGTGAGCAAAACGCAGCACTTACCGTGTAGAATCCACAGCCAGCAGCCTAAGCAGGCCCAGGAGATTGGGCTCCAGGTCCCCATGGCTCAGTGAAGCGCGACCTGGGAAGGCGGAGAAGCGCGCTAGGGAAAAGGCAGCTAATGGGAGATGCAGGTCTCCTCCCTCCGTGCTCCGGGAGCTGGACTGAAACAGGTGCAATCCCCTGCCTGCTGCACACGGCTACTTATTGGGCTGGCAAAAGAAGGGGGCTGCAACCGTTGCATCACACCCTGTGCCCCCTCATGTTCTTCCCCCACCCCAAAACCCCTCCCCTAATAGCCTCCCGTTACCGTCCATGTTCCTGGCCAGCCCCTGGGAACACACATTCCTGTCGCTCGCACACGAGCGCCCGGCAATAAAGTGACGTGTCCGAGCGTCGGCACTTGGCTTTGAGTTCCCGCCTGGCGTCCCTACCGCCCAGGGCTGAGGCGCACACCGGGGTTCCCATGGTGCCCAGGGCTGAGGCGCACCCCGGGGTTCCCATGGTGCCCTGGGCTGAGGCGCACCCCGGGGTTCCCATGGTGCCCAGGGCTGAGGCGCACACCGGGGTTCCCATGGTGCCCAACAGGCGACTGGGGACACCGCAGGAGAACACGCCCGGCGGGGGGGGGTGCCCTGGGTGGCAGTTTAGGGGCCCTGAACGCTGGGCTGGGGGTGTAAGGGCAGAGACACCCCCCCCGGGGGGCTGGGTGAAATTCGGCCTGCCCCCAGCCCGCTCACCCCCTTTTCTGCGTCAGAGACAGGTCTGAAAGCCCTGCGTCTCCAGCCTCCCCGCCACGAGGAGCTGCCCCTCTGCGGGAGAGGGGTGTCTAACAAGACCCTAATCAATAGTAGGGCCACAGGCGCCAGTTTAGAACATGGGCTTGTTGGGCGAGGCAGGCGGAGAAGCGATGGCGAGAGAGGAAGTCTGGTACAGAGAAGGGCATCAGCAAATCATTGTGGGAGCAGTGTCGTCTAGGGGTTAGAGCAGCAACTGGCCATCAGACCTGAATTTGATTCCCCAGTAGTGGCACTGACTCTCTGTCATGTCACAGAACCGTTCTGTGCCTCCGTTTCCCGCACCAAAGAACAGAGTAATGCTACTTAGCCCCCTTTGTACGGTGCTTTGAGATCCTTGGACGGCAGGCGTGTAAATGCTGAGTATCGAGGTATCTTTTACTGTCGTAACAGATTAAATGGGTTTCCTAGCCATAAATACCGCCAAGCGCCCAAAGCGATTGCTGCTAGGAGTTATTGCTAGTGTTGTAACCATCAAACAATTAGTACATTGTGTCCCAGGAGACTCTGCCAGGGAGCAGTGCCTTAGGTTAAGTAGTCACTAGAGTCAAGCATCACCTGAACCTGCTGGCCAGCTGCCCTGAAACCCGCAGCGCTCGGAAGGGAAATGCCAGGTGAAGTCACGTCACGGTTGATGAGAGCTGGTAGTATAAACACACTAGTTCCACCAATGCCGAGCAGCCCATTAACACTGCTGATGGGGTCACAGATTGCAGCTCTCTCTGCTCACTTGGAACCAAGGCCAAGAGCAATTCAAACCCATTTGCAAAGTTAGCAAAGGGCCACATGTTACCAGCACATGAAATCTGACACAGCTGATAATGGGGAACTGGCTTATGAATGGACATAGAGACAAATGCCACAGTCAGGCTGGTATCAGTTTGGAATCACACAAGGTTCGTGAGGGATGGAAAAAGATCTGGTACCAGTACGATCGAATTCCAGCTTCCATTCGTTTTAGTAGCACACACTGTTCATGTTCCTTCGAGACTGGAATTTTCCAATCTTGGCATCAGCCCAATGCTGATTTTTTTTTATTTTTATTTTTTTTAAGTGTGAGGAAAATTGCTCCAACCAGCTTGCTTCTGAGTTACGTGAGTGCATGTGGGAGGCGAGAAACTGCACTTTTCCTATTTTGTGCCAACCAGAAAGTTTGCACTCATCTAACTCAAACAGCAGCAGCGAGGCACTTAAAACGTGTGAGCTCGTTGTCTGGCCGCTCTCACTCAGGTTTAGAAAACAAGACAATCTTGAAGACAATCAGTTGCGATTTTAAAGCCTTGGCTACAAGTAGGGAATGCCATGTACGCTCTTTGGGTGTAATTCACCTCTTTGCAAAGGGCCAGTACAAGGCCTAGACAACCACTTACGTCCTGTTTGGGGGCAGTTAAGAGAGGCTCTGGTGGTGTCTAGAGACTTGTGCTGCTTCTCTTCACAGGGGGGAAATCTCACCTTTGAAGAGCTAATACCTTCCCTTCGCTAAAAGCCATCTAAACCCAAAGCTCGTAAATGCTGCACCCCCAGCTGCCACCCAAGAAGCTTACAACCTCCTCCACTGGCAAAGCCCGCGAGCTTCTCCAAACAGCTGCGGATAGCAAACATGGGGGTTCCATCGGCAGAGTGCGGAACTAGGAATTTTTGCCCCTGTTGGTCCAAGGGGCCAGCCAATATTCAGGTCTTGCTGGGTGGTTTCTGCTCCAAGGAGAAATGGCTGGGAGGATTCAGGTATTTCTTTGGCTCATTTTATGCCCTGCTTCTCACACGGTCTTTTGGCTTTCGGGATCTAATACACACAGTCACAGACAGCAGCCCGCAGCCAATCACTCTGCTCACGCCTGCATTTGCAACTAGTCCGAGGGAACCCCCCAGTCCCTACCGCTTACCTTCACGTGAAACAAAAATGTATCAAAATAAGCCAGAACTCCATCTGGTGACACGGACACCGATGCTCAGGGCTGATGAAGGACAGCAAAATTCTGCAGCATTTTCTAAGAGTCACTTACATCTAGTCCTTCTCTTGACCCAGCGGTGTCTACACCAGGGGTTAGGTCGGCTTAATTACATCACACCGGGCAGGAAATGTTTACGCTGACCCAACTTTATAGTGTAGAGCAGCCTTTACCCCTCTAAGGAGAGCAGTGGAAAGCTACCAAAAGATGGAAGATAGGAAGCCAGGTGTGGAGAGGGGGCCGTACAAACTCCAGCGAGCAGAATGGGAAGAGGAAGCACTGGGGAAGAAGTCTCCATGAGGGAGAAGCAACCCAGCATGTAGCAGGCTCACGAGGCAGGTGAACCTACCTGCTTTCCTGAGCCCAGCTGGGTGCCAAGGACTTCCCAGGGAAGGGTGAACTAGTGAGGGGCATTGTGGTCACAAGGTCTGTTGTTTACTAAGTGATCGATGCCCTTTTGTGCTTTATATGACGAAATAAGAGCAATAATGTGCCAGATTTGTGCAAAGGGTGTGTGTGTGTGTGTGTGATCTGCTTTACAACTGCTCCCTTCTTGCCTCCTGGGAGGGTTCCCTAGTACCCCAGAAGGATCACACCTCTTGGTGGAGCTCTGGGAGAGGGTGTGTTGAAGTAGAGGGAGCCAGCCTGGTGCTCCAGGCTAGGCAACTGGATAGCAGGTTCCAGCTCTCAGGATAGGCTGCTAGACAAAGGGTCTGCGCCCAAAGAGTGTGGCTAAGAACCCGCAGCCTGGGGCTCCATACAGGCTCTGGGAGCAGCAGTGTGGATTCCCTTGGTAGCAGTCTGCGAAGGCAGCAGGCAGATCTGTGACCAGAGCAATGCCAGGCTGAGGGTCAGTGTGGCCGGCTCTACGTCGCGCTCTCCCCACTACCAGCGTAGGGGGCATGGCCAGGGGAACGGGGCCTGGCCAGAACACACACACTCTGGTGAGCCCTGGCGGCTGGTGGCAGCTGGCACTGCCTGACTGCTTCTCCGTACCAGCTGAGTGCCCGGCCGGCCAAGGTCTGAGGGCACAAAGGGGGTAACAGCCTCTTTGCACCCCCTCCCCCATCCCCTGAAGCAGAACTGGATGTGAATCAGCCAGTGCCCAGGGCCAGCTGCAGGTTCCTTATGCACAGATCCCTGGGACCAGACGGGGGCTCTGTTTCTTTAGGGTTAGCTGGTTACTTCTGACAGCTCCTACTGGACCCTTTGCCATAGCTGCACCTTGACCCGATGTTTCACGCCAGCTCCACTCCTCCAGCTGCCTGGTGACCCGGCATTGCCCCAGGACGCCTGGGGGGATCCGTTTTCAGTTTCCCCTCCAGGCCTTAATAGCTTCCCCTGCATCTGCCTGCTCCAGCGACAGAGGGATTGGAGACTGTCTCCTCTCTGGTCAACAGGCCTGAGTTCCAGGAGGCAGCCAGTGTTTGATTCCTTCCCAACAACCAGCTCAGCAGCCCGGTGAGAGGGGCTGGCAGCCAGCGCCTGGCCTCTGAGCTATAGCAGCAGCCTGTAAATTAAGCCCCCGGCAAGGTCTCGATACAATGAACTGGCTCTGGTGAGCAGCACACTCCTCTGAACTGGACTGTGAATGGAGCCAGGCCTGCTGGTGCTGCTGCAAAAGGCCAGAGACAGCTGCTGTCAGGGGGATTTGGCTGCGTCGGGAACAGGGCGAGGTCTGGGGGTGCGAGGAGGCAGAGCTGCAGCCAGCCGCACGGCCTGTATATCCCTTCCCAGGGCAGGTGTCAGGAACGGTGGCCTGCAGCTGAGCCTGGGACCAGCTAGTTGACCTGCAGCTGCACATCCTGACTGAGCAGAGCCACCCTGATTTGCTGAGCGGCGTCACCAGGCCGGCCCGTATGCCCAGCAGCAGCATTAGTGACTGCTCCTGTACCTGCCTTGTTCCCAGGCCTGCTCCCTTGCCTGGTTCCAGCTCCCTGACCCAGGCTGTGACCCTAGCCTCTCTTCCTCGCACTGATCCCCACTGCTCGGACCCCTAGGCCTGCCCCTCCACACCCCACTTCGTGACAGGTTACTCGGATGCTATGGTGACAGGGCCATGTAAAGAGGCAGGTTCAGAGCAGGGCCACTGTTGCCAGGGGAACACAATCCCACAGCTGTGGGGAATGCGCCCATTTCGCTGACTGGTGAGTAGCTCCTATCCACATCCCAGCCTGCAGAGCGTAGCAGGACCCTTACCGCCACCTTTGGAGGGTCCCTGCCTAGGGGCACAAGGCCCACTGAAAAACTGCGCCATCTCCTCTCTCTGCTCAGCATCCCTGAGCGGCCACTGGCGCACACGGGCACCAGTTCACACCGAGGGAGCCCAGCACCAGAGCAAGCCCTTGGAATCTTTCCCTTCCTTTGTGACGCAGGTTGCCTTGATTATACTGGTCTTGGACCTGTGCCATGACCTGGGGTCCAAAGTTATGGATTCAGCAGCCATCGAAATCAGTCCAGTGGGGCACTGTGTGGGAGGATTAATTTCCTGGAGATGTTCCAAGCGTAGGCAGAGCTTCAGGACTAGGTCACGTAGCCCTAAGATAAGCCCCACACCAGGACCCTGTTTGCAACCTTTCTGATAGCTGAGAGACTCAACAGCAGAGAACTCCAGAAATCGCTGGCTGCTAAGAGAACCTCCTGGTTCCCTACGCCAGTGGCCAGGTCCTCCACTGCCCAGCTCCGCGCTGCCAAGAATGAGGAGAGCTCAAAGGAGCCCCCTGGTTTTGTGAAATCTGCAGTGAAAGTGTTCTTAAAATTAACAACATGTGCTGGGTCATCATCCAAAACTGCTATAACATGAAATATATGGCAGAATGCAGGTAAAACAGAGCAGGGGACGTACAGTTCTCCCCGAAGGAGTTCAGTCACAAATGTAATTAATGCATTATTTTTGTAACAAGCGTCATCAGCACGGAAGCATGTCCTCTGGAATGGTGGCCAAAGCATAAAGGGACATATAAATGTTTAGCATATCTGGCATGTAAATATCTTGCAGTGCTGGCTACAAAAATGCCAGGCAAACACCTGTTCTCACTTTCTGGTAATACTGTAAATAAAAAGCAGGTAGCATTATCTCCTGTAAATGTAAACAAACTTGTTTGTCTTAACAATTGGCTGAACAAGTAGGAGGACTGAGTGGACTTGTAGACTCTGAAGTTTTACATTGTTTTGTTTTTGAGTGCAGTTATGTAACAAAAAAAATCTACATTTGTAAGTTGCAATTTCACAACAAAGTGAGTGCACTACAGTACTTGTATGAGGTGAATTGAAAAATACTATTTATTTTATCATTTTTACAGTGCAAATATTTGTAATAAAAATAATATGCACTTTGATTTCAATTGCAACACAGAATACAAAATATATGAAAATGTAGAAAAACATCCCAAATATTTAATAAACAATAGAATACCAATTGAAATGTAACAGTGCAATTAAAACTGTGAATAACTGCAATTAATTTTTTTGAGTTAATAGCGTGAGTTAACTGCGATTAATTGACAGCCCTACAAATAAACGTTTTGTTTATTTCTACTCCGCTGCATATGATTCTAGGCAAATTGGCAATCCTCTTCTTAGGCTGGCCTACACCCAAAGGAGAACACAGATACCACAGATACTCAACCACAGCCTCTATTCGTTCCACAGCCTGAGGTCCCCGGCACCCAGCGAGCTTGCTGTGAGCACAGAGAAGTGGGAGATGAAGGTGTAAATGGAATGGAACCTGGATAGAGCCCCATGAAGGAATGGATGAAATTCAATAAGGAAAAATGCAAAGCACTCCCCGTAGGAAGGGACAATCAGTTGCACACATACAAAATGGGAACTGACTGGCTAGGAAGGAGCACTGCGGAAAGGGGTCGTAGTTGATCACAAGGTAAATATGAGTCAACAGTGTAATGCTGTTGCAAAAAAAGCAAACATCATTCTGGGCTCTATTAGCAGGAGTGTTGTAAGCAAGACACGAGAAGTAATTCTTCCGCTCTACTCCGCAGAGATTAGGCCTCAACTGGAGTATTGTGTCCAGTTCTGAGTGCCACATTTCAGGAAAGATGTGAACAAATTGGAGAAAATCCAGAGAAGAGCAACCAAAATGATGCATCCGACGAAGTGGGTATTCACCCGCGAAAGCTCATGCTCCAATACGTCTGTTAGTCTATAAGGTGCCACAGGACTCTTTGCTGCTTTAAAAAATGATTCAAGGTCTAGAAAACATGACCTATGAGGGAAGATTGAAAAAATGGGGTTTGTTTAGTGTGGAGAAGAGACGACTGAGAGGGGACATGAGAACAGTTTTCAAGTATGTAAAAGGTTGTTACGAAAAGGAGGGGGAAAAGGGGGGACAAGAAGCAATGGGCTTAAATTGCAGCAAGGACGGTTTAGGTTGGACATTAGGAAAAACTTCCTGTCAGGGTGGTTAAGCACTGGAATAAATTGCCTAGGGAGGTTGTGGAATCTCCATCACTGGAGATTTTTCAGAGCAGGTTGGACAAACACCCGTCAGGGATGGTCCAGATAATACTTGGTCCTGCCATGAGTGCAGGGGAATGGACTAGATGACCTCTCGAGGTCCCTTCCAGTCCTACGATTCTATGAGTCTGTGTGTTACTTAGCACAGGGCCCTGGAAAACCTACCGCTTAGGGCCAGCCCACCTATTGGAGCTGTTTACCTTTAAAGGGATGGTGGAGGTAAAGAGAGTGCGGAGAGTGCAAACAGCACAGGCAAGCAGCCCTAGTCCCTGAGAGGGCACTAGCCAGGCTCCGGGCTGGGAACACAGGTTCTGCCTCAGTTTACATAAGGGGGTCTTCTGTGTTTTCTATATGCAGCATGATGTGGGAGAGAATCAGAACCAGCAGCTTTGCTCCCTGGGCTTGGAGGTTGGAAGAGGAACCCAGCTCGTCCGACCTCCTGCGTAACACAAACCATAGAATGTCCCGCAGAGAATTCTGGGAGCCGATATTTTAGAGAAACGTCCAATTGTGATTTAAAAATTGCCAGTGATGGAGACTCCACCGCGATCCTGGGTAAATCGTTCCAGTGGTTAATTACTCTCACAGTTAAAAAACATTACACCCTATCTCGAGTCTGAATCCAGTGCTAGGCCAGGGATTAAATAAAAACCAAAATTATTATTTGATTTGGTCTTGAAACTCCCAAAAGTCTGGTTTTCTGGAGTTTTTAAAACAAGGGGAGTGTTTAAAAGATTGCTCTAACTAAACATTATTTTAGTGTGACTTTACCTGGCTGATTAACCAGTTAATGAATTACTAGTTTCATTTGCCTCCCGGAAAGGGACAAACAGCTCAGCTGGAACTGGAAAAATCCAGTGAAGGATCCTGCAGAATTGGGAAAAACAACCCCTTTTATACTGGGCAGGCAGGATTCGCCTGCACCTGGACAGCAGTAATACAGCGGGAGTCAGAGCCTCCACTTGCTGGTCCCCCCCAAGATCCCAATACTATTGATTATCTGACAGCGAGGCCTCGTGGCTGTGACTGAGATATGGTGCTAGGATGTACGGATATATAGTAAGAGACAGTCCCAAGAGCTTGCAATTCAAAGCATCGGCTCCTTTCATACAGGAAGAGGGGAAATCTCCAGACCTGACATTTTTCATCTTCACTGGGACCTTTAAAGGGCATTCACCTCTTTTCTGAATTCTTACTGTCTATGGAATCGCCATGGGGGTCTGGCCTTTGAGAAACAGAGTCCAGGAGGGTTATGGCAAAAGAAAGCCTGAGGTCTCGGCACGCAGAAGAGAGATTTCTTCTCTGGGGTTAAAGCTGTATCCTCCAGGTGGGGTTTCCACTCCGGAGTCGATGAGCACAGGTAGCAGCAGCCGCGTGGTCCCCTTTCGTGTCGTGGCCCTTGTCCCGCTCACCGTGGCACCCAGACATGAAGCCGTCGGTTCCTTGGGGGCCAGCAGAATCGCTGCTCACTTTCCGCCCTCTCCTTTCCAGAGGACGGTGAACCCGGTGCATGGGAACTTCATTTTTAGCTCTTGCTCAAGCTGGGGAGAAAAACACAGGGATGAAACCCACACGGCATGAGGATAGCGCTAAAACAGTGCCCCCACGTCCCAACCCCGCTCTGCGGCAGCAGCGCCAGGCCGGAGGGGTGTGGGAATCCCCCCAGCGGCTTCCGACCACGTCCCTGGCAGAAGCTGTGAGATGAGGGAAGCCCTCCCCACACCCAGCATGCCTCAACCCCTTCCCCGGCAGAAGCCGCGGGGTGGCAGGGAAAGACCCTGCACCCGACCCCACTCTCTGGCAGAAGCGCTGGGTGGACGGGAGAAGCCCCAGCGCCCTGACCCTGGTCCTCTGCAGAAGTGCAGGAGGTGGGGAAGCCTCAGCACGCAGAGCCCCACTGCAGCCCCAGGACTGGAGGAGCTCTCACCCCCCAGGACAGGGCTTCTCCAGTCTCGGGGCTGCAGTGGGGAGAGGCAGAGTGGGGGGGTCCCTGGGGGGGCCCCGGGGAAGGGGCAGAAAGGGGTGGGGTTGTGGGCGGAGCCGCAGGCGGAAGGGGTGGGGAGGGGCCCCCCACTTGCTCTGGCCCAGGATCCCAGGAACCCTTAATCCTCCTCTGGACCATGGTCTGCATCTTCTCACAGTGCCAGCCCCAACGATTCAACCTTTGGCAGCCTGCGTGGGCATTCTGTGGGAGAGCTGTCAGATTTCACAAATCTCACCTTGGACAAAACCATAGCCCTGACCTGGGGCTCGCTGAGGTTCAGGTGAGTGGTCAGTCCCAGCGACAGGAAGAGGCGAGCATCAGCTAGGCACGGAGAGAGCAAAATATTATTAGGTTACCAATAATTTCCGTTCCAGTAGCATCTAGACGCCCCCACCAAGATCAGAGCCCAATGGCGCTAGGTGCTGTACATACTTATTGGACGAGAACGAGCCTGCCCCAAATCTAAATAGAGAAGAGCATTGTACAGATGGGGAACTGAGGCACAGAGAGACTCAGGGTACGTCTGCACTGTGCCAGCTGACTCGGGCTCGCGGAGCTCAGGCTAAGGGGCTGTGCAGTGTAGACAGGCTTGGGCTGCACCTCACGGGGCCAGCTGCGGGTGTCTAACTGCAGTGTAGACAGACCCCGCGTAGCTTGCCCAAGGGAACACAGGGAGTCTGCAGCAGAGCCGGGAACTGAAGCCAGCCCGATGCCTTATCACGAGACCACCCTTCCTCTCATTTCTAATCCCTAAGCCAACCGTTTAGGCCAGCTCTGCCCTTGATTCACAGGCTCTGTGTGTCACTGTCTGTCATGCCCATGGCAGCAGGTGAGGACTCCGGGGACTCCTGGACCAATCCCTCGAAAGCGATTGTACCGGAACGCCCTTCCAGCTCCCCAAAGACAGGCCGGAACAGCAAGCTGGACATTGAGCTCCAGCCCTGGTCCATGGTCCTTCGCCGGGAATCCCCGGAGATCCCGGCTGGAGAACAGACCTCCTTGTGCTTAGAAAGCAGGAGATGAGTTCTCTGAATTTATAGCACAGCTGATCTAGGGGAGGGGGATTAAAAACTACAAACCACAAAGGCACCTGTGGAACGTCGGGCTTGTCAGGGGTGAAACACTCGCTGCCAGATCTCCCATAGCTGGGGGGAGAGGAATCAGCAGGGGGCAGGGCTGGTGGGCCTGCGACTACCCAGATCCACGAGCCGTTCAAGAGCAGAGGCTCCAGGGATGCAGCAGTTGCCGTGGCGTGGCCTGGCAAGAGGATCCCTTTCCCATCGGTTGCCAGCACACAGCCCGGCCACTCAAGCAGGGATGAGTATTTGCCCCAAGCAGTTACAGCCCTTACTTGGGTTGGCAGCTGGAGGATGGCAGGTGGGTAGCGCTGTCGTCTGCTTTTCCATCGGGACATCTGGGACCCAGGGCAGGGCAGTGGAGTTAGGGTTAGCAGCAGATCCCGTGGCTGTTTAAAAGAAAGTTGGCATCAGTGCAATCTGCAGTGGTGTGCAGATACTGTGCTGGCTGCAATGTGGGGAGCCCAGCTCCGAAACGCCAAACATTTTACTTCTTCTATAGGTCCTATCTCTGAGGAAAGAACCAGCATAAACCTTCCATTTCTTCCTCGGCATCTGATACCTCCACCTCCCTGTGACGCTGCACTCCATAATGTTTTATGGAAATATGCTAATGAGCGTAAATCTGATATAACTGGAATATGCTTCATGCAAAAGGTCTCTTGTAAGGTATCATTACAAAGCTTATGATCTACTGAGTGTGGTCATCCTATTTGTATGTATGTATCATTCTTGTATCTGAAGCTAGAAATATAAAGTATAACTCTGAGGTCCTATTGTAATTATGCAAAGTGTGGGCCATTGGTGATGGTTTACTTGCAAGCCTTCCTGTGTTCATGTAAGACAGCCCAGGAATAATGGTGGAATCCATCTTAAACCTGGTGCTTTTCCATTTAGAAGGAGGGGTGAGGATCCAGAGAGACAAAATATTCCCGCCTTGTGCCAAAGCTATAAAACGGAGTGGAACAGAACAAAGGAAGCTGCCAGTCATGAGAAAACACCTGAGCTGGAACTAACAAGGACTGTGCCGGGGAAAAGATTGGGCCCAGAGTAGGAAGGAGTCTAGTCTGTGAAAGAACCTTATTGGAACATCTCTGAGGGTGAGATTTTACCTGTAAATAGTTTCTTAATGTATTAGGCTTAGACTTGCGTGTTTTGTTTTATTTTTCTTGGTAACTTACTTTGTTTTGTCTGTTATTACTTGAAATCACATAAATCCTACTTGTTATACTTAATAAAATCACTTTTGTTTATTAGTAAACCCAGAGTAAGTGATTAATACCTGGGGGAGCAAACAGCTGTGCATATCTATCAGTGTTATAGAGGGCAGATAATTTATGAGTTTACCCTGTATAAGCTTTATACAGAGTAAAATGGATTTATTTGGGGTTTGAATCCCATTGGGAACTGGGTGTTTGGGTGCTGGAGATTGGTGATCTGCTGAGCAGTTTTTGGTTAAAGTCTGCAGCTTTGGGGGCATGGGCCAGACCCTGGGTCTGGGTTGCAGCAGGCTAGCGTGGCTGGCTCAACAAGGCAGGGTTCTGGAGTCCCAAGCAGGCAGGGAAAACGGGCTCAGAGGTAAATTCAGCACATCAGGTGACTGTCCCAAAGGGATCTCTGTGACCAAACCCATCACACTCACTGAGTTTCCCCTCTCTGCAACAGAGCTTGTCTACATGCAGTTATTCCTGCTTAACTCCATGTGTGGATGCTCTTATTCCAGAATAATAATACATTCTTTGAAAGTGGATTAAGCTACTTGGGAATAAGACACTCTGATTCTGGAATAAGAGTGTCCACACAGGGAATTAATCAGGAATAGTTAACCTGCTTTAAATTTTCACCCTAGTTTATTCTGCATTCATTTTCGTGAGTAGACAAACCTATATAGACAATGTGTTTTTCAGGGTTATAATCTGTGATGGAATGTAATAAACTATAGCTAAAATGTAGGACACTTGTAAAGTGGGTGGCATGCCACCCCCACACCCCCCAGTGGCTGGGTCACCTAAAGGATAACAACCTACTACTGCTGCCAGCTAATGGAGTTATTCCTTTACCTCAAGTGGACGAGGTTTGTGTTCTGTTGTGGACAGTTCAGAGTTCAAACCTTGCTGATGACCGGTGGTGGTGGAGTGTTACACACACCTTCCATCTCTCAAACCATATTAGTAATCAAATAATAAAGGTCATTAAAATTGACAAAACTCTGTACAAAGAACCCATGCCCAGATGGGGGTACACGCATCCATCTTGCTATATACTATAGGGGAGTCTTTATTCATTGGAACTTGTATGATGATGATTTTTCAGAAAATAAATTAATTCCTAGATTCCTCCCTTGCTTCTCCGACATCATCCCTTGTGATGCTGGGTTCCCACTTCACACGCTCTGCCATTCCCGGCCTGGAACCATTTATCCACAGCACAACATGTCCTTGTCTGGGTTCACCCAAGCCCTCACCTAGCACATCAACGTGCTCCCTTGTTATTGGTGGCTAACAAGGCCCTGGAGTGGTTACATTTCAAATGCTTGGTTTGCTTTTTCACAGCACACCAGCTTTTCAGAAATCGTGCGCCCAGGCCAAGGGCGGCTCTAGGTATTTTGCCGCCCCAAGCACGGCAGGCAGGCTGCGTTCAGCGGCTTCCCTGCGGGAGGTTCCCGGTCCCACGGATTCGGCGGCAGCCTGTGGGAGGTCCACCAAAGCCGCGGGACCAGCGGACCCTCCGCAGGCATGCCGCCGAAGGCACCCTGCCTGCCGCCTTCACGGCGCCGGCAGAGCGCCCCCCGCAGCATGCCGCCCCAAGCACACGCTTGGCGTGCTGGGGCCTGGAGCCGGCCCTGGCCCAGGCAAACACCCCAGATACCTTCTGTGCCTCTTCCCGCAGCAGCAACCTCAGCTCCACTGGACAAGGCGAGGAGGTTGAAATTCGCTCCTCTGCACAGGGCTCCTGAACCACATAAAGCCCACTGAGATCTATTGAAAAGCCCTAAGTGGAACCTAGGCCGTGTCACGGCCCTTCTGCCAAGGATGAATTTCATCCTGCAGGAATACAGGGGACTATTTACACTGATTCCATATTGAAGGCCCTTTGTTGTGCTAGCAGCGGGAGCAGGGGTGGTGGGCAAAAGGCGTGGAGTTGTAGTGTGTGGTGCTATTGCCTGGTGGGATGAGCTCTACGTATAGCTGTGAGCCTGGGGCCAGGGCTTGAAATGGCTTGTGCAGTTGTTTGAAAAACAGACTCCCACTGGTGCTGGCTACAGAGAAACCCGTATTCCATCTGATCGGTACCAAGGGCAAAGCACAAACCCATACTGCTATTTCAGCTCAGGAAATCCCAGCCACCGCTGACGCCCATGGACACGGGGAAGCTGGTATTTCTGCCAAACGCTGAGTGCCGCATTCCAGAGACAGGCTGCGAAGGCTGGCCACGAATCTTGGCACAGCACCTCCCTTACACATGCGGAAGCTGTAGCACTTACTTGGAGCTGCACTGAAGTTCTGAGTTGCTGGAGTGCTCGGTGCAGCTGGGAACGTAGCCGTCGTGTTTCCAGCTGGGACGGTGGTAGCACGGACTGTTCGCGGAACCTCTGTTGCTGCAGCGGTGCTGAAGGCGGTTGTGGTATTAGCTGTTGTGCTGGTGACGAGTGTCTCTGCCACGGTGCTCGCTGAAGTTCCCCTTTCTGCTGCCGTGCTGCGAGGAGCTGGCGCTGTGCTCTCGCTTGTTGCAGTACTCGACACATCAGCGGGGCTGTCGGACGCCGGGGTGGCTTCTGTGCTGGAGCCCACTGTGGATGCTGTTTCCGTCGGGGACGTGGTGACAGACGTTGGTGCGGTGGTCTGAACAGCCGTGGTAGTCACGCTCGGTGTGGTGAGGGTGACAAGCACTGAAGGGCTGGGTTCTGTCGCTGTGGGGACATCCCCTTGAGTTGTGGTTCTGTTTGGCATGGCGACAACAGAGGCTGTTGTGAGTGTCTCTCTTCCTGCAGTAGTCTCCAGGTGTGCGACGGTTGTTGGAGCTGCTGCGGTGGTTTCTCCTGCGCTGGTCAGAGTTGCCATGGGTGTCGTGTCAGCTGGCGTGGGGACATCCTGGCTTGCTGTGGTCGAGGTCACTGTCTTTGTGGTTCCTAGGGGTGGGGTGATGTCAGGAGTGGCTCTGGTGGTCTCTGCTGCCGAGCTGGTGTCCAGTAAAGCTGAGGTTGCATTTGGTGTGGATTGCACTATAGGTGTAGTCAGAGCCGCTGAGGGGGTATCCGGTGCGGTTGTGTTTGTCCCTGCTGCCATAGACCCAGATACAGCTGCTGTAGAGAAGGGATAGGCTCAGGGCCAGCTCTAACATTTTTGCTGCCTCAAGCAAAATAAAAAGAGCGTCGCCCCGCCCCCGTGAGTGTCGCCCTGCCCCCGCGAGCTCTGCGTCGCCGAACCCCTCCCCGAGCGTCGCATCGCCCAAGTCCCAAACCCCCCGAGCACCGCACCGCGCCACCCACGTCCCCGACCCCCCGAGCTCCGCGCCACCCAAGTCCCCGCCCCCACGAGTGCCGCGCCGACCAAGCCCCGTCCCTCCCCACCCCCACAGGGCCACCCGGCCAAACCAAAGAAACCCAAAAACAAACCCCGAGCACCGCCCCATCCCAAGGTGCCGCCCCAAGCACGTGCTTGGTAGGCTGGTGTCTGGAGCCGGCCCTGGTACCAAGGGGAAAGCACGAACCCAACCACTATTTCAGCTCAGGAAATCCCAGCCACCCCTGACGCCCATGGACACGGGGAAGCTGGTATTTCTGCCCAACGCTGAGTGCCGCATTCCAGAGACAGGCTGCGCAGGCTGCACTCCAGGCCTGACCTCGGGCCGAAGGCGGCTGTTGGTGTGGGCCATTTGCAATGCCTGGTCGCCCACGGCGCAGGATTGCATTGGTACCTGATGTGGTGCTGACGCAATTGGGTCTTTCCTGCGTAGACTGAGCCACGCCACGTTCCAATGAAACCCTGACATCCTGTATTCAAATACTGATTCCTTCAGTCCTGGTTCCCTCCCAGCCCAGTCCCACCGCTAACCTCTTGCTCCATCCCTGCCTCCCTCTCGCAGACGGCTGGCCACGAATCTTGGCACAGCACCTCCCTTACACATGCGGAAGCTGTAGCACTTACTTGGAGCTGCACTGAAGTTCTGAGTTGCTGGAGTGCTCGCTGCAGCTGGGAACGTAGCCGTCGTGTTTCCAGCTGGGAGGGTGGTAGCACGGACTGTTCGTGGAACCTCTGTTGCTGCAGTGGTGCTGACGGCGGTTGTGGTATTAGCTGTTGTGCTGGTGACGAGTGTCTCTGCCATGGTGCTCGCTGAAGTTCCCCGTTCTGCTGCCGTGGTGCGAGGAGCTGGGGCTGTGCTCTCGCTTGTTGCAGTACTCGACACATCAGCGGGACTGTCGGACGCCAGGGTGGCTTCTGTGCTGGAGCCCACTGTGGATGCTGTTTCCGTCGGGGACGTGGTGACAGACGTTGGTGCGGTGGTCTGAACAGCCGTGGTAGTCACGCTCGGTGTGGTGAGGGTGACAAGCACTGAAGGGATGGGTTCTGTCGCTGTGGGGACATCCCCTTGAGTTGTGGTTGTGTTTGGCATGGCGACAACAGAGGCTGTTGTGAAAGTCTCTCTTCCTGCAGTAGTCTCCAGGTGTGCGGTGGTTGTTGGAGCTGCTGCGGTGGTTTCTCCTGCGCTGGTCAGAGTTGCCATGGGTGTCGTGTCAGCTGGCGTGGGGACATCCTGGCTTGCTGTGGTCGAGGTCACTGTCTTTGTGGTTCCTAGGGGTGGGGTGATATCTGGGGTGGCTCTGGTGGTCTCTGCTGCCGAGCTGGTGTCCAGTAAAGCTGGGGTTGTATTTGGTATGGATTGTACTATAGGTGTAGTTAGAGCCGGTGAGCGGGTATCTTGTGCGGTTGTGTTTGTCCCTGCTGCCATCGACCTAGATACAGCTGCTGTAGAGAAGGGATAGGCTCAGGGCCGGCTCTAACATTTTTGCTGCCTCAAGCAAAAAAAAAAAAGAGCGTCGCCCTGCCCCGCCCCCACGAGCTCTGCGTCGCCGAACCCGTCCCTGACCGTCGCGTCACCCAAGTCCCCGACCCCCCAAGCATTGCGTCGCACCGCCCAAGCCCCCCGCCCCACCTGAGCACCGCGCCACCCACGTCCCCGCCCTCCCGAGCGCCGCGCCGTCCAAGCCCCGTCCCTCCCCACCCCCACAGGGCCGCCCGGCCAAACCAAAAAAACCCAAAAACAAACCCCGAGCACCGCCCCATCCCAAGGTGCCGCCCCAAGCACATGCTTGGTAGGCTGGTGCCTGGAACCGGCCCTGGTACCAAGGGGAAAGCACCAACCCATACCACTATTTCAGCTCAGGAAATCCCAGCCACCCCTGACGCCCATGGACACGGGGAAGCTGGTATTTCTGCCAAACGCTGAGTGCCGCATTCCAGAGACAGGCTGTGCAGGCTGCACTCAGGGCCCGACCTTGGGCCGAAGGCGGCTGTTGGTGTGGGCAATTTGCAATGCCTGGTCGCCCACGGCGCAGGATTGCATTAGTACCTGATGTGGTGCTGACGCAATTGGGTCTTTCCTGCGTAGACTGAGTCACGCCACTTTCCAGTGAAGCCCTGACATCCTGTATTCAAATACTGATTCCTTCAGTCCTGGTTCCCTCCCGGCCCAGTCCCACCGCTAACCTCTTGCTCCAACCCTGCCTCCCTCTCGCAGACGGCTGGCCACGAATCTTGGCACAGCACCTCCCTTACACATGCGGAAGCTGTAGCACTTACTTGGAGCTGCACTGAAGTTCTGAGTTGCTGGAGTGCTCGGTGCAGCTGGGAACGTAGCCGTCGTGTTTCCAGCTGGGACGGTGGTAGCACGGACTGTTCGCGGAACCTCTGTTGCTGCAGCGGTGCTGACGGCGGTTGTGGTATTTGCTGTTGTGCTGGTGACGAGTGTCTCTGCCACGGTGCTCGCTGAAGTTCCCCGTTCTGCTGCCGTGGTGCGAGGAGCTGGGGCTGTGCTCTCGCTTGTTGCAGTACTCGACACATCAGCGGGACTGTCGGACGCCAGGGTGGCTTCTGTGCTGGAGCCCACTGTGGATGCTGTTTCCGTCGGGGACGTGGTGACAGACGTTGGTGTGGTGGTCTGAACAGCCGTGGTAGTCACGCTCGGTGTGGTGAGGGTGACAAGCACTGAAGGGATGGTTTCTGTTGCTGTGGGGACATCCCCTTGAGTTGTGGTTGTGTTTGGCATGGCGACAACAGAGGCTGTTGTGAGTGTCTCTCTTCCTGCAGTAGTCTCCAGGTGTGCGGTGGTTGTTGGAGCTGCTGCGGTGGTTTCTCCTGCGCTGGTCAGAGTTGCCATGGGTGTCGTGTCAGCTGGCGTGGGGACATCCTGGCTTGCTGTGGTCGAGGTCACTGTCTTTGTGGTTCCTAGGGGTGGGGTGATGTCAGGAGTGGCTCTGGTGGTCTCTGCTGCCGAGCTGGTGTCCAGTAAAGCTGGGGTTGCATTTGGTGTGGATTGTACTCTAGGTGTAGTTAGAGCCGCTGAGGGGGTATCTTGTGCGGTTGTGTTTGTCCCTGCTGCCATCGACCCAGATACAGCTGCTGTAGAGAAGGGATAGGCTCAGGGCCGGCTCTAACATTTTTGCTGCCCCAAATGAAAAAAAAAGAGCGCTGCCCTGCCCCCGTGAGCGTCGCCCCGCCCTGCCCCCACGAGCGCTGTGTCGCTGAACACGTCCCCGAGCGTCGCGTCACCCACGTCCCCGACCCCCCGAGCGTCGCGTTGCGCCGCCTAAGCCCCCCGCCCTTCCGAGCAGCGCACCGCACCACCCACGTCCCCGCCCTCCCAAGCGCCGCGCCGTCCAAGCCCCGTCCCTCCCATCCCCTCTCCCCCAGGGCCGCCCGGCCAAACCAAAAAACCCAAAAACAAACCCCGAGCACTGCCCCATCCCAAGGTGCCGCCCCAAGCAGGTGCTTGGTAGGCTGGTGTCTGGAGCCGGCCCTGGTACCAAGGTGAAAGCACCAACCCATACCACTATTTCAGCTCAGGAAATCCCAGCCACCCCTGACGCCCATGGACACGGGGAAGCTGGTATTTCTGCCAAACGCTGAGTGCCGCATTCCAGAGACAGGCTGCGCAGGCTGGCCACGAATCTTGGCACAGCACCTCCCTTACACATGCGGAAGCTGTAGCACTTACTTGGAGCTGCACTGAAGTTCTGAGTTGCTGGAGTGCTCGGTGCAGCTGGGAACGTAGCCGTCGTGTTTCCAGCTGGGACGGTGGTAGCACGGACTGTTCGCGGAACCTCTGTTGCTGCAGCGGTGCTGACGGCGGTTGTGGTATTAGCTGTTGTGCTGGTGACGAGTGTCTCTGCCACGGTGCTCGCTGAAGTTCCCCGTTCTGCTGCCGTGGTGCGAGGAGCTGGGGCTGTGCTCTCGCTTGTTGCAGTACTCGACACATCAGTGGGACTGTCGGCCACCACTGTTTGCTGTGTCTCAGCTGGGCTGTTGGTCACAAGCAGAGTTAGAAACACGGCTGTCTCTGCAGCAGTGGCTGTACCTGTGATTCCAGCTGGCTCGGCGGGGGAGTGCGCTGCAGAGGTGGTGCCTGGCATCGCTGGACTTTGGGCAGTGGAGGGCCTGGTACCCACAGCAGTTGTCGGGGGTGGGGTGGTGGTGGCAGGGTTTCCTATCACCTCCGTCGCTGGAGAAGCTGAGCGAATAAAAACAGCAGGAGCCATGAGTGGGGAGGTGAGCGTGAAATTTACACCAACACTATAGGTCATAATGCTGGGCTTCTGTCACTCTCCAGGCCCTTGGAAAGGTGGGTCAGTATTGCGATCAGCCAGCAGATGATGCCTAAATGCGAGCTGCCCAGCCCCGGAGGCTCAGCGGCCAAGGGGGCCAGAAGCTGGAGGATTTCTGGGTGCGGGTGTCCGTGAGAACAGGACTGCGATGGAGGCTACTAGACGGGGACGGGCGGGGAACACTTTGGTCTCAGACTCGTGGGTGTCCCAAGCGAAGGGCCGAGGAGCCCAGGAGCAGTGCCCCACCAGTATCTGTGCTGTTGTGGGAGGTATCGATGTCCCAGCTTTGTTTGAAATATAAATATTAGGATAATATTCATCTGTTCCAGAGCAGAAGATTCACATGAGCAGGACCAGGGTCTGGGGCTGAGCGGGGGCAGAGTCTGGGGCGGAGTGGGGGTGGGCAGGGCCTCAGGGGGAGGAGCCTGAGTAGGGGCGGAGCCATGTCCCGGCACTGGGGGAGTTTCTGCCGCTCATGCCAGCCTCCCCAAATGCTGGCGCATGCGCCGCACATGTTTGGTGCATCATTTTAGAGAAAGGGAGCGTGTATGAAACCTATACCACAGGCAGTTTTTAATTGAAGGCTGCTCTCCCCAAGGTCTGCTGCACAGACTGGTAAATAAATAAATACATAAACTGGTGCTACATCTAGGGTGTCACATCAGCCAACAGAAGGAGCCCTTTGACCTGTTACTCCCCCCACCCCTCCCCGTGCCTCAGTTTCCCCATCTGTAAAATGGGGGTGGTGATACTGACCTTCTTTGTAAAGTTCAAAAGTGCTACAGGTTATTATGATGATGAATTAAAGAAACTGGGCCTGCCTTGCCTCTCACCATTATATCAGTGTTAATTAAGAGTGACTCCATTAAAGTCGATGGACCTGCGCTGGTGTCAAACCTGTGAGACTGAGCAGAGACTCAGACTCGCTGTTTTTAATTAACATAAATAACTACGATGTCAGATCAACCGACAGCTCTTCCTTCCTCCTCAATGTGACGGGCTCCCTTAGAATGTACTAGCAAGCTCCTGTTTAAGTTATCCCTTTGGCTCAGAAACAGAAAGGAAATGGAGGGAGAAATTCGGTTTTCACAGCCACACTGATGGATCTCGGCTCTGATGTTCTACCCTCGTGAGCCTAGGTCCGATCGCATGTCCAGGGTGTAACACCACAGATTGCCGTGGAATTACTCCAGAATTACCCTGGGAGGTCAGAATCGGCCCCTGCCCCCGTGCAGAAAGCCCTGAAGAGGATGGCAGTAGGATACATGTAAAGGAAGTAATGGCCATGTCAGCAGACAGAGAGATTGACGGCGTTGTAGGGCCTTTATTCTAATATTCCAGTGCAAGGTGAGTGATATTCCAGACACTCATAGTCCTGCATCCTGGCCTGGCCTCTCTGTTTTCCATCCCACCCGAGCTTCTCTTGTAGTTAATTACATGTTGCCTCCTTCAGCTTGTGCGAAGGAACCAGTAAAAGCCAATTTCTCAATGAATAAACAAACGAACAGGCAGCACTTTGTCTCTAGAGTGGTTCATCGGCAAGCAGGGCAGAAAACAACCCCCCTGCAATGTGCAGAATTAATGTGCTCACTGAGCACCACAGTACAAATTACTCAATATCGTAACCACCCCGTTCCCTCCTGCCCCGCTGAGATAAAACAGGTAGCACAGACATGAGTCCCGCTTAGCCCTTACCAGCAGAGTTCGCTTGCAGGAGCCACCTCGAGTGCAGCAGAAAGCCCAGGAGCAAACCCAGCCCCCATGAACCTTGCCAGCCCATCTCAGCGCATCTGCGATACGTCCTGCTTGCACGGCCTAGGAACAGGAGTCTGTCTGCTCTGTGCTGGTAGTCGCCTGCTGGGAGCCCGCACCCTCTGTTTGCTTTAGCAACATGGTTTCCTGGTTCGCTTCACTTTCCTGGTTCACTTCAGGTGGATTTTTGTCCTGGCACCTGACCTGTAAAAGAATTGCTTTTTCATGAACCATGTCACGCCCTGCCATCAGGTGCAAATGCAATGCAACTGAGGGAAGAGGGAAGTTAGATTCACTTGTGCTTAGAGGTGCTAGGCCCAGGGGTGCTGTGGGTGCGGCCACACCCGCTGGCTTGAAGTGGTTTCCATCATATGCAGGGGTTACAATTTGGTTCAATGGCTCTCAGCACCCCCACTATACAAATTGTTCCAGCCCCCCTGCCTGGGCCCTGTCCCTTTAAGGACTGAAGGTCGGCTGAGGGAGCCAGGAGATAGTGCTGGCTGCAGCAGCAGGGTGTACGGTGCTTTGAAAGGACACCCGGCAGCAATGGGACTTGTTGGGTACTAAGTTTAATCAAACACCGGGTTTAAAACCATCCCTGATTTGGATGTAGCACCGACACCCCACGCAGGGCCCTCTCGAGCCATTCCCCAGCCGAATTTCCTTTACAAAGGGCTGAATGAAGAGAGGGATGAGTGACAGCCCCTCTCCGTGCAGAACTAATGAGCCATGGGGTGCGTTTCTGGACACATCAGTATCCCAGTATGTGCCCAGCCAGCGTGGCCAGTTACATGTGACTGCAGCAGCAGGGTGGGAGCCAGAAGACCTGGGTTCTTACCCGAATTCTGCTACCAAGGCCAAGTCTATGCTAAACGCTATTGCTGGCCTAATAATGTCAGTTTGGGTCTGGAATCTGACTTTTTGGTGACATTTTTAATATTGGCAAAAGCCCAAGTGCTGATGCAGCCATATCAGCATCAAGTCGTTGTGCCAATAGCGCTTATTTCGCTGTGTGCGCTACAGCAGCTCAAGCACTTTTTGGTCAGTATAAAAGCTGTGTCTGCACTAGAAAGGTTTGCTGGTGTGGACAAGACAGCTCACTGTGTGACCTCAGGCCTCGGTTTCCCCCTCTTCCAAGTGTTTTGAGCTCCTCAGCAGGGCTGGTTGAAAATTTTCGGTCAAACCTTTTCTTTGCTAGAAAATTGGGTCTGACTCAAAACAAATTTTCCCAGGTGTTGAGATGAGTTCCTGTCTGCATCCTATAAAACTTGCCCATACCAGTATTGCCCTGGCCTCTTCTTTTGTCATTCAGTGTTGAACGCATTCTAAAACAATATGCATTTCCTCACCTTTTGGGGGCAAAGCCAGACTTTAAGGCACCTGCTCCCCTACTTGGTGTAAACTTTGCTTGTGCCAATCAGAAACGAACACAAACAGGTTTTGGGCCCCGTCCCCTATGACACTTCTATGATGTCATAGTTGGTACTTTAGGCCTGCCTGCCATGTGCAGGCAGGGAGAGGGGAAAGAAAAACGAATCCTGTGTATCCTGTGTACACCCGTAACCGAGCCTGATCACTTCGAAGCCTCTCTCTCAGCTCACGTGTTTCAAACAGAGCTTCTACGTTTGCCGGTCGTTATGCATTGGTTTGTGTTTGTACGTATCAGTTATTACTAAATGCTGCATCTTTGTTTATAAATATTGTTAGTAGATATTTTAGTCATTGTGTGTTTTAAGTTTCATTAACTCTATTAGCTAATCATACTCTCCTCCCTTACCCCTTGTAATTATCCCCAATAAAACTTTAAATTGATTAATTTTAGTGTGTGTGTGTGTCTGCAGTTTGCATCGTGACCCACACTCTCCTTGCATCCCTTACCAATATAGTCTGTTGCCACGTGCAGCCTGGTAAATAACAGGCCTGCATTTTCTTTCGCCCCTGCGAGTCCGTGGCAATCTACACCAGGCAGGATCAATTTTCCTTGACAAAAACTTGCTGGGACACTGAAACATGTTGGCAGTTTTCAGCTGGAAATTATTTGGTTTTCAAAGGGTTTGGCCGAATATTTTCGGTTTGGGGCAGTTTTTGGCTGAGTATGGTTCCATGTTCAGTTGCCAAAATATTCCCCCAGTTTTGGTTTTCAAGTATTTTTCAACAAAAAAGTTTGAAAAATTTCATAGGGAATAAACCCACCAACTAAACACACACCGTATTTTCTGACCAGCTCTTGTCCTTGGATAAAAGGAGCAACATTCGTGCAAAATATTAGAGGGAGTTCAGAGAAACTCAGCAAAGGGACTGAAGGGACCAACTTATGGGGAAAGATTAGATCTGAGACCATGCCTCTATGACCGTCTTCTGCCAGCATAGCTATGTTGGGGTGATCTCCACCCCGAAAGCTATGCCAGCAGAAGTGCTTGGTGTAGACACACCTACTCTGGCAAAACTGTGCTTTTACTGGTCTAGCTTGTTTCACTTGGAGTGGGGTGGGGTGGAATAAGCTATGCCAGCAAAAACTCAGCTTTGCCGGTATAAGCTGCATCCGCATTGGAGTACTTTGGTGGTATAATATGCTGGTATAGCCACGCCAGCAAAACCCTGCTAGTGTGGACATGGCTTGAGCCTTGACAAGCATTGAAGGGAGTTAATGAGACTCAGGTACTTTGCGAAACCCATCCTAAAAGAATTTGCTGTTGGCTGATGGTTAAAGGGGAGGCGAGAGCCACCTTCCTGCGTCTGCAGGGCTAAACAGCAAGGAGAGAGAAGTGGGATAAAGCAGAGTGACGGAGGCCTGTGGCTGAACATCGTGTAGATTTCCAAGCTGGGTGTTAGACCATGGGAGAGCCAGCGAAGAGGGGGATGCCTTGTTTAGCCAGGACAAAGCAGGGAAGAGTCCTGCGTTGAGCAGGGTGGGGGCTTATTCAATAATTTGTGCTGTTTCCATCTCGAGTGTCCTTTTAAAAGGGGACATGGAGGAGTACGAGAGCCCCAGACAAAGTGCATGTGTGACACTGGCTTGGTACCCTTAATTCCAGTCACTTGATCACCCAGCTATCGGGCAATGCCTCTGACAGATGCTGCAGGCAGCTGTGGCTTCTCCACACACAAGGGGTGAGATCCTTAGCTGGCGTCACTCAGCACAGCTGCAGCGAAGTCAGTGTTGCTGCGATCTACGCCAGCTGAGGATCTGGCCCGGTGTTTTCCCTCTGCCTCCGTGTGATTCATCAATCAGGCCTGCTGGCAAACACCCCTGTAAACATTACAACGCTGCCAGTAATGGCTTGTTGCTCTGCCACAGGGATTAGCAGTAAGGATTGCAGTGGAGCGGCCTTGCAGCGCCACCCCGACTCCCCCTGCTCGGCTCTACCTTGCTCCCCTTCCCCCCGCTGCCCCCAGCGGGGCAGTCCTTATTCCGCAGCCTCAGGGGAGCTCAGCTTCCTGCCCCACTGTGGGCGCCGCACCCTGGGGAACCTGGCCCCAAGTGCGGGCCTGAGCCCTGGGGAACCCGACCCAGTGTGCGGGCGCTGAGCCCTGGGGAACCCGGCCCCGAGTGCGGGCGCTGAGCCCTGGGGAACCCGGCCCCGAGTGTGAGCGCTGAGCCCTGGGGAACCTGGCCCTGAGTGCGGGCGCCGAGCCCTGGGGAACCCAGTCCCGAGTGCGGGCGCCGAGCCCTGGGGAACCCAGTCCCGAGTGCGGGCGCCGAGCCCTGGGGAACCCAGTCCCGAGTGCGGGCGCTGAGCCCTGGGGAACCTGGCCCTGAGTGCGGGTGCTGAGCCCTGGGGAACCCAGTCCTGAGTGTGGGCGCTGAGCCCTGGGGAACCTGGCCCTGAGTGCGGGTGCTGAGCCCTGGGGAACCCAGTCCCGAGTGCGAGTGCTGAGCCCTGGGGAACCCGGCCCTGAGTGCGGGTGCTGAGCCCTGGGGAATCCGGTGCTGGGTTCTTTTGGGGACCTGTGCCCTGGGGTTCTTTCTGGGGGGCTCCGTGACTGCGGAAGCTGCAGGGCGCTGCCAGCAAAGCCAGCTGCAGCTTGTAGCTAACAGGTGAGCCCAGCCAGGTGACTTCCCCCCCAGGTGTTTTAGCGACATCACTTCCCCAGTGCCTCTCATGACTGAAAGCTGCAGTTGTGGCAAGAGCCGTTCCTTGCACAAGTTCCTCATTCCAACAGCTAATGACAATCAGCACTACACACGACATCTCCCTGGGCTGCTGGCACCACTTTCATGCTTCTGGCCCACAGGCAATCTGCAGCCGCTCCACACCTGTGGTTTTTTTTTCCTCCTCTATTTCCTCTTTCTGCTAGTCAGAGCCTGTAACACGCAAAGTGAGATGCATTGGGCACTCGCCCCATCAAGGTTAGTGGTGGAGGTCAGACAGCACCAAAGCGTCGGCATTGCAGGGACGTTTGGGTCTGGAAGCTGCTCCTCGCTTTGTGGCTGACCCGTCGCTACTGAATGGACTGAAAAGCCAATCTCTGACCATTCTGGAACTTTGGGGAATGTTCAGAACCTGCTGCAATTCATATGGGGAAACTGAGGCACACAGCAATGACGTGACTTGTCCAAGGTGATGCAGTGAGTCAGTAACAGAGCCGGGAATAGAACTCAGGAGTCCTGACCCCCACTTTCCTGCTCTAGCCCACGGAAAACAACCCTCCCGCCTTTTAAGGGCTCTCAGGTTCCTCACCGTAAGCACAAAATAATACGTACCCATAACAAAGCTGTATTTATGTTTGTGTGTATCCAGGACATAAGGTACGGCCCTTGGACAGGACAGATCTTCTCAATCCCTAAGAATTTTTCCCGGTGATGGTCACAACCTTCTTGGCATTTTTATAGCAGTGTCCGGCCCTGGCTCTCTCACCAAAGTGGGCCAGTGTCAGTCTCTCTAATGTCCAGCTAAGGAACTTGAGGCAGGGAGAAGTTGAGGGCAGCATTTTCAAGTGGCCTGTGATTTTGGGGTCTGATTTTTTAGGGTGTCCCTCCTCGGGTGTGACTGTCAGAGGTGCTGAGTGCCTGCAGCTCCCAATAGACGGTCAGGGGGACTGGGGCAGGTGCTCAGCCCCTCTGCAGATCAGGACCAGGATGTCATAAGGTGGTCACCAAAAACGGAGGCTCTCCAAATCAATGGCCGCTTAGGATCAAATTTGTCCAGTGGCTTTGCTCGGGGTCACACAGCCAGCAGGACCCAGAGCGCCTGCTACCACACCTGCCATCATGTTTGTATCAGTTGCAAGGGAAAGAAAAATCATAAGCACCTGGAGCTGGAGTTGGACTTGTCCTCTGGATGATGGAGTTTGGTACAGACTTGTGCCCCAGCCAGTAAGAAGAAAGTAGCACGGTCCAGAGAAATGAGAACCAACCGGCAGCAGGAGCTGCAGTTCCTCTGTCTGCCCTCAGAGCGTCTCTCTCACTCTTCCTTTCACTCTCCCAGCTCTTTCTCGGAGTTAGCCACCTGATTTCTCAGAAGTGAGCGGTGATTTGGGGATCCCTTCATTTCTGGGTGGTCAACCAAAGGCAACCTAAAGGTGGCCGGATTTTCTGAACCGTCTCCCTTTCAGATGTCCCAGGTTGGGCCCCCACAAACGGATGCACCCAAAATCGCTAGTTCTGTTAAACTGCAACCACCATAAATGCTCACTGCTCTGTTTTCAGACCCTACAGGCGGTGCCAAAAGCCAGGAAACCAAGGGCAAATGAAGCAAAAGGAAAAAAATTGTGGGTGCTCAGCACCCTCCAGCCACCTGCTGATCAGCTGTTCGGCGGCCCAACCCGTCACCTGTTCAGCGGGGGGCGGTGGGGGAGAGGGCAGAGTGGAGCATGCTGAGGAGGGGAGGCTCCGGCTCGCTCAGCCCGTCCCTGGCAGCAGGGCCTCCCTCTTGGCAGCTGAGCCCAGGCAGAGAGGCGGCCGAACATGCAGGGGGGGGGGAGGGGGAAGGGGCACAGGGAGAGAAGGACAGAGCCCCTCTTCCTTCCTGCCCCAGCAGGCCAAGCCCCCCCATGCATCATCTCTGTGTATGAGAGAAAATAAGCCCCCTAAAGACATCAGCTGTATCTTCCAGTTGACTCAAAATGGAGTTTAAACATTCAAAAATGAAAAAGAGAGAGAGAGATCTTGTGGGGTTTTTTTTGAAAATGCACCCAGTTTTCTGAGGTGTGAGTGGGAAATAAATCTCAGATTTTCTAAAGGAACGCTGTGGTTCTCTGGGTCTGTTTGATGAAGGTGCGGGGGGTGAGGGGGCTACATTTCTGTGCACATTAAAGGTTGACTTTTCAACCTGAAACAAGCTTGGCCTGCTCAGGGTGCATCAACAGTCTATAAAGGACACCCCAAGTGTTGCAGAAAACAGGTTAAATGATTGAATACGTGATACCATTACCAGTCGCTCAGTTATGTGGGAAGTGGTACAACCTCAAATGAAGGCATAGTCCCTTGACTTCAGTCGGTCTCAAAACTCTGGAGATGTTTTTCCATCGGTATCAGCATGCTGTTTGGTGTGAACTGAAAGCAGATCAAGCCATGACTGTTTTTTTGCAGACTAGGATTGCAGATAGCAGCTCTGAAAGCACTCGTTTGATGCTAACCTGATCATAGGGCAGAATCAAGAGAGCTATAACCAGTTTTGGTAGATGTGCGGAATGCTTCTCCTGTGAACCTCTTTTGTTCAACACAAACGCTTGCCTCCACCACACAATGAACTCAAACAATAGTCTGCCTGAAACGCATTCTCCTCATAGACTTTATGGCCTCAAGGGACCATCATGATCTTCTCCTCTGACCTTCTTCACATCTACAGCTCACGGAATCTCATCCACCCACTCCTGCAGTTGGCTCAGAACCTCTGGCTGAGTTACTGAAAGGCCACAAATCTCCATTTAAAGACTGCAAGTTACAGAGAATCCACCCTTTACTCTAGTTCAAACTGGCAAGTGACCCGTGACCCATGCTGCAGAGGAAGGCAAAAAACAAAACAAAACAGGGTCTCCACCAATCTGATCCAGGGGAACCCCAAATAGGGCAATCAGTTAACTCCGAGGATATTGGCAAGACCCACCAGGCAGACACCTGGGAAAGAATGCTCTGTAGTAACTCAACGCCCTCCCCATCTAGTGTCCAGCATTGGAGATATTTGCTAACATCAGTTGCAGATGGGCCATATGCCATTGTAGGCAACCTCATTCTACCACCCTCTCCACTCATGGCAGACCTTCTTTTTTTTTCTTCTTCTGAGGAGGCCAACATGGGAAACTTTCGTCTCAAGATGCAGGATCCCTAAATCCCATACAGTTTGGTCCTGCAGTGAAGGCTTCTTCAACAACTTATTGCCGGCTGCAAAATGGAATTTTTTCACCTCACTATGAAACCTTGTCCGTGGAAGAGGATCAAGATCAGGGTTGGCTGACAGGGAGATTTTAGCCTGGGTGCCCATGGGAAGCTTCCCATCTTCCGTCTGGAGGTTTTGGTTCCTGAAGTCCGGAGAGGAAATAGCAGCAGCAGTACTGGTTACTGCAGATCTGTTCAGGAGATTCCTGAGAAGATACATGCTCGCCTCTCATTCAAAGCCCCCCCTGGAATCTTCCACCTCAAAGACGATGCCACCACACCATTCAGGACATGCTCCTAAAACAGACCATTTCGCCATTTTTTAAGTAACAACCAACATGCTGAACTCTGCCTTGCTTCTCCACTTCAGAACTGCTGTTGTAATGTGCGAGAACTGGCTCCCCTTGGCTACTGCATCTTCCTACAGCGGGTTGAAGAGTTGGCCATCTAGTTCCCACATGTTTGATCGAGGACAATTACACTACTGATACTGGTCATACTCTTCTTTTCCTTGTGCACTTCCATTGAAAAAATAGAAGATACCAACTAACCTGCCTTCCATTGGTTTGGGGGTGGCTGCGACAGCAGCTTTAGCAATCAAGTGGCACGTGTGAGACACACTCGGAAAGCAATATACAGTGGGGGGATGTTTCCTTTACTCTGTTTACAACAACATTGATCTTGCCAACCATCTGATTTGCTGAGTCAGAAAAGATTCCAATGGTATTTGCCTATGGAATATTGTACTCCATGAAAACACATGGGGCTTGTACTCACCTGGCGGTGCTCCGAGTCTTCGGTGGCACTTCGGCGGCGGGTCCTTCACTCACTCCAGGTCTTCGGCGGCACTGAAGAACCCGCTGCCGAGGTGCCGCTGAAGACCTGGAGCGCCGCCAGGTGAGCAAAAATTAAAAAGGCACCTCTAGCCAGGGAAGGGATTCTCACTGGGTGCGGGGCCCTCTTAGGCGCGGGGCCCGATTCGGGGGAATTGGTGGAATTGGCCTAAAGCCGGCCCTGGTCGGGAGATCCGTGTCCCCAGCCCCGCGGCTCTGCCCGGCCAGTCCTGGGCCAAAGTGGTTTCCATTCTATCCAGGGTTTACGGTTTGGATCAACAGGCCTCAGGCCGGGCGATTCTCACGTGTGTCATGTAACAAGTTACACAACACAGTGTTGCAGGGTTCCATGCTGCCCTGGCGGGTCCCTCCAGTCCCCGAGATCCCCCCACCCTTCCGGGGACTTTGTCCCAAAGATCCTCCCCGACTCCCCCCCCCACCCTTCCTGGGGGGCCCCGCCCCAGAGATCCCTCCATCCCCCACCCTTCCGGGGGGGCCCGCCCCAGAGATCCCCCCATCCCCCACCCTTCCGGGGGGCCCGGCCCCAGAGATCCCCCCATCCCCCCCCCATCCGGGGGGGCCCGCCCCAGAGATCCCCATCCCCACCCTTCCGGGGGGCCCTGCCCCAGAGATCCCCCCATCCCCCACCCTTCCGGGGGGCCCCGCCCCAGAGATGCCCCCATCCTTCCGTGGGGGGCCCGGGCCCCGCCCCAGAGATCCCCGTCCGCGCCCATGGCTCTGGGGCCGCCTCCCAGGCTCCACCCCGCGCCCCGCTCGCTCCGCCCCACGTTGTGTAAACGGGCCCGGAGCAGCCGCTGCAGCCGGGCGGGGAGCGGGTCTGCGGGACCCCGGAGCCGCAGCCCAGGTGAGGGGGTGGCGGGCGGGAGCCGCTCCCGGGCCGGCTACGGGGGGCTGCTCCCCCCGGCCTGGCTGGGGCTCCGGGCTCCCCCGCCGGGGAGAGGGGAGCAGGTCCCTGCCCGGGCACAGGCTCGAGATGGGATGGGGGGGACCCGACCCGGGCATCTGGCCCCGCCGCCCTGACCTGACCCCAAAGCAGCCCCGGTGCCAGGGCTTCCCCGGGCAAATCCAGCCAAGGGGGCGATCCCGGCCCCCTGCTGCATCCGTGGCCCCCCGGCTCCCCAAGCCTCGGTCCCTGCCTGGGCGCCCGGACCTCGCAGGGACAGGCCCGCGCTAAACCGGGGAGAGGCTGGCGGGGGTAAGGTACGAGTGTGACCTGAAAGTGGTTTGACTCCGCTGGATTAACGCCCTGCGGGGAGGCGGTTGTTCCGGAGTAAGAGCGGGCACCGCTGGAGGTGGGCAGGAATAGCGCCTCCCTGGCAGCGCTGCCAGGATCCCAGCCCCTGTGCACAAGCACCGAAAACCTGAACAAGCTCCAGCCTGCACGTCCCAGCCGCAGCTTGTAGCAGGGAGTTTGTTCTAAAGGTGAATTTTCTAGCAGGGGCTGGAGCTGCTCCAGTGTCCCCCACGCCAGCTTCTCCAAATCCCTCAGTCGCACCCTCAAAAATGTTAAAGAAGCACAGGGCTGGTGTTCAGTGGCTTTGCCTTCTGGGGTCAGAGCCCCAGGGACTATCTTTTCAAGCTTCCCCCCGCAATCACAAGAGCTGGACACTCCCCCCTTTCTATTAATGCAAGCAGAGAATCTCCCATAATCACATGACTCCAGAAGCTGGGACTTTAAGAAAAACTGCCCAGGCTCCCTTGAGATAGCAACAAGGCAGGAGTTCTCTGCAGCAGATGCTGGGTCCCACCCTGCTGCATCTGGCCCCCAGGGGCCTTCGGTTTGGCTCGAGCCAGGGTGTAATATGCCACGAGCTGTAATCTCTGTAGCTTTTACACCTATTACAGTTGAGGGTGGCTGGGGCCAGGGGTGTCTCTGATCAGGCAAGTTCAAGATATACAGCAGGGTTATTTTTTTTCCACCCATCAAATTTGTGAGCTTGTATGTTCAGCGGCAGGGTGGAGCAGCCACCTTTGGAGCTATGCAGAAGGAATCAGACTGGCTGCCAGATGCGCTCCTGGGTGACCATACAACCTCCCGGGCTGCGTAACGGCAGGGCACAGCAGGGAGGCCTGCAGGAGGGGACAGTCCGCAGTGAGCCCAGCACGATGGTAGGAAGGGCAGTAGTGCTGCAGGTGCTGTGGTCAGTAAAGAGGCCGTCACATCTTTCGTACCTGGCAGGTGTTACCCTGAGAGCAGGTCCACATTCCCCTTTGAGTAATGAAAACCTGCCCGTCTCTGCTACCCCTGCAGCGGCAGTGGGGTCCGATATTCTCCACTTCCTGCCCTAAGGGCTGGGCAATGTTAAACAGCGGCCGTGTTCCAACCCAGAGCTGGCTGACACTGCAGAGGGGGGGAGTGAGTCTTGCTGTGTACGGCTGAGACAGTGCTTTGGGATCGGCGTCTGTAAGGCGCTATAAGGAAGGTAAGGTATTAGATTCCTGTGGGGGCACAGAACGGTCATTGGCAACTGAATAACCCCCGAAGGCTTCAGGGAAACATACGAGCGATTGTCTCTACTGAGAAGTTCCAAAGAGGCCTACAAAGTGGTGTGTGTTTCTCTGTCCACAGATAGCTTGTTAGCGTGAAACTGCTGCTGGGAAGGTTGGCTGGAGCCGTCTCCTCTGCAGCTGGCCGGCGTGGCTGCTGGAGACCGCACGGCGTGTCGGAGCTGTGCCCGCCCCGTAGGACGGCAGTGAGCATGTCTCAGAAGAGCAGGAACCGACAGGCACGTGGGGGGGAGATCACGGCCAGTCCTGCTGGCAGCGGGGATGCAGCGAGGACAGGAGCTGCCGCGGTGCCCCGTGGGCAGCTGAAAGGCAAACGGAAGGTCCTGGCAGAGCCCAGTGGGACGGAGGTGTTGACCGTGGATAAGAGGAGGAAGGAAGGGGAGGTGGCGGAGGGGGGAGGAGCTGGGAGCCTGGGGGAAGCCGTGAGGCAGGCGCGGCTGCGGGTTGCCCCCTCTGTGCAGGACTTCAAGTACAACAAGAAGCGAGTGCGTCTGGTCTCGCAGGGCTCTGACCTCAAGGATGCTGCCAAGGGCGTTGTGTACTGGATGTCTCGAGACCAGAGGGTGCAAGGTACGATCCGTCCCAGGACCAGGATGCGTGGGGGGGGAGGGACTATGAGGAGTCAAAACCCTTGTCCCCTCCCCCTCGCCCCTTGAGCAAGTTCTTGCAGTTGAGACCTTGATGGCATCAGCTGAGAGCCCCGGTCCCACGGCCGATGCAGACTGTGCTGGGCTCCCCATCCAGCATCATGGCCTAGCAGGATTCCTGGTGGGAAGCCCCTCGGCAATGCACATGGCTAGAGCGTGTGATTCTTGGCTGGCGTGTGCTGCCCGGGCGCCGGCTCTCCGTGGGTTTTACTTTGGAGTTTGTGGCTTTAGACAAACCTCTCCTGCTAGGGGTGGGCTCGAGGAAAGCTGGATTTTGCTTTGACAGGGCGAGGGGCTTTGCACAGGTGGGTCAGTATCAATAGCTCCATTTTACAGATGGGGAAACCGAGGCGCAGGCTGCTCATTTCGGTGCCCACGGTCAGCTGTGAAGCCAAGGTCTCCTGGCTCCCAGTCCTGGGCCCGAGCCCGTGGGCTGAGCATTTGGCAGGGCTGCTCTGGAGCAAGGCAAAGTGTCCTTTGAATGCAATCCCCTGCTCTCTCTCTCCAGATAACTGGGCTTTCCTGTACGCCCAGCGCCTGGCCCTGAAGCAGCAGCTCCCTCTGCACGTCTGCTTCTGCCTGGTGCCCAAGTTTCTGGAGGCCACCATCCGTCACTTCGGCTTCATGCTGAAAGGCCTGCAAGAAGTGGCTGAGGTACCAGTTGCTTAGGAAATGCCACAGAGGGGAGGGTCAGAGCAAGGGCGGAGCATAGGCCCGGGACACACAGCGATGGGGGCAGGCGTGCGGCTCTCAGCAACGTCCCAGAAGGGCCCAAGCCTGCCAAGAGCCGGGATTTTTCCAACGCTGTCTTCTCTCATGGGAGGCGGGGGGGAGTTGAACTTGGAATCCGTTTCCCTTCTCCCAGCACTACAAGGCTGCTCGCAGGCCCGACGTCTCTGTGCAGCACCAGGCATTTGGCTGGAAAGCAAAGTCACGTCAGTTGCAGGGACCCGGCCCGCAGCCCTCCCTGGGATCGTTATAACCGCTTACCGTAGGCAGAGATTGGCCAAGCCACGCAAGTGATTGGGTGCTGCCAGCAAACAGCATGGAGCGCCCAGCTCTGGAGTGATGCTGGGCAGCTCGGCCTGGAGGGGCAGTTACAGCAACCGGGCTCTTTGCTTTCCCTTCCTTCCAGGAGTGCCAGGAGCTGGACATCCCCTTCCACCTGCTCATCGGCTTTGCCAAGGACGTGCTGCCTGCCTTCGTGGCGGGCCGTGGCCTCGGCGGAGTGGTGACAGACTTCTCCCCGCTCCGCGTCCCCATGCAGTGGGTGGAAGAGGTCAAGGAGAGGCTCCCGGGAGATGTGCCCTTTGTACAGGTGGGGGCCTGGGCTGTGTGTGTCGGGGGGAGGCGTGCGGCGGTGGGGCTGGGGGCTCTGTACAGGCCGTTTCTCCATGCTGGCATGTGCTCGCCAGGCGGTGGTGCCGATAGCGGGACTAACAGCTGGCTCCCAGCCCTTTAAGTAGGGGGCTCAGACAGAACGAAAGCGTCGAGAGCTGGTCACTGCAGATTGAACAGCAGGGTGCTGCTGTCACTCCAAGATCTGGGAAAGCCCCCCAACAAATCAGCTTTGGAGAAGGTGGGGGACTCACGCAGGTAATTGGCGGTGGGGCAGGGAAGTAGTTCTGGCGCTTGGGAGGTTTTTGAGCGTGAGAGTGTATATTGGACAGAGTCAGAAGATTGGGGGCGGGGAAGGAGCTGGAGGGAGGGGGGAGTGAGTGAGATTGTACCAGGCCATCCCCCTTCCTGGGGACACGCAGCCACTGCATGGAGCTGGTGGCGGCAGACACAGGGAGTAACTCCTTACAAGTACTGTTCCAGGGAGAAATTCCCACTCGGCTCAAACGCCCCATTCGTATTCCCCACGAGAATCAATCCGGGACTGGGGAGGTTCCTGGCCGATGTCTGGGCCAAGAGAGAAACACACAAGACCCTTTGGGATGGGATCAGCTGTGCTGAATTCAGCAACTATTTTTTTTTGTTAGATTCTTTTTAAATTAAAAAAAAAAAAAATCACCTGTCGAGCTGTTGTGCAGCTTAGTTCCATCTTCCCCAAACCAGGGTGTGCAGAGACCTGGCTGGATCCGAGCGGGCGTCTCCTCCTGCTCCTAGGCAGTTTCATTTCCAGGTCCCACGCCCCAGGCTGCAGGGCTGGGGTTGCAGGGGAAGGTTGGCCTGCCAGGGGGGAAAAGTTGAAATTAAAAACAAAGCCAGGGGAAGGTTTGGGTGGATCTAGGGCTCGGTCAGAGCTTGGCGGGGGTGGGGGAGTCATGTTTCTTATCCCCTGTGTAGCCTGCCTAGTCCCAGCTTGCTGACTGCTTTCCAGGTTGATGCACACAACATTGTCCCATGCTGGGTTGCCTCAGACAAGCAGGAGTACGGAGCCAGGACAATTCGACGGAAGATCCATGATCGGCTCTCGGAGTTCCTCACGGAATTCCCTCCCGTCATCAAGCACCCGTACTCGTCCGCAGCCCCGGCAGAGGTAACATCTGGAGTTCTTCAGCCTAGGGCGGCTCCCAGCAGAGCATCCTATACGCTAGCTAAGCTTCAAACCCCACTGGAGGGTGGGCGAGAGCTCCATTTTACAAGGGGGCGGGAAATCAAGGCCGCGGGTTAAATGACTTGCCCAGGGTCACACAAAGGCAGTGGCGGGGCTGGGAACAGATCAAAAGTCCTGATTTCCAATCCCCTGCCTGACACAGAAGGGGTTAAAGGAACCTTAGCTTAAGCAAAGGCAGATGGAGTGCCAGCAAGCTGTGCCCAGGGTGTATTTAGTAAGGGGAGGACTTGTCTGGTCCAGAGCCGCCATCAGAACCGGCCCCGGCTGGACAGTAACATCTCGGGCAGGACGGTAACGTCTGCAGCTTGGCTAAAGCCTCCGTGTGATGGTGCAGCCCATAGACTGGAACGCCTGCCACGCCAGCCTGCAGGTGGACTGCTCGGTGAAGGAGGTGACTTGGGCGACGCCGGGGACGGCCGCGGGGCTGGCTGTGCTGGAGTCGTTCATAGGCGAGCGGCTGAAATCCTTCGGCACCGACCGGAACAACCCAAACAGGACAGCGCTCAGCAACCTCTCGCCGTGGTTCCACTTTGGTGAGTGGCCCCCGGAAAGCCCCGGAGCTCCGAAGGGCGACGGGCTTGAGTGATCTGGGTAATTACCCCTCCGGGCCCAGTATGGCCTCTCGGGGGAGGGAAGTGTCCCGGGCCAAGGAGAGATGGCTAGTGAGGGGCCGTAATTCCTGTAGTGTTGCCTCAGTCCCTTTCCTCACGCTGGTGCCTGTCGCTGGGCTGCCGGAGGGAGGAGCATGGGCCCAGGTTTCTCCCAAGTGACTGACGGAGTTGGTCTCTGAGCTCCATGGCAGCCTGGGGGGTGCAAAGGCCTGGCTGTTGGTGTTTCATGCTGCACTGAGGTTAGCTGCAGATATTTATATGAACTGGATCAATCCTAGTGGCGGGAACACTGTGCACCAGAAGGGGGTGAGGCCTGAGCTTGGCGGGAGAGGGGGTGGTGCTCTGGCATTCGATCCCACGTGCTCAGGCCAGGCCGGCAGCACAGCAGCTCCCGTGGGAACCTGCGAGTACAGGGATCAGTGACTGAACCACCCTCTCTGCTTCCCCGTCTCTTCTCCCCACCCCGTTCCCGGACAGGCCAGGTCTCCGTCCAGCGGGCCATCCTGGAGGTGCAGAAATATCGCAGTAAATACAAGGAGTCGGTGGATGGCTTCATCGAGGAGGCTGTGGTCCGCAGGGAGCTGGCCGACAACTTCTGCTACTACAACAGGAACTACGACAAGGTGGAAGGTAATGCGTGGCCCCCGCTCTGGGGGAGCGGCTGCGAGCTGCAGCCTGCCGTACTCAGGGTGCGCAGGGAGTGACTGGGGTCGGGGGGAAGCTCGTCCTGCCTCTGCCCAGACCCGCTGGCAGGATTGGCGCCTCCAGCCCAGTGGCTCCATCACCCAGCTGCAGAGTTCCTCTCTCAGGGAGCCCGGCTCCCCCTCTACGTGCTCCCCAGCCCGACTCTTGTGTTTTGAAGGTGCGTACGACTGGGCCAAAACCACTCTGAAGCTCCACGCCCAGGACAAGAGGTCTCACCTCTACGAGCTGGAGCAGCTGGAGGAGGGGAAGACGCACGACCTGCTCTGGAACGCTGCCCAGGTACCAACCAGCCTGAGCTTCCGCTCCCCCTCCTGGATCCATTGGGTGTTATCACCGAGCACCCCAGACAGCCCCAGCGGGTTCCTAGACCAGAGCCAGCCACAGAGCACACCTGCTTCTCTGCACCCCTGGCCAGCGTGTGCCCTTTGAACATGGGTTACAGCAGATATTCCCCAGCCAAGTACACGGTGGAGAGTTCCACCGGCCAGGTGAGGCCTGCAGGCAGGAGCTTGGTTCTCTCCACTGAGTAGTCATAAAACTCCTAGTCAGATGGGAAACTGAGGCCAGGTCCAGGCAGGCCTCGCCCCTCACTCTTCCCCCCAGATTCCACCCAGGTGTGGCTCACTCACCTTCCTCCTCTCCTCTGAGGAGCTGCCTGGGTTCTCCTGGGGGGGCGAGGCTGCATCTCTCACATTGGTGCCCGCACTGGGCTCTCCCCCTCTCCGCAGCTCCAGATGGTTCATGAGGGGAAGATGCACGGGTTCCTACGCATGTACTGGGCCAAGAAAATCCTGGAGTGGACCCGCTCCCCCGAGGAGGCCCTGAAGTTCGCCATCTACCTCAACGATCGCTATGAGCTGGACGGCCGGGATCCCAACGGCTACGTAGGTTAGTGACTAGCGCGTGGGAGTGAGGAACCCTGGAGAACCTGGGGAGGGGGATCCTGTCGGTGCTTCGCTGGGAGGGGGCTGCCAAGGTCTCCTTACACTGGTTAAAGGGGCCCCTGTTGCCCCCACGTAGCCTGTCCAGCTCCCTCATACAGCCCCCGCCCCCGTATCCCTCCCTTGCCTGGGCTTGTAGCAGGTGGACAGGGGGGCTGGGAACAGGTGCAGGAGGGTCCGGGCAGGGCAGGGCGGCCTGACTGGGTGTTCTGTGCCTGGCAGGCTGCATGTGGTCCATCTGCGGGATCCACGACCAGGGCTGGGCCGAGCGGGCCGTGTTCGGGAAGATCCGTTACATGAACTACGCCGGCTGCAAGAGGAAATTCGACGTGGGGCAGTTCGAGCGCAGATACGATCCCCGCAACCTGGGCCAGTAGGCCTGCGGGGGGGGGCAGCTCCTGCTGAAACCAGGACGGCTGGGGCTCGTGGGGTGGGGCCTCTGCTGGGCCTTTGAATGTTTGCATTTCCCCTGAATACCATTGAAAGGCCCGTGCCGCTGAGCCGAGAGCCAGCGGGGACTCGGCTGCCCTTGCCACGGTGCCTCTTGTCTACGGATTCCCCCAAGGCAGCAGTTTGGGCGCAATGCCAGGAGCTGGGGCAGCAAGCCTCCGCTTTTCCCTGGATGCCCAAAGCTCTCTCTGGCACAGCCCTGGATGTGCCACCTCCCCCTACTAGCCGGGGCCAGCTCTAAAAGCTCCTTTGATATTTCTAGAGGGGACAGGCTCGCCAGCCACCCCGCCTGCTCAGGGAGGAGACACTGTGCCTTTTCCAGCGTAGCCCTCGCCTGCAGCAGGTAGACAGGCCTGGTCTTAGAGCTCTGGGATGGAAAACTGCAGCATGTAGCTTCGCGCTTCTGCATTGGTGGCGTCTAGAACGAGCTGCTGGGGGGCAGAGGTGGGGGAATCTCAGAGCAGATCCACTGCTGCTGGCAGGATCTCAGCTTTCACGCCGAGCAGGGAAGATGGGAGCTCCCGGGGTGAAACACACTGACCTCAAGTGGCTGCGTTACCTCGAGGGGCTTTCCCGCCCCACCCCATGCAGAGATGGATGCTTGTCTCACCCCACGCAGGAAGCATAGAATCATAGAATATCAGGGTTGGAAGGGACCTCAGGAGATCATCTAGTCCAACCCCTGCTCAAAGCAGGACCAGTCCCCAAATGGCCCCCTCAAGGATTGAACTCATAACCCTGGGTTTAGCAGGCTCAAACCACTGAGCTATCCCTCCCCCCTAAACACAGGCAGGGTTTTCAGAGTGGCTGTTACAGACCCCGCTGCAAATCACTGGGCTTTTGTCTTAAACCTCACAACACCCAGCCCTGGTGTCCAGGTCATTTCTGCAGCAGCCAGCAGCATTTCGATGGGATCAGAGGAAGACGAGACCTGGAGCCGCCCAGCCCTTGCCCTAAAGCTTAGCAAGCTGCAGCTCAGTTCAGAGCAACGGTCCACCAGACTGGATCTGCTCTGACAGCCTGAGATGCTCCGGGGATTGGGACAGTTGGGCACTACTGGCTACCCGCAGCCGCTAGTGCTGCACGAGGCCGTGAAGCAGAGGCCTAGACACGGTCAGCCCAGCATGTTTTTATGCGCGAGTGTCTCGTTTCTGGAGCGTTACTAAGCTCTCTGCTGCGTCTTGCACCTTTACAAAGGCGGCTCTTTCCATGAGTGCGTCTGCCCTGACATCAGCAGTTAGGGTTCCCCCCGTCAGCGTTAACATTACCCAGAACACTAGCGGGCACTGTTGGGTCAAAGGTAAAGCCAAGAACATACCTACACCCGCCTATCCTGAACTGTGCAGCATCGGGCCAGGGTTTAATCCAACTGGAATATTGACTTAAATGGTAAATTGGAACATCTCTTCCTGCATCGCTTGGCTTTCTGGGCTGGTCACCCATCCACATCAGAACCAGGCCTGATCCTGCTTAATAACACAACTACAGATTGAACCTCTCTAACCTGGCATTCCCTGGTCTGGCAACATCCATGGTCTGGGATAGATGCCAACTCCATGGGTGCTCCTGGGCTGGAGCGCCCATGGGGAAAAATTAGTGGGTGCAGAACATTCACCAGTGCCAAGCTCCTCCCTCTGCTCCCCTCCCTCCACGCCGCTGCGGTACCAGCCTGGGGTGCGGACGGGTAAGGCTGGGATCACAGCTGGGGATGGCTGCGGAGCCTTGCAACCGGGACCCTGGACAGCAGGAGAGGGGCCGGTGACCAGGACCCGGGTATTGGAGCCCCTGGGCAGGGGGCAACGCTGGCCGCAAACAGGGCCGGCTCCAGACCCCAGTGCGCCAAGCGCGCGCTTGGGGTGGCATTTTGCCGGGAGGGTGGCAGGCAGCTCTGGTGGACTTCCCGCAGACGTGCCTGCGGAGGGTCCGCTGGTGCCGTGGCTGCGGTGGACCTCCCGCAGACGTGCCTGCGGAGGGGCCGCTGCTGCCGTGGACCTCCCGCAGACATGCCTGCGGAGGGGCCGCTGGTCCCGCGGCTGCGGTGGAGCATCCGCAGGCATGCCTGCGGGAGGTCCACCAGAGCTGCGGGACCAGCGGACCCTCCGCAGGCACGTCTGCGGGAGGTCCATGGCAGCAGCGGCCCCTCCGCAGGCACGTCTGCGGGAGGTCCGACCGGCAACCAGCAGAGTGCCCTGCCCTGCTTGGGGCGGCGGAATTCCTAGAGCCGTCCTTGGCCGCAAAGCCTGGGGGTGTTGTAACCTATGGAGACCCGCTGGAACTCCACATTGACCACCTGTGGTTCAGCAAATTCTCTGGTTCAGCACCGATCAGGTCCCGAGGGTGCCGGACTGGAGAGGTTCAACCTGCAGTTTCCTGGGTTCCAGCAGCAAGCTGACCTGGGTTGTCCACCACTCTGTTTTTAAATTAAAGGAACAAACAGCATGTGAGCAGCACTCTGGGGTTCTGAGCAAAATCTTTGTACTTCTTTCTTTCAGCCCAGCTTTAATAAACTCCAATACAGCAGAGGTCAAACAAGAGCAGCCAATGATGCGCCTCTTATTAACTTAGTTTATTAGGGATGGCATTTTCATTGTTACGCTGTACAATACAGCAGAGAGGAATCCCATTGAATAGCATGTACATTGCATCACATGACCCTTGTCTGTATTTACAAAGAGCTTGTACACATACAGTTACACTTATTTATAGTGGTAAGTACGGTAATAGTCTGGCAGACGGGTCAGTAGCAGCTTCATTAGTGTTGTGCATCATTTTGCACTAAACCCCTCTGCTGTCTTGAATTCCCAGGTGGGGTTCTCGTCTCGGCCAGAAAGGTCCCACTGTGAAGGGGGACAAAACCCACAAATCCACTTGCTGTCTTTTGAAATATAATCAGTGCTTCTAGAAACCGCCAGGAGGCTGAGCCACCATGGGAACACCCCACCATGTTAAAGTGCTTCAGAACAAAACGTCACAGAACGTTCTGTTGTGTCAGAGCTGGCCCACGGGAGGGAATCGGTCCGGCAGACACCACGGGCCTGGACAGTAGTGGCAGGTCTCAGACCAGGCATGGCTGACACTAAAGGAGGGATTTGACAGCTGTAGGACAGTGAAAATCATCATCCTGCAGTTTGTAGGACGGGATCAGCTTTTGCCAGCCACAGCGCATGCAATGTTCGGAGCCAGCTGGAGCTTGTCGGCCATCAGTGGAGTACGGTGGTGTTATTGGGCTGAAAGCTAGGAGGTGACATGGGCCATGCATGTGACAAATGGGAGGGCAGCTGATCGCTGCTGCTACCACCTCCAGGCTGGGTATTTAGCCTGAATACAGCTTGGCTGGGACGGTGTCAAAGCAAGCTCCCAAAGCAGACCCTGACTGTCAGTTCTCAGGTTAAGGCACATGCAACAGGTCAGTTCTGGGGGAGCTACAGGTGCCCTGGGCTTTGATCCCACCACCCTTCTGATGCAGAAACGGGATACTAATGCTAGCGTCTCTCCGCTTTACGTAGAATTCTACCACCTCTGGAGCTCCTGCACTCTCAGTTCCTGGCCAAAACCCAGGCCTGCCCTGTATAATAACCTAACATTGCTGCCTGCTCCGTAGGGTAACGCCCTCGTCGTGTAACGAAGAGCAGTCGCTCCTTGGCTTCCAGATACATTTAGTATGGAGATCTCTCACTGAACAGCTGATCTGAACCTGGTTCCACCATCAGCCTCAGCGCCCACCTCCCAGTGCTCTGCCCCTGGAGAAACAACAGTGGTCCCACTGCACTGCCCCTTTAAGAGTCACCCAAGTTCTTGTCTGGGAGGAAACGGCAGCTGCAAGGAAGTCAACCTACCTACACAACTGATGGGCGCGCTGGGGGGAGAGGCTGCTTCCTTGAGCGCATCCTGTCTGAGACAGAGCCCAAACACAGCCAGCCTTCCCCGGCCCTCAGACCGCCCCGGCTTCTTCCCTCCTTCCAAGGGCACCTGCAACCTGTGTCACTGCGGCCCCAGCCTCTGCAGCTCCCCCAGGGCTTCACCGCTGGCATGAACGGGCAAGGGCAGCTCCAGGCCCCAGCACGCCAAGCGCGTGCCGGGGGGGGCGCTCTGCCAGTCGCCGCGAGGGCGGCAGGCAGGTTGCCTTCGGCGGCATGCCTGCGAAGGGTCTGCTGGTCCCGCGGCTTCGGCGGACCTCCCGCAGGCAAGCCACTGAATCCGCAGGACTGGGGACCTCCCGCAGGCAAGCCGCCGAATCCGCGGGACCGGGGACCTCCCGCAGGCAAGCCACCGAATCCGCAGGACTGGGGACCTCCCGCAGGCAAGCCACCGAATCCGCAGGACCGGGGACCTCCCGCAGGCAAGCCGCCGAATCCGCGGGACCGGGGACCTCCCGCAGGCAAGCCACCGAATCCGCGGGACCGGGGACCTCCCGCAGGCAAGCCGCCAAAGGCCGCCTGCCTGCCGTGCTTGGGGCGGCAAAATGCCTAGAACCACCCGTGAAGGGGGCCAGGTCCACGAGAGGCTAGAACCCCGTCACCGCCCTGCGCTTGGCCTGAAGTGCCAGCCACCAATCAGGGCAGGAGCTGAGGGGGAGCCGCCACCATCACCCCCACTTCCAGGCAATACACCACCCCCCACCTCTCACACGTACACGAGTCAAACAGCGCCTTTCGATGTACACGACCGCGTGGAGCGCCCAGCCAACGGCCGCGCTGGAAACGTGCCCATGTGCCGAGGGACACGCCCATCCTCCACAAACCGGAGCCAAGATCAGTGGCTACCTGCAGAGAGCACAAGCCCCAACGTCCACTCGCTGCGTGCAGCCCCGAGGGAGCACTGGATACCCCAACGGGGAGTCGCTACAGGCTGCATCTCCATACTGAAGAAGGAACCTGCGAGCCGCATTATAGGCTCTCTGGACACTCCCCCAAATCACACCAACTACCAGTACGCTGCCCATCTGTGCCACGCCACAGGGCTCTGCCCAGGCTCAGCTGGGTGCCAGGAGCTTTCCCCAGACGGCGCTAGCATGAAGAGCTGGAGGAGCGCAATTTGTCCATGCCAGGCCTCCCGTGCTGCTGGCGAGGGACACTAAGGGCCAGATTTTTAAAGATGTGGGGTGCCGTGCTCCCATTGAAATCAACGCGAGTTAGGCACCTAAATAGCTTTAAAATCTGGCCCCAAGTGACCAACTCAAACGAAAGCAGCTTGTTAAAAAGACAGGAGCAATTGCCTTTAAAAGAGATCAACTTAAAACAACACTATGTACACGAAGATCAGCCCAACTGAGATGATACACTGAGAAGAGGAGCTGGCCTGGGGCACCGGTTCTGTGGGGGCTCCGGATGGCAAATCAACAGCTTTACACCTGCTCTGGGGACTGATCTGATACCAGCTCTGAGGAACGCTGGGCCGGGGGCAGCCAGTGGGCACTGTGGACGATCACATCCCTCCACACAAACACACGGCAAGTGACTGAGGAGCGTGAGGTCCTGGGGAGAAGTTCTGGACCAGACTAATCTCTTGACTTCGTGGCGCTCCGCATCACAAGGCCAGGGTGCTCGGGGGCGGCTCCTTTACCAGGACATTGGCTGTCCTGCTAGAGACGCTCATTACGCGGTCACTCCCAAGGGCGCCTGATCCAGGGAGATGAGAAGTGCAGCTCTCATCCCAAAGCCAAGGGAGCTGGCTGAAGCGTGACGCCTGCTCAGCTGCTGCTCTGTCTGCCTCCCCGAGCGTTCGATCCAGCAGGTACTGGACTGCTAGCGGGAGGTGAAAGGTGCATGTCACAGAACAGCCTGGGGCCACACAGCATCAGGGGAGCCCAGCACAAACTGGCAGGCCTGACACACCAACGCTAAGGTCTGGAACGGGCCTGGCCAGAATCCACTGCAGGGAGGACACATTACACCGAGGGTGCAGCATGGATGGGAGAAAGGCTCCACTGAGACTGACCGTGGCTTCATCAAGCTCCGAAATAGTGGGGGTGAGTGTCACGTGGAGTCACCTGAGTGCCCAGCACGAGGCAGAGATCCAGGCCTGTGCCCCTACAGGTCTCCAGCGGTCCCAGATGTTTGCTTCTAGCTAAGCCGCCTGGCTACACATCATGGGCCACGAGCGAGGATGGAGTCCTCACAGCGCCACAAGGCAAGCTGAGTGTTCAATGCTACGGGGGCGGGGGCAGCACCACAGCACACACCGTCTGCTCCCCCAGGCGCTGGCAGGCAGGTTCCCCACTGGGCCTGGTGCAGGAGCCCCCCACTCCGCCTGGCACCCCGGGGATTGAGCTCTGGCTCTGTTCAAACTGATCCTTGCTCTTGGGTCTAAGAGTAACTGCCCAGCCCCCCTGCCCCGGCAGACAGACACATGCAAACACAGCCCCCAGTCCAGGGTAACAGCAGCACTCAGCAGCCCATCTCCTGCAAGATCAGCAGAGAGAAGCCGGTTTCAGACCAGCTGCTTCCTCCGGCTCAGCTAAGGCGTTTCCTCTCCCCGGGCTGGGCATGCAGCTTCCTCATTGTCTGTGGCCTCCCCACCTTCCGGCCCAGAGAGCGGAAGCCCCTCGTTCACCTGCTGCCAGTGCCAGAGCATCGCACAGGGCGATCTCCCAGCACCTAGCGCCGCGGGAAAGGTGGCAATCACGCCTCTGGGCTGACAAGCCCAGCCCTTCAACCAGCAGGTGGGAGCTCCGTCAGCACCAGGCACAGTCTGAGGAACCGAACATCAATAGCGGAGACGGGCTGCTCCCAACAGCGACTGGCACAGATCTCTCCTCCAGCCTGCATGCAGCTAAAGCAGGGCCGGGTCTAAGGGAAAAATCAGATCAATTCCTTTGTCACATACAATCCGCATGCTCTAGCCTGATCTGCCAGCCCAGCGGGTATCCAGAGTTCATGATGGCTCCCGCCAGGCAGAGGACAAGGCGCTGTTTGCTGCTGCTGCTTCCTCCCATCCCCAAATCAAGTCATATCAGTTCTGAAGAAGGGCCAATTAAAAAGATCACGTCAGCAGCAAAGGATACGGCGTGTTATAGGCAGAGGACTTGGCAAAAGCCCCTTCTCTTTTGCCCCAAGGCAGCAGCAGGACTCCAGTTACTCCCCCCTGGAGAGCTGAGCTAGCCAGGAGCTTTCACCTCCTACCTGGTGGAAGCTCCCCAAGAACCTGCTTCAGGGAGGAGAGTGCAGTTCCTGGCTAACACAGCATCTGGCTGAGCTCCCTAAGGGGACAGGCATACGAACGCTCATTGCGCTCGGAGTGTGGCACAGAGAGGATTCGCTGCCGGACCCAGCACGAAGGCAGCAGCGTGTCTATCTCGGCAGGGTCACGACTGCAAGAACTAGCGTCCGGAGTCCACCGTCCCCAACACCCTCGTGTAGAGTGCACAGAAACCGGCTCTCTTGAAGCAAACCAAGCAGATCCTGTCATGCTGCTCCGAGATCTCCCACGATTCAGCCCTCCCACGGGCTCCTTTAATGTGAAAGAGTCAGGTTAGTCCTTCGTTTAGTCTCTGGTGACGAAGGCCACGCACACAAATACATCCGCTGGTCTCCTCTTCCCCCTCATGTCGCGGCCACTGCCTCTGGCGGCGCCTCCTCGTAGTCAGAGATGTAGGACTCCAGGCTCTGCTTGGCCAGCAGCTCTCTCCTGGCGTGCAGGCGCTCGCACCGAGGGCAGCAGCCCGATTTGAAGCAGGACTTGTGGTAGCAGGCCTTGCACTCTGAGGGAGGGAGGCAGAGAGAGAAAGCAACGCCGTCAGCGTGGAGCTGGGGCCTAGCCACATACACAGGCAGCGTCGGCACGCTCCCCCCACCCCGCCCCAGCACAGCCTGCCCACACCCAGTGGGAGGGATGCTAAGTCACTGGCCAGGGACAGAGCGTGTTACCAACACCTTGGATGATGACTGGGTGTTACAATTCTGACTGGGTCACCTCTTACGTGGTTCTTAAAGGGAAAGATCTTTGGAGTAGGGATGGTGCCCACGTGATTAGAAAGAGCCCAGCCCACCGCATGCACGTGGAAACCAAGGAATTTGGGGCATTTCGCTCAGTTTTGGACAGCAGTGTTGGATAGGTCAGTTTCACTTTGCATCTCATCCCTTTCCCAAAGGTTTCCTGCCCTGCCAAGGAAACAGTGACCCTAAACAAAAGGCCTTCGCTGAAAACACTTGCGGCAAGAGAGAGTCTAATTTTAAAGAGATGGCCACGTTTGCAGATCGCCAAGGGCGGTCTGGATGGCTCAGGAGACTGGTGCCGGGATATGGCGCTACTGTGCACGTGGCCATCAGCACAGGTCGACAGTGACCAAAACCAGTTATCATTGTGCACTGGGCACAAGCGTGGGGGCTTGTGCCCAGTGCACACTCCAAATGTGCGTCATGCGTCTGGCCTGGTTACAAGGTGTAAGGCAGGCCGCAGCCACCGCGGAAACAAGTTCCTGCACCCCCACTTAGCACGCTGCCCATCTGTGCAAGCGTGAGTGTGGGCAGCTCCCCTGCAGTGCCGGCTAGCGTGCGCTGGGTGCAGTGCACTCTGGGATGTTCTACTGGCCACCCCCAGATACCCAGGCACGGTTCTGGCCGCCCCGCAAGGGAGCACGTCAGACCGGCTAGAGAGTCGGCTATGTGCTGATGCAGGTCAGAGGCGTAGGCTGAGCCCGGTTTGCTGCCAGGTGGCTGGACAAACATTAAACAAGCGACATGCAGACAGGCCATGCTTAGGGGCTGCCAAGGCACTTGATTTTACAGCAGAGCAGTGATCCCTGACTCTGCCTGATCTGTGCCAGCTCAGTCTCCAGAGCACTCACTGCAGCACCTGCCTCCTGCACTACACTCGCTCCAGAAGACATGGGCCCAGGGGCAGCGATGGCTCCCAGCCCCTCGCATGCCAGCGTCTCACCTTCACACGTCCTGCACTTGTTCAGTTCGAAGGGGAAGATGATGTCCTCCTCCTTTTGACAGAACTCACAGATGAAGCCTTTGGCTTGGCACAGCTGTAACAACAGAAGGGGAGAGGAGTGAAGAAGAAACGTCCTGGAGAAGAGGCAAATGCGCCCGATTTCCCTGGCCAAGTCAGACACTGAGACATCTCGAGCCAAGAGTAAGGTGGGAATCAGAGGTTCGTCCCATTGCCGGGATGCGACGACACCAGCTTCAAGAGCAGCTTTTGTGCAGCTGGTCACCCACCCGCGACAAGCTAGGCCTGACTGCTGGACATGACCCATAGACTCCAACCTATCCAGGGGGCTGGAGACACTGTCAATTCAAGACGCCATAGGCCAAAAGCATTCCTGTAGCACAGGCAGCTTGGCTGATGGCACGATCTCCAAACAGCCGGGCTGCCCATCTGCTGGGTGGCGGTGGAGGAACCAGGCATTCTGTATCTCTTAGATCACACACATACCCCCAAGCGCTTTGGGGCAATGCCCATGTCTTGTTGCGTACATGGGCTGTGCCAGAGTATTGTCAATGCTACCACAATACAACAGAAGTAGTAGCGGTTATACCAAACGATGTACCATAAACACACCCACAACGGTGTCGTCTGCACAGTAAGTTGCACACACAACACGGCCAAACTAGTGGCAGTCCAGTTATTTTTGTCCCTTTTGACTTCCCAGTAAGATTCGGAGTTTCAGGAAAAGGACCCTCTTTCAGTAGGGAACTTTTCGGAGGCCAAGGCAGCCTCGCTGGTCTTTTGCCCCGAACACGTGCTCACAGGTGGTGATTGGCATTGCTGGCCCACACAGCCAACAGCTGCAACTCAAGGAGACCCATTTGGAATGTTCTAAAAGACCATTAGTGAAGTCACCCATCACACCAGGTTTTCACACAGAAAATTAAGGCCATATCTACCCTCCAAAAATCACTTTAACGAGGAACCAGTTACACCATAGTTGCCACTGATGGAGTTAAAACACTGTTTCATCTTCAGTGTACATGGGACCCTGAATTGGCTACAGTCCTGGAGAAATCCAGGCTGCAGCATGGCTCAAAGCTGTGGTTAGGTCCCATCTACACTAAACAATGCAACAGTGTTCTCACCACCTCAGATGTGTTGTAGCCAGCTCCCCACTGTTGTTTTTGCAGCGTCGCTCAGCCTTGAGGTGAAAGCAAATGTTACATCTCCGGCCCTGCCGGGATCCATCTCCCAACCTCACCTCATCCCTCCCCGCATTCAAGCTGGGTTGAAATTTCATCTCTTAAAATCAAATTCATTAGAGAAAAGAAGAACAGTTAAAACAAGCACAAACACTGCAACACGATCAAATGGATCAGCAACAACAGGGTTAATCAAAAAAATTAGATGGGAAATCCGCAATTCAAAGGACACACTAGTTCCCCTCAAATTCCTCTTCCCCTGCAGCCTGGAGCATCCCTTCCTAGTTCTGTTTGTTATCTGGAGTCACAGTTGCCTGGAAACTCACAACTTGGTATTTCTTCACCCAGACACTCAGTCTGTTTTAATGCAGGCCTCTTGCATCTAAACATCTCGTTAGAGTGACTGTTTCTGGCAGGGCCGGCTCTACATATTCGGCCGCCCCCCAAGTCATGCGAGGAGACGCCCCCCCGGGAGCAGCGGGACCTCCGCCTGGCTTGACTGGTGAGGTCCGCGCCGCGCGTCGGCTCGGCTGGACCTCCCGCAGCTGCGGGGGCGGGCTGGGCTCCGTCCGCGCTGCTGAGCTGCTGCCTGGGCATGCCTGGAGGGAGGTCCGGACGGGACGGGGCGACGGACCTGCCGCCTGCCCAGGCGCCAGCCCAGCGAGCGAGCCGGGCGCGAACATGCCAGCGGCGCGCAGGGCAGGTCGCGGCTCCCGGGCTCGGTGGACCTCCCCAGCTCCCATGACCTCAGCGGGTCGGGCCCGTGCGCCCCCCGCCGCCCTGCCTGACTGCCCCCCCGCGCCGCGCCTGGCAGGGCCGGCTCTACATATTCGGCCCCCCAGCAGTCATGCGCGGAGGAGCCGCCCGCCCCGGGCGGGACCTCGCGCTGCTTGACTGGTGAGGGTCTCAGTCACGCGGCTCGGCTGGACCTCCGCTGGCGGACGGGTTGGTTGGCCGGCGCTGGGGGTGAGGCTGCTGTAGTCATGCCTGCGGGAGGACGGGGGGAGGGGGCGGCGGACCCGCGCGGGCATGCCTGCGCGGGCATGCCGAGCAGCGTCGACCAGCGCGACGTCTGCCAGCCGCCTGCAGCAGGGTCGCCGTCGGCAGGGCCAGTCGGACCTCCCACAGGCATGACTGCGGCGGTCAGCCGCGACCGCGCCCGCCCTGCCCCCAACTGCCTGCCCCCGCCCCGCGCGTGCGTGGGCGGCTGCTGGTCTGGAGGGGTTTCTGTAGATCACACATGTCTAGCCCATTTGGGAATGATATGGAGGGAAATGCCAAACTTTCAGCCCCCAGGGATGCAGTTCACATGCTGTTACCCACAGCCGTGGTGACGGTGACCACAGATCTCTGGGCCAGGCAACATGGGGCGCTGTATGCCAAGAGGGAAGGTGCTCTGTACACTGGATACCGTTACGACTATGCAGCATCCTCCAATTGGAGGATCTCAAAGCCACACCTCAACCACTCCCCTGCAAAATAGGGAAGTTTCTTGTTTTTACTGGTAGGGAAACTGAGGCATAGAAGTGGGACACAACTTGCCCACGGTCATGCAGGAAATCAGTGGCAGTGTTGAAAGTAGGACCCGGGAGTCCTGACTTGGTGCCCTCCTCTAACCACCAGCCAAGCAGCCTCCCCATCCCGAAGGTGACAAAGCACATCCCAATGCGTTTCAGAGGGGAATACAGCCCATTTCTGTATAGCAGAGATGGAGACGGCAAATGGGTGCACTGCAGGTTATGGGAAAACGCAGCTTCTTCCTGAAACTGAACCAATTGGCTGTGTTATTCTTCAACGCTGATCTCTTGTGCCAAGGAAACTCCTCTGCACACACACAGGATAACCACCATATGAGAAACTAACCGGAGGAGGAGAACAGCTAACACAAAATGTATTGGCCCTCAGCAGCTGTTCCGGAGACCCTGCTGCTGCCTTTATAAAGCCAGATCCCGCTCCTTGGCTGTTCATACAGTAAAGTCTAATCCAGTAATAATAAAAAACATTCTAGTGAAGAAGATGATAAAATTACCCACCATGCATCTCTCAACGTGCAGGGTACCTGCCTTTATGAGCTCCATCAGGCGGGGAACCAGCTCCCCCTTCTTAGTGGCATTCAGGTCATTTAAGGAGTAGAGGTGGAGATCCTCCGTCAAATGACCTGGCACTGTGTCGAAGGAATCCAGGAGCCTGCAGGGATGGAGACACCAGAGCTCAGCGCCAAACATCAGCGGGTGAGTGCTCTAGAGAGTGAACTACAGCGACCTCGCCGGGCCAATTACACTGTGCGACCTGCTGCTCTACTCCCCACCCGCACATGGGCACTGCCACCTCTCTAGTGTCCATTCCCGCCACGCAGGGCCCTAGGAAACCCAGCCATAGCGCCTGCCTCCCAGTTCATCCCTGCACCCTGTCCTAGCTTAGCAGATTCTGTCCCAGCCGACACCTGCACGTCCCACTCAGCTGCAGGGTCCCCATTAGGGTGCTCGGGCAGCTCCAATCCCTGCCAAAGCAGCTGTCCTTTCCCCTCCACAGGGGCCGGGCGAGCCCAAGTCTAGAGAGCAGCCAGTGAGGGCCGCACCCAGACGGCAGAGCCTGCTACGACCGAGGCACGTGTCTCTGCTGACTCTGAGCCGTTTGAGGACCTCCCAGGGCCTGGTGGGTTTTAGTGGTTAGTAGGAAACCGTGGGCCAGTTACTGGGTCTGCTCTCCTTGTGCCAAGCGAGGGGCATCTCATCGCTCAAGTGACCCCTCACGGCCACTGAGCCCGACTCAGTCCATGGCAGCAAGGAAGTGGGGGATCCCAAAGGGACACAGAGGAAGCACAAAGGGAGACCTAGTCCCGCTTCACAGGGTAGGTCTCAAACACCCGTCTTTCTCCAGCAAACGGCAGCAGAAGCTAGTCACACCCCCAACCGCTGGGCCCGTCTGTGCTTGGCCTGCTCTCAGAGTGCTACATGCACTGGAGCTTGGCCTGCCACAGCGCAGAGTGTGGGAGAGACTGGGGTGAGGCAGGGGGGACTGGTCTCCGATCCCGGGAACATTTTGCCACGATCCTTGAAAGCCCCCACCCTGCAGAGGTCTGGGCAGCAGCTAACATGCCCAGCTGCCGAGTGACAGTTGGCCAGGAGAGAGAAACTGATGCAAGTTAAATTCTAACTGGAGCCTGGTACTCACTCTTTAGCTAGTCGGCAGGTCTTAAACATGTTCTTCAAGTGAAACAGCTGGATTCTCAACAGCTGGGGAAAACAAACAGAGTATAAAGTTGTCATTAAACAAATAGAATTGCAGGCCTCAACCAAACCCATTCTAGTCTGTTTCAACTCATGCTCTTGTGAAGCTGTTCTGCTGCCAAACCAGCTTTGGGTTTCTTGGCACTGAAGCAGTTAAAGGGCTAGGATAAAACCAGGAGGGCTAGCAATCCTCATGCTTCAAGGCAAAAACTGAAGACCGGCTGGAGGTCAGGAAGAAATTCCTCTCCACCAGATACTATTGCACAGTGAACAAGACGTGCAATGGAAACATGCATTAGGGGGTTTTAAGCCTCCCTCAAACATCTGCCCATCAGCCATCCTCTGACAGGAGAAGTCTAGAGAAATCCTGATTGGGCCCCAATGTAACAGTCTCTTCCCTCCTCGGTTCAGATCTTCTGGAACATCTGATTCCATATGTCACCTACCAGGCCCCTTAAAGGGACATTACAAGGAATGACAAACAGGCAGGTTTCGCCAACAGAAAGGTTGCCTGGAGCTGGACACTTGCAGAGGTTACTCTAAGCAGATGTGAGAGGGGCAGCATTTCCAGTGGGTAGAGCCCAGGACTGGGTGTCAGGACTAATGGCTTCTATTCCCAGCTCTGCCACCAACACGCTGGGTGACCGTGAGCAAGTCACTCAAGCTCTCCGTGCCTCGGTTTCCCCAGCTGTAAAATGGAGCTGATACCTACCCACCTTTGTAATATGCTCTGAAATCTATGGACAAGAGGCCCCACATAGAAGGGTAAGTAGCAGCAGCAGCTAGGTATTCTGGCCCACTAACGAAAGAAGAGCAGGAGATGGCGCGCCCCCCACAAGGCACCGATGCCCCCACCCTGAGAAACTCTACCCCGTGGGTCTTACTCCCTGCTCCATGGGTCACTGATGGGAGCGACACCTGCCTCTCGGGAGAAGGCTGAACCCTTCGGTGTCTTTGGGAAAGCACAGGCCATGGCCTTACCCTGACTTGATTCAGCGCCTTCACCTTCCGGTAGAGAGCGGCGTTGAGGTCCTGCACACTGAAGAGCGGGTCGCTCCAGATCTTGCTCAGCAGGTCCCTGGAGAAGTTGCTGACGTAGTACTTGCTGAAGTCCCACTTACGCAGGATGCGGCTGGGAATGACCATCTGGGTGTTCTCGTGGCAGCACTGGCAGAAGTACTTGCCCAGGTACTCGCAGTACCGCAGCCGTTTGATGTAATCTGGCAGGCCGGAGAGGGAGTTTAACTTCTGCCCAGCTAAGGACCATGTTAGCACTTCCCCAGGAGCCAGAGGTCTGTGGTTAATCAGCAGCAAGGGGAGCAGATTGCGAATGCCTGCCACGGGTGGGTGATGTAGTCTGCAGACGCGATGGGTATGTCTACACTGCAATGGATCTGCCTATGGATTACATGCAACCATCCCTGGCTCTGCACTTACGGAGCAGGGGGTTGGACTAGATGATCTCCTGAGGTCCCTTCCCACCCTGATATTCTATGATTCTATGAAACGTACAAGCAATTGCTTCAGAGGCCTCTACTGGCAACACACAGCAGGTGAATGCTGTATCAAGGCAGCTGTCTGTATGAGGCCCCTTCAGCCTGATCGCCTGTGGGATGCACCAGCTTCCCTGTGCTGAGAACCCGCACCATCCCCCAGATCATTGGCATCCTCCCCCCGCAACACACACATTTGACTCCTCGCCTCTATTGCCCCTTCCTGGCTCATGTGCATGCAGCACCTCCCACCCTCGGAGAGGCCGAGTTTCCTGTCACGCTCAGAGTTCCAGCACTCACCGGGGTCTGTCCGGATGCCGCAGCCTGCGCAGCGGTAATTCTGCTTGGCTACAGCCACCTTCCTCCTGCCCAGAGAGAAGAGGGGGGTTAGAGCTGGAGGGGCTGCTCTGTCCTGGCTCAGCAGGGCTGAGGGCAGCCGGGCAGAGAGCACTAGGCCTTCCCCTCTCACCCAACAGCTGAGTGCCAAGTGGATCCACTGAGACCGTAAGCTTGGAGCGTCAGCTCTTTGGGGCAGGGGCTGTCTTCGCTCGGTGTCTGTACAGCACCTAGCACCACAGGGTCCTGGCCCATGACTGGGTCTCCTACAGGCTACAATAATGCATATGAATAATGAGCCAGGTGGCTGGATCTGCCTTAAAGCCACCCCGTGGTTTCAGCAGGATATGGTGAATGCTGCAACAGCCTGCGCCAAGCGACTGGCCAGGGGGGTGGACACAGCTGGGGGGGGGAGGGGGGCACGGGTGGGCTGCACCAACTGCAACTGCCTTCACCTGCTTGTGCCCTGTGGATCCCGATGCTCCCCGCACGCCCCTCAGCTGATGATCGAGGTGTCGGCAGCCAGGCGCTCAACACCAGCCAAGAGCACAAGGCAGGTGCCAGGCAAAGGAACAGCAGCTGGCACCAGGGTGCAGGCACCAGCGACAGTGCCAGGGAGTAGCGACACCTCCCTTGCAAGGCACAACAACAACGGACAACAGCTCAGCAGGGCAGGTGGGCCGCCCTCATGTCCCCGCTATGACACAGGCAGGGGATCTATTGTACATGCAGCCATTAACGTGTCCTTTCGGTGCCATGTACCCAGAACACCACCAGAGGGGGGCTGGACACACAGGGCCCTGTAACAGCAGCACTTGGGACTGTTTTGCACTGTCGGTGTGTTTTTGGAGGTCCTACAATAATGCTGTCACACAGCACTGAGTACACAGTGACAAAGGCGGAAGGGCAGGTCTCATTTAACACACACACAGCCAGGCTTGGAAGCCTAGTGGTTAGTGTCGCACCAAGCAGGGCTCAATTCCCAGTCCAGGTCTGAAACAACAGGGGCTTGGAGGGGGGCAGATGTCATCTGACGGCAGGAGCAGCAGCCCATCCAGATGGCTGAAGTGGAGCTACTGGGCTGTGAATGGAGTGAATTGCCTGGGCCTACCCAGCTGGAAGGATGCAGAATTGGGGGGAAGAGCAGAAGCAGAGAGGGAGATCGGAGGGGCATGGAGAGCCTCTGTGGGACCAGAGGGGGTGAGAGCAGCCCCCAGCACAGCCCAGGCAGCTCCTTACGTTGGGGCTGGGTGAATGTTGAAGATGATCTGCGGCCGGGGCGGGGCCCACTCCAGGTTCCCGCGGACCCGGATTCGGAGCTTGTAGATGTCGGCGTGCTCTCCGTCGTCGGGCGAGATGGGCAGAGAGTCCGGAATTGGCAGGAGCTGCGAGAGGCAGGTGAGAGAGTCAGACACTGAACTTTACTGCAGAGGCGGACGCCAGTCTGCCCTGCTGGGAACTCCAGCGCCATCCCAGGGGAAACGGCCTGCGTGCTCGTCCCTGTCCCCCCGGAGCGGCCTGTCTCCCAGGGGAGCTGGAGAACAATCCCCATCCAATCCGAGTGCCCTGCTGTACTATCACGGCACAGGCAGTAGTGTGCTTGCTCCCCCTGCATGCCCGAAGGCCTGGCACCCCATCTTCGGAAGTGCCTAGAGCCTCTGAGGGGGCGGCAGGGGTGCAGTGCTGCCCACTCAGCCTGATGTTTTCACCCTCCCCTCCCTACTCTCCTCCACATCCCCCCAAGTTTCTGGGTATCCCTCTGCTGCAAGGTTGTCCCCAGACCATTACGGGGCACTGCTCCAGCCTCTCTGTGAGCAGGGCACGTTTTATGGGCTCTCGCCGAAGTGAGCAGCAGGGGCTGGGGGTTCACTGGGGCACAGGCTGTATTCCAGAAGAATGAAGGTCTGCACTTGTCCCAAAGAGAAGGGCACCCCAGAGGGGAGGCATCAGCCACTCCAGGGAGTACCAGGGGCGTCAGAACTCCAGGATAAGGATCACACCTGGGTTTGTAAGGACCAAGCAGGGACTGACCGCTGAGCTCTATGCTCTGGGACTCGAGGCCCAGCACCGACTTTGCCACTCTCAGGCTGTCGCAGCCTTTGCTGAGTGCAGCAGACGGGAGCAGACCGGCTCCTCGACCCCCACCAGCAGTCTGGGTGACCCCAGCGACAAGCTCAGAGCGCAGTAGCTGAAACTACCTCTGCCCCGTGACTGATTGATTAGACGGACACCGAGGCGGCTCTTTAGCTGCACCCCCAAGGGGACTTGCGTGGGAACTAGAGAGCAGAACCACACCAGCCAGAGGACAGGAGCGCCGCAGCACAAGGACAACAGAACATGCCTCTCAAACCACCCGGCGTTAGAGAAAACCAAGCAGGTGACAGTAAACCTCAGGGATCCCCTCCAGGCTCAGGCGGACAAGGCTGTGTTGGGGCCATTCTTTATTTTAAACAGTAGTTGGAAAGTCACACCCACAATGCACTGCTGCCCAGCAGGACCCCTGCTCAGCTTGGGGGTGGCAAGGCAGTGATCCCTGACAAGCGGGTTATTCTGTGTACGCCTGTAGGGCACAAAGAATAAAGCCCGAGGTTCAGCCACACCAGCTCCGTGGGGCAGCGCTAGTGCACAGACCTGCCTGTTAGTTACACCATGCGCGGTGCCGTGGCATCCTTCAAAAACGCCCCTGAACCCCTCTGCTCCCGTCACACTGACCCCACCGACACTGATCAACACCAGTACCCCAAAACGGAGCAGGGTGGCAGCGGCTACCTCAGGAGAGGCCTAGGCACTAGAATAGTGACAGCCTGTGACTCAGGATTGAGGGGCCTGGGCAGAGCTGGGTATGGGGAGCCCAGATCGGAGCAGCTGTGGGTCAGGACTATGGGGCTATATGGGAAAGCCTTGCACAGCACCTGCCCATGCTCTACTGGCACTAGCTGCCTCTTCCGTTAGCATGGAGATCGCTCGCTTCCCAACACGCCAGGGAGCAGACTTCTAGCCGGTCACAGCTGAGGGTTCAAAGAGCGACAACAAACTCCATGTTCAGCTGAGTTTCTCACACCCCACGCCAAGCCACGCGTCACCCCACCGTGGGGCAGCCACAGCCATGCCGCCCGCTGCTCCATGCCCCATGGGGGTGTTTAGTCCGAGTGGTTAGTACACGCCATGATGCGTGCCCCATGCACGCACCCCTCGGGCACGCTCTCCACTCCCAACGTACCCGCCGGAGCTTTTTGGAGAGCTGCCTTTTCTTATACCACTGGGGCCGCTTAAAGAGCTTTCTGAGAGACCGTCTCAGGCCCTGAAAACCAACAGCAAATGACCCGTCAAGGCACTGCGTAGCCGACACCCCCGGGCTGCTGGTAAAGGCCGAGGGCCGCTGCACTTGACTCTGTGCTGCTTCAGGGTGCTGATCCTTGGGCACTGCCTAGTAAGATCCACCATCCCCGTCCTCCTGCTCTCCCTATTCATATACAAGGACAAGAGGAACCAGAAGAGTGCAAGGCACCCGCCTGGCAGCGCTGCAGCCAACTGTGTGGAAGGGACACAGCTCTGGGATCAGTGCCTTCCCTCCTCTTCTACAGCCACGGGGAGGTGGAGACAGGCTGCAGCCCTGCATTCAGGACTGGCAGAAAGCACCAGATAAGGATTCCCTCGCTGGTGTGGGCAGTGGGGTCTCTGCCCTCTAGATTTAAACAAATCCCCTTGATTTCGCATCCAGCTTCTGTCCTCGTGCACCCAAACAGCGCCCTCTATGCATCAGTGCGACTGCCCCAGCGAGGCCCCTCCCCACACGCCTACCTTCTGGGGGGCATCCTGCTCTGGGACGAGCCAGTCCAGTTCAGAAGCGGCTGGGAGCTGCATCCCTTCAAACTGCTTCAGCAGGCCCATGGCCACGGCCTCCGCTGAGTTCGAATGGAGGAAGGAGTGGGATCTGCACAGCAAGAGAGGACGATCAGCACCCCAACAGATGGGGCGTAGTCCCTCTCCCCCAGCCGGGGTGCAAAGGAGATCAAAGTCTGGGTCTCCTGACTGCTGACCCTCCCAGCCCCATTTGTGAGAGTCGGCACTGACAATGATGACTCATCTTAGAACATATTGTCTCAAGACAGACCCACAAACGACATACAGGAATCACTGCTCCCACGTGGCTACCTCTGGGGTGGGGCGTACCCAGGGCACAGCAATTTGGGACGGGGCATCACAGAGCCTGCAGGGGGATTGGGAGGCAGAATGGAACAAGCAAAGCTGGAATCCGGACAAGACACAGGAGACCACACAGTATAAAGTGACGTGATCTTTGCCAGCAGGGCCTAGTTTTACACAGGGGCCCCGCCCCCAGCCCTCTGGAAAGCTGCCAGCGATTAACAGACCAATGATATTTCCAAGGGGCTGTGATGACCCGTCCTACGCCTCAGCTGGGAAGAGTAATGAGGAGGCAGATGGCTGAGTCTCCTAGGGAGGAAGAACGCCTTCACCCACTCAACAGCGCCTCCTCTGGCCAGTTAAGGAGTAGCACTGATGAGGAGTCCTGTCCAGCTTCTAGTTGTAAGGAAGGTGATTGCAACACAGGACTTCAAGTAAGACTACAGGAATGGGGTGGTGGGAGATTGGGGTGAACCCCAGGTCTGACTGGGAGCCTGGTGGGAGCAGGTGGGGAATGTATGTGTCCCCATCACCTTGGGTTGTCTTTCCTAATTCACTGGGGTTCCTGTTCCCTGCCCCTTCTCCTTCCGCTGACAGTTAGTTTATTAGAGGAGGCAGTGGCAGAAGAGACCTATTCATGTGGAATCTAATCCATGGATCGGTCCCTCATGCAGGGAATTCCCAAGCCCCTCAGCGTTCAACTTAAGTTTCCATTTGCCCAGCCCCCCCCCCCCCCCCGAGGGCTGTCCCCAAAACTGAGCCTACTGCGGCCAGGCGAGGATCAAAGACTCGCGCTCTGGCGGTGGGGGGGACGTACATGGATTCCGAGGAGAGGAAAGACTTCTTGCTAGACGCTGCAACCCGCTTGATGTCCGCATCTGCATCAAGAAGAGAGAGGGCGGAGCAGAGAGTTACTCCTATTTTAAACAAAGCCTAAGCAAATTTGCATTAAAACCCATCACACTGTTGTAAAAAGCACGTGAGCTCCAGCACCTATTTCTACCAGTGACAATGAAGCAGCAGCCAGCAAGTCTGGGATGTGAACTAGTCAGTCACCTGGTCAATCTCAGGGGAGAGAGAAGAACCTGTGGCTATGAGATGAAACTACGGTGGGGTTAGGGTGGAAAGGTTACGGTCTGTACAGGGCACACACTAGCTACCAGCGGTTATGCAGCTTAGAGAAATCCACACGCACACAAACTTGGGGCTGGGAGGGCAGGACACGGGGGTTAGTTAAGAAGTTTAGTAGCTTATTAGGTTTTATGCACAGCATTAACCCTGCAAGGGACTGGCGATGGGACACAGGCCCTTCACCGCTACCATTCTGGTTCCAAACCAGCCCAGCTCATACGCCGATGGCTTGTCAGCAGCCCACGTGGCATGAGCTGGAGGCCTGAGTTCATCTCCCAGTGGCCACAGGTCAATGTCACAAAAACCACACGGCAAGTGGCAGTGGTCAGCAGCCTCGCTGGCCACCCAGGATCAAACGGGCCACAAAGAAGGATCACTTTCCGCTCTACAGGGGAGGAACTTAAATCCAGGGGTAGCACCACACTGCCTCCTTCCAGATCTCGAACAAATACTGAACACGGACCTTAGCTGGGCTACACCGCAGCTAACCCTTGGCCAGGAGAACAGTTGACCATTTCTTCCTACTTTTTGCTCTCTGACCATACGCCAGTCCTGATCTATGGCAGCATTTCACTGCTCATCCCCGGACCTTCTCTGGGGAGGGACTTTGTCAAAGACTAGCTGAGAGCCCATAATAATTATGCCCACGGGTTCCCTTTTAGTCAAGGTTCTGTTCACGTGCCCAAAGAATTCTAGGAGCTGGTTCTGCTGCCGCCATACAGCGGTGTTTAAACGTGGTGAAACGTGGTTACTAGACGCTGGCAGCGGACACAGCCGCTCAGCAATTCAGTCTCCTCGCTTTCACAGCTTGGGGGAGGGGGTTTTTACACTGTACTGGGAAGTGACGGCAGCAGAACTCCGCCGGGGTTTGCACAGCACTCCAGCCCCAAGAAGGGCGGTGGTGAAACATCTGGATACGGAGGATCATATTCAGCCCTGAGGTAAGTGGGTACGATTCCCACCAGTCCTGAGAATAATCCTGCTCACCTCCAGGCTGGATTTGGTCCCATTATCCCTGGAAACCCGAGTCAACCTTAAAAACACTTAACTCCTGCATCTCCTGTCTGTACCGTCCTGCCAAGCCCATGAGCAGCGTGAGGCAGGGCTTGGCTAGGGAGGCTTAGACTGCCCTGTGGGTGGAAACTTGGGTTTTAACACCAAGGAATTTACAGAAAAGGGGAGAAAATAGCATAGATCAAGGCAGGAAAGAGCCAACCCTCAAAATCCATAGGGACCCCCTTAAGGAGGGTAAGGGGAGACCTAGAGAGGCAGCTGGGTCTGGTTAATGGGAGCGTAGTTGTTGGTTCAGCTCTCAACTCCTCTCCCCCAAGTAGGCCAGGCACTGAAATACTCAGTTGCTTGCTGATTGCTGCAGGACTCTTGTCCGTTTCAGTCCCAGCTCCGAAGGAGGGAGCCGCACGGCACAGCAGAGGGGCAGCACACAGTGGCAGGGAAACCCAGAATGCTCAGCACTGGGATCTTTTCAGCAGGGAAGGTGGGATTCTCCTTGGGAAGGGAAGGGAAGGGGCGTGGGGCTTTCCAAAGGATCAGGACAGCTGTTTGTATAGCCAGAGGGTACGACAACAAAGGCCCTGCTCTCACATACTCACAACCTAAGAAACAGGGGCGCATCTCAAGATGTGGTAAACGCTGGGCTCAATCTTAAGCGTCTCCTTCAAGTGTCTTTCTAGACTTGAGTCAACAGGGAGTCCAGGATAGAGGATGAGCCATAAGGGGGAGTCAGACCCAACCCTTTAGCAGCAGGCAGTTACCAGTCAGATACCTGTTGCTAGCAGATGATGCACTCAGGACTAGGAAACCCATGTTATCTACAACCCGGTAACAACCGAAGCTTTGTAGCTACACAGAGAGAGAGGGGAAGTGGCCTCCCCAGCCAGCAGAATTGCTGCCTGAATGGGAGAGGAAACCAGCCTCTTTCGGTCCTTATGGAATGGCTCAGAGATCCCAGGCTAAGACAGACCCAAGCAAACAGGGGGTGCACACTGTGCAAGCATTGTAGGGCGAGCAACCTACGGCAGGGCCAGCACACGCAGCCAGGGTGAGCAGTGTTCAGCAGAAGCAGCAAAGAGTCCTGTGGCACCTTATAGACTAACAGACGTTTGGGAGCATGAGCTTTCGTGGGTGAATACCCACTTCGTTGGATGCAACAGGAGGCAGGCATCTCACGGGAGGATTCAAATCTGAACCCCACCTCCCCAGCAGGCTGAGGTGCCAGAACTAGGAACCCCTCTGCCCCCTCTCCCCACTCCAAATATGGCATCTTCCAACCTAGGTGTTTCCAATTCAAGTGACATGCTTTGGGCACAGCCACCCAAAATGCCTCTTTTTTGAGATGGGGCGCCCACATTTGCACGCACTATTCAAGCTGTGGGCAAACCATGGATTTATATAGAGACAATATGAGATTTTCTGTCCTATTATCTATCCCTTTCTTGACGATTCCCAACATTCTGTTTGCTTTTTTGCCGGCCGCTGCACATTGAGTGGATGATTTCAGAGAACTATCCACAATGACTCCAAGATCTCTTTCTTGTGCGGTAACAGCTAATTTAGACCCCATCATTGTATATGTATAGTTGGGATTATGTTTTCCAGTGTGCATTACTTTGCATTTATCAACATTAACTTTCATCTGCCATTTTTCATCACCCAGTTTTGAGAAATCCCTTTGTAGCTCTTTGCAGTCTGCCTGGGACTTAACTATCTTTAGTAATTTTGTATCATCTGCAAATTTTGCCACCTCCCTGTTTACCTCTTTTTCCAGATCATTTATGAATATGTTAAATCGGACTGGGCCCAGTACTGACCCCGGGGGACACCACTATTTACCTCTCTCCATTCTGAAAACTGACCATTTATACCTACCCTTTGTTTCCTATCTTTTAACCAGTTACCAACCCATGAGAGAACCTTCCCTCTTAGCCCATGACTGCTTACTTTGCTTAAGAGCCTTTGGTGAGGGACCTTGTCAAAGACTTTCTGAAAATCTAAATACACTATATCCACTGGATCTCCCTTGTCCACATGCTTGTTGACCCCTTCAAAGAATTCTAGTAGATTGGTGAGGCATGATTTCCATTTACAAAAACCACATTGACTCTTCCCCAACAAACCATGTTCATCTGCATCTGACAATTTTGTTCTTTACTATAGTTTCAACCAGTTTGCCCAGTACTGAAGTCAGGCTTACCGGCCTGTAAATGCCAGGATCACCTCTGGAGCCTTTTTAAAAAAATTGGCATCACATTAGCTATTCTCCAATCATCTGGTACAGAAGCTGATTTAAATGATAGGTTGCATACCACAGTTCAAGGCTACAGAGGGAGTCAGCCTTTCACTAGTGCTGCATTGGCGGAGAAAAGCTCTCGTGACAGTGCCATCACTTTAAAAGCAAGCTCCCAGCATTCTCTGCCTCTCACAGCGCATGCACAAAGATTCTGGCGCCTTAGCACCTGCATCCCTAGAGAAGCCTTTAACACCTCTGATCAACGGAGCTATTGTCTTGGAATCACAGTGGGCTGGGAGCGGTAGGGAAGCTACATTTTAAAGCACAGCTGGTCTCTCTGCAGTAGAGTGGTCTAGTCTCATCTCTCGGGTTACAGCAGTTATATGGGCAATACTTTACCTTTAATGGCTGCAGCACATTTAAACTGAATCACTGCTCTGCTGTTTGACTTGCCAGGCCAGATGCACCTCTGTTGATGTTCTAGGCACATCACAATGTTCCACTGTAATGTGGCAACACAGAGGCTGGGCAAACAGCCAAGCAATTGAGACCTTCACTATATTTTCCCACCTGTCTGCCATCCACTGCATGTGTTGCCAGCTCCTTTCCCTTTGCCACTCAGACGACATTATTGGTTATTCCCAAAGGCCCCTGCATGAAGCGTGAGCTGAGGAATTCTAGAGAGCAGCTCACAAGGAGCCAGCTACATGCACAGAGCCCTGGGACGGGAAATAGCAAAAGGGTCGTGGCTGGTGGATTAAGCTGGGGGTTTGGTGTCTGCTCTGAAGCCTGCCTGCTGATGCAGCGTGAACTCAGTTTTAGCAGCAGCTTTTGAGCCTCTGCTCTCCCTGTGGTCCCTTGACACGCCCAGGCGACGCACACGGACAAGCGCGCACACGCGCACACACACACACACACGCACGCGGCGCAGTGCACTCTGGGTACTACCTGAAAACAAGGAAGCCATTGACACTGACAGGCCGTTCTTGGACATTTGAATCAGGTTAGATCCATCGTTACCATCTGCATAATACGGTGATGACAAAATATTTTGCTTCAGTGCTCGGCCCGGCCACAGAGAAAGGGTATCAACACAGAGGCAAGAGAGCAGGGCCTGCTGGCGCCCTTTGGGAGACATCCAGGGACAGCATTCAAACACCCTCCTTCGACTGCAATATCAAGTCAAACCTCTGAGCTACAGGGGGCCAAACCGGGGTTATGCTATCAACATCCACGGAGAGAGGATCAGGAAGATTGAGGGTGTCCATCACAGGGGCCTTTGAACCGCCCCCAGTCCAACCACCATTGTCCCGGCTGAAGACTGGAGAGTGCTTGGTTAATGCACCTGTCAAGTCAGCCAGAGGGGGCACTGCTGAGCAACAAGGAGTGTCTATCCTGACCAAAGCAGGAGGGAGGTGAGGGAGAGAGTTCAAGGCCAGGTCTCTTGCAGCACAGGCACCAACTGTGGGTGCTCCAGCCCTGGAGTACCCCTGGAGAGAAATTAGCAGGTGCTGCTCAGCCGCACCCACTAGCAGCCAAGCTCCGCCCCCCAGTGCCTCTGACCTGCTGGCAGCCCCGCTGAACGACTCCTCCCCCTCCCTCCCCGCACCTCCCGCCAGTTGTTTTGTGGGTGTAGGAATCTCCGGGAGGGATGGGGAGGAGCGGGGACGGGGTGCACTCGGGGGAGGAGGTGGGGAAGAGGTGGGACAGGGGCAAAGCAGGGGCAGGGACTTGGGGGAAGGGGTGGAGTGGGGGTGGGGACTGGGGTGGACAAGGAGGGGGGCGAGCACCCCCCAACTAGAGGGGAAGTCGGCGCCTGTCCCCTGCGGGGAGCTAACTCTAGCCCATGGGAGCCAGCCTGACTCTGTGTGAGCAGAAGTACCTTGGAGGCCAGGGTCTGTACACAGCCACTGGCCCTGCTACAGAAAGACGGGGTTTAACAACGGGAGCGGACAGTCCCGAGACTGACTTGTCCAGTCCGTGGCTGGTTCACGTGGGAAGAGCAGGACAGCGCAGGTTGGCATTCAAACCCTTTAGCTCCCCCACCTCAGCCAGACCATTCCCAGCCTGGAGGACTTTACATGGGAAAGGGATCTCTTGTAGGACGCCAGCAACACAGCAAATGAAGGGGCTGTTAAGACTCTAACAGAGCTCCCAGAGGCAAATCATTCAGCCTTTATGTGCGCACAAGCCCAGCTATCCAAAGGGAATCCGTTTACCGCAGTCCAGGGGTGGAACCAGGGGTCCCAGCTCACCTCGCAGTTCAGCGTTACTCTAGAATGGCCATCTCTAAATGCAAAGGGACGTGCTGCTCCCCGGGGGAGCCCCAAATCTCCATCAGGTGCAGCTGCCTCCTCTTACCTCTTATCTCATACTCCTCCACGTCCTCCGCTGAGCCCGAGTCAGACAGCCACATGGAGTCACGGGAGCTGAACTGGGACTCGCTGTCTGTAGCCACGAAGCCTGGAGGGGCAAAACGCAGACGGGCTGAGAGACGTAGCCCCAAGGTCAGCAGAGGTCATTTAAGTGCGACACAGAACTGACAGACGGCCAGGGCAGGTAGCGCTGGGTGACTGGGGTGCCAGCACGGACCCAGAATCGTCCTGCACCCTGAGACCACCATGGTGTGTGCATGATAAATACCCAGACAGACCTAGTGTCAGCAGGCCCTCCACACTAGAGTCACCATCTGTTCAGAGCTAGTGTAAGGTAAATTCCCACAGTGCCCTGGTGCCTGACACAGCATCTCAGGGACAGACAGGAAACGAGCCCCTGCTCCCCCGAGCCTGGCCCCAAAAGCAGCACTCACTGTCGGAGCCCACCTCCTGGTAGGCAGGGAGCACATGTTTGGTGCGGATTTGCTGGCGCCGGATGCGAATCTTCTGCTTGAGTTCCTGGATCTCCTTGTCACTCTCCTCTTCCTCCTCCTCCAGCCGCCGGTTCATCACGTTGCATTTCATCAGCTCGATGGCAGCGATCAGCGATTCAGAGATGCTGAAGTGAGCGTTTTCCTGGGAGGCAGAGACCAAACCATTGCAAGAGAGCCGGGAAGTTGAGGTTCTCCGTAATGCAGTATTACATCCCCTACACCCCGCAGTACAGAACCTGCTACCTGTAGAGGCGGCTATCTGGGATTTCCCACAGTAGAGGAAGACTTCACTAACAGGCGCTGACTCCATGGGTGCTGCGGGGCTGGAGCATCCACAGGGAAAAAATGGTGGGTGCTGAGCACCCACCGGCAGCCCCCCTAACAGATGGTGCGACGCATTTGACTCTAGAGGGTGCTCTGCATTGTGATGGATTTCGGTTACGCCTGCCGAGCATCCTACGCGGCGTGGCCGACTGTACATTACGACGCAGGGCACATTTCATCGTGAGCGTTGACCACAATCGCAGTTTTGCTTTTGCAATGTATCAGGGTGTAAACTCTTACAGCCACAAAGAAGGTGGGGGGCACGATCAGATAAGTTTGAGAACCACTGTGCTAGGAGACCAGCTGGATCCAGACAGGAAGGGGACACCTCACGATGGTCACCTATCAGACCCCACTTCAGAGTTCTCAAGGGATGACACCAGAACTATTTGCTCTGACAACTGGGGCTCGATCCCCATAGCCCATGGGAGTGGTTTGACTGGGGGCAGAGAGAAGCCTGGTGGAGAACAGAGTCCTGGCTGGCTTTGAGAGGACTCTTTCGGGGACAAAGGGAAAATCTAGACCGAGACACACAAAGCTGGAGGGGTGTCTGAAGAAGCTACCTGGGTCGCCATTACAGGATGGTAGGACATTAGGGGTGACAGATGTGTGTCGCTATTTTTAAATCCTTCTCTCTCTCTCCCATGTTGTATTCCAACTTCTAAAGAAAAAAACTCGGTCTGAAGGAGGCTGGGGTCACTCTCAGGGTCACAGTCCCCAGCGCAAAGAAAGGCAAGAGCCTGAAACCCAGCTGGGCCTGCAGGGCAGTTGGTATATGCAGGGCACTGCGAGCGCGTCCCAGTCTCAGAGGCAGATTCCTCCCTGGGACAGGGGAGGGTTAGAGGCCCTGGACCGGAGCTGGGTGCACTCAGACACGAGAAAGGGGACAGAGGTGCCGCTAGCCCTGCCACTGTGACAGCCCCACTCGCCAACGTTCCACCACCCGCGGGTCACACGGCACCCAGCACCCAAAGAGAGCAGCTGGCTTTGGTTTTTCCCAACTCAACACGAGTTGCAGATTGTGGCTCTGTACAGTTAAACAGCACAGGATCACGTTGGCCAGGGAACAGTATGGGGCTTATAGAGAGGAACATCACTGTTCCTTACCTGCACTCGGAGGGGTAAAATGCTCTGTGATCCTTACACCTGAACCCCCTCACACACTTCCCGACTGCCTAAGGCTGGAGCAAACAGCGGCCTGAGTTCAGGGAAGACAGCAGCACGCAGCACAGGGAGCCCCAGCAAGCAGTGATAAACTCATGCTGCACTGCAGCCATGCTTGCAGCCCCGAGCTGGCAACACCAAAGAGCAAACCAAGTATGAAAGTCGACCGACGAGTTCTCTGCGCAGCTCTCAGGCTGGAAACGCTGCAGCACTAACACTGGCTTTTCAGTAGGGCTGCTTGCCAGTGGAACCAGAGTCACTGACCCAGCAACCAAGGAACACGTATCCCCCTGCATCTCTCCTCACCTTCTCCAGGTCTGCACAGCTGCCGAAGTCCTGCTCAGACAGGTAACTGATCAGGGACTGTCCTTCCGAGGGTCTTCGGAACATCCCTTCCCCCGAACTCAGGTACTGGCCAGCATCTAGGAAAGCAAAAGACAAACAAATGAGGCAGACGCATTTTGCAAACCCACAACATTTAAGAGTCAGAGATCGGATCAGGCACGATTCCATTACACAGCCCCAGCCAGCCCGTGGCCATGCGGCACCATGCTGGCCTTAACTCAGGAACGGCCAGACTAGATGACCCATGGCTAGAGCCAGTCAAGCATCCAGCCTCTGACAGTGACCACCAGCAGAGTATTCAGAGGAAGGGGCAAGGTCCCACAGTAGGCAGGTTGCAGAGGGACAGCTGATCCCAGAGTCTCATCCGATCCCTACTAGTGAGAGATCACAGCTGCTTAACTTTGGCCACTCAACTCTGCTCCCCAGCCCCTTCTAGCTGCTCTTAGATTTAGAGACAGGCAGAGATTTCAGAGCACTGGCCTCAGACACACATGAGACACCATGCTCACGTGCAAATCCCCACATGTGCACAGTCAAAAGCAGCCCTGCAAACGTGCGAGGACCCAGCACCTGAACCCAGCCATACCAGTGGTTTAATGGGGGAGAGGGATAGCTCAGTGGTTTGAGCACTGGCCTGCTAAACCCAGGGTTGAGAGTTCAATCCTTGAGGGGGCCACTGAGGGATCTGGGACAAAAAATCAGTATTTGGTCCTGCTAGTGAAGGCAGGGAGCTGGACTCAATGACCTTTCGAGGTCCCTTCCAGTTCTAGGAGATTGGTATATCTCCAATTATTATAATCCTTTCCACTCACCCCCTGCTCAACTCACCGTACTCCATGTAGAGGGAGCTGGGCGTGCTCACTTCGCTGCTCTGGGTGGAGCCAGAGACATGACCCGGCACCCTCAAGGCGTCACCCTGGGATTCTTTGAGAGAGACAAGAGCAAGGACGCTCGTCAATAGCAGAAGGGCCCAGCCGGGTGATTAACCCCAGCCCCTTGGGACACAGTGGAAGGGAGCAAACGGGACATCACAAGAACATACCCCCCCACTGAAAAAAAAATAGAAAAGGAGTCGGGGGGAGGGGAGAGAGGAGAAGTCAGCTGGTCTCCAGGGAGAAAGGGGCCAGAGAGCTATACTGCATCCAGGCCAGTTCCAGGAGGGGGCAGTCCCGGGGCAAGGCACTTCAGGCAGCTAGAAGGCAAGTTGGCAGACAACAGGCAGCAATTCACAGCTTGCCAGGATTCATCTCCCAGAGCTGCTCCTCCATTGCGCTCCGGAGGAGAGGGACAACGGGACAGCGTGCAAGAGCCTGGGAAGTGCAGAAGTCATTTGTTCCTCCAGCTAATCCAGCAGGGGACAGGGGCAGAACTAGGCAGGAGGCCCCGCTCACTTGCTCGCTCCTGTGGTGGCAGGGCTGGGAAATACAACAGAGCCTGTTGGGAGCACTCAGCCCAGAGTCGGGGAGCACTCTGCACCTCCCAGCCTTCAGCAGCGCCCCCTCTGGCAGAGAGGAACCCCCAGATGGTCCTGCTGGGCCACAGGGTAAGAGCAATGGGATCCTGGGAACTCAGCAGTCCTGGAGGACGCCTAGGACAATGTGGGGGGAATCAGCGGGAGGAGGTGATCTCCAACTCCCTCTAGCCTCTGATTATAGCTGGGGAGAACAGAGCCTTCCAGGCCCAGTGGAGTCCCTGACTTTGCAGCAGCCAGGGCCTAAGGACTCGGATCCCTGCAGCCAGCAGAGCACGGAAGGGTTGTGAAGGTGACCTATAAGTGCACCCGGCGCCCCACCCTCCGCACACACACGTGACGCAATTCACGTCCTCACACGGGCAGAGCTCTTCGAGGGACTGCCTCTAGCCTGCCTGATCAGAGGTGAGCACCTACGGGAGGCTGCAGCCCCGTGAGCCGGCCCCTGGGATCGGATGGGTTGCTGCAGAGACCAAATGACTTGAGGTCTGACTGATCCCAGAAGGGAAGCCCTTGGCTGTCGCTGGCATGAAAATGACAACGGAACACACACAAGGGAGCGGGGAGAGCAATGGGACTGGACACGTGTGATGTGGAACATGCAATAGCTCCAGGCACTGGGAACAGGGAAGGGACCACTGGTGTCAACTCAACTGGCAGAGCAGCTCGCGCTGCCACGCCGTACCGCTCCCCCAGTCCCACGCTTATGGCTCCAGGGCCCAGAAACACACCAGGCAGCACAGGGCATGCGAGACTGAGAACGCCTCTCCTGCTGAACGAGTGTAGTGCTGGTGCAAGGATCAGACCCACAGGCCTGGGGACTGGCCGGCTCTAGGCAAAGCACAGGCAGCTGCTGGGCAAGCTCCCGCCATGCTGCCCGGCAAGCATGCTTTAACCCCAGGGGTGAGGGTGCTCAGTGTCCACAGACTGATCAGTGCCAGCTGGGAGGTAGCTACCAGGTGAGACCAAATCACTTCCCTGAGGCCACAGAACAGCTTTCAGGTGACCACACCTGACCTGGACGGGGTTTGAATCAGGGCTCTAGAGGCAGAGGCTCCATATCTCATTACAAATCCCCAGAACTCAGCAGACCACCCCTGCTCAAGCACAAGGTTCCAAGAACTCATCTGCCACAGAGCAAAGAGCCACCAAAAACCGGCACCGAAACAGCCTCAGGGCCACTGCCTGGCCGAGTGCATAGAACTAATCTCCAAACCCTAGGGGAGCTGCCAGTTCTCTGAGCAGCAGCAGCAGCACCACCACACAGCACGCTGAGGCAGGTCTTCTGAGAGCCCACAGAAGCCAGGCATCGTAACCCGCCAGCTCCATGGAGAGCAAGTGCTGCAGCAAACGAGGTTGGGAGGGGACAGAATCTTGCAGAGGTTCTGTATGAACAGCTGGCACGGCCTGGTGCATCTGCCAGTACGCCCCACCTGGGACACCTTTGCAGACTGCTCGGATAATATGCTCAGTATTTCTAGCCAAGGAACTCATAGGGCTTCGTAAACATTAATGGTTCAAGCCTTCCTATGTCCCAGAAGGAATAATCCCCATTTTATGAAGGGGAAGGCAACCTGAAGCATACAGGTGAGTGGCCTGGTTTCCGAGATACTGAGCACCTGCAACTCTGTGTAAATCGGGTTGTAAAACAACTTCCCCTGGTTCATACAGCAAATCCGAGCCCAGACGACAAGCCAAGAGTCTGATCTGAGCACTACACCACAGCTGTGGGCGGAGTGCTCGGTGCTGAGAGCACCACGTGCCCGGGAAATGCTGCTCCCGGCTCTGCTAATCGGATATCCTCCCACTGGGCAAAGGGGAAGAACTGCTGACTATTCAGAAGTATGGGCCATCCCTCCCTATCCCTTAGCCCTGCACAAGGGGTACGATCTAGCCTGGTTTCCAAAGCAAAGGGGAGAGGATGGGAGCCAATCCAGGGGCTTATCGGAAAACGCCACATAGTGCCATGCAGGGAAGCCAGCTGCAATTCCTGGTCCAGCATGTTATGGCCCCAAACCAAGCAGGGATCCTCATTTAGGTCACATGCATAAACCTGGGGCTCCCTCAAAGCGCCATCAGCGACTCGGGGAAGGAGCGGCCTTTCTAAGTTGACACCAATGTGATAATGGAAATCCTGAACTCAATGCAATGATCACTGATGAGAGGGTGTCTACTGGCTCCCAAACCTGCCACTGGATCTTCTATTATAATGGTGATATCCCTGAGGCCTCCTGGGCAGACAGCGAGGAGGAGGAAGAGGAGAGCATTACGGAAGGAAGAGAAAACAGAGAGAGAGACTGGTTACACACCAAGACAGGAGCCCCGTTTTCTACCTGAAGGCAGCACCTCAGCCCTTAAGGGGTGTCCCCTTGGGAAGCAGCCTGGCCCCCCATTACCCACCCAAAGAGGCCCAGCACTCACCCCCCCAAAGGGAATACACGCATCCAGTCTGTTCTGCCAATCGAACCAGAGGCGGGTTCTACAGTTACAACACGGGACTGTCCCTGCATTCTGGGACCCGGTCCCAGCTAGGGCCATATCTGCAGTTCGGATGAGATCCTGGAGAGAAGGTTCAGGGAGCAGCGAGGCTAGCACCATAGCAGCGCTGCCCGTTCCTAAGCCCTTAGCGAGGCAGGGAGGGAGGGGTAAGCCGACACCTTCCGCCAGCTGACCAAGGGAAGTGAGGCTAGACACCAAGGCGGGGGCTGCTGGGTGTTCAGGGCTGGGTCCCAGAGCTCTGCTGGGGGAGGTAGGAGGCTTCCCTCTCCGTCTCTGGGAATGCAGAGAGCTCTGTACAACGGAGAAGCAAAAGAGCAGAGGCCGGGCTTCCCCAGCTAGCTGCGCATGCATCCCTCCTTGCCTATTTCAGGCACTGCCCAAGGCCAGGCCGGCAGCTAACTTCAGGTCCCCAGGCTCCACTGGAAGAGAACATTGCAAGGCCTTTAATTAGCTCGTTCCCTTCCTCCTCGCCCAGTGCTCAGATCACCCCCTAACGATGTACAACGCCAGTGATGATGCCCACTGAACTCTTGTCCCGAGATCGACGTCCCACCCACCGAATCCCTCCCCAAACGCCGCCCCAGCATTACCGGGAGTTTTCCCAGAGGCCACGTTGGTATCGGAGTGCGAGCGTGAATGGCTTCTCTTGAGGATCCCTTGGGGGGTTGATGTCTGCCCCTCCGAAAAGCTGGACCTGCGCAAGAGGCTCATCCCTCGGCTGCCGCCGCTCGCACCCTGATCCTCCACGGAGGAGATGGACTCCGGCTTCTGGGAGCTGCTGGATGAGAACAGGTTGGAACTGCTGCTCTTGTTGCTGTTGGTGGTGCTACTGCTGGCGCTGCTCTGGCTGCTACAGGCCCGGCCCCGCCGGCCCAGGTTCCCAATGGCCAGATACTCCGGCCCGTCATTGGCGTCGCTCTGGGTGTCATCCTGGCTACCTGCCCAGAGGTCCTCGCTCTGGCTGGTCACGGTGCTGGTGCTCATCTCGCTGACTGAAGAGGAGTCGTCTCTGGGGGAGGAAGCACTGAGCCGGGGGAGGCCAGGTTGGCCCAGAGGGGATCTGTCCTCAGGCGGCAAGAGGGATACGTTGTACAGGGCATTTTCCAGAGGCTGGCTCGTGCTGCTGCACACGGAGGAGCTTGCTGGTCTCCTGTCTGGACAGAGGCAGGAGGTAAAGGTCACACACGAGTGCACAACAGACCAGACAAGGGCAACAAGCACATGGCTCAACACACCAACAAACCCAGGCCAGCAGGGCATGGTCAAGGAATTGCTGGTTTTATTAAAAATCCCTTCCTCCCCACCACTCCCCTAGGTCTTCCAGGCATGTGTTGGAAGCTGAAAACCAAGGCCCATGTCCTCACTGAAGCTTAATTTCCATCCACCGCACTGGGGTGTTATTGCAGGGTTGCTCAGGAAGGCTGGGACACACAGGAACACTGGTTTGCTGTTGTCGGGTGGTGCAGGAGGGCCGGGCACAAAACCTACTTTCACTGTGCGGTAGTTTGGGAAGTCCTGGCGTGTTATCCTCAATTGCTCGAGTGGGCAGGGCTCTGCATGGCCACAGTAGCATCACTTGTCATTAATAAATTAATCTATTAAAATACTAGAATATAAGAGACTAATACCTGATAGGTAACAGGCTAAAAACCAACCAAACAAAACACACAGCTTAAGATTTAAAGCTGAAATGTAAGAAACCTGTCAGATATTTAGCTTAGCCCAATTAGGCTTTAGGATAAGTTAGCCACGTTGTAAAGATACATTAGCATAAGTTAGTTAATAATAAATCTGCTGAGCTTGTGTCTATGTTTGCATGCTGAGGTTTTGAAGAATAACTGCTGAGTTTGGATAATCGTGGCTAGAAGAGATCAGTAGACATCACAAGATGACCGTTGATAGCCGGGGTGAACTGTTAGCGAGTTCCTTAAGATAACTGCATGTTGCTACGGTCATAAGGGGACATAAATGTTAATAAGTTGAAAGAGGAACTATCCAAGTAGCCTATCACGTGACAAGTCCTCTAGTATTATCCGGGTGACAGTCCCAAAGATGGACATAAGGGGGTTTAACCCTCATGCATATTAATGAGCTTTGGTGGGCATATGCATAACTTCTAATCAATACGAGCTGGCAGATGGCTGGAGGTCAGTTTCCTGACCCTCCACAGGAGCCGGCCACTGCACCATTCTTCAGGCTTCCAGCGGGAGAGGCAGGTGTTATTGGGAACGCTGGGGCTGGATGTGGTTTTCTCTAACCATTGCAATCTATGCACAGTTAAGTTAATTGGGGTGTTCCAGTTGATCTGATTAAATTAGATGCTTGTTTCCTCCATGCTCCTCAGATCTCCAACAATGATTTCAGGCCACCTGGTGGCGTTAGCCCTAATGTTTTAAATAATGGAGGAGCTATGAAGCTCCGACTTTTGCCTAACACTAGAGTTTAAAAGGGGTTATCAATATTAGTCAATCCCATAACCAATAAAGGCTACAGTAGCTTGCCGTAGGGTTGCTCAGGAAGCCTGAGTGACACACACGTTACTGCAGGGCCTGACTTTTCAGGATAGATCTATCCTGAACTATGCACTCTGCAAACAGACCCTGTATGAAAGAGAGTAAGTCGCATTCGGAGCGTCCCACGAGCCAGAACACACAACCCCCACTCCTGTTACCTGACATGCTGCTGGAGGCTGGCTGGTGCAGACTGGAGAAGGATCCAAAGTACCTGTGCTGTGTGTAGTCCATAGGAGGGATACATACAGAACCAGGGAGGGCTGTCAGGCTTTGACTCTTCGTCACAGGCAGTGGGGCCTCACTCCTTCTGAGAAACTGAACAGAGGCAGCACAGTTAATAAACCAGAGCTACAGTGTTAAGCAACAAAGGGAAGTGGACACGGAGCCCTGAAAGCAACAACTGTTGAGTCAAAGAGGAATCAACAAGCAGTGCCCAGCGTGAGTGCCTGTTACTAACCGGGGAGGACAGCTGCAGCTCTGGTGTCAGGTGGGATGCTGCCAGCTCTCTACTAGGGAGTGAAAAAGCCATAGTAAAAAAGGGAACCAGCCCATTGTTCTCAGTTAAGCAGCAGGCTCCCATGTGGAAACTACCAGGCTCTCGTGTGATGATCCAGGGCCAGCGGAGGGACCTGACGCGCACAGCACCATCAATCCTGCTGCACCATCCAGCGGAGAGAACTCGGCCACAATTTAATAAACAGCCACCAGGACTTCTCATCTGGAGACCTCAAAGCTCTTTGCAGAGAACGGGGTGGGGTGGGGTGGGAGGGGGAGGCATTATTCACCCTGCTGTACAGACAGGGAAGCTAGCAAAGGGGTGAAGTGACCAGCACAAGGCCGTAAAGGAAGTCAGTGCCAGCAGAGGCACAAATAAAACCCAGCTCTCCTGGGCCCTGAGCCCACCCTCTCCCCAACAGGCTGTATACACCAGTACATCTGTGTCCTCCCAGTGGCAGTCCTGGTTCCTGTTACTGTGCCAAGATTTGAACGGGTAACACACATCACATTCCACCTGTAATTCCTAGGGAACCCACACACCGAGAACTTGAAGGATATTTTCAGAGGAATGACTGGTTCCTACCACCCCCCACTAAAATGTGGATCTTGGAAGCCAATCAAAACAGGACGTGACCTGGCGTGAGCCCCGAATGGCCAACTCCATTAAACAAAGACACCCCCATGCCCACTGCAGCCTGTCTTCAACACCACACAGGCATCACCTGCAGAGAAGCCAGCTCCTAATCAGCTGTTTCCCATCTCTCTTCTAGTCCCTTCCCCGGCCAAGGAGTAAAAACCTTCTCCAAGGGGCTGTGTGCTCTGCGTGAGACACTGTGCGAGGGAACCACTGTTCAGCAGGGAGAGATGGAGACAAAGCAGGGGCCCTTCTCACCATGGACGTGTCAATCTGAGCCAGAAGTCGGGGGTTGTTCTGCTCCACGGCCTCCAGGCACTGTAACATGGCTGTGACGTGGGCGTCACTGAGCAGGAAGGCAGCGTCTGGAAGCAAGCAGCAGCTGAAGGTTGGTCACGCTGGTGAGATCCATGGCACCCCGCTGCTGCCCTCGGCAGACAGGGATTTGTGGTGTGATGCAAAGGGGACCGTGCAATTATTTATTACGTGACACTGGAGACAACCTCCCGGTCCCTCCCTGAGCCAGAGCCTTGGCCAGCTCCTTTGCACCAGACAGAACAATTGCAGAACAGCCTCTCTGCTGTCATGCTAGCTAGGATAAGATGACGATCATCTGGGCATGATCATATGGGATCAGGAAGACAGACAGACAGACACACACCATGGCAACAGCTGTCCTAGGCAACAGGCAAGGGGTTCTCTCACATGGCTGTACAAGAAGTAAGCAGGGCTGGCTATTGCGGGCCAGTCGGGTTCTCAGAGAGCTCCTGGGAAGCTCTGTAAGTGCTGGATAAAGGGCCAGTGGCGGACACAAAGCCCAGTGATAGCCATTGGAAAGGTGCCAGTGACTTCAGTGGCCATTGGAACAGGCCCTAAGCTGGTACCCAGGGCTCAGGTCAGAGTCTCTGGACAAGGCAGCGCTCCAGACCCAGTGGCCAGTCCTGAGCTGGGATATTCCTGTTTGATGCTGCTGTTATGCCAGAGCCTTTTGGTTCCTTTGTTTGAATTAGAGCTGGTGGGAAACAGTTTTCCTGTCCTGCCAGAATTTACAATTTAAAACCATTTTCCTCTCTCAAATTGGGAGGAAAAGGCAAAAGTCTCCAATTTTTGCAAACCAAAAATCTGAAAAAAAAATTGGATCAGGTCAAAATGTTCCATTTTCTACCTTTATTTTACTTCACACATACACCCCCGCCCCCTCCAACAAAATAACTTAAAATTCTAAACAAGTCATTTTGAGCCAAAAAAAATGAAATTTGTTGTTTAGAAAAACGTCAAAATGGGTTTTAGCCCACGAAAGCTTATGCCCAAATAAATTTGTTAGCCTCTAAGGTGCCACAAGGTCTCCTCGTCGTTTTTGCTGATACCGACTAACAATTCTGTATCAGCAAACCTGACAATTCTGACATCTTTTGCAAACAATGCTCGAGATGGGCAATGCACCAAAACTGACCCCTTCCGGTGAAGAGTTTTGGTTCTGATGAATCGGTATTTTCCGACAAAAAAGCTTTCCATCAAATGCTTCCCAGCCAGCTCTAATTTCAACCTAGACAGACACAGGGTGGCTCAGGAACAAAACCAGACCTTGTACCTCTGCTGCCCCCACCTGCTTAGAGGCCGTACCTGGCATTGGACATTGCCAGAAACAGGCTCCTAGACTGCAAAGACCATTGGCCTGATCCCTAGCAGCGCTATAAGGAATCCTAATCCCCCCACCACGTTACACGTTATGGAATCCCCCACACCCTGGCATTCCCTGGGCTACAGAATTTCCTACCCTCCCCCATCCCAACATTCTATGTGCTACCAAAGCTTGTGTCCCTGGCTGGAGAGAAGGGCACGCCTAGATATTCTCACGGGGGGAAAGAGATTGTCTCCACGGTGCTGTTTACCTGTGTAGAATTTCCTGATGTACTGTCTGTTCTCAAGCAGCGGCTTCAGCTGTGCGGAGAGGCAGTGGAACTGCAGACTGTGCTGTAGCCACAGCTCCGCTATGGCTTGATCACCTACGCCATCTGCGCTTGGCTGCCCATTCTCGTGCAGGCTGATGAACTGGAAATGGACACCACACACAAGTCAAGTCAGACAGAGACTAGTGAAAAGAACAGGGGTATTTGTGACACCTTAGAGGCTAACAAATTTATCTGAGCATAAGCTTTCGTGGGCTACAGCCCACTTCATCAGATGCATAGAATGGAACATACAGTAAGACGACATATACACATACAGAGAACATGAAAAGGTGGGAGTTGCCCAACCAACTCTAAGAGGCTAATTAATTAAGATGAGCTATTATCAGCAGGAGAAAAAAAAACTTTTGTACTGATAATGAAGATGGCCCATTTCAGACAGCTGGCAAAAAGGGGTGAGGATACTTAACATGGGGAAATAGATTCAATTTGTGTAATGACCCAGCCACTCCCAGCCTCTATTCAAGCCAAAATTAATGGTATCTGGTTTGCCTATAATTCAAGTTCCGCAGTTTCTTGTTGGAGTCTATTTTTGAAGCTTTTCTGTTGCAAAATTGCCACCTTTAAGTCTGTTACTGAGTGACCAGAGAGGTTGAAGTGTTCTCCTACTGGTTTTTGAACATTCAAACTAGATACACCTCTACCTCGATAGAACGCTGTCCTTGGGAGCCAAAAAATCTTACTGTGTTATAGGTGAAACCATGTTATATACTTGCTTTGATCCACCAGAGTGCGCAGCCCCACCCCCCCAGAGCATTGCTTTACCGTGTTATATCCAAATTCGTGTTATATCGGGTGGCGTTATATCGAGGTAGCAGTGTACCATTAATCTGGGCTTGAATAGAGACTGGGAGAACAGGCAATCGAGTGATCTATCTCGTCATCCACTCCCAGCTTCTGACCAACAGAGGCTACAGACACTCAGAGTATGTTGTTCCACCCCTGCCCATCCGGGTTAACAGCCATTGATAGACCTTTCCTCCATGAATTTATCTAATCCTTTTTTGAACCCAGTTATACTTTTGACCTTCACAACATCCCCTGGCAATGAGTTCTAAAGGCCGATTGTGGATTGTGTGGGAAAGTGCTTCCTTTTGTTTGTTTTTAACCTGCTACCTATTAATTTCATTGGGTGACCCCTAGTTCTTGTGTTATGAGAAGGAGTAAACAACACTTCCTTATTTACTTTCTCCACAAGATTTTATAGACCTCTATCATAGCCCCTCTTAGTTGCCCAGTCACCCTGTTTTGTGAGATCCCTTTGTAACTCTTTGCAGTCTGTGTTGGATGTAACTAACTTGAGTAATTTTGTATCATCTGCAAATTTTGCCACCTCACTGTTTACCCCTTTTTCCAGATCATTTATGAATATGTTGAATAGGACTGGGCCCAATACAGGCCCCTGGGGGACATCACTAATTACCCCTCTCCATTCTGAAAACTGACCATTTATTCCTACCCTTTGTTTCTGATCTTTTACCAGTTACTGATCCATGAGAGATCCTTCCCTCTTCTCCCAGAACTGTTTACTTTGCTAAAGAGCTTGTCAAAGGCTTTCTGAAAGTCTAAGTACACTACATCCATGGAAGCATCCACGCCCATATGTTTGTTGACCCCTACAAAGAATTCTAATAGATTGGTGAGACATAATTTAACTTTACAAAACCCGTGTTGACTATTCCCCCAACAAATTATGTTCATCTATATGTCTGATTATTCTGTTCTTAGTTTCAACCAATTTCCCTGGTGCTGAAGTTAGGATGTAATAGCCAGGATCAACTCTGGAACCTTTTTTAAAAATTGGCGCCACATTAGCTATCCTCCAGTCATCTGCTACAAAAGCTGATTTAAATGATGGGTTACATACCGCAGTTAGTAGTTCTGCAATTTCATATTTGAGTTCCTTCAGAACTCTTGGGTGCATCCCATCTGGTGCTGGTGACTTACTATTTGTTCCAAAACTTCCTCTATTGACAGTTCCTCAGAGCTGTTACCTAAAAAGAACAGCTCGGGTGTGGGAACCTCCCTCGCATCCTCTGCAGTGAAAACTGATGCAAATAATTTGCTTAGTTTCTCTGCAATGGCCTTGTCTTCCTTGAGTGCACCATTAGCATTTCTACTCTCCAGTGGCCTCTCTGATCGTTTAGCAGGCTTCCCGCTTCTGATGTACTTACAAAATTTTCCTTAGTTTTCGGGTCTTTGGCTAGTTGCTCTTCAAATTCTTTTTTGGCCGGCCTCACTATACTTTTACACTTGACTGGCCAGAGTTTATGCCCCATCCTTGACCTGGTCCGAAGCCTAGTCTTGCCACTTAGCAACAGCATCATCACAAATGACGAAGCGTCCCTGATCTGAACAGTGGTACGGTCCGACGTTCCCCCTAGTGCTTATCCCCATCTCTCAGTAGGTCTGGTCCCAGCTGAGGCTGCATGCTCTTTGGAGAAAGGACATGGTCTTTTGTCTATCAAGAGCTATGCCGTATTTCGTGACCTCAAAGCACGTGACACTGTTTTAGGTTTTGTATGAAGAGTTCAGGACAAAGCGGGGGCAATTGGTGCCAGCTGTGGTAGCAGTTAGTGAAGGAGCTGCAAATGACCCTGAGGAATGAGACATCAAAAACCTGTTTCTCACAGACCACATGTCATCCATGGTCTTGGACTGAACTCTGCCAAGCCTTCTGGGACGCAGCTTGTACAGAATACGAGGCTGCATACTTCTGATCGTCCCCCTTAGTTTATGGGGCACTGAATTCACTCACAAATTAAACACGATAGAGGGATTATAACAAAATGTCTCCTCCCTCAATCTATCAAAAGCAAGACAAGAGGATCACTCCAAAGAAGCGAACGGCATTTGGGGCTGTATAAGTAGGGGCATTGCCAGCAGATCGGGGGACGTGGTCATTCCCCTCTATTCGACATTGGTGAGGCCTCATCCGGAGTAGTATGTCCAGTTTTGGGCCCCACACTACAAGAAGGATGTGGGAAAATTGGAAAGAGTCCAGCAGAGGGCAACAAAAATGATTAGGGGGCTGGAGCACATAACTTATGAGGAGAGGCTGAGGGAACTGGGATTGTTCAGTCTGCAGAAGAGAAGAATGAGGGGGGATTTGATAGCTGCTTTCAGCTACCTGAAGTGGGGTCCAAAGAGGATGGAGCTCGGCTGTTCTCAGTGGTGGCAGATGACAGAACAAGGAGTAATGGTCTCAAGTTGCAGTTGGGGAGGTCTAGGTTGGATATTAGAAAATACTATTTCAATAGGAGGGTGGTGAAGCAGTGGAATGGGTGGTGGAATATGGGGCGGCTCTAGGTATTTTGCCGCCCCAAGCACAGCAGGCAGGCGGCCTTCGGCGGCGCACCTGCGGGAGGTCCCCAGTCCGCGGATTTGGCGACGCGCCTGTGGGAGGTCCGCTGAAGCTGCGGGACCAGCGGACCCTCCGCAGTTAAGCCGCCGAAGGCAACCTGCCTGCCGCCCTCGCGGCGACCGGCAGAGCGCCCCCCCGTGGCTTGCCGCCCCAGGCACGTGCTTGGCGTGCTGGTGCCTGGAGCCGCCCCTGGGTGGAATCTCCATCCTTAGAGGTTTTTAAGGTCAGGCTAGACTGAGCCCTGGCTGGGATGATTTAGTTGGGGATTGGTCCTGCTTTGAGCAGGGGGTGGGACTAGATGACCTCCTGAGGTCCCTTCCAACCCTGATATTCTATGATTTTATGAACTCCCCTGCCAGGATGTCCCAGCTGCTCCATGGCAGGCAAGCTGCAGCCTAATGCTTCAGTCACTCAGTTAATCGTGAGAACCAAACTGTGCACCCTAGTCACGCTTGGCTGGCCAGGGAAAGCAGCAGCCTTGAGATCTCCAAGCCAGCTCCGTCCTCCAATCCCAACCCCGCCAGAACTCACCTTCTCCACGTGATGAGCAGAGCGCGGGCTCAGCTGGCGGATGTCTTTCACAAACTGCCAGTAATCCTTCTGCCTGCAGTACACCTGCCCGGAAAACACACAGTTAGACTCCGCCTGATAAACGCCGCTACAATGCTGACAGGTGCTGAGCGACCCGCGCTGTTAATGCGACCTTCGGCAGCCTCTCGTGAGGTCGCCGCGCCGCTCAGCTGACAGCGCAATGAGTTACTCGCAGGCGTTGATATGAGTGAGAGAGAAGAAGGGTGGCCCAGTGGTTAGGGCATTAGGAGACCTGGATTCAATTCCCAGCTCTGTCACAGGCTTCCTTGCATGGCCTTGGGCAAGTGTCTCTGTGCCTCCATTCCGCATCTGTAACATGGGGATAATACGCTGCCCTGCCTCACAGGTACGTGGGGAGCATAAACTCATTAACCGGCTCCTAACACATGCAGGATGTGGATGAGTCAGCCGTGCCAGTAGGACACCCAGTGCTTTCAGTGCCAGCACATTCCACTGAACAACTGCAAAAACCTGCTCTGGGAGACACAGGGCAGGAGATGAGCAGTGGGGCCCGGGATCTGCATGACCCTAGAGCCAGCTCTCAGGCCCCACTGCAAACGTGCTGCTCTGGGGGGAAGTGGTGAGCAGCTTACTGACCTACACCTCCCCTGCCTGCTCTTGCAGCAAACCATTCCTCACACAGCCGGCCACAGGAGCAATTCCCAGGTGCAGCGCACTGGTACTGTCTGTGTCTCAGCTGGCAACACAGCCCACCGGGGCCCCTGAAGAACCATCAGCGGATGGCCCCTGGCACTCAGCAGGCCGGAGCCTCTTTGCAAACAGGCACAGGGAGCAACAAAACGAGAAAAGGGGAAAAAAGGAAAAGCGAAAGCGAAAGAGCAAGAGGCCGTAAAAAGAGAGGAAGAACATGGACAGGAAAAAGCCAAAGCATAGCAATTGCACGGGGGGCTGGTGTGAAGGGGAGAGGGTTATTCATTAATCCACTGCCATGGGGCCCAACAAAAGGAGGAGGCTGGCAACTAGCACCTGCACTGCTGCTCAAACGCCCTGCAGGACGCACCTCCTGCCCTGCCAGACAGGCAAGGAACAGCCCAGCTGTCCACCGATTCTCAAGGGGCAGGAGCTTGCAGGAGGAGAGCAGTTGGAGGAGAGGACTGGCAGTGAAGAGGTTAACGCAAGACCCTCCACAGATCCCACCTATTTGCAGGTTCGGCTGGGAGCCTGGGCAGATCTGACCCTTAGCACAGCGAAGCGCAATCCAAGCAGGGCAGAGCCGTTCAGAGTCCGGCAAAGCGGGAGACAGGAAGTTCTGCCCGGCCAAGCCAAGGGGGCTCATCGCCGTAACGACCTTGTTGGCCCCATGGCGCACCAGGGTGACACTGCACCAAAGCAATGGGGTGCGGATCACCGTTCTGCCCGTTGGGAAAGCAGCGCGGGTTGGAGGATGCAGCACGAGGAAGGTGAGGCAGTGTGGGGAATGTTCCAAATAAATCCTCCTCTCCACGCCAGCCCCAGATACCTCTCACCTCCGAGTGTCGGAGTGCACGGGGCAGAGAGATTCATGCGTAAATTCAGACCTTTCTCCCCCTTACGTCTGCCTGGTTACTTCACGACCACCATCACCACCTGCTTCATGCTTCTGTGCTCTACTGCGCAACCCAGGGGAAGGGCTTCCGTTCAGGCTGAGACCTGGGTCTTAAAGGGACAGCGTCCCATCCCCTTGCAACAGGGCCATGGTTAATTTAAATGGTGAGCTTTCGTGACAGGAAGGAGGGAAATGAGGACGCTGACTCTTCTGGACTAAAGTGAAACTTGCCTCCTCCACGCCAGCCCTGGGACCACAACCACGTGACTGAATCAGAATTGCTCCCCACAGGTTCGAGAGTACAACCCTCTCGTTAAGTCCCAACCTAGCAGAGGTAGTGGGCTTGGTTGCTCAGAGGCAGAGGGAAATGTTCCCCAGATTCCAGCTGCTTTCAAGGTAAAGCAGATCTGGGAACGGGGACATTTGAATGCCGTTTGCCGTGTTAATTGCACGCTTGCCTCTCCACTCGTTCTCTTGAAATTTTTGCTGAGTTCAACATTGCACAAGTCACTGTTATCAGTGTTCTCTTTCTTAACAGCAGCACAAACTGGGAAGAACTTTCTGATCAGACAGCAGTGCAAAAGGAGTCTAACTTCAGGGAGGGACAGAGGCCAACACAAAAACATCCTGGCAAACAAAGCAGCAGAGATTTTGTGTCTTCTAACATTGCAAGCCACCAACGGGCTCTCCTGCACTGCTAAGCAGCTAGGAAGCAGGCTTGAAATTTAATGCAGCATGCTGCTAGGATGGCATATTCCGTTTGCTCTCAGCTGCGGTCTGTCTCAGCTTTCTTCGGAGAGGCTCTCCCCTTTTATTAGTTATGCTTCTTGTTAAAGATCAACTACAAAGGGAATATTTTTTGTTCATGTCATGTGCTACTGCTTCATAAGGTATAAAAGCGGCCTTAGTATATTTTTCTCCAACAATAACATATTTTCCCTGTGCCTATTTTATTTTAGAAATATAAAAAACATCAATTGTTTTCTTCCCATGGATTTTATTCTTTGGGGGCGGGGGTAGAATATTACGGTGAGAGTTTTCAGCCCTGGAGACAGAATTTTTATTTTATATACAATAAATATATATATCCCTCAGGGCTGAGAAAACTCCCACCCTAGTTCTCAATTGTGCATGTGTGTAAATATAATTTCTTTTCAGTTGGAAGCCAGTATGTGGGGGTCACTGTTGAATCATTCCCAGAAAGCTCTTCTCCCCTTGAGTGTAAGGAGTCTGAATGAAACAAGTGTGAACAGAAAACAATGTGCTAGAGAGTCAGATTCAACACCCCCTCCCCAGCTACTATCCAATTCAGTCTCTTGTGATGTCACAATCCCACTAGTTCTCCAAGGAGCTCTCCAGCCAGAAAGTCAAGACCTGATACTTCTAATAACAAAAAACAAATGGGAAAAGAACCTTCTTTGCATATAATAAAAGCAACAAAGGTGGGGAGGGCACTTGCTCATGCTAAGTAGATCTAACATCTAACTGCTCACAGACCCTTGGGCACGAACAACCTCCTATGCACTGAAAGTGTTCAGTTATTCCAAATGTGTAATCAACGCATAACATGGTCTGTCTGAAGTGTGTTTCCTTAAAACAAGTACTGTGCATCTAGCACAAATCAACAGCCAGCAGGTTATTTCTAGGCTTGCTGATAATCCACCCAAGTTCATTTGCACCTGTGTCAATAGGGGGCAAATTTTCAAATAGAAACTACCGGAGGGTGGAAATGGTGAACAGAGGGGGAGACAGTCTCCGGGCTGTCTGAATGCTTGGGGCAGGGGCAAGGAGGGAGAGGAGAGGCTGGCTTTAGGGCAGCAGTGCTGAAGGGAATGGATCCATAAAGCCCAGGGGGTTCTCAATCTTTTTCCTTCTGAAGCCCACTCCAAGAGCCTATCAAAACTCCATGGCCCACCTGTGCCAAAACTACTGGTTTTCTCCATATAAAAGCCAGGGCTGGCGTTAGGGGGTAACAAGCAGGGCAATTGCTTGGGGCCCCATGCCACAGGACTCCCCGCCCCCGTGAAGCGGAGTTGCTCAGGCTTCGGCCTCGCTGGCAGGGCTCAGAGCTTCAGCACCATGCAGTGGGACTTTGGCTTTCTGCTGGCCCTGCTTGGAGAACCCCCTGAAACCTGCTCGCAGTCCCCCAGGACCACTGATATAAACAGCAGCAGCCAGGAAGCGGTGAGGGCAAAACAAGAGAGATCATGTTTGTGTGAAGCATGGATGCAGGAGTCAGACTGATTTATTATTTCATAATCAAGACCGTTAAGGAACAGGGCTTCTCCTCCAGACCAGGCTAAAAAGCTGCAACCCTGCCCAAGACCCCACATTTCAGCTCCATGTTAGCAGACTGCCTCATTACAAATTCTGCATGGTCATTGCTGGGGGACCCAACGGGCAGAAACAAATAGGTGGGTGGGGCCAGGCAGCTTCTTACAGCAGAGATCACCAATGCTTAGCAAAATGTGGCACAAAATGATAGGAGAGCCGGTGAAGTGACAGGCAAGCGGACTGGCACTCAAATCCAATAGCTGCAGGAGTTTTCCCTAGTGTGATGAAGCCTGAGGCAAGACCATTCCCTGGGTTGATGGCTTCCTGTGTTCATACTGACAATTTACCCACATGCAAGGATTTCACTGCATTGTACAAATATTAACCCTCCCTATCCCCTTTTGAGTAGGGCAGGATCATCACGGGAAATCTGAGGCACAAAGGGAGGAAATTACTTGCCCAAGGTAAAAACAGCAAATCAGTGGCAGAGCTGGGGATAAAAGCCCAGAAGTCCTGACTTCCCGTCCTGTTGCAGAAAACAATGACTCCATTAGAGCTTTAGCCCCCGCAAACTTGATGCTAATAAAACCATCAGCCTGCCGCTTCAATGCCAATCAGGCTCACTACAGATCATCTCACTCATGGTTTCCAGAAGTCACGGACCAAAGGATTCTCTGGGTAACAAAAGCGTCACCTGTTAGAACAGCAGCATGGTGATAAATGCCAGATTTCCCCACATGCCAAACCCTACCTTATCGTGGATGAGCCCGTGATAGAGGATGCTGTGCATATCCCTGCACAGCCGCTTCAAGCCGCCATATTTAGACCAGACGTTCGGGTTGTTGCTGGACACCAATCCCTCTACGGTGGTCTTCAAATTGCCCAGTAGTTTCCAATGCTCCTTTCTGCACATGCAAAAGAACACACAGTGCCAGTTAGTTCCCCTCAGATCCATCAGCCATACAGTGATCAAAGTTTAGTGGCCTGACAACAGAATGAAATGCTGCCAAAGTGGGCCTTGGTGAAGTTAAAACCTTTGGGTAGGAGATCTAGAAGCCAGCACGGCATGGGCATCTGTACTCACACTGCTGGACTGTAGGCCGCCTGCCCGGGGGTTTTAAGTTCACTAGACTCTAGCTGGTGTATTGACTACTCCACTCATGAGTATGCCAGCGCAGGCTACTGAGTGCAAGACGTTGCAGGCATGGAGGGGACCAATGCAACGGAGCATTGCATAAGAAAGATGGATGCCAAAGCTGACTCAGATTCCATCTGTGCTGGATCATGTTAGCATGTTCCCTCCCTCAAATACTGATGCTATATACAGATCTCAGCCCCGCATGCAACCCTCAATGCAATCTAGTGTTTGGGCACTTCCACGGGGGAGACACTGTCTCTTCTGCACAGGAACACCATGAGAGAGGAGTTCAAGATGGTATCTGCTGATCATTCAAAGGATATGCAAGTGTTATGGTCATTTCTTAATCCAACTCCAGGATTAGGTGACTAAAACATCATCATGATACAGTTAAATAGAAGATTGGCAGGCTAAGTCCAGCTCTACTATAAGGACAAGAGCAGCTCTCATAGTCCCTAAATTCTGTATTGAGTCCAAGTGGAGATTTAAAAAAAATAAAATAAAAAAATGTAATGAAATTGTGTTCCAGTCCAGATCAACCTCACACATCCTAGGTAACTTACTACTTCCCTTCTCACAAACACTGAGCACCTCATCATCCCATGGAAGACAGGAAATCATCATACCCCCATTTTACGGATGGGTAAATGGGGATGGGGAGGTAACAGAAGTTGGCCACGGTCACGCAGGAAGTCAGCAGTAACTTCAGGAATGGAACCCAGGTGGCTTGACTCCTAGATCCCCAGTACTAGCCACTAGACAACACTGCCTGAGAAATATAAATCCCTAAGTAAACAAGAGACAACTGTACTGAGGAATATTTGCTTAATGCATAAAAAAACGAAATAAAAAGCTTCTAGTCCCAAAGGCTCAATCAGTTCACATTAGCCCTCAAAAGCAATCTTTCAGAGAACTATACACCAACAGAAAAGCTGTCAGACAGTTTAGAAGTCCCAACAAACATGTCCCTGCAGTGTTTGTAACCCACGCATTACAACACAGTGCTAGTATGAGACTAAAAGTGAAACTGACCAGAAACTAGCCATGAAGTGATTATCTGTTCTCACTGCCCACGCTGATTAAAATGTAAAAAGGGAAAAAGAAGGACAACCAATGAAAAATAAATTAGATTTCTAAAATGCTTGATTTTTTAATGTGAGGCAGTATTTGCAGCATAGATATGGACATCTGTTTTTAAAATGTAAAATACTGATATTTGAACCTTTGAAAATAAATTTCTCAGCTACAAATAGTGTCTTTGTTGGAACTATTACATTATTATCTAAGCACTGGTTATGTTTACAGTGAATCAGCAGATGAGAGAAGCACTCAGCTCTCTTCCAGGCCTTCTGACAACCCCACAATTTATAGTTGTTTATTGCCAGTTTAAATTGCTGAGAGGGCCTATTCATTTTGCCAAGGGCATTTGATAAGGAAAGGAACAGCACATTAACTCAGTGACAGTACAGTAATTCATCAAGAATTAAGGGCAGGACCAGTTGCTTCTCAAAGACATGCCAAATAACAAGCTCCCGCAGCCTTTGAAAGGATCAAGGATCTAACCAGGAGAGAGGAGTTCATCTTACAGTAAAAACCTCTACTCAACACTAGTGCTCCAATGATCTGCATAACCCCTGTCAGAGGATTGTGCCACAGAAATTCCCCAGAGATCTTAAAGTGACGTTAACAGCCAACCGGAACAACTCTCCAATATCGCTTAATGCAAGCTTCTTTTTTCTGTAGTATGGTCACTTGTCAGTTTTTGTAAAGCCCGCTGAAGGACTGTTCATAGCAGGGTGAAACAGGATCAAACGTAGGGTGCATGGTAATGCACTCAGAGCACTGGCAGTATTTCACGGTTCAGGGTGCCAGCGGATGGCGTTTGGGGGGCAGGATGGCATTCTAGCCCAACCTTAACGCATATCGAGCTCCACAACTCCCCAAACGCCTCAGAGATCTGTGCCAGTGCCAGAGGCAGGATATTAGTCTAACCAGACCAATAGTCTGAGCTGGCACAGAAATGCCTATGCACAAGATACAGTTACTAACTATTACACGACACACAGACAAACCCAGCCACTTGAGTGCGCACATAGCGTTTGCTGCCAGACCCTGACTTTTACACTAGATCCTCCTTGGCAGCCAAGCTGCCTTAGGGGCAGCCTAGCTGTCAGACAGTTTAGCCACAGCTTCCAAACACTGTTAAAAGAAAACTCAGCTGGGACTGTGGGGAGAGAGCAGAATTCTAAACCAGATTCCAGGGCCAGCCTCCTTCTTTGGATCCTAACTGGCTGGCTCATTTAGAGAGAGTAAAAAGCTTAACAAGTCTTGATTCCACCAACCCATTCTTCTAAATTTACACAGAAATGTCTGTCTCTACACACACCAGGTGAGCCTGCTTTGCATACTGACAGGGGAAGGGAGCAGAGGCCCTCTGTGCTAACCTAGCAGCTGCATCCGTTAAGCGCTGTCACCTGATCAGCTCCTCTCTGGGATGTTTCCAGGACTCAGATAGATTGGGGAAGTGGGAGTGAAAGCACAGCCAGAGCCTGAATTTAGATCCTAGAGTTCATGATGCCAGGAAACTCCCTTTTAGTTATTATTATCATGCTATAAAAAGTATCCAACACACACATATTGCAGAGGTGTTTCCACTACACATCAGAGCCTTGGGAAGGTGTGTAAACCCCATGCTCGTTATGCAAACCTGCCTTGGCACATCCTCTCCAAAGGTAAAACAACTGCATTCCAACAGAGTGGAGTCACTGTTTCTGCCAACACAGAATTAGTCCTTGGGAGTTTTGGAGTTGTTTTGTTTAAAGCACTGTGTCAATGAACCAAGATACATATAAGAAACCATGATCAGCTGAACAAAAACAGATGTACAGGGAAAGGTAGGAAGTTATTTGGTAGAAAGATGAAAGAGAAATGGACATTAAAATATCTCTGATCTACTGACAATGATTTTACAGTATAGCACTTTTCATCCCAAAGAATCCCAGAGCACTTCACAAGCTAGACATGCAAGAATCTTCACTCATCACTGAAAATGCAGCCACCTCTGGGGTGAGACATGTCATCTCTGTAACAGCACACAGCAACAGTGCACTACAGTTTAAGATGAGAAATTAAAAATTCTACAGCCAACTGCAGGTGCAGGGGGAATTCAGAGAGGCAGAACTGAGCTACCCACATTGGTGTTTGGTCTGGACCTACGGGATAACACTCCTAACTCCTGTAAAGACTGCAGTGTGGGAGATTTGCTTCAGAGTCTCACTTGCTGAGCCTGGCAGGAAGGTCTGGGGAGCTGCAGTGACTGAGCGCTTCGCCATTTGAATGGGTTTCCACTCAGCCACTCTCCAGCACCCCCCTCTGACAGATGCTCAGAGGAGCACCAATAGGCACCAGAGAAAACGAAGCCCAGCCCTACTGGGCCAAGGGCGTGGGGAGTTGAAATAACCCTAGAAAATTCCCAGGGGACTCCCAGCCCGCTGAAAAAAAAAAAAAAGCCATCTACTTACTGAAAGAGCGAGGGGAACTTTACCCGGGTCACATTTCAGGAGAGGTCTTTCCCCTTTAGAAATCACGTCACATTTAATGTATATTTTGTGATCAAGTAAAACACAGCTAGCCATGCTCCCCAGGCAGACAGCTGAGCACTTCTACAGAGACTCATTCAGCCTGCTCCTGAAATCATTTGTTTGTGGAGCTGTAGCCTGCTGTCACGGTAACTGGTGTGTTCTCACAAATAGTGAAGGTGACTTGGAGTGAGCAGGGGGGGAGAAAGGAGACTGAGCTGGAAGAATGGCTCATTCACTCAATACCAGAAAAGCAAACCGATTTCTCAGAGCTGCAAAAGCATTCCAAGCAAATCTGGGAAATGACACATAAGAAAGTAATGTCAGGTTATCTAGGCAAGACTCCTGGTGTGCATGATCTCACTCCAGAAAGGGAGGGGTAGGGCAGGGAGGCAATGATACAGGTTTGATACCAGGAAGCAGGTCAGTGGACTTTGGTCTGTCTGCAGCCAGCAGTGTTTAGCATTTGTATACAGTACTATGGCATTGCCACTGTGACTAAAGACATATTCCTACCCTGAAGAGCTTCCTACTTACACCAGTCACAAGACACGGGCACAGAGTGGGATATACACAAACAGAGTAAACAACTGGGGGCCAAATTCTTAGCCTGTGTAAACTGGTGAAGCTTCATTCAAGTCAGAGCTATGCTGATTCACAGCACCTGATGATATAGCTCAAGGTGTTTAAGGAGAGGCTGGATTCTTATTTCCAGAGCACCTGAGGTGTACACAGCACTATGCAAGAGATGTGTGATGGGTTCGGTCACAGAGACCCGCTTGGGACTGTCATCTGATGTGCTGAAACTACCTCTGGGCCTGTTTTCTTTGCCAGCTTGGGACTTCAGAACCCTGCCTTGTTGAGCCGGACACGCTAACCTGCGGCAACACACACTCTGGGTCTGAACCATGCCCCCAAAGCTGCAGACTTAACTGAAAACAGCTCAGCGAGTGCTCCTATCTCCAGCACCCAGACCCCAATGGGATCCAAACCCCAAATAAATCCGTTTGACTCTGAATAAAGCTTATACAGGGTAAATGCAAACTCTCTGCCCTCTATAACACCGATAGAGAGATATGAACAGCTGTTTGTTCCCACAGGTATTAATCACTTACTCTGGGTTAATTAATAAACAAAAGTGATTTTATTAAGTATAAGAAGTAGGATTTAAGTGGTTTCAAATAATAACAGACAGAACAAAGTAAGTTACCAAGCAAAATAAAACAAAAACACACAAGTCTAAGCCTAATACATTTAAGAAACTGAATACAGGTAAATCTCACCCTCAGAGATGTTCCAATAAGCTTCTTTCACAGACTAGACTCCTTCCTAGTCTGGGCCCAATCCCTTCCCCTTGCACAGTCCTTGTTAGTTCAGCTCAGGTGGTAACTAGGGGATTTCTCATGACTGGCCGCCCCCTTTGTTCTGTTCCACCCTCTTTTATATCTTTGGCACAAGACAGGAATCTTTTGTCTCTCTGGATCCTCACCCCTCCTTCTAAATGGAAAAGCACCAGGTTTAAGATGGATTCCAGTATCATGGGACATGTTCACATGTCCAGTGAGACCCCAAGCCTCCCTTCTTCCTGGGCTGACTTGCAGGGCCCCAGGAAGGTTAGCAAGTAAACAGCCATTCACAACCAATTGTCCTAGTCAATGGGAGCCATCAAGATTCCAAGCCACCATTAATGGCCCACACTTTGCATAATTACAATAGGCCCTCAGAGTTATATTTCATATTTCTAGTTTTAGATACAAGAATGATACATACATACAAATAGGATGACCACACTCAGTAGATTATAAGCTTTGTAATGATACCTTACAAGAGACCTTTTGCATAAAGCATATTCCAGTTACATTATATTCATACTCAAGCATATTTTCATAAACATATGGAGTGCAACATCACAAGACGATCAGCTAATTAGAATGGGTATTTTTTCTAATAGCTCATTGTTACAGCCCTGGCTGAATTCCCCCTTGGGGACACACACCAGGCTGCTGTACTGGACCCAGTCTTTGGATCCTGTGTGCTTCCAGACTCAACTGGTCTGAGCAGCACCACGATGATGTCTCTAAGGCTTTGTCTACAGCTGTGTCGCTAAAAGTCGGGCAACGTAGCCAATGTTTGTCGGCACTTTTGCCAACAAAATATGTCCACCCCACAACGAGCAGTTAATTACAAATATGAGGAAGGATCTGTAACAAATCAGAGTCTCTGCCTGACTCTGGCAGAAATGGCATCACGCTACATCATGACCTGCCACTGGTTGATAAACGGACCCAGGGGATCAAACCCCAAACAGCATGTAGCCCTCTTCTGCGTGGATCAGACTAACCTAGACAAACACCTCAAAGGTCTCCTTAAAAAAAAAAAAAGCATTGGCAACACTTGTACAGCTTGTCACACACACAGACTCTCAGTGACTACAACAGCTACAGCGTACATACGCAACCTTGAACTGAATTTCAAGAAGAGACTTGAAAGAGGGCTTCTGACAGATGGGGTCAGGAAGACCGTGTTAATTACATCTCTAATACAGGCTGAAAAGAAACCAGCCACAAAATGTTAGTGTCTCCAGAGTTTCACTGGACATTTCAATGAGTTACTTGAAGTATGTAATTTATAAAAGGGTGCTGTCAGGCTGGTTCAGCCCTGCGGACCGAACCTGGACACCTGGCTTCCTAGCTGGTGCATTATCATCAGTAATAAAGATTCTGACAGCAAGAGGCCACATTGAGTCACATCTGTGCCCTCCCATTGCGACCAGTAGGGTTTCAGAGGGGTAACTGAGGCCAGAATCCGGCCCTGCAGCTGGAACTTAGTCAACACTGCTTTTGATGATGTAGGAGTCAGCACAGAATCTGACTCGCTGACCCAGGGCTAAGCTGGATAATGCAGAGCTAGAAGGAGCAAAAACTTATTTTTGTCAATGAAGTCAGCATAGTGACTCAGAACACACTCATGGAGCTGTGCTGCTGAGTAAAGGAGGATTTTTTTAAAACCGTTACAGTTTCAAAGTAGAAATTTTAAACTAGGTTAAATCAGAGGCATACATTTCCTTTAAGCAGCAAATGTGCTGCAGGTGCCATCATACTCAATAAGGGGAATCTCGCAAGTACATGGCTGCCCAAACACTGTTCTCTGCCTGGGGAAGTCAATTGATCTGTCTTGACACATTTCAAAGATAAGTTTGTGGGTACTGGGATCATTTGTGGGCACTGTTGCCAGACAACACCATGTTCGCTGTCTCTTTGTCTCAACTTTAAAGGTGACCCTGCAAATCAATTATTTAACAGTGTGTTTTGAACTCTGTCACGTAGGAAACCAAACTGCAAACACAGGAAGTTTTTGTGGGTCATGCTGCGTGCTCCTCACACCGGTGTGGCACTTCCGTGAAAGGGGCGTGGAAAACCAGACTTCTGTCATGTTATCTATAGCAACAGGGAGCGGCAAAAAAAGTCAAAGAAAGCCTATTCTCCTCAGCTCAGGAAACAGGCTCATGCAGGACCAGTCACAGAGGGCAGAGGAGGCCCGCTGGGAAATTATGCCACAGAGCTGCTGGCACTGTACCTCTGATACTCAAATTGGTAGTGACGCTGGAAGCATCATGTGCTCTGGACTTTATCTGCAAACACAGCACACACACCTGCTGCTCAACACTTCATTTCCAAAAGCCCTTTTCCCATATTAAGGAGGGCAGCAGCACAGCTGGTGTCTCCAGAAATTATAGACTAAATGCTTTGTTTTTCCTTTGCAAGTAGTTCAATTGTTTCAGGGTGACTTTGGGGCTGGTACAAGATGCCAGCCTGACAGCTCTGGGGCCTGACGTTCTCCCCATACCTCAGAAGAGACACCATCATAGGACAAACCTTCTGCACCACCCCCATAAGCCTTAACCACGAGTTGCAAGAATCACCTAGGAAAGAGAGGGGAATCCTGTCCCCATGGCCAATTCAGTCCTTGATTTTCCCTTGAGGCACCCCACAAGGGGATAACACAACCGGTGCAAGCTGTGGTTTTGATTACATGAACAACTGTGTAGTAGACCCCAACTCGCACCAGGATCCCCAGACTGAGATGCCACCTCACAGGACTTTCTGGAACGTATTGCATGGCATTATTGAAATATTTGTTCTAACAAACAACTAAACAACCCCATCAACAGACCAGCACAGCATTAACCTAGTTAGATTATAAACTCTTTAGGGCTGGGACCATCTCTGTTATATTTTGTACAGCGCCCAGCACAATGGGCCTTTCAGGAGCCACCACAATCATGATCTGCAACCCTATACAACAACAAACAAGGACTGAGAAGAACAAAGTAGCTAGGAAAGCGATTGCAGTTTCAAGCCTCCAACAGGATCTTAGGAACATGGGAGGGGAAAAAATGCAGAAAGCCCTTTGGCTGTTTTCTTTTTAAATCACCAACATGACAGTGAGGCGAGAGAAGAGGGAGTGTACAGAGCACATGTTCTTAGCCTCTTTGTTTACAAATAAAACCCAGAAGGACAATTCTTGCTGGAAGTGGCTGTCAAGCGGTCCAAGTAACCTTCCCCCTGCCATGAAATTTCTGGAAGTAAGCAGCCAGCCAAAGGCAGAGAGACTGGCTTTCCATGCTATTCTCGCAATATTAGCTGTCTCCTTGCCCCCCGCCAGCTTCCCCTTTAGGATTCTCTCTCTGGGCCTTATTACTCCTCCTGCCCCTTCTTTGTGACACAGAAATTTAACAGAACATCTGCACATTTAACTCTCAACACTACACCATTTATCAATGGTTACTCCATGGTTTCCAGTGACATGGCTGGATCATTTAGAACATCAGCTCCATACCTCAAGGCGCTGTGAGTACCATTTCACCGGCTGGCTAAAGGAGTGCATCATCCTTCATCCCGCTCTTTGTCTGACATTGCCATTGAAGTCTTTGCTCTCTTCTCTCCTCAGGGACGAAGGGAGCAAAAAGCAGGCACAAGATCACCCTCGTCTGCTGGCCTCAACCTAATAGGTCTATGACCCTAGGGCAGGACGCTAAACCTGGCAAAACCTTCTCCCCTCTGCCTGCAATATCAATCACGTACCATATTCAACAACTACATCAAATGCAACGACAGGTATTTAGAAGCGGAGACTTGAAATCATTGGCAAAGCGTGGGATGATGCTGCCCAAGGCACATGCCAGAATCCTTCCTAGCACATACCATTGCCTGTACATTCACAGTTACGCAAACAATGGAGCGAGCCACCACAGTGCTAGCTCCAGAGGAGACAATGCCCTCTTCTTTCAATGGGGACTGACGTGAACTCTGGGGTGTCCACCATGGCATTATTTGTAGTTCATCCCCAGTCACATGCACCTGCTTTCAAGGGCTCGTAACAGTCCCAAGGAGAATCACAATGCTGCACTGTGATGCATCCCTTTATCTATATATTTCTAACATAGCATTTGGGGATTGCTAGATCCCCCGTTTTTCCACAGCATGGGAATTTGCCACTTCAGGATCTGAGCTTTCATTAGAAGCAAGAAATGTTGTTTCTGTCCCTCCTGGGCAGGGAGAAAACTCAGAAAAACATGCATCAAATGCAATCAATTCAGGGTATCTTCCAGAATCTCCTGGAAGTGTGAAACAATAGCTCAGAGATGTGGGACTAGCCCCATTCATCTCAATGGGTTAACTCCCAAACCTAGATTACAGTTTACATGGCAACAGTTAATTTTTTCCACTGCTGATAACATTAGCAGAGACATCCAGCTAATGGATTTATCAGAAACTACCTCCAAACACTTGCCCCAGATGCCAACAGCCACAACTGTCCCCTACATATCCACTAACTCATCTGTCAATCTCTATTACCCAGTTCTGCATTGCCAATACAAAACTCAATGGTACCATGGGGACTGGGTTGACCAAATGGAATTTATTATCAAAGGAAATAATGCAGAAGGCTTTGTGTATCTGACTGATTAGATTAATCATTGTCATTTATTACATTAAAAGCCTACATTAATTTAACTTAACTACCAGTGTATGGCACCACAGCGCTGCAGAATCAAGGTCCAACTTGTAGCTGAACACTGGAGGCCTTGCTCCCATAAGTATTTAGGTTAAGAATTCATTTTAAACAGCTAAAATAGGCACCATTTCCAAGCAACACAACCAGGTACCAGGGACAGAATGAGATGTAATCCAAAAACAAGACTCTGACCAGAGACTGGAAATAAGGGTCGTCATTAGGATGGTTTATCATCTGAGGACAGCTCGTAAAAAAATGAGACTTGGCAGCTGCTGTCTTTGGAATCTAGGGAGCATCAGGTATTCAACTCACATGTGCAGCCAGCTCTATCCAGACTTCTTTAGCCCTGACTGCTCCTGACACAGCTAGAGCATTTACACAGGGTGGGGCAAAGAGAGTGTGTGACACAAGCCAGGTGGGGGTCAGGGCAGGCTCAGAGCTGAACCAGACATTATGCCTGCCCTTACACACACACCTCCTATGTTGCCACATGCCATGCCCCAGCTACAGCCGCAAACACACACAACTGTCCCTCCTCCGCGACTGACCCTTGCTATGTACCAATACCAGTAACACACCCAACCTGCGGCCCCAGCTGTGAACCTGCTACCCAATGCCCTCCCATCCTGCTGCCCCCCACTTCGTTGCCCCCTGCTACCCCATCGCCACCCCCCACCGTGCCCCAGCTACCCCATCGCCCCCACCCCACTGCCCCCGCTACCCCATCGCCACCCCCGCTCCCCACCATCACCGCCCCCCACTCCCCATCGCCACCCCGTCGTGCCCCAACTACCCCATCGCCCCTACTCCGCTGCCCCCGCCACCCCATCGCCCCTCACCCCGCTGCCTCCTGCTACCCCATCGCCACCCCATCACCGCCCCACCTACCCCATCGTCCCCCCGCTACCTACCCCACTACCCCCATCATTGCCGCCCCGAGGTGAGAGCCGGCTCCGCTGCCCCCATCCCTGCTGCTGCCCCCGTCACCGCCCGCAGCGCGCACCCACCTGCTCGGCTCCGGCGCCCCGCAGCGCCCGATCTCCATGCCGGCCGGGGCACGCGCGGCCCGCCTGTCTCAGCGCGGGCGGCCCCTGCCTGCCGCCTCCACCCCCCGCGCCGGGCCGGGCCCAGCCCCCTGCGAGCCGCACCCGCCCGCCGGCTGGGACTGCAGCTCCCAGCAGGCACCGCGCCAGGGAGACTACAGCTCCCAGCAGGCACTTCACAAGACCCCTCCCCCCTCCAAGCCGGCCTCCCTCCCCTCGCACGAGGCGCTTCGGAACGTGCCTCACACCGATAAAACTACAGCTCCCATCATGCACTGCGGCTTGAGTCCGGGCTGAGAACGCGGGGCAGGGACTCCGGGACTGCAAAATTGAGTTGTGCGTGAGGGGGGGTTAGCTGGGCACGGCGGGAGGATGTTTGCACCGGGATCTGCGCATTCCGAATATTTGCCCTTAGTTATTTAATTGTCCAAGGGAGATACTTGCACAGGGATTTTCAGTTTTGCCAGGAGGATTATTGCACAGGATTTTTATTTCAAATACAAAAACTCTACTTACGATGTATTCAGAGCAGTCGGCAGTCACTCATTCAAATGCCGGTGCTACAGTACATTTCTCTCCAATTTTAATTGCTACATGAGTAAATGCTTGCAGCTAAAACATAATCCGCTCCCCCAAATCTTCCCATGTTTCAGCAACACTAATCATCATCAGACCAGTGAAGAAAGAAACCATCTGACACTGATTCTCAAGACCCTAGCCTAGGCCAAAACCTAAACAATATACAATTCATTAGATGTAAAAGCTCAAAAACTACAAACTAGATTGCTACAGATCCCCGAATAAAATTTTCACACTAGCAGGTTGTTGTATCATAGTGAAATGTGCAAGGCTCAGATATCTGCCTACCAAATATAGTGATCATAAACTAGGGGTGAAAACAGACAAAGTACAATGCAGCCCAGAGCAGAATGACTGTACAACAACTGTAGCAACAGAGAGAGAGAGAGAAATGTAAAGACATTTTCTGCTCCACTGCCCAAAGTACAGGTTTCAGAGTAGCAGACGTGTTAGTCTGTATCTGCAAAAAGAACAGGAGTACTTGTGGCACCTTAGAGACTAACACATTTATTTGAGCATAAGCTTTCGTGGGCTACAGCCCACTTAATCAGAGGCAACCGATGCAACCCAAGAAATATACAAAATATAAATATAAAAAATAAAGATAAAGATAAAAAATCTTCTAAAAAGTGAAGCGGGGAACTGTGCATCACTCTGGGGGAAAGGAAAAATATATCACGGCCAGCAGATTGGGAATAGTTAATGACAAATGATTATAGGGGCTAAACTCCAAATATGGCTGTGAAGTTGCTTGATGTGCTATAGCTCCCTTTCAGGGAGCCAAGATTTCTGTATTTTTATTTGTTCAGTAACTCTTGTTTATGTGCTTTTATTATGTTTGATTTATTTGTATTCTGTTAGCACCCAGGACACGCTAGCCACTGTCAATGCACATAGGAAGACTCGGTCCTGGACCTGAAGCGTTTATATTCTAAGAGTTATTGTGTTACTTGTCATATAATACAATACTTCAAATGATTTGAGACGCTACAGGACTCTAGATGCTATTGTAATACAAGTAATAACACTCCCCAGAAGGCACTCAATAAAGACACTAGAACTCTCACAATGCCATAGGGATTACTGCTACCAGCAAACTATAGCTTCCACCACATATTGTGGGACAAGAAAAATGTTACACAGGCCTATTCTACTCTCATCCCGTCTGTAAAATTTGCAGGGTGCATATCACACAGGCAGTACCAGAGCATAAGTATATTTACTAAAAAAATAACAGGAGTACTTGTGGCACCTTAAAGACTAACAAATTATTTTAGCATGAGCTTTCGTGAGCTACAGCTCACTTCTTCGGATGCATAGAATGGAACACACAGACAGGAGATATTTATACGTACAGAGAACATGAAAAGGTGGAAGTATGCATAACAACAGGAAAAGTCTAATCAATTGAGATGAGCTATCATCAGCAGGAGGAAAAAAAACTTTTTGAAGTGATAATTAAGATGGCCCATAGAAGGTGTGAGGAGAACTTAAATTATCACTTAAAACATCTTAATTATCACTTCAAAAAGTTTTTTTCCTCCTGCTGATGATAGCTCATCTCAATTGATTAGACTTTTCCTGTTGTTATGCATACTTCCACCTTTTCATGTTCTCTGTACGTATAAATATCTCCTGTCTGTGTGTTCCATTCTATGCATCCGAAGAAGTGAGCTGTAGCTCACGAAAGCTCATGCTAAAATAATTTGTTAGTCTTTAAGGTGCCACAAGTACTCCTGTTCTTTTTGCGGATACAGACTAACACGTCTGCTACTCTGAAACCTGTCAGTATATTTACTGATTGTCACAGTAAAAATATGATGGAAAATTAAAAATAATTTAAACTGTTCCTGTGAGCAAGGGTTATATGAACATGCCCAGTGAAACTGACTATAAATGCATGAAACAGACAAGTCTGGTTTCATTGTTTAAACTGAGAGAAATGCAAAACAGTGTAACATAATTCTTGGGCCCAAGCCTGGAACCTAGTCCCACTGAAGTCAATGAGACTGCTCATGTCAATAATATCTGTAGGATCAGGCTCTTTTGGGAGTATCTTTCCATACAAACTATAGACACTTTGTAAATAATAAAATTTTGTCTTGTCTATATTAAATAATAAAAGCAATAGAAAATATCAACTACAAAATACAGAGGTAAAGGAAAAGAGAACTGTTTTATCATGAGATGGGGAGTTTGCTAGGGAGGGAGATCCAGGAAAGACTACTCCAGATTATAAAAACTAGAATAAATATTATCATTTGTCCTTTGGAAGAAGCTACCAAGAGAAGTGGTGTATTCTCCATCCCCTGATGTCTTTAAATCAAGACTGAATGCCTTTCTGGAATATACGCTTCATGCTTGAATCAAGTACAAGTTATTGGGCTCAGTACAGGGGTGAAATTCTCTGGCTTGTGTTACAAAAGAGGCCAGACTAGATGATCTAATGCTTCTGAACTTAAATAGTATGAGTTATGAAAAATGCTTTCAAATTTTTTGAGTGAGTTAATTGCATGGCAATTTCAACTCTTCTTATTGAGAATTTCACCCTGGTGTTTAAACATCAATTTATAAGCAAGACACCTTTCAACATAACACTATAGGGTAGATTAGATTCAGAGATATTTAGGAAAGATCTGTTTCAGAGCCTCTGAAATCAGTGAAAGCCTCTCATTGACTTCAATGCGCTCTGGATCAGATCTTAAAAACCCAATACAGGTCTCAATTAAGTGGGAGCTGAACTCGGTCCTACATTTTCATTCAGAGGCTTTTTTAATCAACAGGGTGAAATGTATCCCAACTGAAGTCAATGTGAGTTTTGCCATTGACTCAATGGGACCAGGATTTCATATGAGGAATTTTGACTGAGTAAGGACTTCAGGATTGAGCCATTTTTTTTATTTATTTTGACAGTATCTTCATCCCCATAATAAACTAAAAAGTAGCTGCTGTGTTAGTCTGTATCCGCAAAAAGAACAGGAGTACTTGTGGCATCTTAGAGACTAACAAATTTATTTGAGCATAAGCTTTCTCAATGGCATTGCCAGAATCTATGCTAAGGATGGTTTGGGGGTGTGAGATACCATAGAAATACAGTCTGGGATAGAGCTAAACCTGTTATAAGGTTAAGGATTTGTTCTACATAATTATAGCAGCAGCACTATGCAGTTCCTCTTAGCTGTCACTTAGCTAGCCATTTGCACACTCATGAAATCTAGATATAAATCCAAGACCTGATGTTTGCTTCAACCCCTCAATGACCCCTAAAAGACTTTGTCCATTTGGGGGCACTAAGAGTTTGGAGTTAATATTCCTTCAGATCAGAACCTTTGTTCAATTTTCTTTTGTATATGTCCAGCTGTAGACAGCTGGCCTCCTGGTTTGGATAATAAGACTCATCAATAACTGTTGTGCAGTCTGTCTGTGTTTTGTGATTTCCATCTGCCATCTGGACAGACAGCTTCTGCCACCTTTGATGCTAAATTATTTGTCACGGGTTTAACAAAGCATTTGTATCTTAGTGTTGATGAATGCTACTACCAGCCAGTGCCCCATTCCAGCACCATAGCAACACAGAAATCAGATCTACAATTTTACATAAAGGATATTACATTTGATAATATTAACATTAGTACTTGGCTTGGTAATTCTATAGCACTATCCATTTTGAGAATATAAATGAACTTTACAAATATGAATGAATTAAGCCTCCCTACTCCCACTCATCATCAACCACTTGAAGAAGGTATTTAAAACACCAAATCTGTGGCCCCCAAGACTTCACATCTATCACTATGTTGAGCACATGAAACTTCACAGTAACCATAGAGACTGAACTCAGATCCTCAAGGAACACGGGCACCATCACCCCACCAGAGCTAAAGGAGAATCTCTATTAGTCATTAGCTATACGGAGCCTATCACACACAACTGAGCAATTCCATCCACTAGAAGGAAGTGGTGTAAATACACACTAGCCAATTCACAACAATATTATTAAATGGATTAAAAACTGGCTAACTGATAGATCTAAAATGTAACTGTAAATGGGGAATTTTCATTGAGCGGTGTGTTTCCAGTGGGGTCCTGCAGGGGTTGGTTCTTTGCCCTATGCTATTTAACATTTTTATCAATTAATTGGAAAAAAACCCATAAAATTATTACCAATAAAGTTTGCAGATGACACTAAAATGGCGGGAGTGGTAAATAATTAAGAGGACTGGTCACTGATTCAGAGCGATCTATATAGCTTGGTAAACTGGAAGGAAGCAAACAATATGTATACATATGGGAATAAAGAATGTAGGCCATACTTATAGACTAGGAGACTCTATCCTGGGAAGCAATGACTCTGAAAAAGATTTAGAGGTGGTTATGGATAATCAGCTGAACATATGTGCTATCAGGGTGATAAGTTTGCCTTGATGGCCTGTTTTGCTTAGCAATAACACAGCAAGGCCTACTGAAGAAAAAATATAGTAGCTGAAACAGTCAGGCGCTTGCCTGGTTGCTGACTGTATGACCTTGCTAGATAAGACAGTGCTTGCAGAGTCTGGGAAAAATGCTTGCAGACACTTTTTAAAGTAACATGTATTCTTTTTTGTACTAAGCATGAAGTTATCAAGAAGTAACAGTTGTTCTTTGTTTTGTATGCTGGGAACAAATGCTGGGAAGGTACAGTGATGACGCAACGTAAATGATGACGCGATGGAATAGCTAATAAAAAGCAGTTTGAATTTGTGAAGGGGGGGCTGGTTCTGTATGGAGTGAGATGGGCAGTTCTCTGTTGTGTGGCATGCTACAATAAAGAACTTGATAGTTTGATTCTTGCTGGTCGTTGCCTGTCTCTTTGCAGTCGGACAACGAAACCTGAGCCGTCTAGGATAAGAGAGATCCCCGACAAGGGTGATACTGTGGGCTGCAAGAGCTAATGCAATCTTGGGATGCATAAACAGAGGAATCTCAAGTGGGAGTAGAGAGGTTATTTTACCTCTATATTTGGCAATGGTGTGACAACTGCTGGAATCCTGTGTTCAGTATTGGTACCTTCAATACAAGCAGGATGTTAATAAATTGGAGAGGGTTCAGAGAAGAGCTAAGAAAATGATTAAAGGATTAGAAAACATGCCATATAGTGATAGACTGAAAAAGCTCAATCTATTTATCTTAGCAAAGATAAGGTTAAGGGGTGACGATTACAATCTATAACCATATACATGGGGAACAAATATTTAAAAATGGGCTCATCAGTCTAGCAGGGAAAGGTATAATGTGATCCAATGGCTGGAAGTTGAAGCTGGAGCATAGAATCCACATACCTTGAATCCCAGAGTCCTGTAACCTAACCACTAGATAAATACCTATTTTCATGATGAGAATTAATATTTAATTAATTATTCATTAGTTTAGCAAGATTAATAAACCTTGATAGAGAGCAATGGGGATACATATTTGCATGCACACAGAGATAGGTATATATAGTAGTGCACTGGGTTATTTACATGAGAGTATTTAGCTGTGTATTAGGGTACTTAATTGGCCACACAAGGATATTTGCACAGGAGTATTTAGTTGGGGGCAGACTGGGGCAAGGGCACGTGATATTTGGGCAGTTTAATCACATGTGGGAGTAGTTGCACTGAAGCAAGGAGCTCTTTAGTTGCATGCAAAGGCGTGTGCATGGATTGGCGGTATTTAATCATTCACTGACTGGGGCATTTGCACAGGGTCTTTAGTGGTATACAAAGGTGTTTGCACATGGACGTTTTGCACAAGGTGTTTTAGGACTATAACAGTGTTTAAAAGGGGACTGGATAAATTCATGGTGGCTAAGTCCATAAATGGCTATTAGCCAGGATGGGTAAGAATGGTGTCCCTAGCCTCTGTTTGTCAGAGGATGGAGATGGATGGCAGGAGAGAGATCACTTGATCATTGCCTGTTAGGTTCACTCCCTCAGGGGCACCTGGCATTGGCCACTGTCGGTAGACAGATACTGGGCTAGATGGACCTTTGGTCTGACCCAGTACGGCCTTTCTTATGTTCTTATGGACGCCTTGTGAAGTCACTAGCCTCCTTTGTGCTGGACATTCTCCTCCTGACCTGTAGGGGGCATACTGAGGCTGAGACTACAGGCCTTTCCCGGAGGAAGCTTGACCTCATAATTGACCCCTCTTTTACGCATGCGCAGACACCCACCAACGAATATTGAATGCGCACGCGCCTGTTCCCGTCTAATCGCGCGAGCGCCAGCCAGCCACAACACTGGCTGCTGGGTCGGCCGGAGAGGATGTTACCGCGCGTGCGCAGAGTGGGCGGCCGTTGTCTCAGTCAGGGAGGGGAGGCGGCAGCGGCGGCTCCTCTCAGTTCGGCCATGAACGGCTTCCGTGTCGGGGCGACCCCCTTGGGCTTCTCCGCGGCGGCTGCCCGGAGCGGCAGCAGCGAGAGCCTGGAGAAGATCGACATGTCGCTGGGTGAGGAGAGCCGCGGGCCGCCCTCACCACCTGTGGGTCTCGCGGGCCGTGCGGCGAGGGCGGGGGAGGGGGCGCGGACCGGACCGGACCGGACAGTGTGTGACTGGGAGGGAGGGCACGGACCCCACCACTGCCGGGGCGGGGAGGCGAGGCGCCCTGGGCCTGACTAGCTTGGTGAGCGGGTCCAGCGCGGGTTGGGCCTCGTCTCCCGAGGCCCTGCCGACTGCATGGAAGGGGGCGGCCCCCGAGACCACTCCCCCCCCTCCCCGGCCTGCCCCTCCCTGGGGGGGTGGGGAGCCGGGGGCCTGGCACGCGTTGCGGCCCAGTGGGCCTCAGGTAGGACCCATTGAACAGCGGCTAGGGGAGCTGGGGGGCCGCTCAGGCCCATTGCCTCAAGTGGGAGGGGGACCAGCCTCCCCGAGGGAGGAAGGCAGGCCTGGTCCGGCATGCCCTGCGAAGGAAAATATTCAGGGAGGGGGACTAGGCCCAGCACAGTGAGTCAGGCTTGGGCCCCCTTTGTTGTTGTAGTGGAAAAAAAGTGAGGCCTTTATATAACAACGAAAAGTTGCTGTTTGGATCTCTCACCTTAGCTCTGGCCAGCCTGGTCTATACTAGGTGCTTGACCCATTGGCAGAGCCTCAGAAATACAGGTGGACTCACCATTGAAGTGGTCAGGGTATTTAGGCTTTAGCAAATTGGGCTTTTTTCTTCTTAAGGCAAACAGCTGAGTTTAAACACTCTGCCTAAAAGAATTCATGTATCTTCTCAATTCAGTTTTACTTTGAATCAGTGATGTCTTAATCCTGTTAGTTATCCTAACATCAAGTTTCCAAAAATTCTGGGGAGAACAAGATCTGACCTTTTTTTTTTTTTAATGTAAAAGAGATTTTCTTGGGGGACGGACTTCATTTTGCCTTTATAAAGATGCAAACAACTTCTTTGCGGGTCACCTTAAAATGTGAGGGTGGCTACAACTTGCCCATTTTTATTGCATATCAAATGGGCTTTGCCAAGTGACTAACACAGTCCTTCATTTGGATGAAACCTGTAAAACACTGGCTCAGGGCTCCCTTAAAGGTAGGAATGTGGGAGGATAAGGGGTTGGCTTTTGTATATAGTGTATGAGTGGCTAGGGAAGATACTTATTTTGGTTGCCTAGTTTGTTTCATTCTGGTCTCACTTTAACGTTTTCTCTTTGCATCCATTTTTTATCTAGTAATGATTTACTATGGGTGTGTCAATAGCAATACTTTACAGAGAACTGCTAATGTGTCGTCATGGGGTGACACCTCGTTTGGAAATTATTCTCCTCATATTTTCTCTAATCTCATGTTTAGTTTGTTACTGGGGTAATTTACATGAAAACAGAATCATCCATTCCTATTGTCCCTCAGCTAAAGGCATGTAATCTGTCGTAGGGTTGGCAGGATCATGGATTCTATGAAATCCCACATTTGTCATGGTGTCAGAAAAGTTGTTGACAAATGTCTCATGTCGGTATAACTACATCCCTCGGGGTGTGGAGCGACGTAGTTATACTGACCTAACCCTGGTGTAGACAAGGCTTCTTCTGTTGACATAGCTACTGCCTCTTGGGGAGGTGGAGTACCACAAATGGGCGAAGCTCTCCAATTGGCATAGCCAGCATCTTCACTAACAGCTAGAGCGGTGCAGCTGCACCACTGCAGCGTTGTAAGTATAGACAAGGCTTGAGTTCATGATTTTTGATGAAGAGCTCTATGGAGCTCAAAAGCTTGAGTCTTGGACCAATTTCAGTTGGTGAAATAAAATATATTATTTCATCCGCTTAGTCTCTGTGTTTTCAAAGGTATTCTTGAGTTGTCAGTTGGTCTGCAGTCTAATATGTTGGTTTTTTTAACCTTGAATGTTCTAAAGTGATGTGGGAGGTGGGTCATCTGCTTTAAAATGTGTTTTAAAATGGAGTAAATAAATGTTTGGAAGCTTAAAATTCCAGTGCTAACTTGGCTGCTTTGTATGAATGTCATAGTACTTTCTATTTTTTCTGATTAAATATGTGCTTACAATATTTAATATTATAACATATGTAGCATAAAATATATATAGACCAAGCAGTATTATAGAAGTAATATTTCTAGAACATAGTTTGGTATTTTCTGACTTTGTATGATTGATTATGCTATGTTCCCAGACACTTAATTTGAAACAAATTTTTTTTGAGAAGCAGATTCTTCTGGTTCCTCCATACAGTTAACCCAAAAATGTTATGCTTGACCTATTTCCTGCTATTAAAATTATCTACAAAACTTGGTTTACTTTAATAGCTGCCGCAAAAAAAAAAAGGGAAAAGTGTAGATTTCTTATATCTTTGCTGAATACAGCAGTGCCACTTGATTGTAATACTAACCTACCAATGTCAAAGAATTGTACAATGCAGAAAAACTGGTGCCACTCACTGGGCGCTACTAACTGCTGACTCTCTTTACTGGATAGCTTAATTTTCATTATTGGTCTTGGAGAACCTAATGCAAGAGAAATACTGGAAAGAATGATGAGTTGCAAGTGACATCCCCACCAATAAATCTGAAGAACTGAATAAGTAGCCCTGGCTCCATTTTACTCTCCAATTGAGTTATTCCTAAAAGACTGACTCTGGGAGTTTGCCTGAGTAAGGGCTATAGGGCTTAATTCAAAGCAACTAAGATTTTATCACTACTTAAAATACTTAAGTCTAAAGTGTATCATAAACCTTTATTTTTGCAGATGATATAATTAAATTGAATAAGAAAGAAGAAAGAAAGCAGTACTCCCCCAAAATGAACAGAAGGCTTCAACAGAATGGAACTCGACAGTTCAGGATGAGGGGGACCAGGTGGGGAATCCAACAGCAGACAGGTATGTGCTTTATAAAAATGTAACACAGTTCTCATAATTACTATAAGGTGAAATGTCACCTACTAAGTAAAGCCATGTAGCACCTCTTTTTGTACTTTATGAAAAAGTATGGGTTGACTTAATAGTTCACTCAGTCTGTTCCAAATGCTGTCATGTGTGGGGTTTAAATTTATAATTCAACTCTAGTTTGTGAGCCTCTTAAATAAGTTTTCTGTGTGCTAGTGCTTCCATGTGGGCTCAGTGTTTGGATTTCCATGGACAACAGGAGCTGTGGCTGTATCACACTCGTTCCATGAGTTGGGGAGTCTTGCTCTTTGTTCAGCTTTCTCTTGGAAGTTGTATTGACAGTATATTGTGAACTACATCCCTCTAGCCCTCTTCTGAGGAGTGGGAGAGAGGGATATCACAATGGTCAGGGTTAGTAGGTGGAGAAACCCAGAGTCCTTGCCAGTTCCTAAACCTTTCTGTAAACCAGAACCAAACTGGTACATTCATTAAGTTGTATCTGCCTATCAGGCCTTTCACAAAGGCAACTGCTATCTACATATCTTGCATTTCAGTACCCTACTTGAGTCTGTGACACTGCCTCTATGCAGCAAGCCTGCAGAGTAAGACTTAATTAAATCTGAGTTCTTTACTCTCCAGAATGCACAAAATGATGGAGCAGAGTGCTTGAGTGAGAAGCTGCTCCAGCTACATCCTTTGTGAACAAAGATCTTGCCATATTTCACTTTGCAGGCCTATAGTGTTACAGTGCAGTGGAGTTTTAGGGAAAGAGGGCAGTGAAGAGGAGGTAAGGTGTACAATTTAAAAAATTAAGTCAACATTGCTATCTAATGTTGTTTAAGATTTCATTTATAATGATGAATGTTTCCAGTAGACTGTATTCAGATGCTTCTGAGGCACCACCTAAATTCTAGGTGGTTAACTAGACATGTGGCTGTGACACTGGTGGTTTGAAAGGTAACTATTTGTACCTTCTTAGCATTGTGGATAATAGACAGTTAATTTTGTATAGCTTCCAATTCTGATGAAATAATAAGCTTATGATTGATGCACTAAAGTGAATTATGAGGCATTTAAAAATTCCACTTCTGCATTATTTCATTTTGTAGCAAGTCGTTTAACTTAAGCTTGCAGCTGTCTCTTAGTGGACTTTTAGTAAGAAACAAAAGGAGACAATTGCTAATACAAACATGGGAAACAAGTGTTGGATGAAAGTTTATATGCATCGGAGTGTTTGATTTGTTACTCAAGTATGTATAGCAGTGGTCCCCAATCTTTTTGTCTGGCGGGCGCTAGATGAAGGACCACTGCGGCGGCGGCGATGCCTCTTAATGACGCCGCTTGCCGTCGATAAGCAGCATCATGGAGAGGCGTCCCCGCCGAAATTTGGGGGCGATGCCTCTCAATGAAGTCACTTTTCGACGGCAAGCGGCGTCATCGAGAGGCGTCCCTGCTGAAATGCCACTGAAATTCGGCGGCATTTCGGCGGGTGCTCTCCCGGGGTCCAGTACGCGGGTGCATTAGGGGACATCTGATGTATAGTGTGTGAGTAATGGGTTATGTGTTTTAGTCCCAAAACATAGGCTTTGTATGAAAACCAAACCTAACTCATAAAATTGATTAGTTTAAAATAAATTTGTTTGGAAATCTTTAAAAATGCACCTCTAATATTTGGGCTACAAACACAGCAGAATAAAGTGCATGAGAAGGAATAAGTGTCTTTGACTGGAAATTGATCATAAATATACTAGCCTCCTTTCACTGTCCAAGCCATGCCAAATGAAAAAGTCCAATCTGCATTAATATATGTCATTTAAGATACTTGTAATATTTTCTGTTCTAATTTTCATTTTCAAATGGAAAATTAGAACTGAAAATATGAAAATATTACAAGTATCTTAAGTGACATTTATTAATGCAGATTGGACTTTTAAATACAATTATGTTGACAGTCCCCTAGTCTCTTGGAACTGCTCTCTCTGGCTTGTATTCATTATTGCAAGAGCTGGCTTAAAAACAGGAAACGTGTCACAACTTTTTTCAGATTTTAAATCACCCCCCTGCCAACTGTTCTTTCCTGCACAACTAGACAAGATCGCCTCTAGTGGGAAATGAGCCTTATTCATTTCACTTGGATGCTTTTTCAGGTTCTGAACAGTTCTTCTCCAAAGCATATCAACAGCTACTCATTGTTCAGGCATTGCTGCACTGTTGCAATTCACTGATCTTGTTTGGGGGTCTTTATTCCCAGAATATTAAATATTATCTCTCTGCCTTGATAGAGCCATAATTGTTTTTAATTCATCTTTATTGACACTGTTAAACTGAACCAAGAGCACCACTGTCCCATCGTGGGGTCTGAGTGCACCCCCACAGATGTCAGGCCTTGATCCTATCTCTCCTTGGGTGGAATTTTGCAATTCTCCCGCTCTTAGATTAGGATCTGGGTTACAGTCCCTGGATACCAACCAAGACTACTTCAGTGGATCCAAATTTGGGAGCGTGGGACAACGGCTGATCAAAGTGTCTCACAAACAACGTCTTCAAAACAATGCATTTATTCTTTCACCCAAAGGTACAAAGTGCACAGGGCTGCAATACAAAACAAGAGTCCTACACACATTTCCTTAAACTTAATCTCTCTATCCAGAACTCGGGCTTATTCCCCTCCCGAATTGGGAGAAACATGCTTCCTGCTTACATTATATTGTTTCTGTCTGTGAATGAGTCTTCCCAGCCTGTTAGCTTTTTCCACTGACACACTCTGGCCATTGACTGAACTGTTTGTCTATCTTTCAGCTTCTATAAGGGTTTAGTTTACCCTTTGATGCTAGACTCTTATTTGTCTCATTGTTTTACTTTTCTTGATTGGTTCTTTAACAGCCTTTTTACAGCCTCCTTTGATTTAACTCTGTGCATTCAGACAGCAGCAATACAAAATTGAACAGTGAAATCAAATCACTATATAATATATATATATATACACACACACACAAAAATTAGACATTCTCATTTGTCACATCTGGTTCTTGAGTATTTCTCATGGCCCAGGTCCTTTGAAACCAAAATAGGAGCCTACTGACTAAAGATTTTTTTTACTGTGAATTCCTTAGTAACTTGAATCTAATTCCTTTTTTGCTATGCTCTGCTGCTGCTTCTGTGGGCCTTTATTATACCTTTTTTACCCCTAATTCAGGTATTTCACACATTTGTAAAAGTTAATATGGATGTGTTCCCCCACATGTCTGTTCCAGGCCTCAGAGGTTGTTTTTTACTAGGGTAGCCTGGATCAAATGTGTAAGGATTGTTCACTGTGTACCTTACAAATGTGTTTAAGTATCTTGAATTAGAGCTAGGTGTGGGGGGGAAATATAGTGAATAAAAGCCTCATATTGAATATCGGCACTTGACAATTTCATATCAGGTGATGTACTTAATGCATCAGGCAAAATTCATCCCCAATGCTGCATCAGATGCAATAATCAACAATATAATAATTAGTGCTCAAATTGAAAATGATTGTGAAAGCAAGTTTTGAAATGAATAGGGCAGTTCATACATCCCAGAGCTGCTATTTCAAGCTAGCAGACTAAGAAGAGCTGCTGCATTGATTATACTCATTTCACTTTTTCAAAGTGATCTTCACAACCAAGAGGACTGGAAACTTTAAATGAAATGTTAGGTTCTGAAGCATAATTCTGAGGCAAGGGGTGGATTCCGCAGTAAACTGGAACTGTGGAATCATGGAATACATAGAACCTGGTGCGTGATGCTGCAGCAGATCCTTTGCTATATATGGGCAGCAGAAATGAGCTTCTGGAGGTCATTTAATGTGCTGTCAAGCTTCTTCAGAAGGACATCAGGGAGGGAGGAGTTAGAGATTGGGAGGGTGAGGTAGTAAGAAAAAGTTAGTGGAAGACGGTCTAAAAAATCTTCACCCATTTTTTTTTTGCTTTCCATACCACTTCCAATAGGGAGGAAGTCACTTTGAGATGATCCTCCATGCCCTGGTCAGATGTAACTACTTTAAGCGCTGCTGACCTAGAATGAAGGGCTCTACCTCTGTTTTCTACTGTCCAGTCTATTATACACTGAAATCTCTGTCCTTGAACATGTTTATAACAGGGTGTGTGTTCCCCTTCAAAACGGAGCAAACACATGATTTGTTTATTACTGTAGAAGGGAGACCAACTTGTGTTCTCAAATCCTATTAGTCTTGGTCTTTGCAGGGTGTAATGCTATTTAGGAATATGATTAAATTGTGGTTTTGTCTCACTTATAGCACAAAACCAAATTGTTAGAATCCTGCCTGTGGAGTCCCCTGTTGCAGCTGGGCCCTCCAGGATGGTGGATGTTGACAGTGTAGACCGCACCTGAGTATAATTCCTGTTTTATAAGCTGAGACTTTCCAAACTCTTGTTGCTTGCTGTATGATCAGAAAGTAGAAATAAAATATGCCATTTTGTGCTGTTCGGCTATGGTCTGATATAGTTATCTTCTTTGTTTAAGGCCAACGTTGAACTGACTTATGTGATGTAGCAGCAGCAGCAGCATCTGCAACGAGGCCAATAACTTTTGCTTTAAAACAGAGGTTCCCCAACTCTCTTGTTGTGTCCCCTTCAGAGATTCATGTCTCCCTCTTTTTAAGTAATGGTACCATAGGGGGTGGGGAGTACTCGCCATGTGGCAATTGAGGAAGCCTTCCACTCTCTACAGCGGTCAGGTAGCCTCGGCTGCCAGGACCTGGCTCCCTATCTGAAGGGCTGGTGTCAGGAGGGGAACAGAAGGCTACAGCCTATGAGTACTTCCCATCCCTCCACCAGACTCCATACCCTACTGCCTCTGGCCCTGCAGCATGGCCCTGTCTTCTTCCCCTTCACAGACTCTGGGCTTGGCTACACTTGCAGATGTGCAGCGCTGGGAGTTACAGCTGTGTTCGTACAGCTGTGTAGGGAAAGCGCTGGTGTGTGGCCACACTCACAGCTACCAGCGCTGCAGTGTGGCTGCATTTGCAGCGCTGTTGGGAGTGGTGCATTATGGGCAGCTATCCCAGTGTTCAAGTGGCAGCAACGTGCTTTTCAAAAGAGGGGGGTGGGGTGGAGTGTGACAGGGAGAGAGAGAGTGGATTTTTGGAGCCGACACTTCAGCTCCCTGCCTTGCAAAATCTGAATTTCCTCGACCCCTCATTTACTCTTAACTGCAAATAGCCTGCAGACCAGATAAGCAGCTGCTCCAACGGACTCCCTTTCTCCCCCTCCCCCCCCCTTTCTCTCCTCAAGCAAACACTCATCCCCCTGCCTGCCTCATTCACAGCAAGGTAGTGGGTTATCTCAATTGATTGTTCACAGTCAGTTACAGATTGATCACAGCAAACAAGAGCTGTGTTTGTTTTTTAGATAAGCAGCTCCCTGAGCCCCGAGTTCACAACAAAACAAAGAGAGGCATCATAACAAAACAAAGAGTAATTTAGTTAAAAGCATTCTGGGATATCTCCTAATATCCTGGAGGCCAATAACAGCGCTGGTGTGTGGCCACACTTGACGAGCATTGCTGCATCACCAGTGCTGCACTCGTTATACCCCAAGCAGACCAGGTGTACAGCCAGCGCTGCAGCCAGGGAGTTGCAGCGCTGGATGTGCCTTGCAGGTGTGGACAGTTACTAAGTTGCAGCGCTGTAAAGCCTCCACCAGCGCTGCAACTCTCCAGTGTAGCCAAGCCCTCTGTCAGTCAGGGGACATGGATGGGGCTCTGTGCCCTGAGGCTGTGCTGAGGGCTGGGGCCAGCAGGGGGCTCTGTCTGGCAGGGAAGAGCAGTACTCCCAGGGTGCAGCCTGCAGCCCCCCACTCAGAGTCTGTGTCTGCCTCTCCAGAAGAGGAGGGTGACTGCACTTTGTGGCTGCAGCAGTGCGGGAGCAAGATGGGCAGGGAGCCTGATCCTGACGAGACAATCTTCATAGAACCCCACCCACTTCCTCTGCTGGGCAGAGTCCCCTGCTGACCCTAGCAGTTCAACATGGCCCTATCAGGTCCTCATGCCCCCCGATAACCTTGTTGCACCCCCTTAGGGCAGCATGCCCCATGCTTGGAAAACGTCTGTTTCTCAGCTTACATTGTAACTGTGCAGCTAGCTGTCACTGAATATCATGTGCCCAAGGCTATAGGCTATGGTGTCTTTCTGAAACAGTTCAGTAGTGCTGCTTTTTTCCACTGTAGGTTTCGGTAAGAACCGTTTGGGACGCAGAAGGAGGGTAACAGGGAAGAAGCGGCCCTATGGAGTTATAACTGGCTTGGCAGCGAGGAAAGTACTAGGTTCACGTGGAGGGATTAGTCCTCTGAACAGACAACCACTTAGCGAGAAGGTAGGAATACAATTTTTGTACCTTGTATAACTGTCCGTGCTTGGCAATGGGAGAGTTATTCCTAAAGTAAGAAGTGAATAATTAGTGCGACAAGCATACTATAAAAGATTCAGACTGACTAGTTTTTAAAAAATCTAAATATATTTATAGTATAATGGTAACACAAGTATCTGGTAAAACACATCTGCGTTAAAATAAGTATTGCAGACTTTGTCATAACTTGTCCAAGACCAGTTCTTTGAAAGATTTACTGGTCCTGAATGCATTTATACTGTTACAACAATGTTTCTAGCCCTTAACATTACATTAAAATAGCCTAACTGTGAATACTGTCTAGCATTTCCCTCACCCTACTCCAGATCTGACTTGAGTTTAGAGTGATAATCGCAAACACTTAAAGCCAGAATATAATGCTTCATACTATATGAAGTGAAGGCATTTTTGAATAATCCTATCTGAAGTGATTAAAATCCTAGAACAAGTACAGGTGGGGGGGTAACAAAAGTAATCAGAATGTGACTCTTAACCTCTGCTTACTTGTGATGTGAAAAAGTTAAGAGTAGAAAAACACTGCCATATGAAACCTGAGATTCTCTCTACAATGGCATCTAGAACTTGTACCTAGTTCTGGTAGTCTAGGAGTTAGCGGACTCTAAATCTGTTACTGATTTGCTTGGTCTAGCAGAAATAGTCTGGCACAAGTCCAGAACAGAATATACCCAGTCTTAAACAAATGTAGAAGGATTTTTTTTTTTTTAAACTTAAAAGCAAGGTTCTAATTTTGAGTTGACTTAGGCCAGGCGGTGTGCTCGTCTCATGTGGCAAGTATATTAGAATATGGAATTCATCAAAATTGTGGAAGTGATTCTTGACATCACAGTGGACTGTTATGTTCTTAAGGATTCAGGCAGGAGGAGCAGCAAGCTAATTATAAGAGGAAGGGAAGTGTTTTACACATGGAGAATCAACAGTAAGGAAAATGTGGTTGAATTGATTTGACATCTTCTAACAAAGTTTGCTGAAACCATGGTGACTCTTTAAGGATCCTAGAATTGCTTGTATTGTATATTTTCAGAGGTATACAAGTTATGCTTAAGTATATTCTCCGAATTGCAACTTGTAACAAGGTCTTGGACAGATGGTAAAATTTAGATTATAATGACTACTTTTTTGGTGGGGGGGCTTGGACGAAGTGAATAATTAATTTGATAACAAAGAGGTAAATCTCTTGATGGATAGATTTATACCATCAGCTTAAGTGAAGTAATCCATGAGACATTTAGATCGGTGGATTTCAGAGTTTGGGTCTCAGAATGTAAGGCACTGGGTCACCTTGCTCAGCACCCAGGGACCCTGGAAGCAGCCAGCTCCAGGTCTGGCTTGTAGTTACGGGGGCCACAGGCCTCCATGTGCTGCCCCCGCCCCAAGTACCGGCTCCATGCTTCTGGCCAATGGGAGCTGGGCGGGCAGTGCCTGCAGGCAAGAGCCACGCGGAGCCAGTTGTGCGCCTCCACCTAGGAGCCGGACCCGCCGCTGGCCGCTTCTGGGGTGCAGCGCGGTCCGGGGTGCCGGGATAGGTGGGAAGCCTACTTCTGCACCCTGGCTGCGCTGCTGACCAGAGCCAACAGAGGTAACCCCACATCCCAATCCCCTGCCCCAACCCTGAGCACCCCCTGAAACCTGGAGCCCATTCCTGCACCCCAACCCCAGAGCCCACACCCCCAGACCAGAGCCCTGACTCCCTCCTGTACCTCAATCTCCTGCCCCAGCCCAGAGACCCCTCCCACACCCTGAATCCGTCATTCTTGGCCCCACTCTGCAGCCCTCACCCCTACACCCCAACCACCTGTCCCAACCCTGAGCCCCCTCCTATACCCCAAACCCCTCATTCCCAGCTCTGTTGGGTCGCAGGCATCAACAATTTTCTTCAACTGGGTCATCAGAAAAAAGTTTGAAAACCACTGATTTAGATTGATTAACTTTGAATGAGTTATGACAGGCCACCATTACTTGGATATTTAATTCTTTTTTATTTTTAAAGAACACACAGCGAAACTACCCAGTTTTGAAAAGGAAAATGACCCTTCAGAGGCCATTTGAATTGCAGAGAAAACAAATGCCAGCTCTCAGGAGGCCTGTCCCATTAAACAGGAGGTGAGATTTCTAACTGCTGTTTCGAGATGCCTTTTCCAGCTCATCCCTTCGATAGTGTTGAGGAGTTCTGTTTCTGGCAGTGCTGACTTGGGATCAAGAGAGCTAAGACTGGCAGCAGTAGTAGGATAAAATCTTGTACAGTTAGTAGCCCTCATGCAATACCCTGATTTGTGTGCCCTGATGATGAGATCAGTTGTTTCCTGGAACTGTTAGGAAGCAGCTTTCTTCACTTACACCTGCTATTTTCCTCCATTTAACACAAATAAAATATGTAGCTCGAGTGTTCCAGATCTATAAAAATGGTTAATATATGGAATCTTAAGTTCAGGTAACTATAAAAGTGACAATTCTTATTTAAGTAACTTCGCTCTCATTGTAAGACACTTTACAGGATCTATTACCATTTTCAGTTTCATGAAAACTATAATGTGCTTTGTTTGCTCCGAAATTATTCCAATGTACTGTGTTAAACTGCAGATGCTTCCATTTTAAAAACAGTTTACTGCACAAGGCAATGTTATGCACATTAAATATTAAACCTTGCCCCGTAGCTACTGGTGCGAATGCCATTAATTGTCTGGATCACTTAAGAATGGCCATACTGGGTCAGAGTAATGATCTGTCTAGCCCAGTACCCTGTCTTCTGACAGTGGACAGTGCCAGAGACTTTAGAGGGAATGAACAGAAGAGGGCAATTGAGTGATTCATCCCTCGTTGTTCAGTCCCAGCTCCTGGCAGTCAGAGGTTTGGGGATACCTGGAACACTTAATTTTTCACCTTTTGAATACTATGTTTAAAATTGTAGACTTTCCATTAAGACTAGGGCATTCTAATGTAAAGGCTGCGGGAGAGTGAGTAACTTGCAGCGTAAAGTGTATGTTGTGTAGTCTCACTCTGTCGTGAGCCAAATGACTTGGGGGTTTGTCCGGCCAACTCTTGTATGTGGACAGGGATCCTCTGGTTTCGGCCAAAATAAACCAGGCACTTCTATTGTCCTGTTCAAGTGGAAATGCTAAATATGTGGACTAGTGCAGTCATGAGATGCATAAGGCTAAATTTTTTTTTTTTTAGGGTAGAATATTTCTCCGACTATCTATTTCTAGCCAAATATTGACAGTAGCACACGCTTCATTAGAGTGTTGGGCTGGTTCCACCTAAGGAAATCAAGCTAACCTTTGTTCATCAGTTGATTTCTCCCTCCTCCCCCTTTCCATATTGCCCCATTTTGTTCAGGAGTACATAATTTAGTAGATGTTCTTGGAGGTCTCCAGATTTCCATCATTAAAAAACCAGAATCTGCTACTCTCTTTTAAAATGGTTTTGGCAATTAGACCATAAAAACTTAGTTAAACAACTTTAACAATTTTATTATCGTTCGTGTCTCACTTAAAAATAGGCAGTTTTTCTCCTATAGAGGGCACAGCTGGTACACTAATCTCTCAATGAACACCATTTAAACAGGACACGTTGCAGAGACGCACAAGGCCTGAGAGCTAGGAATTCTTGATTCGATACCAGTTTAGACAGACTCGTTCTATAGCTGAGCCTAGGATCAAAGGAAATCCCAAACCGTGAGGGTAGACAGCCAGCTCCTTACTTTGGTCACAGCATCGAAACCAGGGTGTGTTAGCTCTCCCATGTGGAGCAGAGTGGGACCCAGGGTTGGTCCCTGCCCATCTCCACGTGGGAGTGATAACTCCTCCTCATTTTGATGCTGTGACCAAAGCAGCAAGCTTGCTGTCTACCTGCTAATAGTCTACGGGGTGCATTCGCCAACCATCCTTCCTACCTTGTTGTCACAGACTCACAGGACCCATGCTCTGTTGGCTGCATACGGTCCCTGGGAGGAACCTCCTTCGGTGTGACAGCCCTCCTCGGGGGTCACATTCTCGGGGGATAAGCCCTAGGCACCGCCTCCTCCTGGAACCACACCTCTGAGCCTTCAGCACACCCATCTCTTTCTGCGAGCCCCCCTCAGAGAGTCCACTCACTTTGGACCTCCTGGGGAGCCTCTGTGCCTAGAGGGAGCAATGCAACCCTGGGAGAAGTGGGGGGTGGGGTAGGGGGGAAAGCCACTTGTCAGCAGAGGAAAAACTGACACTTGGATTGACAGAGACAAGGGATTATGTGGCTTTGAGCAGAACAGATGGGCTCTCCCAAATCAACTCAGAGAGATGGAGATAAGCTGGACCGCCCTGAGCTATGAATAGAGAGGTTAAGCTTAGGTAAGGAGGCATGCATGTAGGACTTTCATTGTTCACCCATTTTCCTAAATACCTTTTGAGGAATGAATAAATAATGTTTTGTTTTGAAGACACTTTCTGTGCTCATGCAAAATATACTGTCAGAGGTTTCCTGAAGAGAGAAACTTACAGGTGTCAAACCTAAGTTACCCCTGTGTCATTAACATGGTTGGGAACAAGGAGGGCTGTAGCCCAGAGACTCAGTCTGAGTGTGGTTGGACTGGGTGCTTCCACCCAAAATGAGGTGCAGGAAGCCAGGCCTATCACCTAAAGGATGCACCTGAGAGACTAAAAAGTGGTCTAAGGTCTAGTTTCCCTGTAGCCGTGACAACTCCATGTGTTTAAAAGAAAAATGTGGATTTAATAAACCCACTCTACCCTCATTTAAATATTTAGTTGGGACCAACAAAGTTGAAAGGCTCAGTTTCTAAATGTGACTTGTCTTAGTGATGCATTGGGGAATATGAGACGTTTGCTTCTTGACTCCATTATCCCCAGTCTTGTTCTATTTTTCTCTAAAAATTGGCTGGCCATAGAAGTTTTTGATAATGATATTGGTCTTATTTTGTAAAATGTTACAGGAGTAATATACCATCCACTTTTGCCAGAATTGGAAATAAACTAAACCAGCAGAAAGACATGCGTCAAGCAACTTTCCTCTTCAGGAGGGGTCTGAAGGTACAATAAAAATTTTCTTAAATAAAATAAATACTGTGCACTAGACTCTAAAATGAATGTTATTTTCTTCGTCAGTCCCACATTTGATGAATCAGACTGTCTAGATCAACTCTGAATAAACTCACTTGACGTGTTTTCTTTGATCTCTGAAAAGACAACACTTCAAGTGGCCTTGGGACCATATACTTACCATTCCAGGAAAAACCTGGTCCTATCTTGAGTTAAATATTTCTTGTAGAGCAATATGTGAGTGTTTTTGTACCCCAAAAACAGCTGAATCATTCTGAGGTGTATGGAATTGGGGTGCATATTTCAGGATAGTGGCAAGCTTGTGCAGCTTCTTCTTGAAGGTGAATTGTTTAAAACTAGGTATGGGTTTTTAAAGTTGCCTTTAGTTGAAGGATGGAAAGCAATAAGCTTCAGAATTGCATGATTGGTTTAGCCTTAAACCATAAATGGTTATACAGATTGATATAGATTTTTATGGTTAAACCATAAATCAGCCTCAAAGTAAGTCAAATAACTAAGAATGTAAAGAGAAATGGTTTTTAATTTTTTTTCCTTTGTATGTTTGAGCCCTAACTGCAACTGCCACTGCATGAGTAGGCACGAGCGCCACTTATTTCAGTGGGGTTCTGCACAGATACAGGGGTCAATCCATGTGGAGTCACTTGCTTTAGTGAGGATTTTTCAGACTACCAGAGGGGAGATTAAAAAACAATCAGAATGTGATAAAACTGCAAATTGGTAGGGGGATTCAGTGGCATTAGATACAGAAACTCTTATAGTAAGTTTTTTTTTTTTTCACCACATCCCAGTTTGTGACTCTCTCTCCTCTATTCCAACCCTGGGTGTGGGTAAGCTTCCACCCTGTCTGGTTCTTATCACTCTGGATGGAATCTCTCTTGCCTATTGGGTTACATTTTTTTGGTAAATTTCTTTATTTTAATCCCTTTATAAAAATTGCCTATGCTCTAAGGGAACATGAGTTTCTGGGGCCTAAGGTGACCATCCACGGTTGAACAGCACTAAAGTTATAGGTCTGTTTTGGTATATATCTTATGGATGTGTTCATAGATTCTTGTTCATGTTTTAAAACCTCACACTGCAAGATCAGGAAGTGTAACAGTATTCAAATCCTGTACCCATCTTTCTGTGTTTTCAGGTGCAGGCACAAGTACAGCCAGTAGAAGAACTTCTGGATAATCAGGCAGCAAAGAGAACTCGCCAGTAAGTGTCATATTTCAGCTGAAGAGCTACAGTTAAGGCATTATCCATTTAAACTGCTTTGCTTTAGTCCTGCCGTATCCAGAGTACTCTAACTTGTGGCGACTGGAACCTTTTCTTGTGGGCTTCTGAGTTGAGTAGTGACATGAATTTGGATGATGTACTATGTGTTTGGTGGGAAACAGTGTTCATCCCTTTCTCCCTCCTTCCTGCCTGCTTTTACAGCAGCTCTTAGTTTAACTGGAAGGATCGCTTGCACAAGATGCTTCCAGGAATTAGGGATCTGTTGCCAATTTCAGAGCTACTAAGTAAGCTCTGCGCCCAAGGCTCTATATAGGACATTAGTTTCTCCCCTTCTGTCGATGTAGCAGCTACTATACCTAACTTATAAATCCAGAGCCTGTAAAACAGTTTAAAATCAGTGAGACAGGCCATTTTCCAGGCTTACATGTGAAAAGGAAGATAAGTTAGGCATGTCTATGAGGAAAGAAGGAATCTCCACTTCCCAGGCTCTTCATGGATAAGCAAAAGGGACAGCAGCAAGCTATAGTAGGAAGAATAAACAGCTCATATGAAAGCAGCATATGTAACAGAATTTCAGACTCACTATTGGATTTGATGGACCTATCTGGTCTTATCTGCACTGAATATTTTCAGAAACTCCCACCATTGCTCTAGCAATTACTGAAATGCTGGGGTGGATTATGTGTTGGCACTCTTCACCAATGTCATCTAGAGCTGCTCTGAATAGTTGGACAATTTAGTGGCTTCAAAGGCCTGTGCTCAGTCTATGCTAGTGGTCCATATAGATGTGTAGCTTGTGCCTGGTTGTATGTAGTCTTGGTATGCCACCCTATACTCTGAAAACTCTAGAGTTCTGACAGACTTTTAAAATAGTGGCTAGTCAGGAACATGAATTTCATGTAAAGCCCAAATGGTACACTGGAATTTCAGCCTGTATAAGTGATTCCTGTGCTTTCAAACTAGATGGCGTACTTCTACCACAAATGGAGGCATTCTGACTGTATCTATTGACAACCCTGGAGCAATCCCATCCCCAGTGTGAGTAGAACATTCCAAACAATCTTCTTCCTTCATAACTCCAGTTACTGGTTCTGGGACTGGTGTAGCAAGCTCTCCATACTTACCATTCTGTCTGTGGAGGCTTTGCAAGATCAGGCCCCTTCTGTTTCTCAATCTGTGTTCAGATAATGTGTAATTGTTGTGGCGCACTTAGAGGTTTCTCAGGAGCTTGGTGTGGGCTTGAATTGAATTCCCCTCTCCTCACCAAGTCTTGAATGACTGAATGTCCAGGAATTGGTACTTGGATCCTCTCTAGTTTTGTAGAGATAACAGTAGAATTGAGTTTAAATCAGACAAATATTCTTGTGTTCCTTTTTGTAAATTGGACAGGATAGCTGTATATTAAGATTCTTAGTGTTCAACTTCAGAACTCTGGGCAAACCTTTGATCAGTGGTACCTATCCTTTAAAAGGGAACTGCACCAGCCTTGCTCTTTGTAGCTAAAGCTTGTAAAGTTGACAGTAAAGAATCACTATATATCGATAGGGCTAGAGGTTTAAAATAAATATGCAAATATTTAAAATTTAATTTTAAAATATTGGCTCTCTTCCCCTAGCCTACCTACTTTTTAGCCCATTTAATCTGCAGATATTGTTTTCAGTGAAGTGATGAATGGTTATACTCTGCCTCCTTGAAATCAAACATTCCCAACTATCCAGTCAGTGTTTCAGCCATATTCTAATAATTCTTCTTTCTGTTGCAGTATTAGCAGTGTACTTGGCAGTGTGGTCTCTTGTCTTTTCATAGTACATCTTTGTAGACAGTAACACCTGATTATTGTTACATCAACCTTTATTCAATGTGCCATTTTAAAAATAGTGTTCTTTCAGTTCCCAGAAGCCACGGCTAACTCGTGTTCCTATGCCTCCATTTCTAATGAAGAAGGAGCAACCAGAAGAGAAGAAGATTCCCAAAGGAGTTACGTTGCAATTTGATATCAACAGTGTTGGAAAACAGGTAAGAGCTGTTTCCTAACACTTACTTGGAGTGATTCAACATATAACTAAGAGGTGTGGGGCTTCTTGTTAATAGAGTTGTCTAGGGCTAAAGTAGGGGACTTGTAGTTAGGCTTATTGATTCTGCTTCCAGTTTTGGCATTAATTTGCTGTGTAACTCTGGACAAGTACCTAACCTCTCTGGACCTACTATTAAAAAAAATTGTTGTGCCTATCTACCTCACATAGGATTTAAAACTTAATAGTTGTGTAGCAGTGTGGTGTTCCTGGATGAAGGGCACTATATTCCTAAACTGAGAGGACAGCGGGGAACACTCCCCCCCCCCCCCCACCCCCGTTGTGTCTTCTGCACAACGCAGATGGCTGAATATGACTAATTCAACTTCAGATGAGGATTGAAAACAATGACTCTTCAAAAACTTTTTTGCATATGTATAAAATTGAAGAAAATCTCCTTGGGAATTTAGTTATATTGTTTTTTGTTCATATGCAGTGCCATGGCTCCTAAGTCTACAGAATAGAGCACATCAAAATCTGACATTTTGGGAAAACAAAATTGTGCAATTTTGTGGCTTCAGAATTTGGGCTTTTTGTATCTAACAAAGTTGCTAGACTGAATTACGTCACTCTACAGTTATGCAACAGCTGTGTCTTAAGTGAAAAGGAAAACTAAATTGCGGGGGCAGGGATGAGGAATGACATTGAGAATATCAGGATGTACAAAATTAAAATTTCAGACTGGTGTTAACTCATCAGTGTTACAGGTGGTGAAACTGAAATCATACTGTGACAATACCCCATAAAAATGTCATTGCTGTGTTGTATGACTTTTTCAGTGATTTTAGATCAAATCTTGCTTTACAAATAAAGGTGCTTTTTTGTAACTGACTCCCTCTTTCCTACAATAAGGAGAAGATGAAGAAAGAACCCAGCATAATCATCACCTGTATGAATATTGCAAGTTGTCTTGTGAACAAAGTCAAATAAGTGAATTGTTAGCTAGAGTAGAATCCAGTTTGCTCTCTCAACTGTGTGGACTATGAAACAACAGGAATGTAAAATAGTAAAAACCTGTATTAGTTACTGAAGTTGGCAGATGTAATTTAATATGTATGGAGAACAGATCTGTGGAGTCAAAGTTCTGTTTTCAGCTTTTTTTACCTTAATTGATATTTTTGAATTTCCTGACTTCACTTGTAGCTGAACACTGCATTAATGTTCTTGCATCCCATATAAATATAGTTAAGATGTATTTTACTCATGTATTTTTTTAAATAAATACTGCAAAAGAAGGAAAACAAGATTAACTTATCTTCAGTGTTTGTTTATATACAACCCTTAGATGCCTGTTTCAGTATGGATGAAAAAAATCTGATTTGAGCAGAACTAGGCAGGGATGATACTCATTGCCCTAACTTTGCCATTGTAACAGATCAGTCTGATACTTTGCAAGCTCTATTATGAAATGGTTTTGTTTTTCAGACTGGAATGACTTTGAATGAGCGCTTTGGGATCCTCAAGGAACAAAGAACAGCCCTGTCTCAGACCAAAGGAAGCCGTTTCGTAACAGTGGGTTAAAGGCTGTTGAAAGGACACATATATAAAGACTCCACCGAGCTGAGAAACTGGGATGAAAGTGGGCAGAAGAGTATAGCATATGTCATTGAAGTTCTCCAGACTTTTTGTTAGGATGCTGACACAACTAAATATCCTTATTGATTTTACTTTTAATAGTAAAAAGACACAATGACCCAGGCAAAAATGGGGCAACTGATCTGCTTGGTAAGTGGTGGTGTGTTCTGATCTAAACAGATTTTGTGTAACCCCAGCTGGTGATTAAGGCAGTAGATTTATTTCAGTTTCCCTCACAACCCAAGTACAAACGGCAGGCAAAAGTTAATTATTTTTTTTAGTGACATTCAGTATCTGCTCCTCAACCCCTACTATAGTGAAGTTCGTGTCAATATTTCCATTACAAACCTCTTTTCAGAGACGCAGACACTCTGCCAGAAAGCTTCACTCCAAATTGCAGTTTGGCATAAAGCCTGAGTTTGAGAGTATTTCTGTTCAAGACGTAGCCGCCTCTTTTTCTTTCATAGGGGTTTGGTTGTAATTCTTTGTGCTTTTGACATTCGTGGGTTTTTTTCCTTTCTTGGAGACTAAATTTTTTGCATCCTCATTTGAAAAAGTAAAACTACTGTCAGAAAGGCCAGGTACTTAACAGGCATGAAGACTATACTACTCATCCTTAAAAGTGGTCCCTCCAAGTCAGGGTTGGGCAGTATGGGAGAAGCTTGTACGCAACTGCTCATGTTGTATCTGCCTCCTCGGTAAATGGAACTTTCTCTTGCATTTTGTTTAAACTATACCCTTCTATTCCTTTTTTGGATTTTCACAAATTTAATGCAATATTTTTGTGTTTGGTGTCCCTTTTATAAGGGTAAATACTGACTTTCATATAAGAAAGGGTAATATGCTAAGTTTCCTAACCCTCCCAGACTCTGGATTTTAATGTCGTATACCTTGCCCCTAAAGGGTTTCCTCAGTCTTTTAAGAAGCAGCCACACAGGTAAACTATTAAATGACACTTCTTTGTCTATACCAAAGAGAAATCAAGGATGAGCCTGATCTGAAGTAAAGTCAAATATCTTGAGTGACATTGAAGCTGGGGAAGAATTGCTGGGATAAGTGGCCCACATTTTGCAGACACGTAAGCACATGCTCAACTTTATGTACAAGAGTAATCCCACTGGCTTCAATGAGACTGCTAGCATGTGTAAAAGTTATGCATGTGCATAATTATCTGTAGGATGACTGCCAAATTGGAGCATCCTCATTTGTGCATTCACACCCTTAATGGAAACAAAGCACCTGTTCAAAATTGTACAGGTAAAATTACCTTTAAGTCCACGAGCTAGTGGATTTTCAACTGTTTCATAGCAATTGGACTTAGATATAGCCAGATAAAAGGAATTGTTGGCTTGCTGCATCCACAAATGCCTATGGTGCAAAGTAGTTTTAATACTCTCTTGCTTAGACTATGGATTCAATTTTTTAAAAACTGGTTTCTTTGCACTTTTTCTGAAATTCCGAGTAAACAAGTTGTTTACCCAAGAGTTAACATTGAGAACATTTGACAGTGGAAGGACTTTCTTTCATATAGCAGTTTTAAAGTCAAAATGCATCCTTGACACTGTTCAGTACTTAACCCTTTATTTTTAACTTTGAAAACGTACCTAGCAAAAATTTAATTACATTTCATGGGTGTTAAGGTTTTTTAAATTACCAGTAGAAATTTTGTTGAAAAAAGTCCCTCTGTTAGATTTTAGGTAATGTGGTGTTAGTCATCCTGTTTCAGTGCATACATTTCCTGTGTACCAGGATGCAACACAGATGCAAAACATTGATGCAATGCATCATGAAAAGCTAGTTTGTATTTAATGAGAGAGATGGCTTTACACTGTACCTTTTGATATTTTTTTTTTTTTTGGAGAAGTTACTACATTTGGATCTATTCTGAAGCTTGTTTTTTTTTTTAAATAAAATGTTACAGGTTTCACATTTTGTGCCTGCTTATAAACCTTTGGTCAGTACATTGATAAACTATGCAGATTTCGAATATCGCATAAGGGAGAATTCAGTTCTTGTTAACTGTAGCTCTTAACCTTCTGTATGTTCCTTGAAACATTTAACATAAAGAAATCTGCACTCTTGAGTCAGCCTACATCCTGAGATGTGACCAGCACTTCCTGCTGCTGTATTGTGTGAACTATGAATTTCATTTGATGAATACGTTAATTAAAACTGACGTTTTTGAGCCTTCTCTTAGCAAGTACCATTTAACTGAAAAGTGATGTAGTCTGTGACACACTGCCAGCTGAAGATCCATCTGCACATAAACAACTTTTCATGTTGCTTTAGTATGGTTCACTAATCAGAATATAAACTTTAATCTAAACCAGTAGTACAGGATCAGTGTGTTTGTCCCTGACAGATTCCCCTTCAGTCTCAAATGAGGTCACTTTTCAGTGAGATGCCAGCAGGAGATTAGATTTGCAATAAAACTGCCACTTTTAATTCCTGCTGTAGACAAAACATAGCCTTTAGATATGATTGACAAAATTTCAACCGTGGTGAGTACCTGGCCAGGCCCCTGGATTATCTAAATTCCCTGCTTTTCCATTACCAGCTAAAGCCTGAATGATGAGCTTGTTCAGATATTATCCAACGAGACATGTGCACTGGTTTTTACTGCAAAATAACATCTGTCCTTCCTGAAAGATCAAGGTGAGCTTTTGTGCAGACATCTCAAATTACAGTGCTGGAGTGAGTCTTTTATTTTTGACTGGTGACTGGGGTAGACCTTAAGTGCAACCCTTTCAAACATTTTTTTTTCTTTTATCCCTAGTTCACAAAGCAACACACCTTATTCACATTCAGAATTCCCATCAATAAGAAGCAGTCTGGGAGGATGTGTTGACACTGCTTAAGTAACCTAATCCAATGCCTTTGCCTCACCTGAACTGCCCCCCCCAATATTTTTTTATAGCTTGTGGACCAAATATCATTAGTGATCAGTGGAAGAAGTTACTTGCAGATCCTATAGGTGCTAAACAAGTATGTGTTGAAACTTATCCTCTTTTCCACCACCCCCCCTTTTTTTTTTAAAAGGGTTAGAATGACAATGACCATTGGATTTTAACATTGATAGAGGAAAGGTTTAGGATCTGCATCAAACTAAACTAACGTCTGTTGCTTTTCCATATCAAAACCTGGGCAGAAATCTTTGCCTGTGAATAAAGGGATATGTAATCACTTCTCCACTAGAGTTGCATTAAATTTGCAATTCCAAAAATAACTGCAGCCATATAAGGACAGTAAGTTTTTTGTAGTGTTTGGCAAAGAATCCAGCAAAGATTCTGAGCTGTGGCCTCAGAGAGCAGCCTAGTGCAAAACCCACAATCTCTGGTGTAGCATGTTCATATCTACTAAGTGTAGAAGCCCTGCAGGTGAATACTAGCATTAAAAACAGCTGCTGTAAACCAGCAGAGCTGTGCTGAGTCCAGTGGAGCTGTACCTGTTTATACTTGTTGAAAATCTAGCCTACGACTCAAATACTTTGTGGCCTAAATCTATATAAAACCTCATTGTTAAATTAATGTACATTACAGCTGCAACTATACTTCTCTAGCACCCTCATGAAGAGGCTTTCTATACTGAACAACCCTTTCCATTGCTGTAGGTAACCCCCTCTGCAAAGGGCAGTAGCTAGGTTGCTGGAGTAATTCTCATGTCTCAGCAGTGTAGCTAGGTTAATTTGAATGTGAAGTGTAGACCAGCCCTGAATCAAAATGGGTGAGTATGTCTGAGTGTTTTTATGACGGGAGAACTGCACTGACAGCACCACTCCTGGATTAGGGCATAAGCATTATAGGTTTTATGTCTAGGACCCAACCGTGGAGGCAGGAGTGCATGTTAGCACCTCAGTTTCTATTTAAGACTTAAGCTTCTCTGATTTGGTTACCCTTGCTTATCTGTACTCTATGCAGCCAGCCTGTCCGAAGAGTGGTGAGAGGGGTGAAATGGCCTCTTATGTGTTTCGTTCAATGGTTAATTGCAGGGCTTATTTCGTTAGGGCCCTCTGCAGCAGCAGTCTTATGGAGGCCTCTAAGCTTGAGGAGACAGAAGAGTGCAGTGGACTAGGCCTGCTCAGGCAGCTGCATCCTGGCTGTTGGTCCCCCCAGGTTCCATTCTGGGGGGGAGGGGGCAGACAGGTTCCCTGGGGCTAGGGTGACCAGATAGCAAGTGTAAAAGATCAGGAGTGGGGTGGGAGGTAATAGGTGCCTCTATAAGAAAAAGCCCCCCAACCCAGGACTGTCCCTCTAAAATTGGGACATCTGGTCATCCCCCGTGTCTCAGGGAGGAGGAAGGTGGGGCTCCTCTGCCACTCGCTGAGGGGGATGGGAGCAGAGCCCAAGGAGCCTACTACCCTGCAGTGCCTAGAGAGCAGAGGCTTGATGCTTCTCCAGCCGCGCATGCCCGCTTCATGCTGTCAGTCCCTGTGTAGTGGACTCCGCCCTCGCCCTCCGAGCATGCGCTCTCGTTTCCCCTTCCCCGGGCTCCGCGCCTGCGCACTGCCCAGAGGAGCCGGAGCTCTGTGGCGGCGGCGGCAGGGGGGGAAATGGCGGCCGTGGTGCTGGTGTCCGTGGAGAGCGGCTCGGGGATGATGCCGGCCGGGAGCCCGGCTGCGTGTGGGCCTCCCGCGGGTCCCTGTGGGCCGGGTTCGTGGAGCCGTTCCCTGGACCGGGCCCTGGAGGAGGCGGCGGTGAGCGGCTCCCTGAGCCTGAGCGGCAGGAAGCTGCGGGACTATCCGCGGGGCAGCGCCGCCAACCACGACCTGAGCGACACCACGCAGGCCGGTGAGCGCGGGGCGGGAGGGGGGCGCCGCTGTGTGCGGGACCGTAACGGCCATCTTCCGCGCGCCACACCCCCGCCCCCCCAGCGCCGCCCGCCCGGGCGCGGCCCGCGAGCCGGGGCTGCTGGCCCAGCCGCCGGCTCAGTGCGGGGAGCCCGGGGCGCGGGCCGGGCCGGGCTCTGGAGCAGGGGCGCGGCTCGCTCCGAAGTCACTTCGGAGTAGATGAGCTGCTTTGCCTACTCCAGCCCTCGAGCCGCTCCCCCCGTCTGGCTTTACACCCTCGAGGCAGGATGGGGGCGAGTTGGCTTGGAGCAGCCAGGAGTATCTTGCCAGCCCGATGAGTTGTCAGGCTCACCAGCGGTGTCTGGCTTGCCTTGCCTTTATTTTTCAAGGCGTGGGTTTCCCTTTTTAATGGGCTAGATTTAAAAAATGTATTAAAGCTAATCTTAAAATTATATGATATACCGATTAAGGAAGTAGTGTCTGGACTAAAGTAGCAACAGGTCCGCTGAGTCCCACTGCTGAGTATTGTGGTTTTATAATCACACGTTGCTTTAAAAAAAAAAGCTTTCGCTGGCTGTGGGAAAGATTCACACTGACAACACTGTCAAACGTGTTCAATAAAGTACCTATAAAATACTTCTTGCTCTGTTCTCTCAGTTACAGTAATCTTAGATGTTACTTGTAGCCAGAGGCAAAACCTTTTCAGGCCGAAATGTTTGTCTTTTACATGTGTTTTTGGGATAAAATAATGAAAATATTGGATGGGAAAGGGATATCAAGGAATATTATGTAAGGAATGCTTATGAAGTTATTGCCTGGAACGTAGAACTTGTGTTTTATTAAAGCATTGTACAGAGGGAATTTTCCCAACATTTATTTTACTGTCTGGTTGTATAAACAGTGTCATAGCATGGCTGAAGCCTTCCAAGATTAGCTATTAGTGTTCAACTTCAAATTCTTTTATGTATTCATTTGTGTTCATTGTTGATATTTGAGCTAATCTCTTTCTCATTTCTGTGTAAATTAGTTTGTAGTGCCTTGGTTCCAAGGACACTAGCTAAAAATAAACTGTACTGTGTTTTATTTTAAATAGCTTCCAAATCTATCAAGTATGTCCACAAGTGTATGGCTGTGTTGACAGGATGTTAGTTTATTTAAATCTTTCTGAGTTGAAGCCCTCTTTATATGGTTTAACTTTATATTCTGTATGCCATGTCGTATTTGAGAAAAAATCATTAAGGATGATTACAGATAGTAATAAAAAAGCCATACTGCTCAGGAAAAATCTGGCTTGTTTAATTAATATACTTCAATGAACAGATAAAATGTTTTATTCATACCATAATAAGGAACAATCTTGTACAGAAGAGTATGTAAATATAATCAGAGAATGAATGCTCAGTTGTCTAGTCTGTATGTATAAATGCAGTTAATGAATAAGGTTGAAAAATCTGTGAAGGGGTTGTCCTTTTTATTGTTTAAAGTGCTGTTCATTTATTGTACTTTTAAAAACAATTATGGGAATTCTTGTTTCCACAAATGTTCCCCTCTATTGTGATTAATATTTGCATTGTAATTGTTCAAGAACCAACTAAATGATCTCCTGAGGTCCTTTCCAACCCTAATAATCTATGATTCTAATAAATAGCAACGCACACCATACACTTCATGCATTGTCATAACAATGAGCAATGAAACTTTCTAAATAGTGAATGGAAAGCTGTGTATCTTCCTTTTTCCCCGAGTGAAAAACTGTGCTTAAATCTAATTCGGGAAGACCAGTACAGGTTTCTGATTCCATTTTTGGTGGAGCATATTTTATGATGATTCTTTGTTTTGGATGAGGCTTGAGTATGGGAGAAAAATATTCAGATGTTAGGAACACCTGTATGATATCAATTGTGCTCTCAGCATAGATTTATTTCAACTTCTCTCTCTTCTGTCTCACATCAATTTCTTTTGAGTGAAATGTTGTACTTAATTCTATTACAATCATGTGGCGTCTACTTATATATAGTGCCCATAGTGTGCTAGGAGCTCCACGTACCTAAAAAAGACAATCTTGTACCTTGAAGATTTACAGCTAAGGCCCCCAATCCTGAACAAACGTACGCATGTACGTAACTCTATGTGCAGTTAATAGTCCCATCAAAGTCAATAGGACTAGACTACTCACATTGTATAAAGATACGTACATGTGTATGGGCTTGTCTGCACAAAAGTTTGACTTTCACTATATTGAAATAGATAAAAGCAGTAAACCTGCCTAGTATGGATGCAGTTATACTGGTATAACTTATTACCATATTGGAAGGGGAATAATCTATACCAGTATAAAACACTTCTGTTGCTATGACTGCATCCATGCTACGGGTCATACTAGTATAACTATATTGGTTTTAAAAAAACGGACCCCTGACATGGTTATACCATACAAAAACTGTGTATAGGCCAGGCCTAAATCTTCACAGGTTCAGTGGCCTTGACTGCAAGATCTGATATGACAAATGAACCTAAAAAAGGAGTTGGGGTCAGTAGGGGGAGTCTTAGGATAGAGAGAGTACAGATGTAAGATCAAATTTACTTGGATAATCAATGTAAGTCTTGAAATTGGTATTTTTATACTGTAAAGGGGAAGAAGTCATAAAACAAATGTATGTTACTACTGCTGTACTTTGCAAAAAGCAAGGTTCTGTGAAACCTTGACTCCCTATTTCACTTTCTAAAACCCTGTTGTTTCTCAAGCTGTGTTAATTAGAACAGTAGATGCAGTTCATATAAAACTATGAATTCATTATATTTCCCAATTCTGTTCCTGGATTGGGTGAATGCCATAGTGGTTTCATGTTAGTGTAGTAAATGCAGTCGTGATTCACACCAAGTCTTGAGCTAAAAAACACTGTGGAAACAGAAGTTAATAAATTTCATTACTGTACCTGCTTTCAAGCAGTTCCAAGACCAGCTATACTCAGGCAGTTAACATTTCATTTCCTAATATCCAAAAGTAAGCCACAAATAAATAATGGATGTGATGGCACAATACTACTTTGGTTAAATTTACTCTCACTGTTTTATGTATTAAAACAATACTTAATGTAAAGATATTTTGAGACTGCTACCCTACCATATTGTTTGTTTGTTTGTAACATTTAATAACTTTTCCAAAAGAGATGTTGTGCTACCACAGAATAAACATGGGTCCTTCTCACCAGTAGTTTGAGAGGTTTTTGGGGATTAAATTGAAAGCAGATGTTCCTATTTACTTATAAAGAATAAACATTTTTACACTCTGAGATTCTTAATATACTGTGTAAACCCAATAACATATTGTCTTTCAGTGATTGTTCAAGAAGTTTTATCTTACCATAGAAGTAACTGCGGGTCATGCCCAAACTACATGTGTAATGACACAAGTAATAAGAAGTGTCATTGAACGTATTATGTTACTAATTTGTAAAGCACCATAATTTTGCATGCCATTTTCAAAACATAATTTAGCAAGGTCCCTGCCTCAAGGGGCTGAAAATGTGAAGCCCTGAGCATGTGCATAAATCTCAGCAGAACTGAAACCTAAATTAGATAGTTTCAGTACAGATGATTAAAGAATGAAGTGCAAAAATGGTAGCAGATAACATTGCAGTTAATTTAGTGGTGGAAAGTTGAGCTAAGTGGATTTTAAGAAAAGATTTGGAGAAGGAAGATATGTGGCATATGAGCAGACGAGGGAGTTTCTTCTAAGCCAAGCATTTAGTAGTATGGTTTCAAAGTGAACGTGAAACAGTACCATACCAGGTCCTTAATTGCATGAGGAACTTCAGTATCTAAATCACATCAGACGGTATTTTTGGTGAGACTCAAAACAATAACAATGAAAACTGTCAGTGTAGATTGATATGGTTTTAAGCAAGATTAATGCTTCCATTATTTACTTTTTTATTTAATTTATAAAATGTATCTGTTACCTTAAGACTCAATTTTTTTATTAACTGGAAACTATTAATAGAATTCCTGAGACTAATTTTAAAAAAAAATCAAGCTTCTGATAGCACAGTGTAAACAGCATTTGTAGATTATATTTTACTTGAAAAATAACTAGGGTTTTTCTGTTCTCTTCTGATGTTGAGAAGAGCAGCAACTACAATCATGCACAGACACATCCTTATACTCTACCATTCTTTTCTGTGCACAATGCAGCCTTGCTGCTGCTGTTACTAGTAATATCTCCTGCAGGTACACAAGCTCCCCTCAGAACAGTGCGGTAGTTGTCATACTACTGCATGAGGCAGGAAGTGAAATTGGTCGTCAATAAAACTGTAAAGCTGACAACACACAGTGTAAACAAATTGGAAAAAAAAAATCCTTTTTTCTAACTTTTCAGATACAGCAGTCTTGAATATTACTTGTAACTAGTAGGTACAAAACTTTCATGTAGAAAAGTGACTTTCAAGTTGACGGTGCACCTTTAATCAAACAAATTAATTTAGCATCGTGCAGTCAACAACTGATTTATTCCTTAAATCAACAAATTAGTGCAGTTGCACATTTGTTTTTAAGTGTAGGTAACATCCCCAACCTGCTCCCAGAACAATAATAAGTACAAAACACCTGTCAGATCTAACTTACCTCCTGTAAAAACACTAAATAAACAGGTAAAATTTCACCATGTTCTGAAAGCTAACATATTTCTGTTTTGGACCAGTGAGAGAACCATATTCTGAGTCCAAAGGTCATTTGCCACCAGAGGTTCAAATTTAGTACTGTTACTGAGAGCTTGTTAGCTAGTCCCAGCTGGTGTGGCAGTAGGGAGTGGTGGTCTTTCAGGTATCTATGACCTACATAAGGCTTTAAAGATCAAAATCAACACTTTGATTTGTACCCAGAACTGAGGAGCAAACTATTGAAATGTTTGAAGCAAAAGTGTGTTTGTGTTTTTGTATTTTAATCAGGATTAGTTATTTTGTGTTAGGCAATGTACAACTGATGATCAGATAGTAAAAGTCTGCCGCAAAAAAATTTAAAATCTAATTAAAGATGAAATTAAACACCCTATTTGTCACAGTTTGCCTAGATTTTCAAGAGGAGATAGAACAGGCGTTCTCAAACTCGCGGTGGGGTCAAGAAGTTATTACATGGGGGGTCGTAAGCTGTCAGCCTCCACCCACAAACCCTCTTTCACCTCCAGCATTTATAATAGTGTTAAATATAAAAAGAAATGTTTTAATTTATAAAGGGAGTTGCACTCAGAGGCTTGCTGTGTAAAAGGGGTCACCAATATAAAACTTTGAGAATCACTGGGATAGAACATATTGCAATAATCCAGTCTGGTGATCACAAAGACATAGATGGTATTGGTAAGGTTCACATCCATGAAAGAAGATGTGGTGGCAATTGGCATGCCAAGTACAGATGAAGAAAGGAACTGCAGCCAGTCCAAGCCTTCTGGAATTCAGTTGGGGTACAGCAATCCTCAAAAATTACAAACCTTATTGATGTAAATTATTACCGTATTAACGGTGCAAGCACTATCTCTGTTATCTCCAGATCTCTCTCCCCTCCCCCCCCCAGCCAGCATCATCTCCATTTTATCTGATGAGCATATATATGTATATAGGACAACAAACCATCTGGGTCACATGAAAAGGAGACTTGCATGTTGTCACTAGGGTGACCAGATGTCCTGATTTTATAGGGACAGTCCTGATTTTTGGGTCTTTTTCTTATATAGGCTCCTATTACCCCCACCCCGTCCCGATTTTTCACATTTGCTGTCTGGTCACCGTAGTTGTCAATGGTGGCATCACAATCCATAGTACATAGGTAGGGCCCTACCAAATTCATGGCTATGAAAAACTCCACACACCGTGAAATCTGGTCTCCCCCTGTGAAATTTGGTCTTCTGTGTGCTTTTACCCTAAGCTATACAGATTTCACTGGGGAGACCAGCGTTTCTCAAATTGGGGGTCTTGACCCAAAAGAGAGTTGCAGAGGGGGGCGCAAGGTTATTTTAGGGGCATTATGGTATTGCCACCCTTACTTCTATGCTGCCTTCAGAGGTGGGCAGCTGGAGAGTGGCAGCTGTTGACTGAGGGCCCCGTTCTGCAGGCAGCAGCACAGAAATAAGGCTGGCAGTACCATACCATGCCATCCTTCCTTCTGCGGTGCTACTGGCGGTGGCTCTGCATCCAAAAGCTTGGCTCCTGGCCAGAAGCCCTTGCTCTCCAGCTGTCCAGCTCTGAAGGCAGGGATGCCACCAGCAGCAGAGCAGAAATAAGGGTAGCAGTACCGCAACCCCCCACAACTCCTTTTTGGGTCAGGATCCCTACTATTACAACACTGTGAAATTTCAGATTTAAATAGCTGAAATCACAAAATTTACTATTTTAAAAATCCTACGGCTGTGAAATTGACCAAAATGAACCCTGACTTTGGTAGGGCCAGTCATTCCCAGTGGCTTCAATACATCAAAGAAAAGAGAACTTGCTGTATCTTACAAGAGCCACAATTACCCATATCACTCACTGGGATAACTTTAAGGGGAAAGAATGAAAATATGTGAGTGATTCCAACATCTACTAGGATTTGAAATAGTCAACAAAACAGTATAATCTTTGCCATAAGGAAGACAGTTAATGCATTAAATACGTTCCAAGTACCATACCTACTCCAGAAACAAGATTGATAGTGTCACTCTGCCTCTATCTTCACAATAACTTTGCCTGTAATGTATGTGTGTCAGTTTCAGGATAACTGCACCTTTGACCCACCTCCGTGGTCCATTCCAGGAAATCCTTTTAGGTCTGGGGCATCTAATTTTCATCCCTCTCCAGACAGGGCTTTGTCCCCCACTCCATTCTGGTTTTAGGCTGCAGTCTATGTTTACTGTGATTTCCCCAGAAAGCCTGTCTGCCTAGCAGCCAGCACTTCTGCTTTGCTTTCTCTCCATGAGCTATGACTAGTAGTGTAGGGTAGCAGCTACAAGTTGTCTCACACCTTTTTCTCAGCAGGCTACCTTGATTCTTAGGATAAAAGACCAAAGCTCCTATTCATGGGCGCCAACTTATATGGGCTCGTGGAGCTAAAGCCCCAGGAATATTCAAAATCAGGGGCTCTGCTCCACCAATATTTGGAGCTAGGTTTCGCCCCTTTAAATTCCAGCCGCGGCCGGGAATCAGAGGGCTCTGGGCTGCCTGCTGCTGCGGGGAGCCCAGAGCCTTTTAAATCCCAGCCGCGGCCGGGAATCAGAGGGCTCTGGGCTGCCCGCTGCTGCGGGGAGCCCAGAGCCTTTTAAATCCCAGCCGCGGCAGGGAATCAGAGGGCTCTGGGCTGCCCGCTGCGGCGGGGAGCCCAGAGCCCTTTAAATCCCAGCCGGAGCTGGGAATCAGAGGGCTCTGGGCTGCCTGCAACCGCGGGGAGCCCAGAGCCTTTTAAATCCCAGCCGCGGCCGGGAATCAGAGGTCTTTGGGCTGCCCGCTGCGGCAGGGAGCCCAGAGCCCTTTAAATCCCAGCCGCGGCCGGGAATCAGAGGGCTCTGGGCTGCCCGCTGCTGCGGGGAGCCCAGAGCCTTTTAAATCCCAGCCGCGGCCGGGAATCAGAGGGCTCTGGGCTGCCCGCTGCGGCAGGGAGCCCAGAGCCCTTTGAATCCCAGCCGGGGCGGCTGGGATTTAAAGGGCTCAGGGCTCCCAGCGGCTGCCAGCAGCTCAGAGCCCTTTGAATCCCAGCCCCTGGCCGCTGATTGCCCCCTCCCCAGACCCCTGCCCCAACTGCCCCCCAGGACCCCCACCCCCTATCTAAGCACCACTGGTCCTTGTCCCCCGTTACCCACTCCCGAGACAACTGCCCCTAACTGCCCCTTGGGACCCCAGCCCCTATCTAAGCCTCCCTTCTCCTTGTCCCCAACTGCCCCCTCCTGAGACCCCACCCAACTTCCCCCCAGGACCCCACCTCCTACCTGTCCCCTGATAAACCTCCTAGACTCCCATGCCTATCCAATTGCTGCCTGTCCCCTGACTGCCCCTCCGAACCTCTGCCCCATCCAACCCCCCCGCTCCTTGTCCCTTGACTGGCCCCTGGAACCCCCTACCCCTTCTCCAACCTTGTAATCTTGTGGCACTGATGCGTTGTAGCTTCATTTTATATTGGCTTACAGGGCGGGAGTGGGGGGGGGGCACCACCATTTTGGGCCCCACCAAAAATTATACAAACCTGCCGCCTATGCTCCTATTCCTTTTCTGGATCAAAAGGAATACTCCAATCCCAAGTTTGTTCTTTGCCCCTATCCGCTGGGACTGCCCTAAACCAATATATGCAAACCACCCCAGGGACTGTTATCTGGAGCTGTTTACATTCCTCAGGCACTTCAGTAATCCCCCATTCCCTCCACTGTTTTTCATGTCTGGAAGAGCTGTGGTAACGCTCCAAGGAGTTGCATACAATCGCTGGCCCACAATATGATTGCACATGTGATTGCAATCTCTGTCCCAGTGTGTTTTTGCAATTTTACTTGCAAACCGTTGACCAGCTATCCACTAAAATCTGTCCAGAGTCCGGACCACCTTTTTAAACTGTATACCATTAACAAAGTGAGATAATATTTTGGTAATACAAGAAACAGGACTAAAATATTAGCAAAACACACTTCTATACATTGTAAGGTTACATATGCTGAGGCAGATTAATGTAATTGGCTCTGTTCTACAGCTGTTCTATAGGCTGTCTTCACCATATTTTTATCAGTTGCTGACATTTTAGTTGAGATTATCTAATGAAATATAAAGTGTCTTGAGAAACTCAGTATGGCTCATGTAGTTAAGAAATGTTGGCAAAAATATTTATTCTTAAAGCCACAAAACCAGTGTAATAATCCTACTAAAATTAAATAATTGCTTAAGTAAAACTCCTTTGGGTTATTATATCATGAATATTAATTTCATAATACTGTTCAGTTCAGATGAGCTCAGATTAGGAGGTAGAAGTGCTGGCTCTCTACTCAAACTGTGTTCAAAATGCTAGGCTCATGTGGGTATAGCTCACCAAATCCAAGCCTGTGCAATGACAGGGAATGGGCATTGGTGCACCATAGTCTCTCTGTTCTCTACTTTTGGGAAATGATAGGTTAGTTTCCTGATGGCTGTAATACTTGGCTTGTGGAAAGCCTCAAAGTTGTGTGGATGTTCCTATGGTGATCAGACATCCCAATATTATTGGGACTGTCTCGATATTAGGGGCTTTGTCTTATATAGGCACTTATTATCCCTCCTCACCCTGTCCTGATTTTTCACACTTGCTATCTGGTCACCCTAGATATTCCCCCCTTTCCTCTTCGATTGAATTTATGCTTGAAGGTAGCAAATTTATGTTAGTTAATCTCTGAATATTTACATTATTTTGTAACCATTTACTGTTGATCTTTTGTAAGTTTCCTGATCAGCACATTGTTTTACAATTTGTATGCTCTAGGTTTTGGGCCAATGAGACTTTAAATGGAGAAGTGTTTCTTTGAACTGAGTTGAATTCAGTGGTGTTCTACTGATGACAGACTTGGCTCCCATGTGCTCCCATTTAGCAAAATAAATTATTTTAAGCAAGTAATTTTAAACTGATGGTTTAGGTTTAGCTCTAGACTCAAGCCAACGTAATTGGTTTCTTCAATAAAAGAAAACAGCAGTAAAGAATTAGAGGTGTATGGCAAACTTTACAAATTATATTGAATGTGCTAAAAATAACAGGATGTGATAGTTAACAGGGTGTAACTCTTTTCAGGGGTTTTTCTCTCTTTAATAATTAATCATCCTGGAATTTCATGCTTTATGATATCAGTCAAACCACTTGAATTTGTAGCTTTGTATTTACTTGAAGGTTATGGGCTTTACAGTATACTTTCTCCTTTATCCATTGGTGTTCATGCCTCCATAGTAAAAAGTAAAACATTATCAACATTCATGCTATAAATGAGTCTTAGGGTTTACAATTTGGTTATGTGGGCTAAAAATTGAGTTAAAATATTTCTTTAGCTCTCTAAATTATAGATGTTTAGCAAAGCCATTTAATGGTATCATACAGTGTTCTTTTTATAAAATAGCTTTGCAGAGTGTAGACAAGTCTTTTTTTTAATATCCTTGTGGAAGTGGGGAAAGAGCACTCTGCTTCCACTCTGAAACCCTGAAGATTCTACCTTTTTTCCCCTTCATGCCATCATCTTCCCTTTTTACCTTCAGAGGCTGAGGGTGTCTTTAAGGAGAGAGAATTATGATCCTTCACCAATCAGCAGTGTTATTGTAATGTAACTTCAGGCATTCAGTCCTCATCCCACACAGGATAAAAGCATTGCCCATGTAATGCTCTCAAAACTTGCCTGCTCAGAAGAGAAATAGTTTAATGGGAAATGCGCGGCTCTTCGTTTTTGCAGAAAAGATATTGGGTTGTTGAGATTATAAAGTCAAGCATTCAGATTTAAGAAAATGCCAGAATTAAGGTTGCCTGTGCAACCTTTAATTCATATCCCTGTTCATATGCATAATGATATGGTCTTTAATTACATGATCCCATACTGTTTTTTGCACAAGATTCCTGTCTTACTCAGTGTGTGGGAAGACAGTGCTTAATTACCAAGCAGCTATTCAATATTTTATCTTCACCTTGTGTTCAGTGTGTGGCTGTAGACTTTATTTACTACATGCTATTCAAACCCTGCACTGAAAACAGAATTATTAGTTTCCTTGTTAGCTTTTCTGTGACACTCATCACTATAGCGAGTGCTTCACAAACATAAATTTATTCCACAACTCCCCTGTGAGATGCAGGAGGCTGGGGGTATTATTCACATTTTACAGATAGGGAGCTGAGACACAGAAAGATGAAGGTCAAATGTGTTTACTGATTTTGAGTGCCCAATTTGAGATGCCTAGGACCTGCTTTTTCGGAATATGTAGAATTAAATAGCACTTAATATGTCAAAGCCCATCTCTGAGTGCTCAGCACTTCTGCAGATATGACCCTAGGGTCTCAAGTGGGCCGAAAATGGGCAGCACACAGTTGGAGAATACCTGTGAAAAGGTTGGTTTAAGTGACTTACCAAGCATCACATAGAAATGCTGTGGCAGAGGCAGGGATAGAATCCAGTTTCTCAGGGAAACATTCAACTGTTTTGACCATGAGACCATCCTTTCTCTACCTGTAATCCCCAACTGTATTCACTGCACACCTTCCAACTTCTGCAACAAATGAGTCAGGTGCATTACAGACAGCAGCCTACTTCACTACATAACCCTGATTCATCCCCAAAGCAGATTTGCATATTGAACAATGAAGAGAAAATACAATATTGAATAGCTGCTCATTAATTGAACACCATCCGTCCTGTGCACTGAATGAGGCAAGGGTCCTGTGGGGGAAAAATAGTATGTGACCATGTAATTAAGACTATATCATAATGCATATGCACAAATGGGGGGCTGCATTAAGGTTGCACAGACCTTTCTGCCTGTCTTCTGCTCCATCCCCTGCATTCTGTCCTGGTTCCAGTCCTGTCTTTTCCCCACTCCTGCTTCCTTGTCTCAGTCCCATTCCCCTTGCTTATCCAGTCCCAGTCCTTAGGCTTCTCATCCCAGTCCCAGTTTCCTTGCTCAGTCAGTCCTAGTCTCCCTGTCAGAGTCCCAGTCTGCCTTCCTCCTCCCAGTGTTGTCTCTCCCCCTCCTCCCATCCAGATCCGTTCTCCTCTCCTGGCTGTTCATCTGATTTGTCTGCCCCTGCCCCTCTGGCCTCCAGTTTTCTGTCCACCCCCCAATTTTATCAAGTCTATAACCCACATTTGAATGCACTTATGCAGAGGGGTGTGTGTGCGGGGGTGGTGGTTCACCAAATGTAGTTCCTGCTGAGTATTTTGGAAAACACATGGCTTCCCAACCCATAAATGTAAAATATATTTCCAATAAATTGAGGCACAAGGGTTGCCAAATCAGTACTCCAGAGGGCTGTAAGAAAGCATGCCATGTTTTAGATTCATAGGAATTACTGGCAGATGTTTCATGTCATCTCTTTGATTTTGGTGTCTGAACATGAAATGTCCTAGTCAAAGACAAATTTACCTCTAGTTCTGTAGAGATAAATATTCCCGGTTCATTTGAGTTATATTAGAGCAAAGTTGGTCCTTCATGAAAACTAGAGGTTAATGACATCTGACACTTCTGATTTTCTTTTACAGTATTTAAAAAAAAAATGTTATAGCAGTTCTTCTCTCACCTCTCACAATTCCAGAAATCCTGGACCTTGCCTTGTCTGTTTCAGTTGGGGGAGGGGGGATTAAGTAAATATAATATTTGTACCTTATCATGCTGTCATAATGTGTAAATGATTTTCCTATGTAGTAAAACCCTATTGTCTGGGGTTTATATTCAAAAGTAAATACTGTTGCTTTGAGAGTTGCCTCAGTAAATCCTCACTTGTGGGAGTTGTATACTTGACTTTAAAATGGGAATCTGCAAAGGTAATAAACTCAAACCAGGGTAGCTGGTGAGTACCTTTATTTTCTTGGAGTGAGAACTTGTTAAAGCTATCAGAAATTATGGAAAATAACACTGGCTTATACCTCAGAAATGGATCCTTATGTTATTGGCAAGAAAATATTCAGATTTTTATTTTTGTAAATAGTTTGCTTTTCATTTAGTATGGTTGTTGTACCCGATCATGATGTCATGGCATCTCGTATATCATCTTGTGGCTGTATAGTCTGATCTGTAAGGAGCAAGGTCATGAACAGACGTCACACGGGAATGTGTGGGCTTCCCTTGAAGACTCTGAATGATGCTTGGCCTTTTTTCAATCAGTTTTTTGCGTCAGTCTTTCTCAAATTGCCTACAGCCTTTATTGATAGTTGCTCTTCATTCAAATCCGTCCTTGGCTGTGTCTTCAAAGTTATCAGTATTTGTGAGGCACAAGTTGAAAGTCTGCTTATTGCTGTATTTAAAGCATTTACGTTGACCACCCTTTGTGCACTTTCCGAGTTTCAGTTCACCATAGAGGATATATTTCAGGAGCCTGTCATCACCTGTTCTGATAACATGACCTGTCCATCTAAACTGAGCTTTGATAACCATTGCCTCAGTGCTGTGTGTGTTACTCTTTCAAATTCTCAACAGTCAACATATTAAAAGGTGAAACAAATTGCATGATTATAAAGGAATTTGGTAGATTTTTTTTTTAAAGCCAGGTAATTAATTTTTGGGTGGTGATGGGACAAGTGGAAACTTAACCCTGCTTAATCTGCTGTTATTATTTACCAGCACTATTGAATTTTTTCTAGTCGAGTCTTAGGTCTTTATATTTAGACTGCCAATTCAAGTAATGTGTGAGTAACTGAGCACAATAATTTGAGGACCAGTTAGTTGCTTTCTATTGTAATTGTTGCAAGCTCAGCTATGGGATAAATATTTCTGCAGATGAAAGGCCCAAAACTGAATGTGTTGATCTGCCACACAATATCTGCTTCTTCCTTTTACTCTTCTGGCTATCCAAAGGGCAGGTGAACTTGTGCTGAGCATAGTGAAAAATTTATTCTGGATCCCATCTATGCTAAACAAGTGGGCTGGCAGATTGAGACATTTATATGTTGGACATTATCCAAGTATAATATATTGTAGGGCTCTGTTCTGCTGGTGTACATATCTTGTTCCATTTTTCAGTGACACTTGTGTATGAGAGAATCATTATGATTAAAAATGGTGTGGGAAGAAGAAAGGTTTAGACTACCTTAATTATCTTACACTGATGCTTAAATTTGCTTCTTCAATGAGAGTGGGAAAAATCTTTCACTGTAGAATGAACAATTTATGCTTACCATGTTAATCTTGGTTTTCCTTAATATCATTACTAATTATAAAACCAATTTGTACTGCAGGGGTTTGCTGCCTTAGAGTTTATTGCCTCCTGTTTGATTTTTCACTGACGTCCTAATCCTGAGTAAGATATCAGTTATTTCCCTAATGGCAAACTGATGTTATGAGCACAGGATTATTCACTAAACAACCGAGGAGAAAGCAAGCAGGGCTGGGAAATACAAAGATGATGATATAACAATAGAGAGCACAGAAATACTTATTCAATACATTTTTAATGAACATTTATTGCCAGTAAACAGTGTGAAACATCTGTACCCTCCAGCCCCTGCACGCACACAAAATGGTGCATATGGGTCTGCCTTCTGAAGTTTCTGTTCTCCTGGAGGATACTGTTTTTGATTAAACATGAGTTTGCTGAGCTCCATTTTCAGTAAAAGGTGCCGTCATGTCATTTATCATAGGACTGTATTAAACTACAAGCTTCATAGAATGATTAAAACGACATATGTTTTACATCTGGTTTTGGTATGTTTTTGCAATTGTTGTGAAACATTTTTCCAAAGATTTTTCTGTTGAAGGTAATCTCTCAATTTTTTTTAACCCCATTCATACAGTATTATCAAACTACATCTGTACCTGGTACAAAAATGATTTGAATGAGATGCAGAGAATTTTGGTTACACTTGCAAATTTGCAGCGCTGCAGCAGGGTGTGAAAACACACCCTCTCCAGCACTGCAAATTGCGGCGCTGCAAAGCGCCAGTGTGGTCCCAGCGCTGTACGTTATTCCCCACAGGGAGGTGGAGTACGGACAGCGCTGGGAGAGCTTTCCCCCAGCGCTGGCGCTTTGACTACACTTAGCGCTTTGAAGTGCAAGTGTAGCCATAGCCTTTGTCAATGTTTGAATAAGTAATTCTGTTTGAGTCCTTGTTGAAAATGTTAGGATCTTTCTATTCTCTCTTTTTAGTTCAGGGTTAAAAAACACAATTCTGGTTAGGAATATCAGATTCTTGAATCTGTATTTTCATACAGACTTTCAAATCTGTAGAATTAGAGATGGATTAGATAAACCATTGATTTGATTCAATATGGCAGTTGCTCTGTTTCTATAAAGTCAAAAGGCTTTTTCCTCTTTAATAGCTTCCTGTTTATATAATCTATCACATTTGCTTTGATAACTAATGTGTAATACTCAAAGATATGATTTTGAGAGTCACATGGCATACAAAGAGTAGCACCAATAATTTTATATTTGTATTGGGTTTGGCTTGTTTTATTTGACAGAATTAAAAGTATAGCACTGGGGAAAAGTTAGTAGCAGAGGCCCAAAGTATAATAGACTATTGAAGCACATCTGCGTTTCAGTTGTTTTGAGAACTCTATGGCTGATTGTGATATGGTATAATATAGTTTTTTTAATGTACTTGCCCTATGCCTTTTTCATATTTTTTAAAATCTGGTTTACTCCATCTTGTTATAATTCTATTTTCATATGCATTGCAAGTTGAAGCATGTATATGGTGACCATAATGAATGAAAAGTCTGTTATTCTGTAATCTAGTTTTATCCTGGATTTCATCATGTAGGTTCATTTCAGGGTATAATTTTGTGGCCACAAACTCCTCCACACAATGTGTTTTGTAAAAACTCAGTATTTCAGAAATTGAAAATAGTGTTGGATGTAGTACATTGTAGGTATTCCTGCTTTAATGCTCTTCTCACTCTGTTCACATTTAGTGTTGTCTTTACTTGATGTGAGGTCATCTGCCAGTTCGTTGATTTCATATAGGCCCAAGTGCAATAACAGTAGCTGTTCTTGCCAAAAGCTTTATTCCCTGTGAGGTTAAACGCTTTGTATGGTTTTTTACAGTTTAAATTGCCTTTCTGCATTTTATACAGGGTGCTTTTAGAGGAAAGGAAAGAATTGTGTCTAGGGCTATTAATTAGTTAATATTTGTACAGGACTTTGAAGTTGTAAAGTGCAGTATAAGTGCTAAATTGTTTCGAATACCTTCTAGTGCAGGATTTGGGTATGAATGAAGTACTGTGGCTATGCACTAGTATGTAACTTTTAAAACATGTTATCTTTTCTTTTACAACTATAATTTAAAATGGTGCTCGTTTGTTTACCTGTTAAATTTTAGCTAATACAATATAATTTATATGCATTTGCTCTGAAGTGCTACCCTAGAAAAGTGGATTAGCTACCATTTAAAAAAAATCAATAGAATATTTCTGCTAATATGACACACAACTTCCAGTTAGTTTAAAAAAAGATAGTTTCATGTACTATAACTGCCTTGAATCTTGATGCCAAATTTTGTAGTTTTTCCAGTTGTATTTTCCTATTTTTGAAACATGTTTCTTCTCTTTTGTTAATGTGTAAAACAAGAATGGAAATTGCAAATTGACTAACTTAATCTATACAAGGAAAATAGGGAAATTGACCAAACACAAAATTCTGTCAGGTGCACAAAGTTAAATGGAAAAGATTCTTATTTCAGTTTTAATAAGCTAGATAGATTTTCAGACTGAAGTGTGATTTTTAAGTTGACTAAAACAACGAGGAGTCCGGTGGCACCTTAAAGACGAAGGGTACGTCTATACTACCTGCCAGATGGGCAGGTAGTGTTCGATGTATCAAGGATTGATTTATCATGTCTCATCTAGACGCGATAAATTGATCCCCGAATCGACACCTGTAATCCACCTCGGCAGGAGGAGTAAGCAGAGTTGACGGGGGAGCTGCGGCGGTTGACTCGCTGCCGTGAGGACGGCCAGGTAAGTCGAACTAAGATACTTCGACTTCAGCTACGTTGTATCTTAGTTCAACCCCCCCGCTAGTGTAGCCCAGGCCTAACAGATTTATTTGGTCATAAGCTTTCATGGGTAAAAAAACCCACTTCTTCAGATGCACGAAGTGAAAATTTGAATTGACCATGTCCCTTCAATGTACAAGTACTTTGTTTAAGCCCTGAATATATGAACACTTAGTAACTGGAGGTGTATATTTTCCAGTGATAGTTACGAAATTTGTGAAAGTGCATCAGTTTAGGTCCAGGGACAGTGCCCTGTTTAAAGGACCAATCTCCCAGCCCTGTTAGCTCTTGGGAATGGGTAAGGTGATGGGATTTTCACCAGGGTGTTTGGATGCTCCATCTTTCATATTATCCTCTGGCTAGTGGTCTGGGTGTGTGATTCAATTTAGGCTGAAAGTTAAAAGCTTGGCCTGCTCTAGCTGCTAGAAAGGAGACTTGTCTTCTCTCCTTTCCCTCGTTTTGCATTCTACTTCCTGGAATGGAAGGGATGGAGGTAGGATCTCAATTCTACTCCGGTACCTCTACTCCATAAAATTACGCTGTTTGGTCCTCCCCACATGAATAACTTCAGTGCTTGCTTCTGCAGAGCTTTCCCAAACAGCAGCAACATGATATTAATGGGGTTCTTGACAGTTTTCATTGCTGCCTGCAAGGATCTGAATTGCAGCCTGGAAACTGACAAGAGTCATATTAATCTCACTGTGTTCTTGCTTGGTAAAAGAAGAGGCACTGAGCTACCTGTCTGCCAATTGAGGAAGTCAGCATTGCATCCTTTTAAAAGCAGTTAATATGTGAACTGTTGTCTTCAACAATAAGAATTAGTAACATTGCCCTCACCCCTTTTTTTAAAGGTTCAGTTCTTCAGAAACGAATAGCTTAAGGCGTCCCCTCTCACTAATCTGAGTACATTGTCAAGCTCTGAATATGTCAGTGCACTGGAAATCTTGCGTCTTTCTATTTTTTGTGTCACATCAAGAAAGAAAAACAGAGGTTCATATTCAATATCCTTATAGTCAAAACAAACTGAAATTTCTGAATTTAATCTGTTCTCTCTCCCCATCAATTTTTTTTTTCTGGCTGCATAAAGAAATCTTTTACCATTGTATTTCCTGTTTCTGCATATCTTCTTCCTTCTCCTCATTTGACTGGCACATCCTGCTTCCTGGCTGCTAATGCTGAGGTGATCTGTGGTCGTGTTTGATAGGTTCAGAGAGGAAGGTGTCTGCCTCAAAAGCCAAACAATGATCGTACAAAGACATCTAATTACAGGCTTGTATTCTCTAGTTTTGAGCCTTATCAGGAAAAATGAATAAATCACAGGTCACTTTCCTTCTTTTAAGTGTGAAATTTTTAAATTTTGTAGTACAGAAATTAATTTTGCTACTACTGGCAGTACTAGTTTGTTCGAACATTTTGGACACGTTTATGTTTGCTGCTTCACACAAAACAACAGTTTGAAGCAACACCACACATGATGTAATCTCATACAATTTTACAGTGTAAACAGGGTCAGGGCTGATCGATACCTGTATGGGACATTTCTAAGAACTGTCCACGGATTGCAGGAATTGGCTTTTGTGGCTAAAGAGGTGGCACTTTTTGTTTGAACCAGTGCCTCCATATGACGTTGTAGCACAAAGATGCTGGCGGTGTCCTTTCCGGTGTGAGAGAAAACAACTTGCACACAACAGTGCCTTTCATCTAAGTGTCTCAAAGTGGTTGACAAAGGTGGCAGTTTTAGAGCTGGGGAGATTGAGGCACAGGTTTCTTAATGAGATGTCCAAGATTGTGCAGCGAGTCAGTAACAGAACTGGGAATGGTACATGGGTCTCCAGACTCCCAGTCCTATGCTATAGTCTCTGGGAGGCTTAAAGATGTACTGGGTATCTTTTAGCCCCACGAGCAAATATAAAGGTTGGGGCCCACCTCCCAGGGTCTAGGGACAGTGTGCTGGTGAGAAGCCTAATTTGTTTCCTTCGTACCACACAAACATATTAAATTGTAACCAGGTATTGGGTTCTTCTAGCTAGAGCAGGGGGTGGGCAAACTACAGCCCACTGGTTACATCTGGCCCTCCAGCCGGTTTAATCCGGCCCTTGAGCTGCTGCTGGGGAGCGGGGTCTAGGGCTTGCCCTGCTGCTGCGCTCCAGCCGGGGAGCAGGGTTGGAGGCCACCCTGCGTGCACGTGCTGAGGCTCTGGGAAGCAGCAGCATGTCCCCCCTCTGGCTCCTACGTTTAGGGTCAGCCAGGGGGCTCTGCGTGCTGCCTCCACCCCAAGTGCCACCCCCGTAGCTCCCATTGGCTGGGACTTGCGGCGATTGGGAGCTGCAGAGGCAGTGCCTGCAGATGGGGCAGCATGCAGAGCCTTCTGGCCGCACCTCTGCATAGGAGCCAGAGGGTGGCATGCCGCTACTTCCAGGAGCTGCTTGAGCCTGCACCCCAACCCCCTCCCGTGCCCTAACCCCCTGCCCCAGTCCGGAGCCTCCTCCCTCACCCTGGACTCCTCATTTCTGGCCCCACCCCAGCGCCAGCACCCCCAGGCATAGACCTCCCCCCCCATGCGGCAACCCCTTACCACAGCCCTGATCCCCCTCCCATTCTCTGAACCCCTTGGTCCCAGCCTAGAGCACCCTCCTACACCCCAAATCCCTCATCCCCAGCACCTCCAGCCAGAGCATTCATGGCCCACCATACAATTTCCATTCTCAGATGTGGCTCTTGGGCCAAAAAGTTTGCCCACCCCTGAGCTAGAGGGTGTTTTCTGTTCTTTGCTAGGGTACCAAAGTGAAATTTTCACTTGAGCAGCAAGAGTGAAACAGTTGCCTAGAGTTTTGCTCACCATGACAGCTTTTCCACTTTGTCCTGGTCAATGAGAGAGAAAAGTTTATTCTGTCAATGTTTTTGTAAAGCTGACATCTTGACCACTGTTCACAAAGATGTTAAACCCTGATGTTTTGACCCAATTCTAATTCAAGTAATTGCATTCAGCCTACTGAGCACTACCATCCCTGGAGTAAATGGAATACAGGGTTCTTCACTTTCTGTACTAAAAGTTTTCTACAGTGTTTCTATTCACTGTTAAAACAGCTGTTTCCGCCCTGAATGCAGTTGCAGTGTAGTGGAGATGAAGGGATACTTGTTTATAGTTTTGGAATTTATCAGGTGAAATGCACTGTATAAATATTAACCTGTTGTGTTTCTGTTCTTGCTTTAAATTACATTTTCTGGTGACTCCTTTACAAGTCTTCTATATTTGCTTTATAGTTTAAGGCTTGTTTGATACCTCAGTTGGGAGTCAGATATTATTTTAATAGAAATAGCTTTGTGCTTTTAGTGAGCTTATGTTAGATGTCTTTGAATTGATCTAATCCTTTACTTGTGGTAACAAAAGTTCAGTCATATTTCAAGTATAAGTTAAGAATGTCACTCCTCATTTCATAAGTACATTGTTTATGAACAGCTTTGCTCATAAAACATCTAGTTAAATCTCCTGATTGGCTTAACTTTCCTTACCCTTAAAAAATAAACATAAAAAGATAGTCACCACAATGGTTTTACATCACTCCAACTTGTACCAGGAAGGAATCTCTTCTTGCTACTTCCAGTACTGTTCTTTTCACTGCTGCATTTCAAATGCAAAAAACAAGTAAATACTTGTTGCTTCCCATTCAGATTTACTCAAGGTTCCCAGAGGTAACTTTGGTTTGCCATCTTTCATAAGCTTTTCTTCATGCTCATAATCATCAAGTTTCCTTACCCTTACCTGCTTTCTCAGTTTCAGATCTAGTACTTCCACATTTATATTTAAATTTTGATAACATTAATCTCTTAAAACGTTATGCCTGCATATGTTTACAAATATTGTCTTCTAAACTCTTGTGTAGTGGTGCAAATTATCTTTGGCACGTTTCCCTTATGCTGCATATGGTTCACTGGCATTTTCTTTACTTCTCAGTACAATTAAACGTTTTGGAGTTGGTTTAAAACATGAAATGACCTGGACCATCACTAACTCAAAGATTACCTCGCTTTCCATGAAGAATTCTGAAAGCTGAGATCAGCAGAGACATTCCTATTAAATCTACTAATGTAAATTCTGGGATAGTTGTTGTAGGGTTGTTGTTTTTTTTTGTAGCGTTTCTGGTGCTAGAACTCACTCCCTTCTTGGTCCACCAGAGCTTGAGATTGTTGGCTATCTGTTTATACAGGTGTATGTCTGCATGAGGTTTTGGATGGGACTTGAATTATTTGAGTTGATACTGAATCTAGGATTTTTCTGTTTACTTTGTGATAAGTTTTTGGTATTAACTCTCAATTTTTAAAGTTGTGTATGGGTTTAGAGGCTTGTACAATGAGCAGGTGTTCGATAAATGCCAATATAGCTGTCCTTTCCTACTGTACGTTTTCACATCTGTCATGTGACATTTAGTTAAACCAAGTAAATTTAATAAGTTTTGAATAACTTCTACTTCGAAATGACAAGTAAAAAACAAAATTTCATATGGTCTAAATGTAAGTTGCTGTGATTGAAGTGATAAGTCTTGTTTAACCTAAAGTAACTTCTTTGGTGGGGGGGGGGGGGAAATGTTGAGTTCATTTACTGAACACTTCCTCTCACTTCTAGCTTAATTCCATAGCTCACTTGTAAATTGAAACTCTGCTTTGTTTCAGCACAGTCTAGTATTTCTCTAGCAGTGGACCTGCAATGGGGTATCAAGTTGCTGAGGATCATTAGTATGTTTTTCTAGAGTCATTATACTGATGTCATATTTTGGAATGCATGAACTAATTCCCCTCCAATTTTGTATTTCAATAGTGTTACTCTGGGCTTTTGTTTTAAAAAAATATTTGAAGAATTGTATTTTATTTTACTTCTAATTTGCTTTTATAATATTAAACTAGAATAGTAGTAAAAACGGTACTTATGAAAGGTGTCTGATTGACAGCTATGGAAACCGAAGTCATTTATCTACAGAGCAAGCAGAGCATGGACATAGCCCATGTGTCTTTCCTCTCATCACTCCAAGTGTGTCATAACCTTGATTTCAAGGGACCATCTTTAGCAAGGAGACTAGAGTTCTCATTTTCCTTATTCTTCTATTCTATTCTTCTATTCCTGCTGAACCAGTTGTTCTAATTGCAGTCATGTTTTTTGTGGCATGGAATCCTGCCCTCTAGGACCTGAAGTGACACCATCAACCCATTTCACATGAGGAATCAAACAGCTCCCATAGTAACAATTCTGTTCTGAGCTTCATTTCCCCTAGAGGTGAAATCAGGCCTTGAATCATCTGTTCTCCTAAACAAGGATTTTTTTTAAAGCCCACCATCAGTAATGTTTTAAAAAGGAGACTGTCACTGTTTGTGATATGTGCTGCTAAAGGTTCATTTTAATGTTGGATGTTTATGAAAGGATACGGTGGTTCTCAACCTATTTATCATTGTGGGCCACATAAGCAACTCTCTGTGTGTTAAGTGGGCCTCATCCACCCAATATATATACTACTTGTATGGCCCTGAGGATGTCACATGGGCCACACATGTGTGCTGATTGGGCTGCAGGTTGAGAACCATTAGGATAGGTGTAAGTCTATTCAGTGTATTATTGAGAATGTAGCAATTATTTTGATAATAACATTTAAAAAACAAATTTAGCTTTAAAATATTCTGTATGAGGACATGGTACTAAACTTTGGCAGCTGACCCCATAGTCTGTTAATTGTTACATAAATCTGTCCTTTGTGTTCTTTAGAACGAAGGGGACCCTTATTGCTTCCAGAGTCTACATTTATTTGATATGCTTTGGCAATTGCCTTAGTTTATCTCCTCCTCTGGACATGTCTCTGTTTGACATAGGATATTCTTCATACATATCCTATATTGTTAATTTATGTCTCATCGTTGAAGTGGCTTGTATTATACGGATGACTTGGCATACTTTCAGCTTTCTCTAGCATTCTGGCAATAATTGTCCTATTAGAAATGGCAGCACTGTGTATGTAAAGCATAATAGGCTCTATTTATTTAGAATGATGTCAGCATGTGGGATGGCCTCAAGAAGTCCATTAAAGAACATAAATAAGCCTTTTGACTGCTATTTTTTCCCCTCAGTAAAATACCATATTGTTGAAGACATCTGCTAGTGTCTGCAATGGAATGAGACAGATCTGGTGACCTACTTATGCAGTCTGATAAGCAGTATCCTGAAGTGTCATAATTACGGAGACACCCGGGTAGCAGCCACATAGAGTTGCATTCGAAAACTGAGCGTTAATTCCTTTTTTTTCTTTATAAATACATGGTCCTTTCATGTAAAATGTCACACTTAGTTTTTAGGACCTTTGCATTTTCTGTGCAGTTCTGGTTGGTTTCTTTTTCATAATTTTTAATAGAAAGACTTTAGAATTTGGTTGCATCTGAAACTTTTCCTCGGCAATCTGACTATCCATTGTCGGTTTTAACATCTCCTCAAAAAAATATGTATTTAGACAAAATGTGCATGTGAAAAGAACCTGACTTTTGAGCAAACATAGAACTTTAACCAGTTTGGTAGAGGTGGAGTGGAGTGAATTCAGCCTTAAAACACTGATCTCCTTGTATTAGGGAAATTGAATCTTATATCCTCTGAGAACTGAAATATGTGGAAATGAGTTTTTTAAAACCCACATCATCTCAGTCATAAGCATATCTGTAGTGGTTATGGAGTGACTGCCAAGCCCACCCTCCCCTCATATCATCTTGCGGTCTGGTGCAGAGTCATGGGGGCAGCAGGTCTCTTGAAGTGGGTCTGGGGAAGAGAGGAGCTGTCGGAACACACAGAAAACGATAATGTGGTTCGGGAGATGGGGGGTGGTCTGGATGATGTGAGGGGGATGCTTGGGATAGAGAGGCCAAGGAAGGAGCAGACATTTAGGAGCAGCCCAGGCCCACCGAAGGAGAAGTCAGGAGGAGAGCACTGTTTGTCACATGAGACTGGGAGTGCATCTACTTATTAATATTCATTCTAGAGTACCTTAATTATGCAATGGCACTGCGCATATGAATTGGAGAAATAGATCCCTGTTCTGAGCACTTTGTATCCTAAATAGGATAGGAAGGGAAAACACATGCAGGAGCGATGAGGTGGAAAGTATTTGAAGGACAAGGGTTACATCTTAAATGTAGAATTTCATGTTATGCATTCTAGAATTGAGGTGTTCAAATCTATTTTAGAAAACCTGATATAGTTTTTATGATTCTAAACTAATGCTATTGCAGAAAAACTCTTACCAACCAAGATTATTTTAATCTCCTTAAAGTTTTTGATGTGATGGTAATAATCAAAATCATATATGGAGTTATGCCTATCTCATAGAATTGGAAGGGATCCTGAAAGGTCATTGAGTCCAGGTCCCTGCCTTCACTAGCAGGACTAAGTACTAATTTTGCCCCTGATCCCTAAGTGACCCCCTCAAGGATTGAACTCTCAACCCTGCGTTTAGCAGGCCAATGCTCAAACCACTGAGCTATCCCTCCCCCCTTAGTTTAAGGCTAAAAGAAAATTTAATTTTGTCCAGTATTCATTTCCAAATAATTTACTCCTTGAAATTCTTGCAAAAATGACATTATTAAAATAATTTCCCTCCCCCCACCTGAGAAAGGGGCTAATCACTTGTCTGCATGCAGAGTTGCCCCAATTTATCTTAAGGTGTAATTTTAAATCAGTTTCACTAAATGGATCCAAAAAGCTATGGACATACCTCTCATTTTGGCTTAAACTAGGTTTATTTCAATATATCTTAAACAGATTAAGAATAGATTTAAGATAAATCAAAATAAGCCACTTTTAAACCAAAATAAGAGGGTCTACACGGGGGTTTGCACTGCTTTAACTAAAGTGTTGCAAGTTTGTGTGTAGATGAGGTCTACGAGCTTGTTTTCTTGAGATTGTTTTCCAGTCATTTTATGCCCAAGTAACAGTAAAAGCAGTGAATAACAGGAAGGACTGCAGCTCAGCCTTCCATCTAAGAAAATAACCTGTTCTCTTATATAATCAGCCTTTGTGAGTCTGGGACCTCTGGTTCATTTCACAGTGAAGCTTTCTTTTAATTTACTTCTCCTACTTCAGTTTATTTTAGCTAACTTGGCTCAGTGTTTTAGTGCTGCATGAAGACAAAAAAATCATCAAACTGTTGGCTAGGAGCCATATTCAGTGAGGGAAAGGAATGAAACTATTAAACTGCTAGTGGAAAGAGGTTTTGCTGGAATTCCATGAAAGAAAACTCCAGTTCCTGGAGGTACAGCAAATATTAAATTTTGTAACTTCCACCTTCATAAGGAAAGGTTAGGATTAAGCAGTGTTCTCCACTACTGATACTCATCACATCACTTAAACTGTCACTGTTGTGTCATTTCAAGACATAAAAAACATTCTCGGGATGGTCTGATATGTCACTGCGCTCAGATTATATAGTAAAGAGCAGCAGTCGTAAGCCTCAAATTAGAATTTCACTTGTAAAATTCTCCCATTGTATATCCTGTTCTTTATGTAGCTCACTTCTGAGGCCCAGCGTTCAGATCGTCTGTCGGTCTTGCTCAGAAATCTCTCTTGGTGCTACTGAACTCTGCACCCTAATAATTTGAAGGGGTTGTTGCAATTCAGCCTGAAACATTTTCTTTGCTCCACCCACTCCCCATTCTTAAAGGCACATGCTCCCTGTGCAAAACACACATCCCTAGGGAGCAAAAGATTGGGATTAAGCCCTGCCCATAACCATAAAATAATTGTGCTAGTCTAAGGAAAGCTCTGTGTGTGTTGTTTTAAGTGTGCACGTAAGGGAACCTGAGTGAAAAGTAAATTTCTGCAGAACTGTTCAACTCATCCAGGTTGCTGGTTTTCCTGTTCCAGGTCCTACTGAAACATAAGCAAATGATGTCTAAAGACTTTTAGCAGTTTTCTTTTCCTTATAAGGACCACAGTTCAATACCCTTGTCTGTTGTGCTTGCCAGCAGTTATACAGTTGCTCTAGCTTTGTTATGTAGATCCCATTCACCCTTTCTTCCTTTAGCAAACAGGAAACCATATTATTTTTTGACAATGGAAAACTGAATTATTCCTCAAGGAAGAGAAATAGCATTTCTCCTGAGTTATGATTCTGATTGGGATGTTTACCTCTTCTACTACTATTAATATTGATGGCTGAGTTAGTTACTTTGTGAATGGCATTCTCCACTTTAAACTACAGCTTATCTTCAAACTGCGATATATATGTGCTATAAAATATAGGTTTGTGACATATGGTAGTCAGTACTTTTCACTGTACACCCATGAGGTTTTCACTAATGTAGAAAAGAGGAGGTTATACCACAGAAAAACCTACATTAAAATGATTAAATCAACAAAAAGAAGGAAAATCAGAGTTGATGTTGCAACTGCATCCATGTGTTACTCTTTTGGTGCTGGGTATTGCAGAGTTTTCCCTAATAACGTTATATAAAAGACAGTAATATCTATGCCTAATTGGATGAGACGTCTTACCTTTATTGATTTTTGTACATAAATTGTATTGGTTTAATAATGAGTAGGTCTGGTCAGAAAACAAGAATTCCAGTTCTCTCACACAAAAAAATGGAGGTTTTGAAATTTGTTTTTGTTCTGATATGGAGTGAAGCAGAGACTTTTTGAAAAATTTTGTGAAAAAAGAGAGAGAGAGAGAGAGAGAGAGACCCTCCCCACAGAATAGGCAATAACCCAGGTGAATGCCCTCACCACTGGGCTACTGGATATTCAGGTGCAAGTGGGTGTCTCTCGAGGTCATAGATACAGTATGTTAATTGTGAAAGGCAGCATGGCTACAGGGCTGCTGAGAGTGGGTTCGGGCCCCGGTGAAAAATTTTTTTCAGGCCCCCCAGCAAGGGCGGACTGGCTAAACAGGGCCAACAAAGCCAGGCCCTGGGCCCCCTTCCGGACTGCCGGGCCCTGGTAATTTGTAACCCCCCCCCTTGTTGGCCCTGCATGGCTATATGTCTGCCATATTAGAGACAATGGTCTATTCCCAGTTCTGCTTGCAGAGATTGTACAACTTCTTGATTACCTCACTGGCACAATGATGCTTGGCTTTCTCCTAAGATAGGAGTATATGGCTTTGCTCAACAAGGGCTGTGGAGGGCACAGAATTAACACCAGTCAGCAGGGGGGCTGGAACAATTTTTATAGTGGGAGTGCTGAGAGCCATTGAACCAAACTGTAAACCCTGTATCTAATGGAAACCACTTCAAGCCAGGGGGTGTTGCAGCATCCCCCGCACTCCTAGTTCCAGCACCTAAGCCAGTCAGAAGCACTAGCACTAGAACTCAGTTCCCCCTGGTTTCCAATTCAGCATTCCTTCCCCTGACTTAAAAGAAGAGCTATTTCTGTGTCTTGTCTGGTGTTCAGGCTGTGTGGGCCAGGGAGCATTTTCTGTATAGAGAAGGTCAGTGAGGTCTAGAGCATGCTTTGTGTAAATAGAGTGTTCAGAGATTTTAGCACAGTGGTTCCCCAACTTTTTACTAAGACGACTTTTGTTCATTTTGTGTTTGTTTGAGGGCTTTTTGTTTTTGCTTTTGGATCTGCCATTACATATATGCACCCTCTGCCCCAGCACTGCAACCTAATCCCAGGTCATTGTGGAGAAGAGGCCCCGAGAGGGAAGTAGGGGGTCAAAGAGGGAGCCTGCCCCACAACAGCAGCTCCTCTCCCATGGGGCTAGGCTCAGCTTCCTGCTCCAGCCATTGAACCTGGTGCTTGGGGTCACAGCACCACCATGGGGCCTACCATCCTTCCATGATGTCAAAAGCTGGGACAGGAGCTGCCCTGCAGGGTGGGGCCTCCCCTCTGCACTGGACCAAGAGAAGTGCACGCTTGCCTAGGGCCCAGGGTTGGGTTAGTCTAGCTCTAGATGTGGTGACTCATCTGTGACCCACTGGTGGGTTGGCACCCATCATTCAGAAAATACTGCTTTAACAGCCAGAGTGGAGCAAGCGTCACACGTACAAGTGATTATTTTCCATAGGTTTATGATTTAGCCAAATCTGGATAGATTTTCATAGAGTAATAGGCACCACCCTGACTCTAGGACTTATCTCTGTGCTCAACAGTATCTCCAGACAGTGGAGGCACTAGAGCTCTTAAAAAAAATGTTTGGCAATTGTTTCAACATTGGCATAACTTCTGAACCGTTTGTGCTGAAATGTCTGAAACAAAAATTCAGCCAGGGCAAAGAGCAAACCTGGAAAATTGAAGCATGGACAGTTAGTTTGTCAAAAAAGTTTATAAGCTACTGAAAAATAGGGGTTTATAATGGAAAGTGGTAGTATTAGGGGTTTATAATAGAAGGTAATTATAAGCATCACAATTTGCTCTGCCTTTGATAAGGTAAACCAGCAAATGCGTATTTAAAATATAAAAGTATATATGTGTTAAACTTATGACTGGCACACTACACAATACATTTTAATGCACTGTAGTATAGAGGACTGGGGGAAGAGTGCCCCAAATGAATAAACATCAATATTTTCATTACCAATATTAAGTATAGACAGGGAGATAAGTCCAGTACTTTCTGAATTATTTGCCTGTTCCACTAAAACACCTGTAACTGGCTCTTGTGATTAGGCATTGCAGCATATACAGTCCATTAGCGAAGGTTCTCAAAATGTTGTACATACTATTGAGAAAAATATCTATTTCAATAATATGGACTACTAGACAAGTAAGAAGCTATTTGCATGTGGCATTTACTACAGGATTACAAATCAGAACTTTTACTAATGGACTGTATACACTGTAGTATCATATTATGTTGGCAACTGTCACCTGTTCATTATAAACATGAGCACTCCGCTTTGAGCATTTTCAAAATCTGCTACTAAGGAAGAAGAGCTTCTTTTTTTTTTTTTTTTTTTTTTTTTTTATCATCAAATGCAAGAGCCAAATGGTGGACTTAAATGATTTGTGAGGAAGCTGTGCTTGTGCTGTCACATCTTTTTTCTCTTTCAGAAAGATTTGATCATGTATTCCTGCGAAAGCTCATGCTCCAATACGTCTGTTAGTCTATAAGGTGCCACAGGACTTTTTGCTGCTTTGAAAGATCAGAGAGACTCTTGAGGCAGGATTGTGTAGCAGTTTTAAAAGGAGATTTAGTAACAGGTATTTTGCCCATTTCAATCCTCCTTTTCTGTGGTCAGTTCACACATCAGGAATTTATATGTAACACCCACCATCTGCAAAAAGAGCAAGGAAATTGTTCTAGCCAAAACGAGAACACAGTTTCCACAAAGAACAGACCAGATGTGTGAATCCTGTCTTTCTAACACTGTGAAACATCTAGAACTGAAAATTAAAAATTAAAGGCCATTTGTCAGTTTGTTACTGAGACATAAAAATTCTGCATTTGGAAGGAACATTGAGTGTGACCACTGTTAATGTATTGCAGCATGAGTGATGTGTAATATTGCACTCAGACCTGTGCAATATCTAGGCAAAATGAGCTGAACTAAGAATTAATGAATGGTTAAACACTGTGTCAGATTCTCCCAGTCATGCCTTGAATTCCATTTCAAATAAATGTCAAGAACTTGCAGAGTCTCTCATACTAAATGATGTGGACAAGTGATATGTCTAACCTTGGTAGGAAAGCACTTGAAGAAAGTTCATGCTTGTGAGGGATTGATGGGGAGGAGTTGAGTCAGGGAGAGAAATTCTGAATACACTAGACAGCAAGTGTGAAAAACCGGGACAGAGAGTGGGGGGGTAAGAAAAAGCCCCAAATATCAGGACTGTCCCTATAAAATCGGGACATCTGGTCACCCTAGAATACACTGAAGGTGTTAGTGTTAGATTTTGGTTTTAAAAAATAGGAATTAATACTAAAAATGTTGCAGTATGAAGCAAGCAAGAAGAAATAAGTTCAGTCCTCTTGTGTCAGGAAATCCTCCATGTGTGAAACTGGATATTGTCAATTGAGACCTTCTTAATGCTTATAAGATAAAGGAAAAAAGTTCTAGCAGATTGACTAGCTCTCAGACTGACTCTCATGAGTGGGTGAGTTCAGAGACCAAAAAACAGTGTCCTCACATTTGAGACCTACCAAATCAGGTTTATACCATTCAGAACAGTAATCTCCCATTCTGCTACAGAAGGGAGAGGGATTGGTGCCATAGCATCGGATAGATTCATCCTGTTAGGATTATGCACTCCTTCTTTTTGTTCCATATTCTTATAAAAATAATCCATAAAAATCTTAAGGACACAGTTCACTGTACCCAATGATCCTCCCAAGCTGGTAGAAAGAATTAAAAATAAACAAAAAATCCATAATGCTTATTTACAGCTGGACCAAAGAAACATTAGTAATTTCAGTAATGGATTTGATAGTTTTGTTCTAAAGATACAGTATCAAAATTGAACTACCAAACATAAAGATATTCTTCAAAAGGAACAATTTGTGACCAATCTAGAGGATGTTATAACCTAGGAAGATAATCCCCAAAGGAGCAGGCTGGCTCCTTGGAGAAATGGTCACAAATGAGTTTGTTCAGATCAACAGTTGAATTCATCTGCAGGGTACATCAGTTAGTGCATGAAAGTTATACATTCAAGTTTTATGAGAAGCTGGTAACAGTAGGGTCTGTTCCTAATTACTGTCACCATTGTGGAAATATTGAGTCAGTCATGGTCTTAAAAGATGTAAACACGAGGGAACCAAAGTTATTTCATGTAGTTCCAGACTTTGAACATATAATTCCTCACAGAACAACTATACTGTGTTTCCTTTTAGATGTTCGTTCACCCTGCTATTTCCCCTCTTCTCTTGTACTAGCCGTCTACCATATATATTTTGTTGATCATTTGGCTGCTGAAATGATAGCTCTTGTCATCTTACCTTTATTGTTTATAATGTCTATAGCATTGTGTCCCTTAGGTTGTTCACTTTAGTCTAGACCAGCAGTTCTCAAACTGTGGGTAAGGACTCCAAAGTGGTTTGTGACCCCTTTTTAATGGGGTCACCAGGACTGGCTTAGACTTTCTGGGGCTTGGGGTTGAAGCTGAAGCCCAAGCCCCACTGCCTGGGGCTGAAGTCCAAGGACTTCAGCCTTGGGCAATGGTGCTCAGGTTACAGGCCTGGGGTGGTGGGGGTTGGGTGGTCTCAAGCTTCAGTCCCTCCTCCTGGGATCATGTAGTAATTTTTGTTATCAGAGGCAGGTCGTGGTGCAATTAAGTTTGAGAACCCCTGGACTAGACTTATTTGAGAATGCTTGTGAACTGCCTGACATACTGCTGCATGTATTCTTGTTTACTGATGTTTTAGACAAAGCAGACCATCCTCTTGCCTTTAAAAGAGAATCATCCTGCACTAAAATATTTTGATATCTTTATGCCATTCTTCTTTGACTGTAGTGAGAGCTTTTGTCTAATATACATGAAGCAACTGTAAATATATTGTCTGCATGTCACGTGTAAAATTGGATTTTTTGCCTTTCAAGACAAGACCCTGATTAATATGGAAAACACTTATCAGTCTCACCCTGTTATGAAACTTTATTTTTTATTCATATGGATAGGTTTTTATCTTTCACAAAGAACTTAGTTTCCAAAGAACATTTCCCTTTTGCTAAAGTCCCACATGATCTTCCCAGAAAACTGACCTATTTGTAGCAAGCTAGAAGATCCTATTGTATGGCAGATTTATGAGAACAGCAATTCTAATCCATGAAAGGTAACCTGAATAAAAGTAATTCCCATTCCAAAGTACGGTAGCCATATTTTGCTAATATAGTCACAATAATTGATGAGCAGTTGCTCTTTGATCTATTATAGAAGAATTGATGGGTAGTGAAACTCATCTAATTTATATCAGTGACTATTTATTACATTTACTGAATTTTGTCAAATAAGGAAGTGAACAAACATTAAATTAAGTAGAGATAATGCATTATAAAATATATTTTGCTTGCTTAATTTGACTATTGTCACTTGATAAATGAAACTATTGTATAAGTAGAAGTATTGCAGTGTGTCTTGTAAAAATACTGAGTTCTTAGTAATAACAAGGTCATCCTAAAACACTCCGGCATTAAAAGTTTTGCTGAGAAATGGGGAGCCAGCTGTTTGTGTGAATTTTGCGATGTGCAGATTAGAGAGGTGACAATGTAATTTCTGCAGTCTCTGTTTCTTCAGTGCTACTTCCACTTTATTTTTATGTCATCTTCAGCAGAAGAGAATATTTGAGATTTTAGGACACTTTTTTTTTTTTCCCTAATAAAATCCCTTCGCCTTTGTCTGTGTTCTTACACACACATACTTTTCCCTTTTGGAAAAGTACCATGAAGTGCTATACTGAAAATCAGCTGTAACACGTGTATGACCAGTCACTTCATTGTTCTTTATAACTCTTCTCTCCTATTTTTGCTAGAGCTGTTCTCTTCACTTAGGGATTTTGTTTTGTTAAATTGTTTCATAATAGGACTATTGTATTGCCTAAACTATTTATTGGTCTGATTGCTCCAGAGGGGAGAGGGTAGTTTTCAGAGGAATCGGCCAATTAGACTAATGATGCCACCATACAAATTGCAAAATTCCACTTAACTGACAAAGCTAAGGAAATGGGGACATTGAGCTGTTTGGATTACCTGGAATTTTAAATTAAGAGCTATTGTATATATACTTGTTGGGCCTTCATAATTAGCCAGTGAAACACTTCATTTGCAGTTTTCACATTCACAAATGGTCATTTTGATTATCTGCTATAACTTTTCTTCTGTCAGGTTCTTGAGGTGCTTTGTCCAATTAAGCAGTTCCTATTTTACAGTCATCTTGAACTCTTCTTGTGGCAGTGCCTTTCTCCCCTCGCAATATTTGATGTCTTTCTGCCCTTGCTGAGGCTCCTTCTGGACTTTCTATAAAGCAAGCCTGGAGCAGAGGATGGCAAACTGAGGACTTCCATTTGAGTAAAACCGCTGCTGCCCCATTAACTAATCTTTAATTCATCAGGCCTTCTTTTGATGATTTAGAGTCCATACTTCTACCTCAACTCAATTATATTCTGAAGATCTTGTAAAAATAAATCCAGTTGATCAGATTTCTATTGAATTCCTACTGTGCTGAGATATGTAGAGTTGTAAAAGTTACACTAAATTTAGGCAAGCCTTGTTTGAAAAATGTGAAGCCTTTGCTTTACACATGCTTTGGTGGCTCTGTCATGCTGTGAACTAATTTACTAACTTTGAATGTATTTTGCAAGATTCCTTATTCTTCACACTTAATCATGCTTTTGCAATGACTTCCTCCTTCAGAAAATATGGAAACAAAGCTCTTCAGAACGTCAGTATTCTGTACTATTTACTCATATGCTTGTGATCTGAACCACAAATAAAGCCTGTTTTGATTTGTGTTTTAAATGCTGGTTAGTAAAATTCAAATGCAACCAGAATAATCGAGACTTCTCACGTCAGTTGTCAAACTCATTGCATTGTTGCCTGGTCTTTTCTGCCAGAAAATATAACTTGTTAATTGAGAGCACTGTTTCCTTTTTTAAATGACTGGTTATTAAAATCTTCTTGACAGCACAGCTGTGTGAAGGAGGAAAAGAAATAAATGTGTGTTGGAAGGAGTTGAGTATGTGATTGAGATGATGACAGTGGGATCGGTGGCGGTGGTGGGTTTGCCCAAGAAACATGAACACAGTCTTAAACCTTGTAGATTATGTTGATTTTGTAGTAATTATTTAAAGGGACTAGATTGGACAAAAGCTATTTTAGCTCCTGGAATGAGTGGATATTTAAACAGGTATCATGTTTGTATTTCTTTTAATTATACTCTGCTCCTATTTCTTGTTTGAACTTTTTAGTAATTGCAGGCAACTTGACCTTCCTTTTCATATGTTATGAATGTCACAGAGCAGTTGTGCTTTAGCATATGGCAAGTTTGTGTATCTAAAATATTTGTAGTGTAGTGCAGATTTTAGTGATTTTTAATAACATAATTGGCTACCCTCATTGCCCAGTTTATGACATTTTTCTATTGTGTTGAGATACTTTATTTGTTTAGAAATAGCTTTTCTCATGTTACAGTTTTAGTACAGTATTGGAGCAGACGGGTTCCCAATGGGGATGTAATAGTTTTGGGTAATACAGAGTATTATGTATCTGTAGCAGTTATATAGCTTTTGCCAAGTTTTCTTACTTGGTTGCTATCATTTTTCAAAAATAAATGCTACCGAGAAGCAAACAAACTGTGGGAGAAAAGAACAAGAACTTTTGGAAAGGGAAATGTCTAGAGCAGGGGACCCTAAAATGTGGTACTTGTAATCATTGGTGGTAAGTGAGCTTGATGTTCCATCACTCATTTCACAGCATTTTTTAAGAAGGTTGTACATGCACCAGTGAAGTTTGGGAGCTGCTGGGCTAGAGCGTCACTGGGAGGGGTCTTATGCTGAGTCTGATTGCTTATGGCATAAAGACTTTTTGAAATGGTATGCTATGACTGCAGGAAGCATAGAGAAGTTTATTTGATTCCATTAGCATCTACAAATTCTTGAACATCTGAATTGTTCCAGGTGTTGAAGAGCGTGGTTAATCCAGGATGTATCCACTTGGGTACAGAGTCAACTATTTCAGGTGTGTTCAAGCTAATTCAGTCTGATTTTGAGGAATCTTAGCTATGAATTCTCTCACCCTTGGTAGCAGAACTATGGATGGAGAGAGTGATGGAAGGAGGAAAGGCAGGGACAAATAAGGAGTCTTCCCTGCTTGAGTTTCAGCCTGGTTTTGGAGGGGCTGGAAAAGCGTTGAGCAACAACCTGTGAATTGGACCTGTTCTTCACTGTAGAGGTAGCTGTTCCATTATTGTCACTTCCCTTTGAAAAAGTAGGGTGCCAACATCTCTTACTAGACAGCTGCTCAAGAATCTGTTTCTTGACTGAAAGAATTATGTCAGTTATCACCCTGTATTGAATCTTCCAGCTGAGGTGGGGGGGGAAAGGAGGAATGTTATTGATAAAGTTATATAGTAGTAATTCTCACAGTAGCTGGAATCTTCCAGTTTCGTAAACCGCAATCAATCTAGCTTTAGTCCTGTATAGGATGCAAACAGTGCACTGGTTGCCTTGCTGGTTGATCTTTCTCATAATGGATAACCAGATGTCTTTGCAGATTATTTTAGATGTATCAGCATATTTTGATACAATTGAAGACAAAGTGTCATTGACATGTCTGCAGGAATGGATGGGGTTGCTAATTTGTGACTCCTATCTTTCCTGACTTGTTTATCCCAAAGATTCATTTGCAAGCTTCTTCAGGGTTCTAGTTTGTTGCCCCAGCTGCCCAGTGAGAGGCTGTTAGGGAGAGGCTTGTGGGGTGTGCGCTGCCTTTGGTGTGTGTGTGAGATACCCCTAGCTTTGTTTCAGTTTTATTGGACCAGGATGTGTATTTGAGTGATTCACTCAATGTCTAATCAAGATTAGGATTTAATATGACTGATATCATAGCTCTCTGATATTCAACCTAGTTTAAACTAACGTTATCCTTTTAGACTATGAGAGGCAGCCAAACGAAAGGGCAGCAGTTCTTCAGTCTCCTTTGATTATGTGAGTGTGTGTCTGCTATTTCTCACTTACGTTCACAGCCTTGGTGTTTTAATTGTATATCCAGGTAGCAGATTTGTCATGACTTTTCTTTTTCTCCCATCCATGCATCATGAAGGTTGCAACATTTATATCCATTGTGGCCTTTGCTACAGTTAGCCATAATCATACCTTGAGATTGGATTACTGTAATGCACTCTACATGACATTATACCTGAAGACCTTTCTGAAACTTCAGCTTGCACAGAATGTAATGACCCACTTAAATAGCAGTGCTTCCTTCAGAGGCAGGGGAAGAGGGGGCACTTGACTCCTGTACTCTCTGACCTGAATTGGCTTCCAGTTTTTCTGGGTATAATTCTAAGTGATGGTTTAGATGTATAAAACTCTAATTAGTTGGGTCCTGTCTACCTTAGAAGCCACCTCTCATCATAAGATATGCGTAGTTGAGATAAGCAGAGGCACTCAGGCTCACCAACTCCTGGTTCAGCCAGGAAGAATCTGATGTCAGGGCATTTTCAGTAAGGGATGTCCCTCTACTTTGAAAGTGACCTTCATGACACATTGCAAGGCCTTTTTGATTTGCCAGGCTTTCAAGAACAGACTGCATTGTTGGGTGGGTTCTGTGAAGGTTAAAGAAATAGAAACTGTTGATCCTAATGTGGATAAAAAAGTTGCTGTTGTTCAGTTTACCTTGTAAGCTTTGTGTTTGTTCTTTTAACTCTAATGTGACTAGGATGGGCATGTTTTATAATTCACAATGAATAAATAAAATGTTATTAAATATGTTTTTTTATCATGAACAATAATAGTTCGGGTTGACTAGAGAGTTCTGCTTTGGTAAATGTTTGCCCTTGTTTGGACATTGGAGAGGTGAAATGTCACACAGTTTGTTAAACAGGCAGCTTCTCTAAAGGAAATTAGGATTGACACCAAACAACCTCTCTTGCCTTTAGTAGTACATAGACATTATTGTTAAGAGTTAGGGTGTGTAAGGAAACCATATGTTCTGGGCTCTGTCTTTTGGTCTTTATAAACACAAGATTTTCCTTTCACCCTTTAAAAACAAACAAACAAACCCAGAAACTGTAACTACATGATTTGACATAATACACCTTTTATAGACTTGATGCTGGTGACCATTATTATTTTATATTTATAACACCCACAATGTACAAAGTACTGTCCGTACATAGGAAGAGACAATCCCTGACCCAAAGAATTCAGTCAAAGGTCATTTGATGATTGTTTCTCTCTTCTTTTCTTTTTTTCCCCTCCCTTCAGATTTATCACGGAACAGACTCTCGGAACTTCCTGCAGAAGCTTGTCACTTTGTTTCCCTTGAGAGCCTTAACTTGTACCAGAACTGCATTCGTTACATCCCAGAGGCCATCCTGAACCTACAGTCTTTAACATTTCTAAATATCAGGTACCATCACATTTAAATCTTGATTTTAATATCCATGTTATAGACTCTAGCAACCTTTGGAGCATTAGAAGGTAACACAAATATTGTCTATAACCTGTGTGTCTTGGTATTGCATGCCATCAGAATCACCATTCTGGACCAGTCTCTACCAATTACCTCAATGAGGAGACATCAGATAGTAATAATCTTAATTTTTGACTCTTCTGGATTTGTGTTAACTGCCTGAAATCTCTTTTTGCATGCTTGCTCCAAATCCTGGCAGCCACTGCTCCTTCTTTGTGATCTCAAACATATCCCATCTGGCCAATATTTGAGGGCATAGGAAAGATAAATTGCCTACTTGTCCTCATTAACTAGTCTGGATTCCTTTTGCTGTCTCTCTCCAATTGATTTTTTCATGCAGGTCTGTAATGTGAAAGGATTTGTTTTTTGTTGTCTCTTCTTTCCTATGGGATCTTTAAATGACAGCTCTTGAGGTTCTGGATGATAAATTAACTTTTCTGGGTACTATAAGTAATGAAAGAAGAAAGATGATCTTGTAGACAAAGCACAGGATTGGGACTCAGGAGATCTGAATTCTTGTCCCAGCTCTACCACAGGCTTACTGTGTGATTTTGGGCAAGTCGCTGCACCTTTGTGCCTCACTTTCCCCATCTATAAAATGGTGACATCTACCTCATAAGGGTATTGATTGATGAATGTTTGTAACGTGCTTTGAGATTTTCTGGTGGAAAGTTCTATAGACATGAAAGGGCATTTATTATTATTAGCACTAGTGATACTAACACCAGCACCTGTTTATTACATGTTCTTCTTTCTCCTATTGCTGTGTGAAAGACCCATGAAAATGGCTAACAGCCTGGCTATGCAGGGGAAATGGTAAAAATAACTGTACTCAAAGTGTTGTAAAATTCTCAAAGTAAATAAGCTGAAAATATACTAATTTTAGATGTAGTAGGTTTTTTAAATATTTTCAGGTATAATTTGTAATTTTAAAATTGGCAGAGTCCCTTAAACTGGAGTCACTGGCTTTTCTTTGCAGCTGAGGTGATGTTAATAGTCATACTTAATTTCAAATTATGATCTGCTAGGATGTGAGGGCACTTGTAGGTCTATGATAAAATATTCTTGCTTCTTATTGATGACAGTTGGGTGTTGATGAACAGTTGTGAATTGTGCAATAGTGCTAGTTTTAAATAAAACAGCAAAAATAATCTGTGGCTAGATTTTTCTAATCCTTTGGGACTTTTTCCTATTGGCTTTAGTTAGTATGTAACTCTTATTATTTCCTTGAGCTTCTATGGTATAATCAAAAGTTCAGGCTTGGATGAGGAATGGGTCAGGTAAAGAAGTAGAAATGAGCTGCAGCTGAAGTAGTGCAGACAGATTCTGACCCAAAATAAATACATCAGTTTCAGTGACTAAAGCCACGTGGAAAGCCTTTGAATAAGGTAGCTACCTGAGTAGCTGGAGGCCTCTCTTTTTTAAATCACTACATTAAAGCAAGCAACTTTATCTCAATTTACACTGTTTATATCAAATCTTTGTGATCCTGCTTAGACTTAAGTTATCAAAGCAAAGGTCAATAGAGTGATTAAGCATTATTCAGAGAAATTGGCATCTTAGAGTTATATAATGTCAGAAAATGGATGTCTGAGTAGTTCTCCGTATGTGAAGACATTTTATAAAAGATGTCTGTACATTTAGGTATTTTACAGTACATCTTGAGTGCAAAAAAAAAAATAATTTAATGCTTGCTAGATTCCTAAAATAAAAGGAATGGACCAATGCTAGTAAAAATGCTGTTTTAAGAGACTGTTTTGAAAATAAGATGTCTCAGACTGACATGAAAGAGATGACTAGCAATTGTGCAAATTGCTCAGAATTTCTTTTTTCTAAAGCTAGTCGGCATATGGAACAAATTGCTGAAGTCAGAGAAAGTAAGCAGTGTAAATCTACTCAAGATAGAGTTGGACAGTCTCTTTTTGTATGTGAAAATAGTAAGCAAGGATAGAGCCAATAATTAAATATGTGAGGCTAAGAGAAGTAAATGTTTCTTGGGTTTGTAAGTTACACTGAACAGATCAAGCATATTTCCTCTTTTAAAACTGGTGTAATTCAGAAGTAGTTTAAATTGAATTAGCAATGAAAGCATAATATTGCTTTTTTCTTTTTGATGAAAAATGAACTACGTTAGCCGTTTTTAACTTAAAAAATATGTAACTTTAAAAATAGTGGCCATTGACCATGTTTTAACTACATTTTAAATTGTGAATACCCACCACATGTGTATTTCAGAATATAATCTATATTAGCTGTATATGCAATACATTTTCTTGAATGCTTAGTATTGATTGCACAGTATATTGTTTGTCTATGCACCTTAGGCATTGTATAGGAGCACTTTTTTGTATTTAAATCAGTGATGTAAAATACACATCCAGGATTTATTGTCTAAAAATATACAATCTGGTGCTATCAATTTCACTCATTCTTGTGGGTTTCCTTTCTTGCTTTGAAAAGCAAAACCTTGCTCTTGTAAATAAGGGCCATTGCTCCTTGAATAACTAGATGCAGATAGGAAGTTATTGATAGTAAGCCGAGGGGTATGATGGGAAACTAATAACTGACAAAGACAACCCAAAACTTAGATTAATTCTAACTGTGGGGAATCTCTCTCTTGTGAAATAGAAGCCAGTATTCTTTGGACAAAATCTAGATATATTGGTTTAAAAGAGAGAAGACTGATTCATCTGTTAGCCTTTTAAGTGTCAACACTTATTAGCTGTCAAGAAGTGTCCCAAGAAAGAGGAGTATTTAATTGCAACTTCTAATAAAGTACAGGGAATTTTCCTTTGAGTACATTGCACTGGTAGATTTTAAACAGTTTTTTACAAAACATAAATACATATGTCCATCTGTAATAAAATGTAATTTCCTGACCTGTAATATAAACGTGTTGTATCCTATTATTGAAGTTCAACTGTATACTGCAGTCTGCATTATTAAAACCAATGTTTTAAGAGGTATGCAGAACCTCTGTTCACAAACTAGTAATGATATTCGTTAAGAAAAAAAAATGTTTGCCTTACATCTGGTGTTACCCCTTTGCCAATTAAATTTTGCTTATCTTCCTTTTTTGCTTTATGGTGTGCATTGTAGGAATAGGATATGAGTCAGAGATGGATTTCCTATTGCTGTGATCTCTAACAGGTGTATTTGAAATTATCATTCCTTGATACCAGCTAACATTCGTTCGTCTACTACTCGGGAGTAGGATTTTGTAGTGGGAAATTTAGACTCCACACAATGCCACATTTTGATAAACTTGAGTTTAGTATCTTGTTAAAACCTCCTTAAGGTAACATTAACTTTTCCCTAGTTTTCCAGTCATTTTCCAGTCTGATTGCTTCCGTTTACAAATAAGTCATAGCATTCTCGTTTTATAAACCAACCTCTTCCTGTCTGATTCATTCACTGAGGTTGCAGTCCAGTTACATGACCTCATGTTTGCTTTGATGGTTATAAATTATGATGTGTCAAATACTGGATTGTAACATGTCCAAATTCATTGTGACAGGGATTTCTTAAATGCTTATCACCATGATAATTGGCCTTATTACAAATTAAATAACGAAAACACACACTTAACATTTCTACTGAGCAAGTAATATGCTCATTCTACCTAACGCTGTTCCCCACATGCTAATCTGCAGTAAAAAAATAAGAAAATGGTGTCTGCCTGATGCCTGAATATGGCCAGACTCTGAAAGAGGAAGTAAGCTCCAGAGCCTAAAAGCCTCCTACAAAAATGCCCTATCCCCCCATCCCCATGAGTAGTAGCAGATTCAGAGCATCTGTTTACAACACATCTTGGTAAAGCAAAGGATAAGAAAGATGTGTAAAAAAGAGACTGCGAGATACCAGCTCACTTGTAAATGTGTCTCGAAACTGACATGACGCTCTTACATCCTGTCAAAGTAGAGTACATGATTTTGAGATTCTCTTATGTTGTGTTAAAATTGGTAAATGGTCTCTTCCCACATTCTGACTTTTTTTTTTCCTACCCAAAAGTCGAAACCAGCTTTCAACATTGCCAGTACACATGTGTAGTCTACCGTTGAAAGTTTTGATAGCAAGTAATAATAAGTTGGTCTCACTACCTGAAGAAATTGGACAGCTCAGACACCTGACAGAGCTTGTGAGTATATACTTACTGTTAATGATTGCTGTTCAGTCCTTAATTTATAAATGATTTGCTCTGGTGGGTTTAAATTTCATTGAGGTGAAATAACTTTATTCAACCGAGGGAGGAAGGATGGTCCAGTGATTAGGATACTAGCCCAGGACTTGTGAGACCAGGTTCAATTCCTTGATGTGCTACAGACTTCCTGTGTGGCTTTGAGCAAGTCTCTCTGTGCCTCAGTTCCCCATCTGTAACATGGGGATAATAGTACTTCCCTACCTCACTCTAGGGTGTTATGAGAGTAAATACAGTTTAAAGATTGTGGGGTGCTCAGATACAAGAGTAATGGGGTCCAGATAAATTCCTCAGATAGAATCAAAATGGAACTTTGTTTAAACAAATACAGTGCTACTAAGACATCCACATTAATTTATCATATATTCTGCATTCCAGATAAAAGTTCCATGTGGGTGACTCCGGCTCCCTGCCATACACATTTTATCCTATAAATAGAGTGTACAGTACTGTATTAGCTAGAGTCTGATGTCCCAGGATCTCTCCATATCTGACAGAGACAGTTGCAAGTGGTGGTATATATGACATTATTTGTTCATAGAGTGTAAGGCTGGAAGGGACCAATAGATCATCTGGTCTGACCTGTTATGTATCACAGACCATTGATTTTTGCCCAGTTACCCCTGTGTTGAGCCCAGTAATTTGGGTTAGATTAAAGCTTTTCAGTCCTCAGGAGACTAAGCGTTGTGTGCCACAGGCAGAGAACAGGAGAGAGTGAGGTGCCACCAATGCCCCTGCAGTCTCAGGGAATTGGTTAGGTGGGATATGCCCAAACGATCCTAGTAGGTGATCTATGCTCCATGTTGCAGAGAGAGGCAAAAAAACCTCAAAGATCCCTACTAATCTGACCAGGGAAAAATTCCTTCCCAACTCCAAATCTGGTGATCAGGTACCACCTCAGAGCACTGGTCCACCACCTCCGGCATCATATCTCCAGCTAAGATCAATTCCTAATGCTTCACAGGGGGGTGGGGAAAAATATAGAATACAAATGGTCAGTTGTTCATTGGGGAAAAAATTTCTTCCTGACTCCTGCAGCAACCTTCTGAAGCATGAGATTTGATTATAGTCATTATCTTAATGCAGAGCTGCAAGTGTTATGAGCATGTTGAGTGCAATGCAGAGCTGTTCTCTCCATGGCCCATCAAGGGGAGGGAATGAACACGGGGATTCATAGACTCTAAGGCCAGAAGGGACCACCATGATCTTCCAGCCTGACACACCCTCCAGTGGTTTGAGCATTGGCCTGCTAAACCCAGGGTTGTGAGTTCAATCCTTGAGGAGGCCACTTAGGGATCTGGGGCAAAAATTGGTCCTGCTAGTGAAAGCAGGGGGCTGGACTTGATGACCTTTCAAGGTCCCTTCCAGTTCTAGGAGATTGGTATATCTCCAATTATTACCTTATTACCTTAGATAGATACTAATATAATTGTAAAGACTCCAAGTGATGGTGAGTCCACCCCCACCCCGGTAAGATGTTCCAGTGTTTAATTATCCTCATTGCTAGGAAATTCCATCTTATTTTAAGGTTGTGCTTGTCTAACTTCAGCTTCCAGCAATTAGATCTTGTTATGGCCTGGTCTTCAAGACTGAAAATCCCCCACTAGCAGCTAACTTTTCCATGTAAAAATACCTAGACACAGTGGTCAGGTCACCTCTCAGCCTTCTCTTTGATAAGCTGAATAGATTAACCCCCGTAAGATTCACATCATAAGATTTATTTTTCAGTCCCAGAATGATTTTTGTCACACCCTTTCAGACTCTCTCCATTATTTCTACATCCATCTTGAAATGTGGACACCAGAACTGGACACGGTATTCTTAGTATTTGTAATGAATGCAAGCTCTAGCTAGAAATTTTGCTCTGGTACATTGAAGTTCTACTTGCTTCATTTTCCAGCTGTCCTAGAGATGATCTGGGGTAGCTCACTCACTTCTTTAGCTTTAGCAGCCTTTGCCCAATTACAACAGTCAGACAAGTCTGTTGGATGTCAGTTGTGAGGAACAGCCTAGCCCTCTGAGGTACACTTGACATGGACATCAGTTTTCATGAACATGTCTATTGGATGAGCTTTACCTGACACCTTAGGGCTGAAATTGGAGTTTTATTTCTCCTAGCCTCCTCTGCCCCAGCAAGACTTATTTTAAAGCAGTCTTTATTTGCCTTGACGTCCTGATCTTAGTGAGTGATATTTTATAGAGGTAGCCATGCCACCAACTACCCCTCTTGAGACATGTCGCCAGTTGGTCTGCAATGGCTTATTGAATATTTGCAAGTGTCCTGCATATCTGCAGGACGTTCCCCTTATCTGCCACCCAGAGATATTCTTGGTGGGAATTGGTCGCTCCTATACAGATAGCCATCTTATTTTTTTTTCAAATACTTCAGCTTTTAATTTAGTTTTTCAGTGTGTTTATGAACTTGTGGATTTAAAAAACAACCTAGACAACTTGACATGTTAGAGACAATTGCAATAGAATCTTGATAAGTGTGTAACTCGCATTTGGGAATGGCACAGAATTACAAAAGTACACCTCTACCCCTATATAACGCTGTCCTCGGGAGCCAAAAATTCTTACCGCGTTAAAGGTGAAACCGCGTTATATCAAACTTGCTTTGATCTGCAGGAGTGCTCAGCCCCGCGCCCCCGGAGCACTGCTTTACCGCGTTATATCCGAATTCGTGTTATATCAGGTCGTGTTATATCGGGGTACAGGTGTTACCTGTGTTCTTTAATGGGAGAGACAAGGAAGGCAAGGTAATATCTTTTATTGGACCAGCTTCTGTTGGTAGAAGGGACAAGTTTTTGAGCTTCACAGAGCTCTTCTTCATGCCTGGAGAAAGTAAGCAGAGTATCTGAGCCAAATACAAGGTGAGACAGCTTGTGAAGCATAAGGGATTCACACATGCACGTTTCAGTCCTACAAGCATATATTCTTTAATGATATACTCCAAGTATTCCTCGGGTGTGTTTACATTTGAGATTTGTTTTTAAAGCTTGGCATTCAATAAAAGACACATAGTGAGAAGTGAGGTGCACTGGTAGAGCTAAGGACTACACCATATAACTCTACTAGGGCTTCTCACTTTGTTCCCTGGCTACCTGCTGCTAATGCCCAGATGCATGTGAGGTTAATATAATTTTTGGGTGAGTTATTTAGTCTGGGCTGTCTTTTGTATTGGCAATGTAGTATGTATTTTATCCTTTTGTGTGATCTAAATGTTGTTGTAACATTGCCTAGAGGTTTTGAGGATAGGCCCTTGAAAATATCCAGATCAAGTACATGGCAGGTAGTGTGTTTCTCCAGGCTCTCCTGCTTCAGAGTCCGTGGAGGAATGGGAAATGGGCAATCTGTGGAGGAAATTTATGCTAACATGCTAGTTTGCTAACTTAATATACATGGAAATATCATTATACCTTCACTTTTTCCATAATGTATAACTTATCTAAAGAGCTTTTATGATCTAGTGTCATTTCTCCTGGGTTTGTTCTTTTCTTTGCTCTGCTGTTGTTGGGAGACTGAAAAAATTACTTTGTGCCTCTGTTTCCCCATCTGTAAAATGGGGATAATTAATACTTTGTCACAATGCTGAAACTTAATGAATGTTAGTAAAGCACTTTGACAATCTTAGGTGTCATAGAAGTGTTTATTTTTGTCAAGTTTATAAATAAAACACTGCCTATCAGAGTTAATGTACATATACCTACAAAACCAGAAGGCAGGAATTGCCTATTAGCATTGGGATTTATTTAAACAGGCTGACAGTATCAAAACAGTGGCTCACTTTGTAGTTTTGTATTGCAGGATGTGAGCTGTAATGAAATACAGACAATACCTCCACAGATTGGCAGTCTGGAGTCTTTGCGTGACCTGAACATCAGGAGAAATCATTTGGTGCATTTACCTGAAGGTGAGATCAGCAGATAAAAGTCTGTCATATGTAACAACTGAGATTGTTGACACTTATTCTTTTTAAAGCTTGTTTTCCTAAGAGCTAGTAGTAAGCATGCTGTTTATTATAGCTACTAGATTGAATGTTTGTTTTCTATCTCCAGAGCTTGCAGAATTGCCTTTGATTCGATTAGATTTTTCCTGCAATAAAATCACAACAATTCCTGTTTGTTATCGGAACCTCAGGCATCTTCAGACAATCACACTAGATAACAACCCTCTACAGTCACCCCCTGCACAGGTGAATTAAAGTTTGGAATTAGAATGTCTGCTATTTTCACTAGATCAGGGGTCGGCAACCTTTTGGAAGTGGTGTGCTGAGTCTTCATTTATTCACTCTAAGTTAAGGTTTCGCGTGTCGGTAATACATTTTAACCTTTTTAGAAGGGCTCTTTCTATAAGTCTATAATATATAACTAAACTATTGTTGTATATAAAATAAATAATGTTTTTTAAATGTTTAAGCAGCTTCATTTAAAATTAAATTAAAATGCAGAGCCCCCCAGACTGGTGGCCAGGACCCAGGCAGTGTGAGTGCCACTGAAAATCAGCTTGCACGTGCCATAGGTTGCCTACCCCTGCACTAGAGGATGTAAAGTGAGATTAGAAACTGAATGGTTAAAACTTTCTTTTGGGAACAATAAGATTTTAAAGAACCTGTGTTTCTCTAGAGACCTTAAAGAAACCCATGGCAGAAATACTCTTCCACTTCCCTTAATTTAGTTCTCCTAGTGATAGTAGGTATGTGGTTACTGCAGGAATTCCTTCGTTAGCCTGTTGAATAAAATTCTCATTGTACAGTATAAGTAAAATAAGCAAGTGGCTCTAGAGTGAAATAAGCTTTGGGAGAGAGGAAGAGCTATGAACAAAAAACATTTTTGAGCCATTCTACTGTTGAAGTAGTGAACTGGGAACCTAAAAGTGCAATGCATTTTCATTCATTTTACAGCACCCTGCAGGCTAAATACAATGTGGTCAATGGCTGACTTCATCTTTAATATGTATGTATAGCCCTGGGGAATGACCTGCTTCCTCTGAATCAGAGTGGGAAGTGCTGTGACCTATAGTTTCCATAGATTCTGCCTCCATATTAAAGATGAAGGGAGTTAGAATTGGCTTCACTTGATTCAAATTAGGCCTGGCTTTTGGCAGCTAGGTTGAGCAAGGTTTGGATGCCTCTGCCGTAGTTCCAGGTTTTACCCCTTACAAATACATATAACTCTTTATTCACATAGAAGATCCTTGACATGATAAACCCTTATGAGCAAGCTTACAGAAAGGGCTCCACACAGTCCAGATGTTTTTGGAAAAAGCTTCCATTTGTTTATTATACATATATTCTGTGACACTTCAATATGATGGTTTGTTTGTAATGAGAGAAGGTTCAAAAATGGATGAAGAGCTTTAAGGATGCTGTAAGGATGTTATAAGTTCACAGTAGCTAGTTAATGTCTGTACAGTGCTTTGATGAAATAAAGTGCTAAATATGTTTATGGATTTCCTTTTTTGTAGATATGCATAAAAGGAAAAATCCACATATTTAAATACCTGAACATAGAAGCATGCAAGATAGCTCCAGACTTGCCTGATTATGATAGGAGGCCCATGGGATTTGGCTCTTGGTAAGTTTGTGCATATTCTGTTTGATGTCGATTGGGGAAAACTTGTCTACTCTCCTGAATTCAGAAGAGGCAGAAACCAGATCCACTAATTGTTGGTTAGTGTACATGTCACCGACGATAGTGGCCTTGAAGAACACTGTGGTGTGTGTCACCCTGTGAGCCACTCTAGCAGGAGTCCAAGCAAGACAGTTTAGAAGGAAAAATAAAGTAATATCACAATTCAGCCAGTGCCAAAGGGCACACCCTTTCGAGGGAAAAAAAAGAAAGTTTGGTGTCTTCAGGCTATGATAGAAGGCAGTTCTATTTTTAAGACATTAATCTATGTTTTTACTTAAAATCTTAGGGTTTTCCCAATATCTACTATAGTCTAACGTTGTGATTTTTAATCTTTTGTACAGAATTATATAATTGTTCTGCTGTAACTACAGGTATAAGTGCTGATCTCACCCCATTAGTAAACTTTTATTTTTGGCAGGCTTTCATTTGGCACAAATGTTTAATACAGTAACACAGGTATTAGAACGGTCAACCACATCAGCTTCTAAATTAAGATGTCTAGGGAAAAGTAGGAGTACACTATATATTTATACTACACATTTAAGAGAAAAGCAAAGTAATGAGATAGGAGACTAGCTAGAAGAAAAAGAATATATTCTCAGTGATCATACAAACTAACACCGAGCCAGAGGGAATATATATCTGTAACGTGCACCATGGGCTGAACATGATTTGTGAATAAAACGAATAAGCCATTGCAGTTGTACGAAAGATCTATGAAGGAGAATTTATGCCAAGAGGCAGCTCCTCATCAAGTTTAGAATCCACATTTGATAAGCACCTTTCCAGATGGGGTCAACATGAATACTTTCTGAAATTCACTTGTCTCTTTAGAGTGTAATCTCTTTGGGACAGGGACCCACACCTAGCATAATCAGGTGCTATTTGAGACAAATAAAGTTGTGGCATATAAATCAGAGTATGTGATTCTAGCCTGTATGTGACGCAGGTGAGGCGGCATTTGGAATACTGGTTAGATTAAAATTATTTAGGTCTCCTGTTAGCTAAATTTATATTGCTATCTTAGTTTCTTATTATAATAAAGTGCATATTGCAAATAACAAGCTGATACAGGGATCTAAGGAGCATCTGTATTCAGAAAGGCTAAGGAAATTAGGGCACCCTTATTGTGACATAAATTGCCCAGTCCAACCAACTGTATCTAAAGCTATTGATCTCCAGTGTAGTTTTTTTTTTTGAAAAGCATAAAATCGATAAGTAGAGTATGTGTTTACTGAAAAGATTTTCGTTTCATGTAATGAAAGAATTTACATATTTTACCATTACACTCAGTACCAATATAAAAGCTTGAGCAGAACCCATTCAGGATGCTTCCTCCAGATGGTCAATTTCACTTCAAGCTTGTGTGGACTGGCTTGCTTTTGTCCATGTCTCCATCCCTGCCAGGCACCATGAAAGTAGATATATCTGAAGTGGATAAGAGAGATGGCATAGAACTCTTTGTTGCTCATGTGCTGATTATATCACTTACCAGCAGGGGCGGCTCTAGCTTTTTTGCCGTCCCAAGCACAGCAGGTGAGCTGCTTTCGGCGGCGTGCCTGCGAGAGGTCCCTGGTCCCGCAGATTTGGCGGCATGCCTGCTGGAGGTCCGCCGGTCCCGCGGCTTCGGCATACCCACCGCCGAATTGCCCTGAATCTGCAGGACCGGCGGACCTCCCGTAGGCATGCCGCCGAATCTGCAGGACCTCCCACAGGCGCGCCCTCGCAGGAACTGGCAGGACGCCCCCTGCAGCTTGGCGCACTGGTGCCTGGAGGTGCCGCTGCTTACCAGTCTCTCTTAGTGGCTCCCACAGTGGCTTCACATGCAAATTGAGCAAATATGTGTGGAAGAGACTAGATTTCTGCAGGAACCCACATAAAGGAGCCAATGGAGAAGATGAGCTGCTGCCCAAAATCAGAATTTCTTCTAGAATTTCTGAGATGAAAGAACAGAACAACTCATACACAATATAGTGTACTCCAGTTAATGCCCATAGGCAAGTCAACAGAGCCTTTGGTCAATGATATCAAAAACTACTGACAGAACTAAAACTAATCAGCATGTATACCTGACCTTTGTCTTTTTGCTCTATGGAGGTTATATAGTGATCCTGGGCAATTTGAAAAGAATGGAATTAAACCGGAGTTGATGTAAAGCTGCTTTCAAAGCTAGTGTGACAGTTACCAAGGTAGCTGCACGACAGTCCTTTCTCAGAGCCTCACTGAGTGCACTGCAACAGGTGTCAGGCCTTGTGGCTTTACCCCTGCTGGGGTGGACTTCTTTGAAAGTGTGTGCCTGTGGCTGTCTTATCTCTTAGGCTATGTGTGCACTGCAGCTGGGAGGTGTAATTCCCAGCTCGGGTGGACTTAAATGTGCTAGCTCTGCTTAAACTAGCATGCTAAAAATAGCAGTGTGGCTGCATGGGCAGCTGCTTGGATTAACTGCCTGAGTATGTACCTAGGATTCAGAGGGATTGTACCCAGGCAACTAGACAGGAGAAAATTTTGGCTTCTTTATATATAAATATTTCTAATTGAGAATTGTGCTGCTGGCCCACACTGCCCTTTTTTTATTTTTTTGGACTCATGTAAAGTTATCCTAAACACAATACTAGTGCCCTCTTCTGTGTTTTACCCAGTTAGTAAAACTATTGCTTTATTTAATTGTTACTACCATTTTCAATAGAGAACTGGTTCCCAGCCTTTCAGACAATTGTATCAGTTTACCAGAATAAGATATTGACTGTACCGATCAGTGTCTGTAGACTCCTGTTAAGTTGTGACCTTTAACCTTTGGGCTGTTCCAGACCAATCTCTTAGCTGTGAGACTGAAATGTGGAGCGCTCAAGCTCAACATTGGATCATGCATGACTGAATGGAGGGGAGGCAGCAGCAGTGCCTTACAGGAGCCTAGCACTAGGTTCAATGTTGAGGTAGGGAGGGTAAGTCTGGAATGCGAGACATAAAAGTTTGAAGTACTGGGACATGGATCACTGGAGTAGGAATCATTTGTACGGATTAAATTTTGAAAGACTTTGGTAGTTCTATTCCGTGACTAGAAAGGAGATTGACATATATGCATGTATTACACTGTGACTTCAGAACTCTGGCTGGGAGTGATGATCTCTTCATGTCAGTGGCACATCTTGTTCCCCTTATTTTTATGGATACATTTGTTTTCATTACAAAAAGGTACTTTAGACACTGCATTTCAAAGTGATTATTGCACATCTCAGGTGGTTAGCTACTCTTACCTTCAGCTTCATGCCTTATGCATTGGAACCCAAGCATGCTGTAAAAATGTACTGCCCGCTGTCTTAGTGCTTAATTATTGCTGCTTGCAGCCAGCTAGTCAGTGAGGAATAGGATCTGAAGTCTCTGCTGATTTCTTAAAGGCTGTTGTCTGTAATGAATGTATAAAGCCCTGAGCAGTCAGTAACCCTGTTTTCAGATTTTTCTGAAAGTCCTGGAGACAGACTGCATCTTTCAAATTCAGAAGGAGGGGAAAGCGTGGGAACTGTGAACTGTAACTGTGAATTTCTGAGTTACCAGACGCTCTCAGTGATGATGAAGTATTTTTCAAAAGCTGTAATTGAATAGGAGGGATAGAATATGAAGAAAATAGAATCAAACAGTATTTTTTCCTTTTGGATGAAAACTATTGAATTTTGATCTTCAATTTTAAGTGCTTGTTCAGTGCAAAATCGGTTTCTCTTTAGATTCTCGGGATACTTGATGTAGTCATGATTAAAATGGAATTATTGTAGTGTGTCATGTGGGAACCAGTTTCTCATTTTATTTCTCCTTTTATAATTTCAAAAAAAACAGTGGTTTTGATCCAGTATTTAGGTGTCAGGAATTATTGGCTTAAATGTGGTCACTATGTAGACTGTTGCATGTGCTACCTGAAGTTTTCTTTCCCCAGCTGGTCTTTAATTGAAAAACAATCTTACCATTGTCTGTATAATGTGTAGTACTTTGTTAGGATATTTTTTTGCCTCAAAAGTAGACTACAATGTCTTGTAGCTATGTATTCCCAGGGCCACTGTATGCATTGTTAACTCTTTCTATAGAACAAAAGGCATGACACAGCTAATACATTTTAAAAATCCAGAGGTTTTTTTTTAACTACGCTGAGCAATTTTAGGATTATTCTTTTCTCCTGTCACCCAAAAGAAGTGAGCTGTGGTTCCCTTCCCATCTTTTTTGCTGAAGGATCCCTAATATGAATATTATCTTTGTTTAGCATCACTGAGTTCCATTCTTGCCTTCATTCCAGATGCCATCCCCAGACTTTAGTACATGACGTAAATCTTTTACAAACTCAGAGGAACAAACATAGTGCTAGATCCTGTATGTTGTCCATACAGTCAGAGCCCCAGTAACTTAAATGAGGCTCTGTGTAGGGTTAAGGGTCTGCCTATGAATCCTTTTCCCGATGTGTACATAAAAATAAGCATATTTCACTTCTGCAGCTCTTGTTCCCTCAGCCTTTATCCCTTAGTTGTTCTTTGAGTAACGTCCCTATGGGTGCTCCATTTCATGTGTGCTCACACCCTTTTCCCCTTGAATTGGAGATTTTGGGTTGCAGTGTCTGTTCAGCCCACACGTGTTCTGTACTTCCTCATGCCCAGCTCTAAGGCTATACAGTGCTGTGTGAGCGAAACACCCTCGGTTCTTTCTCAGCTGCCGTAGCCTGAGATGGAGCATTAGTGTGCCTTACTTTGAAATCTCTTAGTGTTTAGTTATCTTAGTTACCTTTCATTTAGGGGATATTTCTCTTGATCCCTTTCCCATTTTGGACGGTGGGTGGGGTGAGAACTTCCCTTGCTAGATGTCATTGCCCTGGGGTATGCCAGGATCTCTGGGCTTCAAACAGTGCATCTGTTGCCAGGAGTGCATCTTGGTCAGCGACAGGCATTTCTGTTGTATCCGCTGCTTTGGAAAGTCTGATGTCCCACAAAAGTGCTCCATCTGCTCTGCATTTAAGGGTGACTCAAGAAAAAAATCAGGAGCTAAAACTGAGACTCTTAATGATGGAGCATTCCCTCCAATTGGCCTCAGATACAGGCCAGGAGTACACCCTTCCCCCTCTGGACATCAGTTGCTGAGTGAACACGATGCCCTGTCAACTTCGTCGCATTCACTTGGATCTACCCAAGGTAAATCCATGAAGAAAATCCATACAAAACTGAGTTATTCTCCACAGGAAGAATCCACCTCAAAAAGACTTTGGTCACTGTAATGCAAGACTGCTTCAGAGACCTCATGTCCCACCCTGGGTATGTCTGAGGCTGCAGACACTCTCAGTACCGATCTTGTGCCTGGGGCTCCAGGCTCAGCAGAGGAAAAAGGGCAACAAGCATGCCTTGGTACCGAAACCTTCAGTGCTGCACATGCAGGACAATGCATCATTGAAGCTTTCCACCTCTAAGAGAATGGTATCCAGAATTCGTTTGGTACCATCAACATCCAAGACTGCCTCAATACTGAGATGACGTTGTGCCTCTCATATGGTCTGAACGCCTCCCAAGGCCTCACATCAGTACTGACTACTTCAACCAGAGTGAATTTACCAGAGCAGTGTATGGCCTCAGTACTGACAACAGTCCCACTCTTCAAATCCACCTGGTACTAAAGGAGTTCAGATTTTCAAAGGATCTACTTGTTTCGGAGGAGCCGGAATCTCCCTTGTTAGTTGGTAGCAAAAGGTTCAGTACCGAGACAAGCCTGGTCACTGAAGTAGGACCTTTTCTAAGTACCACTTGACTCCAATGCCTTCAGAGAGTGCTGGGGCTCCCTCACTTGAAGAGGAGGAATTTTCCTCCAATTCAGATATTTCAATCCAGGGTTCCCTGATGCTTCAGACAAGGAATTTCCATCCTGACACTTTTGACAACAGTGGGGATTTGTACCATAGATAGACCCATGTTCCCCCAACCTGGTTTGAGCATCAATGGTTACCACCTCCAATGCCTTTCGGACCTCTCCAGTGGCCATACTGGGTTTCTTGGGCTGCAGATCATCTGCAATTGTCACATGCCCGTAGTCTCTCTCATGGGAAGTATAGGGGGAGAGGCTCCCCTACTCCAACTGCTTTTCTTCCATTACCTCAGGCACAAGAATCCTTTGAAGAGCAGAAAGCCTGGACAGATAAAGAAGTTTCTTCCCAAACAAATATTTCTTCATCTTCCCCAGGTGAAGCGGTTATGCCTCCCCAAACAACTATGGCTGGTGACTTCAGACACATCCAAGAGTTAATGAAGCACATTTCAGATTTCCTCCAGATCCCTTGGAAGAGGTCACAGAGTCATAACATAAGCTCCTGGACATCCTCCAGTTGATTTCCTCCACCTGAGTTATCCTGCCTATTAATGAGGCTCTGAATCCTGCCAAATCCATCTGGCAGATCCCTGCAACGATTCCACCAGCTTGTAAAAAGGGCCTATAAAAATATTATGTCCTAGCTAGAGACTCTGAATTTCTGTTCACCCATCCAACACTGAACTCCCTGGTTGTGGAGGCAGTGAAAAAACATGGCAAGTAACATCGTGCAAAGACCACACCGAATGATAAGGACCAAAAACACCTTGATCTATTCGACAGAAAGACTACTCATCTGTGACTCTTCAATTTAGCATCATACACTATCAAGCTTTCATGGCTAAATACAATCATTCAAGTTATAGCAAATTCACAACCTTTACTGAGCATTTGCTGATGAGCATGACCAGTTTCAGGCTATTATTAACGAGCGTCAGTTGTTAACTAAAATAAAGCTAACGGCCTTATTGGACACAGCCAACACTGCCGCTCTACAGTAGTAGTCATGTGGAGGGCTTCCTGTCAGTACCTCGATGACTGGCTGGTTATGGGCTGGTCCTACAATGAGGTTTTTGATGCCATAAAGACAATGAGATCCCTGTTCCGCAAGCTAGGGTTAAGCTCAACATCGAGAAATCCTCTTTGAGCCCCATACAAAGAATAGATTTCATAGGCGCCTCCTTGGACGCTACACCAGCCAGGGCTTATCTTCCTCTCCAGCAGATTCTCGATGTTAGCAAATCTTGTCTCAAACATTCAAATCAGCCTACAGACATCAATAAGAAGTTGTCTTCGATTACTTGGACATATAGCAGCCTGCACCTTCGAAGATGGAGTCTGGCACATACCATCACAATGTTTTCAGGGCTGGCTCAGGATTGTTTATACTCCAAACAAACACAACTTGAACAAGTTAATGTCAGTTCCTTGCCAGGTCTTGGTCTCCCACATGGGGATTCCATTTGTTCAGTCTCTTCCCTCCATCATCATAATGATGGATGCATCTGTGATGAACTGGGAAGTGCAACAGGTATTGTTGAACACTAGGAAAGATTCACAAAATACACTTACCTCCGCAAGTGGAAAAGATTCAGCATGTGGTGTGTCCCGAAGTGTTTCACCTGTTCATTCTTCCCCCTTGATCATCTTTGATTATCTCCTAGTGCTGAAAAAGTTAGGATTATATATGAGCTCTATCAGGGCATATCTACACTTATGGCAGAGTGTTCGATCCACTGGGGGTCGATTTATCATGTCTAGTAAAGATGCGATAAATGGACAGCCAAGCACTCTCCCATCGACTCCAGTACTCCACCAGAGCGAGAAGTGTAGGCGGAGTTGACGGGGGAGCAGCAGCAGTTGACCTACCACAATGAAGACACCGTGGTAAGTAGCTTTAAGTACGTCGACTTCAGCTACGCTATTTTCTTAGCTGAAGTTGCGTAACTTAGACTGACTTAGTTCCACCCCCCCAGTGTAGACCAGGCCTCAGTGTGCATTTGGCAGCTGTAACAGCCTTTCATTCAGCAGTTGAGGGATTCTCACTTTTCACCCATCCTACAACTGTAAGATTCTGAGAGGATTGGGAAACTCTTTCCCTCAAGTTAAGAAACCCATTCCTATCTGGGATTTGAATGCAGTACTTGGATGCCCTATGCCCCCCGTTTGAGCCAATGGCTACCTCTTCCCTCATTAATTTATCTCCGAAGGTTTGTGTTTCTGGTGGTTATTACCTCTGCTTGTGGGATTGGAGAAATAGGGGCTGTAATGGCAGATCCTCCATTTACAATATTTTTCAAGGACAGAGTTTTGTTACATCCACACTCAAAATTTTTACCTAAGGTGTCATATGAGCTGCACATCAACCAGATTATCCACCCTCCTTTTTTCCCCCCAAAGACTCATCAGTTCAGAGCGGAGGCCTTTTTTACACACTCTGGATGTTAGAAGGGCATTAGCCTTTCATTTGGAAAGGACTAAGTCATTTAGGAAGTCACGCAGACTGTTCGTGACTATTGCCGATAGATCCAAAGATTCAGCGATTTCCACCTAGAGACTCTCCAGGTCGATTTCTGATTGTGTCCTTTTGTGCTATAACTTCATATATTCATCTCTTTCAAGGGCGTTGGCCCATTCCATAAAAGCTGTAGATACTTCTATGGCATTACTCAAGAATGTTTCTGTTCTGGATATTTGTAAGGCTGCCACTTGGTCTTCCATACGTACCTTTTCCAAGCATTATGCAGTGGTCCAGTCTTCTAGATCAGATGCTGCCCTTGGAAATGCTGTATTGTATTCAATCTTGGACTTGATTCCAGAGACCCCCCCTCCAGCTAGGGGTACTGCTTGGTAGTCACCTGAAGTGGAGCACCCGGAGGGACACTACTCGAAGAAGAAGAAGAGGTTACTTGCCTTGAGCAGTAACTGGAGTTCTTCACTGTGTGTGTCCATATAGGTGTTCCATTACTTGCCTTCGTTCCCCTCTGCTTCAGAGTTTCCTCTGGGGACTTGGCAGTGGAGAAGGAACTGAGGGCAGTTCACCCATGCAGCCTTATGTATCCTCAGAGCAGGGCATAAGGAAGCATAGAATTGCATGCATAGGCTGAATGGGCACTGCTACCAAAAATGTCTCATCAAAGGCACAAGTAGTATAAGCATACTTGAAGTGCAGCACCCGTAGGAACACACATCTCAAAGAACCACCATTATGGCACATTGTGAGTAACCTCTCCTTGGGTATGTCTACACAGCAATTAAAAACCCACGACTGGCCTGTGCCAGCTGGCTCAGGCTAAGGGGCTGTTCAGTTGCAGTATAGGCGTTTGGGTTCAGGCTGAAGCCCGGGCTCTAGGACCCTGCGAGGTGGGAGGGTCCCAGAGCTAGGGCATCAGCCTGAGCTTGAATGTCCACCACAATTAAACAGCCTCTTAGCCTGAGTTCCGGTGTCTAATTGCAGTGTAGACATACCCCCTGTGTCTAACTAGGACTGCAAACTCCTTAGGACTGTGGTCTGTCACTTTTTTCTATAAAGCACCATAACTCTGTGATGCTGCATAAATAATAGTAATAACGGTCATTTTGAAATAAGTGTTTCCTGGATGAGGGATTTTTAAACAGAGGGACAACTAGACATCAATACCAGTGAGAGAATGACCTACAATTATCTATGCTTGGGTGGAGCAATCAGCTTCCTGAAATTCTTACTTGTGTATTATGCAGTAATTGCTGTTTGCTGCAGTTTTCCCTGGGGGATCAAGTGCCAGCAGGACAGTTGATCCATTGTGAAATGCCATCTGCAGTGGATCAGACAAGTCCCATTGTTATACTGCTGCTGTCGCTATCTGTAGCAGTTGCCAGATTTGACATCTGTGATGGCCACGCTGCTGAACTGTGTAGTCTCTGTACCCACTTAGAGCAGGAAAAGCACCATACAGCCCCTTATGTTATGGTTTATATTTTCATCCCTTCATTGCACATATGTAATGTCTGTGTCTAGGCAAGTCATTGACAAGTCAATTTAATGAGTGAAAACTACATTTAATTCAAGTGATGATATATTTCATTTGAAACATATGTGGTGTCTTTTATGGAGTATTTTAGATTAATAATGCATGATATAGAAAAGAGATGTATAAAGTATACGTTTTGAATATTGTCATACTTCTAAAAGAGGCGCATACTCATTCCTGTACGTGTGTATGTATGTGTAATAAATACACATATATGGTTGTGATTCCCTCTGGGGACAAAATGATTTTGGGGATAGGGTTGGGAAGAGTCGTTCAACTAAAACACCCGAGTAACATAAAATGAACTGACTTGCTAAAGGAGAATTTAATAGGTCAGTTTGCCAAAAAAAATGTTTGTCAGAATTGTTTAGGGCATAGGCTTAGATCAGCTCTTGAAAGCACAAGACAGCTGCATCATGTCAGTTGGCTAACAGATGGGAATGTTTGTAGTTGGAAGAACATATTCTCTTAGAAAGTATTATGCATGGTGAATGCCATGTGACAATTTCTAATGTGTTGTGGACACCACTCAGCTCTGCTCAACAGTTAACTCCATTTTCAGCTCTGTCACAAGTAAGAATTTTTCAGTGACATTTACATTATAGTGACTAAAATTATCTGCTTGACAGCCATGAGGAACTGTACTCCAGTCGTCCCTATGGAGCACTAGATTCTGGTTTCAATAGTGTGGACAGCGGAGACAAAAGATGGTCAGGGAATGAAGTAAGTGTAGTTGCTTTATTTTTGTTGGGTGGCAATATTTGTACAGGAAACAAATAATGAAGACAGATTTGGAAGATTATTCAGGGAGTGATGCTTATGTGTAATAAAAAATGTAATTTCCATAGTTCACAGATTACTTTTGATTTCCAGGGAAAAGAATTAGCACCATTTTTATATTAAATGGATCTTTTGTTGTTTTACTAATATTTTTATTGAAACATTTAAAAAAATCAAAGCAAAAGTGTAAGAGAAAATATAGAAGAGCACGTGGTAGAAATGAATTTAATATTAACAAGTGATAAGAAAAATTACAAAAAGGTGAGCTAGTTATTGCATTATATTAGCATATATAATCTTTATCCATTACTCAAGAGCTTCGGTTTAATTAAAATAAAATCAGGTAAACAGAGAGATTTAAAATTAACACAGATTTTCCAAATAAGATTTTATATGTAGCTTTTTCAAATGGCCAAATAGATTGTCTCTTAACCATTTAGAAGAAGCAAGATCAGATCTCCAAGGAATAAGGATACTGGGAGAAAGAGACAGGAGCCAGCTTCTTCTGTCCTGTTGGGGAAGCTATGCAAATGGCTGCAACCCAGGCCTGGAGCGAACTGTGCTCCTAGCCTGGTGTTTACAAGGGCCTTCAGAATCCAGCCTGGAATGTTTTTAGCATATGCATTCATTTCAGAGGGAAAATAAATTAAAACTATAGACAGACTCTTCATGGAAGAGAGGTCCTAAATCGACCTTATTTAAAACTGTACATTGCAGTTGTGTCTCTTTTAAATTAATAGTTTTAGGGAGCAAAATCCAGCAGGACTGGTGGAGTGGAGGCCCAAGTTACAAAACTAACTGAAAGATGATGCCTAGGATGAGAGTGTGTGTTTTTTTTGTCTGTTTTGTAAAGCCTACAGATGAGTTCTCAGACCTCCCTCTGCGAGTGGCAGAGATCACTAAAGAGCAGAGACTGCGAAGAGAGAGAGAGTACCAGGAGAACCGAGGGAGCACGGTTGTAACTAATGGTGGAGGTAAATAGCAGCCTTTGATAGCTAATTATTCAGGTGGTTGCCAAAATGTATATTTGGAAGTTACAGGTAATTTGCTGTTTTAAGTGAAAGAAGTGGTGGGGGCTCAATATATTTATAATTGCACACACAAATTACATTTAAAGAACATTATTAGGGTTGCAAAATCAAGCTCTGAAAAGTTTAAAAAAAACAAACAAAAAAAACAGAAGATAAGGTTGCTTGTGCAACCTTAATTCAGCCCCTTTCTGCATATGCCTTATGATGCCATCTTTAATTACATGATCACATACTGCTTTTTGCACGATATTGACACTCTCATGAGTGTCCAATCAGCAGGATTGGAACCTTTAGATCTGGTGCACAGATCTCTGCCACTTGAGCTGACAGAGTGACTGATAACTGTAGGAGGTTGTCATCCTCTGTGAGGACCAGCACTAGAGGGGGATGGGACACTTTGTCGGTGGTTTTCACAGCTATTTGCTGACAACAGAGGAATGGTGAGACTCAAGAATCTTGGGTTCTATTCCAGGCTTTGGAGGGGAGTGTTCTCTAGTGGGCAAAAGAGCCTTCTGTGTCTCACCGGCCCCTCCTCCCCCAGTATGACTCCTTCTGCCCTCTGCCCTCCAACCTGTGCCTATCACAGACCTGTCTCTTCTCCACCCCGGCTTCTTGTGCCAGTTCTATTCTCTTTGTCTACTCAGTCAGTTGCCACTCCTCAGATTTGGTAATCTTGGGCTCCTTTTCTCTTCTTCTCTCTCCTCCATCTTGGCCTCCAGTAGTATCTCCCCACCCACATTCCCCAGTTCATTCTCCCTCCTCAGGCTCCTCTTCCATTCTGTGTCCCCCCGGTTTCTTGTGCCAGTCTCTTCTCTCAGTCATTCCCAGTTCTCCACCACCACCCTGGCTCCACGTCAGATGTCTCCCACACATTGGTTCTCAGTCCCAGTCTTCTCCCCCTCCCCTCCCAGCTCCTCATCTGATCTCAGTATTCTCCCAGTCCCAATCTCCTTTCCCAGCCAGTCCCAATCTTCCCACCCCAGTTCCCAGTCCCAGTTTCTTCTCCCCCCCATCCACTAGTCTCAGTCTCTTTCCTCTCCCCACCAGCTCCTTCTTCTAATCTCCTTCTGCTGCAATATATTTTTCCCTAGCCTCGTTCTCATAAACAGCCGAGCCATTTTGTCTGAAAATTATTTTTTTCCCCCTTGAGGTAGACATCCAGCATGAAAAATATCAGTACAGACAGTTGGCAAAGTTATCTTATGTGGGAAGTGCCTAGCAGCCTCCCCAAACAGTGCTACCAGCCCTGCCTACAATATCAACTTCTTGTTAATTGGTTTTTCACACACATGGTCTTTCACAATGCTTTAGAGTTAACACAGCTGTTAAATAATATAATGGAGAGTGAGATAAATTAGAGTTAAATAGTTAAGGGAGAAAAGAGATTTTCACTTAAGATTTTAAATGAGGTGGAGATTCAATGAGGCAGAAAGATCCAGGGAAGCTGTTTTGGATGGCTGGAGTTTCAGAGGAGATGGTTCTGGCACTTACAGTAGCCAGATTGTGTGGTGAGGCAAAGGAGGCCTGCTCTAGACAAGGAGGAATGGGGAATAGAGAGTGATAATGTATGGGGGAAAGGCAGGAGCAAGTTTTTGCAGGATTTTAAAAACAAGGAAGCAATAATGTTTGAAGTAGGTAATCTGAGTTGAACTTGTGCCTGCCATTTCATCCTGAGTGATATCCCTTTCAAAACACTTGCATCTAGACCCCCTCATAATGACCTCTCTTTCCCCATGTCTTCATCAGTACTAACATGAGTTTTCTGATAAGAGATGATGAAGTGTGGCACATGAAGACCTAGTATGGTGGGAAGAGGGCTGGGAGTCCTCAGAGTATTTTTGACTCTGGATATCCGATCTGTCAGCACAGTGCTTTTCACTAGGCTGTTTGTTTAATGGCATGACACTTGAAATTCCTGTGCAGAAACTTACAAAAGCAGTGATGAATAAAAAATGCCCCAGATAGCAACATGGCCATGGGCAGAAATGAGAGCAGAATTGTACCCTGTGCTTCATCCTCATTTAATTTCTGTGGTTCCCTAATTTTAATTCCTTCCTTCCTCTTTGGTTAATAAAATGTCTGCAGCCTGAGTGTTTTTGTGTTGCTTTCTTTATTGTCTGTTTCTTTGCTATATACCTTTTTCATATTTAAAGCAACCTCATGCAATTAACTTGGGCACACTCTGTTTTATGGTCATCAGACTCTGTCTAGAGCCTGATATTTCATACTGAGCAAGTGTTAACCTAGGTTCTCCTCAGCACCTTTATTAATGAGGAAGTATCCAGCTAAGTAGAGCCTAGATAAATTAATCAGTATACTCTAATTATATGTTTATTTTGTTGTAAATTGATGGTAATTGCTTGCTTCTCAGATATGTCCAAGATACAGAAGTAAAAATTGTAGCCAATGGCCTTTGTTAACAATGAATTGGGAAGGATGACGTTGCTTTTGCAATAATTAAGAAAATACTTATCATATTTTTTAAATTGTTACATTTGGCATATTTTTTCTCATTGCTTTTAAAGCTGTTTAAGATTATTTCAAAATCTGACATTTAACAAATATTAGTGAACCAGGCAGAACTCAAAAGATGTCAGCTTACGCTTTCCCAGATGGAGGAAAAGTGAAATCAGACATTAGTTGCTGAGACTGCTGCTATGTTTTTTCTACTACTGGTCATCTAATGATGGGTGTTTCCTTTGTGCATGTGTGTCTAGTGGAACATGATCTGGATCAGATTGACTATATTGATAGCTGTGCCACTGAAGAGGAAGAGGAAGAGGTGAGGCAACCCAAGTGCATGGAGTCAGAGAGCCTCAGCTCACAATTCATGGCATATATTGAACAACGGCGAATCTCTCATGAGGTGGTGCTTTTATTTAAATTAGTTAAGTTCATATACCCCAATGAAAGCCTTTGTGATGGTGTTAATATTTCTTGTTTACTTTGGTAAACAATGTGACAGTTGGCTTGGAGCAACAAGCTTTGCCTTGCGGAGGATCTGAGTTTGAGTCCTGAGTTGCTACAAACTACACCTGTATCAGACACTCAGAAAAGTTGTACGGGCAGCTATATTGAGTTTTGTTCAAAGGCAAAATTCCTGCAGGATGTGGTGGGAGTAAATGGGGTTCCCAAAGGAACCCTTCCTTCAGAAAATATTGAAGTTGATGCTTTTCATATGTGCTTGCACCCAGGCAACCACTCATGTCACCTTCATTTGGTAATACCTAGAAAATGCTGGCTTGTTTGAGGTCAAAACATAGCTAATGTGTTGATCTCTGTCAGCACAGGGACTTATTATAGGGATCTTTCTGCTATGTTAATTTGGTGGGGCTTTCCTATGGATTGTAAATTAAATGCCAATAAATTTACCAGACTGGGCATCCCTTTTAATTGCGGATTTTAAATGAAAAAGAGGATTTGCTATAAAGTCTGATATTTTGTAACAGATGACTTGGTCCATGTTAACATCTTGAGTAATACTCTGTAAAATCACCAGGGATACAAACTGGGAATGCATATACACAAAGTTTTGAGCAAAAATTCCGTATTTAACTGTGTGACATGATATTTTTATGAGTCAATCCCAGGATACAGTAAATGGGCAATAAATAGGGTTATTTAAAGTTTGTTAAAAATCTGTAAGGAGAATTGATTATAAGTGGCTAAAAACAAGTATAAGCATCCTTAGGCTATAGCTTTTTTTGTCTTAAAAACCGTAGTCTTTGTGCTTATTATTGCAGACAAACTTGAACAATGTACATTTTGTTTCTATGCTTGAGTAGCCTGCTGTTTTAAAGGTAGTGTGTGGTATTTGAGCTGGAATGGCACACTAGAAGTCTGAGCAATATCACTGTTCCGGCAGTAGAATTTCAAGTTGCATTGTGGGTCAGACTACAAGCTCCCATTTCCCCAGAATGGGTTGAAGTGGTTCTTATTAGCTTTTCCATAATTTGCTACATATTTTGTAGTATCATTTGTTACTAATTACTGCTTTTACTGCTCTTGTTCTGATTCCAAATGATAGCATTGGGGGGAGGGATGATCACTCCTACACAGTTATAATGCAATTGTCTTGAGTCCTTGTTTAATTTTAGTACCTTGTGACTGAATATAGATTAGCATGCACTTGACCAAAATTTCATGATTGTTTCTTTAAAAATGTGTGACTCCCTGCAACTGGAAAACATCTTTGCTTTGGTTAGAATAGCTACTGTTATACATAAGGCAAGAGAAACTGATCCCTGCTGTGACAGTCTGGACACAAGGAAGTGGAAAATTGTAAAGTTTCTGGATAAAACAAAATTAAATGCAGGAAGCATTAAGCAATGTGACATTGCCTTCTCTATGCCATGTTAATCTAAATTAATCCCCTGTGTGTAGGTGTAAAGGAGTCTCAGCATAGAAGTAATCTTATGTAGTGCATAAGCAACCTGTTTCAGATAATCTTCTACTTTGCTTGAAGCACTTAAGCAATACACATTGTGCTCAAATTAAAATGTGTCCATTCCTTCATAAATTCTTTTAATGCTTTGAGGAGGTAAAGATCTTTCTTAATTTCCTTTATTTTATTTTGTCGGTATTTCTTTAGGAGTCCTAAATCATGTCCTTATTTTGTCCACTTTGTCATTCCCCTACTTACATTAGTGAAATCTGCAGTGACCCAGATTTCCATTGACATATAATATATTGATTCTGCAAGTGCCATAAACACAATATCAAGTCAAGGAGACAGTGATACCATTTGAAATGTAGATTGAGAGTGAATTTTATGAAGTGCAATAAGTGATACAAAATAAACTTTTCTTCAGAAATAAAGAACCTCTTAAAAATTAAGTGAGAAAGCATTGGTTCATCCTAGAGCTAAACCAACATGAGTACCATTTTAATTCTAAGAGTAAAGCAATCAAAAACATTTTAGGATCTCACTTTAGTGGGCTGACTCTATTTTAAGAGGTAGATAACTATATTCAGTATTCAGTGCCCTCTTCTGTGTATACTTGGTCTTCCCTCAGTGAGGGGGCCAGGTAGGGGGAGGGACTAGATGATCTCTTGAGGTCCCTTCCAGGCCTACATTTCTATGAATCTATGATTCATCTAGATGTGAATTAGAATTAGAACTAGCAAGTTAGCCTTGAATATCTGTATTTGGCAATACTGATGGATGTTGAGATGAGTTTTATAAAACTGACCAACAAGGGCAATATACACCTGCTCCCAAAAGGATGATTGACTTAATAGTCAAAACCCAGCTGTTGAATCTTATTGTCTAAGAGAGCCTGGAATACACTATGCTAAAACTGTAGATGTGTACTTTGGTCTCCAACACCATACGTCTTATAAATTACATTAGTTATTTTATACCTATATTTCATCTGCATAGCCTGGTAGTTCTGTTTTTTACACTATAACTCATCAACAGGTATGCTTAATTTTGAAGTTCAACTTTCAGTAAATTACATGCAAGATACAAAAATGATTCTGCATCATTTCCAGTTTCTTCCATTGGTTGTGTTTTATTTTGTTTCTTTGTCAGACATCTTAACAACCAGTAATCACACATTTGGATCTAGACAAATTGATGGAACCTACACTTAGTTTGGTTTAATCAAAATTCTTAAACTAGCACATACAGCATTCTGGATACACGACTAACTTCATTGTCTTCTGTTTTGTTTGCTTAGGGCTCACCAGTAAAGCCAGTACCCATCAGAGATTTTCAGAGAACAGAAGACACAAGACGATACTTGCATCAAAATAGGTAGAAGAACCTGATGAAAGTACATTTATTCATGATAGTGCCAGTGGCATACATGGTGCTTTATAGATGTGTATGATAGGTGCCCAACTCTGAAAAATATATGATCTACATGATCATTTGAAACCAACACTTGATTTCACTGTGATGTTATGGCTGATATTTATACCTGCATAAACATTTCTGTTCTTTTCATAACTAGGCCAAATTGGCAGAAGAGCATACATTTCTCGTGCTAAAATACTGTAGATTGGGGGAAATTGTAGCTGAAAGTTACATTGCAGATTGCATTGAGTGACACTGAACAATGGATGTAGTTTTCTACTACCTAGTCAGAAATGTGCGACACTTTACAAACAGAATATTATTCCTGTCCCAGGAACTTACAGTCTAGTTAAAATGAGGAATGATGCAGTAAGGTGAGGCTGTGAAAAGTGATATTAACAATATCACTTTTCAACAACAGACTTACTCTGCCCCGGCAAGCTGGGGGACAAATTAAGCCCTGGATGGGGAAGTGGGTAGGGGGCCAAGGGGCAATGAGGGGATAGATGGGAGGCTGCGGGGGTCAGGGGAGATGGAGGAGGTGAGCCCAGGGTGAGAGCCTAGGGCCCTGGTGCACAGATGGCAACTGGAGGAGGCAGCGAGGGCCAGGGGTGATGTGTGGGGGGTGAGCCTGGAGTCCTACGGCTAGGGGATGGAGCCTGCTGCTGTATGGCCAGAGTCTGTCGCCCACCACACCTGAAGCCTGAGCCCCACCGTCCCCAGGAAGGTGGGGAACTCCTGCTGGCCGCCTGCTCCTACAGTGTTTGTGGCTCCAGAAGGGGACAGAGACCAGCTCTTGCTGGCGGCCCTGGGGGAGGGTAGCCCCCCACCCCTCACCCAGGAGGCTGTGGCCGCAAGAAAACCCCTGGTGCTTCATGCAGCTATGGTGGCCGCATTTGAGAAACGCTGTATTAGTTAAGACACACACTGGTTTTGGATACTTCACTCTTTATGCCCTAACTAGAAGCAAATTTTTTAAATGAAATTGGCAATTCCCTTAAATTGGACCTCTCTCTTCTGGCTATTATAGGGAAACTGAAACTAAGAACAACAGATAGATTTTTTGGGGTTTTTTTTTCCAAAAGCTGTTAGGCACGTGAGAAGCAACTACCCTTCATGGATTTTTCTAAGGAATTTTGATTCATGCAGTTAATGTGCATGTGCAGTAGCTGTACTGACATCATAGATGGTAACTGATTCAGCATGTGTCGGAATTCCTTACCCTGTAGTGTCCACCAGTAAACTTTGAAATAATAGAGCAGCCTGCCATCTCCTCCACAAATGATGAGCGCCTTGGTCTGAAAGACTCTTTTTACCTGCCTTTTGATTTGTGTTTTACATGGAAATAACTGAAGAGACTTCACAAACATTGGCCTGCATGACACAGCTGAAGAAAATAGGACAAGACAAGGCTGGTTAGACGGGAGAGACCTTCTATTTACATATACAGATCTTGGCAGTCTGCAATGACAATAAAGGAAATTATATAGTTCAATAGGGTTCAGATGATTTCAAAGTTTAACTCAGGGGCGGCGGCTGATCTTTAAGCAGAGGCTTGTAATCCAACATCTAACTAAATTACAGCACATTCTTATTATACCGCAGTGAAATAGAATTCTTAATGAAATACTAAAAAAATCAGACCATGTTGTTGCTTCCGAAATTAAGGAAAAATCACCATGCAAAATTAATTAGTGGGGTGTTTTTTTTGTTTGGTTTTTTTTTGGTATTATGAAGTTCATAGTACTGGAATATTTTGCTTGTGCCAACAACGTAAGCTGTAAACTGCTCCCACAACAATTTTCTGTAAATGCCTTGGCAGGAAGCTTTTTTTTTTTCCTTCTCCAAAGCACACTGGAGCCATTAAAGACCTTGTAAATCTAGACATAATTCAGACTTCATCTTAAGAGTAGCTAGTTAAATACAGCTTGCACAAGCGTGCAGTCTGTAAAAAGTTCCTGATTCAGCAATGCTATGTGCTACTTAGATCTGCATATGAAGTTTGGGTCTTGTTGCTCCCTTCACCCAGTGTTCTTCCTGCCAATCAACACAGTAACGGGTGCATGACATACAGCATCTGACATATAGAGCTTAATTTTAAAAATAGGCATCTTAAGTTGTGTACACAAAATACATCCTTGTGGAACATGTGCAGTTACCCATTTGAATGCAGTTACCTGTTTTGCCCATGCAGCTTCATATTTTGTGTGCTCAGTTTTGTTTGTACCTGAGGGAGTTATGTCTTGCATCTATTATTTAAGTGCCTGTTTTTAAAAATATTTTGCCTTATGTTTTAAACTAGAGAACAATTCATAGTGAAAACTCAGATGCTTTTTGCGTATGCTTTCTTTTGTTACTGACACTGTAACTGGACATTTAATTTAATTGATTCATTTCAAGTTGTGTTCTGTTCTCCCTCACTTACAAGCAAACAAATCATTAGCTAAGGTCTTTACAGATGTCTGTTTCTGGTGTTCCTATATGAGACAGAAAGGACTCAGATGGAGTTTGCAACACTGGCTGTTAGAAAATAATCTTTTGATCAATGAACTAAGCAGATTTGTTCTGAAAGTGTGCGAAAGAATAATGAAGTTCTTCATTGACTTTTTTTTAACTCATGCCCTTCCCAGAGTTAGCTGCACTCCAGAAGCCAAGAACTCAGTGTTAAAACAGAAATTCCATCTTTTTGCACCTTTTAAAATTGTTGTACTCAATAGTGATATTACTAGGGTGCTTTAATATTTATATAACAACAGTTGTTAGCCTAGCCTTAAATCTGAACTTTCTTGCTTTGGTCATCTTTAAATTTAGTCTTGAATGTTATTGGAAGTTAACTGTTTAGTCATTTACTTTTATAAGCAGCTGATAATTAGAAAAAAAGTTACATTTGTTTGCCATTTCTGTGCATCAATAACCAACCTCCAATCTGTGTTTACTTTCAGGGATACTGATGAATTACGAAGACCAGAAACACTAAGCTTGATGCAGGACAGGGAGCGACACCAAGGACAAAGGAGTTATGTAGACAAGGCAGAGAGGTAGTGAAAAGAAGCATGTGATTTCTGTTTTAAAATCAAGTATCTCTTCAATAACAGGCCTGATAATCAATTGCTTCTTGATATGAGGTTGAACTAAAAAGGTCTTAGAGATAGTGAAATAAGTAACTTACTGAAAGCTGTCAGATAGTGGCAGGGGTGAAAGTAACTGAGGACACTTACTGGTACGGAGGGGTGGCTCTGGCCCCCGGAAGGGGCAGGGCCTCAGGTGGAAGGGGCGGGGCTGAGGGTCAGCATCCCCTAGCCAGCCCTTGGCCTGCACCGCCTGGGGCTACCGTGTTGATTTAAAGGGCCTGGAGGTCCGGTGTCTGGAGCCCTGGGCCCTTTTAAATCGCTGGCCCCAGGGCAGCTGCTGCCTTTGCCCCCCCCCCACCCCCCCGTCAGTGGCCGGGGGTGCAAAAGGGGCAGGGATGTTAAAGCGCTGCGGGGGCGGGGGGGGGAGCAACATTAAACCGCTGCCGCGGCAAGGACCATCCTTAACGTTGCTCCCCCACACTGGTCGGCAGCCCTGCCGGTATAGACCCTACCGGCAGGGCCCCCGACAGGAGGCAAAAGGGGCAGGGACATTAAAGCACTGCCACGGCAGCACTTTAATGTGGGCTGGGTATGGGCCGGTGTGGATTCTTACCGGTATGGAGTACCGGCCTGTACCGGCTCATTTTCACCCCGGATAGTGATTATTAAGTTCTGAATACAGTTCTGAGATAAGCCAAATTTCACACTATTGTCAATACACTTTCAGCTGTAAAAGGACTTTGGTGACACAAACTATTGTCCGTTGTCTGTGATATAATAAGAAATTATTAGATATTAGATCATTATTGCTGCAGTTGGATTTAACAACTTGTGTGTTAATTTATAAAACATAGTTATTTATCCAGTGTTGATTAGAATATCTTATCATTATTGACTGTTGATGTGTGAAGAATGAGTCAATGTAATGAGAATAGTATACTTATTCTTTGTACGGCTGTCTTTTTATTTATCAGAGCCCCAGCTGATTCATCTTACCTTCTATCTCTGTCCAACAACCACAGTCAGGTAATACTGTACACCTTTGCTTTACTCTTTTGAGGGTGTTTCTTTTCTATGACAAACTAACTTGCTTTTATCCAGTTGATCCACAAAAAACGTGTTGTGTCTCCATAATCTCCCCGCCGCTCTCTTTGCACCTGTGTTCAATCTTGCAGCCTAATGCATTTATTTTGATATGCAATGGATAATTATTTTGTTCCAGATCTCTCATACAGACTTTGAACTTCACCGAAGGCGAGAGCACGTAGTAGAGCGCACGCGGAGAGAGGCCCAGCTCGCAGCACTTCAGTATGAAGAGGACAGGATGAGGACGAAACAGATCCAGAGGGAAGCTGTGCTTGACTTTGTCAAAGTCAGTCATTTTAGGATTTACTTGATGTCTAATATGTACCTTTCCTGGGTCCTCCACAAAATTAATCATGTGGCTTATTATTAAGGCTGCCATTTAGTCACGGATATTTTTAATAAATGTCATGGACAGGTCACGGGCCCGTGAAATTTTTTCTATTGCCCGTGAGCTGTCCACGACTTTTATTAAAAATACCTGTGACTAAATCTTAGTTGAGGGGTCCTGGGGGGAGCCGCTGCTCTGAGTAAGGGACGGGTGGGGGGGCAGGCCGAGGGGAGCCGCTGCTCGGGGTGTGGGAGGAGCTGAGCAGTGGCTGCTCTGGCTGCCCCCAAGGCCACATCCCTGCTGCTGCTCCGGATGCTCCCGGGACCACTGCTGGGGGCCGCCAAGCTGTGGCTGCCGAGACTATTGCTCAGGGGGGCTCTGGAGCCAGCTGTATCGGCCACTGAGCAGCTGTCCCTGGAGTCTGCCACACTGGCTGCTGCAGAAATCAGGGTGGTCATGGAGTCTGTGACTTCTGCGACCTCCATGACAGACACACAGTCCTAATTATTATTTAACATTGGTATATCACGCCATAGGTGTGCATGATGTTTTACAGAGAGAACAAAAAAATAGTCTCTGCTCCTGGAAACTTCCAATCTAAGTTATAACTATAGCTTGATACAGGGAGAGATGATATTAGGGAAATGGGGAGAGGAGGTTTACAGTTACAAAATGTCTTGTTTTCACAAGAGGGTGCGTTATGATAGTCTCTTTTCTTATTAATTTAGATTTGATAAAGTTGGCCTTGTTGGAGAAATTGTAGAAAGAGGTAGGCTTTGGGGAGAGATTTGGAAGATGAGGAGGTGGTTGTACAGATGAGAGGGGACTGTGGTCTAACCAATTTCCACACCTTAGATCTCTTTTTCTATCAGTGATTAGCACATTCAGCTCTAGCTATCACAAAGAAAATGCTACAGTTACACTTGATTAAGGATGACCTGCAAGGGAAGCAGCAAAGACTCCTGTGGCACCTTATAGACTAACAGACGTATTGGAGCATGAGCTTTCGTGGGATGCATCCGACGAAGTGGGTATTCACCCACGAAAGCTCATGCTCCAATACGTCTGTTAGTCTATAAGGTGCCACAGGACTCTTTGCCGCTTTTTACAGATCCAGACTAACACGGCTACCCCTCTGATACTGCAAGGGAAGAAGATTGTCATTTTGTGTCTTTGTAATGTATGAAGCCACTTTAAGGAAGGAATTTTAGTGGACCATTCAAAACTCTGGTTTCTGTTAAAATCTGTTTAGCTCGGACTCTTCGCAACACTTGGGAGAAGAACTGTCTTTGTTAAAGATGGAAGCCCCTCTCCCTTTCAGACTTGATGTGTTTCGTATGCATGTGCTAAAATTCCACAGAATTGTAACATATATGATTGTTAGCAATGTCACGTCATTACTACTGTTTAAAGGTCTTGCACAAGTGCCCAAAACAATTGACTCTCATAGAATAATTGTTACTAGACTTAAAGAGAACTGAATGAAAACATTGTTATTCATGAGCAGTTAGATATTTTCAGCTAGGCTCTTCCTGTTTGGGGAAATGTTTTGCGCTTTTTGTATAACTTGAATATTAAAATGTTTTTAAAATGATATAGAAGTTTTAGACTGAAAATATTCACTAAGTTTAGTTTAGTGAAAACTTGAAATCAGTGCCTATTTTATTTAAAATTAAGTCTTCCAGTGTTTTAAAACACCTCTAAATACTGCTGTCTTATTCCTGTTATAGTCAAGTTTATGCTTTTCTAGCAACTCCTATTAACTCATTCCTTTGATTGTTCTGCAGCAAAAGGCATCCCAGAGTCCTCAGAAGCAAAGTCCTCTGGATAGTGAGGTAAGAGCAGCAAAGTGTATTAAGGTGTGGGCTGACTTTATCCCTGATTTTTAGTACCCTCTGTTGAAACATTTTGTTGCTTGTGGTGTAACCTTCAGTGGTTAGTTTAAAGAAAGCTGTGCAATTCTTCTTTTTGTTGCTTATCATAGCAGTAATATGCCATATTTTTCCTTCTGTTGCATGTATGATTCCTCTGTACTACGTGTGTTTTGTTGTGTTGCTTTTGGGTGCTTTTCATGTTTATATATAGTACACTTCATGTTACATTTAAGATTCTTCTTGAAGCAGTGCAGCTAGGTTAATTAACTTTCTATTAGGCATACTAAAATAAGCTCTTGTACTGTGTTGCAGTCATTTCTGTCCTAGTGTCCTCTCTTCCCTTTCTTCACATATTTCATTATTGTTAAATTACTGTTCCTGAAAATGAAACATCAGAACTTTTTGTGTTACCAATAAACAATACCAGCTTTGGTTTTGCTGTTCTAATTACCTAAACTCTAATAACTAAATTATACTTGAAAACATTTTTTTAATGGTTTCACACTGTGCTGAAACAGATCATGGCTTAAAAGCAGACCTGATCTAATGGCATTTGTTCATTTTCCGCATCAAATTTCTGTAGAGTAATAAAATAGCTTTTTATCCTATTGAAATATAATCTAGTTGGCAGTATTAATCAGATCGGAAGCATTAATGACTACAGTACGCAGGAAATTAGTTGAGAAGCATTTTCCAGTTGACTCTTTCATGTGAAAATTATGCATACTGGACTGTTTTTCCTCCTTTCTTACTTGATAGTCTTCTGATTTGTAATATTTTCTAAGGATTCCCTTGCAATGCCACAGTAAGAAAAAGAACAGCAACAGAAAATAAAATAATTTGTTCTTGAATTGGTACAAACACATTCTAACCACAGATCATGTGACTACATATTAATACATTTTCTATTGTTTAGTTACACATACTATATTGCAAGGTAAACCATATAGCAAAATTGCCCGAAAATGCTATCAACATAAAGAAACTCACCATATTCCAGAATGTTTGTGTGAGTTTGTATATTATGTCATTGTGTTTGTATGTTTCTGACATTCCTCCATCTCTCCCACCTCCTCAGTGTCCTTTTCCATCCAGAAGGTCTCAGCACACTGATGATAGTGCCTTGTTAGTGGTAAGAACCCTGCACGAAATGGCCTGTTTATATGGCAGAATCTAGAACATAGAGTTAGCATGATTCACTCAGATTAGACAGATTTGGTAGAGCTAATCTGAATAGCATAAAACATGACGATCTTCTCTGCAAAGTGATTTTGTTGTGAACTCTGATACTATTGGATTTCACAAGTTGCATATTATTCTTTGCTTCTGTTTCACGGTTTATCAGTGAAAGTGTGTATAAAATCACCGATTCTGGCTGTTTTAAAAAAGTTGAAACATTAATAGAGCTACTTCATTCACGTTTTATGCTATTCCTTTCATAGTACCTTAGAGAGATTCATAGTAACTGAAGAGTTGAGTTAATGCAGTAGTTTTCTCCTTTCATCGCCTACAGAAAATGCATCAGATCTGCCTGCCATTGCATGACTGCATGCCTCAGATTTATTTTTTTATTACATACCCTTCAGTTCTCTGCCTGAGTGTTCCTGTGTACAGCAAGGTTATCAAGAGCAGCTCAGGAGCATTGAAACTCGATAGTAGAGAGGTCAAAATTGTGAAGATTTTCCCTATTCAAGTTGTTGGGATTGCATAATGCTTGGCATCTCTCTCACTACACAAGTGCTTCATTTCATATTAAATACAGATTAGATGTTGGAACGATAAGAAATAGGATATGTAATAAATTAAGGAGTTACATTTAGTTTTTGCTTTTAGATATGGTCATGCTTAGAACTATCTATATCAGGGGTCGGCAACCTGCGGCGCGCGTGCCAAAGGTGGCACACAAGTCGATTTTTAGTGGCACTCTGCTGCCAGCTGGGGTCCCGGCCACCAGCCCCGCTCAGCCTGCTGCCGGCCTGGATGAACAGAACCCCAGGCCGGCAGCAGGCTGAGTGGGGCTGGCAGCCGGCACCCCGGCCAGCGGATGGAAAGGGTCTTGGCCGCCGGCCCTGCTCTGCCCACTGCCGGCCTGGGATACCGGCTGCCAGCCCCCTGCCAGCCGGAGTCCTGGCCACCGGCCCCACTCAGTTCGCTGCCAGCCTGGGATACCAGCCGTTGGCCCTGCTCATCTCGCTGCACTATTATTTACTTTACATACAACAATAGTTTAGTTATATATTATAGACTTATAGAGAGAGACCTTCTAAAAATGTTAAAATGTATAAGTGGCACGCGAAACCTTAAATTATAGTGAATAAATGAAGACTTGACACCCCACTTCTGAAAGATTGCTGACCCCTGATCTAATATAGATCATTATCTTGTAGTGCAGAGTATATTTTACTTATTTACTCATTCTTATATAATAAATTCAGGGGGAAAAAACTAAACAGAAAAGGTTATTTTTCTACCAGTTGTTGATACTCGGTTTTTATGAACTTTAAGTGTTTGGAATATATTTATAAGGCATATTATAGGGAATCTTTTCTATTTGATGTTGTTGTTCAACTGGTAAAGTATTAAATTAATCTACTGCGTTTTATATGCTGTACATAACTACATGGAGATTTCAGAAATGTTCTTTCCCTGTTATGTTACTGGGACTTTAATCACTGTGGACTTCTTTTAATATCTTCACTGATGTTCACATCTGCATATTTTACCAAGTGACAGCCAAGCTAATAGGGAAATTTTTACATCAAACTGTTAAATTGGTTTCCCCATTCTGTTAATTTTTACTATTTTGCAGAATTATTAAATTATAATAATCCAGTACTCTTTGCCTGAAAATACCAGTTCTGATGAACTGTTCATCATGTGCTGCAGATTGTTTTGTACTGAGAATGATCATACTTATGCCTATTGATTATATAAACCAGGAAAACTGTTTCTAATGAGTAACTAAACATTGAGCGATGGAAATTTCATAAAATGTAGCATTTACATTTATAAAAAAGTACTGTTTCTAAAAAAGAACAGATGCTTGTTATTGGGCAAGTTATCAGTCTGCTTCAAAAGAGTTGTTTGTGATTGGTGTTAAAACTACTTTAACTCCAGTTAGGCTTCATCTGTCGCTTTCACCAGCCTTAGGGATTTGAAATGTAATTTATTTTTCTTTCACAGCTAGCTTTTGTACATTCTGGAAGGGATTTCTTCTTCCACTGATGTGCAGAGAGCGTTACATGCTTCACTCCCACTTCTTGATGGCTGTTTTTTTCTTTATATTTATTTTCTGAAATGTGTCTAGGTGGACTTGGGAAGAATAAACACCACCTTTCTTTTCTCTGCTTCAAAAAACTATGAATGATTATATGGATTTTAGTGAATTTGACCTAAGTAATTATTGTGCACTTCTGAACATGCAGATAAATTTTATTTGAAAGTACCTAATTTTATTCCAGTGGAGACTCTAACAATTACTCTTGCTTTATGGGAGTAGTGTTCTATTTTAAACACAATGGAGTTTTATGTAGAACTATAATAAAGAGCTTTTGTTTGGAATTTCCCTCATTACGTCAGAGCTCTGCAAACTGAGAAGTTGCTTTTTTTTGTTCTAAACCAGCGGTTCTCAAACTTCATTGCACTGTGACCCCCTTCTGACAACAAAAATTATTACACGACCCCAGGAGGGTAGACTGAAGCCTGAGCCCACCCAAGCCCCACCACCACAGCAGGGGTAGGGGGTGTAGGCCTGTAACCTGAGCCCCCCTGCTCAGGACTCAAGCCCTTGGGTGTGGGCTTCAGCCCTGGGTGGTGGGGCTCAGCTGTCAGCTTCAGCCCCATGTCCCAGCAAATCTAACACCAGCTTTGGTGACCCTATTAAAATGGGGTCCCAACCCACTTTGGGGTCCTGACCCACAATTTGAGAACCGCTGCTCTAAACAATAGTTTCACCTGCTTGTAAGGAAACTGCATGAAAACAGGTTGATTGGAAAACTTTGTATGCTTCCCCCTCTTCTTGCATGCATAGAAAGTGGTAATGGAAAAGGAACTTAGGTTTGCAGCCTTCTTTTGAAGTCTCACACCATATATTTTCTTGGGCCTCTTTGTAAATGTTGCCCTTCATGAGAATGGTTGCTGTAAAGATAAACTTTGCCTAATTTTGTGATTTGTGAAATGCTGTAGACTTTCAGCTGTAGTACTTTATTTTGTTTGTACACTTTCCTTTTAAAGGTCTGTTGTCCTCACAATACACAGATACACATACAGTTCCTGCAAGCACCAACAGCAGTACAGATTAGTTGTATGTTTCTTCTAATGTGTGTGAATTCAAGTGATTCCATGATAAGTGGAGTTAGGCCATAGTATCGGAAATGTGCACACTGTGATGAACTTCAATCTTGTTGATTAATTTCAGCTAGACTGACTAAAAGTTTGCTAAAAAATGAGAGAGAGAAATCACTGTTCTCTGAGGGGAGTCAAAGGGGGTTGTTATCCATGTGTCAGTTGTACACTAGAACCAAATCCTGCTTGCCTTACTCACAAAAGTAGTCCCATTGACTATAACTGAGGTTACTTGCATTGACAATACCAAGGTCTCAGCCTGTGCTGTGACCACTGCTTTTTACTGTATTTGTCCTCTCATGGTTGCCTGGGCCTCACCCTGTTTGTTGTATTCACCTGTCATGACTCAGCTTATACTTGGATCATAAGCTCTTTGGGTCATGGACCATCTTTTCATTGTGTGCACAGTACCTAGTATGTTGGGGCCGTGATCCACAATTAGGACCTGGAAGCACTACTGCAGGGCAGTAATAATTGTGTGAGTAAAGTGAGCAGGATTTAGCGATATCGTAACTTGTATTTTTGATTTTTCTGACTATCAGACAGAGGGTGTCCTTTTCAGTATCTAAATACTTAATTATTGAATTCACCCATAATACAGACATTAAACTGTGATATTCTGATTCATCTAGGGCCCAGTTCTTCTTCTGAATCTGCTCTGTACAATCCCTATATGCTGCAATTAGTCCTAGTGCAGGGAAGTTCCTCTGACTTCAGTAATAAGAGCTGAGCATGGAGGCCAAGTGAAGAGTTTACGACAGCATATTTTAGGAATGAATTGTTGAACCTGTCGCCAGGACCAGTATCCTGGTTCCTTTGTCGTTGAATCTGCGTCTTCTCAAGATGATTCTTTGCCTCACTTTACTTCCTCCTCTTTTTCCTCTCTTTCCTCTGCTGTTCCTGACAGAATGGCTTTGAGCCTCTCTTTGTGTTTGAGATTGACAGTAACACCAATACCATTAAAAGAAGGCCGGGGACTCTCAAACAGGTGAAGAGCATGCAGTGTGTTACTGTTGTGGCTGTCTTACCCTTTTGTGTACCGCTGTTTCCTCCCTGTTGCCTGCTGATGGGTGTGCGATTTGGGTCTAAGCCCTTCTGTTAGCCTGTGTCAGGGATGACTTGCTCTTTTTCTTACAGAAAGAAAGTGTTAAGTTAAGGTTGTGGGCCTGCACTAATCCCATTCTTTAGGCATCATTACTTGTTTTGTCAACTGTATCCCAGGCACGAACCAGGCCTCACAACACCCCTTCTCCTCCCCCACTATATGAATGTGGTGAGGAAGTTGTCATGTGAGCTACTCAGGCTACCGAGATACTTGTGCTTAAGGCTGGCCCTGCACATAGTTTCGGTAAGAGATGACTTCTAACTGTCTGTTTTTCGAAAGGGGCAGTGTGGTAACAGACACATTAAGATTTCAACAAACAAGTGTGTGCGCATTACACCTAGATGGTTGTTGGAGGTAGTAACCTTTTGTTGTTTTGTATACGTTCAAGTATTATTTGAAAACAGTTTTGGAAAGTACTGGTCCCTTCCTTACTTATCCAGCTCCTGAATTGTGCCGCTTTGAGTATACTCTCTAATAACTTGAAGGATATAGTCTAGTTCGTACCACTTAAAATCTAAGGGCACAGTTCTGAGTTTGCATTTCATGTGTGCAGGAAAATGTAGGACTGGGTAGAACTACAGTGAAACTGTTGTGCCTGATCCAGACTCCCCTATAACTTGCCATGTTGACACACTACAGGCCCTTTGTGTGTTGAATCATGGGCAAGATTTAGCAGTCAGGGTGTATAGTCAATGTGTCTTTATGTGTACTCTCCTTTGCTCTCTAGCAGACTATGTAGGCTGTAGCCTTTTCATCACACTCATTGCACATGTTTGAGAGCAGAAGTAACAGCTGAGGGGTCCATAGCTAGCCAGCATACGGGCACCAAATATTGCTTTTCCAGACTTTGGTCCCCAAGCTGCACTATTGGTTTAAAAACTTCTACCAGTAAAAAGCAAGAACCACTGTGTAAATGTAAAGAGTAGTTCATCTTCTGCCTCTTTGACATTTATTAAAATGTGAATCATAGAATCATAGAATATCAGGGTTGGAAGGGACCTCAGGAGGTCATCTAGTCCCACCCCCTGCTCAAAGCAGGAACCAATCCCCAACTAAATCATCCCAGCCAGGGCTTTGTCAAGCCTGACTTTAAAAACCTCTAAGAAAGGAGATTCCACCACCTCCGTAGGTAACCCATTCCAGTGCTTCACCACCCTCCTAGTGAGGGCAATTTGCTCACTAAAGCATTGAAAAGCTTCATTTCGGACATCTTCTCTGATAGCCTAGTTTCTGTCACTGGGATTTTAACTCACACATATCACTTTTTAAATTGTTCATTGTGAAAATAATCAGATGTTGTGCCTGTTCTTGTGCCTTGGAGCTAATCAGATGATGTTGTTTTCTGCACATTCATGAAGTTACTAGGAAAACAACCAATTCAATGTGAAATTTGTATTTTGAAAGTGTACACAAATCTGTTTATTCTGATTAGTGGTTTAAAATTAATTAGTGGCTTTCGTGTCAGTGAGTGTGGTGACCAGTGCAGTCAGTATATGACTGAAGAGCTTTCTACCAATATGATAGTTCTTAGTTCTGCTTTTGGTGTGATTGTGTTCTTGTTTTAAATGAAACATCCTATTTTTCAAGTTAATGGACTGTAATATTTTTGAGGGTAGGAAAATTTTAATTGTACACCCCTATCTCGATATAACGCTGTCCTTAGGAGCCAAAAAATCTTACCGCGTTATAGGTGAAACCGTGTTATACTGAACTTGCTTTGATCCACCGGAGTGCGCGGCCCCACCTCCCCGGAGCACTGCTTTACCGCAGTGTATCCAAATTCGTGTTATATCGGGTGGCGTTATATCAAGGTAGCGGTGTATTTTAATTTTAGCAAATAAATATTCTGGCATTTTTACCTCTCCCCACTAATATCTTTGCCACACTTGAACATTTGTAAGTACCTGCCCCTTTTTAATCCTACTGGTGCATTTTGCCCATGCACATCCTGTCAACTGTTTGCTAACGTTCGTACTGCCGTGTTCTTTCTTTCCGTGTTCAGTCGCTGTCAGGGTTGGCTCAAGAGGGCTGTGCTACCACCCTGCCTCATGCCTTCAGATCTGTCAAGGTATCTCTAGCTATTATTCACCAGTAAAGCTAACAAAAAACTCTGAGATCCATAATTCTATTTTAATATGTGTTAGTCTGTCAGCTTCTAATCTGAAATTCAGAGTTTATGAACTTGACTGACCTGATTAAATTGCAGTAGGTTTTATGTTGCTTTAGCTTTTGGTCCTATCTTCAGTGAGCCTAAACCATGCAAATATGTTTGTAGCTAGCAGGGTTTCAATCCCTGTATGGATTGATTCTTACATTCTTGTTGCCTGTCACCATTTCTTTTATTTTCTCTTCCCCAAGCCATCTACTGACTTGTAGCTTACTGGAAATGTCACTGCTTTTTTTCTTTACAAGTTTACTCTTACCATAAAACGTGATTATCCTGTACATCATCATCTGCTATGGAAACTTTATTATATTGAATAGTAAAAAAGCATTAATCACAAGAAATTGTTAATCCATCATTAACTAATCTTTGATCAGCACTTTTATTAGTTCTAACCACAATATTACTCCGAGGGTGGGCAGGAGAGTGAAATTCAATTAGTACTAATTTTGCTCTTGCAAAGATTTAGAGTGGGCTGTGTATTCGGATCAAAGCTGCTGTCTTGCATGTTCTGCATGATATTTAATTGAAAAACAGGTACTATCCCTATTCCCACCGTGAAAAATATTCAAACACAGCATTGCCACTGTCCTTTCCAGAAGCAATACCTTGTTCACCGTTTTATTCCTTGAAGAAGATGACTTGCATCAGTTCTGCAAACCAAGTGCCTATTGTACATCTTTTTTAAAAAATAGGCTGGTTTTTTCCCTTATATTTTTTTTTTCTGAAATGTGTCTAGGTGGACGGTAACTTCTGAAAAGCTAGCTGTAGCCTCTCTCAATAAGGATCATTAATGCTGTTTTACTTATTTGTCCACAGAGTGATGACAGATCTACTATATCAGCAGCTTCACCTACTACCCAAACAGGTAACAGGAGAGAGATGCAGAAAGTCTAAAAAGAAGGGATAAAGTAGGTTAAATTGCTTGCTTGCGTAGCTAGACCATTAAAGATGTCATTCCTATCCGTAAGCTGGACTGCTCTGTCTGTGGGCCTGATTTGTTGTTAAGTTCTCTCTGGAGTCGCATAAGTAAATAGAGCACAGAGCTGCTGGCACATTCTGTGGGAAGTAGTGGGGCTCCACATTTTCCAGGCTCTGGCACTGGCGTTGCCCTAATGACACATTAAATACAAAATGGAACAAGTTGATGGTATAAAAGTGCATGCAATGTGCTTAGCATGCAAGTGCTCTTGAAGGTGCCTCTTTCTGTCCTATGCTTTTATCATGCATGGCTGTAATTTATCTTGTCATTAGGTTATAATTTTATTTTGTTCTTTTAATTACTACAGTGCTGAACCCATTTCCTATTAAACTCGTAACCTTTTTCTTCTTTCTCCTTCTTTCCTTTCCTGTGCCTTTCCACATTTGTTCAGTCCACCTTTCCTCTCTGTATCCTGGCCCTGCCGCTCCTCCTTCCTATAGAAACCCTTCCCAGCGACCTGAGAGTTTCCTTTTCCGAGCAGCTGTAAGGGATGAAATGAACAAAGGTAGGTTATATAGCGGGAGAAGCTGGACTGTGTTACAAAGTTATATTAACCAATTTTTGCACAATTGCATTATCTTGGCGGCAGTAGCTTTATTCTCATCAAATTAGCTTTAGAGACCTATCTGTGGACACCAGTCGCTAAACTTTCTTAGAATAAACCATTATAGTCCCATTTGTAATAAGTCCAATATTTTTGTCTTGGTAATAAATAAATTTAACAAATATCAAAGAATTTTATGTGCAAATTTGTGGAGTGTGTGTATGGGGGGAATTAGTGCTGTGCTCTCCTGGATTTATACTTTCACCTATACAGAGGCTATTATAATGCTATTTATTAATCCCCTTGATAGCAACGAAGGCAACGTTATAGACTTTGCATTGTACTGTAGTACATACCAGAATTCATACCTTTTATAGCAAGACTGATGAAAGTTGCACAAAGCTATCTAAAATTAATCCTTTTTATGCAAGTGTTTATTGGGCAAAAGAAAATTAACAGCATCTAAGCCTTGCTTAGATTAATAATCTAATGAAGGAAATCAATTTGTGAATAGAAATGTACTGTACCCAAACTTGCATACTGTGTGTGTATAATACTGCATTAAAGGAATACCTCCGAATCAAACGCAGTTTGTCACTTTCCTTCATGCTGTTTTTCTAGCTGTTGCTTCATCTCCCTCTTCTGCCTCATCTCCTCCTAATGATTCTACAGACTCCAGAGCAAGGCAGAACTCGAAGCAACGTGAGGAAGAGTTGGAGCTAATGGAGCAACTGCGGAAGGTGTGTACTAGCAGTAACTAGTGTACAAGACGTTTTAGCAAATTCACTGCAAGAATGATACAAATGTTTCTTCGTTGTTTTGGACTTGCTTCATTTAACCAGTGCCAGCCATAGTCTGTTGGATAAATTAAATGTTAGTAACTTCACAATCTAAAAATTTTCCATTCAGTTGGCTACAGTATTCTTCATCTTACTCCTGTCATGTAACGTCACTTCTCGTACACTGTCCAGTTGTCCACTCCCACCTGATTGCCAGTGAAGCCAGTGTTCATCGCCCACTTGTTTGAAGATTTAAAGATCATCTTTGTGCTTTCTCCCAGGCCGCTCCTCCCAGCTGGGAGGAACTCCCTGTAAACATCAGTAAAGCCACCTCATTGTCCTCTTTCAAATCCCTTCTTAAAACTCTCCTTTGCCATGATGCCTACAAAAAGCTTGGCAATGGTTAGGCAATTGGTGTGCTCAGACCACTGCTAACTAATATCATGTTTCCTTTTACTACCCATCTGTTGGTATCCACCTGTTGTCTCCTGTCTTATACTTAGGGCTTGTCTTCACTACCGGGGAGATCACTGCTGCAGTCGATGCAGCGGGTGTCGATTTAGCGGGTCTAGTGAAGACCCGCTAAATCGACGGCAGAGCGCTCTCCGGTCGACTCCAGTATTCCAGCTCCCCCAGAAGAGTAAGGTAAGTCGACAGGAGAGCATCTCCCATCGACGCAGTGCAGTGAAGACACCAGGGTAAGTCGACTTAAGATGCGTCGACTCCAGCCACCTTATTCATGTAGCTGGAGTAACGTAACTTTGGTCGTTTACCCTGGTACTGAAGACGAGCCCTTAGAGAGTAAGCTCTGTGGGGCAGGGACTGTCCTTTTGTTCTGTGTTTGTACAGAAATTAGCACAGTGGAGTTGTGGTCCATTACTGGCACTACACTACCACAGTACACATAATAAATAATAAAAATGCTATGGTCTGTTATGCTGCTGTGGTGTTTCACCCCAGAGATGCCTGCATTTCTGTAGTGCAGGAAGTGACTTTTAGAAGTGTTTGTAAAGTGGTTTGGAATCTTTTGGGATGAAAGGTACCTAGAAATGTAAAAAGCGACAGAGTCCTGTGGCACGTTATAGACTATAAGACTATTAGTCTATAAGGTGCCACAGGACTCTGTTGCTTTTTACAGATCCAGACTAACACGGCCACCCCTCTGATACTAGAAATGTAAGTTATCATTGTAATTGTTTGAGACTTTGTCAGGGAATAAGACTTATTACTCATTCCATAAATGCTGATGCTAATACAGTAGTGAATGTAAGCACTTCACCAGAATGGATTTTTTTCTTCCACTTATGAACTTAAAGCAGGGGTGGGCAAACTTTTTGGCTTGAGGGCCACTACGGGGAATAGAAATTGTATGGCGGGCCATGAAATGCTCACAAAATTGGGGTTGGGGTGCAAGAGGGGGTGTGGGCTCTGGGGTGGGGCTGGGGATGAGGAGTTTGGGGTGTAGGAGGGTGCTCTGGGCTGGGACCGAGGGGTTCGGAGGGCAGTAGGGGGAGCAGGGGTGCAGGTTCCAGCTGGGCTGCGGGCTCTGGGTGGAGCTGGAGATGAGAGATTTGGGGTGCAGGGAGGGTGCTCCAGGCTGGGATCAAGGGGTTTGGAGAGCAAGAGGGGGATCAGGGCTGAGGCAGAGGGTTGGGTGTGGGGAGAGGCTCAGGGGGTGAAGGCTCCGTGCGGCGCTTACCTCAAGCGGCTCCCGAAAGCAGTGGCATGTCCCTTCTCTGGCTCCTATACAGAGGTACAGCCAGGCGGCTCTGCATGCTGCCCCATCTGCAGGCACTGCCTCTGCAGCTCCGATTGGAGTGCGCAGGAGCCAGAGCGGGGCCAGGCCGTGGCTTCTGGGAGCTGCATGGTGTGGCCCCCAACCTTGCTCCCTGGCCAGAGTGCCAGAGTGGGGCCAAGCCCCGTGGTGCGGCCCCGACCCAGCGCCCTGACCGGAGCGGGGCGGAGCCCCGTGGTGCAGCCCCGACCCAGCGCCCCGGATGGAGCGGGGACGAGCCGCGTGGTGCGGCCCCGACCCAGCGCCCCGGATGGAGCGGGGACGAGCCGCGTGGTGCGGCCCCCACCCAGCGTCCCGGCCGGAGCGGGGCCGAGCCACGTGATGCGGCCCCGACCCAGCGCCCCGGATGGAGCAGGGCCGAGCTGCGTGGTGTGGCCCCGACCCAGCGCCCCGGATGGAGCGGGGACGAGCCGCGTGGTGCGGCCCCGACCCAGCGCCCCGGATGGAGCGGGGACGAGCCGCGTGGTGCGGCCCCGACCCAGCGCCCCGGATGGAGCGGGGTCGAGCCGCGTGGTGCAGCCCCCAACCCAGCGCCCCGGATGGAGCGGGGCGAGCGCGTGGTGCGGCCCGACCCAGCGCCCGGATGGAGCGGGGCGAGCGGCGTGGTGCGGCCCGACCCAGCGCCCGGATGGAGCGGGGCGAGCCGCGTGGTGCGGCCCGACCCAGCGCCCGGATGGAGCGGGACGAGCGCGTGGTGCGGCCCGACCCAGCGCCCGGATGGAGCGGGACGAGCGCGTGGTGCGGCCCGACCCAGCGCCCGGATGGAGTGGGGCGAGCCGTGGTGCGGCCCGACCCAGCGCCCGGATGGAGCGGGGACGAGCGCGTGGTGCGGCCCGACCCAGCGCCCGGATGGAGCGGGACGAGCCGCGTGGTGCGGCCCGACCCAGCGCCCGGATGGAGCGGGACGAGCGCGTGGTGCGGCCCCGACCCAGCGCCCCGGATGGAGCGGGGACGAGCCGCGTGGTGCGGCCCCGACCCAGCGCCCCGGATGGAGCGGGGACGAGCCGCGTGGTGCGGCCCCGACCCAGCGGCCCGGATGGAGCGGGGACGAGCCGCGTGGTGCGGCCCCGACCCAGCGCCCCGGATGGAGCGGGGCCGAGCCGCGTGGTGCGGCCCCGACCCAGCGCCCGGATGGAGCGGGCAGCAGCCGCGTGGTGCCCGACCCAGCGTCCCGGATGGAGCGGGCCCGAGCCGCCTGATGCGGCCCCGACCCAGCGTCCCGGATGGAGCGGGGCCGAGCTGCGTGATGCGGCCCCGGCCGGAGCGGGACCGAGCTGCATGGTGCACTACACTTCATTGCCTTTTCCTGCTTAAGATAACTTAAACTGATTAAACGTAGTAGTTCAGTTTTCCTTTGCAGGGAAAATGTTATCTCTTGCCTCTGGTGACTACATTCCACTCCTATGTTTAAGACAACTATTTTCATAGTACATCTATTCTCTGAGTACCTGGAGGATGTGGAATATATTTCTTGGACCTTGATTACTCACCCTGGGATTTGTGGTTTTCATCAGTTTTGAGTAACATTCTTTTTATCTCAGTTCCTGGATTTTAATTCCATGTGCTGCACTGTGAAAACTCCATTTGTCTTTTAGCTCAGTAGCTTTCAAACTGGTCAGTTGTGAATCCTGGTGGTCCACAGAATGAAACCTTTTGAGAACCAAGCCCCAGAGAATTAAGAGGGATGTTGGTCCATGAGAGGTTTTGCTGTTATGAAATGTTCTGCATAATAAATAAGTTTGAGAAGAGCAGCAGTATTTAATCATTTAACTGTATTCTTATTTGCTTTGTGTGATACATATTTTGTTGGATGTTTTTCATTCTTTTATAGAATATTGAGTCACGGTTAAAAGTGCCTTTGCCTAGTGATCTTGGAGCAGCTCTTACTGACGGAGTTGTTCTCTGCCACTTAGCCAATCATGTGCGGCCTCGATCAGTTCCCAGCATCCATGTCCCCTCGCCTGCTGTAGTAAGTATACAAAGATATAACAGTGTGTTGTAGTTGTCTGGCTCTCATCATAGCATTTCATAGTCCTTGTGAGACTACATGTAGCATCTTCTGATGTTGGGCAGAGCTGACAAAATACCAGTCTCCTTTGCCTAAGCAGAATGCGTAGCAAAGCCATAAAAAACTAGTGACATTTGTGTGTCTATTTTAAATAGTTACTTCTAACACAGATTTTATTAATTGAACTATGTATAGGACAGGGGTAGGCAACCTATGGCACGCGTGCCGAAGGCAGCACGCAAGCTGATTTTCAGTGGCACTCACACTGCCTGGGTCCTGGCCACCGGTCAGGGGGCTCTGCATTTTAATTTAATTTTAAATGAAGCTTCTTAAACGTTTTAAAAATCTTATTTACTTTACATACAACAATAGTTTAGTTATATAATATAGACTTAGAGAAAGAGACTTTCTAAAAACGTTAAAATGTATTACTGGCACGCAAAACCTTAAATCAGAGTGAATAAATGAAGACTCGGCACAGCACTTCTGAAAGGTTGCCGACCCCTGGTATGGGACTTGAGAACTTTTTATATTTTAGTAAAACAAAAGGCAGGATTCAATATGAGAACCAAAACAGGATATTTCAGAGGGTCAAAGGGTCTTAGAAACAGAGGAGGACAGATAGCTGGGATATATACCATTTAAATGGATGTGTGGCAACACAATACAGAAAACATAAGAAAGAAATAGGGAATCAGAATTCCATCTCAACTGATGTGAATAGACTCCCATTCTTGGATCCACTTAAATTACCATCAACTCTTTCTCTTAGGAAGTTTGATAGGGCATATTGATCAGATTGTTCAAACTCCCTTGAGCACAAGGCAGATAAGCCCAGATACACACTTTTGGGAACAAAAGGACAGGAACTTAATCTTCGTGTATTCTGGGAGTGTTTGTAGCAGGAAGTACACCCAGCAATAGAAATTGCTTACGAAGATACTTCTGAGTTTCCTGACTGCAATATTTTGGGCAGTGCTTTAGAAATTTTGGAAAGTAATGCAGGAAAAGTACCTGTATCTATAACTTCATCAGTGGCAACTAAAAATGTGTACCACCAAAATACCACATGTGGCTAGAGAAGGTATGAGAATCAGGAAATGAAGAGGAGTCACTTACAGAATTGATCCTGTTGTTGTGGCAAGTCTGTTCATTTCATTGGGTTTTTTTAGGCAATCTAATAGACTACTTGAAGATTGGTGGAGCATGGGAAATTATCTGCCTTCCCTTACTGCTTGTAGCATACCCACAGCAGTGCTTCATAAGTTAGAATCCAACAGAGCTATACAAGACACCCCGGTGGGCTCTTGCCTACTTGAAATATACAAGTGTATTTTGAATATATAATATGCATTTTGCTCTCATAAAGGCAGATTTCTTTTGCTTGTTATGATTTTAAAACACGATGAATGACTATATAAATAAAAAAGGAAAACCAAAGAGAGTCTCTGGGGGAAAAGTTGAAAAATGTATGTTAAGTTTTGCTTTGACTTATTTTGGAGACAGTACTTGTGTTAGAACTCTCCCTAGCACTTACAGCATTGTGTGCTATATCATTATGGTTTGTCTTCTCTGGTCTTGTTTGATCATGCAGATGTCCCCATAGTTTAGATAACAGACTAAAAAGATATGATGGCATTTTGGGCAGATTACAGAATCCTCAAAAAATGGATGCATATAGCTGCCATTCAGTAAACTCGCTTCATAATGAAGATAATCTCTGTGCCCTGTTCTCCGTGGAATTGGATGGTTCCAACTCTCCATTGTGAGCTAAATCATGGCATTTCCACAAGCCCTGAGTAAGAGGCAGCATATAGTCGCAGTGCCTGGAGAGCGGAATGGGGTTATATTGTGACCCAGCCGTAATATGTTCTCTGTTTTCCCTCCTTACTCCAGTAGGGGGAAATCTGTATCAGCCCTTAACCTGGCACAGATTAGTTACCCCTCTGTACCAGCTCAGCTGTGCTGTCTGGCACGTTGAGGGTGTGGTGCTGAAGCTCCACCAGCTTCCCACCCACCTGCTTAGAGGGGGGAGTATTAGCCTCACAGAAGCTGCCTGGTCCACTGTTATCCCAATGTGGGTAGCCAGGACAAGGGAGAAAAGGGGCATCTTATGTCTTGTTTCTGTTTGTCTAGTCTATTCTTTTTCCAGTAGTTAAAGTCTGTGTAAAAGTGTTGAAGTTAACCAGAAAATGCCCGTTCAAGAAAAATCTGATAAATACAATTTAGAACTCTGCTGTTAACCATATGAAACACACTTGTAAGGAACTTTAGGCAGTAGTTTCCATTTTCTCTGGTTTCATCTGGCTCTTTTTGTACCTCTTTTTTTAACTGAAATATGTTTTAAACATGCATATAATTTAATCATTCAGAATAGGCTCCAGGTTGGTTCATATAATAAAATTTCTCTGAAATTCAGAGGTCACCGTACTGGAGCTATGTATGTATGTTTTATTCTAAATGTATTTTTAAGATTAGGTTATTGCAGCCACTCAAAATAGACACCAAATGTGCAGCCTATCTTATAACACTTTGTGTGTATATTTTGCACAGATCAAAATACTTTTTCCATTAAAATATCCATTTCAGCACTTCGTGAGTTAGCTTTTCACTTCATGCCTGCCTTTCTAAGGAAATGTCCAACCACCCTGTAACAGAGCTCTGTTTTGAATTAGACAAGCTTATGTCATCATGATGCATTTTTGGCCTGCAGATTTATTATGAGTTTATTTCACCCAAAAGCTTTATTTTTAAAAATCCTGCCAATTAAGAACTTTGTATGCCTTCTTCCCCTGCTTCTTTGCAGCCTAAGCTAACGATGGCAAAATGCAGACGAAATGTGGAGAATTTCCTGGAAGCTTGCAGAAAGATTGGTGTGCCTCAGGTAAATCCCCTCCTATTCCTGTATTGTCAGGTATACTGTATTGGATGGTACTTTACAAAAAAGATCTTTCTGAAATGTTTGGGGACAATACAAATGTGTAAAGTTTAGTACTGTAGGTTCACATGTCAGGTACATATAACAGTAAAGAGCTGATTTAGTTTTGCATTGTCTCAGGAAGCAAAATAAAGTTGCTATAATGGTTTGCAAAGAATATGCTTCACTTACTGTGATCTAGAGAAAGTTCATTATAGTTGGACTCAGTCTGATTCTGTCAAGCAGAGTGAGGAGGTGCATTAAGAATCTGGTTTTGAAAAATGTCATTCAGGTTTCTTGAGACCATATGTTTAGTGTTAATCCAAGAGGCTTTAAAAATAAAAAAAAAATGGATATAGTTTTGAGTGTTTTTCCCCCCAGTACCAAGGTTTCTGTTCTGCCTTCAGAGCAAAACCTACTTCTCAGTTACTTTATGTGAACACTTGGATTGTCTAAGAAGAAACCATAATATTGGTCTGTTCTCTGATGGGTAGTCATCTGTTCATAGATCTCCACTCCTTTTGTTATATGTTCTTGCTCTCAAGCTCTAGTACTTTCTGGAATTCCTCTTCACCTTCCAAAACACTGCACATTCTCTCTGGGGGCAAGAGCTAAGAGATGGAAATATACAATATAGCACATCATAGTCCAACTGTCTTTTCTTTCTCTTTCCCTCCTTCCCCACCTCACTTCTGACACCAGCTGATCTCAGTGCAAAGGTGACTTTGATGTTTTAATAGCTACTTACTCTGTTTTGCTGTTGTTTTTCTCTCTGGTGTATTAATTGCTATGTTTCCTTACATTATAAAGTAAGTGTTAGAATTCATGTTGCAGTTTTGCTTCATGATTTTTTTTTAATCCTGTTTGCTTTTTGAAAGAGGTCTCTGAAAGGGAAAATGGACCCAATGACTCATAACTACTTCTGAAAGTGATTGCTGGACAGTCACCGCTAAAGCAGTATTTGCCTGGATTAAGTCATTGATAGCTTCACTTTCAAGATGTATTACAGCTGATAGCCATCAAAAAATTAGGATAAACTCCTTATTTAGCTGCCCATTAATTTCTTAAGACTCATTGGTGCATGAGGTTGGAACACTGCAGTGAGGGATCCACTGTTACTTTCAAGTGCTGCAGTAACTGGAGGTGCTGAAGTAAACCAAAGTCATTCACTTTGTCAGTCTCACTCAGTGAGTTCATATTCCATGGAGCTGAAGGGAGAGGACAAGTGAAATAGTAGGTCACATCTACTAAGCTGCTCAAGTCTATGCACTGAATGCAAGTCTATGGTGTGGACTCCATTATGCTAGATCTGCATCTAGGTGCACAGAGGCAGGCAAAACTGATCTACCTAGAATCTGCATTGAGCTTCAAATTAGAGTTCCTGAAGAACAAGGCCTTTGTGATTACTTATTTGAGTGACTCCCCAGCTGAACTCTTAACTTACCCTTACATGTCTCCTCTGCCCCTGAGCAGAGAAGGTAGGATGTCTGCCTGAGAATGCCAGTCTAGTGTACTGTTACTGAAAAAATGCCTCTGTATGTCTCCTTTCATTTAAATTCTGAGGTTACAGAAATAGAAGGATGTCTCAAAGTATGGACCTATGTAGAAATACTTACCTTTTAAGAGGGCAAATGAGTTACCTGTAATTATTGTTCTCTAAAGGTAGTATCTTGCATAGAGCCACACTCGTATTCCAGTGGAATAGTTATATAAAACTGTGTGACTTAGTGGTCTTGGATCAAAAGAAACTGACAGTTGGACTCTATGATATGCTATATTTGCACCTATCCATCATTGTTTACAGTTGATGCCTCTGTTGGAGGGAGGTGAAAAGTCCAGAAATGTTGATAATTTTAGAACACTTAAGCCATATGATAAAATATTTGGTATCTGTGCAGAATACTACATTCAGAGATCAATTACAGGTAAATAATCTGCTCTGTTTGTGCCATTTTGAATAATTTCACTAATTAAAGCATGGATTAAGGATGTAGAACGTGAAGACTCATATACAGCCAGTGGTGAAGAATACCGTATCTAATTTATTTCTGACTTCCAAAATATAATGGTTTTGAACTAACACTTATGACAACTGTCAGCTTTTTATTGAAGAGATTTTATTACATATTTAAACTAGACAGATTGGCACACTAATGAACACACAATGCATATAAGGAGGTAGTTCTTTAGAACAGAAGTCTTGCAGATTCCTTTGTGAGAATTAACCAGTTGTAATTTACTCCTTGAAATTGTTGGATGTATTTGAGATGTCAGATGACTGACTGCTTAATGGATACTTGCACGGTTGATCAACTGACTCTGTTTTTCTGTCTGTTTTCCCTTTCTGCTCACACACTTTGGACAGGACAATCTTTGTTCCCCTTCTGACATTCTTCAGCTAAACCTCAGCGTTAAAAGGACAGTTGAAACTCTTCTTTCCCTGGGGACAGAGTCAGAAGAATCCACTCTTGTCTCTCTTTCCATCCAGCTTTGGGGCTTTGTGGCATTTTACTGTACTCTAATGCTAACACTCTGTATGTTCTATCGCTGGGTCTTTTTCCTCTAGCTGAAGGACAGTGGTGCTGCTGACTTGCTACATCACTTCAGCGATTGGTAAAGGCTTTGTTTTTGTCAAGAACTGTTTGGATAAGTGCATTCTTCCTGATCACCAGTCGGAGTTGACATGTACAATGTAAAAACGCTCTTTGGTACACCCAGGTGACAATCTATGACATTGTTACAAGTTTGTGTTTGTGTGATGTTTAGCAAGCGTTCTGCTTACCGGGGAGGCATTATTGTCCAGTGGCTAGAGTAAGGGACTAGGGTTTGGTGCACTGGGTTCTAGTCACGACTCTATTGAATGGCTGTGTAACATGGGAAAATCACAGCTCCACTGTACCGCAGTTTCCCCATTTATAAAATGGGAATACCACCCACAGTGCTTTGAGTTCCTCTGATGAAAAGTGATATATATGTGTGAAAAATACTGTTTTTTCTTTACATGTCAGTGTGCCTGGTTATATCTTACTGTCTGAGGAGATGTGGCCTACGATTCTTTTTATCAGGAGGGCTCCAGAGTTTTTTTACATGCCAGTTTCCTCAACCCTTTTTGCTGAAGTCTTGGATTTGTTGTATTGTTAGGTTCTGAATAGTGTCTCGTTTAACTAAGGCCATGTCTACACTACAGACCGTACAGCAGCACAGCTATACCGCTACAGCAGTGCCACTGTAAGGTCTCCCGTGTAGCCGTTCTTTGCCGGCAGGAGAGAGCTCTTCTGCCGACATAATTAAACCATCCCCAACGAGCGTCTCCTGCTGACATAGCGCTGTTCATACCAGCACATTTGCTGGTGAAACGTCGGTCGGGGTGTGTGTTTGTGTGTGTGTGTGTGTGTGTGTGTGTTTCACACCCTGACCAACAGAAGTGGTAGTATAGACAAAGCCTAAAAATAGGCACTTAGGCTGACAATGAATCCTGAGCTGCTTTACCTTACCAAGGCTTTGTCTACGCTGGCACTTGCCTCGTTAAAACCTTTGTTGCTCAGGGCTGTGAAACCCCCCCCCCGAATGACAGAAGTTTTAACGATGAAATCACTGGTGTGGACAGTGCTTCGCTGGTGGGATAAAGCTGCTGCCCCTCATTGGAGGTGGTTTTATTTCGTCCCCAGGAGAGCTCTCTCCCAGCACCAAAGAGCAGCCACACAGTGCACCTTAGAACGGCGCGGCTGCAGCAGCACACCGTACACATGGCCAAATACATCAAGCTTGGAGTTTGTAGAGGAGCTGAACTTTTTCATCCACACTGGGAAAAATCTGGTTCCTGGTGCAAGATGAGCTATCTTTAAATCCCATCAGAAACCTTGTAGTGTCATGGAATATTACTGGGGTCCTCACAGCAAACTTCTGGAGCGGCCACTTGATTGGTGTGAGCTCAAGCTCAACCTTATTCCATAAGTCTCTTCCTCTTCCTCATGATCAGAATCTTTGCATCATAGAATTGTGGGCTACAAGCTCTAATAACGTATTCACTCTTCACTGTTTTGCAAAACTCAGGTAGTCTTCAGAATTTTTTAGCTGCACACTGCATGCTGTTGCTTTCATGCATCCTCAGGGAGACCGTGATCCATAAATTGGATGTCAAAAAGAGCAGACAAACGCCATCCAACTTTTTCTTTTGACACCAAACCAATTATCTGCCTTTTTCTGTTGTTTGCTACTGTTTTAATGGGACTGTCATGTGAACTCTATATTAGATCCCCACTTCCTTCAGAGTTTGCCAACAAAAGTAGTTAGACACTGATCAGTTCTGTTTCATTATTTGCAGAGCCACTACATGGAGCTCACGATTTACATTTTTCTCTGGGCAGTATTACCTAGCCTGGTGCTTCTCAGTCAGCCGTCCCTCGAATTTCTGTAACTTGTACTGAACCTGCCTCTTCCCTGCCTAAATGAAGAGCTTCTGTGTTGGGTGCCAATGTACCACTGCCATGTGGCAAGGTGGGGAGGGGTGTTAGTATTTACTGTGAAGCTTCGGCTCCTTCAAAAATCAGTGTCATGTTTGCAAGAGTGGCATTTGGAGCCGCACAAGCTCTATTCCAGATTAGACCAACCACAGTTTAATGGGAAGTAGTGGTAATGATCAATTCAGCTGTAGTCCTAGACCAGTATATCAATTGTTACCCACAAAGCCTGGGACCCATTAGCCTAGTTTTTAATCCAGATTTGCCACATTTCTCCTGCTCAGTTATTGAATGTTTAGACTGAGTTCCCATTCTGCCCTCCCACTTCTTTCAAGTCAGAGTTCCAAAAATATCTTAGAGCTTCAGGGCACTCCTGATGCTGTGTGCAAGAGACCATGTCTCCCCGGTGTAGATTGATTCAGGAGACTGTGTTCAGAGACCAGTTACAAGTGAGTATTAAGTAATTTGTCCTTTTCTGAATGTGTTTCAATGAATTCCTCTTAATCCTAAGAAATATGGTCAACAGCTCTTAAACCCAGCTTAGCAGCTGCAGCCCAGTGTTTCAGCAGTAACACAGTAGTAACTCTGAAGCACTGCATCATACGTAGCTGAGTTGCAAATGCTATAATTGCCATTGAAAATGGTTTTTAATATGCATGATCTGTGGAGCCTTGTAATAAAAGGAGGGCTACTAACCTAGGAGTAGGTTAATGGGAGTTGCTTGCCTCCTTTTCAGATCACATTGTGATTTGACATAGAACATTCCTGTCTGGGAATTCTGCCTGAGGCGAATGTGCTTGTTTTTTCCCCACAAAAGGCAGGATTACAGTTATTTTTAAAAATTGACCATTGGAGCTGTTTTTGCACTGTTTACTGGTATGAACTAAAACTAATTCAGTTGCCTTTATTAACTTCTCTTAATGAACACTGTGATAAAAACTGCAAGGGTTTACAATAACGGTGCCTTCCAGTTTTAAGCCTTTCTGTCTGTCTCTGTGGTATGGGTTCATTCCAAATAATTTCCCCTTGTTTGTTTATATATTTTTAAAAGGCTGAAATCCACAGATATTTTATCGGTAATTGTACTTTTCTCTAGTCTGAGAGGGACGCCTCCTTGTTTGTTGGAGCTGAAAGGTGTCAGTCTGATACCTGTCTTACCTCAAGAATTGCAGGTTGCACTCACGCAGTGTGTCTCCTGTCGAGGTCTCCACATGAGGAGTCCAGGCTCTGATCGCTCACACATTGCCAAGAATCTGAAGATATTTTTTTTAAAGTCTTCACAGAAGATGCAAGCAGTGTAGAAAATCAGGTTGCCATGTGCATATGTAAAGAAATGTATAAAGATTCTCCAGGGGTTTACAGAGTGGCCAGATATGGGGTATCAGATTTTTTTAAAGTAGAAATGCAAGGACCTGATTCCGCATTTGACTCTCCATGGTTGGACCCCTGCATGAAGCCTCGCTGAGGTCAGTGGGATTCTGCCTGAGCACAGGCGGACAGCCTCTGTGGAGTTGGTTGCAGGATTAGGCCCTAAACTCATATTATACACACAATAGCACAACTCCGTATATGCCTTGAAAGCTCATTCCACACTAGATATTTTTAAGTACTACTACTTAGTAAGGGTGCTTTTCTGAGGTGACTTGTATTAAAAAAGAGTGCCTGTGAAAGATGAATAACTGATAGCTCAAGAATGACCCTCTTTTATTCCTATATTGAGGATATTTGCCTTTAAAATAATCCTGGTAATTCTTCATTGTATTCTTTTTAACAGTAAGAACAGCACTTTTAACATGTATCCTTTTTAGGGCTGTCAAGCGATTAAAAAAAATTAATCATGATTAATCGCACTGTTAAGCAATAATAGAATACCATTTATTTTAAATATTTTTGAATGTTTACTACATTTTCAAATATATTAATTTCAGTTACAACACAGAACGCAAAATGTACAGTGCTCACTTTATACTTATTTTTTATTACAAATATTTGCACTGTAAAAAACAAAACAAAAAAATTTCAGTTCACCTCATACAAGTACTGTAGTGCAATCTCTTTATCATGAAAGTTGAACTTACAAATGTAGAATTGTGTACCAAAAAAACTGCATTCAAAAATAAAACAATGTAAAACTTTAGAGCCTACAAGTCCACTCAGTCCTATTTCTTGTTCAGTCAATCGCTAAGACAAACAAGTTTCTTTACACTGATGGGAGATACTGCTCCCTGCTTCTTATTTACAGTGTCCCCTGAAAGTGAGAACAGGTGTTTGCATGGCACTTCTGTAGCTGGCGTTGCAAGGTATTTACATGCCAGATATGCTAAACATTTGTGTGCCCCTTCATGGGTCGTTCACCATTCCAGAGGACATGCTTCCATGCTGATGGTGCTCATTACAAAAATAACGCGTCAATTAAATTTACGACTGTACTCCTTGGGGGGAGAATAGTATGTCTCCTGCTCTGTTTTACCTGCATTTTGCATATATTTCATGTTATAGCAGTCTCGGATGATGACCCAGCACATGTTCGTTTTAAGAACACTTTCACAGCAGATTTTACAAAACGCAAAGAAGGTGCCGATGTGAGATTTCTAAAGATAGCTACTGCACTCAACCCAAGGTTTAAGAATCTGAAGGGCCTTCCAAAATCTGAGAGGGCGAGGTGTGGAGCATGCTTTCAGAAGTCTTAAAAGAGCAACACTCTGATGCGGAAACTATAGAACCCAAACCACCAAAAAAGAAAATCAACCTTCTGCTGGTGGCATCTGACTCAGATAATGAAAATGAACATGCGTCGGTCCGCACTGCTTTGGATTGTTATTGAGCAGAACCTGTCATCAGCATGGATGCATGTCCTCTGGAATGGTGATTGAAGCATGAAGGAACATATGAATCTTTAGCGCATCTGGCATGTAAATATCTTGCGACGCCAGCTAAAACAATGCCATGCGAACACCTGTCCTCACTTTCAGGTGACATTGTAAACAAGAAGCAGGCAGCATTGTCTCCTGCAACTTGTAACCAACCTCGTTTGTCTAAGTGATTGGCTGACCAATCACTTGGTAGGACTGAATGGACTTGTAGGCTCTAAAGTTTTACATTGTTTTATTTTTGAATGCAGTTTTTTTATACATAATTCCACATTTGTAAGTTCAGCTTTCATGAAAGAGAGATTTCACTACAGTACTTGTATGAGGTGAATTGAAAAATACTATTTCTTTTGTATATCATTTTTTCAGTGCATATATTTGTAATAAAAATAATAATATAAAGTGAGCACTGTGCACTTTGTATTCTGTGTTGTAATTGAAATAAATATTGAAAATGTAGAAAAACATCCACAAATATGTAATAAATTTCAATTGGTATTCTATTGTTATAAGTGCAATTAATGGCGATTAGTTTTTTTGAGTTAATTGCGTGAGTTAACTGCGATTAATTGACAGCCCTAATCCTTTCCGAAGGCCAATCAATCATGCATATAAATAAGATCCTATTTTGCCATAAAACAACTAATGTGCTCTTCTGTTTTCTTCTTTCACATGGCTTTCTGCTGTGTGTCTAGTAGGAAAGATCAGACCAAATGTGTGGTGTGTTGTTTTAAGAGGGTTTTCATGCGGGTAATATATCTCTTGCTGTTGACAAGAACTGCTCTTAAGCATGCGGATACTTCTCACATTTATTGCACAATATTTCCAAAGCACATGCTAATATCTCAGTATTTGTTAAAAGCTTTAAAAAGTGTGTTTGCGTATTCACATCTGGTAGCTGAACAATGGTGTTTGAGGACTCCCCCACATCCCTGTTGTGTTACGGAAACGAAAACACCATTCCTGTTGTACTCTTGATCTGTGATCATGTTTAGCAGATTGAAGTAAAGCCCCACACCCCACAGTCAATCCAATTCTGATTTCATCAAGTGATGTCATTTGAGTGGGGTAAGGGCACTCTTCTCACCTGAAAACAGTCCTTATTTGTACATATATTTTTCATGAGTGCTGATGAATAAACAAAATGATTGTCCAAGAGTTTGCTGGTTTGTTACCTTGGTGTCACATTTACAGCTGGCTTCTCCAGAGGTAAAGGTTTCTTTCCATAGATACTTTTGTTCAGGTGTCCATCCCATTTCATATTTCAGTCTCCTTCTGCTTGTTTAATTTGCTTTTTTTTCTTTTCTTTTCAGTTGAGTGGTTTTCATCCCTTTTCTTTGTTTTTGTCTTTTTGTTGTGTTTTTCCCATGTAGGAGCGATTATGTTTGCCTCTGCATATTTTAGAAGAGAAAGGTTTGACACAGGTAGCAGTGACAGTCCACGCACTTCTGGAGCTTGCACCCCCAAAGCAGCAGCATCACCACCTGTCTGCTGCGTAAAGATCTCCAGGACCTTTTGGTTTCCCTTGGCTAAGCAGAAGAACATGAAGACTTTACTGCTGGTGCAGTGTATCCAAACACACAGAGCTCTGTTCTAAAAAGGAAATTAGCTTCTGTGATTCCTGACAGGAATGTTTTGCTTCATTTCTCCACTTTTTTTGGAGATCACACCAGTTTCCATTTAATTTTTTACCAATATTTTTTCCCCTTTATAAAGTGAGGTTTTTCCTTGGGGAAAGTTCCTTTGTCTGGTTGTTTAGAAGCATCTGTTAAAACTGACTATGTAGATTTAGGGGGGTTATATATACAGTTTGAAAAACTGTAAGATTCCTGCTAGGATGTAGTTCCAAAGGGGATGCTTCCATTGAACACAGTGATGGAGACTGCTTGTCCTCCCCATGAGTCCCAGAGAGAGTTTTCCCTGCTTCTAAGAAACGCCAGCTCTTTGCAGTGCATATAAGCATCACAGGTTAAGACTGTGTTTTGAAGCTGATGAGTCTCAGTTTTTCAAAGCAAGACTGAAAGTGATGCTTTAATCTGTGTTGGCATGTCCTCAATATTCAAAAAATATAGATAGCGCTGGTTTTTTCCAGGGAAAACATACTGCTTGTTACCCCTATAAGTAACACACATTTCAGTGAAAGATACTAAACCATAACTGTTCAAATAGTTTTATTAAACAAATCAAAATATTTGCTGGCTTTAAGCTTTAAATTGGTTATAAATCTCTCCTTGTATTGGAATCTTCCCCACTTCAGTGGGAAACATCTTACCACCTTTCATGCCTTCTCCTACCCATCATGGGGACTTGGTTACTAAATGGTAATGTTAAGTTGGTCTATGGCTTGTATCTGCTGCAAATAATGACTGAAGATTTTCCTATGGAGAATCATGTACCTATTTTCATTCCAGTGCAAATAATCATAAGCTATCAAACCATCCATTAGAGATTTGTTACCCAATTCTGTTTTCAGTTGAAAACACACAACCACCCCCTTACACCAGTGAAGACCCCAGTTATGAAGGAACAAATTATTGTAGGAAAGAATGAGATTATTGAATTCCCGGAGTGGTTCTGTGTGTTGGCATAACGCTCAGCTTTCAAAGAGCCAGTCTTTTGCAACAGGAAATTTCTGTGGGTGGGTTTGACAGAATGTGTTGTTAAAGCATGTTTTCTTGTAGTTCATACAGTGCTGTAAGCTGCCTTTACTCCCCTCCGCCTATCTTCTTTTCCCCAAAAAGTGGAAATTCAAAATATGTGAACAGGAAACTGAAAATAAGGTATGATGTTACTTTAAAGGTGATTGGCAAAGTCCAGACTCCCTGCTGCCTTGGCCCCCTGACTAGGCTGCCATCCAGCTCTGCAGTAACTTAATTTTTTTATATAGTAACATTTTAAAAATCCTGTTCTCCCACAGTGAAGTCCTCTTGCTATTCCCTGGGGTATCCCAGAAGACACCTCTGCCATTATCATGGGTTGCACAGGGTGTGAATGAGACTTCCAGTCTTTGTGGTGTTCCATTCTGGGGTATTGTTAGTGAACCAGTAATACCAAGAGGGGATGAAGTGAGCAGAAGGGAGGGAAAAAAGGTTAGTTAAAAGTTTTCTTTGCTGTAACAAGCCTGGTCATGGGAACATTTGAGCACAGAAGTCTGGGCTTAGCTGAATTTTCCCTTTAGATTTGTCATTCCATTCTCACCCTGATTTGTTTGCATAATAATTATTTCATGGTAGCTTGTGGTAACTGTTGTCTCAACGATTTCGCATAAGGACATATTTTGCTTCATATTGGTGTTGACACCACAGATCACACCATAAGTCTAGAAAAACACGTGAAGGATATTTAAACTAGAGGCGCACAGTTCATAAGAGAAAATATTTTCATAATGTGGAAGTGGCTGCCTTGGTTTCGGGAAGATCGGAGGGTGCCGGTAACATGCATCATTAAAAGGAAGGGGACAGCTCGGTGCAGGTACACCTTCCCCCCGCAAACGGTGCAGGCTGTGTGCACAGCACCTTGCTCCAAGTGAAGGCTTGCAAAGGACAGAGCTGCTCCTTGAAGGATTCTGTGTGTTCCTTCTTCTGCAAAAGGCACAGGTCACTTGCCAGTTTAAAGAAGTGTAAATGGTGGATTCTCTGCAACTTGAAGACTTTAAAGCATGATTTGAGGACTTCAGTAACTCAGCCAGAGGTTAGGGGTCTCTTTCAGGAGCGGGTGGGTGAGGTTCTGTGGCCTGCGACGTGCAGGTCAGACTAGATGATCATGATGGTTCCTTCTGACCTTAAAGTCTATGAGTCTATGGGGCAGTGAAAGGAGACCATTTGTTGAATGGGGGATGGCATCTCACTGCTGACACTATAGAATAGTGGTGCCCAAACTTTTTCATGACCTCCCCCGCCCCCATCCCCTGAAGCAGTGGTGCCAGTTCAGATATTTCTTGGGAGGAGGGAAGATTTTTTTCAACCCTGTGCTGCCCGGTCCCACAGCCAGCCCTACTCCCCCATCACCCACTCCCCAGGGTACCTGGGAGGGAATTGTCATTGCAACGTGGAGCAGGCAGAGCACACGGACTGGGCACTCCGCCCCATCAGTGGTGGCAGCACAGACTCCCCGTCCTTCCCCAGTGCTGCAGCTCCCTGTCAGGCTGGGGGGGCTCATTTCAGCACTGCCAGCCCTTGGATTCTTCTGCCAGCAGCCGAGACTAGTCTTTCTGCAGCCAGCTCCATGCACCCCAGGATGGGACCATCAGCAGCTTCTCTGCCTCCCCTCCCTGCTAGCTCGAGGCTTCCAGCAACAGCAAGTGGATATGCCAGCGGTTCTTGCTGGAGGGCCCAGCAGGCGGAGTGTGACTGGGTGCCGCGCATGTCCCCTCCAGAGTCCCTGCCTCCCTCACGCTGCTGCTTACCCCTTCTCCCTGATGGCTCAAAATCTTGCAACCCTCTGTGGTTGCGACCCCCAGTTTGGAAAATTCTGATATAGACAGTTCTGCCATAGACCATATATGCTTCCTTATGGGTTGTCTACAAATCATTGTTAAGGGGAGTAACAAATGAATCTGAATTCTCAGTACTAGATACTTTGCATTCTGTGTACCTGGGTATTAGGTTTTGTTTAATAGATCAAGAGGAGCATGCAATATTTAGATGTATTCACCGTAAGAAATCTGTTAAACTTAATGTGGAATTGTGAGAGTCTGTTTTTTGCTCCAGCCCAGCTTCCCAGACTTACAGAAACTGACCGTAACAGCACTCATGTTGGTAGAAGTTGGACATTTCATAAATGTTAATTTTTGGAAAACTAACTATTTGGAGTTTGAGCCTGACTTTCAGTGAATAGCCACTTCTCAGTGTGTCTTGTAAAATAAGCCACTGTCGCACACAAATGTGTGCAACCGAATTTTACATCAGCAACTATGCTTGTATGCCTGGTCAGGTGTATGCTCCTATTTCCTTTACAGTTCTAAACAAACATTTCACTCGAGCAAGTACACATTTGTGTGGCCATATTAGTTTGACTCTTCAATTTTCTGTTTTTGTGCTGGCAAACACTAAACGTTGACCAGACATTAAGGATGAAAATCCAAATCTGAAATTTCAAGATATGGTTTATTTGTGATGTATTATACCAAAAAACACTTCCATTTTCTGTTGTAATTAAATGGGTTGGGATTTTTTGGTACACCTCTACCCTGTTATAACGCCACCCGATATACACAAATTGGGATATAACACGGTAAAGCAGCGCTCTGGGGGGGCGGGGCTGCGCTCTAGTGGATCAAATCAAGTTCGATATAACGCGGTTTCACCTATAACATGATAAGATTTTTTGGCTCCCGAGGACAGCGTTATATCAAGGTAGAGGTGTATATTTATGTGCAATTTTTGTTATATCCAGTGAAAAAATATTTTAAAGAAAACGCATTGTATTTCATTTTGTGTGCTAAAGCAAGAATCAATTGTGGGCTTGCCCTTTTGGGGCGTTTGTGTTGGGGAAAAATCCATTTCAGAGTGTAGCACTTGCTAGTAGGTTTATGTTAACTCCACTGTGCTATGACCCTACACAAACCTTGCTAAGCACTGAAGAACACTGAGGATCAAGAATGTTATGAAATAGACATTGAAGTGGCACTGGCACTTAATGGTCCTTGATGGTGTTGAAATGATCTGGTCAGGAAATAGGGGATTTTGATTTCTACTCCTTGGGAGCTAGCGACGAGAGAAACTTGTTCGGAAAGCCCCTTCCTGGCTGGTTTATTAAATTCTCGACAGCGTTTTACAGCACTGAGAACACTTCTGTTGCTCTTAGCAGTGACGTGATAACTGGTGATTTTTAATCCTTTTATGACTTTAAATGGTTCTTTGACATTTTGGTTTTAGAAGCAGAGGAATTCTAAGGTGGATTTAAACCTATAAAAAAATATTTTGTATAGATACTGTGTTTTACAAACAATCTAATTTTGTTTCTGAAAACCTTGTAAACGTGTAATTAATAGAGTAAAGGATTTTTAAAGCTCCGCCTATACTTGTATGTCTGTAAATACATTCCATAATTTCTAAGACTGTTAAGTATAAATATGCCCAGAATATTGTGTATGTTATTTTAAATTGCCTGTTTGCTGCTAGTTGTGTGAACTTCTAGCACACTGATAATATAAAACCAAATACCTGGGTAATTTGAAATAAAGTTTTAAAACCTACATGAACTGAAATATTTCTTCCTCCTTATATTTCTATATTTGCATCAGTGATTGTCAATTCCTATGTATCAAGTGTGTATTTACTTTCTGAATTGTCATATTTATTAAGAGAACGGATGTTTTTTCTGGTCGTCTTAGGAGCTTGGTGTAGGAAAAATTGTTCTTTCAGCATAACGACCGAAGGGCCAGAGAAGGAGACGGTGTATGTTTGCACTCAGTATGTTTCTTTCAGCAGATGTAATCAGAACCTGTTTCTCTGCAGCCTTTCTAGCTCCTGTCCCTGTGAGTAACTATAGTGTTCCTCAGAATCAGCTCCCCTGTTCATTCGTAGAAGTTAGTGGTGGAAAATACTTTTTAGGTCACATGGGCTGTTAGCCACAGCCAGTGCACAGCTGCTCTCTGTATTACGTTCTCATGTTATTTATCTTGTCTAGTTTTCAGTTCTGTGAAGTTTGCACTAGTCTTCCCCTCAATAATAGGAAAGTTTTTCTGATGGCACAAAATGTTTGTTCCTCCTTTCCTCCCTCCCTCGTAACTAGAGTTTACAGCAAACAAGTGAGAGGCCTAAAAGTTGCTAGCAGCCACAGAACTTCTTACCTTGCTTCATACATGCTGCTCTCCCTCCCACCCCACCTCCGGTTGGTCCACAGTGCTACCACAGCGGCCGTGTCCCCCACTCCAGGTCCACTCTTCAGATCCCTTGACCAACGGCCTCTTGACTTTTGCATCAGTTTTCAGGCTCCGTGTTTTCACCCTCAGGACCCTGTACAGCTTGGGTCCGGCCTCCCTCTGCTCTGCCCCAGCCTCATGACTTAATCACCCCTTGTGTGATCTTCTCTCAGTCAGTCATAGAGCTTAAGGCCAGAAGAGACTAACCACCAGATCATCTAATTTGACCTCCTATACCACAGTCCATTCTTCATGCTGTCCCTGGCCCTCTATACTTGGCATCTCTTCTTGACTGCCCTACGAGGCTCACACCTGTTCCTCTGTGTGCCTCCTTAAAACGCACTTCCTCCAGAAGGCCTAGTCCCCCTTCCACATGGAGAAGCTTTAGTTTTGGATGCCTGATCTTCCCCTGCAAAATCCAAACAAAAATGGTGACTGTACTAAGAACCATGCGAGACTCCATCTTTCACTCATGCAGCTCTGTTGCACTCTATTTCCTTGCATTTTGACATGTAATATTGTACGACTTTCAAGGCAGGTGCTTTATCTTCTGTCCGTCAGGCATCCATCTTATTGGTGGGGCTATAGACAAGTGGTGGTGAAGAGGTTCCTTAGAGTTCACAGGCAGAGTTGGCTATAAATTAAAAACTCAAGGATGCACCAGTTGTAGATTGTTCTAGGTGAAGCGTTGACAACCTTTTCCCAGCAATAATGAGCCTTCCTCTCCTTGCACCAAGAACTTCTTGGCTTCGTTGCTTTTTAAACCTTTTAATTTTTTTGATGAACTTTAATACTGAGCCAAGCAACAGAATTGGCAGCCCTGAAGAGCGAAGTCCTCCATTTTTATCTACAGCTGAGTATTGCAGGTAAGCAGGAGTAGTGTAATCTTCCCCTCTGTGTCCTGGTCTTCCCTCAGACCTGGGGAGCCATTGCTGGGCTGAGAGAACGGTTGACATTCCGTTTAGTCCTTGACGGCTCTGCTGAGTTGTAACAGCCTGTATGGCTGCCGCTTGGTGGTGGTGGTGGTGTTGTGCCATAGATACCTCTCTGCTGAGAACTACACGGAGACCTTCCATGTCATTTTATATAGCTCACTGAAAAGTCATTGTACGGTAACTTTCAGCTGCTTACTAAAGTAGGCTGAATTTGATTAAGTAGCCTAAAAATGACACTGCCTGTCCCATGACTAATACCATCCTGAGCCATTCGGCCACTGATTTGCTGTATGACGTTGGGCAAGCCGCTTCACTGTGCTTCAGGTTTCACATCTGTAAAAAGTGGGTAATACCCAGCTCAGTAAAGAACTTAGAAATTACGGGATTTCCTGACCTTAGTCCTCTGCCTCAGTCACCGATTCTGATGTGGATTCTGTTTCCATGGCACCTGTGTAATAATAATTTAATAGTAACAGAATTACTGGCTGCTTTGTGAGAAACATGCAGCCTTATCAATTCATTTCCCGGGTTTTTAACAGTTGTTGTATTTTTAAACTCTGTGTTCAGAAATATACATTCAAATTAGGGCTGTTGATTAATTGTAGTTAACTCACGCGATTAACTAAAAAATTAATCGAAATTAAAAAAATTAATCATGATTAATCACAGTTTTAATCGCACTGTTAAACAATAAAATACCAATTGAAATGTATTAAATATTTTGAATGTTTTTCTATATTTTCAAATATATTTCAATTACAACACAGAATACAAAGTGTACAGTGCTCAGTTTATAGTCGTTTTATTACAAATATTTGTACTGTAAAAATTATAAAGTATTTTTCAATTCATCTCATAAGTACTGTAGTGCAATCTCTTTATCATGAAAGTGCATCTTACAAATGCAGACATCTTTTGTGACATAACTACACAAAAACAAAACAATGTAAAACTTTAGAACCTACAAGTCCACTCAGTCCTACTTCTTATTCTGCCAATCGCTAAGAGAAACACGTTTGTTTATATTTATGGGAGATAATGCTGCCCACTTTTTATTTACAGTGTCACCTGAAAGTGAGAACAGGTGTTCGCATGGCACTGTGTAGCCAGCATTGCAAGATATTTATGTGTCAGATGTACTAAACATTTCTATGCCCCTTCATTCTTCAACCACCATTCCAGAGGACATGCTGCCATGCTGATGATGCTTGCTAAAAAAAAAAAAATGTTAATTAAATTTGTGACTGAACTCCTTGGGGGGAGAATTGTATGTCTTTTACCCACATCCTGTCATATATTTCATGTTATAACAGTCTAGGATGATGACCCAGCATGGTGTTCGTTTTAAGCATGCTTTCACTGCAGATTTGACAAAACGTAACGAAGGTACCGATGTGAGATTTCTAAAGATAGCTACAGCACTCAACCCAAGGTTTAAGAATCTGAAGTGCCTTCCAAAATCTGAGAGGGACGAGGTGTGGAGCATGCTTTCAGAAGTCTAAAAGAGCAACACTCCGATGCGGAAACTACAGAACTCAAACCACCAAAAAAGAAAATCAACCTTCTGCTGGTGGCATCTGACTCAGATGATGAAAATGAACATGCGTCGGTCCGCACTGCTTTGGATTGTTATCGAGCAGAACCCGTCATTAGCTTGGATGCATGTCCCCTGGAATGGTGGTTGAAGCATGACGGGACATATGAATCTTTAGCGCATCTGACATGTAAATATCTGGCAACGCTGGCTACAACAGTGCCATGTGAATGCCTGTTCTCACTTTCAGGTGTTGTTGTAAACAGGAAGCAGGCAGCATTATCTCCTGCACATGTAAATAAATTTGTTTGAGCAATTGGCAACACAAGAATAAGACTGAGTGGACTTGTAGACTCTAAAGTTTTACGTTGTTTTATTTTTGAATGCAGTTTTTTTTGTACATAACGCTACATTTTTAAGTTCAACTTTCATGATAAAGAGATTGCACGACACTACTTGTATTAGATACATTGAAAAATACTATTTTTATTTTTACAGTGCAGATAGTTATAACTATAAAGTGAGCACTGTACACTTTGTATTCTGTGTTGTAACTGAAATCAATATATATGAAGATGTGGAAAACATCCAAAAATATTTATATAAATGGTATTATATTATTAACATCACAATTAATAATTATTTTAATCACGATTAACTTTTCTAATAGTTTGACAGCCCTAATTCAAATCACTAATATGTGCCTGCAGCCTTAACACCTGCCTTATAGTCTGTTAAGGTGTTAAGCTTATTAACATCTTTGTCAGTGGAAGACAGTCACCAGAGAAAGCAGCATGTTTTGTGCATGGCAGATAGGCACGAGAGTGCAGAGGCCAACAATTGTTAAATATGTATTGTATGGACTTGAACAGCTTGATTCTGCAGCTGTTTCATGGCACAAGGTACCCGATGGCTGTAAAGCATATGGGTTTGTTTAGGGATTATGGAGAAGCTGCTTGTATCTTCTAAATTCCCCTGTCTACAGTATTTAATTAAGCACCTTTAGTTGCTATTGATGCTTAGAGGCAAAACAGTCTTTTAGCTTAGTCACCAGTTCAAAGAGCGATACTGCTCCATTTGCTCTCTATTGGATGATACTTGGGCACGCTGGTCCTCTGAGCCGCAAAGCAGCATCCCTTTCACGTCTCCAATTAAAATCGCAGGGTCTGAATTTTTTCCAACAAAATTGAAGAGGTCATTTTGGTTTTGAACCTTCTTTGCTGGAGTTGTAACCTAGCAACATTTGGCTTTGACGCTTGGGGGAAACTTTAGCTTCCCCTAAGGAGATTCACTATGACATATCAGACAGTCACTGTCAGGGAACTGAAGCTGTTAAGTCCCCGCAAATCTACCTTGAGGCAAATCTTCCAAATATGGAACTTAATAGAGAATCATTCCACAAACCCGCGTCACTAATCTTAACCCTCAGACCCAGAACTTCCTTCCCTCCAAATTACTGGGAAGTATCTAAGTCCGGGCCTGCGTGTGATGCAAATGCGCAGCCATCAAAACATCTACTCATCTTAGTGGCACCTGGTGGCCCTCTGGTGCTACTATCTTATTTTTTGCCAAGCTGCGCACACATCTAGGTTCCGATGCCAAACTCCACCAAAATGGCTACTTTTCTGGGCAGCTCAACTTGTCCACTTACCCATTTGACTTTCCTCTGGGTCTGTTTCACCAAACACTGGGGAAGTTCAGTGGGTTTCCTGTTCCACAGCCTTACCAAAGGACAGCGGGAAGCCGGGGGGGGGAGATGGTTCACAACTCAGAACAGCAAGCCGTGAGGAATGAGCTCGCCCTCCAGATTTTCTCTCAGAAAGAGACGGGGCAGATGTGACTCAAGTACTGCCATCGGGCATGGAGGGAGGGTGCCCTGGCGGCTCTTAAGTTACTTTGGAGCGGGGCACTGTCCAGCAGGATATCATCTCTGAAGCTGGGAAGGCAGCTGCTTTGAGGAATTTGTAAGAAGCCCTGTCGGAGCTTGAGCTCTGTTCCTCTCCTGTTAGACGTGGATGACAGTAACCTCCCCCTACAGCCCTATGACAGTGCTTCAGCCCTCTCTGCCACAGTCTGTCCCGGTTCTCCCTTCCAAAGAGTGCAGAATGGCTAGGCAGCCGCCCTGGGGGGCTGCTAAGCATTTGGCTAACTGGAAGAGATGCTTGACCGTTAAATGTATAGAGGACGTCTTAACTTTCTTTACATTTTCTGCCTTTTATACATTAGAAACATATGAATGTAAAGGCTGATCTCCCCTGCTTTTGGTGGACCTCTTGCAGCTCCTTGTGTATTGTGAGCTCCGACACCAGCAGAGAGGTAGGAGTGTTGAGTTATTAACAAAATCAAGTGATTTATAAACGCTAACAAGGGTAAAACACCCACTTCTAAGCAGTCTGACTAAAGACCCTTTCTCCTCTCGTTTGTTTCATTTTCACTCTTTAATTTTATTAGTTTTCCAGTTACCATGGAGTCTCCCAGGGTATGTCTGATAAGAAACAGCAAAGTGTGGGGAGAGGATGCTTTTTTGATGAAAACCATCCAGGCCCCATTTACCCTCCCCAAATGAACACAAACCCAGTGTTATTGTTCCTTTAACTGACATTTAAAATGTCCTCCTAATTTCAGAAACAAACGAATGTTATAATTGGAGTGGATTCTGGTATTTACGTATGTTTTCCCTTTTGAGACATAGTCAGAACCATTTCACTAAAAGTGATAACTGGATAATTTCATAACCACCATTCCTGCCTCCTTTCCAGTTTGCATCGTAATTCACTGCAGCTGGGTCACACAAACGGGGGCTTTGCATGTATTTACATTTAGCACCTACCATGTGATATCCACTGGCTTGCAGCGTCCCCCACTACAGTAATCCTCAAGGGTCAAAAACCTTGGAAGAGCCAGGGCAGTTTCACTGGATTCATGCTAAGGAACTGGAACCCAGAAGTGAAGCTCCGGAACAGACAGTGTCCTTAGAATGAGAAGTGATTTTAAACTCAACTGTTGCCCGAAGCAAGCAAAGGTGCTAACCCCTATTCACCGTTCTGCCCAGGCTGGGCTTCAAACTTCAGCTCTTTGTGCTGTAGCTGTCTCTAAAAAGGGGTGGTTAGGATTTTTTTATTTTTTTTTTTTACGATAGGAAAAGTGCATTGTCCCTCCTTTCCATAACTCATGTGATTTTGCTCAAACTTCACAATAAATAAATAAATAAAAATCACCTGTCAGCACAGACTAAGCCTGGAAAATTTTAGCCTCAAAATGAAATGTTTCGAAACGTTCTGAGCGCATGAACAGGGAGTTAAAATTAAACTTAACTGCAGTGGTTGCTGTGAGGCGCTTGCTTGAAGACGTGCGACGTAAACCTCACCCAGGAGTAGTGCCCGTTCTTGCTCCAATGTGGAGTGAGTAAGACAAGTTACAACGTAAAAACAGGAGGAGTCCTTGTGGCACCTTAGAGACTAACAAATTTATTTGAGCATTTGTTAGTCTCTAAGGTGCCCCAAGTACTCCTGTTCTTTTTGCTGATACATGGCTGCTACTCTGAAAGTTGCAATGTTCTCATTTGGGATCAGTGACTGAAAAGGGAGTGCCTCCTGATTAACTTCCAGTAATGATGCCAGTAATTGTAACTCCAGCTTGCCTGACGTGTGTGAGTTTTCAGAAAGCCACTGTCACTTCCATGATACGTTAACGCAGAATAAACTACAGGCTCCAGCCACCACTGAGCTCTCAGAACTAACAGCTTTGCCACTTGCAGTTGAAGTACTTTTGCTTGATCTTAACAGAACTTTTGGCACAGTTTGACTCTTCAGTGTGAATGAATTTGGACAGCTACACGCTCCTGATACAGCTCTTAAGTGGTCTTAGAGTAAAAACAGCCTTGTTCCGATTCTATAGCACTTTCCAGTGTGGGAGTATTAAAACCCCGCAACCCCGCTCAGCCCCTCTGTGGTTTTACACTGTGTAGATAGCGCTATTGGCTGTTTCCACTGTGTACACTGATTGCAGTACAATCTCATTTAAAAGGATTGGACCCACAGCGGGGAGAGCCCCCTCGGATAACAGAGCAGAACTCTGCCTTCCCCCCACCCCCACTTCTCTTTCAAGGTAACAGCCAGGCTGTCATCACTTCACTGCACTCTGGGGTTTGAGAGAGCAGCTCTTGGGTACCAGATGCCAAAGGATGTCTTGCTCTGTACCAAGGACATTCCGTTACCTGCCCATGGTTACACCCTCACTGGGGCGTGATTCTTTCCTTATCTCCTGCAGGGCTACAGGACTTCTGGCAGGAGAACTGTGAGAATGGAAACACAAACACTCTGAACAAGGCTCCATCTACACTGAGAATCTGTAGCAGTTCTCCTACCATTGCTCTAGCACTGGCACTAACATGGAAGCCCCACCCAAGACCAGATGTTAGTGACTGCCACCAAGCTGTCTAGACCTGCTCTGAGCAGCATTAGCCAAAACAGTGGTGAAGGACGAGTGCCCCCAGCCTACGCTAGCATTTCAACCCTTGCCAGTGCAGTGATGGGGAGAGGTGGTGAATATTCTGAGTGCACAGTGCCTTTAATACAGCTGCATTTTCAAGCCTGTGAACAGGGCGTGAATTATACCCAGATGACTAATTAGTTTAAGGCTGCAGAAAAATCTTGAGGGCCATATCGTTCCAGTGTCCTGTGCTCTCAGGGGAATAATGTGTGTGCACAGCACAAGGCAGATTAAAAATGGCAGTAGCTGATTGCTAAGCTCTAGTTACCTTGAGCTGGAGAGGTCAGACCTGTACAAGAAACTTCATCTTAAACTTCTTCCTGTCAAGAAAATGAACTCCAGCCTGGCCCAGAGCCCTGGCCCTGAACTCTGCTGAGGACTTTATTTTTTACTCTGTGCACACAAGCCAGTGTTCCTCCCTGGCGAGAGCCCAAACTTCCAGGGCCCTGTAGGTCTAATGACAGCAGGAGTCTATGGCCATCACTTCTTTTTCTTAGCTCCAGCTTTTCCCTTTTTCCCTTCGTCTTTGCCCTTTGGCTCGTCCTCTTTAGACTTCTTGAGGGCCTTATAGGGGCCGATGTTATGGCGAACCATTGTGCCTCTCCACCAGGCCTGGAGCTGGAAGCAGGAAAGAAGGAGAGTTAGTTTTCCAAAGCAAGAGTCAGATTCTTCCCTGTTCAGAGCGGCTGGTCTTGGGGAAGTCAGCTGCCATGGCGACATGCCTCCCCCTCCTGGGGGTATCAAGTAGGCCCCACTGGCTCAGTGATGTGGGACAAGGGACGGGCTTTCTGGTTGTCTGATGTTACGTTTATGTAAAAACATTACAAGAAAATCCAAATTGTGAACCTGAGAGTGCCAGGGAATATGGCTCTGTGACACGTTCTGATCTCCATCCTACTCGAGGCACCGGCTGGAAGTGCCGGAGCCTGGATCCCGCCCTAAGTCTGCTGTCTGCCAGCTTCTCCTAGGCCAGCAGCCTGCTGTCGGCTGCCAGTGCTACTGGTGCTGGCTCCGTATGCACCAGCCCTTTGCCTTGGAAACATTCCTAACGTAAGTGCTTAGATGCTAAGGTGATGGGCGCTACAGAAAACCCCTTGACAGATTTCCATGCAGTCTAGATTATAGACTAGCTGCTTTGTATGCGGGTTTACGGGCTGCGCCCTGCTCAATTGCTAGCTCAGTGTTTGTCAATCAAATAAAAGCCTAGAGTGGAGGAGACTCCAGAGAGTCCTTCCGGCAACAGCAGAAAAGGCCCGACTCAGTGTTCCTGTTTTTTTCTGCCTTAACTTAAACATATGGTATGTTCACATGGAATCTCAGGGCTGGAAGGGACCTCAGGAGGTAACTAGTCCAACCCCCTGCTCAAAACAGGACCAATCCCCAGACAGATTTTTACCCCAGTTCCCTAAATGGCCCCCTGTCACAAAGAAGCAAACAACGGGCCCAACGCCACTTGCCTTCCTTTTGCAGGTCATCTTTAAATCTTCTTCTCTCATTAGCTCTTGGGGCCGCATTTTCAAAAAGTCCGATGTGCACACGCAGTTGCCCACCTATGCTGGGCCTGCACATGTAATCGGTACTCCCATCACCCACTGTTTCCGACATGCCCGTACTTGTTCTCTGCAAGTACTTCAGTGCTACTCTTCTTAACCACATTAAAAAGAAACCCAGTACCAGTGGCCCTGGGAAAGGCCAGCGGGAGGCAGCTTGAAAGCAAGAAGACCGCCAGGTACAGTGTAGACTGTGGCACCTGCTGGAAAGGGACCGATGTCCTAAGCTGTGGCAGGTTGGGCTCCTCCCCTGCGCTTCCTGGCCTGTGGGATAGTCTGTGCTGAGCGTTTGTGGGATGGGGTGGGGGGCGGTTCTTGTACTGGTGGCAGGGATTACATTGCAACCCTCCCTCTGTGGCATCCTCCTCACTGCACAGATGGTGTGAGGGACAAAAGGCCCCCAAATCTTCACTCTGGGAGCCAAGACTTGCCCTTTATTTCCTTCCCGATTCGGTAGGTGGCTGTTAACTTTGTGGCTGCTCTACCCAGGGAGGAACTAGAAGGGTGGGGAGAACAAGCAGCAGCTTGGACATGCGGCAGACACCTCTCCTCTCCCCAGCCCAATGGCAGCGCTTGCCAATCCCAGGCCCTGCTGGCCAAACCCTTCAGTGCGTCTTGCTGACTGAAAGGAGCCCCCTCGCATACAGATCATTCATGAGCCGTAGCACTTTCCCTTTTACCTTCTTGACGCTCTTTAATTCCAGCGCATCCTGCTCCACCTTTCTTCTCGCTGCCTCCTTTTCCACCCGATCCTCCATGATGGCTTGTTCAAATAACCGGCACTGCAGAAATGCAAGAGACGCTCTAGAACGGGGTGGGCAAACTACGGCCCGCGGGCCGGATCCGGCCCCTCAGGGCTTTGGATCCAGCCTGCGGGATTGCCCCCCGTGCAACCGGGGCCCCACACCGCTCTCAGAAGCGGCCGGCACCGCTTCCCTGCAGCCCCCAGGCGAGGGGGGGCAGAGGGCACCGTGCGTGGCCCTTGCCTCTAGGCACCGCTCCCCACAGCTCCCATTGGCTGGGAACGGGGAACTGTGGGGGCAGTGCGCAGCACTACCACCCCAGAGCCGCTTTAGGTAAGCAGCGCCAGGCTGGAGCCTGAACCCCGCCTGCACCCCGCCCCCCAACTCCCTGCCTGCACCACACACCCCTCCTGCACCCCAACTCCCTGCCCTGAGCCCCCTCGTACATCCCGCACCCCTCCTGCACCCCAACCCCGACCTGAGCCCCCTCGTACATCCCGCACCCCAGCCCCCTGACCTGAGCCCCCTCCTGCACCCCGCACCCCAACTCCCTGCCCTGAGCCCCCTCCTGCATCCCGCACCCACCTGCACCCCAACTCCCTGACCTGAGCCCCTTCCTGCACACCACACCCCCTCCCACACCCCAACTCCCTGCCCTGAGCTCCCTGCTGTACCCTGCACCCCTGTGCACCCCAAGCCACTGCCCTGAGCCCCCTTCTGCACTCCACACCCCTTCTGCACCCGAACCCCTTCCCTGAGCCCCCTCATGCACCCAGCACCCCGCCACTGCCCCAACCCCTTGCCCTGAGCCCCTTACTGCACACCCCACACTCCCTCCCACACCCCAACCCCCTGCCCTGCATATAATTTCTCCACCCAGATGTGGCCCTCGGCCCAAAAAGTTTGCCCACCCCTGCTCTAGAACATGCTTCGCTTAGAAATGGACTGAGGGCATCATGATGTCTTTGAATTCTGGAGCTCCCTGAACAAGGCTTGTCCCTCCTAGCTACTCCATGGGGGCTGATGTGCAAGCCATGGGCCTTTCTCCCTCGGTTCCTTTCCCTGGGCTGTCCCAGCTCTGCAGCGCACATGCTGCGTATAACTCTGTTCCCCATCATAAAGCAGTAAGTTGCCCCATTAACTGAAACCTTTCACTGCCTGAACATATTGGACCCGCTGATGTTATGCTGCAGAAAGCGTGTCTTGTCTGGCTTCTGGTGGAACAGGTGTTCCTAGCAAGTCACCCCAAACACATGGGGACGTGGTAGAATGATTGGGACGCAGGGATGACACAACTGGCCTAAGTTTTACAGGCAGAATGGAAGATGAGTTGCTCGACAGGGCAAGGAGTTGAGTGTCGCCTAACTCCACAAGCAGGCGTTTAGAACTCAGTAAACTGAAGTTATGTCTCCACTGCCCCGCAGTTCTGAGTACCGGGGTGGGGACAGATAGTGTGCGCTAGTGTAACCCTCTTCAGCAGGACTACGTTAATGTGAACTAGGAACCTTTTAGGGGGAAAAAACCAAACTACTTCTCTAGGAAGTTTTTACATGTTTACAAATCCTTGCCATGTAAATATCGGAAACAGAACAATCATTACAACAGTGAGCTTTTGTTGAGAGATTCTCCAGGAACATTGTCATCAGAACTTGCTGTTTAACGGGGTGTTACCAGGGTTCAGAGCGAGCATCATTACCGCACCTCCAATATGTCATTTCTACTGATCTGATTAGAACTAGGAACCTTTTAGTTAATGCCCACGGGGGGAATTACACACAGCTGCTATTCATGCCCCCACAGCCCGAACTGCAGGGCAGCTGACAAGCCCTCAGAGATAGCCCTTAGTCTGCAGCAGCCAGCGGTCACTGGCAATGAAAGCAAGCGTGTTAATTCCACGGAGCCCTCTCCCCCAGACCTGCAATAGCTTGTGTGAGCCAAGGTGAGGCACACACTGGGAAGGGAGTTTGTCCTCCCTTGCCCCTCACAAAAACCCTTCAATTACTTGCCACTCGTACGCCCAAAACGGCCACAGGAAAAACAACAAACAATGACCAGAGTCACATGCAGAGAACAGAGGATTCATGCCCCCTGTGGCTCCCTCCTGACACCACTTGCTGTGTTGTTCCTGCCTATTCTATTGAACAGCTCCATGGTTTCTCAATCTTTTCTTTCCCGTAGTTCTCTTCCCTTGTTCTGGGTGAATGAAAAGAGTGAGGGTGGGGAAGTGCCCAGGGCCCAGCTTTTGGGATGCTGTCTGGGCAATGAAATGCTGGGTCACTGAATCCTTCAGTCCACTGCTGATCTCATACCTGCTTGGCTAGTTCCTGCAGTGCTGCTAAATCATTTGCCTTGGATGCTTTTAGAGTGTTCAGTTCTTGCTGTTTAGATTCCGTGTCCTTTTCATACTTCTCCATCCAATATTCTAGCTTCTCTTCCAACTTCTGTGTGGGAGACATACTGTGACACTTAGCACAGCAGACAGAACGCACCGGGAAGGGTTAGTAATGCTACTGACTCATTGCTCTCCTCTGGACTCTTTCCAGTCTGTCCACATCTTTCCTAAAGTGCGGTGCCCAGAACTGGTCACAGTCCTCTAGCTGGAACCTCACCAGTGCCGAGTACAGTGGGACAGTTACCTCCTGTGTCTTATAAACACTCTTGTTAACACACCCCAGAATCATACTAGCCCTTTTTGCAGCTGCATCACATTGATGACTCATTCAGTTTGTGGCCCACTATAACCCCCAGATCCTTTTCAGCAGCACTACCACCTAGACAGTGATTCCCCATTTTGTAGTGCTGCATTTGATTTTTCCTCACTAAGTGAAGTACTCTGCACTTGTCTTTATTAAATTTCATCTTGTTGAATTCAGACCAATTCTCCGGTTTTCCAAGGTCATTTTGAATTTTAAACGTGTCCTCCAAAGTGTTTACAGACCCGCCCAGACTGGTGTCATTTCAGATTTTATAAGCACACTCTCTACTCCAGTATCCAAGTCATTAAGGAAAATATTGCCTAGTACCAGACTCAGGACTGACCCTTGCAGGAGCCCACTAGAGACGCCCTCTCCATTGAACAGCAGACCATTGGGAACTACTCTTGGAGTACGGTCTTTCAACAGGTTGTGCACCCACCTTATAGTAATTTCATCTAGACCCCGTCTCCCTGGTTTTGCTTATGAGAATGTCACATGGGACTGTGTCAAAAGCCTCACTGAAATCAAGATACATCACATCATCTGCTCCCCCTAATCCACCAGGCTCCTAAGCCTATCAAAGAAGGCAATAAAGGAAGTGAACACTGGCTGACAGAAAGCCAAGAGAAGGAGAAGGAGTGAGCTTCAGCTTTGGACCTTCGTTGTCCTAATCCTGAGAGACGTCCTGACCAGACTGAGCCAGAGACAGGAACCCTGATGACACTGTCACGTTCACTGGCTCTGGCTAAATCCCAGAACACAACCTGGGATGTGAGACAGTCTCTCACACACACATTCTCTCTCTCTTTTTCCTTCCTTACCTTCTTTCTTTCCTGTTCCTCTCCTTTTGCTGAATAAGAGTCTGGCTTAGCTGGCCAAGACTGCATATTTTGCAACGCTGCTGTAATCTTGTGACCAGAAAGGGAGCTAAAAGCAATGCCCTCAACAGGCTGATGCTGGTACAAGTTTTCCAGCTCTCAGAATGGCTGATAAGACCATGTGCTGGGCCTGTGTTTGTCCAGCTGTGAGGTTGCAAGTGAAAGTCAACTCCAGAGACAGACACTGCATTGTCTCTTTTCCCTTTTGCTTGTGTTTCTTGTTTTGCCTTCAAGGCAATGGGATCGGACTTTAACAACAGCAGGGACAGCTCCAGCTCATCTCAACTAATGTCTCTCTCTTCTCCAAAAAGGACAATTATTACCATCTTTAACACCACCTTAGAGACCATCAGACATGGGTTTTCTTCTTCTAAAGACTCTCTACAGCTTAAGGGAAGGGAACAAGGGATGTTAAAATTAAAACCTTACTTAATATCTTACATTTCAAAAGCTTTACCTGCTTCGCCTCCTTTTTCTGTATCTTTAATAAAAGGTTATAAAGGATTTTTTATGGTATGTTTGCCATGGTACTAAGCAGGCTGAAGTCTCTATAGAGCAAACCCTGAACCTTGTCCAATGCTGTTTAATGTTGAACCGTTTCAGGGTCATGTTAACACCTTTGACTCTTTGGGTCCTTTCTTCCATATAAACTAATACAACAGACATTATGGATCGTGGGCAACCTGAATATATATAACAGACATTATGGATTGATTGCAACCTGAGTCTATCAAAAGAGGTGTGGATCGGTACCCCGCTGGATTTCCTCCTGAGCAGACAGGCTACGATAAAGCAAAACCCGATTGGTGGCTCTATAATGTCTTTCCTTGCCGCCAGTGTCCTAGTTTACAGGTGCAGCTCCTGGGCCTGTGAAGCTGTAGTTATATTGCATGTATTAATGCCAGCTCCCGACGCTGCTGGAAGTCTGACCTGTTTGCAATGAATGTACTTAGGGCTTTAAGTTAATCAGCTGAACTTCTTGTGGTGGGGGGAGAATCCACAGCATTTGGATGAACAAATCTGTCCCATCTCAGTTTTGATTTGGAGAAATATATCCAGATTTAAAATAATCCAAAATTCACGTAACCAGTGTTATGCTTTGGCAGCAAATGGTAATTCTAACAACAGTCCTGAAGCTGGTTGAGGGACAGATGGACATTAACTGTTTTCCTTAAGACACTAACTGCCACCCTAGGAATAAGATTATGTAATTTTTATAGGTTGCTTCCTTAAGTGCTAATTGAAAACATGAGTCACCCACCATCTGTTGTTGCCTGAGGAAATTTTCAATCTCCACGTGGACTCTAATCTCCTCATCAGTTTTGATCCTCAGCTTCTGTGATCAATAAAGACAGAAGAGGTCAGAGGCTATCTTGGCACGCACATATGCATACACTGCGACGAGGTGCGCCGGCGTGTGACTGCTCGGAGAGATAAATGGACAGCACGTCTGAAAGTGACGTGCTCTTGCTCTGCAGTGTCAATAAAAAGGCAGTTCTTCTATGTAAGAGAGTGAACTCTAGGAACGAAAGGGTGGTGGGTGAGACGGAGGAGCTTGTGCCACCTGTGTGTAAAACAAATCGCTCTTTGCATGCTGAGTTACATGTTGGCTGTTTGGTGGCAATGCAATCTGCAGTCAGCCAGCTCTCGCCTTACTCGCTGGAGATACTTTACAAACAGGGGTGGCTCCAGGCATTTTACCGCCCCAAGCACGGCAGGCAGGCTGCCTTCAGCGGCATGCCTGCAGAGGGTCGCCTGCGGGAGGTCCGCCGAAGCCATGGGACCAGCGGACCCTCCGCAGTTAAGCCGCCGAAGGCAGCCTGCCTGCCACCCTCGCGGCAACTGGCAGAGCGCCCCCCAGTGGCTTGCCGCCCCAGGCACGTGCTTGGCGTGCTGGTGCCTGGAGCCACCCCTGTTTACAAACAGGCCTAAAGACAGAGCTTACCTCAATTTCATTGAACCCGTCACTCTCTGCATTGCTGCACTTTTTCTGGGTCTGGTAGACCTGGAGCTCTGTGTCTTTCTTCACATAGCGGCTCTCCATGTCTGTCTTGGCCTTCATCTCTTGAAGCTGGTCTTTGAGGTATGCAATCATCTCATTCCGGTTCTGAGGCATAGGCAGGAGGGAGGGGCATATGGGGGGGTATAAAAGCGAGCTTCAAAATGCAAGTCACCTCTCAATTTCTTGTGCCCACTACTCCAGGCAAACTCACCTGTGTCCCACCTCACATGTTTAAAAATCATAGGGCTGAGGGCTTCTCCCCCTCATCAAGGCAGGGGGCTGGTGCTGAGTTATTGACTCTGGGTCAGAATTACTGACTCTGGGAGAGAGGAGAGGCTGAGAAGGCGTTTGCTCTCCACACTCCGTAGGGCCATGTTCAACCCTGGTAGCCTCCATGTTACCTCATCCTCCCCCCTCCCCCATGTGTCAGAGTGTCACCTTCTGATCATAATGCCACTGGCCTCAGCAGAGCTCCCAGCCAGGAGCTACATCACGATAGGGTTACGGCACTGAGTAAAATACATCACAGTGAGGGTGTAATTATCCTCCAAGCAAGCACTGCAGTCTAGGAAGTGAAAGAATTAAAGTACTTCATTACTTAAAAGTACGCTTGAAAGGGCTGGATTTTTATGAATAAATTGCAGTAAATGTTGATTTCACTGTACACAAACACAGATGAAAAATATGTATATAGGTAAAATACAGAAATGCTTCTGCAGAAAGTCGAGTTTGATATAAAGATATTTACACTGTATATTCTGCATGTGACATTGACAATTTGTTTTTGAATGGTTATAGGATTTGGTTTTTGGAATCTCAACATTTACTGAAATTAAATAATTGTTGTCTGACCATCCACATAATTTCCCACAGCTCTGAACACCAAAATTGTAAACATTAAAAAAGGGTTTAAAAATAAATATCAATATCTATTGAAATTTAAAAAAAAGAAATAGACAAAATGAGTTTTGCCAAACCCACTTAACAGCAATCAGAATATGCTAGGGGATGGAAATTCACACCTAAGGTACCCAACCTTAATTCTGCCCTGTACTGACACCATATTTGTTCCCATAATATAAGAACTAGGGACCACCAAATGAAATTAATGGGCAGCAGGTTTAAAACAAATAAAAGGAAGTTCTTCTTCACACAGCGCACAGTCAACCTGTGGAACTCCCTGCCTGAGGAGGTTGTGAAGGCTAGGACTATAACAGGGTTTAAAAAAGAACTGGATAAATTCATGGAGGTTAAGTCCATTAATGGCTATTAGCCAGGATGGGTAAGGAATGGTGTCCCTAGCCTCTGTTTGTCAGAGGGTGGAGATGGATGGCAGGAGAGAGATCACTTGATCATTGCCTGTTAGATTCACTCCCTCTGGGGCACATGGCATTGGCCACTGTCGGTAGACAGGATACTGGGCTGGATATGGACCTTTGGTCTGACCCAGTATGGCCGTTCTTATGTTCCCCCAGAGTGTTGTCCAAGTTCAACATGAGCTTCAAAGAGAAACTTAATTTTTAACCAATTGTATAGAAGGCAGCAAACAAAGAGGGCAGGTGTGATTATCTATCTAGAGGTTGCAGTGACAGACAGGTCACCAGGACACCTGGCCTCTAGAGCCCTGATTCAGGAAGGTATTTAAGCACTTGCATAACTTTCCGTAGTTCCATTGATTTCAATGGCTTCACATTAGGCATATGCTTAAGTAGTTTCCTGAACTGGGCTCTATATCTGGCTCTGCCACAGACCCCTGTGTGAGCCTGGACAAGTCACAACCTCTGTGCCTCTGTTTCCCCATCTATAAAAAAAATGACATCTTGGTTGTGAGGGCGCTAAGGTTTAATTCTTTAGCTTGCACAGCATGTTGGGCTCCTTGCATGGAAGTTTTTGTGTAACCAGAGAAACTAAACAATTGCAAAGCAAATTTAAGAATAGGAGAAAATTGACCCTTGCTCTGTTCATATGTGCCACTACTTCTTGGAAAGCTTATCAGGGTGGACACTATACGTTTTGTTGCAAAAGCATATGCTCTGGGTGAGTAAGGAGTGCTGAGGGAAAGTAGCTGGCTATGTGCTGTCACCCTTCCCTGCTCACTCTCACTACAATGGAAAGCTGAGATTTCCAGATGCAAGTTGGGTCTGAGCGTGCTCCCCTGGCAGAAGGGACTCCGGAGTTGAAAGGGACTGAGCTGATGTCTGTGGCTGAGTGTGTTTCAAGATGTTTGAACGCACTGGGGAATTGAAGAATGATTCAGTTTAGGATTGGGCTTTTTAGTTTTACTTGGTTTCTCGGGGTAACAGATGAAGATTAGAAATGCAGGATCGTAACTAAACGAGAATTCTCTTTAATATGAAAAGCACAAGACGTGCTAAGAATCTAAAGGTCATAGCAGACTAGTTTGCAGTTACGCAAGACTGAGCTTAATGCATCTGGTTTTACTTCTTGTGCCCCGTGCCTTTGATTACTCAATCAGATGCTTCCTGTTTGCTTGCTGTCATGTTACAATGGGTTCAACATTCATCAGCTGAAGCTTGTGGCTGAAGATGAAACACCGAAGTGCTGCTATTATTTAAGTGATTTGAAGCCCACAGAAAGGCTCATATCTTGTCACTCACGCACCATCATATTCCTTAACTGCATAAACATGGAAAGATCCCACAGGAAAAAGCCTGCTCCATAGCACTGTGTTTAAAGGCCATGAGTCATTTGAAAAGAGTTCCTTTTCAGAAGAGTTTGGAACACTCAAAGGGAAAATCCTTCCTCCGCGCACGTGCACACACACACTCGCTAGCCCATCAGATATAGTCAGGGAAAGCAAACTCTGTTATAAGGCTCAGGACCATTAGGGCCCTTGGATGAGGTTTGTGTGTGTGTTAAAGTCATGCAGCCACAATTGTTTTATGGTTTCTCAGCCTGAAGATCGTTTTACAGCCCAAATTGTCATATGACTTGAGACAAGTGATTTTATAACAAGCAGAGACATGACCTATTTATGCTCCATAATATACCAAGGTTATCTGGTAATGGCTTGTATTTTCTTCTGTGAAACAATGCAGGAGGTGGGGGGTGGTTGTGCTTCCAGCAGACAGAAAGGGGAGCTTGTCACAGGGCTGCATTATCAGTGGTTTTCAACCTTGTTTCCTTTTGCGGACCCCTAAAAAATTTCGAATGGAGGTCCAGCTCAAACCCTTCCACTGATAGCAACTGCAGCAGGGTCACACACAGAGAGGGGGTCACTATGGTAAGCAAGCCCCAAACCATTTTAAGGCCTTATGAGTTAAAACTGACACCTTGAATTAACATATGATGTAAGAGCGGCCATACTGGGCCAGACCAAAGGTCCATCTAGCCCGGTGTCTTGTCTTCCGACAGTGGCCAGTGCCAGGTGCCCCGGTGGGAATGAACAGAACAGGTAATCAAATCATAGAATCATAGAATATCAGAGTTGGAAGGGACCTCAGGAGGTCATCTAGTCCCACCCCCTGCTCAAGGCAGGACCAATCCCCAGATATGATCATCTCCTGTTGCCCATTCCCAGCTTCTAGCACCGCAAAGGCTCCTAATAAACAAATAAGCCACAACCACCCTTCTCCTAGTCCTGATCCACAGCCCTGTGTTATCCCAGCCCTGGGCTCGGCCCATACAGAGCTCTGCCAATACCCCTCTATCCCAACCTGCAATCCCTTGCTCTCCCAGCCCCAGGATCTCCAGGGTGGCTCATACAAAGCATATACTTGGCCCCACTGTAATTATAGACACATTCTAACTACCCTTTTATAGAACAGGACTACACCAAAAAGGGCTGAAGTTTGAAACGTGCCATGGCTCCAGCTTTCCTTGAAGATTAGGCCCATTCTGTGGCTTGAAAGAAACTTTTTTTGATTTGCCAGAGACAGCCCTGTGAAAATGGCCTCGGGCTTCATCCAGAGCCCAACAAAGTCAATAATAGCCTGTCCATTGACTTAAATGAGCTCTGGATCGGGCCCATGCTGAGCATGCATAGTAGGAAATGTCCTTAACTCTATACAGGTGTATACTTAGGTAGAGAAAGAATGTGCTTGCGGGTGCCATTATTTAAATGCATACTTGTTTTAAGGAAACTGCAAACTCCTAAAGCAAAGCCAGCAGAGCTTGTGAAGTCTGTAAGACACGTCAGTCTGGATTGTTTCTTTCCCTTTTTAAAAAGCATTAGGAAATTAAATCCAAGGAACAGTTAATGTAACACTAAGGCTATAACTGCAAGGAATGAGGAGTTGCAGAACAGCTTTCTCAGGGGACAGACCAAGATTGTGGCATGAACTCCCATAAGAACTAAGGACCATCACAAACCTCACCACCTTCCACTTCAAGTTCAAGGCAAGTTTCCATGACCTGGCTGCTCTACAGGAAACGCATGGGGGTGGGGGTTGTAAAACAAAATACTACACGGCACACATTTCTCTTCCCTGCAAGAGGATGAGAGAACAAACGTGACAAATGTTGGTCATGCTACTCTGAGCACCTTCTAGTAGTGCATTAATATTACGGTGATGAGCATAGTATAAGAACCTCTACAGAAAAGAATGAATAAAAGCTAAGTATCCAATCTAAATGTTAACTTGGTGTGCATATAACCTACTCTCCTGCACACACCACGTTATATTCTTGGTTTTCTGCTAAAGGTATGTAGCCTACTATAATATTTATTGCTCCAAAATGTATACCGTAAAATCTACAGGATGTTTAAAGAGTGCAGCTGGACCTAAACGTTTTCATTGCCTGACTTTTTGATACTGACAGTGCAACCTTACGGTTACATTAGCACAGGTTTTGGCATTCAATAGTTAATAATCATAATCTGTGTAGAATATCACCACTTCATCAATGACAAAGTAAAAGGAAAATGCTACAAAAAATAAGTGACCACTGCAGCAGCTCTAGCTAAATGAATAAATCTTACTCCTAGAGCTGAACTAAAGTGATTAATGATGCTGGTGCACAAAGAGAAGGGAAAGAACAAAACGAGCCTTGTTAATTTCAGCTCTATTAGAAATACAGGTGAATGAGGAATCAATGTTTGCCAAAAGGACAGAATCAGGAGGGAAGAGTATTTGAGACTCATTACAGAGAATGAGAAGAGAAAAACAGCGGAATAGCCCTGTGAGTTATTAGTTAGTGTCTTGTTAAGAACAAACGCAGCTCAGAACAAGAACATACAAGGAACAAACCCAGAACAGGGAATTTTGTTTTCTGAATCCATTACTATACCTGCTTGGTTTTGTTTTCTCTTTCACGCTCAGTCCAAAGACTGGAGACTGCCATGGGGGCTTTAGTCCCTACCTCCCTCTGTTGTTGCTGCTCAAAAGGCTCCATAATCAACATGCTTTTTTTCCTTTTGTAAACTAGTTGGCAATGTGCCAAATCATGAAAGTCTCAGTAAAGCTGCCTATCAGAAATTCCTCAATGGAATGAACAGAAATCATTCTCCCAGGGAGACCTCATCGGAGCAGGTTATTTTTTAGCAATGGGAAGAAAACAGGATTTGAAAGTAACTTCATCTTGATTTGTTATCAAGGATCAAGCTATAGGGAAACCCAGGAAGAGGAGTTTAAGCTGGAAGGAAAACGACTGCAGGCCACACTCTGTGAGGCTGATTGCAAAGACGGAAGAAAGGTACGAAAAGATCAGAAGGTAAAGGCTGAAAACCAGAGAATCATCACCTACAGCAAACGCAAAAAAGTTTAAGGCTGAGGCCAAAGAAAGCTCCAGCGGGTGAGGCACGTTTTCTAGTACTGGGAAGAGGAGTGGAAACTACCTTAAAACAGAAAAGCATGTGTAAGTTGGGCATACAAACACTGTTGGGCTTCTACAGCACTGACTTTGGCACCAGCTCTGCTCCTTATGTGGGTACAGTGCATGGAGAGCTTCCCAGCATTACCCTATGGGTGACCTGAATCTGAACGGGCAGAGACAACGTGCACTAAGAAATGGACAAAATATAATCCTCAAGTAACTGCCACACTACTTGAGGCCAAATGAAATAACTAATTTATTTCTTCTAACTGCCAAACAGAGGTCAACAGACTTTTAAACTGTTCCATTTCCCCCTTAGGGCCTGAATATAGGCTTGAGTCCAGTTTCAGCAGCAGAAAAGAAATATCTATTAAGTCACACATCTCCCTTTTGCAGACCAGTCTCTGACCTCAGATTCCTTTAGATGCAGTGCCAAACTGAAGACACTGAAATCCTCTAGAAAAGCAATCCTCACTCTCCATTTCTCTTGGAAAACCTTTGAGCTCCTGTGTCTGTCCTTCCTTGGTTCACTACCTATCTTGTAACCATTTGTTCCTTCAATATAGCCTTCAGTGGTTCCTCCTTTCTGCAAGGTTCACCTGGGTTCTTTTTGTCTCCTCCTTTTCTTCCTCCTACACTTACCCCAATTTATTTCATCTACCCCCATTTGTCTCTTCTAGCACCTCTATGCTGATGACTCTCAAATCTACTTTCCACTTCAACATTTCTTCCTGTCTCATTGATATCACGTTTGGAGATTCTGCTGTTTCCTCAAACTATACACTATATCTGAGCTCCTCATCTTTCCTCCCAAACCTTCTCTTCTCTTCTCCAATGCCAATATGATCCTTGTCAGACTTGCAACCATAGGGGCATTTTTCAGTGGCTCTTGCTCTTCCAGGCGCATCTAGGCTTCCACCAAGTCCTGCTGCTGCTTCCTCTTCAGCTTTTATAAAAAGTAGGCCTTCCTCAATGTGCCTTCAACTTGAAATGTTTTTCCATGCCCAAGTAATCTCTTGGCTCAACTACTGCTAAATCCTCCCCTCTGGACTCCCTGTTTTCCATCTCGCTCACCTCTAGTCCATCGAGAATACTGTAGATAAAATGACCCTCATTTGCCACTCAACCAGATCACTCCTTTATACAGATCTTCTCCTGCCTCCTTCTCACCTACTGAATCAAGTGTCAGATTCTTGTCCTTGCCTTCAAGGCCCTGCCTGGCTCTGCCTCTATCTCTGCTGGTTTCTTTTCGCACACCCCTCACTCCATCAGTGTGCAGCAGCATCACTCTCTGCTCTTCATACTTTCTCCCTTATGCCTGGATCAACCCTTTATCAGAGAACATTATGTCCCCACCATCTCCATTAACACCTTCCTTAGAACCTATTTATTCCACTAGGCCTTCAAATGCTAATCCCTGTGGTATTATGCCATCCCCATCCCAATTAAACCATCCTCTGGGTTTCCCACTGTCTGATCTGTGTCTTTTAGATTGTAAGCTCCCTGACTATTATAGCTGTACAGCACTGATCGGTGCTTTAACAGTAATTAACAATCATTCACCACCCAGAACACTGGTGATGTAGCTACACTTGCTCTTGTTTTGTGTCTGTTTTTCCCTGCCTGCCCCAAAATGAGAGAGTGTTACTTGTGTGCTCACACCCTGTCATCAGAGACTGTGAACCACCCTAGGAAGGAGAGGTCCCAGTCTGGGCATGCTCAGTAACACATTTCCTCTCTAGCATGCTGCCCAGCTCAAATATTCTCACCTGAAGTTCTAATTCCTTTTCTTTCTTGACATCTTGCAGCCGTTTCTGGAGGGACTTTATCTCCTTCCTTCCTTCCTCCTCCCTAGAGGAAAAAGCAAAATGGAAAAAACCTACATTCCTTGAATACAGCACGAGAGAGTAGGGTTAGCTTTCCGCAGGAAGGGGACTTCCTCCCTTCTGATGCAGGGTTGCACCTTACAAAACACAGCCCTGCTCCTCCTGCTTTCGCTGAGAGCTTGTAGGTTGGAAAGCTCCCCAGGACTCTGCAGTACCACAGGGTGAGCCACCTTTCCTTGGCTGGTTGGCAAACAGGCAATTTTTGTCCACTTTAAGCTTCAGGGAGGCTATGTATCTGAAAGTCATAAACTGGGATGTCATTGGAGCACTGATGACATGGTAAATAAAGCCACAGTGCAGTGATGTATGGTTCATGTACAACTGCTGAGCCAGAGAGGCAGGACTGATTGGGAGAATGAAGCAAAAAATGCAGAATTCTTCCAACAGAAGCCTGTATAGACTCCACAAAGACTTGATTTATTTGGTTGAGAGAGTAGAGGAAGGAATCCTACTATTTGGGGACAGCTTCTGTACTATTCAGGAGCAGTGGTGATTGACCCTGGGAAAATGCCTAACACAACCCTAACCTGATGATGGTGGTGTGGAAGTTAGACTTCCTCTCCTTCTCTCTCTGCACAGCTTGCAGCAGGCTCTGAAACGTTCCTGAAGTCTGCATTTCCTGCAGAGTTTCTGCAATCACATCGCTCGCATACTGCCTGCCAACACGAACAGGGAGGAACACAACAGCAACTTAGACAAAGATGTTATTTTCTGGCAATTCAATGCCTGGCTCAAACATACAGGCCCCGTTATTGTTCACTGCTAAAAAAAGTTACAGTAATGTAATGTCCTGCTTTTCTTCTCTTCAGGTTCTTACACCAAACCCAAGGCTTTTCGTCTACACTACACAGTTTTGCTGGCATAGCTATAATAACTAGGGGTGTGAAAAAATCACTCCCCTTACCCATGCCATCAAAACCTCTGGTGTAGACAGAGTTATGTTTCCCACTATAACTCCCACTTGTGCATCTGGAGTATTTTGTAGTATGGTGGAGGGGTTATGTTTATGCCTTAAGACCGTCCAGTGTGGCTGAGTTATCATTTAACATTTATATTACAGTAGCACCAAGAGGCCCTACTCAAGATGGAAACCCATTGTGTTAAGTGCTGTACAGGCACTTACACAAACATGGTCCCTGCCCTGAAAAGCTCACAATTTACCAGCATGTAGAATTTCCTGGTGCATATGTGATTACATTCTCAGTGGCAATTCTGCATTCATTTGGGAATTTTTTTGCACTGAATTTCCTTGAACTCCTTCATTTGATTTTGCTGCTTAATTATACAGGCCAAGATTTTCTAATACACGTGCCTAACGTTAGACACACAAATCACCTTAAATCAATGAACTGCTATGTGCTCAGCACTCTTTCAAATCAAGCCATCTAATTAGCCTAAATATGGGCTAACATCATGTTCCCTTTTTAAAAAAAAATCTTGGCCGTGGTGTTCATTAGCTGTTCTGTAAAGCAGGATGGAGTGCACAGCAGTAACAGTGCTACAGTGGCATCCTATGAAACACTAATTGACTGAGCTCAAGAGACAATGCTCAGCCTGTTTAACTAATTTCACTAATAAACTAATATTTGCTAGAGAAATTGTGATCCCAAACATTAACACACCAGTACTGGATGGCTCTAGGGATGAATTATTGAGATGTCATCAGTTTGGATTCTATTAAAGTGACCAAAAGTCATTAACACTAGGCCATACTTTGCAAACCTTTGAGAAATTAGTTGGTAGTGTCAGTCCATTTCCTAATGGACAGGTATCCTAGTTCCCAAACCACAGTAAATGGCCTCCTTGTTGTGTCAGTCTAAGCAGAAGCCAGAGTCTTGAATGGGTCTTGAAGACTAATCTCCCTATTCCCGCCAGGTAATATAAAAGGTAATAATTGGAGATATACCAATCTCCTAGAATTGGAAGGGACCTTGAAAGGTCATCGAGTCCAGCCCCCTGCCTTCACTAGCAGGACCAATTTTTTCCCCAGATCCCTAAGTGGCCTCCTCAAGGATTGAACTCATAACCCTGGGTTTAGCAGGCCAATGCTCAAACCACTGAGCTATCCCTCCCCCCAGGGTTGAAGTACATTAGCAAGGAGGAGGGAAACATATACCGCTGCTATCTGTTCTGGAGATAAATGAAGGGCTTCAGAGTCGTCAGGTCTGTCATGTGGCACCACTAAAAGTCACAGTCCTCTCTGATCACTCACCTATCAGCTTGAACTTTTCTGAGGTTATCGGAGGACACAGCACTCTGTTTTGCAGCCCTACTAAAAAGATGATTGGCCCTTTTTAGATCTCCACTCGTCTCCTGCAGCTGCTGCCCCAGTTCTGTGAACTTCAGTGACTCGGAGGGAACTGTTGGCCTGTTCTCTGACCTTGCTGACATGAGCTGTTCAAACTTAACCCCCAAGTCCTTCTGGCTCTTGACGATTTCACTAATTTCTTGGGCATCAATCTACAATGGAACAAAAGAGATTTACGTGCATAAGGGACGGAAGAGAAATGAAAAACTCTGCAATATTATGTAACAGAAGAGGAAAAAGTTTTATGCACGGGGCATAGGCCCATTGAGGTCAATGGGACTATTCAAAGGGTGTAAAAATTAGGCATGTGCAAAGGCTTGTGCAGGACAAGGACCAACGTGAAGACTGAGGAGAGAGGAAGGGTCACCCTATCGGCTAGTTCTCATTTAATTGCCACCAGCATCACCTAGAGCTTGTCCGCCTGTCTTATTTCCATAGCAATCACTGTGTGTTGTGCTGCCTTCTCAACAGAAGTGTAAGTGCTGGGTGAATGTGTTTGTTCCGCTGTTTTGTGTGGTGGAGGAAATACAACACAAATCAGGAGGGGAAATTCAGAATATTGGCCGCTCCCTTCGTAACAAGCTATATGGAAACATTTTGGATATTTTAGGGCAGTCTAAGGTGTGAGTTGGAAAACAAAAGATAGACATCCTCCGCTGATGTAAATTATTATAGCTCCATTGAGTTAGGACAGTTAACCAGCTGAGGATCTGCCCCAGATGTACTGTGTGTATGTGTAATTGTGTGAATAAGTATATACATTGAATACACTAAATGTATACAGACAGGTGCAAATGAAAAAGCTACTTTAAATGAACAATATTAAAATAGCTTGAATCTCAATCTCTTAAATGACTGAACTTCAGAAAAACCTGAGCTTGGCAAAGAAACTGCTTTAATGTAATGTAGTATCTACAGGCACTTCAATAGGTACCTTAAAATCCCTAGGATAGGTCAATTACCAAAGGTTGGAGAGTTTGTAAATTGCATGAGGTGCCTTTGTTCAGTCAGCTAGCAATTTATTTTTTACGGCACAGTGTAGGAGGCAATTGCACTAAATTCAGCAAATGGAAACACTCCATTCCTCTGGGGGGGCACATGAAATGGGGCAGTGCGCCCTAGTCATTGAGAAAGTTAATGAATTATCAGCTGACACTGTGATTAATGTTATATAAAATGTCATAACTATGACTGACTTCTACAGCTCCAACAGCATGCTAAATGCTAGGCATAAGATAGGGTGCCTTGAAATGAAACTGACAATTTACAATTGAAAAATAGGAGATGGCATGCGGTGGCAAAATGACAGAGCAATGGAGTTAGCACATAGCTGTTCTCTATATTGGGCATGACTTTCATTGACACTATCACAAACTGAACGTGTGTGTCAGGAGGAGAACACCCCCTAGAATCCTTAGGAATGTGTTTTCTCTGTAGGTGTTCAATGCTAATACATCAGAAGCTTTCCACATGCTAATCAGTGAATGATAATTCATATCTGGGAGCAGGTGGAACTAGTCCATAGATCTCATTTCAGGGAAGGAGTGCCCTCTGCTGTATGGCTTAAGCATTAGTCAGGCTCTGAATCCAGTACACACTTCAGATTCTGAGTATTCTCGGTCACCGTATAATAGACTTCTTGTTCTTGAAAAGAGATAAGAGACAAAGGACTGGCACAAAATTAACTTTTACTTTACTCTTCCTCTTCCTTTCTCTGCTGATACTTTAGGCATGGGGAGTAGAATAAAATGAAGCAGCATTAGACCAGATAAGCCAAGTTCCAGTAGTTTATGCCACCCCAGTCATGATGCTTCAATTATTTCCAGTTCCTTACTCATAAGGAAAAGTTTGATAACTGCTCAGCCTGGAAATTGGCTGCTGCCTTAGGTAAAAGTTAAGATTCTTGAGGTGAGAGCAGAGATCAAACCTATTTGCCTCTCAAGATGGTTAGGCCCACTCTTGGGTCCTGTCACCTCATTTGCCACTCTACCATCACCTGCAACTGCTTCCTCTCCAAAAACATCTCCGCACTTCCAGTAGGCTGCCTCTAATACACGGAACACCCCTCCGAGCTGCCCTCTCCTTCAAATCTCCCCTCAAGACCCACTTATGCTGTGATGCCTAATATGAAATCAGCCAGGTAATGACTCTAGGCTGAGGTTAGTTGGTCAGTTATAGATTTAGGGTGGAATTTTCAAAAATGTTCAGTGTTGGCCCAACTCTGTTCCCCCTGAAGTCAGTGGGAGTTTCATGAGTGACTTCTATGGGAGCAGAATTACACCAGTACTGAGTGTTTTTGAAAATCCTATTCTTATTTACTTTTTAAAAAGAGACTGCATATATGTATATACAACTTAGCTATGTTTGATCGTTTTCCTTTCCCTACTCCTTTGCATTTTGACTGTTATCTTAAGCCTGGTCTACACTAGGCGTTTAAATCCACACTAGGAGGCACCTTATATCGATTTTAATGGCTCTTTAAATCGGTTTCTGTACTCCTGCCCGACGAGAGGAGTAGCGCTAATATCGGTATTAACATATCGGAATAGGGTTAGTGTGGCCGCAATCGACGGTATTGGCCTCCGGGAGCTATCCCACAGTGCACCACTGACCGCTCTGGACAGCATTCTCAACTCGGATGCACTGGCCAGGTAGACAGGAAAAGCCCGCGAACTTTTGAAATTCATTTCCTGCTTCGACAGCGTGGAGAGCTCATCATCACAGGTGACCACGCACAGCTCATCAGCCAAGGTGACCACGCACAGCTCAGCAGCACAGTTAACAATGCAGGCTCCTGCGACACGAACTTGAGCCCCAGCATGGACCGCTCGGGAGGTAATGGATCTGATCGCTATATGGGGAGAGGATTCAGTGCTAACAGAACTGCGTTCCAAAAGACGAAATGAAAAAGTATTTGAAAGAATTTCTAAGGCTATGACTGCTAAAGGCCACAGCAGGGACTCCGTGCAGTGCAGAGTGAAAGTTAAGGAGCTCAGACAAGCCTACCAGAAAACCAAAGAAGCAAATGGAAGGTCCGGGGCAGGTCGAAACATGCCGCTTCTATGCTGAGCTGCATGCAATTTTAGGGGCTGCGCCACAGTACCCCACCCCTGACTGTGGATTCCGAGGTGGGGTTGTAATCTCTGCCATGTCTGAGGATTATGCAGACGGGAAGATGAAGAGGAAGAAGAAGAGGAAGACCTCAGCAGCCAGGAGCTTTTATCACCCTGACGGAATTACCCTGCTCCCAGCCCTCACAAGCAACTATTGCAGAGAATGACGCCCTGGAAGGGAGCTCTGGTGAGTGTACCTTTGCAAATAGCAAACAGTGTTTTTTAAGCAAGCCTTTTTTAATGATTGATTTGCCCTGAGGACTTGGGATGCATTCGCAGACAGTATAGTTACTTAGAAAAGTTTGTTAACATGTCCGGGGATTGAGAGGAAATCCTCCAGGGACATCTCGATGAAGCGCTCCTGTAGGTACTCCAGAAGCCTTTGCAGAAGGTTTCTGGGCAAGGCATCCTTGTTCTGCCCACCGTGGTAGGACACTTTACCATGCCATGCATGTAGCAAGTAATCAGGTATCATTGCGTGGCAAAGCATCGCAGCGTATGGTCCCAGGGACTGCTGGCATTCAAGAAGCATCCGCTCTTTATCTTGTTCTGTTATCCTCAGCAAAGTGATATCGTTCAGGATAACCTGGTTAAAAATCAGGAATTTAAGTAAGGGGTGGCCATTTTTCTACTGGGTTCGTGGAATGCAGCAGCTTAAAAACACTTTCCTGCAGGTGAAATGCCGATGATCTTTTCTGTTTGGTCAGCGATCTTCCCAAGCTACCGGACAAGCAGTGGGTGGGGAGGAAGGTTGTTGATTAGCAGGAGCTAGCGTGGTATTAGCCATGCGTTGGGGAGGGTAAATCACTGAGACAGTGGCCTGCATGCAAGCTGAATCCTGATGCCTGGACCTGTGTCTGTGAGATCTGTAACCCCAGAGATGCAAGCAGTCACTATTAAGATGAAAAATCGACCTTGTAGGAAATCACATGTGCTATGTAAGGTGAATAGTGCTTTTCACTGTGAAAGAGTATAACCATTGTTCTGTAAAATGTATCTTTCTAAATATTTATCTCTCCTCCATCCCAAAGGCTAGCACAGATAAGGCGGAGGAAAAAAAGACGCGAGATGAGATGTTCTCAGATATTATGGAAGTTACACGCAATGAAAGAGCTCATCTGAATGAGTGGAAGGACGTGGTTTCAAATTACAGGAAAGAGGCCAGTGAACGTGAGGACAGGAGGGACAACCGAGATGAGAGGTGGCGGCAGGAAGACCGGCAGGAAAATCAGCGGTGGCGGCAGGAAGATCAGCGGTGGCGGGATGCAACTCTGGGGCTGCTGCGTGATCAAACTGACATGCTCCGGCGTCTTGTGGAGCTTCAGGAACAGCAGGATCACAGAGTGCCGCTGCAGCCCCTGTATAACCACCCTCCCCTCACCATGTTCCTGCCTCCTCACCCAGACCCACCCCGTGGACAGCCCAACCAGAAGGATGCCGTTACTCTGAATTTTTTTAATGGCCTTCTCCATCCCTCCTTTCCTCCTCCCAAAGCACACCCTTACTTCTCTCCTCTTTTATAATGAAAAAATAAAGAATTAATGCTTTTAAATGAGAGTGACTTTATTTGCATAAGTAAGCTGTACTGACTGAGTCAATCAAGTGTTCATCAACAAACACAGCAGTCACACTGTACCCTGGCCATTGATGAAGCTCGTTTTCAAGCTTCTCTGATGTGTGCTCTTCTAATCTCCCTGGTGTCTGGCTATCAGCGGCCAGGTGATTTGCCTCAGCCTCCCACCCGCCATAAAGGTCTCCCCTACTCTCACAGAGATTGTGGAGAATACAGCAAGCAGCAATAACATAGGGGACATTGGTTTGGCTGAGGTCTGAATGCACATTCCACCACCATTCTGCACTTGCTCAGCCTGTAATTGAACAGATCCTGACCACTGTCCAGGCTGCCTGTGTATGGCTTCATGAGCCATGGCATCAAGGGTAGGCTGGGTCCCCAGGATAACGACAGGCATTTCAACATCCCCAACTGTTATTTTCTGGTCTGGGAAGTAAGTCCTTGCTGCAGCCGTTTAAACAGAGTAGTGCTTCTGAATACGCGAGCATCATGAACCCTCCTGGCCATCCCACGTGGATGTTTGTGGATCCACCAGTGCTTGCAGCACCATTGGCCAAGATAGGGATATGGGTTCCATCTATCGCCCCCACAGTTAGGGAATCCCATTGCAGCAAAGCCATCCACTATGGCCTGCACGCTTCCCAGAGTCACAACCTTCGTAGCAGCAGCTTAGTGATTGCTTTGGCTACTTGCATCACAGCAGCCCCACAGTAGATTTTCCAACTCCAAATTGATTCCCGACTGACCGGTAGCTGTCTGGTGTTGCAAGCTTCCACAGGGCTATCGCCACTCGCTTTCTACTGTGACTCATCTTGGTATTATGGCGTTTCAGGGCAGGGGCAAGCAAGTCACAAAGTTCCATGAAGTTTCGCAGCCACTGGGGGCCCACACCTGCAACACAATGCGGTCCCACCAGTCAGTGCTTGTTTGCCCAAAATCGGCGTTCAATGGATAGAATCTGCCCCATTACCATCAGGATCTCCAAAGCGCCGGGCCGCGGTTTGAGATAATTCTGTGTCCACGTCCTCATCACTGTCATCGATCCGCCTCTTACTCGCCTCGGTTCGAAGGTCCTGGTTCAGCATATACTGCGAGTGCGCGAGGTGTTTAAAACATCCACGATTGCGGTATGGAGCTGAGCAGGGTCCATGCTTGCTGTGCTATGGCGTGTCTGCCGCTGTCAGGGAGGGAGGGAGGGTGAGGCTGTACCCAGAACCACCGCGAAAATGATTTTTGCCCCATCAGGCACTGGGATCTCAACCCGGAAATGCCAAGGGGCGAAATCGACGCTAGCCTCGGACCGTGGACGACACCACCGATTTAATGTGTTTAGTGTGGTTTTATAAAATCTGTTTTACAAAACCGGTTTATGCAAATTCGGAATAGTCCCGTAGTGTAGACGTACCCTCAGACTGTAAGTTCTTCGGCAAAGGAATCATGTCTTTGTTTATGTTTGTGCAGTGCCTACTTGAATGGGACCCAAATCCTTATTAGGGCCTCTGGATGCTACTGCAGTATAAGTATTAAAATCAGTCTCCAGCTGAACAGCAAGATGATGCATTTATAATAAGAATGGCCATACCGGGTCAGACCAAAGGTCCATCTAGCCCAGTATCCTGTCTTCTGACAGTGGCCAATGCCAGGTGCTTCACAGAGAATGAACAGAACAGGTAATTGTCAAGTGATCCATTCCCTGTCGCCCGTTCCCAGCTTCTGGCAAACAGAATGTTCCTTCTCTCAGGGGCTGTGGGGCACTTTACAATGAAAATATATCAACATTTATTTTTAAAAGGAGTCAAAAGAAGGAAAGACAGGGAGGAAAATAAAAGAATTTTAAAAACAGAGGCACCTACATTGCTGATGTCTGTCCTGCCCTCATAGGAAACTGGCATAATATATCCAAGAATAGCAAGCTGATCAAGACAGTCCTCCAGCACAGCACAGATTTGCACAGCTTCCAGAGGGGAGAATATTTCCATCTTTTTATTTGCCATGTTCTTGCTAAGAGGAACAAGCACAGCATGCAACAATGAGAGACAGCGTGGAGTTAGTAATAACAGTTTAAGTAACACTAGATACTGAAATAGCCTTACATCTGCAGCCTTTTATCTCTTTTCTAGTTTTTTTATAACCTATCCTGCACCCATTACCCCAGAAATCATGCTCCCCTAACGGCTGCATTTGAACATAGTGGGAGCCTTAACTCACATTAGCAAAATAGTTTCACAGCCTCGCTCATCTTAGATATGTTTGGGCAGCCTGAATCCTAGGGGGCAATGCTCCAAATTGGGTCAAGTGGCCTGGCCCTTCCAGCTCAAATTGGAGCATCCAGTGCTGAGATTTGTAGACTCCCCATCCATTTTGAAAAATGAAGGTGCCTGCTAGCTATGTTGAACTCCATAGGCTGCACTTTTGCCAACTTATGCTTTAAACTGTTCCTCATGATTACCTTGAATATTTTTGGATCATCCCATTGGCCTCAATACGAGCTGTTAGGAGCTCAGCACTTTTTGAAAAATCAGGCAAGAGCCTACGTAGGGACTGAGGAAATTAACCTTTGCCTCCTATTTTTTAAATCTTGAACAAGTTTATTTCAATTCAAATGGAAAAAGTATGTTTATATACAAATAAGCATTCTCATGCCACCTTTGCAAATCAAACACCACAGCATTAGACCACGCTGAAGCTAAATGGAAATTGACCAGTCTATTTTCTTTGCCCAAGCTGAGCAAAATGCATAAGTAAACATCATCATAAATAGTGGGAAAAGTATGTTAGAGTTTTTTAGTTTGTCATCTAACCTGTAACATAGTTAAAGACATTTTTATTGTACATACATGGGATTTTAAATCATACTATCCCCTTTAACAACAAAACTTAGAAGGAATGTGTCTTAGATTTAGCTTTTTGTAGCCTGTGGGTTTTTTAAAAGGCAAAATAATGTGCTGAGATCCTCATACAATTTAAACTATCAATTTGTGCAGGTTATTTTTTAAAGAAAAAGGAACAAATGCCAGTCAAGATCTTATGCAATTTTTTAATTTTTGCTTAATAAGTTTCCAGAATTATTTGGTATTTGAATAGCAGCTTCTGGTCCATGTTACAATCCTCCTTCCCACCCCTCACAAACAAAAAAAAAACCCCCACCACATGTGCACACACGCATGCACCCACACAAAAGATATTGTGTTTGTACAGCAATCTAGCACAATAGGACCCTGATTCTGATTGGGCCTTCTGGGTATTACAGTAAAGTCTAATAATAGAAGTCTCCACTGGTCCTTATCTGTCTACTGTTGGACTTGGGCCATGTTTAAAATCTCTTGAACAAACACTCGAGGTCTGCAAAACATTACAGTCCCGGTCTGCAAGCACACTCTGGAAATGGATGAGATCCATGATTATCAGGGTTGAGGCACTGTTATGCTCTATGAATACTAAAGAGGTTTAGATTAAGCCATACTCTATATCGGCACTGGAGTTACAGTGAGTTACTTTCTTCAGCAACTTCCTGACTTGAAGAAACTGTAATCATTTAACATTAGAATGTGAAGTTAGTTTCAAATAGGCAGAATTTGTTAGCTCAGGTCTACCAGGTTTCTAGCGTCACAAGACGTGGGGTGCAGTAAAAGGACCCTCTATTTTTTAATTTGTCTGTTTCTTGACATTCCGTTTCATGGAGTATATTCCTTGAAGATATTAATCCTTTCCAGGAGGTTTAACTAGCCACGGATGGCATCTTCAGTTTGACTCTATAGAACAGGGGTGGGCAAACTACGGCCCGGGGGCTGCATCCAGCCCTTCAAACGTTTAAATCTGGTCCTCGCGTACTGGCCGGTGGACGAGCATCCGCCGAAATGCCACTGAAATTGGGCGGCATTTCGGCGATGATGCCGCTTGCTGCTGACAAGCAGTGTCATCCAGAGGCGTCGCCGCCGAAATGTCACCGAATTTCGGCGGCATTTTGGCAGATGCTCGTCCGCTGCCAAGGTCCTTTGTCTGGCACCTGCCAGACAGAAAAGGTTGAGGACCACTGATCTAGTCCATCTCCCTGTATTGACACAGGACCAACTATATCTAGACCATCCTTGACAGGTGTTTGTCCAACATGTTCTTGAAAACCTCCAATGATGGGGATTCCATGACCTTCCTTGGAAGCCTATTCCAGAGCTTAACTTCCTTTAGAGTTAGAAAGTTGTTCCTAATATCTAACCTAAATATCCTTGCTGCTCATTAAGCAGATTATTTCTTGTCTTATCTTCAGTGGACATGGAGAACAATTGATCACAGTTCTCTTTATAACAGCTCCTAACTTAGCTGAAGATTGTTATCAGGTCCCCCTTTGGTCATCTTTTCTCAAGGCTAAACATCCAGGTTTTTAAACCTTTCTGCATAGGTCAGGTTTTCTAAACTTTTAAGCATTTTTGTTGCTCTCCTCTGGCTCTCTCCAGTTTGTCCACATCTTTCCTAAAGTGTGGTGCCCAGAACTGGACATGCTACTCTAGCTGAATCCTTACCAATGCCGAGAAGAGTGAAACAACAATTCTCTCTCATATCTTATCATGCTCCTGTTAATACACTTGTAGTAGGCGATACCCTTCTAGCACCCCCTTGGGGAGAGGGGTGGGCACTCACACCAGGGCACAGGCCTCCAGCTGTGCTGTTCAAGGCACATTGCAGGGGAGAGGGGAGCTAAAGGAATCCAAACAAAAAGTCACTTTGCTTCCACAGCCCACAAAAACCAGAGTCCTAGGCCTTTGGGAAGTCAAAGAGAAGTACCAGCCCTTCTCCTTTCTGAGAGGACCTGGGAAGCCAACCCATTTCCCCTGTCAGTAACCCCTGCTGCCAGGAAGCTCTTACTTGCAGTCCTGCTCCTACAGAGTACCACCCTGCACTTTGTCTTTGTTACTGTTTTGACACAGCAGCCTCCTCATACGATGCTCTGACTACCACCTTCTTCATTCATTTTTAGCCAAGTTTTGGTTTTTTAAATATCCTTCTACAGCAAGGCTTTTTTGCATTATTGCACTACTGTGACATTCTCACTAATCCCTGTAGGGAAAAATCTTTGATTCTGGGTTGACTCAATTTTTCATCCAGAAACCTTCCGTAGAATATTTTCCACAATGCCATAGAACAGTGGTCACCATCCCATAGATCGCGATCGACTGGTCAGTCGGTCGCGATCTCTAGCCACCAAAAGTCTGGCAGCGTAGCAGGGCTGAGGCAGGCTCCCTGCCTGCCCTGGCCATGTGCCGCTCCGGGAAGCGGCCAGCATGCTCCTGAGGACCTGAAGGGGTGGGGCAGTGTTCTCCATGCGCTGCTCCTGCCTGCAAGCACTGCCCCCCGCAGCTCCTATTGCTGGGAACGGGGAACTGTGGTCAATGGGAGCTGCAGGGGTGGTACTTGAGCAGGGCCACCAAGAGCAGGTTTGGGCCCCGGTGAAAAAAAATTTTGCCTTCACCTCCCCGCCCCCAGCAAGGGCAGACTGGCCACACAGGGCCGATGAAGCCAGGCCCCAGGCCCCCTTCCGGACTGCCAGGCCCTGGTAATTTGTTCCGGCTCCCCCCCGCACCCTCTCGTCAGCCCTGTGCTTGAGTTGCAGGCAGGAGCAGCACATGGAGCCATGTGCCCCCCACCCTCAGGGGCTGCAGGAACATGCATGTTGGTCGCTTCCAGGTGTGGCGTGGGGCCGGGGAAGGCAGGGAGCCTGCCTTAGCCCCGCTGTGCCACTGACTAGGAGTCACTTGAGATAAGTGCTGCCCAGCGGGAGCCCCCACCCTAACCCCCAGCCCTAAGCCCCCTCTCAGAACCAGCACCCCATGCCCCCTCCTGTATCCCAACCCCCTGCCCCAGGCTCAGCCCAGAGCCCCGTCTCACACTCCAAACTCCTCGGCCCCGGCCCAGAGCCTGCACCCCTTCCCGGGCCGAACCCCAACTCCCTGCCCCAACCCAGTGCAGGGGGGAGAGACTGAGTGACAGAGGGAGGGGGAGATGGAGTGAGCAGGGCGGGGCTTCGGGAAAGGGGCAGAGTAGATCCTGGGTTGCACTTAAATTCAAAAAGTGATCTTGTGTGTAAAAAGGTTGGAGACCACTGCCATAGAACATCACCAACAATTTCTTTGGCTTTGCACACATTACACAGCCCATCTTTCTTTCTTTCTAATACGGTTAACTTATTATTTAAGGCACAGGGACCTGTTAACCCTTTAAAAATGACGACTTCATTTTTTCTAACATGACTGTGGAGCATGGTATTATCTTCAATTCTTGAGCATACATCCTAAAACCTTAGTCCTTTTTCCCCCTCTTAGTCCATAGTTCTTGCCATTCCTTCGCATGCTCCTTTGTTACCCTACTTTTGAATTCTTGTCTATTTAAAGGTATTTTAATATCCATCTCCTCATTTTTTCCAGAGCTTGTTTTGCTGCTTTGTCAGCCCTCTCATGTCCAGATATTCTGATATATACCAGAATCCATGCCATTGTTACACAGATACCTGCTTGCATTAGTTCTGTAGTTAGGAACATTATTTCACTTATGTCATTCCGGCTTTTCCAGTTCTGATTGTCATAATGGCAGACAGGTGCAAGTGCAGGTCAGTCGCACATCTTTTACCCAGGTTAGTGCCAGCATTATCCCTAGTAGTTCACACATCAGTATGGTCACACAATTCGACGGTGTTTTAGGTTTCTGGATTCCAAAACTAGGAACCACAGAAAGCTGTTCCCACTCTACTCGGGCTGTCATCTTCTGAGCTGTCTGTATAGACTTTGCAAAGCTAGTCCCATTTTTCATAAAGAAATTTCATTGGTCATAATGAGTGGGTTTCTCCTTCCCTTGTTTTTTCATGCAGTTCCAAATCCACAAATGGGGAAATAGCTGTTCAGCTGTAGCACATCAGTGTAGCCACTTACTATAGAGACAGGAGAAGTTTTCCCATCACTGTAATAGTTAATCCACCTCCCCGAGAGGCTATAGCTACATCGACAGAAGAATTCTTCCGTCAACCTAGCGCTGTCGACACCAAGGGTTAGGTTGAAGGTTAACTACTTTGTGGATTTTTCACACCCCTGAGCAATGTAGCTGGGTCAACTTAACTTTTTAGTGTAGATCTGGCCTAAGAATTGTTTTTGAGACCGAACCTAAAGCTTGGCATCCATAGTCTAAAACTGATCTGATCAGTGCTCTGTACATCATAAATACCTTCTCATCTGCACCCCATTTGTTTCCAGCTACGCTTTTGAGTAAGTTCATCCTACTTTACACTTTTGTATGATATTGTCTGTGACTTGTACAAGCTAATTTATTACCAAACACTACTTCTAGGACCACAACCTTTTGAACTATCTGAATTTTTTCCATCACAAAGAAATAAGTTCCATACTTCCCTAATCTTCTTTCTGGTTAAAGGCATTCACTTATTTTTTGTGAGTAAGATTTTAAATCCCCGATCATTTCCCCACTTAGAAATTCTCAGAGTATCTCATTTGTCTTTTCCTGTCTAATTTAAGTGAATTATGCTTAGTCTATATAGCACAGACATCTGCACACATTCTGGGAAGTCATTTATCATAAGGGAAAACAAAACAAGGCTGTAAATATTCTTTCATGGAGTTCCATTTGTAAGCCTGTAGGTTTTTGATAAAGCTGTTCCCATTTTAACTAAAAAAGTCCCTTATCCACCAAACCATTTCCCCTTTTATTCCAATTTTGGATAGTTTATATAGGAGGTCTTCCCTTTATAGCATGCCATATTCTTATTCGATGTCCAGGAAGACTGGTATCACAAAGTTCTTATGCTTTTTTGTCCTCTGGCCTTAGTCCTTATGCTTTTTTGACCTCTGTTTCTAGTCTCACAATATGGTCAACTTTGCATCTTCCTTTTCTGAAACCACTTTGTACCTCAGTTAGACAGTAATATCATTTTTCTCCAAGTAGTCCATTAGTCTTACATTTATACTTTTCCCCATGATTTTACCCCACATGGGATGTACAAGCAATAGGTCTATAAGCAGCAGGTCTTGTATGTACCTTGCCTAGTTTCCTAACTGGCATCACCACTGCTTGTTTCTGTTCTTCTGTCAGCAGTCGTTTTCCCCATATATCATTATCCACCCTACACTGACCAGGCACCTTCCTTTTTAAGAACCCGCCCATATATAGGCTTTGCAAGCCTCACAGATGTACTTGGTTGAAGCTGATTGTGCCCTGAGAAGATCTTTAATTATTTCCTGATGAGGGTGGGGATCTGTCTCATCACAACATCCCAGAATTATATTAACCTTTTTTGCAAGTGCAACACATTGTTGGTTCATATTCAGCTAGTGATCAACTATAACCCGCAGAGTCTTTTCTGCAGAACCACTGCCTAGCTAGTAATTTCCCATTTTGTATCTGTGCATTTGATATTTCCTTTCAAAGTGAAGTACTTTGCACTTGTCTTTACTGAATTTCACCTTGTTGGATTCAAACCAATTCACCAGGTTGTCAAGGTAGTTTTAAATTCTAATCCTGTCCTCCAAAGTACTTGCAACCCCTCACAGTTTGGTGTCATCTGCAGATTATATAAGCACACTCTCCACTCCATTATCCATGTCATTAATGAAAACATTGACTAGTAAGAGACCTAGGGCTGACCCCTTTAGGACTCCACTAGATACACCCTCCGAGTTTGACAGTGAACCATTGATTATGGCCTTTCAATCAGTTGTGCACTCACCTTATAGTAATTTCCTCTAGACCATATTCCTCTAGTATGCTTATGAGAATATCATGTGGGATGTGTCAACAGCCTTACTAAAATGAAGATCTGTCATGTCTACTGTTTACCCCCATCCACTAGGCCAATAACCCTATCCAAGAAGGAAATTAGGTTGGTTTGGCATTTGGCTATTATTTGTTATCCGGTTATTCTCTAGGTGCTTACAAACGGATTGTTTAATAATTTATTCCAGCATCTTTCCAGGTATCAAAGTTAGGCTGACTAATATATGATTCCCCAGGTCCTCTTTGTTCCCCTTTTTAAAGACAGGCACTATGTTTGCCCTTCTCCAGTCCTCTGGACCTCATCCATTCTCCAGGAGATCTTAAAGATAATCACTAATGGTTCCAAGATTGTTTCAGCTATGTCTCTTAAATGAACACTGTCAGAAGAAATCACATTTTAAAAAATGCCTTTACCGCTGTTACTGATATGACCTGGATTGTTAAAACAAAGAATGTAAAAATACCTCCTACTTGTCACCATTCATTATGTGTTTATTCTTTTCACTTAACTCTGACAGTGAAATTAGTCTAGTAAATAAAGTTCACTTTTTCTTATACTCAGAAACTAATAATCCAAGGAAGAAGTGGAAAATGCAAGTCCCTCTGACTGAATTTTGCTTGTTATAAATGCCTCTGATAGTTTCCCTTTGGGGTAACATGCACTAGTACAATGTTGTGGCAGAGATATGTTTCAAATTAAAAATGTTTTATTCATAGACATTTTCTAAACACAACCGAAATTTTGGGTCTAAACTACATGAGACGAGTCCCTTTGCATCTGGTTTATATAAAGTATGCAATCACAAAGATGACAATATAGTTCAAAAGATTCTCTGAAAGAGCTGTGACAGATTATTATACCAGCACTTTTAAAAGAAGAATAAAATAGTTGAAGGTTCTTGTAGGAAAAACTGACTTATTTTGATACAAAAGGTAGAATTTAATAGCTTCACCTCCTCCCCATCAGCAATTTTTATCCAGGAGAGAATTAATTCAAGATATTAATGCCTTTTGAGAAAACTTAAAGCTTGAATGTAATGTTTCTCTAAAGCCTAACGTTGTCTTAGTTCCTCCTGTATGCTTCCTCTTATATTCATATACTCAGCAGATGCTGGTGCCAAGCCAGTCAGCTCTGCCAGGGTTTGTGTTCTATTATAGATGTAGAGGAAATCACTGTCTGGTGTACTGAGAAATATTACAAATAAGGAGCTCCTCTAGTTGAATTCTACTTTTAAAGCTATACACACAGAAAAGACAATCCTAGCATCAACACTAATTATTGTACTCAACCAAACTCCTTGATCAAATCTTAATTACAAGACAAGGTATGTGAAGAGACTCAGAGCTTCCCCCAAGATTGTGGGGTGATGAGCAAACTATTGTATGCTCTCCCTTCTGTCCTAAAGGGAAGGGAAATTGGAAATAATTTTAAAAACAGTATAAATCCCCTTTGGGGATTACAGCCCACATACTGCTAGCTGAGAGCCTGCAGTCATGTCTTTCTCCATCCTGCCACCTGGTAGATTGAAACAGCTGCGGGGCGGGAAACTCAGGAAACACCTTGCATCACTCTGAAATGCCCCCTGTGGCCAATTAAAAAGTGATAATAATCATGGGTACCAGTGAGGAAATTCAAAGCAGAGGCTGCCACTTGACCCCTAACTCACTGTTTTGCCAGCACATTGGCAGAGTCAGACTGCTGAGTTCACATAGCAGCAGAGCCTTAAATAAGAAATGCCCTGGCTTTTATTGGACAATGGTTGTATAGAACCCTGACGAGTGCTACAAATGTCAGAAAGCAAGTTGCTGATTTAAAAAAATAAATATTGACATGTGGCTGGAGGGGATGAGAACCTAGTGGAATTGAGTGGCGGGAGCATGGAAGAACCCCCTTTGCGGAAGCTACTACGTAGAGTTTAGCCTGCATAGCATGTGTGAAGACAGGACTTTGGGGACATCCACTTTCTGTGGCACCAACTCCCTTGGAACCTGTGGGATTTTTCAGGTAAGTTAAGTTTGTCAAGGCAGGGATCACATCCTTTGGCTGTACAGAGAGGAATCTAGCATGCTTTTTGGTGCTGTTAAAATAAGAAGAATAATTAATATAAAGATTCCTTCAGCATTAACTTCCTTGCTCCATCTCCAATGTAGAACCCTGAGAGGGGAATCCAGGAGCAGCAGCTGACCCCGAGTTCAGTGGCTGCGAACTCTTACAGGAATCATATCATCAGGGCATGCTAGCATAGAGGCAAGCATTCTCAGCATAGCTGGACCTCACCACACTGGATCCTCTCCAAGATCCAATGGTTCTAGGGCTGAACCCATTGATGCTGACAAAATAAGAAGCATTTGGCAAAGGGAACATCACTGATTTTCATGTTCCCTATGTGGGAGCAGCTGTGAACACAATCAAACCTGGCAAATGTGCCTACATCATATTATCAGATGCCTGAAACAGTTCTTCCAATGCTTTATTTAAAAATGTCATTAATAGTGCTAGGTCTTGCAAGCTGCTGAGTGTGTTTAAGTACTTTACTGCATCAGGGCCAGATGGCACAGCACCTTCTCAGATCGAACCCTCAGCCTTCAGGGGTGAGGGGACTATCCAAGTTGGTTAACATTTTCAAAGCATGTGAGCTACTTGGGAGCCTAAATCACATTTTCAAAAGTGACTTCATCACTTAGGAGCCCAACTTTCAGCAAAAGTCACTTCTGAAAATGGAGTTTAGGCTGCTAAATCACGGCACTTTTCAGAAATTTACCCTAATTACCTACAATGGCATTAGCTGCATGGGGGAAATGACAGACATCAGAGACAAGGCCCTGATTCCGGAAAGCAGTTAACACATACTTAAGTCCGTTCCTATTCAGGAAAACACTTAAGAATGTACTTTTGTCCTAATGAAGCCCAAATCCTCAATCCAGACCTAAATGAAAGATTAAAAGTAAATGTTAACGTTACTTACTATTACAGTAGCACTGAAGAAGCACCAGGGGCTGTCCCGGTGCACAGGAAGACACAGTCTCTTCTCCAAAAAGCTCACCGCCTAAAAGAAGACCAAACACAGAGGAAGGGTTGTGGGTACAATACACAAGCAGAGTGATCAGCGTGATGGCTCATGCACAGCTTGTTATCGCACTTGTTTGTATTACACCCCCAGCTGCCCCTCACCCCAGCCATCGTTAGCTGCTTCTCTTTGCTGGGTTAAAGGCCCCTTTTTTAAAAAAAAATACTAGTTGGGGTTTAATCCTCTGCCATTGCCTGTTTGTCCATCGTAACCGTGGCCTTCCTCGGGCTGGGATTGCTTCGGCTCCGCTGCACTTTGCCCCCTTTCTAGTTAATTCCATTACTTGTGCCTGGTTTATTTACGTTTTTAACCCAGCCCCTATTTTCCAGGCTGTGTTTAGCGGCGGGGGTGTGAGTTTCCGGGGAGTTGTCACACCCGCCATGACCTTGGCATGGGCAGCCCCTGGGCAGGGGAGAAACAACAGGAGGGGTCAGCTTGGCTGGTCTGAGCATCAGCTCTGTAGGCCTTTGTGCTCCCTGGGGCCAGGGGCAGCCGCCGGGCACCCAATGGGGCACCCCCTGCCCCCCGCAAGGGGCTTCGTCATGCTCCCAGTGGCTGGGCTGCCTGCTCCCTAGCTCCAGGGGCCCCACTGCCATCCACCCTGGGGGGCCAGCACTGGGATGCTCTCTCCCCTCCCCCCATTGCTGGGGGTCTATTATGAACGACAGCGAGGAGAGACTCACACAGAGGCCTCAGGCTGGACGGAGCTTGTCTCCATAGCAACCACCAAACTCCGGGGGCCTATCATCCAGATTGGTTTAGCAGGTGCCTGTCAGGCGTAGCCACTGAACCACGCCTTCGCAAGGGTTTTGCCCATGGAGAAAATTGCACAGAGGGATGGAGGGGCCGTCGCTGGATTTTATTCACCCTTCCACGGGCCGTTTTCTAGTCAGGCAGTAATTACCGTCGCCTAAAGGGTCCTTGCGATGTCATATCCCGGCGTGCTTTGCGGCCGCTCTCCCTTTCGCCGCCATCTTGGGTCGGAGGCGCGGGGGTGAGTCCGGGAGCGGTGGTCCCCAGGCCGGTTAAGCGGGCTTCTTCCTCCACCATGGGGCGGGGGCCGGTGCGGCGGGGGCCGGGCTGTGGAGAGGGGCCCGTGTGGAGCGGGCAGGCGGCGGGATGAAGCCGATGCGGGGCGGATGCTGCTAGGCCCCGGGCTGAGCCGGCTCAGACTCGCCCGAGAGGGGCCCCTGGGGGAGGCCCCTTGACTGGACATGGCGGGGCTCTGCCCTGATAAGGCCCGCGGGGTGGGGGCCTGGCCTGGCTAAGGTAGCCGGCCCGTGCTAAGCCGAGTTCCGCCTCCACCGGCCCGGGTCTAGCTGGGAGCCCCTGGTTCTGCTCCTCTCTCCAGCCGCCGAGTCTGGGGCTCCCCTGGGAGCCCTTGGGACGTGCCGGCCGCTGCGGGGGACCGATACAGCCGTTCGGTGCTAAATTCCCTAGTGGGGAGTCTAAAGGCTTTTTGTGCTTCTCAGGCCTGCTGGGAGCAGGACTTCAGGACGACACCATGTCTGGGAGGTGAGCGATGGGCTCTGAAAACTTCCTTTATCCTTTACTGTCGCTGGACACGTTACGCTGGCTGGGGGGCTTCATAAATCTCTCACGTTTCCTCTCCGTATCACCATCTCAGCTGTAGAATGTGCTGTGTTAAACATATCTAAGCTCTGACCCTCTGTGCTGGGGTTGTCATAACCAATCCTGTTCTTCCCATCCCAAACATCTGTCAGCTATAAAGTCTTGCCAAGCACGTTTGTGTTTGGATCAGTACGTTCTTGGACCTCTAGACTCCTATCCCATGCTGCTGCACAGCGTTTCGCACAGCGCACCACACTTTCCAGAGTGCTCCGCACAGACAGGAAGTAGGACTGGATAATTAGGTCACAGACATAGTAACTGGCCCTGTCTGTCAAGAGTTGTTAGAATGTGATTGCAACCTATTGATTGTGTTACAGTTGGAAGCTGCTTGTCTTTTTCATGGATGCAAACTGCATATGCAATTATGGATTGAAGTGCAGCCTGGACAGATCTCTACTGTAAAAATAACCATGTTAAGAAACTCCTTTATAGCATAATTGCTTTAACATAGTTTCTCAGAACATAAAAACAACCATACTGGGTCAGACCAGTGGTCTTTTTAGCCCAGTATTCTGTCTTTTGACAGTGGCCAGTGCCAGGCTCTTCAGAGGGAATGAACAGAACAGGTAATCATCAAATGATCCATCCTGTCTCCCGGGTCCTGGCCACCATTCCGGGGGGCTTTGCATTTCAATTTAATTGTAATTGAAGCTTCTTAAACATTTTAAAAACCTTATTTACTTTATATGCAACACTAGTTTAGTTATATATAATAGACTTATAGAAAGAGACCTAAAAACGTTAAAATATATTACTGGCACGCAAAACCTTAAATTAGAGTGAATAAATGAAGACTTGGCACACCACTTCTGAAAGGTTGCCTACCCCTGGGCTGGACACTTCAGAGCATGGTTTTGAATCCCTGATCATCCTGGCTAATAGCCACTGATGGACGTATTCTCCATGAACTTAGGTAGTTCTTTTTTGAACACTGTTAAAAATATTGGCCTTTACAACATGCTCTGGCAAAGAGTGCCACAGTTTGTGGGAAGAAATACTTCCTTTTGTTTGTTTTTAAACCTGCTATCTATTAATTTTTCATTTGGTGACCCTAGTTCTTGTGTTATGAGGAGGAGTAAATAACACTTCCTTATTTACTTTTTCCACACCCATCACAATTTTACCTCTATCATATCCCCCTTTAGTTGTCTCTTTTCAAAGCTGAAAAATCCCTGTTTTTATTAATCGCGCCTCATATGGGTGATGTTCCATCCCCCAATCATTTTTATTGCCCTTTTCTGTACATTTTCAAATTCCAATATATATATTATATCTTTTGAGATGGGGTGACCAGATTTGCACACAGTATTCAAGATGTGGACGTACCATGGATTTATATAGAGGCAACGTGATATTTTCTGTCTTATTATCTATCCCTTTCCTAATGATTCCCAACATCCTGTTAGCTTTTTTGACTGCTGCTGCACATTGAGTGGATGTTTTCAGATAACTATCCACGATGACTCCCAAGATCTATTTCTTGAGTGGTAACAGCTAATTTGACCCCAACTTTTGTATGTATATGTTTTCCAATGTGTATTATTTTGCATTTATCAGCATTGAGGACCTTAAACATATTTTAAGTGTCCTGAATTGTGCTAAAGACTTGAACTGGTCACAGTGGACGTGGTTATGTTCTCTCTGAGAGAGAACATTTTAATTAGGTTGTTTGACATGGTGACTTTTGTGGCATAGCAGGCCCCAAGTTCCTTAATCTATTTCACCATGTCTGGAATATACTATCTATCCCTTTTGGATGTTGTGACAAGTGTTTGTGTGTTTAAAAACTTTTTTTTAGAAATGGTTCTAGTACAAAAAAGGAAGGAAGGAAAAGGCTATACAGGATTTTTATAGTTGATGACTTGTGCTAAAGAAGCTGCACTTTGTGAACGTGGGGGTATTTGCTCATGTGAAGCACTGTTCCTTTTTCCCCTGTATGCTTTCTACTAGCATGGTATCTAATTATTTCAGAAAGCTTTTTCCAGAAAACTTATTCAAATGCAATACGCTTTGCTGGTTGGCGATTCATTAATATGCTCAATGTTTCCTAGACTGTGGTCCAAAGCCATTTTTGCTGGCTATAAGCGTGGCCTCCGAAACCAGAGGGAGCACACTGCCCTTCTGAAAATTGACGGAGTTTATGCCCGTGATGAGACTGAATTCTACTTGGGCAAGAGATGCGCCTATGTATACAAAGCTAAAAAGTAAGTAACTGAATTTCTTGTTATGCTAAATAGGCCTTGTAAAAATTGTGGCCTGATACATTTATTGTCATGAAAATTTATTTGCATACCTATTGCCATGATAATGGTGAAACAAAATGGCCAAGTAGAATTGTGCAAGACTGGGTTCCGTTTTGGGATTTCGTTTTCATTTTCACAATTCTTGCTACCAAATTAATTCAGGTATTAAATGATAATGTGTAAACATCACTATGATTGGTCTTGTAGAAATGCTGAGTTAGAAGGCTAATGGTTCTGGTAAGAGTGATGGGTTGTGCATGAGTCTTTTCACCTGGTGTGAACTGAAGTCAAGTCAGTATTTGGACTGGACTGAAGTGTCCTTCACTGTGATACTTCAGTGCTTTAAGTGGCAGAATTAATATAATCCCCTTTAGTGAGGGTTTGCTTTGTAACCTGAAGGGATTTAATAAATCCTCATCTGCTTCTGCGTGTGCATGTATCTGATCACCATCATTGCTGCTTCTGATGGATGCCCCAGAAGTACTGTAGGTTTGTAAGTTTGGGATTATTCCCTTCTTTGCTTGCATAGCGGGTTGACTTTTTCTATTGACGTGGATCTTGGTGCAGATATCTGTGCCTTTGCCTCCTCCTGATTAGATTAAGGCAGTGACTTTCAAACTGTGGTCGGACCCCTGAGGGCCTGCAGACTATGTCTGAGATTTCCAAAGAGGTCTGTACATCCATTTGCAATTTTTTAGGGGGTCCACAATGAAAAAAGGTTGAAAACAACTGCTTTAGGGCACAACTAGTCCAGAATGTGGTTTTCCATTTAGAATGTTTCATACAGCGAGTGCTTTTACCCTGTGCTCCAGACACCATTCTGGCTTTCATTATGTTTCTGGATGGAATTCAAAGTTCTGATTTGGACCTGGACATCTTAAAAACCTCTCCTTTTCCTCTACAGTTAGTCACTGGAGTCACTCAAACTGATAACTTCTAGATTAATACATCTAGAAGGGTTGGGGGAATCAGGGCATGCTTAGTGGGAAGCCCTCTTCTCCCCTTTGATAGTTTGCCAGACACACAGAGCAAAGTGTTTCTCTTTTCGTGTTTTAATAGAAGTGGGTTGGGCTGTGTGAGGGTTTTGATTTTTCTTGCAGGTGGTCTGGGGATGGGTTAGTGACTTATTACATGATGTGAATTGTAACTACTGTTGCATATGGCTTTAAACTGTGCTGTGCTCCCAGTGGTTTAGATTGCACCTAAAGATAGTGAACACTAAGGTTATTGCATATTGAGAGGAAATAATCTGTGTTTCACAATGCTGTCAAATGTGAAACTGGCATACTTCATATTGTACTGTTGACCCTCAGAAGCTGTGTGTGTTGAGTTATAAACAGCTATTAGTTCTCATTTGTAAGCTGCTGAGGTATATGAGAATACTGTGTTTTGAAATTATAAAAACAAAATTATGCTGTCAGGTTTACATTTAGCAGTTTGACCCACATGCATGTAGAAATAGAATTCTAATGTGTAATATTGTTTGCATGAATATATATTATATCATTATTTGCAAATCATCCAGTAAATCACTAGGCAGAATACCTTTCCCAGTTAGTACCAGTACTTGAAATAGATACAGTGTTTGGAATGGATCAGAGGGGAGTGATTGAAGCCTGCAAATCCCAGACATATCAGCTCTGAAAGGTAAATCTAAGGGCTTGTCTACACTGGCAATTAACAGCGCTGCAACTTTCTCGCTCAGGGGTGTGAAAAAACACCCTCCTGAGTGCAGCAAGTTGCAATGCAGTAAAGCGCCGGTGTAAACAGTGCCCCAGCACTGGGAGCCGCGCTCCTTGTGGGGGTGGTTTTTTTTTTTTGTTTGTTTTTTTTAGTTTTTTAAGAGCGCTGGGAGAGAGCTCTCTCCCAGCGCTCTGCTGCCACCACACAAGGCACATTTGCCAGTGTAGACTAGTGCTAAGATAGGAGGATGATCTACACATACAACTTGCACTGGTTTAACTAATTGAATTAGTTAAACTGGTGCAGATCTCTGGGGACACAATTCAACAAGTTTGCCAACTGGCTTATCTATTTTAGTTTGATTTAATTCTGTAAATTACTGAATTAATATAAGACAGGTAGAAGACTGTTGCTTGAAGGGTGTTTTGTAAAGCGACACTGTTAGGTCCACCCATAGCTTGTTGGAACAAATTTACAGACATGTTTTCGTGCTTTTATATTTGGGTTTAAGCCCATTCCCCTGCTGAATTTGCAATCCAAACATCACAACCTCATGCTAATGAGATCACCAAAAAAATCTCTTCACAATGTGCATTTCTGTCAGCTTGGATGAAAGCAAATCTGCGTTAGGGGTGACCAGATAAATGTTTCTAAACTTTCAGTTTGACTATTCCAAGGGAGCCATGACAATAGAGGGAATGAAATTTATTTTAAAAGATGGTGTATTTACCCTGCTACTGTTGCTCTAAGTAGACCAGCACTTGGTTAGCAGTGGAATGCCCAGGATTTAACAGTCTTCTGTTTGTTAGCAACACCGTGACTCCTGGTGGGAAGCCCAACAGAACACGAGTGATCTGGGGGAAGGTAACGCGTGCCCATGGAAACAGTGGCATGGTTCGTGCCAAGTTCCGGTCCAACCTTCCTGCTAAGGCCATTGGACACAGAATCAGAGTGGTGAGTACAGTACTCTAGTAGGGAATTGTTTTTCCTAACAGCTGAGAAAGAACACTGAGAGAATGTTACATTGGTGTGGGGAAATGTACAAAAATTCCCTTTCCCCTATTTCCAGTCTGCATCTTCCATAGGGCCTGTGAAATGTGATAGGTGCATGTTTGGGACCTGTACTCTGGCAATGGGAAAGGTTTAACTTCACTGTTATCACCCCTCAAAGATTATTTACTCTTGCTTTCCTTTCCCTCTCCCTCAAACTTTGTACATCTACTTCTTTCTTCTCCTCTCTCCCCCAGTCTTATTTTCTGTCTCCTGGTCCACTCTCCCTTTTTAGGGGGTCAGGGTGTTCTGAGGTCTTTAATTTTCTTTCCCTCATCTTCCCCAAATGTCCTCACCGTATTAGCCCTGCTTCTGGCTGGGGGCTAAATGAATCTCTCCCAAGTCCGATCATGGACCCAAAACTCACATGTGCTGTTACCCAGGCACCTCCAGGAGAGCCTCCTCCTTGGCTGTCTGTGTGTCACCACTCAAACTATTGCTCCTGTACATACTGTCATCCTAGTGGTATTGTCAAGAACAGTATCAGAGTGAGATGTGACCCTGCTCAGCTTTCATTATCCTATAGAAAAACCACTGTAGGAGGAGCACAAGTACTATCCTTCATTGCAGCTGGGCAGAAGAGAGCAGCTATCCTCTCATTCCCCCAGCTAGGATGGAAGATGGGCTTCCCCCTCACAGAGCACTTCCCAAAGACTGAACCATGTTCTGTGCTCTTCCATTCTTCCGTGTAGAACAGGGGTGGGCAAACCATGGCCCACTGGCCAGATCTGGCCCACCAGCCGTTTTAATTCGGCCCTCGAACTCCCGTTGGGGAGTGGGGTCTGGGGCTTGCCCCACTCTGATGCTCTAGCCATGGAGCAGAGTCGGGGGACGCTCCATGCGGCTTCTGGAAGCAGCAGCATGGCCCCTCTCTACCTCCTACACGTAGGGGCAGCCAGGGTGCTCTGCTCTGCTCTGCATGCTGCCCCCGCAGCTCCCATTGGCTGGGAACCACAGTGAATGGGAGCTGCAGGGGTGGCGCCTGCAGATGATGGGGCAGTGCGCAGAGCTGCCTAGCTACGCTTCCGCCTAGGAGCTGGAGAAGGGACATGTCGCTGCATTGATCCCAAACCCCTCATCCTCTACCCCCAAACCCACACCCCCATCCAGAGCCTGCACCCCTTCCTGCACCCCAGCACAGAGCCCCCTCCCACACCCTGAACTCCTGATTTCTGGCTGCACCCTGGAGCTTGCACCCCCAACCAGAGCTCACACCCCCTCCTGCACCCCAACCCCAATTTTGTGAGCATTCATGGCCCGCCATTAATTTCTATTCCCAGATGTGGCCCTTGGGCCAAAAAGTTTGCCCACTGCTGATGTAGAATCATCATCACTTCATGGCAATGTTAGGCTGGAAGGAATCTTGAGAGGTCATCTAGTCCAGCCCCCTGCTCTGGCAGGGCCAAGAGAATCTAGACCGTTCCTAACAGGTGTTTGCCCAACCTCTTCTTAAAAACCTCCAAATGCTGAGGATTCCACTTCCTGCCTTGTAAGCCTATTCCGGAGTATATCTACCATTACAGCTAGAAGTTGGAGTCACCTGCAAATTATGTAAGCATATTTATTTGGGTAGTCTATTATCCAAATCATGAATGAAAATATTGACTAGTACCAGACCCCGGATTGACCTCTGCGTGACCCCACCCCCAAATACCGCCTCCCTGTTCGATAGTCAACCATTGGTAACTACTCTTTGAGTATGGTGGTGCACTCTACCTTGCAGTAATTTTGTATAGACCTCATTTGCTAATGAGAGTGTCAGGTAGTGCTGTATCAAAAGCCTTACTAAAATCAAGATCTATCACACCTACTGCTTCCTTCCATCCACTAGACCAGTAACCTGTCAAAGAATGCTCTGTGCAAACCACTAGCTATCTGCGTGGGTGTTTAGAGAAGGATTAATTAGAAATGTGTTTCGCAATAGCAGCCGTGTTAGTCTGTATCCGCAAAAATAACAGGAGGTGCCACAAGTACTCCTGTTAAAATGTGTGTGAACGTTTTAGTTTAGTAACAAGATCTCTAACCTGATTTTTTTGGTTTTTTTGTTTTACAGATGCTGTATCCATCTAGGATCTAAATTTTTATTAAAAATAAAATTCAGAAATTGTTCAGTTTTGTTTTTAATGATTTCTTATGACCTTCAGTTGTTGTGGGGGATAGCTACTTCACTTTCAGTTGTTTCTACAAGTGTTACATAATCCACAAAACAGGACAATGATCTAGTAATAGCAGATGATAAAGGGAGGAATTGGATTTGTTATTGACCAAAGCATCAAAAGAGGAAATTACCTCTTTAATTGTGATCTATTTTCATTTCTGTGGCTTTTAGTTACCTACCTGTGGCCTTTTTCCTATAACTCCCATCATGGCATCTAAGTGTGCTCTTCAATAAAAGTTTCACATCTCAAAATTGTGCGTGTAAACTGAAAACAAACGCAACTTGCATACAGTATTTGAAAACCACTTTGCCGGCTTACTAAAATGAAAGCTCAAAGTTTTGTTTCTCTTGCACTAGTTGATTCTTCTGACAAGTCGTTGTAGCTAGTACAGTTCTGTACAGTTACAGTTTGTAATTTCAGGTGTAATACAGAACTCAATTTATTCGCCAAGATTCAAATTCGTTCAGCTCACTTTTAAAGGTGTTGTGGCTTCCTGAGATACTCACGAAGAACAGGACTTCAGCCCCCCTGAACAGTCCTCTGTGGCTCTCACCTACCTCTTAAGTCACTTCCACTTTATGTAGTTTAGTTCCACACCTGCGTCCTGTTTGACACCCCTTCCTTCTCCATCACCACAGTGCATGTTTCCTCTGCACGAGTCTTGACTGCTGTTTTCCTGGATTGTTAGATATTGGTTATCCACTAGACTTTTAACTAGAAAAAAATTCTTATTTAAAGACATAAGAGCCATACTGGGTCATACCAATGGTCCATCTAGCCCAGTATCCTGTCTTCCAACAGTGGCCAATGCCAGGTGCTTCAGAGGGAATGAACAGAACAGGCAATCAAGTGATCCATCCCTTGTTGCCCATTCCCAGCTTCTGGCAAAAGCGAGGCTAGGGACACCATCCCTGCCCATCCTGGCTAATAGCTACTGATGGATCTATCCATTAATTTATCTAGTTCCTTTTTGAACCCTGTTATAGTCTTGGCTTTCACAACATCCTCTGGCAAGGAGTTCCACAGGTTGACTGGGCGTTGTGTGAAGAAACACTTTTTTTGTTTTAAACCTGCTGCCTATTAACTTCATTTGGTGACCCCCTAGTTCTTGTGTTATGAGAAGTAGTAAACAACACTTCCTTATCTGCTTTCTCTATACAAGTCATGATTTTATAGACCTCAATCATATCTCCCCTTAGTCTCTTTTCCAAGCTGAAAAGTCCCAGTCTTATTAATCTCTCCTCATACAGAAGCTGTTCTGTAGCCCTAATCATTTTTGTTGCCCTTTTCTGAACCTTTTCCAATTCCAATATATCTTTTTTGAGATGGGGTGACCACATCTGCACACAGTATTCAAGATACGGGTGTACCATAGATTTATATAGAGGCAACCACATCTGCACACAGTATTCAAGATACGGGTGTACCATAGATTTATATAGAGGCAACATATTTTCTGTCCTATTTATCCCTTTCTTAATTACTCCCACCATTCTTTTTTGCCTGCTGCTGCACATTGAGTGGATGTTTTCAGAGAACTATCCACAATGACTCCAAGATCTTTCTTCAGTGGTAACAGCTAATTTAGACCCATCATTTTATATGTATAGTTGGGATTATGCTTTCCAATGTGCATTACTTTGCATTTATCAACATTACATTTCATCTGCCATTTTGTTGCCTAGTCACCCAGTTTTGAGAGATCCTTTTGTAGCTTTTTGCAATCTGCCTGGGTCTTATCTAGAGTAGTTTTGTATCATCTGCAAATTTTGCCACCTCACTGTTTACCCCTGTTTTCCAGATCATTTATGAATAGGTTGAATAGGACTGGGCCCAGTACAAATAGACCCTTCAGTGACACCACTATTTACCTCTCTCCATTCTGAAAAGCCCATTTATTCCTACCCTTTGTTTCCTAACTTTTAACCACGATCCACGAGAGAACCTTCCCTCTTAGCCCATGACAGCTTACTTTGCATAAGAGCCTTTGGTGAGGGATCTTGTCAAAGTCTTCCTGAAAATCTAAGTACACTAGATCCCCTTGGTCCACATGCTTGTTGACCCCCTCAAAGAATTCTAATAGAGTGGCGAGGCATGATTTCCCTTTACTAAAACCACCACTATTGACCTCTCTCCATTCTCAAAACTGACTTAAAATCAATATACTGCATTTGCTTTATTTCTTCATGTATACTTAAGACTGGGTTTGTTAAACATGCAGGGACGAAAATGGATTGCAAGCTCTTTGGGGCAGAAGCTGTCACTGTAAGGTACCTGGCACACTAGGGCCCTGAGTCAGGACCACTAGACATTAACCATAATACAAATGTTAAGTAATTTTAAGTTTTGGTTTCAAGACTAACAGGTCATTTGGGGAAAGGGTGGGATTGTGACATCAGAGATAACCTGGCCAATCAACATGCAGTTGACCAGCAAATTTGCCTACTGCAAACTGATTGATTGCGAGACCACTAGAAACAGCTTTCTTCTCTAGTTGGTAACACAGGTAAGTTACCTTAGAACTGGCCTTAGGTTACAGGTACGCTAACCCTTTTTAAGATAATGAAAATGACGATCACATTGTATTAGTGAAATGTAGCCCTCTGTCCATGCTTGTGGAATCAGAGTCTTTTTAACCTGGCAGTGGAACTGCTGCTAACTTATTAAAAATCAATTATATGTCCTTTTCCTGGTGAGTGACACAATGTGTATAAAGCAACAGAGTCCTGTGGCACCTTATAGACTAACATGTATTGGAGCATAAGCTTTCGTGGGTGAATACCCACTTCCTCAGATGCATGTAGTGGAATGTGTATAATTCACCTTCTGGTCTATTTCTGGTGTGAGAAGTATGAGTTTGTCTCCCAACCTCCCTTGTTAGGGGAGAGTCTCATGTTATTGCCTCTCCTGCCTGTGGAGCCAGGGTAGCAGAGTGTATACAATAGCCAATTTTCACCTTGTCTGAGGCCCTGAAGCGATATAGCAGAAATTAAACACTGGTCAGAGGTGACAAATCAGATGATTAGATGTGTGGCCTGTGAGGGGAGAGTGAGAAGTTTAAGATGTTTATAGAGGCAACAAAGAGGAGAGGATGTAGAGATGCAGAGAATATTAAATCTGCTTTGCCTGGCGGGCTTCTCTCCCTCTGAGAACAGGGGGACACTCAAGGAAGCTGAAAGGCAACAATTTTAAAACCGATATTTTTCTTTTAAGCAAAACACAAACCTGTGCAATTCTCTCCCACAAGATATCCGAGTCTAAGAGCTTACCAGGCTTTGACATGAGCAGGCTCCATTAGATAGGATTTTTTTAAAGAGGGGCTGGGGGGGATGACAGAGAGGTATTGTTATGCTTCCAGCCATAAGCCAACCTCCACCTGAAGAAGTTAGTAAGAAACTTCCCAGTGGCTGTTATTCCATATTTTCATATCGCCTGGATTCTAACCCATTCTGCTGCAGCATTTGTTCCTGGACGCTGTTGGTAATCACATACTGTGCTGGATGAGCTCCTGTCTGAGTTGGACTGGCAATTCCTCTTTGCTCTGCCTCCCAGGGAGGGTGTGTAGACAATAGAAAATCCATGCACCACCCCTCCAATGGCTGGGGTAGCTCACAGCAAAAATGGCCAATGACATCGATGTTTGGATCCTTCAGTGGTGAAAGGTCCCATTTGTTCTCATTTTTCCTCTTCGCTTTGCAAAATTTCTGATCCCTTGTCGAATAAACCCACAATATTTGAACTCACAAAGAAGCAGTTCATGTTTACACTGCAGCTGAAAGCAAGCCTCCCAGGCCACGTAAAGAGACTCGCCACTTCAAGCAGAGCTAGCATGCTAAAAATCACTGTCGATGTGGCATGGGTGGAGGCTCAGGCTAGCTGGGGAGGCTTGGATTATGTGCTCGCTCTGAACTAGAGAGAGTCTGTTTAGCTGGGCTGGGACCCACAGAGTCTTAGCTGTTCTCTGCACACCCTTTCCACTCCCACAGAAACATTGGCATAGGCTTCCCTTACCCGCCCTGTAACAAGCCCCTTGCCATTCTAGTGACGCTGTAATCTGGGAGGAAGATATGGAGTCGGAGCTGCTAGGGGAGATGCCTGTGTGCTCCCCGGCAGAGCCAGTGCACTGGCAGTTCCTGACTCTGCTGGACACTGTGGGCAGGCGGAATGGACAGGTGCTAGTGATGGAGATGGATGATGTACATGAGGCAGCCCCGCTTGTGCAGATGGACTTTGCCCAGGAGCTCTTCAGAGGGATCGACCTAAAGACCAAACTCCACCAGAAGAAGGAAATCAAGGAGGAGGAGCAGGAGGTGCAACCGCAGCTGGTCTTCATGCTCTGGCAAGCTGCCACGCTGAGGCAGCTCATGCAGTGGGAACACCTGGATGAAACACTCTGGAACTTAAGGAATCTCTTTCCCTGCATGCCAGCTGCTCTGGTACTGGTGATGATCCAGCCAGACCTGCAGCACCAGCAGGTGGAACTTGAACGGGCAGCAGGGGCACTAAGGAGAATGCAGTGCTTGCTGGATGGTGGCTTCCAGGAACTGGTGGTGGAAGCAGCTGTTTACAGCCCAGGTCAGCCAGATGGGACCCTGGAGGTCAAGAGAGCTGCCTGCAGAGCCCTGAGAGAAGTTCTGAAGGGCCAAGAAGGTACTGGAGGGGTCAGAGGTCACAGGGCTAGACATGTGAAGGGGAACTTGAGAGCTGGTCTTGCAGGGGAGGGGAGACGAAGAGCTAGCTAGTTGGGTGGAAGGAAATGTGGAAGCATGAGCGAGTGCAGAGATCAAAGCAGAGTCCGGGGTGGGACACACCAGAGAGACATGAAAATCAGGGATGTGGGCACACAGGGTGGAGCTGAGCAAGGGGGTATTTGGGACACTGGGATGGGCATGGGGGGGCGCATGAAGTGGAAATTAGAATGGGGAAGGGGGAACAGCCATGTCCCTTTCAGCAAGCCATGGCACTGCAGGGCCTGCCTGAGGAGATGCCTCAGGAACTGCTCTTTACCCACCTTTCAAGCTGCGTGGCTCAGAGCCCCGGAGATTTGCTGCTCCCTGTTGCTAACTGATAGGAGGAAGCAGCTCTGGGAAGCTGAGCTCATGTGCTAGAGTTTGAGCCAGAGATGGGAGAGGAGGCGTGAGAGCTCTGAGGAGAAAGTCTTGGTTCAGGGGCCGTCCAGTATGTGTCCGTGGGTCTTTGAGGAATTATGTGGTGGTGTCAGTAAATGTTTGGGCCTTTTATCATAGGGGCAACCTGCCCCAGTCACCTCAGTCCACCAACCCTACGTGGTGTAAGGGCAGGGGACATGTTAAATCAGTGATGTGGAGGATTGTAGGTTGGGCTCTGTTTGTCTGAGCAGGGTTTGGGGGGGTGTTCGGTCATTGCCCAGCAGGTCGGAGAGAGCCGGGTGCTGACATAAACTGGGACGTAGGCAGTCAGAGCTGGAGTCACGAGCCAGAAAGCTGAGGTCAGAGACAGAATGGGGAGTCAAGCCAAGGGTCAGAACTAGAGTCAGGAATCAAGCTGAGGGATGGGGGGTGTAGCAGCAGGGATCTGGAACGAGGCTAGAGGACAGGAGCAAGGCAGGACTCAGCATGCTCTGGGAGGAAGAACAGGTGGGAGGGGCTGCGCTGTGGTGTGGCTCTTCTGCCAAGGAATGTCACAGGCTCCTCCACTCAGTGGTTCATGCTCAGCACAGCCTCCACCTTGCGGCTGATGCTCTCCCAAGCTAGCTGTATTTACACTGTTCCTCCTCTCCCCCCAGAAATGACTCCCCAGGATCCAGTTACCATCCGGCTCGGCTTGGGGGTGTGCAACACAGGGTACGAAAGACGGTATGAGGACAGGCTCCCTTAGGCCGCATTGCAATGTGCCTGGAAGGTGGGTGCATCTCATCCCGTCCCTTCATAGCAACATCCACCCGCTGCTACTGCACTAGCAAACCTGTTTAGCCGGCTTGTTGGAGGAGTGCTCCCAGGCAGGCCAACCCTGCAAATATCTCTGCCTGAGATGCCCTCCCCACTCCCCCAACTCTCCCCTGGCAGGAGTTTGGGAATTCCCCTTCCTCCCTGCCTGGGACTGCAAGCAGGCTGTGCTGTGCTGGGGGAAGGAGGATGGGGAGAGCAGAGGGAGGGGGCTTAGATACTGTGCTAATGGTGCTATAGAAAACCCTAGGCCAGACAGATCTTTATAGGACACCCCTTCCTCCCCCCACCATGCACACCTTCCTGCAATGCTGCGCAAATCCCTGTGGTGCCATATACACTCCTCTCAATGGGAGAGCAGAGCTCGCAAGGGGAACGCGCTAGCAGCTAGATTTGGAGCATGCATGAACCGCCTGTCGTCAGCAGGGAGAGCTGCTGCTACAGCAACCCAGCTACAGTCCCTTTCTTCCCTTTAGTTCACCTTACAGCAGTGGTTCCCAGACTTTAACAGCCTGTGAACCCCTTTCACTAGCACGTCAAGTCTCACGAACCCCGTCTTAAAAATGAATATTTCCAGGGATTTTCTCCTTTACCTGAGGATAAATTATAAAAGCCGTGATCTTGGAAATATAAAATTTGTTTTATGGCATGCTTATTACACACTATTAATAATTATTTATCATTACAGTATTTTTATTACATTATGGAAATGGAAACACTCTTCCAAGATCTCACTTTTGTAGCTTGTATCACTTTGAATAAGCCTGTTATAAGACAAGGCTCCTATGTTTCATCAAGGAGTGTCAGATGTGAAACAGCATGAAGGGATTTAAGAAGCCAACTCAGAGTTCCTCTTACACAAGCATTCATGTCTTGAGCAGTCCAGGCAAACAACGCACGTTACATCAAAGCTTAAACTTGTTCTTCATAATAATTTAAAATCAACTCTAGCTGCCTATTTAATTTTAAAAACAGCAAAAAAATATCCCCCTCCCTTTCCATTTCTTATAAGGAGTCTTGAAGTTTTAAACTTCTTCAGTGTGATAGAGATGCTTTCTTTGATCTGCTTAGCTCTTGGAAGTCCAGGGGCTCCAGGCTGCTGGCCCCGTGCTGCCCAGGGTCCCTAGGGACAGCTCTGTCCGCCATTAGGGAATTTTTTCCCGAGAACCCCCTGTAACATTTCGTGAACCCCCAGGGGTTCGGGAGCCACTGCCTTACAGTATTTCTGTAGCCATTAACCCTTGGCAGGGTGGCATTTGCCAGGCTCTCCACACCAATGCTCAGGGCTGCTGGTAGACAACAAGTCTCACCCTGCTTGTTATACTGCATGCTAGGGGCCTGAGCCGAACCCCTCGGAAGTCAATGGCAAGTCCTCCAGGGACTTCAGAGGACTTTGCATCAGCTTCCTAGGTCCCCTCCGTCCCTCATTAGGGCTCATGAAATCTGATCTCCCCCATGAAATCTGGCTATTGTAGAGGAGACTAGATTTCACAGAGCTGCTCAGCCGGAGAGCAGCGGCTGCTGGCCAGGAGCCCACCTCTGAAGGCAGCGTTACTGCCAGCGGCAGCATGGAAGTGAAGGTGGCATGGTATGGGGGCGTTGTCAACATGGGCCTTACGGGTGGGCAAGTGGGTGACCTCCCAGGGCCCCATGGGTAAGGGGGCACCGTGGAGAGAGAGAGAGAGAGAGAGAGACCCACACACCCCTCTCTGGAGCCAGCCAGCCTGAGGCCCCTTGAACTCCTGAGCGCTGGGCCTGGAGACGGGGCTGCGACTGTGCGCTGAGCACCAACTGCTAGTCCCAGACAGGCGGGGGAGGGACAGGACTTTCTCTTCTCCTGCACAGGCCACTCCCAGGGCCAGGTCAGACCCACCTCCAGGATCCTCCCCTGGCTTCAGGAAGCTCCATGGATATTGGCCAGGCGCCCAGCTCTGCAGGCAGCAGCACAGGAGAAAGGGGGGCAAGACTGCAGCCCTCCTACAATAGCCTTAGGACACCCCCATTACCCCCCCCCCTGCAGTTACAACACAGTGAAATTTCAGATTTAAATATCAGAAACCATGAAAATTATTATTTTAAAAATCCCCTGACCGTGAAATTGACCAAAATGGACCTGAATTTGGTAGGGCTCTATATAGGGTGACTGGGTATTCTAGCTGGTCTAGAGAGATCTTGCATCTTGATATGTGGCTTTGTGTGAATCAGTTTCGCCAGGTTCCTGTGTAACAGAAAGTACCTACAGTGCAGGCATATGAACTCCCTGTTCCAAGTAAAATGGACTGTGTTTAGCACATTCAGGATTACACTACCCCCTCTGTGCAGTTTATCTCCATAGAAATAAACTGATTTCACTATGTGTACAATGATCTTGTTAAATAGACACTAGGAGTGACACAACCTGCCTACGGTTTGGTACAATCTGATGGAGAATGGCCCCGGGAGATATTTAGAGATTGTTTTGTGCGGGGAGGGAAGAGGCAATGTGGGAGGCAGGTGATATCCAATAACCCCATTGAATAGCTGCATCCTCACTGGTGTAGTGTAGAGGTTATGATTAATGCTGGCTGGGAAACTTCCTTTTCCCTGAAAATGTTGAGATTCCAGACATTTTCCCATTCTGCACTGGGACAAAACTGAGACCTTTTGAAAGTTTTCACCCAAAAAAAAAAAGGGAGGGGAAAAACCTACACAAACATCCCAAAATATCCAGTAGTCTGAGGTTTGGGGCACTCACCTGGGAAGGGGAACTCATGTTCCAGTCTTTGCTCTGAATCAGATAGAACAGGGCCCTGTATCTGGCTTCCCCAATCTCAGCTGAGTGCCCCCAACCCCCAGCCTATTGGCTGTTCCGGGATCTTACGGTGGGGTTTTTATGTGAAAATTAAAAAAAAAAAAATATATTGAAAAATTCCCAACCAGTTCTAATGATGATGAATTGATTAATTTGACAACAGTTGGACTGCTGGTGGGCCGATACCACCGCCTATCATGCTGACTAATAGTGTCTTGTTTCCTTGTCCCTCCTTTCTGTCTGGATCCATTTGTCCTCTCTTGTTTTATACTTAGATTGTGATCCCTTTGGGGGCAGGGAGAGTCTGTTTGTTCAGTGTTTGTACATCACTTAGCACAATGGGATCCGGGCCCATCCCTGGGTTCCTAGGTGCTGCAGTTATACACATTTTATTACAAATTCTGCATTTTTGCATTAGAGACTTAATGTTTGTGTATCGTTTTTTTTACAGGTCCTGTATCCAGCTAAGATCTGAACTGCCACCAAAATAAAAAACCAAAAACAAAAAAAACCCTACACAACAAAGAAACTCCACACATTAAAATTTGGAGTTTATTCTCTGTTTGCATGCCTGTGTGTATGTATAAACTTCAAACCATTTATCACTTAGAGCAGGGCAGACAAAACGCCCTGGGACAGTTTTCATGTGAGGAATTATGTAATGACACTGGGTTCGTCTTTATATTTACAGCTGCTTAAATATTTATTTTAAACCCTTGACATCAAAAATTAAATATTTTTTAAAATATTTCACAGCCAAAAGAAATGATTTCTTGTTTAGTTGTATCATTCTCTCTATTTTAAGCTCACGAACGCTTCAGTCTGGAATCTACGTCAACACAGCAAAACCAAAGCAATGGCAGCGAGTCTGAGAGCCTGGGTCAACTGACTCAGGTTTGAGCTATGGAGCTAAAAATAGCAGTGTAGACGTTTCTGCTCGGGCTGGAGCCCAGGCTCCGAGACCCTCCCCGCTTTCCATTGCAAATCCCAGCTCAGGCAGAGCGTCTACACTGTTAGTTTTAGCCCCAGAACACAAGCCTGAGTCAGCTGATCTAGGCTCTGAGACATGCTGCTGTGGAGTTTTTTTTCAATGTAGACATACCCTTGTATGTTTTGTAATCAGGGGCGGCTCCAGGCCCCGGCACACCAAGCGCGTGCTTGGGGCGGCATGCTGCGGTGGGCGCTCTGCTGGTTGCCAGGAGGGTGGCAGGCAGGGCTCCGGTGGACCTCCCGCAGGCTTTGGTGGAGCCGCAGGACCAGCGGACCCTCCGCAGGCACGCCTGCAGGAGGTCCACCGGAGCCGCGGGACTGGCAGAGCGCCCCCCACAGCATGCTGCCGTGCTTGGGGCGGCGAAATGTCTGGAGCCACCCCTGTTTGTAATGCAGCTAGCGCAGTTCTGGGAGTCACACAAAAGCAACCCTGATTATTCTGAAGGAAACTCTCTGGCCTGAAGTGGCATATCTTGTAATTTGCTTCCCAGGTTTCATTTTTCTATGGTTGGTTTGCGTTTTAAAGGAATTGAATCAGCATCTGTGGGTATGGGAGGGTGTTGAGTGCCCGCTAATATCACCAACTCCAAGCATTTATAACTCTCAAGTCAAGCTCCAAAAAATCATGAGATTGGCTTAAAACTTTCAAGTTTTTAAAAAACAGTAACTGCTGTCCAAGGTCACCCTGCAGGCCAGTGGCAGAGAAAGGTGATGCTTCGCGGTGTCTTGGGCTTCATGGTGTGAATTCAGTTCAGTCCCTTGAGTAGCACAGCAGAAGTGGCTTTACAAGAGGGATTTAAAGCCAGAGAGGAAGAGGTCACAGAGGCTGGACCATGCGCAGGGGGCAGTGTGGAAGAAGGCACGGAGATGTTTGAGAGAAACTGACACGTGTGAGTGGATGACGCTGGCGTCGCTGCCAGAGCAGAGGTGGCAATGGTGATGGGCCGGGTAAGCAGGTGGGGCAGAGTTGTGCCAAGCTTTGGAGGTGCCGAGGAGAAGTTTGAATACGATGTGGTAGCAGAGGGGGGAGCGAGGAGAGGGGCTCAAACAGTAGATTCAGCAGCAGCATTTTGTGTGGACCCGGGGGTGGGGGGTGCACGTGGATGTCTGGGAGGCTGGAGAGAAAGGGGGTGCAGCTGCTGATAGACTAGAGGAGAGCTAACAGGGCTTTACCCTCTAACTTTTAGGATTCCTGCAGAGCACAGTTCCCAGACCGCTGGGATCAGGCTGCTCCACCCTCTCAACGTGCACTGACGAAGGCTGCACCGGCCCAAGGGAACAGGAGGGCTTGCTGCTCCGTTCAGGCACAATCACAGGCTGGGGGCACTGCCAGAGGGCTGGAGCCTTCCTTTCGCTGCCCTGCTAACCTCCAGACTTGGATCAAAAGGGGGCACGTGCCCAGGACTCTAAGCAGCTCCAGCTTTATCTGCCTCCAGCCAAAACCTTGCCAAATCCCTCCCCCCATCGATCTGGCACTGTTCACTGACACAACGGGGCAAGGTCCAGCTGCCCCCTGGCCTTTTCATGCAGCGCCCCACAAAGGAATGTTCCCAGCCTTGGTCCCCTTTACGGCTCCTTATCACAGGCCAGTGCTGGGCTGCTCCCACGTCCTGTATGGCGAAGGAGTCTGCATTCTTAGAGGGGAACAGCTTCCTGTTCTGGCTTTCGCCACAGGCCAGAGGCAATGAAATACAAGTGGGCCGGGCACTGGCATAGGCGGCAGGTTTGTATAATTTTTGGTGGGGCCCAAAATGGCGGTGGCCCCCCCGCTCCCACCCTGTAAGCCGATATAAAATGAAGCTACAACGTGTCAGTGCCACAAGATGACAAGGGTCAATTAAAAGTGGAAAGTCAGAAGCAGCACTTGCCTACTTCAATATACAGTATTATATTTTGTTGCACCTGTTGTGATGAAGTGGGAATGTTCTTAATATTTTCTCTGAATACTGTGTGGGTGCCTCAGTTTCCCCTGCAAGATGCCAACTGAAGGTGTTGGGGACAAAGAGATCAGGTGGCCTCCCTGTCCGGAAGAGAGACAGAGGCCAGAGGAGGGAGTGTCAGTTTGGAGCTGGCTGGGAAAATGGGGAGAGACCCAGAACTTGGTTCTGGGCTCCCCACCCCCAAAGATGGACATGACAGAGGGGTTCTGGTTTCTGTACCAACAAGCTCTGTTTAAACTGTGTTCCCGTCATCTAATAAACCTTCTGTTTTACTGTCTGGCTGAGAGTCACATCTGACTGCGGAGTTGGGGTGCAGGGACCTCTGGTTGCCCCAGGACCAGCCTGGGCAGACTCGCTGTGGAAAGTGCATGATGTGGAAGGGCATGCTGAATGCTCTGAGGTCAGACCCAGGAAGGTGTAAGCTTCTTGCCCTGGAGACAGTCTGCTCCGAGAGAGGAGGCTCCCCCAGAGTCCTGACTGGCTTTGTATGGAGTTGTTCCAAAGCATCACATCATCCCCTTCCACACCGTGCACTTCCCAGAAGTCCGCACAGGCACTGACACTCCCTCCTCCGGCCTTTGTCTCTTTTCCAGGCATTAGGAGGCCACCCGATCTCTCTGTTCTCCAACACCTTCAGTTGGCACCTTGCAGGGGAAACTGATTTGGGAGAAATGAAGTAAAAGCTGCCCAAACTGAGCTTGAGCACTCCTGAATTTTGAGGTGTTCAAATCTGGAAGGCAGGTGCTGGGGGTGGGAGAGGGCTGTGGGCTCCATGGGGGAGCATGGCAGCAACTATCTGGAGCTGCACGGAGCCAGACACGCTGGTCTGAGTGGCACAGTAAGCGGTTTAGGGGTTGGAGAAGGGGTAGGAGGTTCCGGGGGGCAGTCAAGGGACAAGGAGCAGGGGGCGTTGGATGGGACAGAGGTTCGGAGGGGCAGTCAGGGGACAGGCAGCAATTGGATAGGCATGGGAGTCCAGGAGGTTTATCAGGGGACAGGTAGGAGGGTCCTGGGGGGCAGTTGGGTGGGGTCTCAGGAGGGGGCAGTTGGGACAAGGAGAAGGGAGGCTTAGATAGGGGCTGAGGTCCCAAGGGGCAGTTAGGGGCAGGGGTCTTGGGAGGGGTAATCGGGGACAAGGACCACTGGTGCTTAGATAGGGGTGGGGTCCTGGGGGCAGTTGGGGCAGGGTCTGGGAGGGGGCAATCAGCGGCCAGGGGCTGGGATTCAAAGGGCTCTGGGCTGCTGGCAGCCACGGGGAGCCCAGAGCCCTTTAAATCCCAGCCGCGGCCGGGAATCAGAGGGCTCTGGGCTGCCAGCAGCCGCGGGGAGCCCAGAGCCCTCTGACTCCCAGCCGCGGCTGAGATTTAAAGGGCTCTGGGCTCCCCGCCGCAGCGGGCAGCCCAGAGCCCTCTGATTCCTGGCCGCAGCTGGGATTTAAAAGGCTCTGGGCTCGCAGCCCAGAGCAGGGGAGAAACCTAGCTCCAAATATTGCTGGAGCAGAGCCCCTGACTGTGAATATTCCTGGGCCTAAAGCCCCAGGAGCCCATATAAGTTGGCGCCCATGGGCACTGGTTGGTCGCAGCCAAACGGGACGAACTCCATCTCAGCTTATCCCTTTCACCAGGGACAGGGCAGTGGGAGGCAGTGATGGAGACTGCAGACCAATCAGACTCTCCAGGCAGAAAGCAGGAGGCTCTGTGTAGGTGCTTGGGGGATGGGAGGAGTTGCATTTAGCACTGACAATGTATAAAGCCTCTGTCGGAGGAGGGAGAGAGACACTAGTCCCTTCCCATAGCTTACCGGGGTATTGGAGGGGAAGTTCCCTAAACTGGGGAGGCAATAGCCATGAGTTCAGATCTCACCTCTGCTGACTGGTTTGTGTTTCCCTTCCACCCTTATTGATCAAGGCCAGGCATCCAAGTATGAGCTACGGTTCCATTTCACAGTTAACACGGTGATTACACCAGGTCACCGCATGCCTGGACGGGAATAAGAGCCCAGACTCATGGTACCATAAGAGAGCCAATTCTTAGCTGCTCCATCGCACTGCCTTTCGGGTAGGATAACAAAAGCACATTCTGCTGCTAACCAATCAGCTACCCTCTTCTCCTCAGACCGAGGCTGGAACCCAGGCTGCCTGATGTCTAACACAGCTGTGTCACCCTCTGAAGGAGTGTGTCAAGTCCTCCTCTAGTTGCTGAACTCACAAGGCCTAAGCTAGGGGTCTGATAAGCCAGGCTTCAAACCTTGCTGTCAAGGTTATTGGTTAAAGTCTCTAATTCACAGTATCATGAGTCTCACCATAAAATGAAGTGTTGACAACTCTGTCAGCAGCACCCATGAGGTGAAAGGCCTTTTAAGTGAAGGGAGCCCATACTCTGAAACCACTGCAAGACCTTAATAAAGATAAGACTTTGCCCTCTGAGGACACCCGAGTTTATTACCCAACTGTGCAGCTATAAGATGAATTCCCCTCACAAGTCAGGTTGTGGCCTGCTTTTCGGGGCAGTGGCAGCAGTACCAGGATTCTGGGGGAAGACATGGTCATGGGTGAAGAATCATGGCCCCACACACAACAAAAGAGAAGCTGTTCTACAGCATGTTGCTGTGTTACAAATAAACCCCCCCATGGGGAAAGCTCTAGGCTGTGGGGTTTGGCTGCTGTGCAGAAATGACCGGCCCTTTTGGAAGCAGCCTGGCTGGTCCAGAACCTCTGATATGGACTAAGACTAGGAGTTTAGCATGATTTTTCCAGGGCCTTGTATCGCTCAATCTGAAATGGATTTCCTATGTTGAGTGTGATTGTGTCCGGTGAGCGCAGATGGTATGGGCTACGTGGCTGACGTCTAGTGGGATGGAGAAGAGTTCATTGGGGCTAAAGTCATTGGTGCCTGGTGACTTTCAGAATAGCCACTAGTTTCTGATAGCTAACCCCTGGCAAGCTCTAATCTGTCTGGATCCCATCTGTGGCCCCCGAAGGACATTCTGTGCTGGGTAGGTACAACATGAGTTGGGAGTACAGACTGGTATGGAGAGCTCTATAACAATTCAGTCCTTGGGTAAGCAGGGAGAGAACATCAGAATCCTTTCTGCTGTATTTGCATTAAATTACATACAAGGTGCACAGTCTAAGCCGGTGACAGTGGGTTGGTTTCCATTTCTGTAGCAGGGTGATGGGCCTTTGCTGCCACCAGCTGATGAGGGGTATCTGTGGTGTCGTGTTCTTAGATTTTACAGTAGGAACCTCTGCAGTATAAAATAAAATCGATCCTTGCAGAATTCCATCCCTGGAGTAAAACTGACAAAGTCCTCTTCACAATGCTCTGCCTAGTGTAGGGATTCTTCATGTGGGCTCCTTCTGGGTCTGAGCCCGTGTGCCTCCCTCGACCCCACATGAGTTTCTCTCTTTCTGGTTCATATTTTGATGTTAGATTTCCTCATTCATGCTCAGCATGCCTGCAACAGCCACATGAATTTCCTGTGTTCTCCAAGGGGACAAACTCTTTCCACGACTCAATGAGTTTTTGCAGCCTACGAGACTGTGGATTTAGGGGATTTTATGCTGTGTGTGCAGTGATATATAAACTGGGTTTGGACACAATAAACAGCTGTGGAATCTGACAACATAACACCAGGATCTGATTAATGACAGGATCCTTTTTATTTTAAGAATTCAGTTTGTTCCATTTTTGTGGCTACATGTTCCCCTCTTTCTCTCTGCTTGCGGACATAGGGCATGGGCCCAGGTCATTCCTCTTGATCAGATTTTCACCTTGATAAAGACTTTACTGCTCTTCAGTAGCAACACAAAGGTAACAAGGAATATCAGACTTTCAATCGGCTCCATGCGGAATGTCAGGGGTTCTGTTCAGCTTTTGGAATCCTATTGTACAAATGGAAAGTCACTGTGATTTTCTTTGAACCTGTGATGGGTTGGGTCACAGAGACCCCCCTTGTGAACTGCCACCTGATGTGCTGAGACTACCTCTGAGCCCATTTTCCCTGGCAGCTTGGGACTTCAGTACCCTGTCTTGTGGAGCCAGACACGCTAGCCTGCTGCAAACACAGACCCAGGTCTGAATCATGTCCCCCAAAAGCTGCAGACTTAACTGAAAACGGCTTAGAAAGTGCTCCTGTCTCTAGCACCCAGATACCCAGTTCTGAATGGGATTCAAACCCTAAATAAATCCATTTTGCTCTGTATAAAGCTTACACGGGGTAAATTCATAAATTGTTCACCCTCTATAACACTGATAGAGAGAGATGCACAGCTGTTTGCTCCCCCAGATATTAATTACTTGCTCTGGGTTATTTAATAAGTAAAAAGTGATTTTATTAAATATAAAAAGTAGGATTTAAGTGGTTCCAGGTAATAACAGACAGAACAAAGTAAATTACCAAGCAAAATAAAACAAACACACACAAGTCTAAACCTAATACAGTAGGAAACTAAATGCAGGTAAATCTCACCCTCAGAGATGTTCCAATAAGCTTCTTTCACAGACTAGACTCCTTCCTAGTCTGGGCCCGATCGTTTCCCCTGGCACAGTCTTTGTTAGTTCCAGCTCAGGTGGTAACTAGCCCCCTTTGTTCTGTTTTACTCCCTTTTATAGCTTTAGCACAGGGTGGGAATCTTTTGTCTCTCTGGGTTCCCATCCCTCCTTCTAAATGGAAAAGCACCAGGTTTAAGATGTATTCCAGTACCAGGTGACATGGTCACATGTCCTGTGAGACCCCCCCCAGCCTTCATTCCTCCCAGCCTGACTCACAGGAAGGCTTGCAAGTAAACAGAGCCATCCACAGTCAATTGTCCTAGTTAATGGGAGCCATCAGGATTCCAAACCACCATTAATGGCCCACACTTTGCATAATTACAATAGGCCCTCAGAGTTATACTTCATATTTCTAGTTTCAGATACAAGAATGATACTCATACAAATAGGATGACCACACTCAGTAGATTATAAGCTTTGTAATGATACCTTACAAGAGACCTTTTGCACGAAGCATATTCCAGTTACATTATAGTGACACTCATTAGCATATTTTTATAAAATCATATGGAGTGTGACATCACATGGGTTCTGTTCAGCTTTTGGAATCCTACTGTACAAATGAGAGTCATGCAATCGCTGTGATTTTCTTTGAACCTGCGTGTTAGCTTGTTTGTGAAGGAGAAGGAATAATAGCAGAGTCATTAGGACCAGATTCTGTGTCCAGTGACATTCATGGAAAGACTGTCCATTGAGATCAATGGGACTGAATCAAGCCCACAGCCAGATATGCTGAGAACATGCCTTTGTTAATTGTTAGCCTAACTGCTGAAAAGTAGGTAAAGGTTTATGAATTGTTACAATGACCTTTGATATAAAGGTCTGTTTAAAAAAGATATGAGAAGGAGCTAGACCAACTGACTTAATTTAAACAGAAATGGTCGTCTGATCCCACAGAAGAACTGTGTTAAGGTTATGACTGGTGAACAAGAGGAGCAGAGGATTGGAAATCAATGAACCAAAATCGGTGTGTTGGAAATTAAGCCTGCTTGGTGGACAAAATAATGAGTGGCTGGATTACTCCACCCATTGCCTCTTTGGGGACCATTAAAGAGATTTCAGAGGGGAGACTAAACCTTACTGACATCACCGCAGCTGCAGAGGAAGGATTGTTGCCCGATACCACACACTGATACTCCAGTAGGGACGCTTGACCATCAGTGCTGCAAAAGCGAGGACCCCAAACTGATACATGTGAGATCCTGCTCTGTCTTCCCCTCCCGTGTGTACTTCTTTTTGCCCCACTATCTTCCTCCCGTGTTCTCTCAGCTTTTCAGCTGATCCTGAAATCAGCTGTACTGCCCGGCACCAGGGTGGTGAGACGAGACAACCCAGCCAGCATTTCCCAGTCTGAGAAGGACCAGTGACTGAGAGGGGCTGAGCAGACCAACCAGATGATGCCCCTGACCCAGAAGGTGAGCCAGGGTCCACAGCAACAGCTGTCATGGCCAACCTGCCAGCATCCATCTGTGCCTGACCAGCCACTCTATATCCCAAGAACATCAACAAAAGCTGAATTTCCCCCAGCTTTACTCTCCTGTCTCCTCTCCCTGTGCGTGTCCCCGATTTGTCTAAAGCAGGAAAGTGATGATTATTCCCTATTCGGAATTGAACAACAGCACTAACCCTTTCTTCCCCACCAAGAAGCGCTGTGTGACTGACTGAATGAGAGACTTTAGCCAATCTCCACTGTCTCCAAAAAGGGACTTTGCTGGGTTTTGATTGTTTGTTTTGCATAAACAGTCAATTTCAGTGGCAGTGCTCTTTACTTCCTGTGGATTATTTTCCTTTTGTGTGTTTCAATCAATAAACTTCTGCTCTGTGGCATGAATTGAATTATGTATTTGCCATGGCACTAAGCAGGCTGAGTTCTCTGCATACCAAACTGTGGGCCTTTTTAAACACTGTTTAATATTTAGCCCATATATTCCATCTAACTTAATATAGCAGGACTTAGGAGGAGAGCTAAGAGATGGGCCATAAACCTGAACTGGAACCAAGGACTTCTTGGTCAGATTAACTTTCCCTGCCCAGGAGAGATCCAGGATGGGAATAATTGGCAACGCTTCAGACCATATTTCTTTAGTTCGGTGCCTAGCTTTAGTCAGGACTTCACTTCCATTTGCTAACAAGTTGGGCCTGTAACCAGTGCAGTGTGGAAAAGACCAGTGTTGTCTACAACTTCCAGGCCTCTTAAGCACCCTTGACATAATTGCTTGGGTCGTACCACTGAAGAGATTTAGTTTGGGCTACATGAAAGTCACTTGCAATGTACCACTAAATTGGTACTGTTTTAAACTCTGTTTTAGGTGCTAGTTCTGTCTCTTGAAAAACAATGAGTAGGAAGAGAAAGCTGCATTGGCAATTAGAGTTTACCTTTGTTAATGAATAGAGAAATGTAAACACAGTTGTTTGGAGAGGGTGGATTATGTTCACATTCCCCATGAACATAGTGACAAAGGAACATTTAAACAAAATGAGCTGTAGAATTACAGCTGAGCATAAAACAAGAACTGGATCTTTATAGACACTTTCATTTGAAAAGTGGTTGTTTTTTTATTCAAATAAGCCAGGTATCTGCTGCCAAGCAAAAATAATCCGTGATGCTCATCCAATTTAAGTATGGATTCATTTGCCTTTTATGTCTAGGATGTACCTACATTAACCACAGGGCTTCCAACTGGAGGGGTTATTGTCCCAGAACAGGTCAGGGTTTGGATGCTACTCATTGAAAAGCTATATAGGAGCTAGGTATTGCTCATACTCCAGTTAAGGATTATTCTTTTAGCTTCAGGTGATAGGACTCCAATGGCACAGGACACTATTTTGCATACTAAGGCACAATTTAAACACCTTTGTGTGGTGGGAGGCTTTGTCATCAGTAAGTCTAATTAATGTCCTGCCCCTTTAAGGCGCAAACATAAATAGAGAAGGGCTTTCATCAGTCAAAGTCCAAAGCAAACTTGTAAAGCATGGCTCACTCCTGCCAGGGCTGGGGAGCAAAGAAGACGACCTCCCCTCTGGTTCTCTTCTCAGCAACAGGGCTCTTTCTACAGAGCTTTCCTTCCGGACTCACTGCTGGAATAAGTTCCCAGCTTCCCACAGCACCTTCCTCGGTGCTATGAAGGGTGTGTGTGTGCAGGGAAAGAATAAATTTCCCCCAGCTCCATGTCTAAATAGAGTCGATCTCCTTTCCGACCCATTACCTGCTTCAGCCAAAGGAAAACTATAATAAATTAGGTATTGGGTATGGAGTTCCTAGAATCTAGCAATGAGAAGTGAAAGCCAGGGGCCCAGCTATGTGGCTGTTGCCTGTGATCCTTCCTTGTTGTTTTCAAAGTCTGTAGTATTAGAGACAGAATGTATCTACACCAGATTAGATAAAGGGTGATTGGCAAGACTTGAAATAAATGAAAACAAATCCTTACACAAGCTCGAACTAAAGGCCATTCCTGTCTATGAGATTGTATCTGATTTTATAGCTTTACTACATGGCCCATTCTTTTCAGAAGTGGGTGACCTTGCTGTCAGTGAGGTAGGTCAACATATGGTCTTATGGCAGCAGATGTGATCCCTAGGCAAGATTCTCCTCTCTTTATCGGTGCTTGTCAATTACTAAGTTACTTTCACCAGTCACTTGCCTATGACTCACCTGGGCTAAGCCAGCTCTTTCTGGCCTAACTCAGGGGGCAAAGCCAATGCCTGAGATGATGGGGCGTCCAGGATTCCAAGGTTTATGGATCTTGGGGAGCAGAGCAGATAGAATACCCCTGCTTGGGATTCTAGGGGTGTGTCTGTGCAGACCACACAACAAAAACACTAACCCAGGAACCTATCCTTGCAACAAAGCCCGTTGCCAACTCTGTCCACATATCTATTCAGGGGACACCATCATAGGACCTAATCACATCAGCCACACTATCAGAGGCTTGTTTACCTGCACATCTACCAATGTGATATATGCCATCATGTGCCAGCAATGCCCCCCTGCCATGTACATTGGCCAAACCGGACAGTCTCTACGTAAAAGAATAAATGGACACAAACCAGATGTCAAGAATTATAACATTAAAAAACCAGTCGGAGAACGCTTCAATCTCCCTGGTCACTTGATTACAGACCTAAAAGTCGCAATATTACAACAAAAAAACTTCAGAAACAGACTCCAATGAGAGACTGCTGAATTGGAATTAATTTGCAAACTGGACACCATTAAATTAGGCTTGAATAAAGACTGGGAATGGATGGATCATTACAGAAAGTAAAACTATTTTCCCATATTTATTTCCCACCCCCACTGTCCTCACACCTTCTTGTCAACTGCTGCAAATGGGCCATTTTGATTACCGCTACAAAAAGTTTTTTCCTTTCCTGCTGGTAACAGCTCACCTTAACTGATCACTCTCCTAAGAGTGTGTATGATAACACCCCTTGCTTCATGTTCTCTCTGTGTGTGTGTGTATATATATATATCTTCCTACTGTGCTTTCCACTGCATGCATCCTATGAAGTGGGCTGTAGCCCATGAAAGCTTATGCTCAAATAAATGTTAGTCTCCAAGGTGCCACAGATAGTCCTGTTCTTTTGGCAGATACAGACTAACACGGCTGCTCCTCTGAAACCTTTAAGTACCCAATTCTGTACACTCCCCCTGAAGCTCTCCTACTGGCCACTGCTGGAGACAGCAGAGGGGGCTAGATGGACCATTAGTCTGCCCCCCTCTTATTTTTTGTTCTCTGCATTTTCCTTTTAACCAAGGCTGTTGCTCCGATTGGGAGACTGCAACCAGGGCAGGCTTGACCCCCCCACCGTAGCACCCCTTGGTTCCATCTTATCCTAGAAGCCTTGGGCTGGTGGGGGATATTTTGCCCACAAAAGGGGGTGGGTCATAAACGTTCTGGGCCCCTGTTTCCCCGCCCCTGCACCCCACGTGGAGCTAGGTGCAGGAGCCCAGGGGGAAGAAGCCAGGGAACAACCTGAGGGGCGGGGCGGGGCAGGCGCTGAGCCCCGGCCCGGGGCGGCGCTGCAGAGGCAGACGGGGAGCGCCCAGAGGGCGATGGAGGGGGAGTCCCCGGGCCCCGGGGAGCAGGCGCTGCAGGAGTTCCAGGCCCTGGTGGAGCTGGTCGGGGGGAAGCCGGAGGTGCTGCTGGTCGGGGAGGTGCTGGAAGCGGGGGAGACCCGGGCGCTGCTGGGGGCTTTTGCCCAGGAGCTCTTCGGGGAGCGGCCCGGGGACCCGGCGGGCGGCGGGGGGGAGCCGGGGGGGCGGCCCGGGGACCAGGCGGGCGGCGGGCGGGAGCCGGGGGGGCGGCCCGGGGAGCCGGCGGGCGGCGGGGGGGAGCCGGGGGAGCGGCCCGGGGACCAGGCGGGCGGCGGGGGAAGCGGCCCGGGGACCAGGCGGGCGGCGGGGCGCGCCGCCTCCCAGGTCCGGGTGTGCCTCGGCCCCGGCGGCGCCGGCCGGGAGATCCGCTCCCGCTCATCTTCCTGCTGTGCCGGGCCGGCTCCCTGCAGGCGCGGCGGGCCCGGGCCCGCCTGCGGGAGATCGCGCGGGACCTGCGGAGCCGGCTGCCCCGGGGCCCGCCGGCCGCCCTGGTGGGGGTGATCGTGCAGCCCGGCCCCGGCGAGGAGGAGGCGGCGGCGGCGCTGCTGGAGACGCTGCTCCGCGAGGTCTTCCAGGGGCAGCGGGCCGGGCGGCAGGACACGGTGCAAGCGGCCGCCTACAGCCCCGGCCGCCCGGACGGGACGCGGGAGGTCCGGAGAGCCGCCTGCCGAGCCCTGCGAGCGGCCCTGCAGCACCGAGCAGGTACGGGGCGGGGGCGTCGGGGTCTTTCCTGCCATTTGCCCCCCCCCTCCCCCGGCTGCCCCATTCCCCTGTCTGTGTCAGCACCGGGGGCATCCCGCAGCGCTGATCCTGCCTGCCCCCCCCCCCTCCGCCCGGAGTCTCTTGCAGATGCCGCAGTGGGGCAGGCAGGCAGCCTCCCCTGGCTGGGTCTCCCTGGACCCTCAGCAGGACTTGGGTGGGGTAAGGGATGCAAAAGGCCCTAGGACGTGCAAGGGGAACGTGGCTCCCTGAGTTGGAATTGGGCAAGTGCCCCAGAGCCAACCCCGGGTTCCTTCAGCGAAGGCCCTGGGAACGGGCCGGGCCGGAGCGCAGCTGGCCGTGCTGGGGCATCGGTTCAGAAGAAACGGTGCCACCTGCATAGTCCCAGGCGCCCCTGTTCTACGGCATCCCGGAGGGGTTCCCAGCCCAGTACTGACCCATCCCGGCTGCTCAGTTCTGAGGTCTGATGGGATCACAGCACAAGACAGGACTGTGGGTTTAAATGTACTGTAATAATTCACAGCTGTGAGGAACACCACTGGTTACAGCTGATTGGTGCTATGGTCTTGAACCCACTTCTGTCTCAGCAGGGCCGCCCAGAGGGGGGGGCAAGAGGGGTAATTTGCCCCAGGCCCCGAGCCCCACGGGGGCCCCCACCACAGTTTTTCGGGGCCCCCGGAGCGGGGTCCCTCACTCGCTCCGGGGTGCCCGGCAAACTCTTGCGGGGCCGGGCGCAGGAGCTTCTGCCGCTCCCGGTCTTCGCCGGCGGGGGGTCCTTCCGCTCCGGGTCGGAAGGACGCCCTGCTGGCGAATTACCGCCGAAGACGGAGCGGGACCCGCCGCCAAAGTTCAGCTCGGTCTTCGGCGGTAATTCGGCGGCGGGGGGCCCTTCCCTTCCGGGACCTGCCGCCGAAGTGCCCCGAAGACCTGCCCCCGCCGAATTACCGCCGAAGACCGGGCTGCGCTTTGGCGGCGGGTCCCGCTTCGGCGGTAATTCGGCGGCGGGGGAGGCCCCCGCCGCGGGTCTTCGGGGCACTTCGGCGGCGGGTCCAGGAACGGAAGGGCCCCCCGCCGCCGAAGACCCCGGGCCCCCGGTATCCTCTGGCCGGCCCTGAATTCTGGATCCTTCTCAGGCTTAGGTTGGCCACTCCTGCCTTAGACACTCCAGTTTCCCAGTATTGCCACCAGCACTGCTCCTTATGGGGATGACTGGTTATGAAAACCAATACAATAAAAGAAAAAAGGTTCTCCCGATCCCAAAGGACCAAGCCCCAGACCCAGGTCAAATGATAACTTAGATCTTACCCAAAATACACGCTTATAACCAATTCTTATTAACTAAACTAAAATTTATTTAAAAAAAAAAAGAGAGAGTGTGTTGGTTTAAAGATCAATATACATACAGATTTGAATTCAATTCTTGAGGTTCAGGTAGTTGCCAAAAGTCCTTTTAGAAATAGTCCACAGGTTATAGTCCAATATCCATATTCAGGGTGACAGGTGACTCCAGTCAGTGACTGGGTATCTCAATTCTTATGGCTTAGGGTTTCCCCTTCTTGAAACCCAAAGCAGATCTGAGATGAAGAAGGATTTTTCATACCCAGGGTTTTTATACATTTCCAGCAGCGTCTTGGCCTGAGAAAACAATAGGATTAACTTTGTCTCCCAAACATCCTGGCAATTAGCATAGGGTAATTTATCCATTAAACAGTTCAGATACAGGTTACCACAACCTTCAAAGAGACATATAGACAATAATGCTATTTCGCTCAGGTGTCTTCCTAAATGTTAAAACTCCTTTTTTTGATCTTTGAATCAAAGCCAGAGTAATAGAGGAGACTTGTTTGCTTACATCACAAGACCTGAGCAAACAGCTCCCCTTCTATCTCTAACAATGCAGGCTGCATTTCAAAGCGCTATATTACATATCTTCCTAACAAATCTTGAAAGTTGGGCCATGGGTTATGTCAGTCTGTGAGTTAATTAACTCTTTCTGGCCCTGTCTCACCTTTCAGTGAGATATTATATTACACTCATAGTATCAGAGAGGTAGCCGTGTTAGTCTGGTTCTGTAGAAGCAGCAAAGAATCCTGTGGCACCTTATAGACTAACAGACGTTTTGCAGCATGAGCTTTCGTGGGTGAATACCCACTTCTTCAGATGCAAGTGGTGGAAATTTCCAGGGGCAGGTTTATATATGCAAGCAAGAAGCAAGCTAGAGATAACGAGGTTAGTTCAATCAGGGAGGATGAGGCCCTGTTCCAGCAGCTAAGGTGTTGAGCATGAGCACGAAAGCTCATGCTGCAGAACGTCTGTTAGTCTATAAGGTGCCACAGGATTCTTTGCTGCTATTACACTCATAATGTCACATGGCGTAACTGTGCTTTTCCTGGTACAGCATATTCCAGCCGCTCACACTCTGGTTCTCCTGGAGCGAAACAAGCAGCATGCTCAGAAGCATGGTGTTGCCAATATAACTGCATCTACTCTAGGGACTTTTGCCTGCACTGCTGCATCAGTCACAAATGATGTCTTATCACACCCTTGACCAAAGTAGCTATGCTGGCCGAAGTCTGTAGTGTACATGTAGCCACATTTACATTAGGATAAAGACACCGGTATAGTTTATTCCTGTAAGGGGAATAAGCTTTACACATATAACTACATCCCCATTAGGGGCGATACTGGTAAAAACACTCTGCTAGATGATCAGACCCCTAACCGGTGTAGTTATACCAGTACCTCATCTGTGTGTTTATGCGCAACCACATGGCAGTTCAACCCCTCTTCCACACCCCTTCTCAGTCTGTCCTGTTTTCTCTCTCCCCCTCGCTTTCTCTGCTTTCCCCACATGCTTGGATCCCGTCCAAAGGCTCCTCCCTGCCCCTCTTGCCCTAAGGGCCCTGCGGCCAGAGGTGCTGGAACTAGGGATGCTGTTTCACCCCCCGGCTTGAAGTGTTTTCCATCGTATACAGGGTTTACAGTTGGTTCAATGGCTGTCAGCACCCCCACTCTGCTAACTGTCCAGCATCCCTGCCTGCAGCTGTCCTCGAATGCATTTTCCTCAGACCCTCTCCAGATCCATAGGGCCCCAGCCAGGATTCATAGGCTCCCCAGAGGCGGCAGCCTCACTTCAGCCCCTGTAGTCCCCGCTCAGAGGACCCACCCTCCCCTTGCCCTTAGTGCTTTTATTTTTCCCTTTGGCCCAGTTGTCTCCTTCCCATGGTGAAACCTGTGGGGGGGTGGGGCAGAGGGGCGGAAAAGCTCCCTTGCTGAGTCTCCTGTCAAGGCCTGTCAGCTTCCGTGGGTCAGGAGCCAGCTGCATGGCTGCTGCCATGGGGCAGGAGAGACGTTTGCAGGATTTGGGGTTGGGTTGTGCGGTGTTTGCCTTTTCCCCACTTCAGTGCATACAGGAGGAGACACTCGGTGACATCCCTGTTCCTGGGTGTTTCCTACCCACGTCTCAGATCCCTGCTCCCTGATGTTATTTCTTGGCTTCGCTTCATGTTCCTGTTGTTTGGCCTCCTTGTCCTGTCTCCAGTGTCTTTTCTCCGGCTGGTGGAGCTGCCAGGCCTTCGCTCCCTGCTGGCTCTGTCATTAGCTGCAAATACAACAGCTCAGCCCCAGCTCGCTGCCCCCACGAGCCTTGGGAATACTGGCCTGGCCGCTCCCCTTCTGCGCTCCACAGAACCGTATCGGGCTGACGTTCTGCATCTTCTGTCAAAAGGGGCCTGACCCTCATCCCTGTGTTACCCTTTGCCCCGGTAACTCCACAGAACTGGTCTCACACAGTTGCAGGTGAATCTTCTGCTAGGTATGTACCCAGACTGGGACGTTGGATCCCGCACCCCAGGAGCCTGGGCTGTCCTAGAGATTCAGCAGTGAGATTTGGAGCCAGATCTGAAATTCGTGACTCGGGCCTGTCTCTGTCCAGATGGAATCAGAAACCATCAGATTACTCTCCCCTTTCCCTGAAGGCCAGGTCTGAATGAATCCAGCCACGATTTTCGTGGTTCAGGTGCTCTCTCTCTAATGAGCCGACCTGGAACCCTGAGTTTGCACTTTGGGGAAGCTTGGATCTGATCCCGGCCTGGTCCCTTCACCCCTTTCAAGCCCGTACTGCCCCCTTCTAGTGCTCCAAGGCTAGTGGCAGTTGCAACCTTTGCGCCTGTGACTTTGTACTGAGGCAGGAACACGCAGCTTTTCCATCCCTCACTTCCATGTGCCTGACACTGCTCTCCTTCGCCCATCTGTCTCCCATCAAGGGAATCCTGCTGGGGTCTCAGCATTTGCTTCACACCCTCTTCTTTAAGTCACTCTCCCAAGTGCCCCAGAACCCTCTGGATCCTTTTGGTCCCAACATCCCACTAGAACAGCAGCAGAGATGGAAAAACATCTCTCTCTCTGCGTTACCATGTTGCCTTAGCAGCTTTGCTTTGATGCTAGGGAAACTGGTGCTTGTGGATTCTCACAAATATCGATAGCCCCCCCCCCCCGCTCTTAATTTTGGCGGTGGTGGGAATAACCTGGCAGATAGCAAAGAAGAGAGCAGCATCTCTAGGAGCCTTCAGTGGGTGCTTCAGAAGGCCTGTTTGCATAGGGCCCCGTATGCTCATGTTTTAGGTGTCTGGAGGATGCTTGTCACTGCAGCTGGCCTGCCTGAGCCCCCCCCCTGGGGGGATGGTAGTTTTAAACTGGTGTGTGTGATAACAACGAGATACCGATCCTACAACCCATACCCGTGCTAGTAGCCCCAGTGAGCTTACTCGTATGCATGAGAAGAATTCACAGGAGTCAGGACTTCCGGGGTTGGCTCTAATTGCTTTCACCACCAATACAATGGGGAATAGTATTTTTAAACTTGTGCAAGGGATGAGCAGCAGAGATTTGAGCTGTAGCAATGTTATGAGGGCATGCCATGTCTACCTGGGAAAGTTACACTGTTATAAATAAGGTGTGAATTTAAACTGCTGGAGTTATGCTGGTATAGCTCCCAGTATGGGCAGGGGTATGCTTATTCTGGAATAAGTGTGTTTTGTTCTTGGTTTGGTTCATGTCATTTGGGAAGGGGTGTAAGCTACATTGAAAAAAGCTACTCTTATGCAGGAGCGTAACTATACCAGTATTACTAGTACAACTTTCCTGTGTCGACAAGCCTTTGCCTTTTCCCTTTCGTCTCAGTTTTGCTCTGCAGCTCCGTGCTATTCAAACCATGCCACCACCCAGCTCCTCACAGTGCAGACCTGAACTACAGCAGCCCTTTGCTGTTCTGGTCCCACACCTCTCTTGAACGTAGGGTCTGTAGTGCAGACATAACTTATGTCAGCACAGCCCCCTAGTTTAGATGCAGCGTATGCTGATGGAAAGAGTTTTCTCGACCACTCAATAATTGTCCTGTTCTGTTCATTCCCTCTGAAGCATCTGGCACTGGCCACTGTGGGATGACGAGATACTGGGATAGATGGACCATTGGTCAGACCCAGTATGGCCGTTCTTATGTTCCTGCTGATGTAGGAACACCCTCCTTCCTCCCCCGCACCCTCAAACAACAACCCACTTCCCCAACAACCTGACATTAGCTATGCTGACAGAAGCACTTTGCACTAATGGTTTTGTTGGCGTAGCTGTGTTGATCACACCCCTGACCAATGCAGCAACATTGGTACAGTTTTAAGTGCAGACCAAGCCGGATTTGGATGGAGACAATGGATATCCACTTACACTTACGGCCTTATCTATTATTTTATTGGGGGATTTGTTTTGTTGGTCAAGAGGAAATATTGATCACTTTGTGCGGCTTAATGTTGCATAAGATTGATTGCCTTAGTAAGGAGAGTCACTGCTAAAGCGGCTGATAACTTACGTTTCTTGGCGTTAAGGTTTGATTGGTGGATGAGATATTGCATATCCTAGGATTTGGGGATACTCGATTGCTACAATAATCTGTTTGTCACATGAGGCTGTGTGAGAGTAAAACTACCCTTGTCTAATATCCTAGTATTTTACAAAAACAACGAGGAGTCCTTGTGGCACTTTAGAGACTAACAAATTTATTTGGGTATAAGCTTTCGTGGACTATAACCCACTTCATCAGATGCATGGAGTGGAAAATATAGTAGGCAGGTATAAATATGCAGCACATGAAAAGATAGGAGTTGCCTTACCGAGTGGGGGGGGGCAGTGCTAACGAGGCCAATTCAATTAGGGTGGATGTGGCCCATTTCCAACAGTTGACAAGAAGGGGCTCTGGTACCCAGAAGTCACCTACTACAGGACAGGCCCAACAAAGAAAGTAACAGAACGCCACTAGCCGTCACCTTCAGCCCCCAACTAAAACCTCTCCAGCACATCAAGGATCTACAACCTATCCTGAAGGACGATCCCTCACTCTCACAGACCTTGTGAGACGGGCCAGTCCTCGCTTGCAGACAGCCCCCCAATAGTCTTGACTCCTGTGAATTAGCCCACGAAAGCTTATGCCCAAATAAATGTGTTAGTCTCTAAGGTGCCACAAGGTCTCCTTGTTGTTTTTGCTGATACAGACAAACACGGCGACCCCTCTGAAACCTGGTATTTTACAGTAATCCCTCAAGACCTAATAACTCACCTTCCGCTGCAATGTTCTTTTCCTTATGCAGATTCTGCGGCATTGTTAAATACAATATAAATCTCTCTCTTTCCAGCAGGTCTCCCTGGGAGGGGAGAATAGTCAGTCAATAGGAAGCAATAATAGAAGTGTCTGGGGCCGAGGCCCTGACGCAGGATGTGAGGTTTCTGCCTGCCTTCTCTCTTCATTTATGCTTTAGTTCTCACAGCTGCCGTGTGTGTGCACAAGCAAATCCGTGCCAGCTTCCTTGCTGTGCCTCCTGCGGCTGCCAACAGTCCTCTCATTGAAGCAAATACAAAACCCCTCCAAAGCCAACTGTTAGTGAAAATCATTAAGGAAATTCTTGGCAGCAAGAAAGTGTGGACAAATAGTTAGTCCTTATTCTGAATGTGTCCACTCTAGGTAAGAATTTTCACCAGGGGAGAAATGGATTTCTGGGTACCGTTTAATGATTTCACATGGTGAGTTCTGTATAGAGGCTCAAATTTCCAACACCCCAAGGCTGAGGAGCATGGGATACCACTGTCTGCCAGCAGGGAACAGCTGTACTGTACGTGACCCAGAATAAGGCAGGTCCCCCTATTGCCAGCAAGGACTTGAGAAAGCCCTGGCTCTTGCTGATAACATTCTGAACTCCCCGTGCTCTTTTATTTCCAAGGTGGGGAGGAGAGAGAGAAGCGGAGATTCCCCTCCCTCCTGCGGTGCGTCCCCTGGGGCAGGAAGAGCCGGAGAAGAAGCCGATCGGCTAATGCTGCCAACAACCTTCATGAGGGTATGCTCAGCTCCCTTGAGGTGCTTGTATTCTCCACACATCTAGCAGTGGGCTCCTAGCAGGACAGTTGTATCTTACGATGTGTGGCAACCGTGTTTTTTTTCCCCGGCAGCATTCCCAGATCTTTCCAGTCTAAGAAATGGTCGATCGGGAGAAGCCTCGGAACCTGAATCTCCCCTATGATGATGCCGAGTGCTCCCACTAAGCCACAAGGTCTGGCCTATGGTCCTTTTCTACCAGCAGGCTCTGATTCCCAAGCCTAATGTTGGCTGGCTTCCTTAGGGAGAACATCTTCTCGGTATATACGGGCTGATGCATCAGTACTAAATGCCCCTAGAATCGATCCTCTGGTGGCAGCACATATAACACCATAGGCACAGCCATCCCCACAACATCCAAATGCTGAGAGACAATTTCTGTAGCAAGCTGGCTGGGATGTTTCTTTTAGTGTTGTCTTGCCCTGGTATTTTATGAGCACATTGCTGGGTCCCTCTATCTGCCTGTGCTCACTGCAGTGGCCTGCACGCAGCGTTGGTTGTAATGTGGCAATGGATTTGCTAGAACATGTCTGAACTACAAATTGCTAATGGGGCCGCAGCACTTGCGCAGCAGTTAGCATCTTCAAAGTGCTGTATGGCAGCTACCCCCTGCTACATGTGCATCTGTACCCTCCCGGTCTTCTAAACTCACATCCCCCCCTGTTCTGACCACCTGCTTTCTTCAGTCCCTCACCGTCTCACCACCATGAACGTTCCGGGTCTCTCTCCCTGCTGGGTCTGACTCATTACCTCTCCCATCCCTGGTCTTTATTGCAGTGGCAGAGGACCCTGTGTTGGTAGGTGCTTTGCCATTATCTCTTAGGTCTTTTATCTGGTCCAATAAAAACTCAGTGGGCCCAGTTCTCTCTTTATTTACACAGGTAGTGTCACTGAAGTCAGTGGACTTCTATGAGTGTAGCTGAAGCTTGGTCTACACTTAAGTTTTGCTGGCAAAGTGATGTCATTTAAGAGTGTGAAAAAATTCACACCCCTAACTGACATAGCTGTGCTGGCAAACTGCCAAAGGGGTCCTTTTGCTGGTATAGATGATTTATTTTGTTCACCGAACTGGTGTAAACTATACCTCTGCCCCGCTATAATGTGACCCGATATAACACGGGTTCGTGTATAGGGTGGTAGCAGGGGGGCTTTAAAGGGTCTGGGGCTCCGGCTGCTGTGGGGAGCCCTGGGCCCTTTAAATCCCGCTGGAGCCCTGCCGCTGCTACCCCGGGGCTGTGGCAGTGGGGCTCCACTGGCGATTTAAAGGGCCTGGGGCTCCCTGCAGCGGCTGGAGACCGGAGCTCTTTAAATCACCGCCGGAGCCCTGCTGCCCCTACCCCAATATAACGGGGTTTCAGCTATAATGCAGCAGGGATTTTTGTCTCCCCACGACCGTGTTATAGCGGGGGAGAGGTGTATACCGGCTAAAGCACTCTTTTGCTGGTATAAGCTGCATCTCCACTAGAAAGCTTTGCTGGTATAACTATGCCACTGTCTAGTGTAGACAAAGCTGGACACAGAACTTATCCCTGTTTCTAAATAATGACGTAGAGCCCTACTCCAGATCACTCCTGAGGTTCTCTGGAAATGCAGTTTCAAATACTGTTCCCACAATTCTTGCATTTCCCAGCAATGATCCCCTTTCTGCAGGGGCACCATTCGCCAGAGGCTACAGATTGCTTCGGCAGGAGTCCTGAATCATACCTTTATTCATAGTAAATGTATCTTTTGCCTAGTTAATTTCCAAACTGATCCATGACCAATGGTGAGGACACCCACGTGGAGAACCCTCTTGTTATAATAATTCATTATGTGACAATGGTGCAACTAGGGGGCTTCAGATTAAACAGGAGCCTATGTGGGCAAATCACTGAAATGCCCAGTTTGTGAAACATTAAAATTTGGTACAGAAACGGCATTTGCTCCATTGAAAATTGTGGTGGCAAGAAAATCCAGTTCAATAAACATTCAAGGCCCTGATCCTGCAATCGATTTTAGGCAGACGGACCCTCTTGCCCGTGTGGAAGTTGATGAGGCATCACACGGGAATGGGGGTTGTCTGTGTGGATGAGATTCCAGGATTGGGACCCAGATGAGCGGGCGAGGTGAGTCACCTTCGGGTGTTAGTTTAAAATCCCGTACGCTGCCAGAATGCCCAAAACTGGAGCTGATTATGAAAAGTCTCCAATTTATGGTTCATTCATTGCTTAAACCTTGATCCTTAATTAAAAATATGAATCACAATTTGCATAAAATGAGTGTGTTGAAAACCGGGACTCCTGTCTGCATCTTCCTCAGTGACCTTGCTGTGTCTCCCTTTCCCTGCTCCTTGTAGGTGGCCTGCAGGACCCCGAGGAGGGAGTGGCTCTGACAGGCATGTCGCTAAACGGAAACTGTGAAGAAGCAAGCAGAGGCACAGGCGCTTAAAGCTGCTGGATGGCGTCAAGGAACCACCCTTGCTGATTTGCTCTTGTAGCATGAGGACGACGGGCTGAATTCACCCTGGTGATCTTCTGGAAAGGGGACATGGAAGCCATCAGCCAGCTCTTGGGAAAAGCTGCTACCTTCTGTAGCAACAGTGTCCGAGCCAGATAACCGTCCTGCTCCCACCCCACCATTGCTGCAGCAAAACCCAGAGGAGGGTTATGTTCTGCCACCCGGTAGAGTTCATTTGTAGATGCATCCAATGGAATTTCTTAAAGGCCCACAGTCCATTTTAGCATTTCACGGGGTGTGTGACAGTGCAGGAATCCCAGGTATAAAACATGCTCTGCTGCTAGAAGAGAGAGTCTCTCATTTGAAGAACAAAATTCCCCGTCCAAGAGGCCTTCCGGGTTTCTTTGCTGATGAAACCAATCTTCTGCCTTGCCCTCGTGCTTTATTGCTGTTCTAAAGCTCCAGATAACGGCCTCAATAGACCTTCCATTTTCTGTTATGGCTCCCCCATTAGGAAACAACAGGCAAGTGGGGGAGAAAGCGATGGAGCTGCAGGGAGGTCACGGTGCGACTGCTCGTCTCCGTGTACAGGCCTTGGGACATACTGGCGAGTTGAAGAGGATTGAATGCAATAATCTAATGTGAAGAAAGGCAATAATTGCTACTGTCATGCCGTACGATCACGTGCACGATGCAGAAGTCACTGATGGTCATGTCAATAGGAGAGCGGTCTGAGAGAGCCGTTCATTCCATACGGCTAGTCCTGGTGCTAAGTGAGTGATTTACAGGTTGCATTGGAGGCAGAGCAACCAACAGTGCTTATAGCATTTCCACGTTCCGATGGGGGTGACAGATGTCCATTCCCCTACCCCCCAACTTCTTAACCGTGGGATCCCAACAACCACACGGCTTTCAGGCCCCGAAGATCACCCCATACATTCATCTCTCTTAAAGATGTGACTTAATATATTGTTTTTAGGCAATACAATCTATATATTTAATAGTTTTCAGAGGTATTTTTTTAACCTGTCTGACAACCAATTGTTTTAATTAGGCTTTTATTTCCATGGAGTATTAATGGGACACTGGGTATGTCCAGCTTCAACATAACAAATGTTTGAGTTTGGCTTGGTTTTCCTTGCTCTCTGTTGCGCGTTTTCATCTGGATCAGGCTGTTGGCAGGACACTCTCGCCTCAATTATGTCCCATCTCACTGTCCTCCAGGCTTGCTGGGAGGCTCTTTCATTTGGGTCAGTCCATCAACAATTGTTTTGTCTTTCTTTGGTTGGCAGAGAAGTGGCTTATAACTGAGCACTGTGTAATCCTAGCGAATCCAAACTCCTGATGAGATGAAAATTGGTCATGTCCCTCGCGAGAGCAATGTGCCTTAGGCATTCCTTATCGTTTGTGTAGAGTAGGGAGTGGGCAGTCAGGACACCTCGGTTCTGTATCCAGCTCTGACCATGGACAAATCATTTAATTTCTCTGTGCTTCAATTTCCTCAACTGGAGAATGGGGATTTTGATACGTACCTACCTCACACAGGAGCTGCAAGGCCTCATTAATTTCTGACAAGTGCTATGAGATCCTTGGAGGTGCCAGAGAAGGGCAATGGGAGAACAAGGGTGTACTATAGTCTACATGTCTGGGGTCTCCCAATGGTGCTGCAGTGATGTTTCTGCTCTATGAAAGCAGCTCGCTGCATCTGGGGTGATTGGGTGGCTGCTGAGCAGTGGAAAAAAGCATTAGGTGTCAGGGTGAGGGGAGTGGGAGGGACAGAGTAGCTGGGTAAGTGGGGAAAAGTTTTCTCTGATCCTCTACGGGTGTTTGAAGAAATTATTTGGTGGAATTTTACATTGTAATTAAGGTCACTTGAAAACTTTGCTGCTGAAAGTCTTTGTGGCTTATGACTTAGGCCTTGTCAACATATATGTGTTCGTTCAGTTTAACCTAAGGTGAGACTTTAATCCCAGTATAACACACTCTGTGGGGACACTTATCCTGGTCTGAGAGTGCCTTTTATTTAAATTTAGCTTGTATCACTTGGGAAGGGGTTTAAGCTAAACTGAAAAAAGCCACTCTTATGTGTGTCCACACCTGGAGTTATACCTGGGTAAAACTTTCCTGTGTAGACAAGGCTTTCAACAGAACCTAGAAGGTAGATAATACAGTAGAACCTCAGAGTTATGAACACCGGAGTTATGAACTGTCCGGTCAACCACACACCACGTTTGGAACCAGAAGTACACAATCAGGCAGCAGTAGAGACAAAACCCAAATACAGTACAGTCCTGTGTTAAAAGTAAACTACTTAAAAAAAAAAAAAGGGGTGGGGGAGTTTAAAAAAAAGATTTGACAAGGTTAGGAAACCTTTTCTGTGCTAGTTTCATTTAAATTAAGATTGTTAAAAGCAGCATTTTTCTTCTGCATAGTAAAGTTTCAAAGCTGCATTAAATCAATATTCAGTTGTAAATTTTTGAAAGAACCACAAAGTTTTGTTCGGAGTTATGGATATTTCAGAGTTATGAACAACCTCCATTCCCGAGGTGTTCATAACTCTGAGGTTCTACCGTAGTGTCATAGCATGTAAGAGTCTGTATAGAGGGGACCAACACCACCGTGCTTCCAGATCACGGGGTATTCTGTATGTTAAATTTGCTTTGAGGGAACATGGTTACAAGCAAATTGAAAATTACAAATGTAATGAGATTTAGTAAAGTCATTTATTGTGGGTGGCTGCGTACGTGATGCTGAATTTCAGCACTGAGTGGGAAACAGTTGATAGACTTATAGACTCATAGACCTTAAGGATCATCTAGTCTGACCTCCTGCACAACGCAGGCCACAGAATCTCACCCACCCACTCCTGTATCAAACCTGTGTCTGAGCCATTGAAGTCCTCAAATCATGGTTTAAAGACTTCAAGGTGCAGAGAATCTTCCAGTAAGTGACCTGTGCCCCACGCTGCAGAGGAAGGCTAAAACCCCCCAGGGCTTCTGCCAATCTGCCCTGGAGGAAAATTCCTTCCAGACCCAAAATATAGTTCAGTTACTTGAAGTGAGCGCATTAGCTAGCATTATCTTCTAGCACAGCTCATCTGGGGAGCTGTGCAGGTAGATAAAGGGCATGTCTACACTACAAAATTAAGTCGACTTACGTTAAGTTGACGTACAGCCACCGCAGTAATTAAAGCGGTGGTTCACGTCCACACTTGCTTCTTCTCTTGGTGCGTGTCCTCACCAGGAGTGCTTCCACTGACTGAAGTGGGACATTGAGAGACACTGACAGCTGGAGCCTGGTAACCCTGGGGTTCACAGCTGCGCCTGCTCCTCCCTGCCCCCCGCTGACAGCCAGAGCTGTCAGCCGTGCGCGGGCTCACAGTCAAAAGGCGATGTAAGTAACAGTGTCTACACAGACACTGCGTCACCCTAACTACATCGACATATGCGCTACGCCTTTCGTGGAGTAGTTATGTCGGTGTAGCAGGCCACTTACTTCGGCAGAAGCAGCGTTGTAGTGTACACACTGATATAATTAAGTCGACGTAAGCTGCCTTACATCGACCATAACTGTAATGTAAACCAGGCCTGAGTCTGTTATGTATTTACGTCTCTTTCTGTTCGTCTCTAAATTAAGAGCAGGTCACTTATTCAGACTCTTCATACTAATTTCAATGTTTACTCCCATAACAGCGGTTTTGTAATCTTTGTAATCTGCTAAAGCCTGATGAATTAACCATTTAAAATATCCCTGTAGAGACCAACAAAATGTATACAGACTTGGACGCAAATTCTGCTCCAGATTGACACATTTAGTGACTTTATTGAAGTCAATGGAATCATTCTAGATTTATATGGAAGTAAACGGGAGCAGAGCTGGCCCCATGTATCTTCCACTGGACATTAGTCTAAAGAAGGAAAGTGACTTGGATGATTTTTTTTAACAAGTTAACTGGCCTTTTATAGGTGAAGCAGGTGTTTTATGTATTATTTAATTGGGGGACTAATTTTGGGATATTATCTTAAATACTTGATGTGAGGAATAAATAAACAGATTTAAATCCTACACTGTAGACTGCTTCTGAAGTTTTACTGATGTCTGCCAGAATGATCCCCCCCAATAACACGGATATGCGGCTTACTTGACTTTCAATTGATTTGATTTAAGATAAGCTGGCGGCGATGAAAGTCACTATATACCCCTTTGAGCACTGAAGGAAAGAGTGAAACCTGTCTTTGGTGGCAATCCACAGTGCACGGGTGAGCTTTAACTAGTGACCGAATGCTTGTACTTGGATACTTGAGGATGCTCATTGAGGAGAGGGACCAAATCAAACCAGATCAAACTTTGTAAAACTTCCAATTTTCTGTTTGGCCTGACTTTCCCCTCCTCCGAGTTTACTGACCGGAATGTCAGATCTACCCAAACTGGACCCAGAGCACGAGTCTACAAGCCTAACTGCTGTGCTGATAACCAGGGCACTGCATGAAAAGCAGAGGGGGTGTCTGGACCTTGCACTGCTGTGTCAGCAAACAGTGCCAGGTTGCAGTGGAGAGGGATTTGGCAATGTTTTGTTAGAGGCAGACAGCTGGACTGGATGCTTTTCTGGGCAGGTTTCCCTTTTTTTTCAGCTTGTGAGCTTAGATAAGATGGGAGAAAACCTGCCATGAGGGCTCTTCCTTGCTGTAGTTCCTGGCCTTGCCCTGTGATTCCTGCAGATGTGTGGTAAAAAACCCTCCTCCTTCCTTCCCCACCCCCAACTTCTGGGAGAAGCTGGGAGCACTTCTCACTGGGTAGGCTCTTCAGGGCCGCAACCATCTTTTTGTTGTGTCTGTGCAGCACCTATGCAATGCAGCCTGGGCCATGACTGGATAGTTATATTGCTATGAACGCTTATAGCAGCAAAGCTTGTTTTAGTGAAGAGCTGGGGGTAAACAAGCCCTTAGGAAGTTCCCCTGATGTTCAGCCTAATTTTTCCTATTCTTAACTTCACAGCTCGCTGGCTCAGTGTTCCTTTTCTCCTCCATGTTTCATGGCTCCTGGTGGGGGTCCCAACTTTCTACCTGCACAAAACCACCCTTGCCCCGCCCCTAGCCACGCCTCTCCTCTGAGGCCCCACCCCCACTCCATTTCCCCCCTCCCTCTGTCGCTTGCTCTCCCTACCTTCACTCACTCATTTTCACTGGGCTGGCTCAGGGGGTTAGGGTGTGGGAGGGGGTGAGGGCTCCAGGGTGGGGCCAGAAATGAGGAGTTCAGGCTGCAGAAGGGGGTTCTGGGCTGAGGCAGTGGGTTGGGATGTGAGAGGGTGAGGGCTCCAGCTGGGGGTGTGGGCTCTGGGATGGGGCCAGGGATGAGGGGTTTGGAGTGCAGAAGGGGGCTCCAGGCTGCGGGGTGGAGCCGAGGGGTTCAGAGTATGGGAGGGGGCTCTCGGCTGAGGCAGGGAGTTGGAGTGCGGGGGTATGGGCTCTGGGCTGGGGGTGTGGGTTCAGGGGCCAGAAATGAGGAGTTCAGGGTACAGGAGGCGGCTCCAGGCTGGGGTTGGGGTGCGGGTGAGGGCTCTGTCTGGGGGTGAGACAGATGAGGGATTTGGGGTGCAGGAGGGGGCTCCGGGCTAGTGCTGAGGGGTTTGGAGGGCGGGAGGGGGATCAGGGCTGGGGGTTGGGGTGTGGGGTGGAGTGAGGGCTCTGGCTGTGGATGCAGGCTTGGGGGGGTGGCAGGGGATGAGGGGTTTGGGGTGCAGGAGCATGCTCCAGGCTGGAATCAAGAGGTTCAGAGGGCAGGAGGGGGATCAGGGCTGGGGCAGGGGGTTGGGGGGCAGGCTCTGGACCACGCTTACCTCAAGCAGCTCCTGGAAGCAGCGGCATGTCCCCCCTCCGGCTCTTATGCAGTGGTGTGGCCAGGTGTCTCTGTGTGCTTCCCCATCCATAGGTGCCTCCTCTGCAGCTCCCATTGGCCACAGTTTCCGGCCAATGGGAGCTGCAGAGCTGGGGCTTGGGGTGAGGACAGCATGTGGAGCCTCCTGGCTGCCCCTATGTGTAAGAGCCAGATGAGGGACATGCCGCTGCTTCTGGGAACTACGTGTAGCTATGGCAGGCAGGAAGCCTGGCTTGGCCCTGCTGCACTGCCAACAGTGCTGACTGGAGCTGCCAGGGTCCCTTTTGGACCGGGCATTCCAGTCAAAAAATGGACACCTGGCACCCCTAGCTCCTGGTCTACAGCGACACCGAAGGGCTGGGTGCCAGGGACATACAGAGGTGACGGGATCTTGGAGGAATTGTGCCTCTAGCATGTTGTGTGCAGCAGGGGAATCATTTAATTTTTTTTGTGGGGAAGGAGAAGTTATCAGCCAAAACCCCCTATCTCAGGGTAGTCAATAGGTGAAGCACCACACAGGCCAAATCCCAATTGACAGATGCTTTTGAATGGACCCTGAAGTCTTTATATTGACTTACTATTTTTAAAAATTATTTCTTTGGCATCTGGACCTTGCGTATTTCTTGACCAAGAAATTTACACCTTGACCAAAAATAACTGATTACTCTTGACCTGTGTGATTATATTGCATCCTGCAAAGTTGGGGGTGGGTGCTTGGGGGGAGTGGAGCCAGACCCATGAAATGTCTGGGGGGGGCAACTGCTCCCCCGCTGCCCGAGGGTAAATGACACCCCTACTGCAATGCAAAGGGGTCTAGGCACGAGTGGGTGTGTGGTGGTGGTGGGATCTGCCTGCCCCCTGCCCTAGCTGCTATGGGGGCCGGGCTGGGGCCGTGCATAGCCTTCTCCTCCAGCGGGGAACCGGCGCCTGTGGGGCGAAGCGGCTGCTCGCTCCCCCCCTGCCCGGGCTGGGGGCTCCCAGTCCCTGCCCCATGCTCCCCTAGAGGGGCCCACCCCGCGCGGGGAGGGAAGAGTAGTCCAGCTTCTGCCTGACGCTTTTACCAGGCCTATGCCCGCAGGCCGAGGGCCGACTCGGCCCATGCCCCTTCTCCCCTCGCTCCAGGGCTGAGCCCCCCATTTTCCTAACGGCGCCGCCGGTACTTTGTGATCGGGCAGCTGCGAGGGCAGCCCGCTCGCCGGGGTCCTGTGGGGTCCTTTGACGACACTTCCGGGCCGGAAGGAGGCGACGGTGGTAGTGCTGGTCACGGCACGGACCCGGGTACCGGCATCGGCGGCCCCCCAGCCCCTAGCGCGGAGCAGCGAGCACCCCGGGCCGGGCGAGGCCAAGCGGCAGCATGATCACCTCGGCCGGTGAGTGCGGGGCTGGGGCCTCCCGCCCGGGATTTAGCTGAGTCAGGGCCGGTGACTGGGCAAAGCCGGAGCCGCCCCCGCCTCTGGGGACCGACCCCTCCCCTCCAGGGGGCGCCCTCCGCGGGTCCCCGCCCCCCTCCGCACTGGCGGCAGCAGAGCCACCGTGGGGGTATCCCCGTGTAACCGCCCCCCGCTGGGCTCACCCCTGTCGGCCGGGTGGGGGGGGGAGGCTGGTCAGGGAAGCTCGGACTCCTGGGTTCCATTCCTGCCTGTGCCCCCTACCTGCTGTGTCGCCTCGGGACAAGTCACTTCCCGCCTCCATGTCCCCATCTAGAACGGAGACAGCCCTGAGGTATCTGCCTCAGTTTCCCCATGTAGAACAGAGACCTCACTGATTTATTTCAGTCATCTGCATGCAGGGGCTTGGCTGATGTTCCCAAAGAGCTTTTAAGATCTCAGAGGAGCTTGTTTTTTCCTGGGAGGCAGCTCTTTCCCTTCACTTTATCTCAGCCGCGAAGATCAACATGGGAAGCACTTAGTGTCAGGAACTGAGTTTAAAGGCTCTGACTTGCAGCTGGGCTACTTCAGAGGAGGTTACCCTCTTTAGATCTTGCTCTCTGGCTCATCAGATCAACTCTAGGTTTAGCAATATTCATCTCGAGACACATTTATTTGTCTAAACATTTTTAGTAACTTGATCTGATTTTGTGCCTTTTCTTTTAACTTCCTGTAGTTAACACAGGGGTGGCCAACCTGTGGCTCTGGAGCCACATGCGGCTCTTCAGAGGTTAATATGCGGCTCTTGTATAGGCACCTACTCCGGGGTTGGAGCTACAGGCGCCAACTTTCCAATGTGCCAGGGGGTGCTCACTGCTCAGCCACAGGCTCTGCCCCCACTCCACTCCTTCCCCTGAGCCTGCCATGCCTTCGCTGCTCCTCCTCCCACCCAGAGCCTCTTGCATGCCACAAAACAGCTGATTGGGAGGGAAGGGGAGGTGCTGTGCTGATCAGCGGGGCTGCCGGTGGGTGGGAAGCGCTGGGAATGGGGGAGCTGATGTGGGGCTAATGACGTATTCCTGTGGCTCTTTGGCAGTGTACATTGGTAAATTCTGGCTCCTTCTCAGGCTGGCCACCCCTGAGTTAACATGACTCACTGCCTGAGAGAGAGACATTTTAGGGACTAGTTACAGTAATCACAAAATGTGTTTAGTCCTTGACATCCACTGTTGTGTGTCAGCTGCCACAGCTGGGGGAAAGATCCACTTTCATTGGTGCTCTGAACTCCATTGTGACTTAGCAGGATTCCATCCTGAACTTCTGGCGCTGCAGTGTGGATGCCTAGTCATAGGGAGACCATTTATCCAGTTTTATACCATGGCCCTGCTTTTCTAATGATATTCCCCCATCTGGTACTGAGCCAAAATCAGACCTGGCTTTGTCTTGTATCATGTGGGGGGCACAGTTTCAAAGAGAGCACTGCTCCGCCTCCACTGGCATGACCTTGCTCACACCATGTGTGGGAGATCATGCCAAGTGGGGATGAGGTCATGCCAACGGGCAGGCCCACATCATTCCTGGAAGTACTGGAATGTTTGGTATCCTGAGACTGAGTGAGTGGCCACCCTACCTATTCAGTGGGTGCAAATCCGGGCCTGACTACTATTAGTCAAAATCTTAAATAATACAGAATTGGTCTTAGAGCAATAAATGACCCCTTATCTCCTCTGTGGCATGGGAGAGATGGAATCAGAACAGCTTGTTCCTGGGTATGTGGTGAGCTGCCTAGTGGGAGAGGTGCTAATCCCTTCCATCTGACTGCTCCAGTCACCTGAAGCTCCAGGGCTGCTGCTCAGCCTTTGCAGTGTCACTGAAATGAATAGGGCACTTATGCTTTGCATCTGAATGGGGCTTGGCACAGTAAGAATAATAATAAGGTAATAAAAGGAGATATACCAATCTCCTAGAACTGGAAGGGACCTTGAAACGTCATTGAGTCCAGCCCCCTGCCTTCACTAGAAGGACCAATTTTTGCCCCAGATCCCTAAGTGGCCTCCTCAAGGATTGAACTCACAACCCTGGGTTTAGCAGGCCAATGCTCAAACCACTGAGCTATCCTTTACCAATACTGTTGGTAAGATCCTGTAGAATAACAATGTGGTTTCTGGCTTAGCCTTATAGCAACAGTTATTGAAATCTATTTATTTTAAATTATATAGTACGATCATTGTCCACTGTATGCAAGTGACTGTGCCAAACCAGTAACAGATCACTGTCCCAGGGAGGTTACAGTGTAGAGACACGAGGCTATTGTCCAGAATAAACACGGGTGTTTGGATGTTATAGCTGAAAACTGAATCGATGAGTTTTTATAGCTTTCTTGAAAGCAGTGAGGGTGGTGAGCAGTGTGCTTGGTGTGTGGTGACTGGGAGCCTGTTTCAGATCTATGGAAGAGGCGTGATTAAAGAGCTGAAGTCTGGAGTGGGTGAAAGAGATGAAGGGTGAGGTTAGCAATTAGCAGAGTATAGGGCTCATCAGGAAGTACAGGAGGAGAGGAAGGCAGAGAGAGAGGCAAGTGCAGAGTTAGGGGGAGCTTTGATGTCAACAAGAAGTTTGAATATATGGAAGAAGGGAAGCCAATGTAAAGATTCTAGAATGTGGGAGACCTGGGCAAAGCCAGCAAAAAAGGAAAACATGTATTTTTTTGCTATTGAGGTATTTATTGCCTGAACACTTCTCAGGAAAGAGAAAAAAAGTTCAGGGGAAAAATTAATGGTTATTTTTTCTAGTCTGCAACCATGATTTCATGTCCCTGATAGTTAAAAGCTCAGTTCTAGGTCTAAATCCCATTTCTGATGGGGGAGAATCAATTGGGATCATGTTTTGAACGGGTCATTTTAAGAATAAAAAAATGGTGTGTGTTGGAGGGAGATAGCATAGGCTTGCTTCCTGTCTGCTATTTCTGGTAAATCAATAAGGTATTGAAATTTACAAGAATCCTATATGTGGAGTAGGATTGTATAAGATTCATTCCCCTACCTGTTCTCCCCTCCAGGAAGGGCATGGGCAGGCTGAATAGTGCATACATCCGTGATAAAAGATACATTTTCAAGTGTCATAGCGATTTAATATTTTGACCAAGAGGGTTATACAAACGTATATGCTGTTTTAAAGGATAGATTTGCTATACGTTTGCAGTCAGTCTTTAAGTCTTTACCTAATAACTAAAACCATAAACTAGAACCAGGCTTTTTCTTTTCACCATATTGTTTTGTGACTAAGTGACATTTTCCATTGCAATGCATAAAAGTTCATCCCGGATGACAAGCTTCTTGTTTTGCAGCTGGAATTATTTCTCTTCTGGATGAAGAAGAGCCACAGCTCAAGGTAAGCTTGAAAATCCTGATTAGACCTGAGAGCAACAAACCACAAGTTGAAACTTTGTACCATTTTTTTTTAACAATAGAAATAGGCAGATTCTAGCAACCATAATAGTTAGAAAAGGACAGGTAGCATTCAAGCTGCATCCAGTCAAAAGGACTCGTTGCCAGGAGCCTGAGATGCACAGGCAATCCATGTGAAATGCAGCTAACTGCAACCAGTCTTTTCTTTTAATGCCCAGGATGACTGCAGGATCCAACATGGGTCATGCTGGGAACTCTAGTTTCTGGAGACTCTTTAGTTTCTAGGGTGCATATGGCCCAGGGGTTGCACTGTGGATGTTCTTTTACTCTGTATTTTACTGTTTGAGTCAGAGTTAATCTCTTCTCACAAGTCTCTAACATAATTTGGGAGTGGGAGAAACCAAAATAATCTAATATCTCCATATCGTCTTCTAAAAATGTTTAGTAACCCTAGTGGAGGGAGAAGAAAATAACCATGGAGACCTTACAGTTAATAAAATATACATATAGACTAAAAAGGCAACAGAGGCCATCGGAACCCAACAAACAACCCAAATCAGCAGAACAGAGGTAGTTGGCAGGTTGATGGCATCATCTTGCCCACAGGTTGTAATCAGGGTGGTCTGTATTCCTTGCGGGATATGTGTTTTTCAGAATAGGCTGCTTTAGCCAACCTGCAAGAAAACAGGGACAAAGACAGCTGAGAGTCAGTTCTGGAGACTCCAAGCATTTTAAGGGATCTTGGTAAATAAGTCAGTTTGGCTCAGTGCTGTTCCCAGTGAAGTTGAGATGAAGCAAGATCAGGGTTCCATATCCCCACCTATAAAATGGGGATAAAGAACCCTACATTTCCCCCTGGGGAGTCATGAGAATAAATTACGTTTGGAAAGCAGTGTGAGGATGTAGATTGCTCTGTAAGCAGTGGTGTTGGTGGCTTTGAGATCTTACTGTAGGATGCAATCATAAGGAGAAAAATAGAATGAATACTGCTCTTTAACAATGAAACTTCTATTACTTTCCATAGGAGTTCGCTCTTCACAAACTGAATGCTGTTGTCAATGACTTCTGGGCAGAAATCTCTGAGTCAGTGGATAAAATGTAAGAGAAGAAATAATTTATTCCTGGAAGGGTGGGTGCTCACACAAAACATGGAATATAGTGTATCTGCCTTTCCTCTGGCTGCTTGATCCCGGTTAACGTAGCAGTTATCTCCCCAGTTTCCAAAAAGTGTTCATTTTAGCTGGCTTTGGTTTGAGACTCTATCCTTCCAAAGATGCTGGTGAGGTTGAAAATTTCAGTTGGCCTATGCCTTTGGGGGGAGCTTTGCATGCTCAACTGATTGTCTTTTCTCTGACCTTTTCAGCGAAGTTCTCTATGAAGATGAGGGCTTCCGGAGTCGCCAGTTTGCTGCCTTGGTGGCTTCCAAAGTGTTTTATCACCTGGGAGCCTTTGAGGAGTCTCTGAACTATGCCTTGGGAGCAGGCGATCTCTTCAATGTCAATGACAATTCAGAATACGTGGAGACTATCATTGGTAATTGACAGTGGCTCTAAATGGAAAGCCCTCTAGTTCAGGGGTCGGCAACCTTTCAGAAGTGGTGTGCCAAGTCTTCATTTATTCACTCTAATTTAAGGTTTCGCGTGCCAGTAATACATTTTAACGTTTTTAGAAGGTCTCTTTCTATAAGTCTATAATATATAACTAAACTATTGTTGTATGTAAAGTAAATAAGGTTTCAAAATGTTTAAGAAGCTTCATTTAAAATTAAATTAAAATACAGAGCCCCCCAGACTGGTGGCCAGGACCCGGGCAGTGTGAGTGCCACTAAAAATCAGCTCACGTGCCGCCGGTTGCCTACCCCTGCTCTAGTTGGTAAAACTACTATAACTTGAGATCCCACTTGCCTTTGCTGCTGTCCTCCAAATTCCCTGATCTCTGCTTAGAATTTGCTGAACAGATATTGCAGCTGCTTTTTCCAGCCTAGTATTTCTTGACTTTCTCTGTTTATAATTGTGTCTAGACTGAAGAACCAGCTTACGTAGGTGCTGAGATAATATAAATAAATATTGTGCATCTGGGAAGTCTTCTGCTGTTATACCCTCATCCAGAATCTCCTGTTGTTTGAAACAGTCTTGTAAACCATGTATGTGCCTTCAGCACTGAAGTCAAGACTTTGGGGCATATAAGTGTTCCCCCACTTAACAAAACTGTGGACCACCCAAGTGATTTCCATGTGTTCCCTTGTGTAACTAAGGGAACCATTAAGTAGGTTGGTAGTGGGGTGTAAATGACTTGATAATTTAACCCTACATTGTGGTCATGTAGTGGGTCAAGTAAATGTAATTTAATGGATTTAGACAAGACAAAGGTGATGTTAAATTCTTGTATGTATAGACACACATCTTCTTGGAGGGTGCTTATTTTTCTCCCCAAACTCTAGCAGTCAGATTTTCAACTGTCTTGTACTACATTTGAAGCTGTGTGTGTCCAGGCAGCTGATGGTGATTGTTCTTTATGTTCCATCTCAGCAAAATGTATTGACCACTACACCAAGCAGTGTGTGGAGAATGCAGAGCTGGCCGAAGTGGAGAAGAAACCTGTCGACGAAAGGCTGGAAGGGATTGTTAACAAGATGTTCCAGCGATGTTTGGATGATCACAAGTACAAACAGGCCATTGGTATTGCGCTGGAGACGCGTAGGCTGGATGTCTTTGAGAAAACCATACTGGAATCGGTAGGTGGAGGATTCACATGTAGGGTTTAACTTTCCCCTTCAGAGTTTGGATCAAGAAATGGGAAGTTCAAGTGACTGTAAAGCTACAGATTTTGTTGGGGCAAAATACCAGTGAAGCTCACTGGGAAATGTTTGGTGATTCAACTTGAATGATGAGATTTTTACCTTGTCGTGTTTTGTCTATTTTATCTGTTGCCCCTTTTTAATATTTAAAGTGGCACTTAGTGCGCTGTGGTGGGTAAGCATCAGGCAGATAAGTTTCAGTTCTAGTGATGTTTTAATTTCAAAAATAATTTATGAAACTTTTTTCGTGAACAAATCTGAGGAATGAAGTGTTGGCAATAATTAAACCATCTCTTCCCAAAAAAGTTGTTCACCAGGAAGTGCGAGAGCCTCTCTTTGTTAAAAACTAAGTACAACCTAATATAACCGTGGAGGTTCTGATTATCCACAAACATGGCTCATCCTTTTTTGAATCTTGCTAAGCTCTTGAACTCTGTGTTGTCATGCAGGAGTTGGACGCATAGGTTGATTATGCATTATTCAAAAAAAGTATTTCCTTTTATCTGCTTTAAATTTGTAGTCTTTCCATTTCAGGGAATGTACCCTAGTTTTTGAAATAAGAGAGAGGGTATCTAGGAGTGCCCAAATTACCTTCTCTATTCCATTTGTTGTTCTGTATACCTCTCAGTCATGTCCCATCTTATTAATCTCCATCTCTTAAGCTAAATGGTCCTGATCTTTTCAGTCCTCTCATGGAAGTTTTTCTACACATCTAATAACTTTGTTCATGTCTGAACCCCTTCTGTTTCTGCTATAGCTTAGCTCAGATGCTCTGTTCAGAGCTGAATAGACTTTTCTCTTCTCAATCTCCTGTATGAAGTATGTGTATAAGTGGAATTCTTTGGCTGGATGGTCCATTTGGCTAACATTTCTATGTTGAACACCTGCATTTCCCTGGGATGAGTACCTGAAGGTTAGGGAAAAGTGTGTGGGATAGAATATTTAAGTATTGAGCTCTCAAGGGACATTTGTGATTATGTTTGAGGTTTTAATTTGGAGTGAATTTGTGTCTTTCCATGAGTATTGTTTCTTGGTAGTGGAGTATGCTTGTTTTGGTTATAAATGGTCTTCTGTTTGGGTCACATTTGTATGCATGTGGTGTTTGAGTTTCTATGAAAGAGAAAAATAAGAGACCAGATGTCAAGTTGTGTGTATTTTTCTGTCAACATAAAAGAAATTACGTGTAAATGGTTTTATTCCTTAACCTTGTTTTGTAACAACATCATCTGGACTGTGTCTTTTCCATCAATTTCAGAATGATGTTCCTGGAATGCTAGCCTACAGCTTAAAGCTCTGCATGTCTCTGATGCAGAATAAGCAGTTCCGTAATAAAGTGCTGCGAGTTCTGGTTAAAATCTACATGAACCTGGAGAAACCAGACTTCATCAATGTGTGCCAGGTAATGTTGTGTTCCTCTGCTTTTCATAAACACTTTGCTTAATAAAAATTACTGTCTTCTAGGTGTATCTAACTCAATTCGCACATGGGCTTTGATTGTATTTAGTTAAACAAATGAAATTCAGTTGCTTAGGGGGGTGCTAAATATGGATTGAATGGAGGTCAATATTAAAAGTGGACTCTGATATTTCATACTTGGTCATGCTCATTCTTTTGAAACAAAGCTTGCTCTAAAACAACTAGAGGAGCTAGAACATTTTTGTCAATGATCTGGAAGTAAATATAAAATTACTGCGGATTAAAATTCGTGGATGATAGACTGGTGGAATAGTAAATAATAATGACAGAGTTGTCATACAGAGCCATTTGGATTGCTTGATTCACTGGTCCTCTTCAAGCAAAATACTTTTTAATACAGCCAAATTAAAGTTTGTGCATTTAGGAACAAGAAGTCCATACGTACTGAACAGAGGACTGTGTCTTGGAAAGCAGTGACTCTGAAAAGGGTGTAGGGCTCATAGTGGAAAAGCATCTGAACATGAGTTCCCAGTGTGATGCTTGGCAAAAAGGGATGATGTGATCCTTGGCTGTATAAACGGGGGAGTAGTGAGTAGGAGTGGGAAGGTGATTTTTATTTTTGTATAGGGCATTAGTGAGACCGATACTGGAAAAATGCATCAAGTTCTGGTGCCAGCATTTTTAAAAGGATGTTGAAAACTTAGAGAGGGTTCAGAAAAGAGCCTCAAATGATTTGAGCACTGGAGAGAATACCTTCCAGTGAGAGACATAGCTCTCAGTCTGTTTAGCTTAACAGAAAGAAGACTGAGAGGTGACTTGATTTACAGTGTACAAATACCTCCAAGGAGAGAAAATACCGGGTACTAAAGGGCTCTTTAATCTAGCAGACAAAGGCAGAACAAGAGCCAGGGGCTTTAAGATGGAGCCAGACAAATTCAAAATAGGAATAAGGCACAAATTTTTAACCGTGAGGGTGATTAACCATTGGAGCACCAGGGGACATGGTGGATTCTCCATCTCTTGATGTCTTCAAATCAAGACTGGAGGTCTTTCTGGAAGTTGTGGTTTAGTTAGACACCCCTGTATTGACCCCAGTAAATTGTATCTGGATGAAATTCTCTGGCCCATGTTATACCAGAGGTCAGACTAGGTGATACAATGGTCCCTTCTCTGCCTACGCTCTGTGAATTATGACTAAAGGTTCCATGCATCATTGTGGGGGATCAGACTGTCATCACACAGCTTGGAACCTTACGAAAATTTAATAACTTCCTTTCTTTTCTCCAGGAAATAAATACAACTTTTTGTTTTCAGAAAGCCATTTCATGATCACCTTTACACAGCCGGGTGCTTAGGTCTTGTGCCATCGCAGCTTGCCTTGAGAGTGGGACTTTAAGAGCATCACACCCTGTTCTATTTTATCTTAAGTATTTTAGCAAAATGGCACACATTCATTTAGTAAAACCTTTCAATCTTGTTCTAGTATTAGTATGAGATTACACCATCATTTCAAGTAATGAAGTGGATGGACTGTAGGTTATGCCCATACAGCTTCAGAAGATGCTGTTATACATAGGAAAAAATAATTCTTAAGAAGCTTCTCTGACAGTAATTGTGTTTAAAATGAGACTAAGGAAAATATTAAGTGTACTTACAAGAACTATTGTAAGATTATTAGTATCTGCCATGGGTGGGAGAGACTTCTGTCCCGGGGAAACAGTACAGAAATTAGTATGGGGAATTGATGCCTGTTCTTTCATCTTGCAGTGTTTTCTGCCTGGTGGATTTATCTTTTTTTTTTTTTTTTCCCCCAGTGCCTGATTTTCCTGGATGACCCCCAGGCTGTAAGTGACATCTTGGAAAAGCTGGTGAAAGAAGACAACCTTCTCATGGCTTATCAGATCTGCTTTGATCTGTATGAAAGTGCCAGCCAGCAGTTTTTGTCTTCTGTGATCCAGAATCTCCACACTGTTGGAACTCCTATTGCCTCTGTGCCTGGATCAACCAACACTGGGACTGTCCCTGGATCTGAGAAAGACAGGTGGGGATGTTGGCTTGAGTAGAAATATAATTGTCATGTTCAGTTAGAATACAATTGTTGTATTTTTTTTTTTTTTTGGTGGGTAAATTAATTTATGCAGAAACATTGGAAAAGCATGCATCAATATTCTTAGACTTAGCGGGATGTATGGCCCAGTGACTGGTAATATGTAAGTCCCTTCGTTTTCAGTTTTTCTTTTGTTTACAATTTCCTGGGAATTTAGTGGCATTTATTACAACATTTTTAAAAGGTGAAAATTGCTAAAAACAAATGAATGACCCAGTTTTCTGGGTAAATATCGGGGTTAATACTGGGGGACGGAAGAACAGAAAAAAGCAACAGAGGAAAGCAAGAGTATTGAAAGTAAAAGCAGTTTAATGCTGGGGTAGTTTATTTCATTATTTCACTGTATTTAGTTGTATAATATGTAGCGCTACTAGATGGTACCTGAACCTATTGGAGTCCAGAGATACTTAAACAGAGAGAATTTAATTACATTTAGACTAATAGTTTATTGACATAAACACATCTTACCTAGTGCTATATTGGATTTTCTTAGCATAATCAGTATTTTCAGATACTTCAGTAGTCTACAGTTTGGGTGAAAATTGGTCAAAACTGAATAATAACTTTTGTAAAACCTGGGAAATTTTCAGTAAAAACCAGAAATGAAGGGCCTTATTATTACTGATATGATACAAAGCCTTTCACCTCTTCGACAAAGCTCACTAGTTCAAATCCAGCCTAGAACTTTGTTACCAGAAGATTATGACCATCTGGGGACTTTTCAGCAATCTGTATCACAAGATCTTAGTGGCCAGATACCCACATTACACAAGACACCCCCACAATTGGTGCTAATTGGTCGCTTCATTTCATCTCCTCTTTGGTCTCTCACAAGTAGTCCGCATGGCATGACGACTCAACTACCCTCTCTTTCCTAGAGGTGGCCCTCTCTAGGTTAAGATGGAGGCATGTGGATACAGCCTTGTGGAGGAAGCTTGTAGCACTGCTGTTCTTGCTGTGCCTGTTCTTTAGCCTCTGGAGCTGCCAGACAAGCACCCAAATCTAATTAAATAGCATTTAATGGGGACTGTAGTCCAGACCAAGCCTACCAAAACACAAGGGCCTATGGAAAGGTAGGAAACTGGTTCCAAACACCTTTGTTTCTTCAGTCAAGAGTGCGTATGTAGCAGGTAGGTCGGGGTGGGCAAACTTTTTGGCCAGAGGGCCACATCTGGGTGAGGAAATTGCATGCAGGGCCATGAATGTAGGGCTGGGGCAGGGGGTTGGGGTGCGGGAGGGGGTGTGGTGTACAGGAAGGGGCTCAGGGCAGGGGTGCAGGGAGGAGGCTTAGTGCAGAGGGTTGGGGTGCAGCTGGGGGCTCAGGGCTGGGGGTTGGGGTACAGGGTGCAGCAGGGGGTTGGGGTGCAGGCAGGGTGCGGCGGGGGCTCAGGGCAGGGAGTTGGGGTGCAGGAGGGGGCTCAAGGCGGGGGGTTGGGGTGCAGGGTGTGGCAGGGGGTTAGGGTACAGGGTACAGGAGGGGTGCAGGCTCTGGCCCAGTGCTGCTTTCCTGGAGTGGCTCCAGGGTGGCAGTGGCGTGCACCGGGGCCAGGGCAGGCTCCCTGCCTGCCCTGGCCCTGCACTGCTCCCAGAAGCAGCCGGCACCACATCCCTGCAGCCCCTGGGGGAGGGGAGGCAGAGGGTTCTTCGCGCTGCCCTCGCCTGTGGTTGCCTCCCCTGAAGCTCCCATTGGCCACAGTTTCCTGTTCCCAGCCAACGGGAGCTGCGGGGGGAGGTACCCACAGGTGAGGGCAGCGCGAAGAGCCCTCTGCCTCCCCTCCCCCAGGGGCTGCAGGGACATGGTGCTGGCCGCTTCTGAGAGCAGCACGGGGCCCACGGCGCCATGGGGGTGGCAGTCCTGTGGGCCGGATCGAAAGCCCTGACTGGCTGGATCTGGCCCGTGGGCCATAGTTTGCCCACCCCTGAGGTAGATGTCCCCCTGTTGTGATGTCCCACAGTAAGAGGGAATATGTACCCACAAAGCAATTTATAAATCAGCCTGTGCAACGTCTGACCTCGGTTAGTCCTATTTGAGCGCTGCCTCTGAAGATTGATTGCATTGTAGGGGTCAGCAGGCAGCAGCCCTCTCCCTTGAGCACTGGAAATTCAATTTTTGTTCATTGAGAGAGACCTGGACAGATTCCTCTCCCCAGCTTTGGCAGAGCTTTATGTTTCTGGAGGTGCTGTTGCTTGGAAGAGATATGAAATAATTATCCCTTCCAACTTGCTTGTAATGCCCATCCAGTCGTGTCAGTGAGAGAGATGGATGATGCCTGAAGTGTTCTGGCTGGCATGGCACTCCCCAGGAGAGACTGGAAAACTGCCTGAGTTTATTTTAAAATGTCAGGCAGAGGGAGTCTCTACAGTATATTGGGCTGTAGTGATAAATGGAACATTTCCCTCCACTCCACAAGTCTGTCAGGGCCTTGTGTCAGTGCCAGCTTAATGACTTGGATTTCTTTCCCATTCATCACTACGTCCATCCTTACTGACAGTAGTGGCCCCTAGGCTTCTGAGTCTGGAGGTAGTTCCCTTGCTATGTCTCACTCCCAAACACGTTTCCACCAGTGGTCTTCCCTCGCGTCTCCCTGTCCATACAAGCCTCTCTAGTTGCTGCACTTTCCAGTCAGCGTGGGGGCCAGGATTCTGACTCAGATTGCAGAGGGGGCTGCTGTGTGTGTCAGCCCTGTGCCGTGCCAAAGGTCTCTTATCCCCAGAGCTCACCTTCACACCTCAGTCTCCTGTGTCAGGGCGCAACATTCAGCTGCTGCCAGAGCATTTGGCAGTCATGAGATGTGAACTGGGTTGTTTTTTGTGTGTTTAATTTCAGTGACACTATGGAAACAGAAGAGAAGCCAAGTAGCACTTGTGCTGCGAAGTCTGCAGAATCTGTGAGTGCCACTCTATGAAATGAAATGTGCTGTGTTCAGCTGTCCATACACGTTTTGCTTAGAACCCTTCTTCTTCTTCCCTGTCACAAGGTGGGATGAGCCTCTAAGGGAATTGGGCGTACCCTTGTCTGTGACTAAATTAGCTTCCTCCTAAGTGATAGGTTTGAGGCTAGGGGTCAGGTAATGGTCTGCAGATAAAAGGCCAGCAAGCAGCTGAGAGAGAGAGAACTGTAGGGAGCATGTAGGCTTCTGCAGGAGACTCTGGGTCAGGAGAAGGGGCCAGGTAGAAGGACCTGGTTTATCTGTTTGATTTGGACTTTATCAGTATTGAGGAAATTAACTCCTCCCCAAAGAAAAGCGCTGACATTCTGCTGCTGTTGGGCACTTCGTTCTGATGCACTGGCCGGTGAATTGGCCCCCTCCCCACAAGCCATTCAGTAACAATTTTCTTGCCTGGGAGAGCATGGACGTTGCTTCTGGAATGCCAGAAGGAGTTGCTAGAGTAATACCAGGAGCTCCCGTTCCCTGGGGGCTGTACCCTTTGCTCTGCAGTGCTTACAGCCCACAGTGACAGATAGAGCTTGGTGCTTGAGTTCTGCTCCCTGCTTGGGAATAGTGCACATGGTGCTATTGCTGCGCTACTTGGCTGGCTCATTAGATTTCTGTTGTGTATCACTTGCTCTCTCAAGTATGTTAGAAGTAAATATACATACACCCTTAGCAGCAGATGTAGCAGCCTGGCCATGTATTTTCTGGGGCTGGTGAAAGGAAATAAATAAAATGCTACCCAAAGGTAATGCACACATGTGAACTAGTCATGGGAATCGTTGAGATTTTCCTGTAGGTAGCTGAAAGGGAGACATTCTTTTCATTCAAATGTAAGTAGAGATATTTGCTGAAACTAGGCAAGGAAACAGGGTGGAAGTCCTTGCTTCGTCAAGAGCCTGTGAGCAGAGTACTCTGGGGGCAGCATGTCTTGAATTAGTTTCTGTTACATGAACACCATTGGTTGTGGCAAGGGGCAAGCATGCATAAGCAATCTTTGTGGCCTGAAGCATTCCTGAGTTTAATCTGCCCCAGATCAGAAAAGAAATAATTGAGGGGATTAGTTGAAGGGCTAAACTAGCTGTACTCAGTGGGTCTCTTTAACATAAAGCGACTACAAAGAGACCTGATGTACTTTCCACCCTCTGCGAAAGAGCGCCAAGCAGAGACTTACTCTGCAGAAGTTATCTAGGGCTGTGGGGACGAGTTATTCTGGCAGAGCACTGGAAACGAGCAGGCAGTGGAAATACAGCAGTGAATGGTAGATGGTTCCACAAGTCATAACACTGGGTTCTCCCTCCCCAGCCATTGTAAATCGGAGCAGGGTGGCTTGAGCACATCCGCTTCCATTAACCTTCCGCATTGAATTAAGGTGTGTTCTGATTTCCCAAGAAATTCTAGCCACATCATGAGGCACAGCCTGTGACGCCCAAAGGATTGCTGCTTTGAGTCCTTCCCCAGTATAATCTCCAAGGAAATATAAGCACAATGGGAATGTAGGTGACTGCTCTTGGGGGAGATTCTTTTCTCCTCATCTGTTGAAGGTATAAGAGACCAAACAAAGCAGCATGTTGAGCCTTTTTGGCATTTGGTACAGGTCTCCTCACAATACCTTCCATTCAGTTCAGTGGCTGCATTTAATCTTAGGGGGTCTGTCCCCTACTCCCGTACATAGAGGCACTCCCATTAATGTTCCTGGGAGCTGGGTTGTATGCACTGAGGGAAGAATTAATGCTCTTTTCTCTTCCAAGAGGTGCTGGTCTCTGAAGCACGTGATGGGGCATGTACTGTTAAATATGCCTATCTATTAGCTCTCTCGTGGGCCAGTGTTTTAACAGAGCTTGATCCTGGGGGAATGCAGGGATTCTGATCTGTTTTTTTTTGTTTTTTTTGTTATTTGTGTGTGAAGAACCCAGAGCCTAAGGACCAGATTTCAAAAATGATTAAAATTTTAAGTGGTGAAATGGCTATTGAGTTACATCTGCAGTTTTTAATACGAAACAACAATACAGACTTGATGATTCTCAAAAACACAAAGGTAAGAGACCTTGGATTGTCTTTCTTTCTGGAATCATCACAGATTTTCTGGTGACTGTGTTTCAATACTGACTGTAGTCTCCTTGACGCAGTAGGCTTCAGCAAGGCCTGTATGTCTCTTGGAGGACTCTGTTTATTCTGTCTCCCTCTTTCCAAGGATCTAGTTTAGTGTATTGGTCAGACCAGACTGATTTTAAAACTTGAAACTCCAAGGCTGAGGGAAGGCTGCTTGTTCCCACTATCTGTCCCAAAGCCATCAGCCCCTGGAGTGTGGCCCAGGGAATCCTGAGGTGTGGCTTGTGGGCACCTTTCGCTGTATCTGTGGGTTGAAGATAAAGCTGCTCAATTGCAGTATTTTAATGCAGGGGATAAACTGAATGTGTTGGGGAACTCGCGTAATTTCTGTTTCACTAGGGAAGATCCTAATAGAGAGAGAGAGAGAGAGAGAGAGAATGTGTGTTAAAATTTATGTGCAAAGTAGGTGCAGCCCTTGGGCTCATGGCAAACTTTGTCCCTTCTGTCCTTTTAAGACAAGTGATTGTTGTAAATAACAGAGAGATTATTTGAATCTGAAATGTAACTTCTGTCCTCAGCAAGAGGTGGTGTGACACCATTGTTTTAAGCAAGTACATGGCTGTTGGGAGGTTCCATTTTTAAATGCACTGGAAATGCATAAAACGCTTTTGGAGTAGTGATTCGGCGTAGCCTTCTAGGAAGGGCTTGAAATTGCTGTCAGCAGCACTTACTGTGTAGCAATAGGTTCCTGGAGTGCCTGGCTATTTAAGAGGGTTCTATTCTCAGTTTGTGCTGTTGCTTCATTCCAGAAGTTTACAGAAAGGACTTGTCTGCACTAGAAGAATTGGGTTGAGATTAGATAGGTGTGTATTAACAAGCAATGCATCCCCATCAGGAAACAGATCATGCTTAGGTTGGAGTTAGTTAATACAACTCTAATTGTGACTTAATTTTCTAGTACCAAGTCCAGAGTGAGCAGAGCTATGTGTCTTAGTTGTGAAGTGTCTGTTTCTTGCTTCTTGGTGATACTCGTCTGTTTTGCTCTTCCAGGATGCAGTGCGGAACTCTGTATGCCACACAGCAACAGTTATAGCAAACTCCTTTATGCACTGTGGGACAACCAGTGACCAGTTCCTTAGGTAAATACATTGCAAATAAGTCCAGTTAGCATTCAGAGAGGTAGAATAGTATGTGCAGTACCGTTCACCCCGTCTCCGAAAAGACATTGCTGATCCTCCTCTAGTTCTGCAAAGTGGTGATAATGATTAAGGGGCTTGGAAAAGCTGTCATATGAAGAGTGTGAAAAGGTTAGAATCCTTTCCCTGAGAAAGGAGACGGATAAGCAGAGAGGTGATAAAAGTGCATGAGATAACGAATGGTCTAAAGAAGGGAAATTGGGAGCTTCTGATCTCTTGTCTCATAACACAAGAGCAAGGGGACATTCAATTAATTTAAAAGGTGGGAACTTCAAAACCAATAGAAGGAAATATCTTTTCCCACTTCATGTAATTAGACCGTGGAATTCACTGCCACAGGAAGTCATTGTGGCCAAGAACTTAGCAATATTCAAAAAGGGACTGGATATTTACGTGGATATCAAGACTATCCAGAGATTCTGTACATAATTATCATTTTAAAAGTGATATTAAACCTTGTGCTTTATGGCTTAAACCAGTCTCTGACTATTGGAGATCAAGTTGAGTCCGAGTGGGAGGGTCAGATTATCCCACATCAGCCTGTTCGTAGAGTTCTTACACCTCTGAAGCACCTGGGTCTGGCCACTGTCAGAGATGGAGTTCTGCTCTAGATGGACCACTAGTTTAGTCCAGTCTGGCAGTTCCTATTTTCCTGTAAATAGAGGCTAGCTTACTGGTGAGCTAGTGACACTCATGGAGGTCAAAGGTGGGGACTGGAACCCACTGCAGGAGGTGAAGAAAGAAAATGACACTCTGATCAAATCCCTGCAGTTGAGCTGGGAACAGTGTTGATGGACTGTGTGGTGAGCAATATCCAGCTCTGGAAGGATTGCTCAGCCTGCAGCCAGGTCTTTGAATATGTTGAAGTAGTAGATTTATGTAGTTCTGTGTCGTCATTTAATGCTGCTGTTCAGGACAGTGATTTCCAATGTTCAGCAGCTGAGCTGGGACCAGCCAGAAATCAGGGCTGCTCTGGGGAGGGGCTGCTTCCATGCTCCACTGCTTATCTCCAACCGGTGCTGGTTTTGACAACAGTTTTTTTTCTGATGAAATGTGGGTGTTGGGTGTTATAGAAACTATATTTAACCCCTGACTTTCCTCCTTCCAGAGATAATTTGGAGTGGCTGGCCAGAGCCACGAATTGGGCTAAGTTTACTGCTACTGCCAGCCTGGGTGTCATACATAAGGTAATGCTGCCTTCATTCCTGTGTGCCTAAACTCTTGCCATGCCAATGCTGAGACTGTTTGTTTGTCTCTTTGGAATGGAATGGAGTGGGGTTTCTGGGTTATGCACCCCGGTCCTGGTCACACTCCAACTCATAACCAAGTTTGTACCCAGTCACTGACAGGCTGACTGTAAATGTGGTTTGTCTCCTTGCATGGCCCCATTATAACTTGGTTGGAACCAAAGCAGCTAATGGTACCAGACCCACACCAGAGCCCTTGGCTGGCCCATGGTCATCCTTCTGTGAGCAGTTTGGTCCTTTTTTTATTTGCAGTGCAATCCAGACACTGTTGGTGTAACCATGTTAGTGTAACTGGTTTGGTTGAACCTTAGGAAATCCCGGAGTGCATTGTCCCGTGTGCTGCCAGTGCCACCTTTTGTGTATGTTCTCCAGGCACTTTATTCCTATGGAGGCACCGCACCATAGAAGAGCTGCCCAGACTTTCCCCAGATTTACTGGTACAAACGTAGCTAGGGAGCCCGTGGACATGCAAACGTGTTTCTGATGGCGGAACAGTTGCTGTGTGGACACAATTGAACAGTGTTACTATAACCAATTTAGGTGATTTGGCCTCTAGCTGGTTACAAAACCACTGTTAAAACTTGTGCTGTGGACGGGGCCGAATGTTTTTAACGAGCATCTCCAAATATCATAAACAGGACATCTAATTTTTAAGAAACATCAAATACACATGGCAGCTTCTTAATCAGAGAGATGTGCGAAGACTCAGCTGATTGCCAGTTCTTTTTTTTCTGAATGTACACATGCATATAGCAGAACGTGCACTGTGCTAAACAAGGGCATGTAGTGTAATCATGGTTAGAAAAGTGGTGGAGAAATATGGCTTAAAGGGAAGAACCTTCAACTGACTTATCAAAATCTAAGTGCACAGAAGAAGAATACAGTGAATGAACAGAGGATTTAAAGTATTTACAAGGACTATTTGGATGGAAGGGACCTGTGAATACTAAACCTGTGAAGTGGATTTAATTCTCTAATCCAACCCTGCTAGATCACATCTAGCCTTAAATATGTGCAGTGAAGCTGTGATCTAGACAAATGTTTGTCCAACTTAATTAAAATGGGGGGAGAGCTCTTTTTCCTACTGTGCAGTCAGAGAGACCACTCTTCTCCCCTCCTTTGCATCAGTTGCAGAGGATGGTGGCTTCCATTTACCAAATGTCTGTGGTTTTATAACTTTATTTTGTGGCTTCATGATGTTACTGAGCTTCGTATGGTGATATGTTCCAGAGGAGCATTGATGGTGGCCGACCTTGCCGATTCAATGCTGGGAAAGCATTTTCCAGTCTGAAATAGTGGGAAACCATTGTAATTGCTTTGTGGGGCTAGAACCTTGAATTAAAGCATCCTGATTATTAGGCCAAATATGGTTCCTAGTCCAAATTTGTTTGCATTGGCTTTGGATAGCAATCGTGATGGGAGTGTAGTCACATGCCTCTGTGTGAATAAGTAGTTCAGAAGTGCAGAGAACACCGCATTAAAAGATTTAACATGTTGGGTTTGTGTTAGATCACAGCATGGAAATTGGTGGCTAAAGCAAATGTTTCCTATTGAGTGTTTAAAATATTGTAACAATGTCTTCTAATTAAACACTGTTTTCTTTCTCCTCTTGTTTTGCCCCTTTCCCCAACCCCTTTGGGCAATGAATTTGCAGGGTCATGAGAAGGAAGCTCTACAATTAATGGCAACATACTTACCCAAAGACACCTCTCCGGGCTCGGCCTATCAGGAGGGCGGAGGTCTCTATGCATTGGGTCTGATTCATGCTAATCATGGTGGTGACATCATTGACTATCTGCTGAACCAGTTGAAGAATGCCAGCAATGATGTGCGTACTAGATTTAACAATGAACCTAGTTGTGTTCTCGTGTACCCAACAGTGTGCTAGGTGCTTCACACAAACCAGGTCTTTGAGCGCTTACACTTTAAAACAGTTATGATACAACAACTGATGACCATAAACAGCCTGATAACAGGAGAAGGGCATGACTAAGACAGTGGCTACAGCAAATAACCCTAACACCCTTCTTGTTAGAATACAAGTGGGATTTTAGGATGGACTTGTATACTTGTTTCAAAATAAATGTCATCTACAGCATGACTTTGTACCCATCCCTCCTTTGTTTTAGGGTAGACTTACTGTATTATGCTCTGGTTTTGGCTCCAATTACCTACGCAAGGAATAAATTGCTCAAGCGACTGTGCTGCAAACTATCTTATGTGTAAACAGTTTCAGCAAGGATTCGCTCCTGACCATTCCTTGGCTTCTTCAGCACTGACCCTTATGTTTGGAACAGCCTCCTAATTAATGTTTGCCCAGAACCCTTCCTCTCTTTCTCTCCTAGGATAGAGAATAAAACAGAAAATATCATAATGCCACTATATAAATTCATGGTACGCCCATGTCTTGCATACTGTGTGCAGCTCTGGTCGCCCCATGTCAAAAAAATGTACTAGAATTGGAAAAGGTACAGAGAAGGGCAACAAAAATGATTAGGGGTATGGAACAATTTCCATATGAGGAGATATTAAAAGACTGGGACTGTTCAGCTTGGAAAAGAGATGACTAAGGGGTGGGATATGATTGAGGTCTATAAAATCATGACTGGTGTAGAGAAAGTGAATAAGAAAGTGTTATTTATCCCTTCACATGATACAAGAACCGGGGTCACCCAATGAAATTAATAGGCGGCAAGTTTAAAACCAACAAAAGGATGTACTTCTTCACAAAACATACAGTGAACCTGTGGAACTCATTGCCACATGATGTAGTGAAGGGCCAAAGTATAACTGGGTTCAGAAAAGAATTATATTAGTTTGTGGCGAATAGGTCCAACAATGGCTATTAGCCAAGATGGTCAGGGATCAAACCCCATGCTCTGGGTGTCCCAAAACCTCTGACTGACTGCCAGCTGCTGGGATTGGACAACAGGATGGATCATGTGATAATTGCCCTGTGCTTTTCATTCCCTTTGAAGTATCTGGCATTGGCCACTGTCAGAAGACAGGATACTGGGTTAGATGGACCATTGGTGTTGCCCAGTATGGCCATTCTTATGTTCTTAGAAGATACCCTCGAAGTTTCCCACTAGGTCTGTGAATCAGTCTAGCTGGAAAGATCACACTCATTTTGGGCTTTATTTTATATTGTATTGCTCCTTGGTGCCTTCAGAGAATACAAGGTGATGAGGGCCTTATGAATACCTGTATAAATTTCCAGTCAGGGTCTATTGGTGCAACACATTTTGCCCGTGGTATATCTCTGTACAATGGTGGCCCTGTTTAAATAATTCCTTGGGAAGAGGTGCTAAAAATAAATCCTCAGAAAATCTGGTGTACTGGGCCTGTAGCACCCCGTACTGGGCAGATCTCTGGGCTGGCTTTGGGAACACAGCTGTTTTCTTGATCAGAGAAGACGATTGGCTGGGGCTGGCTGGAAAAGTAAAATTGGGATTCATAACTAGGGGCAACAGTTCATTTGAGTTTTTGTGGGGAGGGCCATACAATAATGGTTTCCAGCTTAAAGCTCTGGCTTCTTCAGCCGAAGTAGACACCTTCCCATTGTAATACATTGAGCAGTAAGGAAAATGGTTGTGCTTTTTTGTAGATTGTCCGACATGGTGGTAGCTTGGGTCTGGGTCTGGCTGCCATGGGGACTGCACGCCAGGATGTGTATGATTTGCTGAAAACAAACCTCTACCAGGATGATGCAGTGACAGGTAAAGATGCTGCTTCTAAAACATGAGCCCTTGCTAGTAATATAGACTATTTCCACTGTGCAGCTCTGTCCTGGCCTTTCCATGACCTACAAGGCCTTTTTATTTTGTTGCAGGTAATGCCTGCAGGCCTCATTGTATTGGGTATTGTACAGACACCTAGCAAGAGACTGCCACTGCCATAAGAAGATTAGCCTAAGAATTGCAGGGACTCTGATTCAGGGACCTGATGCTTCTTTTTAGGGAGTCCTTTATTTCAGTCATGGGGCCTCAAAGAAACTCTTCTCCCCTTACACTTTTTTTAACCTGTTTTGACCCCACACTCCTGCCAGATCTCTTTGGCTAAGAGAGGCTGAGTGGAGGGGCTCATGAAGGCCACTACTGCATTGGCTTAGGTTAACAGAAGAGCTTATGAGATGCTCTGCATGCATACAGGCATGAGAAACACGTTGAACCTGGGAGGCCATATCGTTAACCCCAAGGCTCATGGGCTGGCTAGTAACGTGATATGGGCATACAATCAAATACACTTTCACAGTGATTGTTAATGCAGCAGCGTCTTCATTTTAAGGACTCTACCTTTTAAGTAGCTTTATAGTATTTCCCAGGGAGTGATTTTATTATACTGCTGTCTATTTGAGGCTTCTGCTAGTGCGGCTCTGTGTAAACATCATCGGTATGCATTCGCAATTTTGCTTTAGAAGCGTCTTTCCTGTAGCTTTTGTGAGTGAGTGAACACCCTGCTGAGCAGCAGGTCTGCTGGGCACAGTGTCTGGAAACTCTGTGTTGGCCTGTATCTCAGTAGGATAAGGGGCCGCTGGGTATTGTGTTTACATCGGAATTGATATATTAGCCTATTTTGGGAGCTCTGCATTCTTTACTGATTCTCTTTTGCTGCTGTGCAGGTGAAGCAGCTGGTCTGGCATTGGGTCTGGTAATGCTGGGATCTAAAAATGCTCAGGCTATTGAGGACATGGTTGGCTACGCACAGGAAACGCAGCATGAAAAGATCTTGCGGGGCCTGGCTGTTGGCATTGCTCTGGTGATGTATGGGAGAATGGAGGAAGCAGATGCCCTCATAGAGAGTCTCTGCAGAGATAAGGTGAGCGTGTCTGCATTTTGATACCGTCACTGTCTGTTTCAGAGATTTCCCCCTACTCCCTTCTGAAATCTCCAGCTTTGGTTAAGGTGACTGCTTTCACCAGAAAAGTTTTTCTAAATAACTGAATGTGTCGATGTACCTGTTGGGTGATGTGTGGCAGTGGTCAGTAAAGTTATTCTGAAAAGGTTGGACGATTCACAGCTCATGATACTTTTTGCCTTTAGGTCATTAGTGCCAAATGACATTCCCACCTGATGGCTGTTTTGTGGCGTGTCCCATGCCTAGTAGACAGGTGCCCATAGCCCGTTTTCCCCCCTGTTGGCAGCTTCAGAGCCCAGGAATTGAGTAGACTTGGAAACTGAACTTCTGACTCCTAGCTGTGTCTGTAGAATTATAAATATTGAAGCACTCTCTGTGTCTTCCAGGATCCAATCCTCCGTCGTTCAGGAATGTACACTGTAGCTATGGCTTACTGTGGCTCAGGGAACAACAAGGCAATCAGACGTCTGCTGCATGTTGCTGTAAGTTCTGCGGAGTCTGGGGCAGGTAACGGGATAGCTGGGGTGGTGGCAGCAAATACACAGTCCATTGACAGAACTCGGTAGCGGTAATGTTAATATTCTCATCTAAAATAGTGATGTAAAGGGAATGAGTGGCCTCTCTTTGCTTAATGGAAACACGAGGATTAGAAGTCATAGGGTTTACAAACATTAAAAGCTAAGAGACGTTTAGCAAGAGAATAAAGAAACTCCAATATTGCTTAAAGCAACTCTATGCTAAAAAGTGGAACGCAGCCCCAGAGTACTTGCTAGCTGGGTCGAAGAGTTGCTTATCTGCTCCAGATAACCTTCATCATAATTCATTGTGCTGAGCAGAAACAGGGTAGCCTCTAAAATATGGAGGCCATCAGCTCTTTGCGACTAATAGGTCTATGACCCAAAAAAAATAGGACTTAAAACATGTCACAGTGTGGGAATGGTAGTTCTTTGTGAGTCTGTTTCAGCCGAGGATCAGTTACCTCACTGAATGTAACTGTTAATTTTTCTATTTCTGTAATCTCAGGCCTATATCCCAGATCAAATCACATGCATGAGAGCTGACGCGAAATGTTGGGGGGCTTGAACCATTCTCTTAACATCTTGTTTCCTCTTTAATAGGTGAGTGATGTCAACGATGATGTGAGGCGGGCAGCAGTTGAGTCACTGGGGTTCATTCTGTTCAGGTACAATTTCTAACTCCATCAGTTCTTCAGCCTTCAATTTGATTTGTCTGGGAGATGTTTTTTGAAAGCATGTGTGCTTCATTCATCTCACTAACTGAATCCGTTGCCAATGGAAACACACAGAATAATGGGAGAACGAAATCTGGGTCAGTAGTAGAACCCATCTGCTGTGAATTTAATGGACCAGTGGCTGTATTGGTATGTACTGGGATGAGATATAAATAGAAGAAAAAATGAGTTGCACAACCTTGTGTTGTGAGTGGTGGTGTGGTCCCTTGTGAGAAGTAATCTCAAACTGCACAGTGCCCTGTTACGGTGAATCTACACATGGGAAATGACATTTTGGGGCAAAATGTATACTTCAGTAAAAACCTTTGCCTGATGTAGGATTTTGTATTTCCTCTAAGTGGCTTTGACTGACTTTTGGGGTGTGTGGAAAGCTGCGGTTTCTGTACATGTTTTAAGGAGAAGTTGGCTTAAATCTAATATGCAAAGTATGAAGAAAATAAAAATTGACTCTCTGAGCTGGTACCAACTCTTGGGAGCTTTACAGGAACCATTGGATATAACGTATGTAGCCTCTGGCTCATTGTGTACGCGGAAATAGTGGATTAAAGTAAGTTTCTGAGACACTGTAGCATGTAAAACTTCTGTGTCTTTAATTAAACTCTTATTGAAATTTTCCACAGCGAGTTGCCAAGTGGAATTAAGCGAGTGAAGTCTAGTTACAGGGAGTGTGATTTAGGGAATGTATCTGGTTGTATCAAATAATGGATGGGTAAGACTTGAACGGCAGTTTTGCTCAGTACATGTTGAATAAAGTAATTTTTTTTTTTTTTTTTTTTTTTTTAAGAAACCGCAGTCATTTATAGCAGTAGACTTTCTAAATAAATATTCAGCAGACAACTTAATGAGCTGTTCAGGAGATCTCCAGACATATGGCCCAATTGCCTGAATAGAGTAGAGTGAGATGAAGTTGGAAAACTTGAATTCCTCACTCCGTTTGCAAGATAAAGTTAATTGAAAGTCGAATATACAGTCTCTTACTAGACACCCTTGAGATGACACTTCCAAAACAAATGTGTCTGCCTGATGACTGCCTAAAATGTTACTGGAAGCAGTTACTTCTCTAGAACTAACTTTTTGAAGGAAGGAGATTATTTTGAAAATAAGACTTTGTGAAAAATAACCTCCACATTTTAAAACCACCTTTTAGTTATGCAGACTGTAATGCCAAAATGGGACATGTACTTTCAAGTAAGTCTTTCATCTTCTGAAATTAGTAGGAGCAAATATTTTTTGGCCATCTTCTTCTAACCTCAAATCACTCTCATGCCGATTCTGTAGGTAGCACTTTACAATGCCATAGGCATGTGTATTTATCAACTTGGGAAGATGGAAACTTGGCCTGAAATTTTCATTCATATATTAACATGGGAGGCCAAGTTTCAGACTTGGACTATCATTCTTGTATATTGGTACTGGTATCCCCTTCTAGGCACCTAAATCCCACCTTTGCATGCCCAAGTCTAGAGAGTGGGTCCGCAGTCTGCACAACACAGGAGATAATTCTGGGTGAAATGTGCTATACTAAGTAAGGTTTCATTACTAATACTTTGCTCTTCTATGATGCTTTTTGTCTGGCGATTTCAAATCACTTAATGAATTTAGACTAGAACCCTGTGAGTTAGGTATGTGTCAACCTAATTTTACAGTGAAGGAAACTGAGGCATAAGGGGTGATGTGACTTATCCAAGATCATACCAGCAAGTCTATAAAAGAGCTGAATCTGCTGCTCTCAGTCATGTGCTTTGCCATAAACCCTCGTCTTCCCTTGTGTCTTTTTTTTTTTTTTTTTAAACCTAACGCTCACACTAATAGAATAAGGTGTTGGGGATAGTGAGTGAAAACAATCTTTGCTTATTAATAAGTAAACCAGAGAGAGGATGTTTGCCCAGTTACTAAGCTTGCTGGTAGCATCACCATCCTAGGCATAATTGTGATGTGAGCTAATTTCCCATCAGTGAAAGTATCTAAATAAATGAATAAAGGCTTTTAATGTCAGCCTTTGCATGGAAGTACTCCCATCGCGTCGCCCCCCACCCCGGGCAGCCTATCTCTGGTGCTTTTTGGGACTTCCTGTTTGTTTACCCACACTTCCACGCACAGCTATTTTTCTGGCTGAGGAGAGCTGCTTCTCTATGGGCAGTAGTCATCTTCAGCAACGTAGAACACTTTTTATCCCCAGAGCTGAGCATGTTGTCTCTGCTTTGCTCCAAGCCTTAAAGAATCGACTCCTGGGAAGGCAGAGCTTTAATTAAGGGCCTCCCATGTGGCTGCAGAAGAAGCACTTTGTGAAGGAACACCGTTTCAGGGTTATCAGCCCCATTAACGCACCCCACCCGTAACCTCCTCGTGGGCACCCTCTAAGGTTTCAGGTGTCCTAGCAGTCACCCCTTTCAGGCAGCGACCGGTGTGTCTCTACATTCACGTTGGAGTGGGGGTTAGACTTAGTCTCTCTGCATCTCACTGTGATTTCCCCAACAGGTCAAACTGGGGTCCAGCACCTATAATTTACTCTTTTTCTGGGGGCTACACAAGCTACTAACCAGACTTCACAAAGCAGATTACATTGATTCTTAGGACAAAAGCATCACAGGGGAAACCTCTAAAAACAATGCAGGGATTGATGTGCTTACTAAACATAAGTTACTAAGCAGGCCGAGCTCTGTGAGTCCGAGTCACCTGGCTGTGTAGACAGAACCCCAGAGGCCTGGGTTCAGTACAGTCCCCAATTCCACTCTAGTTCATTTACTCAGTCTGTTAGGGTATGTCTACACTACCCACTGGATCCATGGGTAGAGATCGATCTATCGGGGATCGATGTATCATGTCTCGTCTAGACGCGATACATCAATCCCCAAATGCACTCCCTGTCAACTCCGGAACTCCACCAGGGCGAGGGGTGGAAGCGGAGTCGACGGGGGAGTGGTGGCTGTCGATCCCGCGCCGTGAGGACGCGAAGTAAGTCAATCCAAGTCGATCTAAGATATGTCGACTTCAGCTACGCTATTCTCGTAGCTGAAGTTGTGTATCTTCGATCGATTCCCCCCCTCTCCTCCCAGTGTAGACTAGGCCTTAGAGGCAGCATGGCCAATCCTAAGGGGACACGGCCACGCCTGCTTTCTAAACAGGAATCACTTCATCTCATTAACAGCAAGTATTTCAATAAAAAGACCCCGTAAAAATCACTGCTTCAGCATGGACTGTTCAAGAGAGTTACTGTCCAGACCATTGGTTAGTATTGCAGGCCTTGGTGTGAATGACAGCATTATCTTCTAGTGGCTAAAAGGATTTGGAAGTCATCTGGGTTCTACTTCCTGCACTGCCGTTAACTTATTGGTGTGGCCTTGGCTGTCTTGGTGCGTGCTCCCCGTTTTTAAAATGGGGTAATGATACTTGCTTTTGTAAAGTCCTCTGAGAAGCGGAGGTGAAAAATATTAGTGTAAAGTATTATTACTTTATTGGCTATTTTAAGCAGAAGACAAAATACCTGCATCGTTATTTAACACGTATTGCAGTATGTAAAAGGCCGTAACCAGGTTGGGCCCCATTGTGCTAGTCTGTTCAAACCTATCACAAATGTCAGGCTGTGCCCCAAAGAGTGGACCGGCTTTAAGACAAAGACATAGCAGGTGGAGGAGACAAACAAGGAGGTTGGGGTAGGGTCTGGGAGACAGGATCACAAATATAACAGGACACACGCAACTCTTAGCTGGCCAGTGGAATGATTGCGGCTTTACCCTGCCTTGCAGTTGTCAGGTTGCTGTTTACCCAAATACGCTATGGAAGAAGTGAATTTTGAGGAAGGACTTGGAGGAGAACAAGGTGATGGCTTTCTGGATTTTGCCTGGTCGCTTTCACCACTCGTAAGGGGCGATGTGGGTGAAAACACAGAAGTGCTTATCAGAGAATTGGGCAATGGAGGCTGGTGTCATTGATGGAGCAAAGGCTGGAATTGACCTTGCAATAAGCTAATGGGGCATATAGGTAGGGAGGGCTTTGTCAGAAAAGACTGGAAGTTTGTGTTGATGCAGTGGATTAAGGAGAGCCAGTGGAGGGACTTCAAAAGAAGGGGTGATGTACTTAGAGCAGTGAGCCAAGAGGAGTTTAGCAGTGGCATTTTGAATAGATAAGAAGGGGGTGAGTAGACATGCAGCATGTTGTCAGGTTTAATTGTGTGTTTATTTTAATTTTAGGAGTTTACCATTTAAGACCTTTCTTTACAGAATGCCAGTAAGTCAAAGAAGAATGAATTCACACCTTCTGAAAAGCGGGCCTCTTAAAAGTGCCAAAAGCTGGGTGCCCAAAAATGGGGTTACCACAAATCACTTGACAATCTTGATCGCAAGTTACAAAATTGTCCTATTTGTCATCTGAAAAATACTCAGTTTGATTCTCTTGTGTGTGATCCAAGACTTCAGCACATATTGGTTGTCATAATGAACTCAATTTATAAATATTCTGAATTCCCTGCATGGGCAGCAGGTGTCTCCCAAGAACTGTTCTACCATGCACATGGGCACAACCCGTTCTTCACCACACAGGGAGCTAGCGTCTCCAGAGGCCAACTGGTACTGTAATAAGTGATCTCTGTATGTCTGTAAACAAAAGGAAAATTCCACACGCTCCTTCCATTCTTGCGGGGATCTTTCATCCAAACAGGTTCTGGCAGAACATTTTTGTTCTTTGATCTCACTGTCACTTTCCCCTCTCCACCAACACAAAACATAATTGGTAACTGATAACTTCCTGCTACAAGGGGAGGCTTTCAGGGCTCTGATTTTAACTGTTTACTGTATCCTGACATCTCTGTGGGTCACTAGGTACCAGCCTGCTTCTGCAAGTATCTTTTTATTTCTGTTGCTGTGCCTCTCCCTAAATTTGACATGCAACATGGCATCTCTACCTCCACAGAACCTCCCAGTGAGTAGCAAGAATAGGACTTCTGCACGGCACATGGCATCTCTTTAAACTAAATGACAGATCTTGTGCATGCTAAAATCTAGCCAGGTGAGCTGGAAGTCCTGAACCTGTTCTTATCCCGATTCCTGTCCTTAATCCTTTCCCTGGCTACAGCATTTACTCTGACTCTGAACAACCAATATGATAGTGAGGAGCCCTAAATGCTAGGCTACCAGGCAGGGCCTGGCCTGGCCTCTGTACTGCCGAGGATTGGATGCAGTCCTTGGATGCTTAGCAGAGGAATCTTGAGTAGGAGAAGAAGTTATTTTACTTCTCAACTAGGCACTCGTGCAACCGCTGCTGGGATACTATGTTCAGTTCTGGTGACCACAATTCAAGAAGCAGCAGAGAGTCCTGTGGCACCTTATAGACTAACAGATGTTTTGGAGCATGAGCTTTCATGGGTGAATACCCACTTCGTCGGATGCATGTAGGAAGTTGATAAATTGGAGAGCCATAAGAATGATTGGAATGATTAGAAACAATGCCTTACAGTGAGATTAGAACATAAGAATAGCTGTACTGGGTCAGACCAAAGGTCCATCAAGCCCAGTATCCTGTTCTCTTACAGTGGCCAAAGGCAGGTGCCCCAAAGGGAATGAACAAACAGGTTATCATCAAGTGATCCATCCCCTGTCACCCAATCCCAGCTTTTGGCAAACAGAGGCTAGGGACACCATTCCTGCCCATCCTGGCTAATAGGTCCATCAATGGCTATCTTCCATGAATCTATCTAGCACCCTTTTGAACCCCATTATAGTATTGGCCATCACAACACCCTCTGGCAAGGAGTTCCAGAGGTTGACAGTGCGTTGTGTGAAAAAATACTTTCTTGTGTTTGGTTTTTAAACTGCTACCTATTAATTTCATTTGGTGGCCCCAATTCGAGAAGGAGTAAATAACACTTCCTTATTTACTTTCTCTATACCACTCATGATTTTCTAAACCTCTATCATCGCCCACCTTAATTGCTTCTTTTCGAAGCTGAAAAGTCCCATACAGAAGCCGTTCTATACCCCTAATAATTTTTGTTGCCCTTTTCTGAACCTTTTCCAACTCCAATATATCTTTTTTGAGATGGGGCGACCACATCTGCATGCAGTATTCAAGATGTGGACGTACCATGGATTTATATAGAGGCAATATATTTTCTGTCTTATTATCTATCCCTTTCTTCATGATTCTCAACATTCTGTTTGCTTTTTTGACTGCCGCTGCACATTGAGTGGATGATTTCAGAGAACTATTCACAATGACTCCAAGATCTTTCTTGAGTGGTAACAGCTAATTTAGACCCCATCATTGTATATGTATATGTATAGGTAGGATTATGTTTTCCAATGTGCATTACTTTGCATTTATCAACATTAAATTTCATCTGCCATTTTGTTGCCCAGTCACCCAGTTTTGTGAGATCCTTTTGTAGCTCTTCGCAGTCTACCTGGGACTTAACTACCTTGAGTGGTTTTGTATCATCTGCAAATTTTGCCACCTCACTGTTTACCCTTTTTTCCAGATTGTTTATAAATGTTAAATCGGACTGGGCCCAGAACAGTTCCCTGGGGGACACCACTATTTATCCTTCTCCAGTCTGAAAACTGACCATGTATTCCTACCCTTTATTTCCTATCTTTTAATCAGTTACCAATCTATGAGAGAACCTTCCCTCTTATCCTTTGACTGCTTATTTTGCTTAAGAGCCTTTGGTGAGGGACCCTGTCAAAGGCTTTCTGAAAATCTAAATACACTATATCCACTGGATCTCCTTTGTCTACATGCTTGTTTACCCCCTCAAAGAATTCTAGTAGATTGGTGAGGCATGATTTCCCTTTACAAAAAACATGTTGACTATTTCCCAGCAAATTATGTTCATCTACGTGTCTGACAATTTTGTTCTTTACAATAGTTTCAACCAGTTTGCCCGGTATTGAAGTGAGGCTTACTGGCCTGTAGTTGCCAGGGTTACCTCTGGAGCCCTTTTTCAAAATTGGCATCACATTAGCTATCCTCCAGTCATTTGGTACAGAAGCTGATTTAAATGGTAGGTTACAGATGACAGTTAGTAGTCCTGCAGTTTCACTTTTGAGTTCCTTCAGAACTCTTGTGTGAATACTATAAGGTCCTGGAGACTTATTACTGTTTAGTTTATCAATTTGTCCCAAAACTACCTCTAATGACACCTCAATTTGGAATAGTTCCTCAGATCTGTCACCCAAAAAGAATGGCTCAGGTTTGGGAATCTCCCTCACATCCTCAGCAGTGAAGACCGGTGCAAAGAATTCATTTAGTTTCTCCGCAATGGCCTTATCGTCTTTGAGTGCTCCTTTAGCATCTCGATCGTCCAGTGGCCCCACTGGTTGTTTAGCAGCTTCCTGCTTCTGATGTATTTAAAAAAATTTTGCTATTACTTTTGGAGTCCAGCTGTTCTTCAAATTCTTTTTTGGTCTTTCAATTATGTTTTTACACTTCATTTGCCAGAGTTTATGCTCTTTCCTATTTTCTTCATTAGGATTTATCTTCCACTTTTTAAAGGATGCCTTTTTGCCTCACTGCTTCTTTTACTTTATTGTTTAACCACGGCAGCTCTTTTTTGGTTCTCTTACTACGTTTTTTAAATTAGGGTATACATTTAAGTTGAGCCTCTATTACGGTGTCTTTTAAAAAGTTTCCACTCAGCTTGCAGGGATTTTACCTTTGGTACTGTAGCTTTTAATTTCTGTTTCACTAACCTCCTCATTTTTGAGGTGATTCAAGGAGCTCAATCTATTTAGCTTAACGAAGAGAAGCTTAAGGGGTGATATGATCACAGTCTGTGAGTACCTACACGAGGAACAAATATTCAGTCATAGGCTCTTCTGTCAAGCAGAGAAAGGTCTAGCAAAATCCAGTGACTGGTAGTTGAAACTAGACAAAATCAGACTGGAAATAAGGTGTATGTTTTGACAATGAGTTACTAACCACTGGAACAATATACCAAGGGTTGTGGTGGATTCTCCGTCACTGACCACTTTTAAATCAAAATCAGATGTTTTTCTAAAAGTTCTGCTGTAGGAATTATTGTGGGGGCAGGTCTCTGGCCTGTGTTATACAGGAGTTCAGACTAGATGATTGCAGTGGTCCCTTCTGGCCTTGGGATCTAGGAAAAGCTTGTGAGCTAGAGATCAGGAATTGAAAAGCATCTTGCATGTCCATGCGTGCACCCTGAAACCACTACGAATCTTGTCCTGCCTCTGCCCTTCCACACTGGAGGATTAAAGACCAACATATTCTTGCATGAAGATAAAAAACATTTATTTATAAATTGTGGCTTCTGTTATCTTGGAAAGCAATGGCTTGAGTAGCCTGCTTATCAACTCCAGCATTGGAGGTGCTCAGCACCTCTGACAGTCAGGAATCAAAACCCTTGCATGTTTATGGCTTACACCTGTTTTGTACTCAGCGGACACAAGTGAGCTGTCTGCAGAGAACATTTGAAGTAGCTGGACTGCACCATGGGAAGGAGGTCAACTGTTATATTGCTAAAACTGAGCTTGGCCTTTATGCACAGTGGTGCTGAGGCACCTGGGTCAGGAGCTGGTTACTGCGGTGTGCCCTCGGGCTCGTTGTGGGAAGGAGTAAACGGTGGCCGTGTTTGACAATTTTAAGATACCTTTTTTCATAGTGCTTTACGCGCTTCTTAGCCCTGTTTCCTGAGCTGTGGCGCCTCTGCCGTTCCATCTGTTAGAAAGGCAGCATCAGTCTCCTCTTCGGTTTTTCTGCAAAGGAAGGGCTGATCTCTCACTGGCTTTTGGAGGTATTTACACCTTTGCCCACTCTTGTGCTGAGCCCCCTTCTTTAGCAGTTTTTTAAAATGGTAACAAGTCAGCCGCCGTGTTCTGTCAATTTATTGCCTTTCCCCTTTGAAAATACCTTCAACTTCCTAGTAACTCTGCTCTGTGGCACTTACAGCGTCTTCCACGTGCAGATGTTTCCTAAACCTGTGCAAGTTCAGATCTAAAGTAACACCCGTGGGTTGCTGGAGGCTAATTGGATGTGCTTGCCTTGGAGAGCCAATAGAGGAGTGGGAACCAACTACTAGCAAGTTCAGTGGACTGCTACTCCTCTGATGTTTCACACGCAGTTGGGAGTTGTTGCTCTTTTGTAAGTTATTTCTTAATGAGAGTTGTCCCTTGTTTGACTTGACAAAGCCTTGCATTTTTATTAGACCTAATCTCTGAGCACAGTGGGTCAAGCCCCAAGCTGGATAGAAGACATGTTTCATCTTAAGCGCTGGAGTATGATCAAGGCTTCCACAGGAAGAGGGCATTCTCTGAATTCTCTCTGTAAATGGATCTGATGTGAAAGATGTGGAGATGATCTCAAAATAGGAGAATGGATTTGCTTAATGATTTATGTTTTCCCTAGGCAATTAGTGCTACTGCTGTAGGACAATTATTGTTAAAAGTCCCATCACACGCTATTAAACGTATTTTCCCCTTGGGGTTCAAATAAATCTGTAAACAAGTCCTATAGCAGAGTCTTAAAGATAAAAACAAGTTGACTTTTCTTTTTCAAGTACATGATACTGTGTTTAGTGATCAGATCTGAAATGACTTCACAGTTAAGGGTTTGCTTGATGCCAAAAAAATTATTGAGCAAAGGAAAGTTTTAACACATAATCACTATGCAGTGGTTCTCGGATTGGTTCATGTGCCATGTATTCCTAATTGTTAATTTTTTCAGTGCTTGAAAAGTGGTTGATTTAACAAATTAACTTTCCTTGAAATCACAACTCTTTGGTCAAATGGATACGTCAGTTGCATATCTTATACCTCGGAAAAGCTGGGTGAGTACAGTAGCATGCATATATAACAAATCCCTGAAAATAATAGTAAAGGAGCTAACTCTGCCCCAGGTTTGGGCAGGTGTCTGTGTGTATTTGGCCTTTATGCTGGTGACACTGACATGGCCACAGTGAAATAGATAAAATGTGTAGCTGACATTAGTTGTTTTTTTTTTTTTTTTTTTGAAAGCCTCAAACTTTAGAGCTCTAACTCAAAGTGATTAACAAGTTTTTTGGGGGGTTTTAAGCATAAACTTTTAACAGCAAGGGTAATTAGTCACTGGAACAATCTATGAAAGAGGTGGTACATTCTCTGTCACTTGAAATCTTTACATCAGAATTGGGTCTCTCTCTCTAAAAGAGCTGCTCTGGTTCAGCCACAAGTTATTGGGCTTGATGCAGAAATTACAGGGTGAAATTTATGGCCTGTTAGGCAGGTGGTCACATAAAATTATTACAGTGATCCCTTCTGTCCTTGAAAATCTATGATCCCTTTTCTCCCATTTGTAGTGAGTTTTAGACTTTTGTTAGGGTTACAACATAAATTCAGACAGGTGGAATTATCTTAACAAATATTTCTGCACAAAAAGCAGCCTTGATACAGGGTCAGGGCCGCCTCCAGGGTTTTTGCCGCCCCAAGCGGCGCGGCGGGGGCTGCAATCACCATCGGCAGCACTTCGGCGGTAGCTCCACAGCACCGCTTTCTTCTTTGGCGGCAATTCGGCAGCAAGCCCTTCCCTCCGAGAGGGACCCGCTGCCAAAGAGCCGGACGTGCTGCCTCTTCCCCTTGGCCGCCCCACACACCTGCTTGCTGCGCTGGTGCCGGCCCTGGACAGGGTAGGGAGAAACTCAGTGCTTTGAGCCAGAAATAAGGGAATGGTTATCAGAAAAGGTGGCATCACCATTAGCGAGAGTGCTAAAATCTTGCTCTGACTTCAAGATGACCTGCCACATTGTAAAGTGCATGTTGTAATAGTTGTTTAAGCAGTGAAAATTTTAAAAATTGCACTAGTAGCCAAAGCTGAGAGAAGACTTGCTCCAGGTTGAAATAATGCAGTAGCCTTTGTCACGTAATGCAGAGGTGGGCAAACTACAGGCCACGGGCCACGATCGGCCCGTGGGACCGTCCTGCCTGGCCCCCGAGCTCCTGGCCTGGGAGGCTCGCCCCCAGCCCCTCCCCCGCAGCCTTAGCTCGCTGACTCCGCCGCAGGTGCAATGCTCTGGGCAGTGGGGTTGTGAGCTCCTGGGGCAGCGCAGCTGCAGAGCCCAGTCTCTGTGCTGTGCGGTCGCAACAGCGTGGCCTGGCTCCAGCCAGGATGTGCGGCTGTAGAGCCGCCAGCCACCAGTGCTCCAGGCAGCGCGGTAAGGGGGCACAGAGCGGGGAGGGGGGGCTGGATAGAGGGCAGGAGAGTTCGGGGTGGTGGTCAGGGGGGGGGGTGGATAGGGGTTGAATGGGGGCAGGGGTCCTGGTGAGGCAGTCAGGAAGGAGGGGGGGTTGGATGGGGCGGCAGGGGGCAGTCAGGGGCAGGATGGGGCAGGAGTCTGGGGGGGAGGGGGGGACAGATAGGAGGTGGGGGCTGGGCCACGGCCCCCTGCCCTAACCGGCCCTCCATACAACTTATGAAACCCGACGCGGCCCTCAAGCCAAAAAGTTTGCCTGCCCCTGCTGTAATAAATGACCATTGTTCATGCACTGTAAGGAAAAGTGCCTCCTAGTTTCTCTTTTATATGAAGGATTTCTTGGCTTTTTGTTAAGGAGATAGATGGGGGTTGTATTTAGAGCACGAGGAGACTTGGGGATGTGAAAGAGCTCCCTCATTATGGTTCACTTTTAAATTAGAATGCAGTACTGTGGTACTATCTTTGTCTCTCCTATAACTATAGACGTGGTAAGTCATCTCTTGATCGTAGTGTTCAGCAATTTTCTTCCAACACTGCACTCTAAAGTGTTTCCTGGTTGCTTAGGATGGGGAAAGATCACAGGGAAGTCTTCATTTCTGGAGCAAGAGGGCCAGTCTTTGCTCAGCAAGTCCCTTACATCAGGTTGAGTAGTGCAAGGAGGGCTCCTCCAATAAAAATAAGTGCTCCAGCTTGCATGAAATCAGGTCGGGGGGCAGAGATGCTTTGATGAGACTAGAGAGCAAGACGTAGGGTCTCAGGAAAGTTGTGGGTTATCATGGCTGTAGCTGGTGTTACACACACCTCTACCCCGATATAACACGACTTCAGATATAACGCGGTAAAGCAGTGCTCGGGGGAGGTGGGGGTGGATCAAAGCAAGTTTGATATAACGTGGTTTCACCTATAACGCGGTAAGATGTTTTGGCCCCTGAGGACAGCGTTCTATCGGGGTAGAGGTGTACTCGGATGACAGTTGTATATTTGCATGTCATGTTTAGGAACCTAACAGCAGCAGCCTCGCTACTTGGAACATACAAAAAGAGACTGGGCAAAGTACTGGAGAGTCCAGTGTAGGGCCCAGTCTTGCAGTGGCTGAGTTGAACGAAGAGTCTATATAACTTGATATGGCTTTTATCCAACTTAGAGCCTCACAACGATGGGGCAATTAATTAAATCTTTTTCTCAAGGGTTTCATGTTACTGGGATAAATTCTCAAAGTAAATTGTATACTGGGAAATCTTTCTTTCAGGATAATAAGCATCTGTAGCTAGTAAAGCCAAAAATGGCATTGGTTTGAAAGTTTTGGATTTTACGGCTTCATTTTTTAAATGCATGAATCCTTAAGGGAGGCTTTGTCAAAGTAAAATATTATTGTAAAGCAGCACGGAGGCATGAATAAACCCTGAAATGTTTTGAAAGTCAGGCTGTTGATTGCAGGATAGCACAGAAAGCAAGTGGATGGCTCAGTGGTGTGTTTACTTTGATATAGTGTATCTGTCTGCTTTCCCCTTATCCTGCTCTTTTTGGTGCTGATCATGGGCTACAAATCCTCTCTCCTTGCTGATGTTTACGTGCTACGTAATATCAAAGCGGTTTATAAAATATTTATTGTAGCTGGTGGAAAACAGCATTTAAATTTACGATTTCTGACCTTTTTCATTTAAGAAGGACTGTCAAAATAAAAATCATGGTTTAAATTTCATTTCCTGCATTACCACTTCACTTTTTTTAACTGGTAAGAATCTTTACCATCTCTTTATTTTTGACGACCTCTCGTTCACTCTGCTCTTCGCTCAGCTTAGGAATGGTCTGTAGAGTCAATTTCATTTTTACGTTCTCATACATTAGAACAGTTTTCAACCTTTCCAGACTGTTGTACCCCTTTGAATCTGATTTGTCTCATGTACCCCCACCTCACTTAAAAATTACTTGCTTGCAAAATCAGACATAAAAATACAAAAAAGTATCCCAGCACACTGTTACTGAAACATTGCTTACTTCTTCTAATTTTTACCATATCATTAAAAAATAAAACGATTGGAATATAAATATTGTATTTACATTTCAGTGTGATACTTGAGCCTGTTTTTTGTCTGAAGCTGAAGCCCCAGGCAGGGGGCTGAATAATGCAACTTAGCTTCGTGGGGCACTGAGCAATTGCCTTGCTTGCTACCCACTAATGCTGGCCCGGCACTTGCAACCCCCCCACCCCCCCAAGCCCATCCTGTGACACCTCCAGGTCGAGAAACACTAATCTGGATGAGTTGAGTACCCCCTGGAAGACTTCTGCATACCCTCAGGGGTACCCTGGTTGAGAACCACTGCATTAGAACAATGCTGTGGGGGTTGAAAATACTTCAGGAGAATTATGAAATTCAAAAAAGATCTATAAATGTAACAATTGTAGTTAGGTGGTCTGAATCTGGACTTAAAGTGCGATTCTAATGAACAGTTCCTTTAGTTGGCAGCTGTAGTAGGCTTTTATTTTCTTGTGGGAACCACTAGAGGGGGCAAAGACTCACACTTTTTGTTCTGTGTATTGCAAAGAATACAGTAAAACCTCAGAGTTACAAACCTCTCGAGACTGGATGTTGTTCATAACTCTGAACAAAATGTGATGGTGGTTCTTTCAAAAGTTTACTACTGAACATTGATTTAATACGGCTTTGAAACTTTACTATGCAGAAGAAAAATGCTGCTTTTAACCATCTTAATTTAAATGAAACAAGCACAGAAAAAGTTTCCTTACCTTATCCAATTTTTTTTAAAACTTCCTTTATTTTTTTAGTAGTTGCTTTTTTTTAGTCTCTGCTGCTGCCTGATTGCATATTTACACTTCCAAATGAGGTGTGTGGTTGACCGGTCACTTTGTAACTCTGAGGTTCTATTGTACTTCTAATTATTTTAGAAATTTGGGCCTAAATTACCTGACAAATATATTTTCAGCTAGTGGAATGCATGTAGTTTATACTAAACCCATCCTATTAGGGACGTATTAATGAGATATCATGAATGATTTCTTAGGTTTTGATGGGTTTTTTTTATAAAGAGCCTCAACATCTTGGCAATTGAGGGCTGGTTTCAAATTAAAAAATAAAAAACGAAACTCAGACACTTGATTTGCTCCCTCAAGATTTAGAAAATCTTTTCTAAGGCTCATGTAGCCTTCTTTTGTGCAAAAGGCAGATGGCAACTTTTCTGGCTAATTGAATACAGACCTAAGTGCCATTCTCTCGTCATCTGAACCTGTTATGTTCTTGACACGTTAATCAGGAAGGGGAAATATTTGGAGAAGCTAATTTACCCAATTGTTAAATCTTGCGTAGAAAAGGTTAAAAGGGTTTTATTTACCCTTCCACCTATTTTATCTTTATTTGCCTGTTAAAAGGGACCTTTTTTCTTAAAAACAAACAAAAGCTTAATAGCAACAGAAATGCCTTCATGACTTAGGGGAGAAAAGGAAAGTAAAACTGTTTGGATTTAAAAATTCCGTGAGTGTTTGCAACCCTCGCTTTATGCTAGTACAGGAGAACCCAAAGCGGAAAATGATTAGAAACTAGTGAAACTGACTAGTCTATTTTCATTAACCAAAGCAGAGTGTCTTACACAATGGAAACAACATTCATCATGAAAGTGATCTAGGATTTTACAAATTTGTCAGGTTTAATAATCAGAGTTCATGTTAGTAACGCAGATTCATAGAATATCAGGGTGGGAAGGGACCTCAGGAGGTATCTAGTCCAACCCCCTGCTCAAAGCAGGACCAATCTCCAGACCCCTAAATGGCCCCCTCAAGGATTGAACTTACAACACTGGATTTAGCAGGCCAATGCTCAAACCACTGTGCTATCCCTCCCCCAAGGAAACTTGTTCCAAAAATTGGATTTTGAAGACAATGGGTAAAATTTTCAGAAGAAATTTAGGAGGCTGACTCTCATTGAAAGTCAGTGGGATTTAGGTCCCTAAGTAGAGCTGGGTGAAATTTTTCGGCTGATTTTTTTTTGGCAAAAAATGCAGATTCAGGTCAACTGAAACATTTCCTGAATTTGTGTAGTTTTTAGTTATAGTTTTACTTGAAAACCCCTTAATAAAAAAAAAAAGTTTCATTTACATTTTCAAAATGAAACTTTTGACTCTCATTACTAAATCACCTTTCATTTTATTTTGTAAATAATAGGGAAAGAGGTGAAAACAAAACATTTCAGGTCAAATTAAGCATTTCATTCAACTGATTTTTTTTTTTTTTTTTTTACTTTTTGATTCACCAGTAATTTTGAAAAAAATTCTGTTTTGAGTTAACCCACGTCTAGTTTTTTTCCCTGATTTTTTTGGAATTGCCTGCGAACTGAAAAAATCTGTCATCTGCACAGCTGTTCTCACAAGTGTTTAAGGTCTGAGCTACATTTGGAAATTCTATCAATAAAACCGTTTCAGTTAACGATAAGTGGCGCGCTGGTGGTGGGGTTGTTTTTTTTTTTTTTTTTAAACCAAAATGGTTATATCAGGTTATGCCCTAGGTGTGGTCGCAGTTATATTAACTTATACTAATAGTGCTTATTCCTTTTTCTGTACAGGAGTGAACTATACTGGTATAAGCAATTTTATTTTGGTATAACTGAATCCACACTGGGGACATTTTAATGTGTAGACAGAACCTTTGCAAATGGGACTTAAGCTCCTAGGTCTCTTATGGGCTTTTGAAAATGTTGTGTCTTCAACTCCTAATTGGAGGCTGGAATGCTAAGACTGTACAAGCAGGGCTGCCCAGAGGATTCAGGGGGCCTGGGGCAAAGCAATTTTGGGGGCCCCTTCCATAAAAAAAAGTTGCAATACTATAGAATACTATATTCTCGTGGGGGGGCCCTTGTGGGGCAAATTGCCCCACTTCCCCCCCCCGCCCCCACCCCCCGGGCAGCTCTGTGTACAAAGTGGACTGATGTGTTGGGTTTAAACCTGAGCTAGGTGGCTCAGCAGTCTGTACCTGTTTTTATCCCACTGAGACCTGAAACTGTTTCTTCATGGAGTAACACTCTCCTTTATATTTTAGAGCCTAAAAATATTCTCTGTAGTGGGAGTCACTCCATGTCTTATAAATATTTTAGAATTGCTAAATCCTAGCATGCGTAATGGGAAGGGGAGAAACACATGGGCATGTCTGGTAGACTTTTTTTTTTTTAATTCCAGCAAGTGTTCAGAATTTGTGAAACAACTTATGTAAGATTGTAAATATGACATTTCATTACTCAATGAACAAAATGAGAGGCAATGTATTTCTTTATAATGCATGAAATTAGCAGAGGGGGTTTTTTATTAGGTAATTTAAAAATGGACTGTTCAGAAAAGGAAGTTTCATGGTAAGGTCAGGAGAAAATACTGAGATACTTGAACCATGAAATGAAATTGTTTGGTGAAGAATTAATAACTTTTATTATGGCAGAGAAACTTGCTGTTGGATATTTACTAGAGCATATTGTACCTGCGTATTTTGCAAAATAAGTCATTTGTTATGCACTGTTTAGTGACTTTATGAGAAATGAACCTTGCTCTTTTAAAATAAAAGTATGCTCCGTATTTCTAGAAGTGTGTGTTTGTAAAAGTGATTCCTTATAGCACAAAGAGCTTTCCATTTAAAGGGACACTGCTCTTTTTGTTTTTAAATATCTGGGAAGGATTCACATACAAAGATGTTGGGGAGCCTCAAAAATTACTAGATAGATGTGGCTTGCAGCTTAGTCAATTAAAAAAATAAAATAAAAACCGATTCAAAAGTAGATGTTAGTTCCTGTGATTAGTTGCCTATTTTTAAAAAAATGTCTGTCTGCCTTGCTGCTGTTTGGAAGACCCTTGCAAACTGAGGACAAACTGAATATATAGAGAAACCTCAAAAGTGGCTATCTAGAAAGTGCTGTCAAATGCAAAAGTAAACACTGTAAAGAGGGAATTTTTCTACTTTCAGTTAGTCAGTGGTGGTTACTTGTATAACAATAGTAGTTTAAAAAATTCAGACCGAAGTATGTTTTAATCAGAATGATCAAGAAGTTTTACACAGTAAGGTCATTTTATGGTGGTATTAAATACACCTCTAAGGTATCAGGTATGTTGGTACTTCTGTGTCCATTTTGCATGGCAAGGATCAGGTGCTCCTGTAGCAATTTCTGGTGGACAGAGAGATACCTTCTGCAGTTTGGTATTGCAAGTTTCCATGTTCAAAGTTCCATCAAAAAATTTGCTGCCCTTAGATTATTTTTCTTTCATTGCTGCTGTTACATACGATATACAGCATAAAAAGAAATTTGTAAACCACTACCAGCTTCTGCTGACTTACGGTTTTTATGTACAAGCTCCTGAAGTTGACTTTTCCATTGTAATAAGGAAATAGTTTAAAAAAAAAAAAATCCTGCCTTTCCTGGTAAACTCCATGGAAAACATGCCAGTTTTGCTAACATACAAAGTTGTATTAACAACTCCAAAGCTAGCTTTCTAATACACAGAATGTTGTACGGTTTCATGTTAAAGATTTAATACATTTTTGAATGGAATTTTTTTATTTTGGAACCGTTTAGAAGTTGAAGCTAATGCAGAATGTTGTAGCCCACTTAAGTGGAGTTTATAGTCGGAGCGCGCTAGACTTGGGCTCTGTGAACTTTACTGACTGCCAATAAGCTTCTGAACAGAATTCAGGATATTGAGTTCTAACCTATAAAGCCCTAAATGGCATGGCACTTGGTTGTCTGAGACCCCTCTTTCCTCATAGTATGCCTCCACAAGTGAGATCAGCAGAGCTGCTGAAGCTGTCGGAAGGGCATTCTCTATTTTTGGGGGTAGAGGGTGTTCTTTGAGTTTAGAACCTACTCCCCCCACTTGGTCTGCAAGATCCCGGATTTGTTAACTGCTGAGCATGCTGCAAAGCTCATAATTTCTCCCTTTTTGTTAAGGCTGTGGAGGAGGGTGTGAGTGGAGGTGGATGTTTTTATGAGCAGTCCTTTTGTCTCTGTTTATGTTGTAATTTTTGACTTATGGGATATGCAGCCAGAGCAGTAGATAAGCATCTGTAGATATATTTTAAAAATTGGAAGAAATAACAGTATGATCAAGCATAGCAGTTCTGAAGGAACTGTTCTGTCCCATGTCAGTATGTATATTAACTCAGTTTTAAGGAGTTTTCATCTTTTGTCTTGTAACTTAAAAAGACAATTCAACTACCAAATCTGAGTTTCTGTAACAAAGAAAAAATCAAGCAAACTGGGAATTGCATAACTTAATATTCTATTTTGTACCTGGGACCTATAGGAGTTTCCAGACGATTGGTTTAGCACAACATGGCCCATATTCTATAAGAATTAAGAGAACTGCAGCCCAAACACTGATTTTTATTTTTTTTGGTACTTGTGTAGATTTCAGACTTTAAGGGTTAAATGGATTTTTTTAAAACATTTTTTATTAAACAAAGAGTGTAGCTTTCATCCAAAAAAGGGCTTGAGTTTTGCGGGTGAGTGATTAACTGCATTATAAATGTTTATAAATCATTTTTGTTTATGCAGATACCTATATATACTAGAAATTGAGAATTGCAAAGCTTTCTCACTTGGAAGTGTAGCTAAAAGGAAATGTGCAATGACAGCAAAAGGATTATTTTCCGAACAAGTTTATTCTACTTCGTGCTGATGCTAGCAGCTGGAATATCTATCCATCCGACTTTTCTGCACCCTGCACAGTGTAATATTTAGCTGCTGTATAACAAATTGCTTACCCTCCAACAATAACTTGCAGCAGTTCCTTCATATCAGAGCGCCTCTTACTAATGGCGAAGCCGCAAAGAATCCTGTGGCACCTTATAGACTAACAGGCGTTTTGCAGCATGAGCTTTCGTGGGTGAATACCCACTTCGTCGGATGCAGGTAGAACAATGAAGAAGCCAGACTACTTGCATCCGAAGAAGTGGGTATTCACCCACGAAAGCTCATGCTGCAAAACGTCTGTTAGTCTATAAGGTGCCACAGGATTCTTTGCTGCTTCTACAGAACCAGACTAACACGGCTACCTCTCTGATACTCTTACTAATGGAGGTAATTTGTTTTAGTTCTTCTGTAGTCTTGTAGATATTGTTGCTAAAATGAGGACTCTGCTGTCCAGTATGAGACTTTTTTGTTATTCCCTATCCCCGTCTTCCTCTTCATATCCTTCCCTCCCCCCCCCCCCCCACCGCTCATAACCACACTTTTTGGGTATGTCTGTCATGCAGCTAGACACCTGCGGCTGGCCCATGCCAGCTGACTGGCTTGCGGGGCTTGGGCTACAGGGCTGTTTAATTGCAGTGTGGATGTTGGGGGTCAGGCTGCAGCCCATACTCGGGGACCTCCACACCTCGCAGGATCCTAGAGCCTGGGCTCCAGCCCAAGACCAGATCTCTGTACCACAATGAAAACAGCCCCTTAGCCCAAGCCTCGCAAGCCCGAGTCAGCTGGCATGGGCCAGCCATGGGTTTTTCATTGCAGTGAAGACATACCCTCTTGTGAATTGTCCTCTCACCAAGATGTTTATCTCTACATAGAAGCATGCTCTTCTCTAACTAGCCTGGTTTTCCTTTCTGGATTTTGAGGTTAAAATCTAGTCTTACGCAATCTCCTCCTGGATATGGATTGTGACATGACTGAGGTTAGGGTGACCAGATAGCAAGTGTGAAAAATCGGGACTGGGGTGGGGGGTAATAGGAGCCTATATAAGAAAAAGCCCCCAAAATCGGGACTGTCCCTATAAAATCAGGACATCTGGTCACCCTAACTGAGGTATCCTTGCTCAGTGTCTAAATTGGGTAACTGGGACAGGCTGATGGGAGTTTCTATTGATGTACATAGACCTTGCCAATTAAATTTAGATGACTGCTTGCTGGATGAAAGAGGGTTTGGTGAAATACGTGTTTGCTTGGGTGAGGCAGTTGCTCATGAAAGCCTGTTCAGGGGTTGTTTTCTGCTGTTACTCTCACAGAAGACACCCTCTGGGATATACTAGGACGAGGACGCAAACTGGATTTTGACTTGGGATTCTTATGACAGACTGTCGACTCTACCAAAGTTGTTGCTGAGGCAGCTGATGAGCTAAATTACCTTTCGCTCCTTCAGGGTGCTCCATCCTAGGCCACAGCTGAGTTGGTTGGTGGAGTGAGAGGAGAAACTTCTATTACTGCTGCCTGTGCTTTTGCTGTATCCTTTCATTGCCAATACTGCTTTTCCTTCCCAAGACAGGGTAGGTGAATGGATAAACCACTTGCTTTCCTTAGGCATCCAGTAGCTTTCATCAGAAGCACATTAGAGAGCTGTTTGTTGCTGCTGTTGTTGTTGGTTGTTGTTTTTCAATCTAGAACAGTTCCTGAAGAGTAATTTTACCTGATACACACATTCAGCATGAGGATGGATGCAATTGTCTGCCATATGACTGTTTTTTATGACTTGCTAATTTGTATGAACCCATGCTCTGCTCCTCAGAAATGTAGTCTCTTGGCACTATTACGGGTATGGTGCTTAGACAATCCAAAGTGAACTGTGTGCTGGGTTAGTTTGTCATCTTAAATATTCCCCCTTCACGAAGGTTGATATTTCTTTGATTGCAAATCATTCTAGCACATTTACTGGTCTGCTGTGATCAGACCACCTATGAATTTGACCCAAAGAGGAGCTCTGTCTAGCTCGAAAGCTGTTTCTCTCACCAGCAGAAGGTGGTCCTATAAAAGACATTACCTCACTTACATTGTGTCTCTAATATCCTGCAACCACCACAGCTCCAGAACACTGCAAATAGGAATTTGAACACACACGTACTCCAGTGTGGTTTCAGAGCATCCTCCTTATAAGTTGGGTGATAATGTGCAGTATTTTCCATTAGGTATATACCTGAAGTTGGTTGAATATTTTTGTTGATCTTCAAAATATTTTTAGAAGAAAAATTTAGTTTAAGATGAGGCAGATGGAATTGAGGTTTTCGATTATCAGTTGTTCTCCCTTAAAGTTTGGCTGCTATTCACAGCTGTAACAACCCATTACTACTGGGCTTTCTGATGACAGAGGTATCAAGCAGAAATTTTGACCAGTAGAAAAGGATTCTAATGTTGGATTATTTTTTTCAATGCTTAATGAGGTGGGGGGGGGGAATATAACTACCAATGAAACACGTTTTTAATCCCTTTCCTGGAATTCTCTGGTCTTGTTACTTCAGGTTCTCTTTTATGTAAAATGTATTGGGAAGGACATGTTATCTTTAGTGCTTTCCATTCTTCAGATAAACAAATAATTTTGCTGCATAGGCTTTATTAGCTTTAAAAAGGAGCTTTAAAGGCTTAAAGAAGGGGCGGGGGAGCTTTGTGCTGAAGCTGATGCAGATTATAAATGAAAACTGTGAAGAGATAAGTGACTGCAGACTGTAAGAATTAAAATAGCTTTGGGAAATATGATTTCCTTCCCAAGAAGAAACAGTGATGTAATCATCTGGAACTGTCAGAAGTTTTTGAGCCCCAGGATCTGCCATTGCGTTAGGTTTTTACAGCTTGTTGGGAGAGATAAAGGGACTCCCTTTCCTTTAGCAGCCCATATTTGTAGATTTGTGTCATTGATGACTGTGTTGCAAAGACTGCAGAAAGTTGTTGGATGTAAATTCTTTCTGATTCTTTAATTCTAATTAAGAGTCTGTAATTCTTTCTAATTCAGTTGAGGTGCATTAACGTACAGGTCTAGCTGATGTGGAAATGTCCTGGTAGGTCCTTTGTTGGGATCAGCTTTGGGAGCCGTAGTGTAGGTAGGCTACTGGCTGCTGACACCATTTTAAACTCCATGTCATCTGAACCGGATCAGAACAGCATCACGTTGGTAAGATCCAAGGGGCCTGTTCCTGCACCCATTGAAGTCGATGGCAACACTCCCACTGGCTTGAAAGGGTGTAGGAATGAGCCCTAAAACACCACCAAGTTGTCCAATTTCATTAGCGCTCCCAGTGTTTGCTACTCTGAAGGAGCTAAACTGGCATTATGCCAAAAAAAAAAATCCCACCATTGCTATCTTCCCTTGTCTAGGCAAGGCTCAGTCATTCAAGCAGGATGCTGGAATTCAGGAGGGTTTGGGGTTTTCTTTCATACTCTGCCACTGACTCACTCTGTTTTTAAGAAAGTCACTTGCTTTCAGCTCCCTAATTTCCTGTTCCTACAAGACTTCATCCCTGTTTTAAAGGGTGTTGCCATCCTCTGATGACACTTTGTATTTCTACAGCAACTAACATTATTGCTCTCTCCTTTTTGATAAATTAAGGCATTAAAGGTCTAAGTGCCTCGAGTTTCCCCCTGCTTTAGTTCCCTGGTGGTAATGCACTCACAAACATATGAAAACGTGTCATCATCAATGCACACTGGTACACCCTGGGGTATGAGGCTGAAAGCAATAACTGCATCAAAGCTGAAGGAAGAGGCTGTGGTTAAATCACGTTCCAGAGAGAGGAAAGACTGCTTTACTAGTTCTAGGTTTCATAGTTCCCTATCTGTTGGATCTTAATTTAAAAAATGCCTCTTCTGCCTGCTCTTCAAAACAAACAAACAAACAAAAAAACCAGGATGGAATCTGAAGATACCTGTAGCTGGTCAGGGCCAAAGTTATCAGCATTATTAATTACTCTTAGTTTGGTTACCAGGTTACTGTTATCTGCTCTCTTGGTACAAACCATTTTAAAACATGCTTTCTTAGCAGACTGCAGTTTCACAAACTTTATCTGAGGCGGTGAAGGCTGAAGCCCCCAAAATACTGGATTTTCAAGAAACGCTAACCATCGTTAGACAGTTGGTAAATCTTGCTTGTTTGTATGGCAGTATTGTAAAATAAATATTTACATCAAAGATGAGTGACAGAGTTACAAATTAGCTTGCATAACTTGTTTAACATTCTGAAAATATTTTAGGCATTCTGTGAGACTGGGAAAGCATAAATGTTCAGGATAGATGGCCAAGTATGTGTTGAATCTTGATTCTACTCCTCTTCTCCGCCCATTGAAAAGAACCCTGCCTGATCTAGTAGTTGGAACTGATCAATGTTGATTTCAATTATATCGTTCGACGTCAGCTTGTCCCAAGGCTATCTGACACCAGTTAAGGCAATGAAATTCCTGATGGGCAAATTTTAGCAAAAATCTAGAATAAGTTTGGTATATCTTGTGTTTTCAGACTGAAATCTTGGCATCATGAAGCCAGTGGCAGATCTTTATCGCCTTCATGGATGCTAGGATTTCATGCATAGCGTTTAAAAGGATCCCCATCAGCACCTTCCAGTGTATGTGGCAAAAGGCTTCTCTATCTTTTCATTTGGTGACTGTGTAAATATTGGGCCAGGGAAGAGGATTTAATTAATTAACAGTGAGCAAAAAAGATAATTTGACCTATTAAATTAGTTAAAACTGAGGTAACTGTAAGAGACGTTCTCAGATTCTTGATCTCCTGTTGCTCACATAAAGTAGAAAAGTGCCATGCAATTCTTCTTACTAAAATAAATGCCTCAGCTTTTCTTCTGGTAAAATAAACTAACAGCTCAATGTTCATGAGTAACCTGAAAATAACAAGCCCATGTGTGAAAGCCGCAGTGGGGAAAAAGAATTCAATAAGGTAAGAGATTTTCCCCTATGCAGAAAACAACACATGGGGGCGATTTCAGCATGTGGAATTTCCATCTCATTGTACTGGCAAGGACAGGGTTGCTCCCTGGAGAATGGGCAAGGGAGTGAGTAGGAAATCAAGTGTGGGTTACTGCTGTTGGAACAGTGTTACCTCATAGTTTGATACACAGAATCAACAGAGTATCCAATAAAAAGCTGTACTGATCCCTTGTGTGCTATCCTAAAGTCATATGTTCTGTATACTCTACACATGTTTAAATCAAAGCCTTGGCATTTCAACAAGCATGTGTTCACTTGGTTGTTTCATCCCTTCTGTCTTGAGCAGAATACCAGCCTGTATGAGTATAAGATCAAGGAGAGCATTAAAGTAGTGTTTATATACAAGTGAGTCTTCAGAGAAATGTACTTTGAAAAGGCTGGAGATAATGGAAAACTAGAGTCACACACTCAAGAGTTGCCTTAACTTCTTTTATTTACACCCCTCTGCTTCTAAACTACAGTGCTCTGATATTCACTATTTAGAACTGAATGAAATTGCTATTACTTCAGTGGGATATTTGAGTTTAAATTGGTAAAGTAGAGGAGATCCTAGATAAAGGAACCATAGTTTTAGAGGAGATGAATTAATATAATATAGCTTCAGTAAGATTTTACTTGTTATAAATAACAGAAGACAATATTTATATCCTCGTATAGCATATTTACATACAATACGTAGTTGTATAATTAGTTGTGGACATGGTTTTCATTCCATTATACATAGCTCACTTGTTCTTCTGTTTTATCAACTTCATTCTCTGTGAGCAGCAATGTGTCCAGTAGAATGGCTGACGATGACTGGATTGGTGAACTGTGAAGCCTCATTGGGCTCTGGTACATAACGGGACTAATCCCATTTCGCATCCCATGCATCATAAAGAGTTTGGAGTTTTCTGCCATTGAATTTCTGAAGGACATCCTGCTAGAGCATTTCCGAAGAGTCTTCATTGGCTTTGCGGTCCGATAATTGCAGGTGATGTACCTGCCAAATGCCTCCCTGAATGTCTTGTTGAAGAGCGTGTAGACTAGAGGGTTCACTCCTGAAGATACATATCCTATCCAAACAAATATCTCCATGAGCCTTTGAATAACTTCCTGGCTACAGGAGTCACACAGAACTGAAGTTATGTTTGTTATAAAGAATGGGCACCACATCAACAAGAAAAGAAAAAATACAATCCCCAGGACTTTTGAGGCCCTTTGTTCATTGCTGATGGTCTGCATAGACTTCTTTCCAGCAGTGGACATTCTGCGTATGAATATCTCTTCATCTGTGCTGGGCATAATCTTGTCCTTTCTGGAGCCATCTAACATGGCCACCTTTTCAGGTGATGATCCGGGTGTTATATCCCGTTGGAATACTGTAGATACCGTGGACCAGGTTAGGCGCTGAGGTGGCTTGTTGATCAAGTAGGCCTTCTTACGAAGCACTTGTATGGTCAGAAAGTAAGTGACTATCATAATTGCAAGCGGAACAAAGAATGCAGCTAGCGACCCGTATAGGATGAAGTCATGAAAACGATCGGGTGTCAGGACACATGTGATGTTTGTAGAGCTGCCGTCTCCGTCCTCTATACCTCTGATCGGGATTGGAATGGCAATGCCTACAGAAGAAAAACAGAAATAGTTCAGCTTGTCATCATCTTCAATCTCTCACTTGGTTTTGCAGCTTCAGAGTGCCTAAGGGGGCATGATTTGAGAGAGCTACGCTGAACAAGTGAGCAAGCAGTATCTGTAGTTAAGAATATTAGCTGGAGATTTTGGTAAATAGAACTTTAATAAATTCAGCCAGCTGAATATTAAAAGCTTGCCTTCTTTAACTGAGGGTGACCCCAAAACTTAAACAATTCAGGAATCCGGGTAGACCTTAATATTAAATTAAACCCTGAAACAGTTGCAATACTGAAGTAACATTTTTCCTTCTATCTCCTACCCTTCCTGAATATAAGTTTTGGGGTTTCTGAAGACCTGATCCAGAAAATAGACACAATTTGACTCTTTCATCTTGAAGCACATCAAGTGTTCAGACTCAGTCATCCCAGCAGCCTTTCACTCTAGTTGATTCTCTTGAATATACAAGTGGTTAAAGAGATGCCACGTGTGCTCAGTATAGATTTGTTGTTTAAAGTCTCTTGGCTATTTAGAGTCTTTAAATGAAGCTTTATTGTTTTAACTGTTTTTAAAAAACCATACCTCTGAGGGCTTGTCTTAAATGAACTTTCTATAACTGAAATTACAGACAGTATTTCTGTTGGTAAAGGTCTATCTGATGACAAAAACAGGTTCTTGTCTGTCTGATGAAGGTTGTTCGTGCTACTCATTCCAACACCTTTCAGTAAGATCTGGGGATTTACTGTACTTCTGCATTCCCCAGCCTTCTTAGTGGTGTTGGTCGAAAGCTGTGAAATGACCTAGCCTTCAGTCACTTGATCCCTTCCGTAATAACAGACACACCTTTGGAAACAGCAAAGATTTAAAACAAAGACTGAATCAAATTAACCTTTGAAGCCATGGCTCAGCCGTTGAGTACTTTTTATGATAGATAAGAAGAAAGGAAGAAGTACAGTACTGATTAATACAAGTAAATCAGATATTAAAAGGTCAGCTTCTAAGTATCCTGCCTCCACAGGAATTTCCCTTCTCATGTTAAATTAGAGAGAAATCTTTTCTCCAGTCATCAAAGTACTGCTCTAAATGTATTCATATTGGGAGTTCCTGTTGTTAGGGGTACATACGTAGGTCAAGAGCATAGATATAAATTCTTTTCACCTATGCTGTGTCAGTAGCCTAAGTTACCCAGAGAAAACTGTTTATGCTCTTGGCAGGGTATTGCTTGTTCTGTGTGGCATTATTTGCTTTTCTAGCACTGCTTCTGTATCTTACTGGCGTTGCAAATGAGTTGTTTGGATTAGCTTCTCTGATCTCTGAATCTGATGATGTCTGAAATTTCATTTTGTGCACAAACGTATTAAAGACGGGCAATATGCCGTATACAAAGAGTTCAGAAAACACTTAGAAGTGTAATATAAACCTGGGGTTCTCAACCTTTTTCTTTCTGAGGCCCCCTGACGGGCTATAAAAACTCAGCCCACCTGTGCCACAACACCTGGTTTTCTGCATATAAAAGCCAGGGCCGGCATTAAGGGGTAGCCAGCAGGGCAACTGCCCGGGCCCCCAAACCACAGGGGGCACCAAGAAGCTAAGTTTCTCAGGCTTCTGCTTCAGCCCTGGGTGGCAGGGCTCTGAGCTTCAGCCTGATGCAGTGGGGCTTCAGCTTTCTGCCCTTGGGCTTCAGCAAGTCTAACACTGGTCCTGTTTGGCAACACCCCTTAAACCTGCTCACGGCCCCCCCGGGGGGCCCCGCACCCCTGGTTGAGAACCACTGATATAAACCATTACATTTTGCACTTCACTTAGAAATTGATTTTTTTTTTTAAACACTTTGACTTTTTGTATCTTGGCAGCACACCTCAATTTCTGAAATGACTGTTGCTGGCACAGCTCACGTATTTGAATCAGTGATTGAAAGATGAAATTTTGACAGTTATCCCTCTTTCTGGACAGCACTAAATCAAAATTCTCAACCCTGTTGTTCAGTTTTTTCCCTTTGGGTAGTTTTAAGTGAGGCAGCAACTTCAACAGCAACTGATTCAGGGCTTAAAATCAAATCTGTTACTGATAGGCATCAAATTAATGGCACTGGAACCTAAAGTCTTGCTTCTCTAGAAAAGATACAACGCAAGCAGCTGCAATGCAATCCACCTCATGCTGCCCCTTAGTGTGTTGCATCCTTCTATGGGTGGAAAAAAATCTTTGAACTTCATTCCTATTCAGTCCTTAACCTCTCCAACAAGTCTGCCAGCTAGTACCTGTTAAATGGATTTTGGGACATAGCCACATGCTCACTAGGAAATGGACCAAGAACAGCTTAGTTGATATAGGCTGCCATCCGCTAGTACTTTGCCATTTGCAGTCTTGCCCCAGTTTTGAACTAATGATTTAACCGTGAAAGGGTTTCTCTCCCCTTCCCAGCCTCAGAAGCCCCACGTACCTATTGAAATGAGCCACACCACAGTTATTTTGATGAGAGCTGTAGCCCGAGAGTTGTATTGGCTGGCCTGGATTGGCTTTTTTATGGCAATGTAACGGTCCAGTGAGATGGCGCAGAGATGCATAATGGAGGCTGTGGAAAAGAGGACATCAAGAAATAGCCAGACAGGGCACAAGTCAGGTGGAAGCGGCCATGCGTTATCTGAAAGAGAACAGGAAAGCTATTAGGTTCATTTCTAATGTCCTTTGAATGTTCAGTGTGCATTTTTTCCTTCATACATGTTATAGAAGTGTCTTAATAAACTCTTTGGAACAATACCTCACTCCATACCTGCCCTCAGACCTTTCTCTCCTCTCCTTTCTTCCTTCCCTTGTTTTTCTCTTCAGCTAATCCCTCATACGATTCCCCACCAAATTCCCCTGCGAAAAATGGTAGAACTAATGCTTGCTGCCATCATATTGATGTCTTGTATATTATATCTCTTTCCCATCCCCACCAACCCCACTTCTCCTTCCTGACTGCCCCCCCGGCCCCTGCCCCCATTCAGTCACCCCTGTTCCCTGCCCTCTGACTGCTCCGTCCCCTATCCACACCCCCGCTCCCAACCACCACCCCAAACTCCTCTGCCCTCTTACCGTGCTGCCTGGAGCACCGGTAGCAGGCGGTGCTACAGCTGCGCCACCCAGAGCACCGGGTCAGGGCGCGGCTCTGCAGCTGCACTGCCCGGCTGCCCAGAACATTGCGCTGGTGGCACAGTGAGCTGAGGCTGCGGGGGCCGGGGGGCTAGCCTCCTGGGCCAGGAGCTCAGAGGCTGGGCAGGAGGGTCCTGCGGGCTGGATTTTAATGTTTTTAGAAGGTCTCTTTCTACAAGTCTATAATATGTAACTAAACTATTGATATATGTAAAGTAAATAAGGTTTTTAAAATGTTTTAGAAGTTTCATTTAAAATTAAATTAAAATGCAGAGTCCCCTGGACCAGTGGCCAGGACCCGGGCAGTGTGAGTGCCACTGAAAATCAGCTCATGTGCCGCCTTCGGCACACGTGCCATAGGTTGCCTACCCCTGGCCTAGCCCAATAGGGTGACCTGATCTTGGTTGGTCCCCAGATACTATTGTAATAAGCATGATTAATAACAAACCATGTATTGTATTTCATATGCACCATCTCGAAAATAAGCAGTGACTTGTCTATCATAGCGATGCAGAGGCATGGCTTAAGTTCCAGGATTGGGGATGTCTTGAACAGTCTTTCTAGTGCATACAGTTTTGTAATGAAAGGGTTTGTTGTGTCACTGCATCATATCTGTGACAGCTCAGCAGGACTCTGCCATCAGTGAGTGGATACCTATTTTTATTCAAAAGAAATTGCCTGATTCCCCTTCACATCATTTCCAAGAGCAATAGTTCAGGCTTCTACACACAGTCTTAAAAGTTGTAATTTTTGACTAAGGCTAATCTGCTTTAATGTTATCTGTGTAACAAGTAAAATAGTCCATCAGCTGCTTTCTGTTCAGGATTAGGACATTCACTTTGTATTGTTTTCACCTTCCAAAGGGTTGGTATTTGAGAGCTGTGTCTTCCCCAGTGAAGATCTCATAAATATTTACTCTACTGAACATCAGCGAATGGATGTTAATGAAGCTCTTTTGAGGTTTTTCATAAACTAATTGATCTCACTTACAAGTGATTTGTGTCACAAGTCACGGCTGCTGGGTAGCTGTTGAGTTTAAAAGGCGCGTTCGTGTTCTGTATGGGTATGAACATACTGATTTGTAGGTGCAGTTAAGGTACTACCAGAAAATTATCAGCTCTTTGTAGAATGAAGGGTTTTTGTGCGTTAACAAGCCAGATTTGCTTTAAACCTATTTAGTTTTGAACCCCCTGCTGTGAATAAACAAGGGCTGACTGTCCTGAGAATGTTAAAGGAACTCATCTAGTAACTGAGTCCGTTATTTTATCAATAGTGCAATGTTGCAGCAGTTTAAGATTTGAAGCTTGATTTCACGCTGTGACTATTGTGGTGAAATGACATGGTGGTGCAGTGACTTTGCATTTCAAGCAAGGGAGAATGGGGAAATTGCATTGAAACAGGATAAATTACGCTGGTCTGCCCTGATGTATATGTTGAGTCTTAGCCCTCTGGACAAGGAGAGAAATGGATGGAGACTGAGAATATAACTGCATCTCTCCTAAAGCAGCGAGCTCCAGGTGATAGCATAACGGAAAAAGCATAACGGATAGCACCTCAGGCATAACAGAAGATTAACTACTTTTGAATAAACTAACCATGAGTCTTGATATTCAGTTGCATGATTCCTGAGTATCAGGCAGAGTGGAAATTTAGTTATAGAAAATAATTTAAAGTTGATTAATGAAGTACGATGCGGATATTTGGAAAAATACATTATTAGAGCATTCAACACACACATTCATTTTTATCTTTCTGTGCACAGTTTCATTAGGCCGTAAGAGGTATCTTTTTTTAGCCTCAAAGGCCTGTAATGTAGTCATTCAACCAACTATGTAAGTCAGCATGCCAGAAAAAATAAGTAGTTAAAACAACCAATTAATTTGGTATGTTTGGAATGTTGAGCTTCTCTCTAAAAAGGCAAGAACTGTTCTATGGCTTAAATAAGTGAAGCAGCAAAGAATCCTGTGGCACTTTATAGACTAACAGATGTTTTGCAGCATGAGCTTTCGTGGGTGAATACCCACTTCTTCGGATGCAAGCAGTGCACCCACGAAAGCTCATGCTGCAAAACGTCTGTTAGTCTATAAAGTGCCACAGGATTCTTTGCTGCTTCTACAGAACCAGACTAACACAGCTACCCCTCTGATAAATAAGTGAAGTTAGCACAGCTCTGAGGATGCGGTGTGAACTGCACACATGTACATTTTGCATACTAAAGGATGTTCAGTTGGCATTAATAGCTGAATTTCAAATGAATGATTCAGTGTTTCCTATCAAAAGTCCTTATACAGTACTCCTTAGATGGTATCTCTTTGATGATAGCCTTGCAGAGAGGGGACATGTGCATTGCAGTAAAATGGATTTTCTTCATTTTCAGTTAACCTGTTCTGTACAAAAGACATCTTTTAATGCTTGGTAATGGAGCTGTCCTTTCCTTGTTCTGAACTCAAGTTTTTTGTGTGCAGTGAAGCCTTGTATAATTTTACAAGATCTGCAAAGCTTTTAGTAATTGCTGACCACAATGTAAATGTAGAAACCTTTTTCTGTTTATATTTTTCTTTGAAACAGGGAGGAGAGGAGTAGCAGCCTTTCATATTATGAACTTGTGTAAGATACGGTTTTTCCATCAAAAATTACTCGAGAGTCTTTGAATACAGTAGTTGATGAGAAACAAGGGATATAGTCACCCTAAATCTTTGTCTGAAACAAAATTACAATTTTAACACGGTCATTTCTGTAGCTCTGTATTAAGAATTGCTCAATATGATCAAGGCTCTCAACCTTTCCAGACTACTGAACCTCTTTCACGAGTCTGATTTGTCTTGCAAACCCCAAGTTTCACCTCACTTAAAAACTACTTACTTACAAAATCAGACATGGAACTACAAAAATGTCACAGCACATTACTGAAATATTGCTTACTTTCTCATTTTGTCCATACAAACTTTTAGTTTGTACTGAATTCACTAGTGCTTTCTATGTAGCCTGTTGTAAAACTAGGCAATTATCTAGATGAGTTGATGTACCCCCTGGAAGACCTCTGCATACCCCCAGGAGTAAGTGTAGTCCTGATTGAGAACCCCTGTGCTCGGTTAATAACATGGCATCTCTTGCTGTAAGAACATAAGAACATAAGAAAGGCCGTACCGGGTCAGACCAAAGGTCCATCTAGCCCAGTATCTGTCTACCGACAGTGGCCAATGCCAGGTGCCCCTGAGGGAGTGAACCTAACAGGCAATGATCAAGTGATCTCTCTCCTGCCATCCATCTCCATCCTCTGACGAACAGAGGCTAGGGACACCATTCTTATCCATCCTGGCTAATAGCCATTTATGGACTTAGCCACCATGAATTTATCCAGTCCCCTTTTAAACATTGTTATAGTCCTAGCCTTCACAACCTCCTCAGGTAAGGAGTTCCACAAGTTGACTGTGCGCTGCGTGAAGAAGAACTTCCTTTTATTTGTTTTAAACCTGCTGCCTATTAATTTCATTTGGTGACCCCTAGTTCTTGTATTATGGGAATAAGTAAATAACTTTTCCTTATCCACTTTCTCCACATCACTCATGATTTTATAAACCTCTATCATGTCCCCCCTTAGTCTTCTCTTTTCCAAACTGAAGAGTCCTAGCCTCTTTAGTCTTTCCTCATATGGGACCCTCTCTAAACCCCTAATCATTTTAGTTGCTCTTTTCTGAACCTTTTCTAGTGCTAGAATATCTTTTTTGAGGTGAGGAGACCACATCTGTACACAGTATTCGAGATGTGGGCGTACCATGGATTTATATAAGGGCAATAATATATTCTCAGTCTTATTCTCTATCCCCTTTTTAATGATTCCTAACATCCTGTTTGCTTTTTTGACCGCCTCTGCACACTGCGTGGACATCTTCAGAGAACTATCCACGATAATTCCAAGATCTTTTTCCTGACTCGTTGTAGCTAAATTTGCCCCCATCATGTTGTATGTATAGTTGGGGTTATTTTTTCCAATGTGCATTACTTTACATTTATCCACATTAAATTTCATTTGCCATTTTGTTGCCCAATCACTAAGTTTTGTGAGATCTTTTTGAAGTTCTTCACAATCTGCTTTGGTCTTAACTATCTTGAGTAGTTTAGTATCATCTGCAAACTTTGCCACCTCACTGTTTACCCCTTTCTCCAGATCATTTATGAATAAATTGAATAGGATTGGTCCCAGGACTGACCCTTGGGGAACACCACTAGTTACCCCTCTCCATTCTGAGAATTTACCATTAATTCCTACCCTTTGTTCCCTGTCCTTTAACCAGTTCCCAATCCATGAAAGGACCTTTCCTTTTATCCCATGACAGCTTATTCCCTAATCTTGTTGATTTATTTGTAAATACGCGTGATAAAAGATAAATGCTGTGAAATGTGTGTTTGAGCACCACTCAGTGAGTACCTCTCAAATGAGAGTTTGGCTATGCTCTCTTTGCTTTGCTGGTCTTGTTACTTGGTGCTAATGTTGCTTCCCAATCTGGCACTGCCAACAGGACCCTTTCAGTTACCTGATCCTGCCATCACTGAACTCAGTGGGCACGGGTTCTGTCCTCTGTATCTTGTAACATTAGATACATGCAAACAATCCTAGTGTATAAAACAAAAACCCTACATGATTCTCTGCCGTTTTGGGGCAAATTGCCCTTTATAGAATCCTGACCAAGACTGGCAGATGTGTAAGACGAAGGTCTTGAACAAAAATATTTGTTAAAAATACATCTCTGCCTTCCAAAAATATATTTAATAGTTGTGTTTTCGTGATCTCCACATCTTCCGGTACATAGTAGAGTTTTCTATCTGTGATTGTCATTTCAGATATTTCTGAAACTTGGGGGATTGGGAGGGGAAACATAGTAAAGAGAGCCTTCCTCAAGTGCTTGTAGAGCAGTTTTTGATCCTTGAACATTATAGCAACCTGTTGAATAAACGTATTGTCCCTATGTGTAAATATTCATAAAATCTGGTTTGGAAGTAAAACTTGAATACGTCAAATAATGGAGCAGGGAGGCAAAGTTTTTAACAGGTTAGGTTTAGTTTGGGGGAGGGATAGCTCAGTGGTTTAGCATTGGCCTGCTAAACCCAGGCTTGTGAGTTCAATCCTTGAGGGGGCCATTTAGGGATCGGGGGCAAAAGAATCTGAGAGGGACAGTACTTGGTCCTGCTAGTGAAGGCAGGGGACTGGATTCGATGACCTTTCGGGGTCCCTTTCAGTTCTATGAGATAGGTATATCTCCATATATTATTTATTATTATATTAAATAGTGATTTCTCCCATTGCAAATGTCTGTTTTGTCTGGGGCAAAAAATTAGTTGTGTGTTTAAAACTTATTCTGTAATGCTGCCTCTTAGTAATAGGAATGTTGATTTTTTTTTAAAAAAGGTATGTAGATTTTTAAATGTCCCAATTACTTGTGTTTTTTCTTAATAAAATATTCCTGATTTGGAGCTCCAATGTTGGTTTTTTTGGTTTTTCTTGAATAAACGATGGGTTTTTACAGATAATTTCTGGCTTTAATTTACTGAAATGAGGAGGAAAGCTTTTATAGGGAATATCAGTTTTCAAGATAATCTTTAAAACTAGATACAGTATAGAGGAGCTGCTCCTGATTTAAGCCAGTGAAACCATTCTTTGAATGCTTATGATTAGAAGGCACTAATTATGTATTCATGCAAGTGAGATTAAGAAGTCCTTCATATAAGTGTTGGAAATTATTATTTTCACCTTTGTTGTAATGTGCTCTATAGTCTATTGAAATTTGTTGCCTGTAAGGGATTTCATTATGAGTCATTTTGTTGATGTAAGCTTTTTATTGAGGTGGAAGTTTGACTTTTTTTCATATTCATGTAAGCTCAGGCTTTCTTTTACAAGTTACTGCGTGTGTAGCCTCTCAAGTAGGGTTTATCCTGATGACAATACTTGATGACTGGGCCTTCATTGGCTTTTGTATTCAGCTTGCATGGTTACATTCAATTTTCTTGATCAATACAACTAAAATTGTAGTTGGGGATAAGTTATTTACCAAAGTACCTTTATTTTATAGTTAACTAAGATGCTTTTTATTAAAATTGTCCTGAAACTTTTTTAGTTTCCTTCAGTCTTGCAGATTTTGAAAATAGTCAGCCATCCATGAAGTTGGTCTGATTTCTTCTGGTAATATTTCTAGAGCCTTTTCACAATTGTTTGCTTTCTCTCTTCACTATAGTCCCATAAATGAATGAAAGGTGAATGATTTGCAATGTAACCTAACTATAACTGGCACGAGAGAGCTTGAGATTCCCAGTTTTCTTACATTATAATAGTTTACTGCTCAGAAAATCAACATGACCTTTTATTTTATTTAAAGGATATATTTCCAGGGCACAAAATATCAACACTAGGAATACTGTGTGTTGTTTTTTTTTTAAGGAAGATCACTATTTACTCTCAACCAGCTCTCTCCCTAAAATCTCAGGTACTGAGCTTCTAGCCTCAAACTTCATAGAAAAGAGGAAGATCTTTACGCAACAAATCCTGCATCTTGCCAGGGGTTAGATTAGATGACACTTGCGGTCTCTTGCAACCCTATGATTCTCTTATCCCGCACGAGGAGTCCTTGTGGCACCTTCGAGACTAACAAATTTATTAGGGCATAAGCTTTCGTGGGCTAGAACCAGTGGTTTCAAATATTATTAATGGAGACAACACAAGGCTAATTTTCCGAGCACACTTCAATTTACTACCTCTTAATGAAAGCAGTGCAAACAGTTTAGCTGTTAATAAAAACAATGAACAGTTCACACATTCTGACATTTTAAAGGTTTTTTTTTTTTTTAAATTAAAGCCACCATATGCATTCAATCAGTGTTGAGATACGGTTCAGTCACTCACTCTGAAGTTTATATTATTTCATTTAAGAACACCACTATAGTAGTGAAGCTGTTACAGGTCAAATGTGGAAAATGAGCCTCTATTACTGGAACAGTTAAGTTTATTAGTGTTAACTTTTGTAAGTATTTGCTGAGTGGAGTGAGTCTTTCTAGTGGATTTTAAGTTTAAACATACTGTTGTATGTTACCAGCAAAGATTAAAGTGATTGTTGCTGCTGTATTTAAATAGTTCACACCTTTCCCCACATATCTGCCGTATAATTAGATACAAGTGACAAATCAGAGACAAAATATTTGTATTCTGTATCAATAGCTGGCACATGCTTATTTCACTATTATGAAAATGTTCTTGTCTGAAAACATGAAGGGTAGATTTTAATTGGCTGCCTCTGTCAATGATTATTCTCTGTTGTTCAAATAGTTATCTGGTTAACAAACCTTAGATACTGTAGTCTTGTTATGTGCTTAATCATCTTGTTCCAGTCCAACAGCCCCTAACATTTTGCTCCTGTTCTGAACTTTCTATATATACCTCAGCATCTTCCACCAGCTGCTGCGGAGGCAAAATGTTTTTCTATTTGGCTGCCAAGGAGACATCTTATAGAAGTAATTTCAATGTTTAGCATTGGTCAGTTATGTGAAACGCCTGCCATGGCCTTACCACACCTATTTAATTATTTTTAATTTTACTTTTTTCTTTAAAACTTCCTGCAATGTGAAAGATGCTTTTGTTGAATTCTAAATTAAGATTCCTAGCATGTTTTAATCTTGGTTACAACAGCTTTAGCTCCGGATTAATTGAGAGATTAAGTAGCAGTAAAAGAAAAAGTAGGAAAATTAGAAAGGCATATTCGGTTATTGGGAGACTAGTGAAATTCAGAAAGATAAAGTTTAGCTTCTCATTGTATTGGCTGCTATTCAGATTTGGCTGATTATTTATGATGATTTATTAATAATTTTCTGATTCTCTAAGGTGTCATCTTTAGCCTGTATTTCTTATACTGTCTTCTGTTCTGTAAATGAGGTATTGGGAAAGGGGATTAGTCTTATTTGAGTGGGGTTTTTTTTAAGGAAAACTATGAAAATGTTACATTAAGATCATGAAGTTTGTGTACATTTTGACAGATTTTTTCTCTTCCCAATTAGAAAATTGGATCCTAGTTATGCTGTCATTTTCTAGAAACTGTTGTTTTGAAAAGAACATGCCCCTTATCCTTACTGTGTTGACTGTTCTGTAGTCAGTTTGACATCTCCATATATTGAGTATCAGAGGGGGAGCCGTGTTAGTCTGGATCTGTAAAAGCAGCAAAGAGTCTTGTGGCACCTTATAGACTAACAGACGTTTGGGAGCATGAGCTTTTGTGGGTGAATACCCACTTCGTCAGATGCATGCAACACGCATCTGACGAAGTGGGTATTCATCCACGAAAGCTCATGCTCCCAAACGTCTGTTAGTCTATAAGGTGCCACAAGACTCTCTGCTGCTTCTATATATTGAGTAACACTTTATATAGAGAAACTAACCGTGAGGCATTTTTATGACTTGAAAGAAATTGTCACCAAATTGACAGCAGTCGTTTGTGGAGAGGTAGGTCTGCTGATTGCCTCTATGCATTTAATACGTTAAATTTGTGTCTGCTATCCCCAGGGCAACCCTTAGAGATTTAATATAAAAACACAGAACTCCTGCTGTCTATCATTAGTTATGGGTCAGTGCTACACTTTACCTCAAAGGTTGAGTTACCAGCATGGGGGTTTTGCATGGGGTTTACTTGCAAAAATACAGACTATTGCTGTAGCTCTTATACATCTGAATATATGCCAAATAGATGACCAAAAAAAAATTACAACTAAAAAAAAATTTGTAAGCAACTTTAAACAACAACAAAAGAGAAACCATTCAGAAAATTTCCCATAAAGTTGTTACCAAATTAGGTATAAATACAGCATTTTAAATATTAGATCCCTGAAAATATGAATACATTTTTGTTAGTCATTATGGAATAAACAAGAAAATGTAAAACTCCCAGTATATAATCTCATCAAAATCTGTTTTATTCCTCATGAGTCAAAGTAAATGGCAACCTGGATCTCCTACATCAGGTGCGCAGATGGCCTGGCATTGGACTAGCTGGACAGATGGACCATCTCTCTTTGGAGTGCATTATGAGTTTTGCCATTTCCCTAGGGCAGTTGAAAAATCAGTTTTCCTGCAAGTGACACCTTAGAATTGTTGCCATCAGTGATCCTAGAGATTGCCTGAAACGTGCACCTGGGTTATATAAATGATACCGAAAATTGTCCTCATTGAGTGGTACTAACTCCTTGTGATGTGATGAAAAGCTATTCAGTCCAATGAAACTATCCCAAACTGCTTAGCATTTTTGAGAGAGAAAATTTCTATTATGAATATAATAGCTAACGAGCAGAAGTTCAACATTGCACTGCCAATAATAATTCACCCTATACCTTTTGTGGTATCTGTTGTTGCTCCTCAGAGGTGTAAATTCTTTGGAGTTGTTAGTTTCTCTGATAAAGTGTGGGAGGCAAGGGAAAGGATGTTCATAGTAGATTTGTTTAAGCTTGTGTCTTGAGAAAAGGTATCTTATGATTAGAGGTAGGGGGAATTGAGAAGTGTTTTTATCCAGATGGTGCTCACAGAAAATAACATTATCACAATTAAGCGGGGGAAGTAAACAAGCAGTTGTCCTATTTAAAGTATAGTTAGCATTTGCTCCACTTCTGGAAGCTTGATGGCAGGAACAAAGTGAAATACTTACCAAACAGTATGATGATAAGGGCAATCGGCATCACAAACAATCCAACCAGCAAGTCTGCCACCGCCAAGGACATTAGGAAATAATTTGTGGCATATTGCAACTTTTTCTCCAGGGACACAGCTAGTATAACAAGTATATTCCCCCCAATGGTGGGGATTATAACCATTAGGATCAGCAGAGCTGCCCACCGTGGTCTGTTCCCCTGTTCGTCATTCAAGTAGTTCTGTTTGAATTCTCCTGTTACTGAGAGCTGTGTCAAAGATCCATTGCCAGATCCATACCCGTTTAAGGGATAGGACATCTTTGTGCCCAGCAGGATGTATTCAGGAATTGTGTTTTGCTCAGACATTTTGGAAGGTATAGGAGCTGGCTGTTCCTCTCTGGTCCGGTACGATCCTGAAGAAAGGCCAGCATGGTCAGTAAGGTAAACTGGTCATCTGATGCTGTGATATGCTGCTCCCATGCCAGAGCATTGGACCTAAACTTGTATTCCGTTCCTTCCTGGATGCACGTACCGCTTAAAAATGAAAGTATTGACTCTGGCTGGCAGGGTCAAGTGGTCTGATTACTCTTGTAGAGAAGCTTAGGTTTCAGAAGGGTTTATGAGAGAATTCAATGGCTGTGAGAAGTCGACAGTTTTTAACTTCTTGTGTCTTCCTACAGCAGGAAATATGGTGTGTGAACTTGCATGCCGAAAGGTTCCCCCTACATACAAAATATGTAGATTGCATCATTTGTTATTTACAAAGTGCAAAAACTGATGCTTATGCTGTGTATGTACAACTCCTCCTCTGAGAGTCTAGTCTACATTAGCATGCGTATAGGCAGAGTACAGTACCTATATTTTTCCTGTTAAGAATCCTGTTTCCCCAAGGAGCTATCATCCCCCAGACCATGGTTGTGAATGATATAGAAGATTTATTTAATGGCTACGGTCCCTCGTTTATCAGATGAAGCTTGGAGCGCAGCTAACAGTAAAACACTCATGACTACATCTCAAGAGAGTCAGAGACAATTATGGAACTCAAACATCTTAAAGTTATCCATTATTTAAATGGGAAGGACAAGTAAAACCCTCACTTTAAGGCTTGAGCAAGACTTTAACTAAATGCAGCCTCCCCTAGCTCTAAACTCTGCTGAAGTCTTAACGCTTGCTTTTCCTTCTCACAAGCAGACACTTTAAACAGCCATATGTTTAAATATTTTCTAGATTTGGTTTGTTGTAAGTTTTCTGTGCAGAAAGTCTTACCTTAGATATCTCTTGGATTTTGTTTCCCTGAGGGTTCGAGAGGGATAAATTTCTTCTGCAGTTTGATCTTCTTTTTCATCACATGCTGGATTTCAGCACATAATTTTTTAATGTCACTTTCTAGAAGACCAGTTTTTTATTCCTCTTGGGATATACTTAAAATAAAAACCGTTGTCCATATCATCCCATTTGTTTTTAAACATCAAGATTAAACTTCTTCTGTTTTTAAAGTCAAGTTTTTCATGTATGTATTTTCTCCAACTGGTATTGAATGGAAGGGGAAAATAATTCTTGCCACATTGTTTAAAAAAAAAAAAAGTAAGTTCTTGGTTTTCTGCTTCTCCTGTTCTTTTGGGGATCTGACTTACATGCTTAATGCATGTCTCTTGAGTGTTTCACAGCTCTTCTGCTTCATCTCATTCTGTGTGCAGTTTTCTCTGCGTTCGTTAGCAAAGCTTGCTGTCTGCTGCTATCGTTGTTTGTTGATTGACTCATTCCAGTGCATCCAGCTCCAGTGGTTGAAAACAAGGAAATAAATGAGTGCGCTTCTTTACAGCTGGAAAAGAGCCAAGGAAGGTTATTTCCTTTTTATTTACTCAGTGCTCCAGACCTATAGTGTACATTCCTTGTCCCTGTGTCTGGATGTGCAGATGCAGTGCATGACCACACTTCACACTACAGGATATAACTGTATTCAAAGTAGTTCTCGTTCATGTTCTCTCTCTCTCTCTCTCTCTCTCAACATGAGCACAGTTAACCCTGGAAAGTTCAGAGTTAGTGTAAACTCTTCTGTTAGTTTGTCAGGCTTTGAAGTGTTTTGTTATTTTAGAAAAGTGTGTTCTAACATATCCTTTTAAATGTATGCACTGTCACTTTAAGCCTTCCTAGATACAGCCGCTTTGTATTACTTAGAGTATTTTCTATTCTTACCTTCCAACACAGTTGAGAGTTGCTAACTTGATCACACATCCCATCTGTAAAACAGAAATTGAATTTACTTCTGCGGACAGCCACATGGCAAGTGTGTAATAATCAGACATAGGTGAGGTCAGAGATTCCTACAGTTGAAGGGACCATTAGATCATTTAGACCGACTTGTATATCACAGACCGTTAAATTTTGTGAATTGCTTATACTCACTGGGCTTTGTCAGGACCAGGTCCCCAGTGAATCATGATTCATTCCATATTAATCTAAAAAAATTGCATCCACTTCCTGGAATCCGCATAGGTGAAGAGAGAAATCTGCTGTAAATAATTTATAGAAATAATATGTGTGACATTTTTTGGACCTGAACAGCAACCTCCTAAGATTAACAGTGCACATTACAGATAAAGTAGTTTAGGATATCTTTATGTCAAAGCTTTCCCCCCCCAGTTTAGTATTTGCTGGCAAATAGGAGAACAATAAGATATTCATACTTGTATTTTAACCATTTCATGGTCCTGTAGCCCAGTTCATAGAATCTGTTTGTAGTATAGCTTTCCTCCGTGTTAATTCTGTACATTAATATTTTATTACAGTGATTGTTCTATAGTACTAATAATATGCTCATATTCTGTATTAATTTCACATGGATGAATGGAGACTTAAATTACCTTGATAACATGATAGCTTGTTGCTCCCACTTGGAACTAGATTAGGCCTGGGCTAGTAATATGTGAATGGTTAAAGAGACGATCGTACCAGCACTTGCATCTATTTATACTGATTTAAAAAAAACCTCTGTTCCCACTTTGCTCTGTAAGCTTTTAATTTAACATGGAATTGTTTCCTATTGTGGGCCGTCAACATATTTTTCAACTGCAGTGAACAATTCATTTTAAGGATCCTCTGTTTTCCCCCCCAGCAGATGGGATGGAGAGTCACAAATAACATCCAGTATTCCAGCGCCTTAATACAGTTGCCTGCGTTATGAAAAATGAATGCTAGAGAATTACTTCCACTTTTTCTGACATATCTACATGGCACACACACCTTTATATCTGCATGGAATAGAATTTCCAGCAAAATGTACGCCCCTTATATAGAATAAGGGAACTAGGACAGACGATCTCCTGTTATCTCAATCCCTAGGGGTCTCATAGGGTCTGAGACATTTTATCTTCTCCAGAAAAATTTTTAGGAAATGAAAAATCCAGGTGCAGTAACCACCCCCCTCCATCTAACCATCATGTTCCCTGTTGAAGTATCAGAAAAATAAACAATATCACGCACATGAAAATAAAGCTGAAATTAACACCAAGATAAAATATCACTGTCTAGTGACCATTTTTATCCAGTGTGTTCTCAGGCTTCAACTAGGCCTTTGGTTTTATGTCTGCATGTAACTGCAAGTCTGATTTTTGTAGTGAAAATAATCGTGGGGGCTTTTTTCAGCCCACAGATCTCTATCTGGTTTGCAGGCTTCAAGGGGAGATTAAATGCTATAAAATGCACCAGCATTTATTGTAGGCACAAAATGGAGGCTGTTTCTGAAAATCCAGTCCCATTTGTTAGATATTCTGATTTGTTGAGCTACTTGAAGGGTAAGAGTTGCTAGAGAAAGTGGGAGAGAGTGAGAGAAATGAAGGAAGAGAGGATGAAAAGTGAAGACACTTCCATGTGCTAAGGCCAAATTGTGCAGTGCCAGCACTAGCAAACTTCATAGCCATAAATCACCACCCTGAGAGGAGTTGGATCACAGTGATGAAAATGAATGAGTCTTGTCTACCCTTCAGCTTCAGTTCCACCATTGCTAGCTTCAGTGGAGCTCTTCTGGGGTGATTTATGGTTATGAAATGTGCTAGTATAGACAAAGCCATGCTGTAGGCAAGGAACACGTCATGTAGGCTGTAGAATTGGTGTCCTTTTGTGGACAGGAAAAATAACTTTTTGGTTGCCCAGTCACAAGGTCTTTTCTCTCTCTGCCGATTTTTCTGATGTATACATCTGGATTAATGTCACCCACACCTTTTATACTGAGCACCAGACAGTAGATGTTAAAGCATTTTGCTTGCCACTGATCTGGGCTTAATTCAAACCAGTGACATCACTTGTATATACTCCTTTGTGACTCTTATTCAGCAATACAAGGTTCTCCCCCCATCTATTCCAAGACCTCATTAGCTCAGCATGTTGCCTCGATTTTCCAAGCCCCTGCTCAACTTTTTATTTATTCATTTATTTATTTTTAATTTTGAAAAACATCTTTGTTAAAGCCATGCCCAAGCTCCCATTGATTTCAGTGGTGCCTGGCTTGCACCCATTGTGAAAATGTAAATAAGTCTTGTGTTCCTCCATGGTTGAGACTTGACTGAATTATTTTTTCCTTTGCAAGAGAGTTTGGAAATACGACAATATGATGATGATGATGATGAAACTGTTGCTAGTGTCTGAATCACTAACAACAACCCCCCCCCAAAAAAAAATTCCAGAAAAGTACCTAAGTACATTAAAAGATACCTTGGGGTGAAATTAATCTCATTGACTTCAGTGTGACTACTTGTGTGGGTATAAGGAAGTCCAGGTCTTGGCCTCACATATTCTAATTCAAGAAACAGAAGTAAAACCTCTGGAGGAAAAATACAGACTAGCTCTCTTAAAAACTGTGGTGGATGTAGTCACGTAAGTTATTGATATAGGCCCATATTGGATCTGCGTTATTATTTTCAAAGGAGTTTATTATTTTTCATTTGTCACATTTCTAAATTTTCTCTTTCACATCATGTTCGGAACTAACCTTAAATCATTTCAAGGGGGAAAATGTCTGAGCGATAAAAGTGTAACTCTGTCAACCTAAATTCTCTGTTTCCTCTTGTGAAGGGACTCGCTGTCTCCAGGTGGCTTTAAATAAATCACTTGTTCTGGATATTTCCATTATGAATCCTACATGCCTGAGAAACATCTATTTTGACTTGTGCAGTGAGGGCTGTTTCTTGCTGAAGTGAAAATTAAGTGTTTGTACTCTTTTTGAGTGCCTCACTTGTGATTATAGTCTGATGTTGTACCATACAAATGGCTCTTGCTGCCTAGCTGTGAGAATGGGCTCACTTGAGAGCCTGCTGAGAGACACTTTTCTTCAGTCCTATGTTGTGCAAAATAGCTAGCATCACCAAAAACATGTCTTTGTATCTTAAGGAAGTAGTGGCAACTACTGTACACTGTGATTGGCGCTGTGTGTGTGTGTGTCTCTCCCTTTCTCTCACTCACAATGAAAAGGAGTGTTTTTTACACACAGCCTGTGGGAAAATAAGCTTTCCTTGGTAGGCCCAATGGTACAAAAAAGTGTTAATATAGTGGTGTAGAGGCCTGGTATAATGGATATTCTTAATAGTCTGTGGATTTCTGATTACAATTGGCTAGAAAGCTGAACTCCTTGTGTGATGATTTTTGGATTTGTACCTGCCCAGGTTTGAATGGCTGTGCAAGAAGCATTTCCTTCTGCAAGTTCCATTAGGTAACAGCAAAGACTCACTAACTGAATACTTGCTAGTTCTGGCTAGCCTTCCTCCCCTGGTAGTTTGCCCCAGTTTGGTGCCTAACTCTTTCTCTTAAAACTTTAACTCACATTTGCCCAGGGAGAGGGAAAACCTCTATCTATCTATCTATCTATCTATCTATCTATCTATCTATCTATCTATCTATCTATCTATCTATCTATCTATCTATCTATCTATCTATCTATCTATCTATCTATCTATCTATCTATCTATCTATCTATCTATCTATCTATCTATCTATCTATCTATCTATCTATCTATCTATCTATCTATCTATCTATCTATCTATCTATTTTAAAGAGCTGCTATCATTTCTACAGCCCCATAGCTATGCTTGATAATTACAACTACAAAGCTAAGGGCATAATTCTCGAAAGTTCCCCAATTTCTGTTGAGTCCTTTAATGGTTGGGGGCACTCTGAACTCTGGAGATTCAAGCCATTAGATCTAGCATAGTATAAGATAGCAAAGAAAGCCAGGAGATAAGGGAAGGACCAAGGGGAAAAGTGAAATATCCTGAGATATTATGCTTTAGCTGTGTACAATCTTATATTTTTCATTTTTGTCCTTTAGATCTAGTCATTTTCCAATCTTTAAAATATAACTGACAATTTGAGGGACTAAGAGCAGGAGTGATTCTGTGTTAATTTCATCTACTTGTATACTTCCCCCTCATCTAGTCTTGCCTGATCCTACTCATGTTCCTCACAGCCTTCTCTAGAATTAACTCTCCTAAATTATTGAACACCTCATTGTTCACTCTTTTCCAGATCATTGATACTATTTTATTGAATTATTCCCTCTCCACATTGGATAAACTTGCACAAGTGAAACTACAGCTATGTCATCAAACTGGTGCAAACCCCTAATGTAGATGTGATGCAGTAATGTAAAGAAGAGCTTCCCTGGGGGTAACCAACTGCCAAATCTCCCGGAAGTTCCCTCTGTCTAGCAGCTGGCAGTGCATATGCAACTGGAAGTATTTTAGAGAAAGCTACTGCAGGGAATGAAGCTGGATTGGGCACAGCTTGGATTAGCTTTTTCCAGGCATGGGAATGGAGTGACAAAAGAGGTTTGGAGTTTCTCGAGAGAGGAGCTGATGAGCAGAATTAGAAACTGCCTGCCAAACATAACCAAACTGCGTAACATCCTGTTGCATTTTCTCTCTCCCTTCCCCATAGTCTGTTTTCTCTTCAGTTGCATACTCTTTGGGGCAGAGACTGTCTTGTCTTGTCCATAAAGAGCCATTGATACTTCTCTCTGAGAAAAGATTCCAGATCTTGTGATTAGATGTCAATTTTTCCGCTTTGTGAAGTCGTCATAACTTTTTCTGTCATCTATCATGGCAGTATCAGTGTGCCAAGATATTCACTGTATGGAAATAGTTCCATATTGTATGATTTATTAAGGTCCAATAGTTGGGGGAAAGTCATAAATATTTGGAACTTTCTAAAAAATACGCAGGGAGAATTAATTAAGAAGTTCTTAAAAGTATATTTGGCATTGTTCTTTAATTTTTTAGAGTCTCATTTTTCTCTAAATTGTAAAATCCTTAAATATTTAGAGTCTTAAAAAAAATGCTTGCGTAACTTCAGTGGTGGTTCAAACACTTCCATTTTTAGTTCTTACCACACACATGATGTGATGGTTTACTTTCAGCAGCCTTATGTACATATTGCTTACCTTCTGTGTATATTAACGGTTTATTAATTAAGTGTTGCTGAAATGTACAGAGGAAGTAAAGTCAATCTCTGTCCTGAAGAGTGCACAGTGTACAAAACAGACACAGAAGACAGGAGGCACTGAAATGCTGCTACCCTGGAAAATGAGTATGATATAAGAACCTGAGCAGACTAGACACTGGGAGACCCCAGCAGAGGAACTAAGTTTGTTTTTAATGTAGTGTCTATTATCTTACTGCTTATACACTTGCTGCAAGAAGGCGTTTGTAGGAGGAATGTGATGAGAAGAGGGTGCATACACTAAAGAATATCCCAATGAGATCCTTCTAGACAACGTCCACTAAGCTGCATTCTGCAGTAGTTGGGACTGTAAGTGATCTTCAAGAGAAGCCCCAGATAAAATGCCTTAAAATATACCAGCATACGTGTTACAGAAAATTGGGTCAGAGGGGCAAGGGAAGGAAACTTCTGATAACTTTGGAGATCAGCGGAAGCCATTCATGACTATCACTGAAATGTGACCATCCATGTTCAGCTGATCAAGATGTCTTTGTACTCAGACCACCCTGTGTTCTGACTGGTTGAATCCTCTGCAAGGGCTTTATTACAACCTTACCATGTATCAATTTTCTGCTTTTACTATATGAAGTTTTGCATTGTGGATTTAGGAAAAGCTCCCTTCCCACTCTCATCCCTGGGAGTGGTGAGGAATACCACATTTTTTGCTCCCCTGAATAATGTTTTTGGGCACATTCAGTGCCATGCTTAGTTGCTAATTGATTTATCTGTTTCCAGGAGACTAGCATCTCTAGGAACTAATGAGATAATAGTTCAAATGGACCAGGCTCTTTGGATGATAAAGTTAAAGAGCCTGTTCTGTGCTCTCTCTGTTCTGGCCCCATGTTTCAGTAAAGACTCAAAATCCTTAGCTGCATGAACTGTTTGTTTTTCTTCAGAGGTTTTCAGAGGAACTAACTGGTGAGTAAAACTAATAACGTATCAGCCATTTTGTTCTGTTGAGAATCCTTTTTTGCTGTCCTGGTAGACTCTCTTAAATCTTTTTTTAAAAAAGGTTTTGTTTATTGCTCATAACATGAGCCAGTTTTAAACGTGGAGACTGAAGTCTTTTATTCGCAGAAGAGATACCAAAGCAGTAAAATCTTTCCTGACCGAGTCTTCTTGAAATTTGTCTTTACCCTACCCTAGTGGGGTCAGCTGCTGGACTGGGCCCATTCAGAGTCTGGCCTTTCTACTAAGATAATCAACAAAGAGGCACCGATTGTGTTGGTGTGTTTTGGCATATGGACACCGATTCACCAAGATCTGAGCTTCATTTTCCACTGAGGAGCCATTGAGCAGCCATTAGATGGTAATAAGCGCAAGCCATAGATTCATAACTGGTGTTCTAGAGCTGGAAGGTTCTGTATTGCAGGACTTATTCTTTGAGTCCACTTGGCAGGTGACGCAGGAACAATTTTCAACTATCTGCCATGACCCAAATAAGATTTGAGTGATTTCCTTTTTACTAAGGAAGTTAACTCTTGTAGGAGAAATGCTAAACACTGGATTTAGGCCTAGAGAGGGTAAAGAGCTTGCTAGTTCACTTTAAAATACTTGTGTAATTTTTTTCCTATAGGGATTTGGTAGGAATAGAGACTGAAGTCTGTGGGAAAGTTTGTGATGTGCAGTGCTTAATTTGTGCCAGGGCTTGCCAGGCTTGGCAGTTCATAGCCCTGGCACCTTTGGGCTTGGCTGGCAGTTCATAGCTCAGGAACCTCTGGGCTTGCCACGTCAGCTATGAAAGTTTAAAAAAAAAAAATTGCTTGAGCCCCAGCATATCTTTCATTACAAATTATGCAAAGGAGGTGTGGCTACATATGAAAATATAAGGTGCTGGCATTGAAAGCTGTCTTGTGTTCGGTTCATGGGAGGAACTTCATAAGAAAACTGTATCAGATGTTGACAAAGATATTCTAGCATGACCAGATTCTGTATTGATGAAGTGAAAAGCTTTGGACTGCAGAAGAAATGTGTTATGCTGCACTGAAGTCTTCGTTTGCATTTAACGGATGTGTCCTTGAGTAAGCTGCATTTAAGAGGGCTCCATGGTTTTATTAAATGGCTTTACTTGATAAGCTATGTATTAATTCAGCAGATTTGTTCCAATAGTGGGCAAGGATGTGGCTTCCTTTGGGATGTTTATTCTTTTAACTGGTTTGTTAGAGCAACATCTGCTAGTGCTGTTAAAGTGACAATTTTTTTTAAATGGTCAGGCTATACAAGAGAAAACTTTAATTTGTTTAAAAAAAGGTTTCTGACATTTGCTTGTGCAAAAGCCGTGTTCATATTTGTTAGAAACAAAAGGAAGGAACCCAGATAATTCAATTTAAGAATAAATATTTAATGTCTTTCTAAAATATATGTTCTAGTTTAATCACACATTACAGGGCTCAGTGCAGGAATTACTGGGTGAAATTCAATGTATGGCCCGTGTTGTGTTGGAGATCAGATTATATGATCATAATGGTCCCTTCTGGCCTTAAAATCTATCAAGTATATCTGTTTTCAGATTTTTCCCCTCTAAAAGGTGTAGTGCAAAATTGAATCCTCATTGAGATTTCTACCCACTGAATCTCAAGATCTTATCCTGGTATGTCATGTTTACTTCCACGTGTAAGATTTAGACTTGATACAAGTCTGGTTGTTACTTGTTAGTCTTTTAGATTTTCATCTGATCACTTTGCAAAATGGCGTTGTGTTTTGTAAATGGCACTAAACATGGCCACCATTTTGTCCCAAATCAAAATGAGCCTGAGTCTTTATGATAAACCTTAGAACAGTGGTCCCCAAACTTTTTACCTTGCGCCCCCCTTTACCCCTGTCCGCACCCCCGCCCCACCCCCTGGAGCCGGGGCTGGCAGTGGGCCTGTGGCTCCGGGAGGGGAGGGACGCAGACAGGGACCAAGGGGCCGAGGCTGGGGGCCATAGCTGGGGGTGGCGGCGGGAGTAGAGCCTCGGCTGGGGGCCTCGGCCTGCAGCCGGGGCCAGGAGCAGAGTTGGGTAGCGGTTCTTCCCCACCCCTTGTGGGGGCTGGCCCGGGCCACAGCTGTGCCCCCAGAACATCCATCCATGGCCCCCTAGGGGGGCGCGCTCCACAATTTGGGGACCTCTGCCTTAGACTGTTGTAAGTCTGTTACCCACAGAGAGACTGGCAGGTGTTACTCATTAAGCACTGATGCTGAAATCTGTCCTCCAACATCACAGTGCTCTTCTTTTGTCAAAGCACTTTTATAGAACCTTGTTTCATAGTTTAGCTCATCAGCTCATCCTCCTGTCTCCAGGCTTCCACCTTTTAGCTCTTCAGAGGGTGGGAAAACGTGATAGAGACTCTACTGTGGAGCAAACTGGGTTATTGAGAAGAAATGAACAAGGAGTACTTGTGGCACCTTAGAGACTAACACATTTATTTGAGCATAAACTTTCGTGGGCTAAAATCCACTTCATCGGATGCATGCAGTGGAAAATACAGTAGGAAGATACATATCTATCTATCTATCCATCCATAGGTAGATAGATACACACAGAGAACATGAAAAAATGGTTGTTGCCATACCAACTATAACAGACTCATCAGTTAAGGTGGACTGTTATCAGCAGGAGAAAAAAAACTTTTGTAGTGATAATCAGGATGGCCCATTGCCAACAGTTGACAAGAAGGTGTGAGTAACAGTAGGGGGGAAATTAGCATGGGGAAATAGTTTTTACTTTGTGTAATGACCCATCCACTCCCAGTCTTTATTCAAGCCTAATTTAATGGTGTCCAGTTTGCAAATTAATTCCAGTTCTGCAGTTTCTCATTGGAGTCTGTTTTTGAAGTTTCTTTTGTTGGAGTATTGCGACTTTTAGGTCTGTAATTGAGTGACCAGGGAGGATGAAGTATTCTCTGACTGGTTTTTGAATGTTATAATTCTTGACGTCTGATTTGTGTCCATTTATTCTTTTACGTAGAGACTGTCCTGTTTGGCCAATGTACATGGCAGAGGGGCAATGCTAGCACATGATGGCATGTCACATTGGTAGATGTGCAGGTGAACGAGCCTCTGATGATGTGGCTGATACCTAATCACATCAGCAGAGTAGATATGCATTCGAATAATTCACAATTTGATTTGAGGAAGCTGGTCTGTATTGAGAGCTCCAGTTACTAAGAGAGAATGCTTTTCCCCTGCATGTCTAGTAATGAGACTCAGTTTATCCAAAGAGTAAATATTTGGATCAGTTTAATTGCTAATATTTTTTCCTTACTCAGACAGGTATATTTAGCTTTGCACATTTCAAGTGTTTGGAAAATACCATCAGACTTCATTACTGACTGTTTCACATTTTGTTTTCCAAAAGTGGGTCGACATAGGACCACCCAAAATAGCATTTGACTACTTTAATAATGGGCTATAGATAAAAGCATTCCAAATAATTGTCAGAAGTCATCTTAATTGTTGTAGATCTGTCTGAGAGTTCTATAATAAATTGGTTTAAAGTAATCCCAAATTTTTAGTAGCAGGCTATCCTAGAACATCTAGCTCTGAAGCATTTGTCATTGAATTCAGGTTCAGAAAACTAGGTTTCACAGCATGATTAATGCACCTGGCTATTGATGCTAGCAAAATGTATAATCGTATCTTTGCCAAAGATGTTTTTCTAGACTTTGGCTTGCAGTCTGCCTGTTGAACTTTTGTTGAAGTAAAGCAAACACAAAGGTGTTAAGAACATTAGTACACCAGCCTAAATGTTCTGCACAGCTGAATGCTTAGGCTCATTTATTAAAGGATTAGTCATTCCCTGCCTCCACAACAGGTCGTTTTTTAAAGACACTGTCAGTGTTTGAGCTGTTGTTTGAGCTAAAAGATAAGTCATTTTGTGAGTTCTTATAATTTATATAGTCCTCACACCTACCGCTAGCTTGCAAGGAAGGATCCAACACAGTTCCCTTAACTGACCCTGAGCTCTTCCTCCCTCTATTTACATTCTTAGTCAAGGTTGCATCTTAGAGACAGCGAGCTCCCAGCCTGACAAACTTACGTCATTCTCCTTTTGTTGGGTTTTCTTCTCAACTGTTGTCATTGTTTTTCCGAAAGAGCTGGACTGGATCATCTCTGTGCTGTCTATAGGTTTCAGTGAGGGAGTCTTGGAAGCAGAATGGGATATTGCTGGAAGGGGAAGCGATCTATGTGGCTATGCAGAGGGGGCGTGCACTTGCTCAGAATTCATGGCTTTCCCTCTGAATTATGAGAGCCAACCATCTTATCCCCATACAACCACTTGCTGCCATTACTGTTGGATGGTTGAGAGGCCTATCGAGATGAACGGCTTCAGCAGCATTAAAAGCAGAAATGGCAGGCAACAGCGGATGTTAGTTGGCAGTGGGAGGCAACAGAGGGGGTGGATAAGGGAGTTTCGATGAAGATAGCAATGAGGGCTGTTGGAAGAATTTGTGAGGGGAAGGTTAGCAGCACAGAATAGCGGAGTAGAAGCTGTTTGTGTGTCTGTAGACAGTGGATTTGGGACCTGGTCATGTAGTAATTTAACTATGGTCAATGAAGTCAGTCCTGTACAGAACAGAGGAAGACACAGTTGCCACTCCCAGACGTTAGGTGTACATTAAAATAAAAAAAAATGTTGAATTGTAAATTGTCCTTTTGTTCTGGCGTTCACCTGGCTCATTGTTTGATCTGGATGTCTTGATGGAATGCTGACCTTTTAAATACTCTAGATGTCATGTATTACTTGTGTGCAAACATTAATCCTCACAAATCCCCCGTGAGGTAGTTTTCTATCCCCGTTTTTCCAGAGAGGAAGCTGTTGCAGAGAGATGAAGTGTGTAGCCGAAGGTCACACACTGAGTCAAAACCAAAAACTAGAACCCAGGTGTTCCTGGCTCACCTCCTGGTCAAATTATTAGATACTGCTGCCTCTTAATATAAACTGGGTTAAGTTGCGTGGTGTTAAATCTGGGTTTAACATTACAGGCATCCATACAAAGAGCAGTCGAGAATGGAAGGTATCGTGAGATGTGCCTAGATAGTACAGTGATGGGCACTATAGAAATATCTAGATGGCTGCAGTGACTGAACTATGACCCAAAGTTTCCCTTCCCTCTCTTTCAGGAACACGTATGTGCTAATTGTTCTCAGTATATTGCCATTATCAGTAGCATTGTCAAGCAGGCTGTATTTAAAAGATTAGCCTTGACAAATGTGAGTGCAATTTGTAGTGCTCATGAGTTCGGACCTTTGGTTGTGAAGAGAACGCTGTCTCCTTTTGAATGGAGAGAGTTCACTTCGGTAGGCTCACTTTGAAGAACTTCTGCTTTTCTAGCCTGAACTGTTAAAACAGGCAGTTCACAGTACTTTGAAGAGTTGTATGTGTCTCTCAGATTAATTGAATAATAAAATAGGATCTGTAAATGCAGGAGAGAAATTAATATCCCCACATCTGAGAGTGGCTTGCGTGCTGCTTTGCATACTGTAGTGAATTGACAGGCCTAGCCTACTGCTGGCATATTTGAAATGGGCTGGGTCTATACCATTTTAAGTCTACAGTTGTCAACTGACTGATTCATAGATTCTAGGACTGGAAGGGACCTCGAGAGGTCATCGAGTCCAGTCTCCTGCCCTCATGGCAGGGCCAAATACTGTCTAGACCATCCCTGATAGACATTTATCTAACCTACTCTTAAATATCTCCAGAGATGGAGATTCCACAACCTCCCTAGGCAGTTTATTCCTGTGTTTAACCACCCTGACAGTTAGGAGTTTTTCCTAATGTCCAACCTAAGACCAACTAATATCCAAATGAGACAAAGTACTGAATGGATTATGGATTCTGCACTTCTCTCTATCCAGAATTGTGCTGCTATTGCCACTGGTGTGTGGGTTTGAGGGACAAAGAGGACTTCTGTCTAACCCCAGCACTCTAATCATTTTCAAGAAACACTATCAGTTATCTATAAACTATTACCGGTGGGACTTGTGTGTGTCATCTGCTGTGCACAATAGAGCACTTTACAGAGGGAAGTTCACAGGGCATGCCTGTCCTTATCTAGCACAGTAGTATAGCTTACTCAGAAAGGCACCGTGTGCAAATTATGTGGAAGGAGGATTTATTTTTTCAGTATAGTCAGGTAAAACTCCTAAGTTCTCAAACGATATAATAAATCGAGCTATTCTTTTTGTCTTTCCCTAGGACTCCTGAACAGTGTCCCAGTGTAGTTTCTTTGCTGTCAGAAAGCTACAACCCACATGTGCGTTATGGGGCTGCCATGGCTCTGGGCATCTGCTGTGCTGGCACAGGAAATAAGGTAAGGACAAAAAGCCAATGATAGCTACTCTAAGGCTCTTTCTGCTATCTTTCCTTCTACAGATACGTTCCTGAAAAGTATCGAAGAAATAGAACGTTATTTCGCACACGTGGGTTCCAGCCAGTTGGAGTGTGTCAGCATTTCCTCTGCTTTTGTGCTTTATTGCATTGAGTGAAGCAATCATTTTTTCTGGTTGTAGGAAGAGCAAGTAGATGAGGCAGAACAAAATATATTTGTTCACAATTTCCACCCTCTTAGAGTTTGTCTATAGTAAAGGGTTTTTTAACTCTAGTCCATTGCCAATTAACTTGTTGGGTTGCATGTTGTGACATATCCAGACATGTACAAATCATTTGTTCCAAGACACAAACATTTGTGGTTTACCCCAGAGTTTGACCTTTTTTGGCTTCCATTTTTTATTTTTTAGCACTGAGTGGGAAAAACAAAATCATGTGCATTATCCTGACACTCTTTTCCATGTTTCATAATAGGCACAATAGCCACATAGCAAAGTCAAATTGCAAAAACGAAGCTTCCTCGAACATTTTGCACTTTAAATGCTTGTACATTGAGGGTTCTTTTTCTTAGGGGAGAAAGCACTATGTATAGTGTTTAGCTGTCACAGTGGGTGGGGAATAGTTAGGAAATAAAACTTTATTTACTGCTACTAAATTGTAACTGATCAGATTAGCAGATTTCAGTCTGGTGTAGTACAAGGTTTTTCTGGTGGATCATAAAGATCAAGAACTTCATCTGTGGTTTCCAGTTTTATGCCCATCTCCACAACACCCCCACCCCTCCCCCCGCTTCCCAGACTTTTCTAAAAATCCATTCCTAGATTCTTATACGTTCCTGCACACTCATGAATACAACACCTATTTGAAGTTCACACAGTTATGACATTCTGTGTCTGCACTCATAAACTGACTTTGCATGTAGCCTGAAAGCAAATTGGAAGCCACATTTTCTTCCAAGTTACTGTTTTCAAATGGAATATGGCATTGAGAAACTAATGTTCATTGACATGCTGCATCTGAAAAGTTAATTTAATGGAAATGCTCTTAGTCATACAATCCACATCTGTTTTATTTCCAGATAATTTGTATGATCAAGATAATAGAACCTGTCTGGCCAACGTTCTGTGCTTTATTTTTATTTCTTAAATAAAGATCTGAAGCATCTGTTTACGTTACAGTGTGTCTTCTGGGGCTTATATCAGCATGTTTTAAAGGCTAAGTTAATGCCTCGTAACTTGAGAGATTGGAAATGAAGTTAAGCTTTTTGTTAGGCTGAAGGGCACTTCCATCATACATATTCTATAAATAGCATTGAACACAGTAACACATGTTACTGTGAGGCACAAATTAATACACGTAAGAAGACAAAGCACAGCCTTTTAAAAGTAAACTGCGTGGATTCAGAAAGTTCACATGGCAAAAAGTAGGTCTGATGTTGCAATGTAATACCTAGAAATGGTTCTTGGCTTTAGTATTCTGGTCAAAGTCAAGTTGATGATGTCAGTTTTTCTGATGTATTCCTAGGAAATGTCGACATTGGTGGGGACATTGCCAGTATGGAAGCCCTGCACAAGACATAGTTAAAACAGGATGGAATCCAGTTTACAATCAGAAGATTGTAGTGCAGTAATTAAGTTGTAAAGTAATTTGATGTTTACCATAGAGCAGGTGGAGTCCTAGGAATGTTTATGAACAAACTAGGTATTACTAACAGCTATTGCATTCTGTGTTTCTGCATTCACCTGGATGAATTCCTTTCTGAAAGACAACCCCAAAATATTGCAGAATGCCCCATAGATGCCTCTGTGGGATCTAGCCCATGAGACCTAAGGACATACAAGTAGTTATGACACTTTTTTGTTCTGTTTAGTTTTACTCTTGCTCTTGAAGAGCTCTGTTGAAAATATAATTTTGATTTGTAATAACTGTTTTTAGTAAGCAATTAGAAGAGTATTTTAAAGGATGACTTACCAAGTGGCTGAGCTCCTGTGGATAGAGATTAAAAGTGTATATGATACTCAGTTTTCCAACATACCAAATTGACACCTACTTTACAGAAAGGAACAAGAGTGCGGGGTATCCATAAGCAGCATACATACAATAGATTGTCTCTTCTGGACAAAAAGAACAGGAGTACTTGTGGCACCTTAAAGACTAACAAATTTATTTTAGCATGAGCTTTCGTGAGCTACAGCTCACTTCTTCGGATGCATAGAATGGAACACACAGACAGGAGATATTTATACATACAGAGAACATGAAAAGGTGGAAGTATGCATAACAGGAAAAGTCTAATCAATTGAGATGAGCTATCATCAGCAGGAGGAAAAATCTTTTTGAAGTAATAATTAAGATGGCCCATAGAAGGTGTGAGGAGAACTTAACATAGGGAAATAGATTCATTTAGTGTAATGACCCAACTGTCTCTTCTGGACAGTTCTTGTTTCTGTACGTAATTCACGTGCAATGCTGAAATACTTGTTGATCATGCTTTTGAGCTTAGTAACTCATCTATTGTCTGTCATGTTGGCTTTACACTAGTAACTGTCAAAGAATTTTCTGACCTCAAACCATGGACTCTAAAGAAAGCAATTATAAGTTCTGAAGCAGCATATTGGTCTTCAGAACATAGATCCACCAAATGTGTATATCTGTGGAGATAGCACCACTTGTATTAGAAGTGAAATATGTTCTTTCTTAGAATGAAAAGCTTTGTGGTCTAGTGGATAAAGCACAGGACTGGGAGTTAGGAGGCCTATGTTGTAGTACTGGCTCTGCTGTTGACTCACTGTATAACCTTCGGCAAATCATTTGACACCTCTGTGCCTGTTACGCCTTGGGTAAACTGAAGGTAACATTTACTTACCTTTGTGCTCACTAGAAAGGGAAGCAGTGTATAAGTGAGGTGAGAACAAGATATATAAGTACAACGTATGGTATTTTGATCATTATTGTCAATAATTCTAACCTGCCAAATACTTTTCACATTTCTGCATGCAAGAAATACAGATTTTGGTCATTCTGGCATTGTTTTGTTCAGCAAATTCCTCTTAACTCCTCTAGCTTTGAGCAAAAGTCCACTAGCGTGGGTGCACGTTTCTGTAAAAATGTGCCCAGATATCGCAGTGATGGCAAAATATAAATGATATAGTAAACTGTACCTCATTGCCACCTTGCTGATGGGCCTAATTCAATAACCCTTCATTAGACTGACTGAAACCTGCTCTTTGAAAAGTAATAAGCTTAATTTGTGTATTTGGTTTTTAGGAAGCAATTAATTTGCTTGAGCCAATGACAAATGATCCTGTGAACTACGTGCGTCAAGGAGCTCTGATTGCATCTGCCCTTATAATGATTCAACAGACTGAGATCACCTGTCCAAAGGTGAGTGATGGGTTATGCATCAGCTGGTATGGTGAGAAATGGCCTAGGGTGGTGGTAACGTTTCAGGGACCAGTGTGCTAGGCCCTGTACGTTCCCGTAGTAAGAGAGGGTCTGTGCTTTGAAGAGCTCATGATTGCAAGAGCAAAATTTAGAATAGTGCAAACTCCTGGCACGGTAGAGCATGCACTTTTGAATGGGAGATGGACATTGACTGGCACCTGTCAGGTAAACTGTCTCTGTTTTAGCTGTTGGTGTTATATAAGTAAATCTACATTTGCTCAAAAAAATTGAAAACCCTGGATAAGGGGATGAAAGCGTGATTGGAATTGCTAACGGACACATGCATAGCATGAGTGAACATATTTTCTTCTCCTCTTTACTAAAGAGATTCTTGTTAAGTATTATGTGTTCGATTTAGTACTGGGCAACATTTGATGTACCTGCTCTCAGGGGAAGTCCTGTTATGTGCATAGTTGTAGCTCTGCCTCTGCTGTGGCTTGTCCTTCAGTTTCGCTTGGGACAATAGTTGCTGCAACTTCTTAGGACAGCAAAAAAGAGTGAACTCATTCTTTTCAAAAACGAGTTTTCTCACTGTGAAGGCAAATGGGTTAATTTGCACTATTAGTTTTTAAAACTAGATTGCCTGTGAATACGATAGGTAATATTATGCAAACTGCTGGGTAGACTAAAAAGTTCCACATCAGCAGAATCAGACACTGACAACTTGGAGCTCCCACGTTTGATCAGCCCAGAGAGGTACTGATGCATCAGGCCTTTGCTGGTTATATAGTATACTGCTAAAACAGCGCTACCTTGTGCATGGTAACTTTCAATGGCATTGTTTTGCAGTGTAGATTAACTTTTGAAAAAATCATCCTTTTATTGGCTTTTTTTTTTTTTTAATTGCACTTAGTTGCTGAGAAAGCAGAAAGCTTTTTCTGGAAGAAAAACACATTTAACAGTGGGGTCAGGGAGAATAACTAGTTCCAAGGGAAATTCCACAAAGGCAAGGGGTGTTTTTATATTTTCAAGCACTTCTGTGTGAGTCTGCTGGGGTTTGTGTAGATCAGGGATCAGCAACCTTTCAGAAGTGCTGTGCCGAGTCTTCATTTATTTACTCTAATTTAAGGTTTCGCATGCCAGTAATACATTTTAATGTTTTTAGAAGGTCTCTTTCTAGAAGTCTATAATATATAACTAAACTATTGTTGTATGTAAAGTAAATAAGGTTTTTAAAATGTTTAAGAAGCTTCATTTAAAATTAAATTAAAATGCAGAGCCCCCTGGACAAGTGGCCAGGACCCGAGTAATGTGAGTGCCACTGAAAATCAGCTCGTGTGCTGCCTTTGGCACACGTGCCATAGGTTGCCTACCCCGGTGTAGATTTTGCTGGTAGACATCACTAGTGTCCTAACACTATTACAAAAAAACACTTGGGTTTCGTGTGGAAGAGACTGAAGGTGCTTTATATCACTGTTAAAATTCTGCTAGATTATTCAGTGAAAAAATAAGTTCTAGCAAATCCCCATATCCTCTGAGACCAAGTAATATGAAGTAAATGTTTCTCTATGGTGGAAATAAACTCAGAAAAGGAAAAGTTTAGATAGGATAAAGCAATCTCTAACTCTAGTGGAAGAATGAGCTAGAGGTCAGGGTTCTAGCTCAGGGACTTAAGAGACCTGCTCTGCCATAGACTTCTTGTGTGATCTTTGGCAAATCATATAGCCTCTGTGTGCCTCAGTTCCCCATCTGAGGATGACAGTGCTTTCCTACCTCACAGAATATTGTGAGGATAAATACATTAAAGATTGTGCAGCACTCAGATACTGTGGTGATAGGAGCCAGATAATTACCTCAGAGAGATTCTGCATATGAACTACCTACTGAGTCCATTTGTAATGCTATCAAGTTTTGAGCGGTGTTACGCAAAAGACTTTGGTGAGTATTCGAAGAAAAGTGCAGCCAGGGAAATAACTTGCAAAATTAGATGTTTTTTAGGGTTAATGAAAATTAGAAGACTTCTTTACTAAAATGGGACTGAAAACTCAGACTGTAGAGGTGCATACCCAGATGCTCTTCCCAAGGTTAACAAAACACAGTTGGCCAGGCAGATGTAGGATGAGAGGCGTAAAGTTGGGTTGAGTGGTTTATAAAACAAGCAGGGGTACCGTGTGACCATTATATTTTTTTTAAAGTGAAGTTTATTTTACAAGCCAAAATTTATGAATTTTCGGTGACATTAGATGTAGATGGTAATTTAATTGGCCATGCTGTGATGGAGCAAGGCCGGATGGCTACAGGAAAGTACTGAGGAGCAGGTATGTTAGCTCCAGGCTAAGCAAATCCCTAGTACCATAGGAACCAAAATGGCAGTTGCTCCAGGCTAATCAAGGCACCTGGGGCCAATTAAGAACTTTCTAGAAGGCACCGGAAAGAGCTACATTGATTGGAGCACCTGCAGCCAATCAGGACAGGCTAATCAAGACACCTGGTATAAAAAGGGGAGCTCACTCCAGTCTAGGGGGAAGGAGCCAGAGGAGAGAAGTGCGTGTGAGGAGCTGGGAGCAAGAGGCACAAGGAGCTGAGACTGAGAGGGTGTGCTGCTGGAGGATTGAGGAATTATCATACCATCAAGCATTATCAGACACCAGGAGGAAGAACCTGTAGTGAGGATAAAGAAGGTGTTTGGAGGAGGCCATGGGGAAGTAGCCCAGGGAGTTGTAGCTGTCATGCAGCTGTTATAAGAGGCACTATAGACAGCTGCAATCCACAGGGCCCTGGGCTGGAACCCGGAGTAGAGGGTGGGCCCGGGTTCCCCCCAAACCTCCCAACTCCTGATCAGACACAGGAGGAGTTGACCCAGACTGTGGGTTCCACCAGAGGAGAAGATCACTGAAGTGAGCAAATCCGCCAAGAAGCGCAGGACCCACCAAGGTAGAAGAGGAACTTTGTCACAATGCATAGAGGGTGTAGTGGGGCGGCTGCCCCACTCCATGAGAAAAAGGGCTGGAACAGGCCAGAGAGGCTGCACACACCAGCAGCCAATAAGCAAAGGCCTGTGGAGAGCCAATCAGGGCGGGGCTGGGCCCTATATAAAGGCTGCCTAGCAAAGGAGAGGGGAGTCTCTTCCTAACTAGCAAGGGAGGAGGACTGGCTCCTGAGGGAAGGAGGTGACACATTGGACAGAGCAGTGCTGGGCAGGCTCAGGGGAGCAGAGGAGAGCTCCGGCCCAGTTACCTGCCAGGCTGCAGCCCTGCTAAAAAGGGTCGAGAAGGTGCACGGGGCCAAAGGTGAAGTGGCCCAGGGCAGATAGGTGGACAAGAGGGGAGAGAAGGAGGGCACAGAGAGACTGCCACTAGAGGGTCCCTGGGTTGGTACCCAGAGTAGCATGTGGGCCTGGGTCCCCTCGTTCCCCCCCTGGCACTGCAGCTGGCCACAGAGGAGTGTGGCTGAGACAGACTGCAACTTGCCCTGAGGTGAGGGGCTAGACTTTGGGGTTGTGGTTGGCCACTGGGGCAGGTGCAAGCCGAAGGACTGCTGTTAACCCCCCCCCTCTCCCCAGAATGGGGTGAGAATGGAATAGTGGGCGCTGCCAGAGAGCAGTGTCCTGAAGCGGACGCCGCTGAGCAGGGAACAATGCGGATCCTTAACCAGCAGAGCAGACAATGGGCGAGACACCAGACGCAGAGGGCGCTCCACAGCTGACGAGAGCTAATTCCCGGAGCAACCAGCAAGAGGCGCCAGCGGTAGTGAGTCCTGACCCTGTTACAGACGAGTAAGGGATACGAGCAGGACCAAGACACTTGAAAATAACAAGTGCTCCCTGAAATCATCAGCTAATTTATAAACAAAGCCCAAGTGGATCAGCTTCACCCTTCTTCAAGGAAGAAGTTCAGCCAAAGGTCCCGGCAGCCCTTGCTGCTAATCAGACAACTGTTCTAGGAGTGCAACCAGAGTTGGCCTTCATGAAAGATTAAGGTGGTTTCTCCTTATGAAATCACTGAATGACATTTAAAGGAATATTTCCTGACAGATGTAATAAATTGTGAAATGGCCTCCTAAAGGAAATGAGTGGAAGTCTTGTGTATTATAGGAAACTATCCTGTATTGCCAGGGAGGTGGACTAGATGTCCTAGTTTTTCATATCTCTAATTTTTATGGTTCTAGGATAATGGGAATAAGAATTCTCTGTAGTTTAGCCGGATGCACTGGGGTTACATGGTCAAATAAAAATTTATTATCCTTGGAAAACTTGTTCAGTGCGGTTTACCAGTCTAAAGAGAGATTCTTTTGATCAGATGTTAAAGATCAGAGTTCAAAGGGTGGCACCAGCCTTTGGATTATCGTGGTGCGTTTTATTTTGTTTAGATTCTTATACTGCACTCATAGTTAACGTGTGAGAGCACCCCCATTTCTATTCAAGCAGCTAAACATACGCCAGACATTTGGGTAGAGTTTCAGTTAGGGTTTGCAGAGGTGGACTCGATTGAGTTGTCAAGAAGCTAAAAATAAGGTCTTTTGTTAACTGTTGTGAGTACATGCAGACACTTCGTGTATAAGAGATGGAGATTTAATACATATGACATACTCTAAAACTTTTCTGCCAGTATCAGTAAGTGCCCTTCTGACTACATTTAAAAAAAAACCAACCACCTTTGAAATGTTTCATGGGAAAAAGTAGGAATAATTTCCCAACCAGCTGTGACTGTAAGGGTTTGGGCTAGAATATTATTAGTAATAAACCAATGTGACTACTATTTGAGTAGTTGTGATGTTACTTTTTTTATGTGCCCCGAGATTTATATGTAGACTTGTATATACTGAGAAAGAGATGCATAGAGCTTATGAATGAATGACAGTGTGGTTCATAATAGGATATACAGTTAATCTGATGGGTGAACGATTAATCAGCTGAATTTTGCCTTAGTGTCTCACCAGTGTGATTTATGAAGAGTATGCATCCTAGTGAAAGATGAGTTGCTGTGTTGGTCTATTAGGTAGATTTAAGTGCAGGGGTAATGAAAGCGAACGTTGGCTTTAGCTTTGTTAGACTGTAGAGCCAGGGTAACTTGCAGCATGGAAAAACTACTCTGCTAGTAACTTTCTGAAAATAAGTTGTTGGTTGCTCCTAAAGGCCAATGAAACTCAAGGATGGGAAGGAGCTGAGACACACAGGCCTGGGCTTGATTTTTTTTTTTAATTTGTGTAGTTAATTCCCAGAGCTTCTGAAGTTCTGGGAGGAGACAGCCCAACAATATACCATCTTGTATAAAGTCTAAGAGCTAAAAAACGTGGGGGGGGGGCCCTCCCACTGTAGGGGTGCATTCAAGACCAGAGTTTTTTTGAATAGCAGAGTCTATCAGGGTGCTCCCATATCCTAGGAGATAAGGGCAGGGCAGCTGTGACCCTCCCTCAGTTCACTTGTAGCTAGGCTGACCAGGTAGCAAGTGTGAGAAATTGGGATGGGGGTGGAGGGTAATAGGCACCTTGTAGTGGACCCTCGCTCACTCCAGAGGAGGGAGGCCACTCTGTCCAGTCTTGTTTGGCCAGAACCAGAGTCCATAGGAAAGTCTAGAGCCCACAATAGGGCTGGGCGACACACAGTCCCCGACAGGCATTAGCCCAATCTGGGCAACTCAAGCTGCCGGCCCTTAAACCGAGTCTATAAGTGGGCTGGGGCCTGGGCTTGAGGAGGCTCAGGCAGGCCATAACAAAACAGTCTCGGGGATGGCTCTTGCCTGGGCAGGGCTCAGGCAGCCAGCAAACAGTCTATGGGTATGCTGGGGCCTGGGCTTGAAGTGGTTCAGGCAGCCAGCAAACAATACAGTCTTAAAGCTGGCTGGGGCCTGAGCTTCCGGAGGTTCAGGCAACCTGCAGCAAGCAGCCTCAAAGCGGCTGGCTTTAACCTGGGCACTCAGGCAGCCAGCAAAGAATCCAGTCTTAAAGCGGCTGGATCCTGGGCTCCTGGAGGCCAGCAAACAATGCAGTTTCAGGTGGGTGCATGGGGAGGGGAGGTGCCTTCTCCACAGCAGGAACTTCCCAGTGCCAGGCAGGAGTTGGCCACCCAGGGTGGGGGCCAGGGGGATGCGGGCCCACCCTACTCCACCACATCCCAGCCCAGGACCCTAGAAGGGATCCAGCTGCAACACGCCGACTCAGCCACACTCGGCCTTGCAGCCAAAGCACTGTGGCTGGCCCTAGGCTACTTCCTGCCTCCCCAGGGGTTGGTACCTCTGGCCTCCAGGCCTTGCCTGGCTCCTAAGGGTACACAGTGGCGAGCACTCTGGGCCAGTCCTCGGGCACAGCCAGGCGTAGGTTCCCCTCTGGGCTGCTGCAGAACAGGCGGAGCATCCCCCTCCTCTGCAGGTTCTGCCCTGACAGGCTGCAGGGCCTGCCTTTTATACTTCCAGCCCCGGTACTTCTGGTGAGGGGGGCGGAGTGACCTAGGCTCCACCCTCCGAGGGGAGTATAGTGGACTCCCACTCACCCCAGAGGAGGGAGGCCACTCTGCCTCACTACACACTTATATAAGACCAAGCCCTGAATATCAGGACTGTCCCTATAAAATCGGGACATCTGGTCATCCTACTCATAGCGCTTATCGCAGCTGGACGGAACATGGCAAGGATCCGACCCACTAGTTCTTAGCTCGTTCTAAACTTTTTCAAAACCTTCCACAGTCTTCCAAACCACTTCTGATCTATGACCTCCATGAACTGATCCAATCTGTCTGGACCAAACTCTATTGGTCAGACCCTGCCCCCACCCCTGTTTCTCTGTACAGGACTCCTTGTGTCAGACTGAAAATCTGTGGTTTCAGGTTTAGTCCACTGCAGAATGGACAGATCCCCCTGAAGAGAGACAGTATGTCTCTCTCTTGCCAGGGGGAATTGGATATTCCAAGCAGATGCTTGGTACGCTTGTCCTCTGCTGTAATGCATTAGATGCGAGGCTGACACTCCATCTTCTGGGTCAGTCCTTGAAATTTTTGTCAGACCCAAGGAAATTGACTCCAGAATCCTACTAGTGGACAAGCCAGGATTGTTCAGTGTCTTCTCGAGCAGATAGACAATGACTAAAATTAGCATGGAGAAAAGATCTGGCACAGACATTGGCTCCAGCATTGAAACAAGCATTGCCACCTCTGATATGGAAATCACGCCCCCAGAGGGCTGCTCTGACCACCAGTGCAGAAGCTAGAGAAGGATATCCCTGCCTTTCCATAAGGCCAACGCTGCAGAGCCTTCAGAAAGGAGTACACCAATCCCCACACAGTGTTGAGAATTGGTGAGAGGGGGCCGATGTGGACCAACCAGTATCAGTACAGGGTTCTACACTTTGGACTCTCCACGGCACCCAGCGTGTTCACAAAATGCCTGGCAGCCGTGGCCACAATTTAAGAAGACAAGGAATCCACATCTACCTGGCTGAAGAGGGGCAGTCCCAACAGCAGACTGTGACAGCCTTGCAATACATCCTTTTCCTGTTCTCTCAACTAGGTCTTCTGGTGAACTATGAAAAACCATTTCCTCACATGATCACAGCTGATAAAGTTGATATGAGCTTTAATCAGCTAAAGATCGGCAAGAGTCTACCTGCCAGAGGACAGGTACCAGCCCCTCCAGTGAGCGGTAAAAGACCCGTGGGCTAGTCCAACAACAGTAAGTAGGTGCCTGTGACATTTAGGCCACATGTCGGCATGCACATACATGATGCTGCTTGCCAGACTTCACCTACTACCTTTACAACTGTGGCTCCCCTGGCAGCTGTCTCATGAACAGGAGGATCAGTCTTGCCTCAAGTCCCACGAGAGCTCACTTGGTGGCTAGATTCGGTAATTGAGAAAGGAGTGCCATTTTCTGTTCTCTTCACAACAATGACTCTTAGCACAGATGCATCAAGAGGAGGCTGGGGCACCCACCTGACCCATCTGCAAATGCAAGGCACATGGTCTTGAGACAGCCTGAAATTTCACAAGTGCATCCTGGGGTCGAGGACTATCAGATTGGCCTGTATAATGTTCCTACTGTTCCACACTAAGGCGGTTTCAGGATTCCACCTAAGCCTATTGATTATTTTAAGTCTTCTTTCTGACGCTGCGCTCACTGGGAGGAAAGCAGCTTTTGACATCTCCAAAGCTTTGTTCTATTAGCTCAACAGAAATAAACTTTCAGGCCGTCTCCCTGCCTCTCTGTGGCCATATCATGGAGAGCAAGAGGTCAGGCTATCTTGTTACAGAGACTCTCACTGCGTGAACCACTTACCATTTCCACCTGCTATTATTTGGCTGGTGAGTCTCTCCCTGTGAAATCAAGGCACACTCTACCCGTGCACTGGCAGCATCTTCCACCTGTTTCAAAAATGTGCCAGTCTCTGAGAGCCCCAAGGCAGCCGCGTGGAGCGGCCCACTTCTTTTGTTAAACATTATGCACTTGACATGGCAGCCTGGTGAGATGTCCAGTTTGGGAGAGCAGTACTTCAGTCACTGTTTGACACAGCTGAAACTCCTCACTCTGGCTCTCCAGGGAGGACACCTACAGTCAAATCCACGATGACACATACTTGAAGAAGACAGAATGGTTACTTAACTTGCAGTAACTGTGGTTCTTCGAGATATTGTACTCAGTGTAGATCCCACAGCCCACCTTCTGTTCCTGCTTTCGCAGTCCTCAGCAACGTGGGTTTCAATTGAGGGAAAAGTCATGGCTGTTCCATCCTTTATGCCTTCATATGGGAGCATGAGGCAGCATAGGGTGCATGCCCACCCTAACAAACACCGCTATTTTAAAAAAACAACTTCCAGTCATATGCCTCTACAGTAGGTTCCACACTGAGTACAGCCTCTCAAAGAACCCCATTTACTGTAGGGTCGGTAACCATTCTCTATTAAAAAATACATTTCCAGCAGCAGCCCTGGGTAAAATGAACGTTGAGAATGAATGGTTCTGGAAGTAGTTGCTGTCGTCTACTAAGCAGAGTCTTGCTTGAATGGCATCATGGTTACTCCACAAGCCTTGTTTGTTAAATGAGTGCATCGGACTGGTTAATTATCCCCTGTTGTTTGGAACTTAATGATTGTTATAAATTATATTTTCCCTCATCTCCCTCTCAGTGCTGCTTACAAACAATATTTTGTTAGTCTTGAAGTTTTAAGCCATCAACATATCTCAAAAGCAATCATCTTTTTGCACTCTTAGTAGAATGGGGCAAATCAGATTTTTTTTTTTAAACCAAAAATTCTAGGGCTGTGTATCCGAACTTTACAGAGCCCCACTTCTGTTTGTTGTATCATTGCATGAAACCCACTTTTTCACTTACCCATGAGATTAGATTCAATTCTGTTTTGGAGGTTGAGAGTGCTATAGTTTATAGCCATATCTGCACAATTTATAGTTTGTCTCCTTTAATGTTTGGTGTGCTGTTAGTTTTATGACCCATTCCATCTCTTGGGGAGGAAACAAATCTATCACCTAAACACATGCATAAAGCTGTCTCTAATAACCCCAACAACAAACTCTTAGATGATCACTGTTTCTATCTCTGCATGGGACAGAGTCCTCTTTGAGTGGGAGGGGAGGTCGCCTAATGGAAATATAAATTATGAAAGCATCCTGTGCATTCTTCTGGCAAGTGGACTTCAGTAGTTTAAATAAAATCTTGGCTTTGTTGGACTTCTCTGGAAGTTACAAACTACGTAGCAAACATTGTGCAAAACTGAGAAGGTTTCTTTGGAGTCAAAACTTGAATTTTTCCTCCTCGCTGGGAGAAGATGCTTTTTTAAACTCTGCTGTTATGTGTAAGTGTAAAGACCCAAATTAGCTGTCTACCAGCACAGCACAGAACTCCACTTCTCAGTTTGTCTTGCATGAAACCCACCTTCTCACTTAACCAGGAAGGCAGCAGGAGTGGCTTACTTTGTGAAACACAACCTTACACTATAGATGCAATGAGAACATTGAAATACAGATATATGTGACAACTTCATTATATGTGTTAGTAACCTGCAAGGCTGGTTAGGAAAGCAAAGGGGGAGAAACACTACCTGTCTGACATGTTAAATCTGATTTGCTTTGGGTTTGCTTCAGTATCTTCACAGAATCAGACAGGACAGAGTTCAGGTGAAATCAAGAGCTCCAACTTTGGCTTGTTGCATCTCATTCTGACAACTCCTAGCCCTGCTACCAGAACTTCCAGTTCTAATACTGGCGCTTCCAGATCTGTCTGAGGACCAGTGCTGGGCTCTTCCTCTAGATCCAAAATCTCTGAGCCTTGAAGTCTCATGTTGGCATTTTGTTGAGCTCTGACTTGAACATAGATATATGGTGCAGAAAATCTTTCTGGGGAGGCGTAATAATTAATAATAATCCCCCCAGCATGGAAAACCTGTGCTTAAAGCAAAAACTTCCCATTGCAGGTCTCTTGCAGCAGCATTATTCTGTGACACAAGTCCTCCAATCCTGGACTGTTACCCTGGCCCCTGTTATGGACCGTTTGGCAATCAGATCTGCTTACCAGCCTCTAATAGAAGGGTCTTCAGTGTTTGCACATTCTGTTGTGAAGAAATTTTTGAAAGCGCTAAATATGTATTTTCACCTATTTGTGAGTTGCCGCTGTTTTGTGACTTAAATCCTAATGCTCATGACATTAAAATAAAATCGCCATTTGAACCTCTATCCCTCAGATCGGTGTTCCGTGCAGTGATGACCTCAGCCAGGAGAGTCTGTGAGATCCAAGTCTTGAGGGCCAGCCCTCTTTTATACAGAGAGCCATTAGGGGAAGGTGGCTTTGTGCAGCACCCTAAATAGCTGACTAAAGTGATTTCTAATTTCCATTTTAACCAGTCCATTAATCTCCACATATTCTTCCCTAAACTTCACTTAGCACCAGAAGAGGCTACGTTGAATAGGTTAGATGTTATGCTCTTAGCTTTTATTTAGATAGGGCAAAGCCCATATGAAAATTGCCTGGATTAGGCTGAGTTTATGTGGATAAATCTGAGGGGGATGGAAAGCAGTGGCATAACATCTCTGATCATGGATTTTCTGATGGCTAAAACTTTGCAAATGCCTAATAGATAAGACAGCACACAAAGCACCAGTCACCATTGCAAGGTATCAAGGTTCTTCATCATACACAAGCATTATGATCACCTACTTTGCAGGTGTCCCTGTGTCTGAAAGTCTTAAAACACATACTTCACCTTATCTAAGGGCATGTCTACACTACGGAATTACTCCGATTTTACAGAATTCAAATTTTGGCAACAGATTGTATAAAGTCGAGTGCATGCATCCACACTAAGCACATTAATTCGGCGGTGTGCATCCATAGTGCGGAGGCTAGCATCGACTTCCGGAGCGTTGCACTGTGGGTAGTTATCCCATAGTTCCCGCAGTCACTCCCGCCCATTGGAGTTCTGGGTTGAGATCCCAGTGCCTGATGGGGCAAAAAACATTGTCGCAGGTGGTTCTGGGTACATGTCGTCAGGCCCCCCTCTCACTCCCTCCCTCCCTCCGTGAAAGCAACAGCAGACAATCATTTTGCGCCTTTTTTCCTGGGTTACCTGTGCAGACGCCATACCACGGCAAGCATGGAGCCCTCTCAGCTGACCATCACCGTATGTCTCCTGGGTGCTGACAGACGTGGGACTGCATTGCTACACAGCAGCAGCTCATTGCCTTTTGGCAGCAGACGGTGCATTACGATTGGTATCCGTTGTCATCGTACTCCTGGGTGCTCTTTTAGCCGACCTCGGTGAGGTTGGTCAGGGCGCCTGGGCAGACTTAGGAGTGACTCAGCCAGGTCATTCCCATCTTCCGCCAAGCATCCAGGAGATGATGATGGCTACCAGGCGTACTGCACCGTCTCCCGGTGAGCACCTAGGAGATGACAATGGCTAGCGGTGGTACTGTACCGTCTCCTGGTGAGCACCTAGGAGATGACGATGGCTAGCGGTGGTACTGTACCGTCTCCTGGTGAGCACCTAGGAGATGACAATGGCTAGCAGTCGTAATGTGGCATTTTCTGCCGAGCACCCAGGAGATGACGATGGCTAGCAGTCGTACTGCACCGTCTGCTGCCAGCCTAAGATGTAAAAGATAGATGGAACGGATCAAAACAAGAAATAGACCAGATTTGTTTTGTATTCATTTGCTCCCCGTACCCTCCATGAAATCAACAGCTTGCTAAACCCAGGGTTTTGAGTTCAATCCTTGAGGGGGCCATTCCGTGTGACAGCTGTTTGTGTTTCTCCTTGATGCTAAGCTACCCCCTTTTGTTGATTTTAATTCCCTGTAAGTCACGTTGTCAGTCGCCCCTCCCCGGAGCAATGGCAGGCAATCGTTTCGTGCCTTTTTTCAGTGCAGACGTCATACCACGGCAAGCACGGAGCCTGCTCATCTCAACGCAGCAGTCATGAACATCATAAACACCTCATGCATGATCATGCAGTTTATGTAGAACCAGAACCTGAAAAACCAGGCGAGGAGGAGCTGACGGAAGCGCGGTGACGAGAGTGATGAGGACATGGACACAGAATTCTCAAAGCGTAGGCCCCGGCGCTTTGGAGATTATGGTGTTAATGGGGCAGGTTCATGCCGTGGAACGCTGATTCTGGGCCCGGGAAACAAGCACAGAGTGTTGGGACAGCATAGTGTTGCAGGTGTGGGACGATTCCCAGTGGCTGCGAAACTTTTGCATGCGGAAGGGCACTTTCATGGAACTTTGTGACTTGCTTTCCCCTGCCCTGAAGCACCAGAATACCAAGATGAGAGTAGCCCTCACAGTAGAGAAGCGAGTGGCGATAGCCCTGTGGAAGCTTGCAACGCCAGACAGCTACCAGTCAGTCGGGAATCAATTTGGAGTGGGCAAATCTACTGTGGGGGCTGCTGTGATACAAGTAGCCAAAGCAATCACTGAGCTGCTGCTACCAAAGGTAGTGACTCAGGGAATCCCATTGCAGCAAAGCCATCTACTATGACCTGCACATTTCCCAAACTTTGGTGGGACAATAGGTGGAACCCATATCCCTATCTTGGCACCGGAGCACCAGGGCAGCCAGTACATAAACCACAAAGGGTACTTTTCAATGGTGCTGCAAGCACTGGTGGATCAACAGGGACATTTCATCAACATCAACATGGGGATGGCCGGGAAGGGTTCATGACGCTCGCGTCTTCAGGAAAACTACTCTGTTTAAACGGCTGCAGCAAGGGATTTACTTCCCAGACCAGAAAATAACCGTTGAGGATGTTGAAATGCCTATAGTTATCCTTGGGGACCCAGCCTACCCCTTAATGCCATGGCTCATGAAGCTATACACAGGCAGCCTGGACAGTAGTCAGGAGCTGTTTGACTACAGGGTGAGCAAGTGCAGAACGGTGGTAGAATGTGCATTTGGCCGTTTAAAGGCACCCTGGCGCACTTTACTGAGTCACTCAGACCTCAGCAAAACCAATATTCCCATTGTTATTGCTGCTTGCTGTGTGCTCCACAATCTCTGTGAGAGTAAGGGGGAGACGTTTATGGCGGGGTGGGAGGCTGAGGCAAATCGCCTGGCCTTTGATTACGCGCAGCCAGACACCAAGGCGATTAGAAGAGCACACCAGGAAGCGCTGTGCATCAGAGAAGCTTTTGAAAACCAGTTTCATGACTGGCCAGGCTACAGTGTGACAGTTCTGATGGTTTCTCCTTGATGAAAACCCGCCCCCTTGGTTGACTCATTCCCTGTAAGCCACCCACCCTCCCTCCTTCGATCACAGCTTGCTTGCAAAGGAAATAAAGTCACTATCGTTTAAAAACCATGTATTCTTTATTAATTGATTATAAAAATAGGGAGAGAACTGACAGGGTAGCCCAGGTTGGGTGTGGGAGGAGGGAAGGAAAAAGCCACTTCAAAACTTGTTGAATGCCAGCCTTCTGTTGCTTGGGCTGTCACTGGGTGGAGTGGTTTGGTCCCCGGAGCCTCCCCCACATTCTTGGCCGTCTGGGTGAGGAGGCTATGGAAATTGGGGAGGAGGGAGGGTGGTTAAACAGGGGCTGCAGCGGCACTCTGTGATCCTGTGCCGTTCCTGAAGCTCCACCAGATGCCGGAGCATGTCCGTTTGATCCCGCAGTAGCCCCAGAATTGCATCCTGTTTCCTCTGATCTTCCTGCCGCCACCTCTCATCTCGATTGCTCCTCCTGTCCTCAGCGCTAATCCCCTCGTCGGGGAGGAGAACAGAAATCAATTTTTAAGAGCCCTTTATACTGAAGTAAATGGCTTCATTGTGTGGACGGGTGCAGGGTTAATTCGATTTAACGCTGCTAAACTTGATATAAACTCATAATGTAGACCCAGGCCTAAAGCAACTTCCCTAGAAAGTCTCATGAATAGTTACAGAGAGATGCATTTCCACTGCCCAGTATTCTATTTGTACCTTTATGAAGTGTTCCTCTCGATTTGACAGCTAGGTCTGATTCCCAATGCTGGAGAACAATTAACTGGAATTAACAAATCTCTAAAGGAGGGAAGTGCAAGAACAACTAATTAATCTCCCCAGCTGTGGGATCTGTAGTGACACTACTCAAAGGGGAAAGGTGCATATACACAGTCACTTAAGCTCTTCAAGCCATAAACTTGTATTGATCCACCCACTCCCCATTTTCAAAACCTTACTCTTTTCTGAGGTGGGTTGGAGCCACAGCTCCCTAAATAATCTTGACCTTGAATGTTTGGTTGGTTTTGTGGGGGGGATTGTGCACATTGCACCAATTGGCTACAGCTGTCTTCAGTGTGCTGCTGCTTCCCAATGAGTAAACACTCCCTTCTTCATAGTAAACAATCTTTGAAAGTCTGTTTATTATGTATGATGATCATTAGGCGGGGGCGGGGAAGGAGAGTTGATTTTCATGCATTTTAAAAAAATGTATTTACCAGAAAGTTGCAAATGAACCATTTCATCTAGTCTTGCATCAAACAAAATGTCAGAGTTCTGTGTTTTGTTCTTGTGTTTGAAGCATGTGTCCTCAGGTAGGTGAGCCTGGGTTATTTCCTCAGCATTTCCGATATTGCTTGTTGATAGTTTAGCTGTCAGTGAAATGATGGCCTATAGTTTTGGCCTTTTTTAATGATCAAGATGGTAAATGGTTGTATATTATTGCCAGAGATTAAATGAGTCACTGCTCAAATGTTTTGGGTTACCTCCAGGAGAACACAAAATAAATTTTGAGCAGACTTTTCTAAATACTATAAAACTTGAAAGTGCCGAGAAATACTACGGGGGGTGAGAAACGAGGCTTAAAAAAAATTATTTATTAACTGTCATGTGCTGCTCATTGTGACATCTGAGAACATGATTTGAATTGAAAACAAGGAACAGATTAAAGTAAATTGCCCTCAATAGCCAGCACCTACCTACCTCACTGTACTGCTCCAGTCCATCCTGAGAGAAACCTCACCAGCAGGAGTCTGTCAGTCCTTGACCAGACAGATGTATCTTGCACTGCTCTGTAACGGTCTGCCAACTCTTGACCTTGTAGATCTACAGCTGGAAACCTCTGACTGAAAACACCCCTGATAGAGTCCTGCTGTCACGTGTTCATATCTAGGAACTGCCAGCAAAAGTGCCTCAACCCAAATACTACTGAAGATGACCATGCACGTAAACTGTCAGATCAGCTCTTGGATAAATAATTTGGGTAAATATCACCCCTGGTATTTACCCATGGCCAGAATGACTACCACTGCAGGAGTCAATGTCTTGCATTTCAGGTAGTAAACAGCATACCAACTTGATCTGAAATAGTTTCATTCTAGCTATTAGACATTAATTAATTAACAGCTGCTCTGTGACCATTCCACATAGGCCATATTGTTTCATATGGAGGTCTGGTATAAGTGGCCTGATAAAGTTAGTGACAGCAAGATGACTTTTATTCTAGTTTGGTTCCTTGCACTCCTCATGCCATGGCTAACCCTGCTGGACCGGCTCTGCTCTTGTGATGACATTGCTCACAGGTTCTTGGTTCAGGCTTGGTGTTAATGCATTTGATTCATATGTTCTAGTTAATTAAAAGAAGTGTATTTAATGTGTGTGAGTGTCAGCAGCATAACCATCTACAGACAGTTTGCGACTAAGGTTTGCTGGGCTTTGATGCACAGCCGGAAGCGAATAACTTCCTGCCCCTGCCCCAAGATCTGCCTCTCATTTCCCAAACCAGGCCTTTCTGGCCTGTACACAGAGGCGCTTCACTGTCAGACTTCAGACGCCAGTGTGAACATTAGCAGTTCTGCTGAATGTCTCTTTGCTTCATGCAGTGTCTGTTTCTCTGACGATTTGATTACTGTGTAAATTCCAGATTAAAGCCCATGTGGCTAGCAATTTTGCAGAGCTTTGTAGCAACTGTCAGTTTTTACAAATAATCTGAACCCAAAAAACAGGGCCCAGAGCCACAGGAATGAGGTGACAATACTGCATACGAGAGGCAATCTAATATTCAAACTAGTCTCTTCAACATACTGTTCTGCTCCGTTTTCTATAGTTCTGTATATATCCCTGTTTGTTTGAGATAGCACTGAAAGAGGCCAAAACCAGTGCTTGCTGCTTCCTTTTGAAAACATTTTGTCACTTTGTCCCACTGAATGCCATCGAAGCCATATTTCTTATAATTGAAAACCAAGGGTAGATTCCAAAGGAGACAGCTGTTAAGACCCACACTACCTCAGATCCTGTGACTAGGAAGAGCAATTAGAAATATTCCACTAAATGCAAATGGATGTCTTTTTGCAGGGCACAAGAGATCTGGCATAATAAACATGAGTCAAAGCATTTATATTAAAAAAAAAAAAAAAAGATTTCTAAGCCCTGGTACACAATTTTACATTTATAAAACTCATGATAGCATAACAAAAATAAATAAAACATAAAATAGAGGGGATTTTTTTGGTCCAAGGTATCTTAAATACTGAGAGTACATTGTGTGTATGTGTTTAATGTATATATACATTTTTAAATTGCTTCCTTGTTTTAGCATTCACAGCCTTAAGGAAACTTACGTCCTTTCATGTTTTTAAAAAAACAAAACAATTCTCAATATGAGGGGGAATTGGCCGAGGAAGAATCTTATTAACAAGAACTTGGCTTGATTTACTGTTCTCTTGGAAAGAGTGAATAACAAGAGTAATTGCATCCTACTGAAGTCTCTACCTTCTGTCCTTCCTAAGAAATGTTTTGTTGTTCAGCTGCATTGCCCTTTGTTTAAAGATGGCTGATCTGTCACTCCTCGGTTATGAGGGGTGGCTCCAGGCACCAGAATGCCAAGCGCCTGCCTGGGGCGGCAAGCCACGGGGGGTGCTCTGCCGGTCACCGCGAGGGCGGCAGGCAGGTTGCCTTCAGCGGCATGCCTGCGGAGGGTCCGCTGGTCCCATGGCTTCGGCAGACCTCCCGCAGGCGTGCCGCCGAATCCGCAGGACTGGGGACCTCCTGCAGGCTGCCACCGAATCCGCAGGACCGGGGACCTCCCGCAGGCAAGCCACCGAAGGCCGCCTGCCTGCAGTGCTTGAGGCGGCAAAATATCTAGAGCCGCCCCTGTTGGTTATGAGTGTAATGTGTGTTGAGAACAAAAGAAAAGTAGTGATGGCTGTTACATGTGTGTTGAACAAATGGTGGTTACGAATACGAATGGGTGTGTCCTTCACCATGATAAGGGTCTAGAGCAGGGGTTCTCAACCTTTTTCTTTCTGAGGCTCACCTAACATGCTATAAAATCTCCATGGCCCACCTGTGCCACAATAACTGGTTTTCTGCATATAAAAGCCAGTGCTGGCGTTAGGAGGTAGCAAGCAGGGCAGTTGCCTGGGGCCCCATGCCGCAGAGGGCTCTGCAAAGCTACATTGCTCAGGCTTTGGCTTCAGCCCCGGCTGGTGGGGCTCAGAGCCCCGGGCTTCAGCCCCATGTAATGGGGTTTTGGCTTTCTGCCTTGGGGCCAAGTGAGTCTAATGCTGGCCCTGCTTGGTGGACCCCCTGAAACCTGCCCGGACCCCTTGTAGAGAACCACTTAGGGGTATGCAGAGATCAACCCAGTTCTATAACAGGCTACATAAAAAGCACTACTGAAGTCAGTACAAACTAAAATTTCATACAAAGACTTGTTTATACTGCTGTATATGCTACACACTGAAATGTAAGTACAATATTTATATTCCAATTGATTTATTTTATAATTAGATGGTAAAAATGAGCAAGCAAGCAAATTTTTTCAGTACTAGTGCGCTGTGACACTTTTGTATTTTTATGTCTGATTTTGTAAGCAAGCAGTTTATAAGTGAGGTGGAACTTGCCGGGGGCGGGGGTATGCAAGACACATCAGACTCCTGAAACGGGTACAGTCGTCTGGAAAGTTTGAGAGCCACTGGTCTAGAGCTCCTCCTCCAGATTAAGTGCGGTGACTTCTAAAGGAGCTGATTGCTATTATAAATGGAATTAATTTTCAGAAGGGCAAGGAAAGAGGACGGGGTACAGTGCACTTTTCCTTTAAGGCAGCTGTGATTCAGACAGCACAGTGTGTTTTTTCTGTCCGAGAAAAACCTTTCTGTATGGAACACTACACTGGCTAAGGCACAGTTTCTAAACCAAAGCGTGACCCATCCTCAGTCACTGATTAAACTGTCTTTAAAATGAGCTGGCCTGAACCAATTTTAAAACTAGCTCAGGTAACATGGATTTAGGTCCAGAGTAGCTGGGGCTTCTGTAGACTTTCAGAAACAGCAACTGAAAGAAAACAAATATTTGTTTGGATAGAATCCCATTTCCTTTGTAAGTATCAATGAATCAGCTGTGTTGAGAGACAGCATGTCATGTTTGGAAAGAGACCCTGGATAATTCCACAGTTCTCTAACTATAGTTTTTCCCAACAGCTTCTTAACACCTCTAGTCCAGAATTTGCGCCCTGAAGTGTAGTGGAAAAATCATTCGCTATCAGTTTGGAACAAAACATTGAGTTCTTTTAGCTCTGAAGTCTGGTGTTTCCAGTTTCACATGGTGTTTTGAGCCTCCTGTGAACATTTTTACTATAAAGTCTAGCAATATTTTTATGGTAAAGTATCTCTTGGATTCCAGTCCTCTCCTGATCCTCACCCACTATGATCATTTTCTTCCAACCTTGTTGAATCTTGGTCTAATAAAATGTAATTCCTAACACGGTTTGCTGGTTTGTTGACTTCAGGACTTTTCAGACTAAGGTCAGAAGGGACCATTGTGATCATAAAGTCTGAGTCATGTTAATGGTCTTTCTATTGGTGGAAAAATCTTTCTTTGGATATTTTTTTCTCATGGGATGCAGGTGGGGAATCTAATAGTCTGAACTCAGTACTAGGAGCCAGGATCTCCTGACTTCTAATCCTACTTCTGGCATTTCATATTCTGGTCTTCACTAGACAAGGAAATAGAGATACTGATTGCAACAATTACTCTTGTCCTTGCACCATTCAGTATATCCACATAGCTGTTCTGATGCATTCCTGCCCAGTACACATTCTATTCATGGTTTCACTAATGGCAGGGGCGGCTCCAGGCCCCAGCACGCCAAGCGCGTGCTTGGGGTGGCAAGCCGCGGGGGGCGCTCTGCCGGTCGCCGGGAAGGCGGCAGGCGTCTCCGGTGGACCTCCCGCAGACGTGCCTGTGGAGGGTCCGCTGGTCCCGCGGCTTCGGTGGAGCATCCGCAGGCACGCCTGCGGGAGGTCCACCGGAGCCGCGGGACCGGCAGAGCGCCCCCTGCGGCATGACGCCGTGCTTGGAGCAGCAAAATGGCTAGAGCCGCCCCTGACTAATGGATAATGGGTCTCCTGAAGAACTGTTGCTGTGAGCAAGGAAATTTGATAACTTCAAAACATGAAGCACTGCGTTGTGGGATGGAGCGAGGAGGCACCGGTTGAACTAGTGCGGTTCCAGTGCTTGAGGTCTCCTGTACACACTGCGTAGAAACTACAATTGTACATTGTTCCCCAATCAGGCGCACCTGAGCTGAAATCCTTGTTCCAAGTCTTACCAACAATTTGTTCTAGTGATTATTGGTTATAAAATACCTAAGAAGGCAGCTGTGGGTGGAAGATGAGCCGTTGAATGTCGTAATTTCCATGATATGGGACATTGTCAAAAACTTGTTCCATTTCGAAAGGAAGAAAAATAGAAATGTCAAGATCTCTGCAGAATGGAAATCTGAAAAAAGTAATTTTAAATACTCATTGTTTTGTTTCCAAAATTCTAAGCTCCCAGCTCCCCATCAGCCCTGTCCCAAAGCAGGGAGCCTGGAAACTCTGAGAGCCCCCAGGTTTTCCAGGCTCGTGGTGCCGAGCAGGGAGTCTGGAAGACCTGGGATCTCCAGGCCTGGAGCAGTCCTCATGGCTGGGTTGCCTCACAGCCAGGGGTCCTGGAAGCCCAGGCTCCCCAGCAGCCTGCCAGGTGTGCTGGCAGAAAGCAAGGCCAGGTTTTGTCAGAACACAGCCTGTGTTTATGGGAAGTTCCTTGAAACAATTTTTTGTGGAATATTTTGGTTTCAACAAACCGGCATTTTCCATCAAAAACTGGTTTTGCTGGAAAACTCCTGACCTGCTCCAGGCACAGTGTGTCTTACGAGCAGGCTCAAGGCATTCCAAGCAATGGCATGCTGCTCGGCCCTTTTGCTTACTTGTGGGCATGAATACTGTGTGTCAGCAGAAATACGAGGGTCTCTTTTGAACACTCATCAATGAGGGCAAGGTTACTGATTGGTCTGGACTGTTCTCTGGAGAAGAAGGTCCTCTGGGAAAATGTTTAATGGGTATTGGGAAGTATGTTAGGGCAGGAAGTGATCATCAGCTCTTGATAGAGTTTTAAAACTGCGTTTAAAACATTGGAAATCTCACTGGGGATCAGCTGTTGTTTCTGGCTGCCTCCACAGTAGCTTTACTGCCTTAACAGATATATCTGCCCACTTACCTGCAGCTGTAGTGAGTACCTGGAAAGAGGACTTTGGGGATTACCAACAGCAAAATGAACCATGGGGAAAGAAGCCTGCTCAAACCACCCTCTAGTCATGCCTGGGATGGTGGAAGTCTTTTTGATGGGTCCTTTTCAGTCCCTGGGTATGGTGGGCCTAGATACAGTTTGGGAGGGCCTATCTCAGAAACAGGAGATGAAGGGAAACTAGTGCTACCATCAGATGTCTTGTCTCCTCTGGAGATAAATAAAAGAATCCTAGTTGTTTGACTTGCGTCTTTCTAGTGTGATTGAATGTGATTGAACCCTTACAGAGGAAGGACTTCCTGTTTTCTTTGGCTAGCTTTTCTGTTACTGGTGTGAATCAATATTTTAACCTCCTGATTTCTTTCTTCTTTTACAGGTCAGCCAGTTCAGACAGCTCTATTCCAAAGTCATTAATGATAAGCATGATGATGTTATGGCCAAGTTTGGAGCAATCCTGGCCCAGGGCATCTTGGATGCAGGTAACTTCCTTTGTATTAAAGCAGTAAAAAGTTCTAAAATTTTGATCAGGGCCGCCAGCAGTGTTCTACGTCTCTTGAAGCTGATGGTGAAAAAGATTTGGAAGCCTGGAGTTCTGTCTAATCTAGAGCTATTCATTATTAGGGGGGAGGGATAGCTCAGTGGTTTGAGCATTGGCCTGCTAAACCCAGGGTTGTGAGTTCAATCCTTGAGGAGGCCACTTAGGGATCTGGGGCAAAAATTGGTCCTGCTAGTGAAAGCAGGGGGCTGGACTCAATGACCTTTCAAGGTCCCTTCCAGTTCTAGGAGATTGGGTATATCTCCAATTATTACCTTTATTACATGGGAGTTTCACAGGTAGAGGTTTATCACAAAGGGTATGATAGTTACAGGGGTATCCGAGCTTCCACAAACCCATTTTCAGGGGGTTTCACCTGACTGCAAAAATAAAACCTGTGCGACACAGTTTCACTGTAAAACTGGTCCAAACTTTAAAGGTAATCCTTTTCCAGATTTCTGCCCAAAGTGTCATTTTCCTTTGAATCAATTTGTCATCCAAAGCCTTGATTTACAGTACGTAAGTGGTGTTTATATGTTGCTTCCTTTCTATTGTAAGTAGTTTCTCCACAAGTCAGTTTGGAAACCTTGTGGTATTGTGTCTCAGCTTTCTTCGGGTTCTGTGTTAAATTATTTTTTAACCCCATTAGTGAGCATGTTTCCTCATTGTTGGGGAAAAGGTTCAGAGAAGGAAGCACAGTTAATTGTATCAGCATTATTGCAGAAAAGCCAAAGCTATTGTCATCAAAGGGCATCTGCTTCTTATGTCTGTAGCTTGCCAGTTTGGAGAATTTCATTACATGACTGCTAGTGACTAAGTGTTACACCATGGATTTAAACTACTAAAGCCTTTATAACCCCCGGTGCTGAACAACAAGACATATTAAGGAAAGACTCCATGGAGAAAAGGAAAACAAATTAAAAGATGTGCCCTTTTCTTTCCCAAGAGCTCACTCTTGCAGGGCTCTTATATTTAGTGATATCAGATATTTCTCTTCTTCTTCCAGTGCTTGCTCATGTCAATTCCATTCTAAGTGTGCGCGCCCCATGGGCACAGTCACTGGAGACTTTTGCCTTAGGGGGATCTGTAGGGTCAGCGGTGGCGCCCTCTAGAGTGCTGCGCTGATGTGTCAGTATATCGGGCACTGCCAGCCCTATGCGCTCTCAGTTCTTACCACCCGTGGGGGTCAGTCGGAACGCCTCTTTCCCTTACTTTGAAAGTGGTCAGTGGGCTTTTTTTTCTCCTCTCTGTGCTTTAGCTATAAATAGTTTGTTTATAGTAGTTTAGTCAGTAAGTCAAGAAGTTAAAGTTTTGCATGCTATCCCTGGACTCCATCATTCCCTCCTTAGATCCGCGAGACTGGTACGCTGCTCTCGACTTGAGAGAGGCTTATTTCCATCTATCTTGCCAGGACACAGACAGTTCCTTTGTTTCATCGTGGGCCAACGCCATTTCCAGTTTACGGAGCTCCTCTTTGGCCTATCCTCGGCCTCGCGAGTCTTTACAAAATGTATGGCCCCAGGAGCCGCTTAGGAGACCCTGGGGGGGGTCCAGGTCTATCCTTATCCCGATGATTGGCTCATCAGGGCAGATCACAGGATCACATGCAGAGCAGCTTTGATCTGGTGCGAGCTACATGCCATGACTTAGGCCTGCTAGTGAATGAAAAGAACTCAACCCTTGTGCCAGTGCAACGGATAGAGTTCATCCGGGCGGTTCTTGACTCCACGTGGGCTAGGGCATTCCTTCTGGAGTCCCGCTTCTGAGCCATGTTGGACGTAATCTCCTGGGAGAGGGATCATCCACTCACTACCACCCGCACCTGCCTACGGGTGTCCTGTTCTCTTCTTCTGCTCTCCTGAAAAGTGTCATTCCTGGTGGCGATAACTTCTGCCCGAAGGGTTTCCGAGATTAGGGCACTCACCTTGGAATCACCTTATACAGTGTTCTTCAAGGACAAGGTCCAGGTGTGACCGCACCCGGCTTCCGGTTCAAGGTGGTTTTGCAGTTTCATACGAGCCAGAACATATTCTTGCAGTCTTCTTTCTAAAGCCTCATAAGTCTGAGGAGAAACAATTTGCACTCCCCGGACACCAGGAGAGCGCTAGCCTTCTACATCGACAGGACCAAACCATTTCGCAAGTCGACTCAGTTGTTCGTCACGGTAGCAGGTAGGACGAAAGGTTGTCCAGTGTCCGCCTAGAGGATTTCATCTTGGATCACCACCTGCATCCGTTTCTACTATGATCAGGCGAAGGTGCCTTCGCTGGCAGTTGTCACCATGCACTCAACTAGAATGCAGGCCTCAGCGGCGGCCTTCTTGGCCCAAGTGCCCATTCCGGATATCTGCAGAGCCTCTACCTTCACATTCACGTCTCACTACGTGCTTCCCCAACAAGCTCGAGATGATGCTGGCTTCAGTAGAGCAGTGCTGCAAGCTGCACAACCGTGAACTCCGAGCCCACCTCCAGGGATACTGCTTGTGAGTCACCTAGAATGGAATCGACATGAGCAAGCACCCGAAGAAGAAAAACCGGTTACCCACCTTTTGTAGCTGTTATTCTTCAAGATGTGTTGCTCAGGTCCATTCCATTACCTGCCCTCCTACCCTTTTGTCATAGTTGCCGGCAAGAAGGAACTGTTTTATGTTTTAGGACTGTGGCTGGTAGGAGACACTGGCTTCACTACAGTCACCTTCCTTCCTCTGCCTTCGCCCCTCCCCCTTATCAAACCTGAGCTCCAGCAGCCTGGCTGGCACAAGACTCAAGGCTACTCCCAAACCATAGTCTCCTGTAGTGTAGCATGTTGCCATGAACCCTCAGGCCAGCTGGGTCATAGATTTTCTTTCATAGATGTGGACTTGCCTTGAACTTTATCCCTGTCAGGATCGAGTAAAAAAATTCAGGTAAAATCTTGTTCCCATCTTATTCATTTATCATACAGCAGCTTGGAAGAGAGAGAGAAAGAGAGAGAGAAGAGGTGTGTGTGTGAGAGAGAGAGAGAAGGTAGGGGGAGTGTGTGAGAGAGAAGACGGGGTGGGGGGGAGAGTGAATGAAGTAATCACAGGACTGGAAGGGACCTCGAGAGGTCATCTACTCCAGTCCTCTGCACTCATGGCAGGACTAAGTATTATCTAGACCATCTCTGACAGGTGTTTGTCTAACCTGCTCTTAAAAGTCTCCAGTGATGCAGATTCCATAACCTCCCTAGGCAGTTTATTCCGGTGCTTAACCACCATGATAGTCAGGAAGTTTTTCCTAATGTCCAACCTAAACCTCCTTTGCTGCAATTTAAGCCCATTGCTTCTTGTCCTATCCTCAGAGGTTAAGAAAAACAATTTTTCTTCCTCCTCCTTGTAACAACCTTTTATTTGAAAACGGTTGCCATGTCCCCCCTCAGTCTTCTCTTCTGCAGATTGAACAAACCCAGTTTTTTTTCAATCTTCCCTCATAAGTCATGTTTTCTAGACCTTTAATCAATTTTAATTATTCTTCTCCAGACTTTCTCTAATTTGTCCACATCTTTCCTGAAATGTGGCGTCCAGAACTGGACACAATACTCCAGTTGAGGCCTAATCAGCACGGAGTTGAGCGGAGGAATTACTTCTTGTGTCTTGCTTACAATACTCCTGCTAATACATCCCAGAATGATGTTTGCTTCTTTTTGCAATAGTGTTACACTGTTTACTCATATTTAGCTTGTGTTCCACTGTGAGCCCCAGAGCCATATCCTCCTCCCCCAGTAGCGTGAGGGATAGCTCAGTGGTTTGAGCATTGGCCTGCTAAACCCAGGGTTGTGAGTTCAATCCTTGAGAGGCCCATTTAGGGATGGGGGCAAAAATCTATCTGGGGTTTGGTCCTGCTTTGAGCAGGGGGTGGGACTAGATGACCTCCTGAGGTCCCTTCCAACCCTGAGATTCTATGACAGCAGTCCTCTCTAGCTGGGTAGCTTCTTCAGCCTTGGACATCTCCATTTGAATACGCTCAATGTATGGGTGAATTCAAAGAAAGACACGGGCTACAATTTTCATAACCTGCTACCTCATTCACCAGAGACTCTTCAAAAAGAACATACATTAATCCCTGTGTTCCCTTTATCCTCACTGCTCCACTAGAAATGCTTATCAGAAGCAGGGAGGGGCAGAGGCTGAAACTTGAAATCACTGTTACAGGCAGAGAAGCTTAGTGTCATCTGCTGTAGCTGGTGCAGTTGAACTTGTAATTCTTTATTGGAAGGAAAAGGAGAGCAGTTCTATCCCAGCGACAGGGCTTTGATACAGAGGGCAGCATTTTCAGAGTGCCGGGGAGAGCTGTCAGGTGTCTGTTTGTTTTTTTCCTCCCACAATGAAGTAGTCATTAGACTTGTGGTGTCGCCTGGGGGGAGGCGGTGGTGCTGTTGAAGTGGAAATAAAGAACTTGGTCAGTGTTTAATTGTTAGGCCTAAGCAGCTGCATTTTGCTAGAGGCTTGCCTTGCTGGATAGCATTAAGAAAACCCTACGCTGAAACTGACTAGGTTTTCTCCCCAAACCCCTAAGCTTGTGTAGTCTTTTCCTCTCTTGTCCTTAGCTGACAAGGGTTCTTTCTCTGTCCCCTCCCAAATTGACATACATTATCAGAAAAAATATATATTAGTAGGTTCGAGCTCCAGGAGTGAACTTGTGATCTCTTTTAGCCCTCAGAGTTTAACCTACTGTAAGAGATCCTCTGTGCTCTAAGTATCTATTCTGGTTTTAAATCTTCCCCTCGCTACGAGTGAGGAGGAAACACCAGCCAAGGTCGATAAGCCAGCATTTATGTAGTGCCTCCAAAATGCATTTTCTACTCTGGTGGTTGGCTCACAAGCAGCTGCTAACTAAATTGCTCCGGAGTTAAAACTGGCAGCACTGATAATCCTGAGGCTATGAACACACAACCAAGTTAATTTCAGTTTCAACTAAAGAAACAGAAAACACATCTGTGTTAACTAAATGCAAAGAGGGGGGAAATACAGTTGCATTCTAACAGGAAAATACAAACAGAAGTAAAGTACTGATACTTTAAACAAGTCACATGCAGGCCAGTGCTCTGCCCCTTTCAGAGCCCTGTTTTAGTGTGGATTATCTTCTCCCCTCAGTCAGGAGTGTGGTGGGAGTGAGTGGATAAGGAGTACGCCAAAGATAGTTGAATGGGGCCTTTTGTGTTTTGGATTGTGAACTCCTTGCATCAGGTATCATCTTGGTTTTATGTCCTACCTATACTATGTATCACAGAGCTCAGAGTTGAAGCTTAACTAATAACGAATGGGTAAGAAGAAGTTAAGATCCACAGGGGTGAGGGCAGGTGGGACCGAGCCATCAGGGATTTTTGGTGTGGTTGTGATGCTAGGAAGACATCTCAGGAGGGTGAGGTAAGAGGGTTCCTTCTGAATCACTTACGGAAGAGCTCACTTTGGATTTGTGCTTGTAAGTCCATCTCAGTATTGTTACCCCAGTAAACATAGATCTGTCTGGAAATGCTTTTCCCATTTCAAATCCTAAACTCTTTTGATTTCTTGCAATAATACATTCAGCTGCACAGAGGGGTTCCCTCATATACCGCCAATTCAGTGCTGCTTTCGACTCCTGTTAGACACGGAAAAAGCGCTGCTCCTTTCCCCCGTCCTTGCCCGCATTGTTTACAGAGTCCCAGTTTAAAATCAGACCTTCCATCAGTAACTCTAGCTATTAGAAACACAAGCCATTCTATACATTAATACTTTTGCCTACTAGAGGAGTGCTGTCTTTTGTGTTTTATTGCATATGTGAATCACCTCACTGACGCATGCTGACATTGACTCTGCCAGAGGCTTGGTGGTGTATTGGATGAAATATTGACCTTTCTGCTTTGGAAGATTAGCACAGGTTGTCTTCATGCTGTCCTAGGTGAAGTAAACGATGTGCCTCTGCTGATTTAAAAAATAATCAGCATGGTAGTGTTGGGGGAGCCTTTGGGCATTTTTTCCAGGGGCTGTGAAGTGCCATCACATTGCTGTATGTTGATGTGACCCAGTGATGATGTGCTGAACATCATCATATTGCACTGGACCATGCTCTCACAGTGTCGTCAGCAAGGGATTTGTCCCATCAGACAAACTTACAACTCGCTGGGAGGAAATCATGGAAGTTAGACCTTGGCTAAACTAAAGGGAAAAGTTGATCTAAGCTACACAATTTGAGTTACGTGAATAGCGTAACTTAAATTGACATAGCTTAGATCTACTTACGGTGGGGTCCACACTATGCGGCATCCATAGGAGATGCTCTCCCATCAGCTCTCTTTACTATTCTCGATCCCGGAGTTGACGGGAGAGCGATTGGCGGTCAGTTTAGAGGACCCACTAAATCAACCACGGATGCGTCAATCACCGCAGCATCGATCCTCTGGTAAGTGTAGACAAGCCTTTAGGTGCTTGCCACTTAAGGAGTGAATTCAGTGGGATATATAACAGTATAACCTAGTTTGTGTTCTTTACTGTTCTGAGTCCATATAAAATCTAGCATAGCAGATCCTGGTTATCTAAGGGTTATGCACTGTAGACTTTGTTGGTAGCAATATAGGTTTGGGGGTGAGTCATATGGTTATCTAAGGAGCCCTGAAGATGCTCCATGTTGGCCTAGTTAGAAACGTCTTCTCTGGCTTGGAATGTGTCCCTTCTGAGTCCGTTGGTGCTGCTGCTTAATCATTAAGGCAATAACTGTTGTGCAATGCAAGGTCCTTCCATCTTTCCTGCTCCCCCACAAAACTGTGTATGTGACTGTGGAGTGTGCATGTATGGAGAGCAGAGAAAATAGCATGAAAGTATCTCTGAGATCTGTCACTCAGCCAGGAAATTCCAAAGAGTGGATCATATAATTCCTATGGAAAATAAAATTCCAGTAGTTCGAATAAAACAAGATTAAAGTTGCTTCAGCAATGTGCAGTTGGTTGCTTTTCACAGTCTGTCTTGGGATCATATAGACAGTACCACAGTAAAGTAAAAGTAGGGTGACCAGATGAGAGGGAGAAAATATCGGGATGGGGGGGGGGGTCCGCTGGCGGAGAAAAAAAGAAAAAGGCAAAAAAAAGATTTTATCGGGACGTCTGGTCACCCTAAGTAAAAGCTTAAACTTACAAAGGGAGAAAAGGCTAGAAACCATGGACGTGCAATGTCTTTATTTGCAGGGATTATGTTTGTGTGCTTGTACAGTGCCTCCCACAGTGGGGTTCTGATCTCTGATTAGAGTGTCTAGCGGCTACTGCAGTACAAATAAATGATAACAATAAACCAAGCGGAGGGGAACTGCAAGAGAGCGGTGAGCAGAGCACATAGGAGGTGTTTGTAAGATGAGATCACGTCATTCTCTTTTCTCGATAAGGATACAGCACCGCATTGTCTCCTTTCGGAAGGCAAAGGAATGAGTGTGAAATCTTGTGGTGACAACAGGCAAGCCCCAGAGAAAGTGGGTGTGCAAGCGCTGGAATGGCACAATGCAAGAATCCTAGATTTCACTTCAATTCTTTTCCTTTCTTTTGTGTGTGTTTTAAACAATGGTTTTCCCATTTTGATCACGAGCAGCAGATCTGATCGTAATCAGCTAGAATATTAGCAAAAATTGATCTCATTATCCGTTGTTTCTCAGTGCATCTCCCAAGCTCTGGCAGCAGCAGCACTGAGCACCCGCTGCTACAGGTGGCTACTTACGCAGGGCAGAGGAATGCTGATCTGGACCTGGGAATCTCAGTTATAAATTGCACTGCACTCGGAATGAGTGCTTGATTGTATTTTAACACAATTAGCCTCTCTGCACCTGGCCTCGTCAGCGGTAATGGACTTGCCTGTTGCCCTCTTCAACTCAATCTGCTGAGCCCATCAGAGGATTGAAAATCAGATTAACACTTTCGCTCTCTGCCTGCAGCCCTAGCCTCCCAGTTCAGTTTCTAGCTGAATGTTTCTGCACTGTATCAACATGTTGAGTTGTTTTGGTCTCTGCTTTGCAAGTACAAAGCTAAAGACTTTGTTGTCTGACAGAGATTTAATTCTATTGCAAAGCTTGCACAAGCTTGTCTCTTTGCTGCTTAGATTGATAACCTCTAGAAATTACTGTTGAAGTTGCTGCTGTTTACATTTTTTTCTACTGAGTTGAATAAAAGCATAGGCATATTTCATCTGTAGAACAGTAGCAGTTCAGGGCATGAGCCCTAGCAGTGTAAGAACAGTCCTATTAAATGAATATCGTAGAAAACCAGATGCGCAATCTGTGTTTCCTGTGATGTGTCGGTGATTTGCATGCTGAAATTGGCTGTACCGCAGGTGTGGCTGTTTGCTCAATGTGCTGACCCTTCCTCTTTCCATACCACAATTGAAGTGTTATTGTCTTGGTGCCCTCTTGACAAAGTTACTTTGCCAGGGGCAGGGAGGGGTTGTCTCTCCACTGGTTCCATGTTGGGACAATAACTAGCCCCCCAAAGCACTACTGTAAATTACATTGCCACAGATGGTGGTGCATAACCTGAGACCAGACGCTGAACTGATAGGGGAACTGCATCCCAGAGGGTTTGCTCTTCAGGCTGAGTGTTGAGGACATTGTGCTTTAGTTTCCACTATAGCTGTCTTCATGGTAGTTATTTCAGAGGCAGCTCATTGAAGTGTCTGTGTTGAACAGTGCTGAGAAGCGGACTGGAAGCCCTCTCCTAACTGACTCTGTGATTTTCCTCTTCTCCTCAGGTGGCCATAATGTAACTATCTCGCTGCAGTCAAGGACAGGACATACCCACATGCCTTCAGTGGTGGGGGTACTGGTCTTCACCCAGTTCTGGTTCTGGTTCCCCCTGTCACACTTCTTGTCGTTGGCGTACACCCCAACCTGTGTCATTGGCCTTAACAAGGACCTTAAGGTATGTGCTTCCATGGTTGATACAGTAATCTGATGAGAGATGAAAGAGCTTGATGGCTGCGGTTCCATAATGTTTTCCATCATAACCACCACTCATTCGTTTTTTGCGAGTTTGTTCATGAAGGGAATCTTACTACAAACAGCACAAGGATCAGGTGTTCTGCATGATGCTGAAGAGTATCAGTAGCTGAATGTTTATAATGAGTTGCTGACACAAAGAGAGCAAGGCCTTTCCTAACCCTATTCTTTTCATCACCAAGGGAATGCAGTCTGTACATTTTAACTTCCTGGGGTCCTTACATTGCACCAGTACCATTGTGTCTGGCCTCTGCATTAGCTTTCTGGTTTACACCCTTGTCATTCTGAGTGCCATCGGATCATCTGCAGAGACTCTGGGGAGGTCAGCCTGGCAGAGCTTTGGGAACTCTTCTTAAACTCTGTTCCAGTTGAGCCATCATGTCCGGGCTGCTTATTATACAACCTTGCCGCCTTTGGAGGAGATAGTGAAATCATGGATGTGGCAGTGTTACAGCTGGAGGATGTGAATACAGTCCCTATCGTTCTAAACCTCTGAAGGAGTCCGGTTGTTTAAGGAAAGAGTTCCAAAGATATATTGACTGCACTGTGCCCATTGAAACACTATACTGTGCCTTGGTAACGGTGCATTAAGACTTCTTCATGGGTGGTAATATATGATAGGCTAGAAGATGGTTTTAGAACATATTTTGACCTTATCCACCGTAGCTAGCTAAAGTGTGCTAGAAACTGTAGCTGGAAGAGCGTGAAAAGCTAATATTAATCATAGTGCCTCAATTTTGTTTGAGCCTTAGTGGGTGACTGATGGGATTTGAATCATTCAGTCCCTGTGGGTAGAGACCTGAGTATTAAAGATTGCATCGTGTAAGCCTTTCATAAGGTTACACTTTAAAGCTTCCCATTACAGAAAGCCTAGTGCCTCCTGGCTAAGGATGTGACTCTTCACTCTCTGGGTTTGAAAAATATGCCTAAAACGTGGAATGAGAGGAGCCAGTATTTCACTCTGACACTCGTGAAAGTCACTGGTAAATCAGCAGTTTGAGTTGAGTCAGAATCTAGAGTGGAAGAAACCTGAATGTTTTTCAGTTTGTGCTGCAGCCTCCCTCTTTGTGCTGGAAAAGGCTGATCATACACAGCAATCTTTCTCAGGCTTATTTATGTGCATTGGAGTATTGTATTCGTTATCTGGTTTTCTCTCCCGCACTGTGTACATATCACTACAGGGAGATGAAACCTTTCAATTTCAGATTCTTTCATCAAATGGCACAAGCTTCATTAAAATATTGGTAGCTTCTAAACCCACCAAACTGTCAAACTATGTAAACTGTGCCCATGAGGATTCAGAAGTGAGACTAGAAACAGGACACGCTTTCTAGACTCCTAGGTATAAAAGTAGGGAAAGGACCAATTGGACAGCTAATTCCTCTCCCGACATGGTAGCACTTCAAGGGCTCTCCTCCCCTCAGCACACCAAGTATGTGACTCTTCCGTGAACACAGAAGGGATTGGGGAACACACTTGCTGCACTGCTGACATAGTAACACTGCCCAAGTCCTGTAGTTCCTGTTTGTTGTTACAATGAAACTTGTGCTAAGATTAGGAGGTAAATTTAGCTAGAACCATCTGGAGCCCAGCGCTGGTAAATATTTTCATGGCTCTGGGGGTCCATGAGCCAGTTCCAGGATGTCCGTGGGGCTGCACAGGGCTGGAGTACCGGCCCCTTACCCCACCACAGGGCAGAAGCCCCAAGCTCTTTCCCTCCCCATCCCCAGTCTGGTAGGTGGAAAATGGAGGGGGCATGGTGGGCTTTGGGAAATATTTCAAGAGAATTTAAGCCCTGCCTAAGACCCACATTTATGAAGGGACCAGCTCAAGGTATCGCCAAGTATTTTCCACTGTTAATTAACTACATCTCTAACTCGACCAGATATCACCCTATCATTCCTCCCCGATCATATCCAGAGACTCATGAGGGGCGCCTGGTCGTCAGCCTCCAGAGCTGTCACTGGGGAGTCCCACATGGATCCACCTTCTCCTCCATCCTGCTCCACACTTAGTAAAACCACCAGAGGAGACTGTGGAACAGCATAGACTGGAACGCCAGCAATGCCCAGACTGTACCCGGTTCCGTCACCTTCACTCACTCACAGAGTGCTGTATCCCAGCTCTGCTGGGACCTGGCTGAGATCAGCAGCTTCATCCAGGAACAGCTCAGGTGACTGGCAGGGAGAGAGAGAAGCACTTTGAGGAATTCACTGCCTCCCTGGCATCCTCCTCTATCAAGGGCATCAGAGCAGCCGTTGGCCATGGTGAGCTCTGGGCTCCTCACCACATCTGGACTCCAAATAGCCACAGTCATGGGAAGCTCCCTTTCTGTCTACTCTGCCCCCTCCTGTCAGGGTCAGATTTAGCCTCAGTGACCCCTGTATCCATCCCCCGGGGTTGGCTAATGTAACTCCCTCTGCCAAGGAATGAAGCCAGCAGCAATATTTTTTTGTTAAGGTTCCAAATGAAGCAGTACAGGGCTCTGAGAATCTGTCACCCCCCTGCTCTGCTATCTGCACTGGTCCCCTGTGTTATATCGGTTAAATTCAGGATTACGGTTCTTACCTTCAAAGCAGTCAGCAGGACTGGTCTAAGTTGCAGGGCTACAGCTGCTCACCATCACCCGGCATAATGTCAGAGCAGAGCTGTCTGTGCCAAGGGACTGCGACTCCGGAATGCTCTCCCATTGCATGTATGTTAGTGATAAATGATGGCACCCTTCTGTGTGCAGCTAATGAGTGACGTCTCAGTCTGAAAGGAGCTTGGTTCAAAAGGCCATTTCTGTGTAAGCTTCCCATTGCCATAGTATCAGAACACCTCTCAAATACTAACAGAGGGCACCCAGGGAATTGGTGGCAGTACTGGGATTTGATCCCAGATCTCTTGAATCCACGTCCAGTGCCACAACCGCAAGGCCATCGTTCCTCCCTAGGCTCTCTGGGGCTGTCAGCTCTAATTGTGCTCTAATTCCTTGTGATTATTTTGTAAGGTGCACAAAAGGTTTCATGTAAGTTGAACAACTCAATTTTACTGGCTAAAACCTTGTGGGTCATATAGCTTTGAATGCTCATTCATCTTGCCTCTTCCAACTCTTACCTGTTCTGGCAATGAAGAGGTGTGTTGGGAAGGAAAAGCAGCTTAGATACAGTGCTGATGAGTGCAGTATAAATATTTGGATGAATAGATGGGAGGGCAGTTGAAGAAAGCTGTCTGGCTGTATCCGACTGGGGGAGTGTCATGTAATGTGAAACCAGGGAAACATGTACTGTCGTCTTGGAAGATGATGTGTGGTCTAGTCTGCCGTGCACAAATAAAGCTGATCCTGTTTTAGGTCTCAAGGCCAGTTTTGTGCGAAAGGCAGCCGCAGCTAAACCCTGACAGCATCATAACAATGGGGGGAAAGCTGGACGTACATTGTGTGCAGTAAGCTGGAGAAGGAGAAAATGTCATACCAGAGTTGAATTATATCATAATTGAATAACAATGTTACAGCTGAACATTTGCCACTGATGGCAGCTTCTCAGCTTCCGGAGGGGAAAAAGGGATGATTTGTGTTTATCTTTGCAAGTAGGAAAATGCAACCAAGGCAGCTATTCTGCTGTTTGGTTCTTTCCCTTTACTTTCCTGTAACAATTCTTCCTAAAGTCAGTCTCTCTCTCTCTCTCTCTCTATTTTTTAGATGCCAAAAGTCCAGTACAAATCCAACTGCAAGCCCTCAACGTTTGCATATCCTGCCCCTTTGGAGGTACCGAAGGAAAAGGAGAAGGAAAAGGTTGGTAAGCTGATCAGCTGACTTTTATACACTGTGTGGACACACCCGGTATGAACATTAACCTTCCCGGCTTTAGCCCATGGCAACGTGTTCCTTCAGGGATGAAGCAAAGATTGTCAGTTGCTAGTGTCTCTGAGAGTAAATATTAGTAACTCTGGCCGTGTAGCAGCGTTATTTCCCTCACTGACTTCTTTCCTTTATAATAGCAGTTACACTCAACATACCTGGGCGCTTTCTTATTGCCACATGAGCTTTGTGAAATGGGTGAGGGTGGCCATAAAGATTGGCCCATTGATTTTAACTCACTGAGCTCACCACCTTTCTGTCTCTCTCATTGGTGAGTCTGGAATTCACTGATGCATGTAATCTCTGTGCTGGGATTTGACTGGCGCCTTCCTTGACTAGCCGGATAAGCAGGAGAGTTGTTAAAGGAGTATTTACCATGTACATATGGCTCCATTGCATTTGCCATCTTTTTGTTCTGGAATCATACAGCACCGAGCACAGTGACATCCTGGGCTATGACGAGGGCTCTTAGGTGCAATGGTAATACAAATAATAAATAACAGTCCTTGAGGGCAGCAGCCCAAAGTGACCCATTAGCTAACGCGATGCATTAAGCATTCATGGGCAGAGTCTGTGGCCCCGTGCGCTGCAAAAAGGTATATGTAGAAATGGTAACGTCCAGGTAAGAAAATTGAGCCTCAGGTGGTCGTCATTGGCAGCGTAGGTGTCCTCACATAAAGAAGGGCAGCTCGTGTGCCCATACAACTTGATCATCATCCATGGCTTGACTGTAGCAGGCGGAGCAGACCTGCCAGCCACCAGAGAGCAGCAGCAGAGGTGTGTACTCAGGCACATCTTGCTCAGGTGTGTGGCACCTGGTGAAAACTGCTAAGCAGTTTAACAAAAGTGAACACTAGAAATGAGAGGTTCTCGGATTTAGAGAACAGAAGCCTGTCGAAATTAGCCCAAGTGAGGGGCTACCAAGCAGCTGTTTTTTTTCCTTGGGACTGTACCGGATTGTGCATGAAGGCAAGTAATATCATAAGAAATTTCACAGTGGCAGGTACTTCTGGACATATCCCTCCCTTTCTAAAAATCAAACCCCATAGCTGAATCTGGCCCACCCTTAGAATACCTTGATATGACACCCTAAGACTCCACCAAAACCTTAGGGGAATGAATAATCTTTCCAGGAGCAGGAACAGATGGGCAAGGCTGCCTGCTTACCCTGTGGTGGTGGTTTTGTCTAACAATGGTTGTTGAGAAGGAAAAGCTGGGGACACTTGGAGAAGTTCAGCACAGTTGTTTCTTCCTCGGAAGAAACTTTTCCATCCTGGGCAGTTGCACTATGTCTGTCCATGTGTGCCAGTGACACGTAACAGCTGTGAGATTACAGTAGTGCCGGGGTGGAGGAGTGGTGAAAAGGATTACGACATTGTCAAGAATCTCTCTTCCGGCTTGATGTTGCCTTGCCACTGAAACCATGGGAGCTAACTTCCCCATGGTCAGAATTCCTTGTCATTGCTCAAATTTAAAGAAATCCCTTAGTAGGGAAAACGAAACAGCAGTGACTAATCTCTAAATTAGGGAGCTTGCTCTTTCTTCACTTACACAATCAGATCTGGTCAGTTTCTCTAGCACCCCTTTCCCCTCCTGTGTGCCACTCTATTTGTGCTTATAAAGTAGTGGGTGGGTAGTGAAATTGAAAATTGGCACAGTGCTGACTCTCCTTTTGGTCTGCGTGCCTGGCTGAGAGATGAGCACTGCATACAGTGTTGAAGCCATTCTGAAAGCCTTCTTTGTTGAAATGTCCAGGTTTCTACTGCTGTGTTGTCCATCACTGCGAAAGCCAAGAAGAAGGAAAAGGAGAAGGAGAAAGAGAAAAAGGAAGAGGAGAAAATGGAAGTGGTGAGTATAAGCCGTAAATACCAAAATGTCTTCCAACGAGTTTCGTTTAGGGGGCAGTGTATCACATGAACACTGGCTCCCATACACATCTCTGTCCCATTGTCACCTGCATTACAGTAGTTTCTCAGCACAGTGTTAACATGATTCAGTATATTGAGTAACTTATCCAGGTACAAGTTTCTTGTGGGGGGTGTGGAAGAAATGTAATAAAATTCCTATTCTTTGGTGCACCACTGGGGACTCTTTAACAGTCTTTCTTATAGCAGTTGCTTGGAGGTGACTGCTCTAGGTAAGGTCCCCAAACTAGTTAAATTCTAACCCTCCATTTTCACACCCCCATAACATTCTGAAAATATTCATCTTTTTGCCTATAATTTTCATGTGTGCGCTGATCTATCAGACGGGGAAGAATACTTCCTCCTTCTAAACCGTGGTTGGACTGTATTTCCTATGGGGGAGAATTGCAGATTCCAGATTTGTAGGGTGATGTCACCACTTTGGTAGCATTTCCCAAAGTTGTGTAAATTCTGTACTCTTCAAATTCCGTGGTTTTTCCATTTCCAAATACCTCCCCTCACCCCTAGCATTATATAAATAATAGATGTTCAGTTAACCCATCCTTGCAGAAAACTCCTTCCAGGTAAACAGTAGCAGCTGTTGAGGTTGGGTTTCATTTTGCCTCATTCACCTTAATGAGATGTCTCTGTCAAAGCCTACTTGGGCCTCGCTTAGGTTATGAATTAGGGGCAGCTTCTTTATTCTGTCTAATTGAAAACAAAATGGCATGCGGAAAAACAGCAGTGTGGCACACTTCAAATAAAATGTGCCTACAGCAACGTGAGTGTGACCACATTGTGTGCACACAATATACAGTACAACTTCTAAAGCGTTAAGGGTAGTACACAGCCTGAAAAGTGAATAGAAGTTATATATGTGCAACACAGATGAGTTAAAGCAGCTGTTGGGATCTTTAACTTTTGTGTTTCTTGACCCTTTCACAGCACAATTGTAACATTAACATAGTCTTTGCATTGTATTATTCATACAGCACCATACACTAAGCAAAATGTGCCGGGCAAATGAGCCTTCCTCCAAACAGCTTTATGGCCTAAAACAGGGGTCGGCAACCTTTCAGGAGTGCTGTGCCGAGTCTTCATTTATTCACTCTAATATAAGGTTTTGCGTGCCAGTCATACATTTTAATGTTTTTAGAAGGTCTCTTTTTATAAGTCTGTAATAGATAACAAAATTGTTGTATGTAAAGTAAATAAGGTTTATAAAATGTTTAAGAAGGAGGACCGGTGGCCAGGACCCGGGCAGTGTGAGTGCCACTGAAAATCAGCTCGCGTGCCGCCTTTGGCACACGTGCCATAGATTGCCTACCCCTGGTCTAAAATCACGTGAACGTGAAGAAAGGCTGCGGTGAGTCAGAAGGGCTCTGTGTCTATGCGTCAGCTGTGTGGAAAGCTGACCTAGACACACGGAATTGTCTGAGAAGGAAAAGCTGCGGGACAAAGAGAGACTGCTGCCCCCTGCTGTGTTTGATCTAACGTAGGGTCCTGGCTGCATCTCTGCTTTCCCATTTTCTAGTACAGCTCATATCAGATTTGTCGGAGTCCTGTGGAATTTGCTGCTGTTAGTGAATCTGGTACCTGAGAGGGTGCCTTCTGCTGTAACAAGAGGTGCCTGCTCTGAATCTTACATTTCGTGTCTATCACACAGCTGCTTTCTATAAGTACCTGGTTATTCTCTCTAACCTCCTCCCCTCTTGTCAAACTGTGACCAGCAGAAGGGAAAAGGTGCCCCACACTCTGAATGTTTCCATGAGGCTGCATAAATGCTTCTGTCTCAAATCGCAGCCTCTGCTGAGTCTAGGACTAAGTAGAATTGTACCGGGAACCATCTTTAAAGAGTCACCAGGACTCAGTCATTTTGGTTGAGTTGCCTGACTGCCAATGACATAGGATGTCAGTGGCAGGATTATAGCTAGGAAAATCCCACCTGTATGTGGCACCTTTTGTGTGCTGGGTTGTAACATGAAACATGATTAAGGGTAGGGTTACACTACCCGCCGGATTGGCGTGTAGTGATCGAGCGATCAGGGATCAATTTTATCTTGTCTAGTATAGACACGATAAATCGATCCCTGATCGCTCTGCCGTTGACTCCTGTACTCTACTGCGGCGAGAGGACGTGAGGTAAGTCGACCTAAGATACGTCGCTATTCTTGTAGCTGAAGTTGCGTATCTTAGGTCAATTTCCTTCCCCCCCGTGTAGACCAAGCCTAAATAGTAACAAAAGTCCTGGGCTTCATTGAGTGGCTATTGAAAGTGAAAGTCTGAAGTTTGCTCAGCCACTGCACCCTCTTATTTAACTCTTTTGCCACTGGAATCTGGATTGCTCTTACAATAAGGTTCTGCTCTGGAGGAATTCAGATGCCTTGGGTGTATATAAGCTTTCACTGTGCTTTGTGGTGGGGAATTAGCCTGATTGACTCCTTCATCGTAAGATAATGTCTCTTAAGCAGGTTTTTGTTACTGCTCGTGCTGTGTGGATCAAGTAGCGAGTTTGACCCCAGCCTCTAATGTGAGAGGATTGAAGGCTGCAGTTAAACCATGGTGTTCTTGTGTTTTGTAGGATGAGACTGAGAAGAAGGAAGAGAAAGAAAAGAAAAAGGAGCCTGAACCCAACTTCCAGCTGCTGGATAACCCAGCCAGAGTCATGCCTGCTCAGCTGAAAGTCCTCACCATGACAGAGAGCTGCCGATATCAGCCTTTTAAACCAGTAAGTGCAACCTACCGTATGCAACTTGTTCTCACACTCGGAGAGTTCCCAGTGGACGTGCTTAGCGCTGGGATCGTGCATGTAGACGTGACAGCTCTGTGTGTTCCTGAGAACTAAAACCATAACAGCTGATGGCTTTACTGTACTTTAGAGGCCAGATGACATATCCCTATGTCTCATTTTTACTTTCTTATGCCCCCCTTCTCCATTGGTTTCACACATTTGTAGTTATTGGAAGGCAGAGCTACTCTAGGCCCATGTAATGCCCTAACACTACTTCTCTACATTCTCTTACCCTATGCTCTCTTCAGAGATCATGACCCAGAAACTGATGATTCGCCCATTGACACCTAATAAAAACCTCATGGGGGACTTGGCAATTGAACCATCATGAGACTGTGTAATAATTTGCAGTAACTGCCAACTGAAGCCTGGATCTGTAGCTTGTAGGGTCACTGGAGAGTTAGGGTTACCTTACAGTTACTCTCTCTGTGTCTCGCACTCCTCCATAGGTTCTAAGGTGAAAGAGTAGATAGATTGGAGAGAGTTACAGGGTGAGCGACAATGATAAAAGGTTTGGGGATGAAGATTTGTGCCGAACGTTTCCGAGAAGCAGGCATGTTCAGTCTAGAATGAGTCTGCAGACTAAATGTATGGTGTAAACAGCGAGTAGGGGGCGGTTATTCTCTTTCATTAAGGAAAAACAGCCAGGCAAGGGTCCTATGCTGCAGCAGGGAAAATTTTAACTTTCACTGGAAAAAGCTGTCCTGGGGAGCTGTGGAATTGCCACCAGTGGAGCTATTCGAGAATAGCCTACAGCCCCATATATCAGGGAAGGCTCAAGAAAATCTGCCCTGCCACGATGCACAGCAGACTAGTGGCAGATGGACAGGAGGCTACCTCAGTCCAGTTGATTCTTTGTAGTGGTGGGAAATGGCAGCTCATTATGATAAAGGATGGCAGTGAAAAACCTCATTTGGAGTGTAGCGTAGGGCCTCACAACACTCACGCCTCTCCTCCAGGGGCTGATGTTTCAAAAGTGGATGGTATATTTTCCCCTCCACTTGTCTCGCCCAAAGTTGCTGCTGCCATTCATGGCTAGGCCTGCAAAGGCAGCTTTCTCAGTGCTAGCGGCCTGTATTCTGCCTAGAACAGAGGGCAGTGGTCTCCATTCCAAGCCAGCATCCCTGAGGTCAGAGCTGGGAGAACTGCCATCTCACTGGCAGACTGCAGCAGTCATGTTTTTTAGGGTTGTTCTCAGATGAGTTTAAGGGACTTGAAACTCAGCTTAGTACATCGTGCTCACTGAGTTTAGATCTTAACATAGCTATGAAATGTCTGATAGATTTGGTGTCAGTGCTGTGAAATTCATGATCAATTGTACTGGGGTTTTAGGCAGCGCGTTGTGTGCGTAGATGGTGTTTTTACTGAATAGATTTATTATTCCACTGCACCTGACCTCAAAAAAGTCACGGTCTCTTGTTAACATGCAGAGGGAATGGCATCTGATCATAGAAATGGGAGATGGAAAAGTCCTATTGCTAATAGCCCATGGGTTTGCCAATTAGTCTGTGAAACGCTGTGGTACACTGGAAGGCCAATGAACGCATTGTCAGGCTGCAAACGGACTGAGTCAAATTCTGCTGGCTTTTGTTATTGTGCAAGAGATGAATGAACATGGGGTCTGCTCTGTTTTGTAATGGTGTGTGAGAGCGTGCACCCTGGAAATGAATACCCTGCCCAGAAAATCAGTTCATGTTCTTAATACACTTGCGTTCCCTGCTATTTCATCAGCACATGGAAGCTTGGAGAACAGCTTCTTTCACAAAGCTGGGCAGGGGTGGTTCTGTCCCAGCTCTTGAAGAGGAGGCGGTGGCCCAATCGACCTCCCAGCCTGGACATAGCTGCTGCCCAGCCCCAGTACAAGCTCAGTTCTGCACGTGAAATGTTCGTTTGTGCACAGTCATCAGCCCTACACTCAGCTGACACGTGTAGTTGTCTGCTCCTGGGGGAGAGAAGCCCTGGGCCTGAGGCAGCCTGGCAGTAAAGACATGGCTGCCCTTCAGAAGGGAAACGTGTGGTAAGAACCACTGCCGCCTGGCTTCAGGCTGCGCAGTGTGTCAGTGAGAGAGCAGTGGAGCCCTGAGGACAGCAGTGACCCGAAGCCTTACTGGGGAGCCACGCCCGGTACAAAGCCGGTCAGTGAGCAGGGTATCCGCTCTGTCTGCAAGTGGTTTCCTGAAAGAACAGAGCAGCATGTGTCTTGCCATGATGGAGCGGTGGAACCAAGGTGGCTTCCCAGCATCGAGACAGAAACATTAAAAACCAGAACTCTGCTGGTGGGGCACCATCATAAAAGGTCCCTTTCAGATGCTGAGTAATTCAAATGTGGGGGAGGCTCTGATTCCAGCCAGGCCCTGACACAGTGTCCATGTTTCCGTACCTCCACAGGCAGTCACTGGCTTTGGCGAGTTGGAGGTTTTGTACTTTATTCTTCTTTTGTCTTATGAGGTTCTGCTAATGGGATTCTTAGTCAATGGAAGCTGATGATCAGATTTGGCTCCACTTCTGAGAGTCTCTGGGGAGGGGTTGAGCCAAGATCTGACTCTGTTTTGTCTTGCAAAGACTGAATCTCATGAAACAGTTGTGTGTGTTGATTTTTAAAGCCATATGAAAAGTGCCAGATTACAGTGACTGCATAAATCAACAGATCCAGATGTCACCTTCCTGCGAACTGAGAGATAGATAATGGAAGACATCAGAGATAACGACGGTGTTTTCAGAGAGAGCCTTTCAGCGAAGGTTTGGCTGGCAGGGACAATTGCACCATACTCTGATCGTCAGCAAACTCTGGCTCTTATAGAGGGTGCAAGTGCTGAAAGAACAGAGCGGTGTGTCAGGGAGTCCTCAATCCTCAGGTGGAAACCTAGGAACCCTTATCCAAAGCACCTCCAGTGATCTCCGTCATTGTGGTAGCACTTAGAAAGCGAGGCACTCTAAGGTAGCAAAGTCCCAAACCATAGCGGGCTTTCTAGACCCAACGCCATGATGTTATCCAGAAGCATATGCTATATACATGTCCATAGAGCCATAGTCATGGTCACTTATTCCATTCCCCTTGTTATGAGGCTAGAATGTGAATGACTGGTTGCCTCTATTCAAAGTGTTTCAGTAGCACTCATGAACACACTGGCCTTAAAGCCTATGAGCTTCCAATTTGGCTCATAGACATTTGAGAAAATCTAAAGCTTCCAAGTGCTGCATTTTAATAAATCAGTGTATTCAACCCTTCCCTCCTGTCCCTTTGTTTTGTCTGCCCCTGGTGGTGTGACACTGGTATGTACAATGGGAGAATACTTTGCTTTCATTGTAACCCACCACAGAAAGCTGTTTTCACCCCTTGTTTTGAGTAGAGCATTCACACTGATGGGGTGATTGTAACCCAGAGGACTTGGGATCCTGTTTCTATCCTAGATCAAGGACAATCCTATATGAGACAGAGCTGTTCTTGAATGTCTCTAGGTACTGACACGTTCTTTGCACTTGGCTTCTAGCTTTCCATTGGTGGCATCATCATTCTGAAGGACACCAGTGAGGCTATGGAGGAGCTGGTGGAACCAGTGGCAGCCCATGGCCCGAAGATTGAGGAAGAGGAGCAAGAACCAGAACCTCCAGAGCCTTTTGAGTACATTGATGACTAGGATCCTGAGGTACAGTGCAGTTCTCTAGCTCCTCCATTAATCAATCAAAGGACCCAGTGTTTCAATGTTTTGCCTCTTTTTTTTTTTTTAAGGGGTCATTCAGCTTCACAATGGCAGTTTTAGTCAAAAGGGAGAGGCTCCCTCTCTCCGACCTTAGTCTTGTTGTCCCAGAGTTCATGTTTGTGCACAGAGAGAGACACGAGCCATAATCTTAGCTTCTGTGACCATATCCGTGAGCTGAAAAGTCCACCTATCCCAGGCATTACATTATCTAACTGCAGGCTCCTTCATAAATAACATGGGGCGTTTTGGGGAGGGAAGGGTGCAGGTGTGACTGAACTGACATGCTGGTTTGCTAATGAAAATCAGAATCCAGTTGCCTTGTTTCTGTATATAGGGTTAAAAATGCACATAGATTGCTGGTCAGTCAGGATCACTAGTTTCTTGCCAACAAGTGGGTGTGTCACGAATACTGGAGCCTCAGTGCCAGACCCAGAGGATCTTAGCTGCTTCTAGGAGCATACACATGGGCTCTTTTGGGAATGGGCAGAAGATGGCCTCAGCTAATGTTTTTGTCTTTCTGGTCTCTGTCTCCAGGACCAGCTCTGCTAAAGAAGATGCTTTGTCTGATATTGGAAACACACACGAGGAAATTCCTATGAAGACCTGCCATTCAATGCATGCAGCATCACCTCTGCGCTGACCTAACGCAGATGGTCTGTGGTTTGAGTGCAGAAGAGAGATGTGCTATTTAGTGTACTCTTTCACAAAACTCTGTTTTCAAATGAATATATTAAAACCTCTTGATGGAAAACTTGCTTTTGTTTTGACGTCCCAGTTTATCTAAAGGAGGGGAAGGTTTGTCAGCCTCCCAACACTTGAATGTACAGGCTCTGAATCATCCTCTGACTCCCTCTTCTTCCTATATTAGGTGGTTTTCCCAGCTGTATCCAGTGCTGCTGGCAGGCCTTAATCTATGGTAGACTAGAACAATAAGGATGCCTTTTAAAAATGACCCAGGCACATTGCTCCTTTTTTTTTTTCATGCCTGTTTAGGCCAAGTGATGCCAATGAATCCGGGCTGATTCAGCCCTTTCACTGATCTGACAGACTGATTTTGTTTGCCCTGCAGCCCAGCATCTGCCTAGAGGCATTTGCAAAGTTACCCTCATTGATTTAGGAACAGCAATAATCTTTACACTGGTCATCCAGGTACAGTGATAGATCTCTGCTGGTCTGCCTGGTGTGCTACAGAAGTGCTGAGCACTGTTAGAGAGCTTATTCCTTCACTCTCCCATTTCCCTGGTCCTTCTGGCATGAACAGAGAGCAGCAATACCCGAAGTCCGAGGGTGCAAACAATTCGATGTTTATTGGGGTGAACTTCCAGCAAGCTTAAATCCAAGTTTCTTTTTCCTTATTTTGAATATTTATATCCTGACAAGCACCCGAGTTGGAAAAAGAAAATTAGTACACCTCTACCCCGATATAATGCGACCCGATATAACTCGAATTCGGATATAACGCGGTAAAGCAGTGCTCCGGGGGGGCGGGGCTGCGCAGTCCTGCAGATCAAAGCAAGTTCGATATAACGCGGTTTCACCTATAACGCGGTAAGATTTTTTGGCTCCCGAGGACAGCGTTATATCGGGGTAGAGGTGTACTGTCAAAATACACTTCTTTTTATTTACACCCCAGCAAACTACCCCTTGTTTTGCGTGCCTTATACCCCCTGTGTATAGTTTATTCCAGCAAGACGTTTATTAATTTCTACATTAATAGGCCAGTCGGCCCTCTTTCCCTGCAGAATTTAAGTGTTAGTTTGGTAGAGACATGTAAAAAATACCATTCAAGGGGTTGAGCAGAAAAGTAGCATCTGTCCATCCAAGGCTTTAATCAGGATTCACCAAAGCTGCTAAAAGCATCATTCCTTAAAGCTGTGCTGGTCCTGACCCAGGGTTCTCTTAAGAACGTGATTCAGATGCATTTTTGTCATGGAGCAGAATTGGGGGTAAGCATGAAGGGCTTGTCTGTCGGGGTAGTCCAGAGCCGGACTGCAGGCCAGATCTGAACTGCCAGACGCTTTTGAACAGACCCAGAAAACTTTTTATTTACTACTTATCATTTTTTTATGAATTTCTCTGGAGTATGGACCTTGACTACACTTTGACCAAGAAATTTGGACCTTGACAAAACATAGACTACCCTTGGTCTATGTAAAACATGATTGTACGTAAAAGAATAGAAACAAAGGGATAGGCCCCCGCACAAACTATTTGAATCCAAAGCCAAGCGCAGGTGTAATGGTGCAAGAAATAAAGGGAGAGATTAACACTGTGAATGACTGAATGTGTAATGGAGAGGCTGGCACAGTGTGAACAGCAAAATGAGGCTTTGCAGTGCTCAGGGGAGATGCAGCCTATGAAAGGGAACCGTGTTTTTTATTAGTGTATTTTTTATTAGGTTTCTCAGCGTAGTATCTGAAGCATCTCACAAATAGCACATTTCATCTTCAGATCTCAAAGCGCTTTACAAAGGAGGTCAGTATCAGTATCCCCGTTATTCGGATGGGGAAACTGAGGCACGGAGCGGGGGAAGTTACTTGCCCAAGGTCACCCAGCAGGCCAGTGACAGAAGTAGGAATTGAATTCAGGTCTCCTGTGCACTTTATTGCCTCCCTTTATGGCTTTAGTCTCACAGTGAGCTTCGCCCGTGTGAGATAGGGAAGTGTTGTCTTCATTTTACAGATACAAAAATTAAGGCACCAGAAGGAAAAGTGACTTCTCTGAGCTCACTCAGGATGCATGTGGCTGATCAGGAAGAGAGCCCAGTATCCAGATTTCCAGTCCTTTAGCCATAAATAAAGCTACGTTGATGTCACGGAGCTCAGAGACCTCTGTGACATTCTCTGCTTCTGCCCCAGGGGCTGCAGGACTCTGGAGCTGGCAACCAGTGGGGCCCTGGCAGGGTTCTGGCGACAGGGGGCCCCCAGCAAGGTTCCAGCAACAGGTGACAGACTCTTCCAGTGAGGGGCCACAGCCTGTGCAGGGGGAGGGGGACGCCGCAGGCGAGCAGCTGGGTGTGTCCCGTTTTCTCTCAGGGAAATAGGGTCACCCTGGAGCTCCCAGCTGCCCTGGGCAGAGGGAAGCTGCTGCAGGTGGAGTAGGATCCCCACAGCTCCCAGCTACCACGGTGGTGGGGAAACCATGGAGCAAAAGTCACAGACAGGTCACATCTTGTGTGAATTTTTGTTGATTTCCCGTCCCGACCTGTCCATGACTTTTATTAAAAATAACCATGACAAAATCTTAGCCTTAGCCATAAGCCTGTCCTTCCTCGCCATATCAGCAACTGCACACGGTCAGCATTGTGTTTGTTTTAGGCAATCTTTCCATCCATCCATCCATCAGCACCTAGTTTGTGAAATGGAAAGCTTAGTTATTCTTTGGGAATTCTGTGAGGCTGATGTGGTTTGGAAGAAGGCATGAGAGGAGGCAGAGAGAAATACCACGCTGATGAGCACATTAGGAGAAGCATGAATTTCTCAGAAGGCAGCTTATAGAACTGAAGAATTATTCACTGCCACATCTCTGTTCTTTACTCTTAACAGGGCTTTGCAGTTATTGGTTTAAATCCTCTACTGCAGGCAACGTTCATGCAAAATCAGGTGTCCATGCAACAGGCTATAGTCTCAAAGTTTGTTTGAGCTTGTCTACCTCTGTGGCAAGCTGGGGTGTGAATCTATTGGGCACTGGCCTGCTGCGGACTAACTGTCCATGTGGACCCTGCTGACGCACGTTATCAGTTTGTTAATGCGCTTCAATCGACTCCTGTTTCAAAGAGGATTGGATCAAAGCACATTAACGAATTGTTAAGGTGCGTCAGCAGGGTCCACACAACAGTTAGTCTGTAGCAGGCTCCTGTGGGGTAGACTCACATCCCAGCTTGCTGAGAACTAAATGTTTGTGTAGACAAGCCCTTTGTTGCACCTTTACCTATGGCTGCAACCACTCCAGACAATGGGGGGGCTGGAAGCGGCTGCAAACTCTTCTTGCCGTTGCCTGACCAGACTTCTAGTGGGCAGACTTTTCAAGAAGAAAGGAATATGATTGTGAAAGTGTTAGAGTTTTGCTGCTCTGGGTTCACCATGTCCAGGACCCGAAGAGGAGGAGACGTGGGAAATGGTGTCAATCACAACCAGCCAGAAGATAGCGTGTAGGTGACAGCACCACACACTGGTGGCCCATGGTATTTATTTTTGGAGAGTGCATAGAGGTAGGTGATCTGAAAGACCTTGGTGGTGCTTTGTAGGGACAAATGGTCCCCACCATATCCACTAGCTTGGCCTGAAGCTCTTTGAGTGAGAAACTGAGTAGAAGAATGTAGTATTAACTTCCCTGCTAATTACCTGGGGGTTGATTCTCAGTCTAGCTCCGGACTGAATCCGTGCATGCAAAGCAGTTCACAATGAGCTACTTTGCACACTGGTTTTCCCTCGGGAACACTTCTGGTTGACTTTTGTGTAGGGTGCTGTCCAGATGAGCCGATTATACTCCACAGAGCTCTCATTACAAATGTTATTCCTTCCTCTTCCCTTAACCTCACCCCTCCCGTAGACAATGTTATCTTCTGGAGTTTCCCTTGACACAAGCAGTGTTTGAAAGCCTCAGATGATCTCATGCTTGGAACTGATAGGAGGCTTGAAGGTGGAGTTCTAACAATCTCCTATTCCAAGAGGTTACAGGAATGAGTAATTAGATTCCTCTCCAATTAGTGTCTTAAAGCTCTTTAGTGGAGCCTTCAGTAGCAGTTGTCAGACTCCTGATTGCAAAGGAAGAGTCTTTATGAATGGCACCTCTGATGTCAACATAAGCATTAAGACTTAGCTCTCCTCTGGTTCTTTGTATTATCAGTGCACTCAGCAAGCATCAGTGGGGATCACGCTCTTCAAACAGTGAAGCAAAAAGTGGTGCATGCAGAAAAATGTCTCCTAGCCCCTGGCTCTTCAGGATGTTCAGCTTTTTGAGGCAGAGAAAAGACACTAATTAAAAGACAATCATAGAATCATAGGACTGGAAGGGACCTCCTCGAGAGGTCATCTACTCCAGTCCCCTGCCCTCAAGGCAGGGCTAAGTGTTATCTAGACCAGTGATTCTCAAACTTTTGTACTGGTGACCCCTTTCACGTAGCAAGCCTCTGAGTGCGACCCCCCCCTTATAAATTAAAAACACCTTTTAATATATTTAACACCATTATAAATGCTGGAGGCAAAGTGGAGTTTGGGGTGGGGGCTGACAGCTCATAACCCCCCATGTAATAACTCGTGACCCCCTGAGGGGTCCTGACCCCCAGTTTGAGAACCCCTGATCTAGACCATCTAACCTGCTCTTAAAAATCTCCAACAATGGAGATTCCACAACCTCCTTAGGCAATTTATTCCAGTGCTTAACCAGCCTGACAGTTCCTAAAGTTCAATCTAAACCGCCCTTGCTGCAATTTAAGTCCATTGTTTCTTGTCCTGTCCTCAGAGGTTAAAGAGAACAAATTTTCTCCCTCCTCCTTGTAACAACCTTTTCTGTACTTGAAAACTGTTATCATGTCCCCTCTGTCTTGTCGTCTCCAGACTAAACAAATCCAATTTTTTCAATCTTCCCTTGTAGGTCATGTTTTAATCTTTTTTGTCCCTGGAAAGAAAACTGGGAAGGGTGGAGAGGAGCTGGAGGAACACTGGACAAGATAAGGAGAAAGGCACTGCTTTCAGGAAGAAATGAATGGGCATTGGTCAGCAATGTATGCTGGCTAGGTATCATGTATTATCTGCACCATATATACATTAGTATGCATTAAGCACAACTAGTATAACATTTATATAGCCTAAATTGGCCGCCACCTTTACTATAATCCTGTTCACTTATGCTAAGTATCCCATAACCCCTTGTATTGGCTGAAGTAAGACTTGGCTTAAATAGAAAAGAAAGCTGTCACAATACGGACATATGAGTATTTTACCATAGCAACAGGTAGGGAGCTGTTCTTACCGGCCAGGACTGAACGTCCCAAAGGAAGAGGACAAGACATAATGATTGTTCTACCCTGGTACAAACCTAGAAGTTACCTTCATGGACCAGCACCTGGAGTGCTAATATCCAAAACCGAGATAAGGAAAGGAACAGAACAAGAAGTTAAGGAACTGGGACAGACTGATGTGTTTATTTTAGTAACATGTAAAGAAATGTGTAGCTTGTCAAATCATCCCATAAATACCACCAGCTGAAATGTAACTTGGAGGACACAACTGCTTAAAGTAAAGGTAAAAATGCTACACAAGGTGGCTTCCCAGAGACAGGTATCATCTAGAACTTTTTCCCTTTATTCTATTATTATTGGCTGAGAGAAATAAACCAGACTGACCTTGGTTATTTGGTCTCTTGAATATATTTCGTAACAGCCTCACAAACCTGGAGTCTGAATAAAACCACCAGGATAAAGGGTAAACTGTGCCCCTTTCAGATAAGAGGCACCAGAGTCATCGTGTGCTTCATATAAGAAGTGAATGACCACACTAGGTGTCTGGTTGGGAAGAGGTGAGATGAGGGGTCTGTGAAGTGGATGATCTAGAGAAGGCGAAGCTGAGCTTCTCATTTACCCTTTTCAGGCATTGGAGCATGGTGCGCTGGCATGTGAAAGGTGACACATTTGAAAGAGAGAAAATGAAATACTGGTGTAACTGATTAACCTGTGGAACTATTGTCACAGGCTGTTGGGGCAAATAACTGTAAGGGTATGTCTACACTACGGGATTATTCCGATTTTACAGAAACCGTTTTTGGAAACAGATTGTATTAAGTCGAGTGCACGCGGCCACACTAAGTACATTAATTCGGTGGTGTGCATCCATGTACCGAGGCTAGCATTGATTTCCGGAGTGTTGCACTGTGGGTAGCTATCCCATAGTTCCCACAGTCTCCCCCACCCATTGGAATTCTGGGTTGAGATCCCAGTGCCCGATGGGGCAAAAAACATTGTCACTGGTGGTTCTGGGTACAGCCTCACCCCTCCCTCCGTGAAAGCAGCGGCAGACAACCGTTTCGTGCCTTTTTTCCTGGGTGAACAGTGCAGATGCCATTCCACGGCAAGCATGGACCCTGCTCAGCTCAAGACAGCAATCATGGACGTTGTAAACACCTCGCACATTCTTGTGCAGTCTATGCTGAACCAGGACCTGCAAAGCCAGGCAAGGAGGCGGCGGCTACGGCAGCGCGGCGACGAGAGTGATGAGGACATGGACGCAGAATTCTCTCAAACCGCGGGCCCCGGCGCGTTGGAGATCCTGCTGGTAATGAGGCAGGTTCTAGCCATTGAACGCTGATTTTGGGCCCAGGAAACAAGCACAGACTGGTGGGACCGCATAGTGTTGCAGGTGTGGGACGATTCCCAGTGGCTGTGAAACTTTCGCATGTGTAAGGGCACTTTCATGGAACTTTGTGACTTGCTTTCCCCTGCCCTGAAGCGCCAGAATACCAAGGTGAGAGCAGCCCTCACAGTTGAGAAGCGAGTGGTGAAAGCCCTGTGGAAGCTTGCAACGCCAGACAGCTAGCGGTCAGTCGGGAATCAATTTGGAGTGGGCAAATCTACTGTGGGGGCTGCTGTGATGCAAGTAGCCAAAGCAATCACTAAGCTGCCGCTACGAAAGGTTGTGACTCTGGGAAATGTGCAGGTCATAGTGGATGGCTTTGCTGCAATGGGATTCCCTAACTGTGGTGGGGCGATAGATGGAACCCATATCCCTATCTTGGCACCGCAGCACCAGGGCACCCAGTACGTAAACCGCAAGGGGTACTTTTCCATGGTGCTGCAAGCACTGGTGGATCACAAGGGACGTTTCACCAACATCCACGTGGGATGGCCGGGAAGGGTTCATGACGCTCGTGTATTCAGAAGCACTACTCTGTTTAAATGGCTGCAGCAAGGGAATTACTTCCCAGACCAGAAAATAACAGTTGGGGATGTTGAAATGCCTGTCGTTATCCTGGGGGACCCAGCCTACCCCTTGATGCCATGGCTTATGAAGCCATACACAGGCAGCCTGGACAGTAGTCAGGAGCTGTTCAACTACAGGCTGAGCAAGTGCAGAATGGTGGTAGAATGTGCATTTGGCCGTTTAAAGGCGCGCTGACGCACGTTACTGACTCGCTCAGACCAAAGCCAAACCAGTGTCCCCATTGTTATTGCTGCTTGCTGTGTGCTCCACAATCTCTGTGAGAGTAAGGGGGAGACCTTTATGGCGGGGTGGGAGGCTGAGGCAAATCACCTGGCTGCTGATTACGCACAGCCAGACACCAGGGCGATTAGAAGAGCACACCAGGAAATGCTGCGCATCAGAGAAGCTTTGAAAACCAGTTTCATCACTGGCCAAGGTACAGTCTGACTGTTGTTTCTTTCTCCTTGATGAAACCCCCCCCCCCACCTTGATTGACTCATTCACTGTAAGCCACCCATCCACCCCCCTTCGATCACAGCTTGCTTTCTAAGGAAATAAAGTCACTCTCGTTTAAAAATCATGTATTCTTTATTAATTGATTATAAAAAGAGGGAGAGAACTGACAAGGTAGCCCGGGTGGGGTTTGGGAGGAGAATAGGAGGGAAGGAAAAAGCCACTAAAATAGTTCAAAATAATGACAGCCTTTTGGTTGGGCTGTCCACTGGGGTGGAGTGGGCGGGTGCATGGAGCCTCCCCCCACGTGTTCTTACACGTCTGGGTGAGGAGGCTATGGAACTTGGGGAGGGGGGAGGGTGGTTAAACAGGGGCTGCAGCTGCACCCTGTGATCCTGCTGCCGTTCCTGAAGCTCCACCAGACGCCGGAGCATGTCAATTTGATCACACAGCAGCCCCAGTGTTGCATCATGTCTCCTCTGATCTTCCTGCCGCCACCTCTCATCTCGAGCGTCTCACCTGTCCTCATGTTCGTCTCTCCTCTCCTCACGTTCACTGGCATCTTTCCTGTACTTTGATACCATGTCCTTCCACTCATTCAGATGAGCTCTTTCATTGCAGGTCGCTTCCATGATTTCCGAGAACATTTAGTCTCGCGTCCTTTTTTTTCCGCCGCCTTATCTGAGATAGCCTTCGGGACGGAGGAGGGAGGCTTGAAAAATTTGCAGCTGCGGGAGGTCTCCGGTCCCACGGATTCAGCGGCTTGCCTGCGGGCGGTCCATCAGTCCTGCAGCTTTGGCGTACCCGCTGCCAGATTGCTGCCGAATCCACGGGACCGGCGGACCTCCTTCAGGCAAGCCGCAGAAGGCAGCCTGACTGCCGCCCTCACAGGGACCCACAGGGTGCCCCCCGCAGCTTGCCGCCCCAGGCATGTGCTTGGAGCGCTGGTGCCTGGAGCTGCCACTGTGTGCGCCCGAGCAAACGGATGACTGGGGGCGGGTTTCATACCTTCAGGAGTGACGGACCAGAGGGGGAAAATCCAAATGTCCAGTGGTTAAAGACTCAGGGAGGATGGAATTGGGGAGACTCAGGAAGGGAAGGGCTGATGGTGTCCCCCTGGAAAGAGTAACTAGGCAGGAGGAAGCCTGGGTGAGAGCATGTGCTGGTGGACAGGCTCCTGGTGCTATAGCAGTACAGCATTAGGGCAGGTGGTGACAGAACCTCTTATTCAGCTGGGTGACCCCCAAAACATCACAACTAGACACCACTACCTGGCACTTTTGTTCGCTTGGCTCTAAGATCCTGAACAGAGGCGAAGACTCTTAGACGTCTCTCTTCCAAAAATGGGAAAGTCCAGGCAAATTTGGGCCTGTTCTCGACAACGAGACTAAAGCCTCAGCACATCCAAAGACCTCGATTCCTTCCCGTTAGCCCCTTCCAAGTAAATGAAAGTTTGCCTGATGTCGTCTTAGCCAGCTTGGCTATTGGCCAGCAACTGTGGAGGGCAGCAAGTCAGTCATTCAGAAAAAAGCCCATTAGTTTCCTCTAGTAGTAGTTGAGGGCCAGTTCTTTGGACTTGTTAAGCTGGACTGATACATCCAAGGAAGAAGCAGGAGTCTGAACTCGGTTTATCAGTGGGTAGGTGAGCTCAGGCTGCTCAGGAGTCAGTGAAAAGGCAACAGAGATGATCAAGGGAATGGAACGGTTTCCATAGGAGGAGAGAGAGAGAAGATTAGGGACGCTCATCTTAGACGAGAGATGACTCGGCGGGTTGGATAGAGGTCTATAAACTCATGAATGTTATGGAAAAGGTGAGCTGAGAAATGTGTTTACCCTTTCCGACAATACAAAATCCAGGGGTCGCCCAATGAAATGAATAGGCAGCAGGTTTAATACAAACAAGAAGTAGTACTACTTCACACAACACACGGTCAACCTGGGGTGCTTGTTGCCATGGGATATTGTGATGTCCAAAAGTATAACTGGGCTCCAAAACAGAACTAGATAAGTTCATGGAGCACAGATCCATCGATGGCTATTAGCCAAGATGGTCAGGACACAACCCTATGCTTGGGGCGACCCTAAACTTTTGACTGTCAACAGCCAGGAGTGGAAGACGGGTGAATCTCTCCAGAATTGCCCTGTTCTGTACACTCCCCCTGAAGCTCTGGTACTGGCTGCTGTGGGAGACAGGATACTGGGCTAGTTGGACCATTGGTCGGACCCACTATGGTCATTCTTATGTTTTTATGAAAACCAAAGGGCTCAACACCTCCACCGTAGTACTATTGTGATAGAGCCTCGGAGCCCCAGCCGTCACGAGCCAGGACCCCATTGTGCCTGGTGCTGTTCAGACACATTAGTGCAAGCCCGGGATGAGCAGCCTGTTTTCTGTGGCGTGAGCTGGTGTGAATAATTCAGTGTGAACTGACCCGTCTGTCGCTGTTAGCGAAAGGGGTGTTCAGACCGTTGCTGAGGGGGGCAATTTTCCTTCAGATCTGGGCTGCTAAAATAAAACAAAGCAAAGCCTCTGAACAGGCTGGGTCTTTCTCACCACCCAGTTCAGTCACTCAGTGGAGTGAATTGGTCTGCTCTGAGTTTCTCTTCCTGGCCACTGGCCAGACCACTGCTCCCCTTTTCTCTTCCCAGTAGCTGGCTGACTCCTCTTCTCACCTCCAGAAATCTGACCCGCTCCTCCACTGGGTAGCCAAGACGTCCTACCTAGTAATGGTGGTTGGTCAGATGAGCCTTTCTGCCTATCACTGCAGAAAGACCATCTGAGACCATCCCCACGACCCTAAAGGGTCTATTAGCCATGCCCTGAAATTCAAGATGGCGCCACTGGAGAAGCAGTGGCAGCAAATGTTGTTGTTTCTCTTGGCATCTCTGGTATTTAAAGTCTTCATGATGCTCTGCCTGTGACATCCCTTTCTTGGTTTCAGCTCGTTATACCTCCTTTTGAATCACTCTGAATATTTCCCCTCTCTGAGTATTAGACAATTGTCTCCTGCCCTCCTATGCCATCACGTAGCCAGACTGTACAAGTTAATTCCTTTACTCATTCTAATTTGCTTCTTCCAGCCCCTTAATCCTTTTCCTGGCTTTGTTCTGAACTCCCCCAATGTGTTGGAGGCCAGAACTGCCCAGTATTCCAGGAGCAGTCTCACCAAAATGGGCCGTTCCCGCCTGGACTGTGACCTGTCTGCGCTGGCTGGGTTTGCTGACACGTCGCCCTTTTCTTCCACAGCACCCCTGCGCCCTCATTTCCCCCTCTCCATAACAGGGGCAGAGGCAAAAAGTGAGACACACACGTGCACTCGAGTCCAGTTTATCTTCATCAACTGCTGGAATGTATCTGATTCCAAACGGGTCTGTGTTGTCCTGTCCAGGCTGGTCTTTTTTCTCTTTTTAAAGGAGATCTTTTCAGAACAGAAATCAGAGACCCCGTTACTTTTTATAACCAAGCATACCCACAGGGATCAAGCTTTCTCTTGCTGTGCAGGGACCCGTTGCTTTGGCACTGGGCAGTTTTCTGCTTTCCTTGACTCGGTGTTTTCCAAATCTTTGGTGATTTATTTTACATAAAAGTCCATTTGAAAAAACAAACTTGACTCTTCCTGGGCACTGCCCAGCTGCAGCTCTTGGCAGGGCTTTGTGGTGATCTGGACGGAGATTTAAACCTTTTGAAGTATTGTTTGTGGATCATGCTTTAAGTACACTCCACTGTTCCGTGTCATCTGGCTGTCTCGGGGTGAGTGAATCAAGGTTTCGAAATGATCATATGCTTTTGAAATGGATCATGGCCTTTACTGATGCTAACAATGAGCCATCATCCCTACCCTTGATAAGAATGCTCTCAGAGTGTTTTTCAGCTCATTCCATTTTTACTCACCATTTAAAATAACCTCTTGCGAGCTTGAAACCAAGATACGTCTTGTCAGGAAATGTTGCATATGCGCTGGTTTGTTCATGACGAACGGGCTACACGTATTGGTTGGTTTGTTGTAGGGCTGGGACGTGCTGTCTCTCCAGTCCATGCCTTCCCATTATTTTTATTTGCTATTTGAACTGAAGGAGGTTCCAGTTGTGGCTATGGGGTCCCGTTGTGTTAGGTGCTGTACATACACAGAACCAAGAAATGGTGCGTGCTCCAAAGATTGTGTAATGGATGCAGTGTTGTTGTAGCTGTGTTGGTCCCAGGATATTCGAGAGAGAAGGTGGGTGAGGTGATATCGTTTACTGGAGTAACGTCTGTTGGTGAAAGAGACAGCTCGTGAGCTTACACAGAGCTCTGCTTCAGGCCTGGCATGAAGATCTGAAGAAGAGGTCTGGGTAAGCTCAAAGGCTGCTCTCTCTCCCCAGCAGAGGTTTAAAGATGAAGACAACCATGGACTGTAGCATAGTGCTAGAGGACCCTTTGTTTAGTGAGTGGAAAGGTGTCCACCGAGAGACTCCTCTGCAAACTCCGGAGCCAAGTGCACCAGATACAAATGGGTCCTCAGAGCACAGATCCCTGTGGGTGGATCAAATTACCTTTGACTTGATGTCAGACAGGAGCAGCTGCTGGCATGGAATCTCCCACAGACCCAGCTCAGGAGCAATGGTGTTGGCATAGTGAGGGGAAGGTTACAGCTCCCTACAGCTGATTGGAAAGGGTTTGATAACTTTCTCACGGGGGGGATTGGCTTTTTTTTTTTTTTTTTAGATCAAATGGTAAATAGTAGTAATTATTATTTTTTGCAAAAACTAGAGTTTGATTTTCATTGAAAAACTAGAACCCTGGAAAATGAATTTTTAATGTTTCACTTTTAAACTGAAACAATTCCATTGTTTTGATGAAAATTCACAATCTTTTGCGGAAAGCTGAACTTAAGTGAGAAAAAAACCCCAACAACATCGTTCATTTTTGTTCAAACTTTCCACAGTGGGAAAAATAAATTCACGACTAGATCTACAGCTAAGCCACAGTCCAGAGGAGAGTTTACTATTTTTATGAACTCTTAAAATATAGCTGTAGAGTACTGACACTGTTACTATTGCAGTTCGCAACCGCCTCCCGTTTTTCCAATTCACCCATGAGATTGCCTGCTTATCTTTATCGTTGCTGCCGGTAGTGCTAAGGGACTTGGATATGTTTGGTTTTATGAACATTTTTTTTTTAAATCATGTCACATCCACCCAACATTTAAACCCCATCTTTTGCTGCTTAAAGAGGAAATGGGGGTGGGGAGGTGGGTATCTTTGACTTCTCTTTGTGGCCATTCAGTTCTGGAGGTGGTCCTTTGTTCAGCTCTGCATCTATATTCCCTGACTGCAGATGAATTGTTTCTTTGTGTGTGTGTGTGTGTGTGTGAGATCTTCAATCGGGCCCTTAATTTCTGGTATATTGGGTGGTCTTTCTCTAGCGTTAGCTTTTCTTTTGAATTCAGGACATGCTTGATGTCTCAAAAAGCCAACTGACCAGCTGGTGAGCTCAGGATACCGCTGTGGAAATGCTTATTTGTCTCTGTTAACAACAGTCCGACAGGTTGTACTAGGCTATAAAAACATGCTTGTATCCTGGTACCCCAACTTTCCTCTTCACCCCCGTCCTTGGGTGTCGTTTCCTCCATCTGTTTGGCTTAGACTAACATTGTCAGTGCTTTGGGGCAGGAACTGTCTGCGTCTGTACAAGGTCTAGTGCAATGGGGCTCTGACTTAGCTCGGCATCCAGGTGCCAATATAATCCAAAGAGCAGGCCCGTCAGTCTGCCATGAACAATGTTAATTGGGGCCCCATGCCTTCCCCATCCAGTATTCGCCCCTTTTGCGGACGTTCACTCTGTGGTTCCGTTTAAAATGGGCCCCGGCCCATCACCAAATCCTTCTTAATAAATGTGCCAATCCGTCTTGCTGAAGCATTCAGAGAAGGCGAGGGCCCAGCGCTATAAACACCAACACACATCCTCCTTGTTTGGTTCTCCCTTACCTTTCCCTCCGTGTTCTCATTGGCATCAGTTGCTTCCTCCACGCCAGTCTCAGAGAGAGGCGTTTTGTGGGGTTTGGCTGTCCCGCACCATCTGCTGTCGCTGCAGATTCATAGCAGCCTCTCGCCAGCCAGCGGCACCTGTTGCCAAGGAAAGTGGACCGTGCCAGCGAGCCTGGGTGTGAGGAAAGGGGAGGATGTGCCAGCAGATTGACAGGTCCCATGCGCTGACTGACAACTCCAGAGAGTCGACGGGTTTTTGGAAGCTCAGCCGTTTATGCAGCTGGCGCCTGCACGTTGGATCCAGGCCACGCAGTACCAGCTGCACACAGGGGTGTGATTCGTTTCGGTCAGCGAGCTTCACAACCAGCCCATCCACAGCGCAGGCCCCACTGAGTGGAGCTTTCCTGCTGCAGGGTTTTCTGGGCCAGCCAGCCTGGGTCTGTGCTAGGAGGTGGGCCGCGCTAGGAATACATCTGGCATCCCCCGCTTTAGGGCTTTGACCATTCTTTTCAGGAGAGGGGGTGCCCGTTCCTTCCCTCATCCGAGCCATCTCTCTCTGTCGGCGATTTGTCCTGGTTGTCTACATTTTCCTTTCCTTAAAGCTCTCAGGCTGCCACTTCCACTCAGAGCTTTCCTCCCACCGGACAATTTTCTCTCTCTCCTTGGTACCCAGTATCTTTCCACCTGCTCAGGCAAATGTCTGCCATGGCCCTAAGCAGGAGAATGGCCCTGTGCGTTCTGTGCCCTTGGCCATGGCACTGGCGGGTTTCCAGGCAGGCCGTGCTCACCCCAAGAACACCGTTTCCCTGGAGTGGTTTCAAAGTGACAAACGGGCAGCATTCAGGCTGTCTCCCCCCCCCACCCACTCCCCACTCCCCCCGCTGTCTCCTTCTGGCCACTAGCTCTAGACGAGGGAGGCTTGTGCCATTCAGATGCTCTGTAATGGTCAGTTTGAGGGTGTGCTCTGGCAGCTGTGAAGGAGCCGAAATCCCTCCCTGGCTGTGGAGTTGGGGTGGCTTGTCCTGAGCATTGCCTGGATTGCATCACGAATACACCTCGGCGCTTGAGCGCAGCTGCAATCCTGGCTCCTGCTGGGGGTGCTTATTGCTGTGTCCCCCGCCCCCCACCCCCTTGTTTCAGTCGCTCTCCGTGCAGCTGTTGGGCTTTCTCCCCTCCCTGCTGCTAATGCAGACTCCACTCCAGCAGAGCCCCCCCGAGGAGGCCCGGGCTGCTGGAGGCTGGTCTGTGCTGTGGACGGGCTCTCTCAGGCTGCTCTCTCATCTCATCAAGCCATCATCACAGCCAAGTTCAACCCCCGCCTCCTTCCTCTCCCCGCTCCCCGGATGGGGATCACCCGGCATGTGGTAGTTTCCCCTCCGAGTGCTTGCGATTGTGTGCATGGAGAACGCCGGCTGAAGGCTCTTTCCCGGCAGCATCTCCATAGCTCCCCTCCCTCCAGGCTGTCTCATCTGCCTTGGGAACAAGAGTGCATCTCAGCTGGGTCCCAGCCCGCAGGCCTAGCCGCTCCAGCTGCTGTCGCCTGTGCCACCCTTCGGGGCTGCTGCTTCTTCCGTGCAGCTTTGTCACCGTCAGACAGACCTGGGTGCTTCAAAAAGCTTGGGACAGGGATACAGCGCACCAGGATTCACCGGTTAAATCCTGGAATCGCCACGTGAGAGAGGATTTATCCTCGTTTTAAAGATCCATGAGCTTGACTCGTCCAAAGGGGCCGAGTGAGTCCGAGACAGAGCAGGGACTAGAACCCAGGAGTTCTGGCTCCCTGTTGCCCCTGGCTCTTCTGATTTCACCTCTCTCCTTCATTCGAAGCCCAGACGCCTGCCGCTCCTGGTGAAGCTCGAGAGCCGGCTTGGCAGAGGGTGTATGTCGCCATTCGGTCAGCTTGTATCTTCCACGGAGAGAGGGAACATGATACAGGCTGAGCTCTGGGCCTGTTCCAGTGGGAGATGTTTAGGTGGCAGCTCCTAAGGAAACATCCAACTGTCTCGTCACCAACCACATGTACAGGCTGCAGTAGCAGCCAGGATGTGTCTACACTGCAGTTAGACACCGGCGCCTGGCCTGAGCCAGTTGACTCGGACTCTCAGGGCTTGAGCGAAGAGGCTGCAGCCTGAGCTGTGGGACCCTCCCACCTCGCAGGGTCCTTGAGTCTGGGTTCCAGCCTGAGCCCAGACATCGACCTGGCAATTAAACAGCCCCTTACCCATGTCAGTTGGCCCACACCGGCCGTGGGTTTGGAATTGCAGTGTAGACGTACCGTCAGGGGCAGGATGTGTGTTGTGATATTTTCAGCCTGACCAGACATTTAAATGCAATCTCGTGACACAGTTTCCTTGTATGAGGTTTACAGGTGAGGGGAAAGTCTTATAATTAATTCACTGGACTGGGATTCAGCAGCTCTGCCACTGACTTCCTCTCTGACCTGGGCAAGTCACTTAAACTCTCTGGGCCTCAATTTCCCATCTGTAAAATGGGGATAATAACCCTTCCTTTCTCACACTGCCTGTATTGCCTATTCTGATTGCAAGATCTTCAGGGCAAGGACTGTGCCAAATGGGACCCCAATCTCTGTTGGAGCCTCTAGGCATGACTGCAATTTAAATAAGATTTTCTGGCCTGGACGGTGTAAAGGTGTGAGAGAATCCCCTGAGCTCTTTTGAGTGTTTATCTGACCTAAGTCTTGGAACATTTTCAGGTTCTCTGCCGCTTGCTGTATCCAGCTGGCCCAGTTCTCTGATGCATTCTCTGGGCTCAGCTGCTTAGCGAGGGGTCATGCACCCATCCTCAGGCAAAATGGTTTGCTCCCAACACCCCATAATAGGGATGAGGCAGATGTTGACCAGCCCAGCCAGCCGTGTTTATGCCCCAGTTGCCGCCTCCATCATCACTAGTAGGGGGCCGTACACCTGCACATGCTCATTGCAGAGGTGGTGACTGGAGCAATTAGCAAGTAGCCACCTAGTCACTTCCACTGAATGTGACCAGTGAGACCCGTGTGGGAATCTCTGCCCAGCACAATTTAGAGACCCCCACTGAGCCCTTGCCTAGAAGCATGGCAACATCTGCAGGGTGATGATGAAATGCACAGGACAGAAAGGGCAAAGCTGCTGAGAGCTGGGTCAAGTGGTGCTACCTCAGAATGTGGCACCACAGAGCACGGCTGGTAGCCGAGCAGGAGCAGCCGTGCCGAGCGCACGGCACCAACTGTGAGTCAGTTGCGGAGGCGTCAGCAGCAGCTGCACCTCTGAACTCTGGGTCTTTGTCAGCTGAGCAGCTGTGCGGGGCGCAGCGGAGGGAGAGGGGAGCTGTGCTAAAGGGACAGCCGTTTGTCAGACTTTCCCGCTGCAAGGTGGGAAACAGGCAAAGGACACTGCCCAACACACTGTGGGGTCGGGTTGGCTTTTTGAATATGGTTGGGGCGTTTTCCCAAACTAACGCTGGGTTTCCTTTCCCTTTTAATACCCGTCCTTGTGTGTTATACCCACTCGCAGGGGGGGAAGTAGATGCCTCTTAGAAGTGCTGAGAGGTGGTGGCAAGTTTTCCCACACTACTGGGTAGTACAAAGCCAAGGGCCAGCCTAGCTACTGCGAGAGAACGTTGTCTTTAGCCTGGTATTTGTCACGACCAGTTCCCTGCCACAGTGTCATTGCCACATGGGGTGTCTGTTACTTCTGTCCCTTGGGTTGTTTGCTTCTGAGAGCTGGTCTGCACTACGGAGTGGAATCGATCTAAGTTACGCAACTTCAACCGTAGCTGAAGTCGACGTACTGAGATCTACTTACCGCGGTGTCTTCACTGCAGTGTGTCGATGGGAGACGCTCTCCCATCGATTCCCCTTGCGCTTCTCGTTGAGGTGGAGTACTGGGAGAGCGATCAGCGGCTGATTTATTGCGTCTAGACAAGACACAATAACTCAACCCTCACTGCAAGCCAGGATTGTGTTGCAAGGGCACTGAGCAGTGCTGGCAGGTAATGGTAGGGGGAAAATACACTCAAATCTAGCTGTCTAGGTATTTATATCGCCCCATCACCATAGCATCTGAACACCTACCCACCCGTTGGCTGGCTGTGTTGGTCAGGAGACTAGATGTGATGACGCTCCAGCGGAACCATCAGTCTTGCAAGCTGGATGGTCGGGCAAAAGTATCTGCTGACTTACGAACGCTTGGGCAGGGAGAAGGGAAATATGCAACAAGTAGCGGCAGGTACGTCCAGCCAGAATAACTGAACGGCACCAGCTGTCGTAGGGTGTTTCTAGCAACGAGCCCCCTTCAGACGTTACGGAAGCCGTGGAGCTACGTTTTCTACCGAGCTGATCCCAGGACGACGATTCCATTTGGTGGCAACTTTCAAGGTTTCGACGCTTGTTTCCGTTCCTCCCGTGCATGGGGAGGCTCGGCGTCGAGGCAGGGATAGCGCCAATTGCAAAAGCCCAAAGCAGCAGTCCCTGGTAGATGGGCCTGTGGGTGGGACCTTGGAGCTGGCATATGGCTGGGGGATATTGTGTGGGCTGGGGGCAGTGTCTAGGGCATCGAGGATGCCCTGCCATCTCTGCGCACACTGGAGGAAGGTAAGTTGCAAACTGTTGGGTCCCTAGCTACTGCCGGCTTCAGGGGGGACGTGTGGAGACCTTGGAACCTTCTCTCCTCATTAAATACTGGAACTGACATTTAGCCAGCGTGACTCATTCGTGCTAGTTCCTTAGGAAACTTCATTCTCTTGGGTCTGGGCTGAGCCGCAGGAGAGGAACCCCTCACTGGCTTGTGTGCAAGCAGCTCATTAGGGCTGAATGCTGCTGGAGGCAGGGGCAGAGCCAGTGGGCGGAAGAATGTTACTGTCCCTGCTCTCCTATGATTCATGGGCATTGTCCCTAGTGAACCCTGGCTTCCTCTGCTGGGAAGAAATCAGCCTCCTGCTCAGGTTGACATACAGGGCACTCGCCATCTCTGCCACGTCCATCAGCATTGGCCCCGCACCTGACCCCGTCTTCCCCTTTCCTCGCCTGAGTCGGGACAGTGGATGCCAAAGGTGCTGCTTGGGAGCGCAGCACCATCCTCGGGGGACGAGAGCGAGGAGAGCCCAGGGGAGGGTGCCAGCAGGCTGGGTTAGATAAGGAGAGTCAGGAGAGGAGCACTGGCCTGGAGCGCAGATGGTAGGGCCTGGCAGGCAGGGAATGTTTCCATCCCCCTTGGACATAGTTTTTTGGTCTTGTGCTCAGGAATCTCCCGGTATCCTCCCCTCTAGGTGGTGCTGCCTCTGTGTCTCTTTCCTTCCTCGCAGGGTTAGGCAAAGCTTTCCCTCGCTGCCTTTCCATGCAAAGCCTTATCGCGGCTGATAACGGGAAGATTATCTTCATTTACCTTCCTCCTATCCCGGCTGCTGGAGCAGACAGTGTCTCTCTCTCTCTCTCTCTCGCTCTCTCAATTTCTCCCCCCTCCTGCTAATTAGTTATTCTGCTCCGCAGCTGCATTGTGCTTCGTCTCTCCAGTTTTCCCCTGCTGGTTTATGGACACTGGTTCTGGGTCAAGACTGCCTGAGCCGTGCGCTGCGTTTGGGGTGAGGTGGTCTGGAAGGGTCAAAGCGCCACGCAGGAATTTGCAACAGGCCAGCTGTGATCTTATGGGCTGGAGGCCCTAGCTGGTCGGGTCTGATCTGTTCCTCCTAGTGAGTTGGGTCTTGGTGGCTGGGTTTGGGGCCAGTGTCTTAAGCACTATTCAATCAGACGAACGGTGATTTGCTCCCCCTGGCAGAGATGAACGTTGCTGCGGCTCGTGCCTTGCAGTACTGGGTTTACAATGGTGCCGATGGCGCCTTGGCCCTGGGTCCACATGCAGAGAGGCCCAGACCGTGGCCCTGCCCCTTGCTCCATTCTGAGGCCCTGCCCACCACTCGCTCCTCTCCGTCCCTCCATCCCCTTGTCCCCTCCTTGCTCCTCTTCCCCTCCACCCCCGCAAGCGGTGGGTGGGGCCTCGGGGGCAGGGCATTGAGGTGGGGAGCAGGCCATGGGCCGAGACCCACAAAAGATTAATCCGGCCCTGTTGCCTTGGCCTCAGAAGATCCAGGTTCAGTTCCTTCCCTGGGGCCCAGATCCCATGAGGTATTTAAGAGGCTACCTCCTGTTGATTCCAGTGGGAGTTCAGAGCCTTGAGGCCTTGGCCTCAGTTCCCCACCTGTACAATGGGGATAATAGCACTGCCCTACCTGAGAGAGACGTACGTTAAAGATCGTGCAGGGCGCAGATTCTGTGGTAAGGGGACCACGTAGGTAGATGAGACCCAGGAGGAATGGCACATAGGGGTGGATTTTGTTTTTGCTTTGAGCTTTTTTGTAGTTGATCCATTTAGCTTATTGGCGAGGGGGCTGTTTGCTGCTTTGGTTGAGGTGGCGCCAGAAGAGCTTGTTCTTTTCCAAATGTTGTCTATGAGGCGGAATTGCCCTTCTGCTCGGTGGCGCCTGCTGCTGGAATTTCTGCTCAAGACTGGCTTAACGCTGCTCCCCAAATCCCACTGCAGCTGGGCACATGCTGCTGGATTGCAGAACCCCGGCAGGGGTAGGGTTTGCTGCAGTTGGCTGTTGAAGGAAGAGCTCAGCTTTTGCTTCAAAAATCCTGTGTGCACGTGCGTGTGCACTCATATATGTCGTGGACCTGCACACAGGCAGTCGGACCTGGTGGTTAGAGCAGTGGTGGTCAGGCCTAGTGGCCGCAGCAGGGAGCTGGGAACTGTAGATGGGGGGTCAGAGTCGGGGGTGAGGCGGTGCAGGGATCTGGACCAAGGCAGGGACAGGACAGGACGGCGGGACCCGATATCGTAGCCAGCCAGGGATTCACCTAATTGCCTCAGATTCACTATGTAGGCACAGGAAAGTCTGAGCCAATCAGAGAGGCTGTCCGTCTCCTCTGACCAGGAGCTCTGTGGTGAGCTAGGAGCCACCAGCCCACACACCCTGCTTGCCCCAGTGGCTGCAGTCCAAGGACTGCCTGGAGCCCCACAGACCCGCGTTGGAGAGCCGTCATTCCCTCCCATCAGCCATAGCTCTCAACGTGCTTCAGGGAGAGGGATGAACATCGTCACCCTCATTTTACAGAAGGGGTTAACTTAGACTCGGAGAGTGAAATCCTGGCCCCATTGCTGTCATTTGAAGCTTTGCCATGGACTTCAATGGGGCCAGGGATCCGCCCCAAGAGGTTAAGTGACAGGTCCAGGGTCACATGGTGAGTCAGTAGCAGAGCTGGGAACAGACACCAAGGTCTCCTGACTCTCATCCCTCAGTCTAGTAGCCCACAGCTGCCCTGTCTGTGTGTGTGTGTGTATATCAGTAATGTGTCTGTATATATTTTTTTCTTTGTGTTGGCAGAGACCATGCCAAAAATGGACGGTGCTGGGTCTATAATGTAATGCCTGAATTGAGCCGGAGATGCGGGAGAGATGCTGTGTGTACAATAGGCCCACAGAGAAGCAAAGTTTCTGTCCCAGGGCTGTGTTATTCTGAGTCATCTCTTGCTACGATTCTTGCTGGGATCGAGATGAGGCGTTCAGGGAAGAATTCCGTCCTGTAACATTTCTGCGGTTTCTGGGCTTCTCACAGCTATTCGCACGGTGTCCGAGAGGCTGGGAGAACGGAGCTGTCCGAGCTGCGCAAAGCCCTGGAGTTCAGTGCTGCGGGGTCTGGGGGCTGAGCTCCACCATTCCTTTTAGGGCACATCTGGGTTTCGGAGCCGGGCGTGTGGCTTTCGCTCAGACAGTGGGTGTGAGCACACTCATTAAACAGCAGCTAGCTCCCCTGGCTAACAGGATAAATAGCTGGTTCAGTGACCTCGAGGGGAGCTGCTGAACAAACAGGGTTCTAAGAGGTTAATTGTCTGTATGAATTATGGGTGCATTGTTCCTCCAAAGGGGACCTGCAAAGGAAAAAGAATGTGAATTGGTGCCATTTTTTGCTTCCTTACAATCGCCTGAAATATTAAGGTTTTTTGTTTTGTGGGGGTTGGGCTTGGCTTTATGCATATATATCAATGAGGACAGTAGTTTAGTTTAGGAGGGAGGGGATAGCTCAGTGGTTTGAGCATTGGCCTGTTAAACCCCCCAGGGTTGTGAGTTCAATCCTTGAGGGGGCCACTTAGGGATCTAGTGCAAAAATCTGTCTGGGGATTGGTCCTGCTTTGAGCAGGGGGTTGGACTAGATACCTCCTGAGGTCCCTTCCAGCCCTGAGATTCTCCAACTCTTTTCCTCCGCTAGAAGACGCCACAGCTGACTGGAGAACTTTGTAGCTGGGGAAGGCCTGGAAAGCAGAGCTGTAATTCTGTGCTTGGTTAGTCCGGGAGGCTAGATTGCTTGTAAAAATATATGAAAATAGCCACCGAGCAATATGGCTATGAAGGAATGACCTGGGACACAATAGGTCCTGGGAGATTGTTTCCTGATTGCTACCTATGTTCAGCCAATACAAAAGTAGCCAGTCAGGATCATTTCTCTCCATAGAGAGAGAAAGGTTAATTTAAAACAAAAATAAAAGCAGGCTGAGATTAGCCATGACACGGGGCCTGTGGCAATATGCTCCCCCGGAGAGTCAGAAAGGCAGGGAGAGATGGCACAGCTGCTCTATATGGCAGGAGCTGTGGAGGAGAAGGCTCTTGCATCTACAGAACTGGGACTGGGGGAGGGATAGAGAGGGGGCTGAGCAGAGATAGCAGGGTGGGCAGAAGAGATGAGGTCAATGAGGTCAGCTGGACCTACAATAAATTGCCTCGCTCATCCCTAACCAACAGTCACCACGATTTATTAGTCCTTCCTTTCCCCATCCATTGTAGCGCTCTGTAGTCTGTGTGCCTGGCCAGAATCTGTCACAGCTCCAGGGGGGTTGCCATTCGCAGCTGGTCTGGCTGCCACCCGTGTCTCATAGACTCTTTATAGACTTAGCATGGAAGGGTTTCAGGAGCCGCTTGCTTGTTTGTTTGCCGGACGCCGGGCAGGGCTGGCTCCAGGCACCAGTGCAGCAAGCAGGTGCTTGGGGAAGGCAATGGACAGGGGCGGCACATCCGGCTCTTCGGCGGCGGGTCCCTCAGTCCCTCTCGGAGGGCAGGACCTGCCGCCGAATTGCTGCCGAAGAATGAAAAAGCCGATCGTGGCTTTTTTTTTTTTTTCTTCCCCGCTGCTTGGGGCAGCAAAAACGCTGGAGCCGGCTCTGAAGCTGGGGGCTCCAGTTTGGCTGTTTCCAGGTCCTGTGAATTTAAACAAGGTGTTAATAGACCCTGGGCTCTGGCTGCTGCCGGCTGCAGGGTGTGACGCACCTGGGCGCTGGAGTGGAGTCCAGGCCTTCGCTTTGCTCACAGATACAAGATTGGTTTCAGGGTAGCCGCGTTAGTCTGTATCAGCAAAAACTGGGGCATCCTTGTGGCACCTCAGAGACTGACACATTTATTTGGGTATAAGCTTTCGTGGGCTAGAACCCACCTCATCAGATGTATGAAGTAAAAGGTACAGGAGCAGGTCTAAGTACATGACAGGGCGGGGGTGCTTTACCAAGTGTTAGGTCAGTCTAATGAGATACGTCAATTAACAGCACCCGGGGCGGGAGATGGGAGCAGAGGGGCTGGGGTGGAGGAAGGGACTGGGAAGATGTGGCTATTTCAGGAGCAGAAAAGCCCATTCCAGGCCCTACTGGGTGTGTCTACGCTGCACACTGAGCCCAGGCTGTGACTTAGGTTTGAGCCATGGCCTCCCTCCTGTCCACACACACATCAGTCTGACTCAGAGGATCTGAGAGTCCCAGGACCCTGCTGGAGGCCTTGCAGCCCATTGGGTGTGGACCACTTCCAGTGTGGACCCAGGGAATGTTATTTTCACAGCTGAATTTCCTGTGGTGATAAACACCGGGGTGAGAGCAGGAGCAGGCTCGCTCCCCACCCCACCCCCAGTCTCTTTGCACCCTTGGCTTTGGGTTTGGAAGGGCGCAGGGGGCCTCAGGTTCAGATTTTCCACCGGGCCCCCAAAAACTTTTGTGCGGCCCTGACCCTAGAGGGACTCAGCCTCCTGCGTTCAAGGCTGTTGCATGTGAGATACATGGTAAGAACCTTAGAATTCATTTAGGGAGTCGAAGGAATAATAGGAGGGTTTAGTGGAACGCACTTTTGGACCAGTTGGTACCAGTCACCCAGCTCCTGTCCGAACAAAATAATGAGGTAAGCGCCGCCATTGCAAAAACAATTAACCCATTCTTGGCCACACCAGAGGAAATAAGCCTCCATCCATTGTTTGCTTTTAATGGTTGTACAATTAGTAACCACCACTGTAGTCCTGGGAATGTGGTGCTTGGTAATCAGCCTTAAAAAAACCAAGCAGAAATAATTGTCTACAATAAGCAGACTGCTGTGCTAGGAAAGAAAAGAAAAGGAGTGGAAATGGAAGCTTTGCATGCACGTTGCCAGCAGAAGTGAGGAAGAGAGATGTCAGGAAACCGAGGTTAACAATGGACAAAGCATAAACTCCCAAGAGGCCTCGTAAGTAATGTGTAGTTAGTAGCTAACGAAATAAGAAGAAGACGGACGTGTGCTGAGCTTGCAGCCTTGGTTACTAGCGCACTTTGCAGCTCGTGGACAGTTCATGTGCTGTACAGGGATTGGTTACATAAGTTAGTACCCGAGTCATAAAGTGCGTGATACGATGTATTAACCAATAGCATTCAGCGCAAGTGTGTATACAAGCTGATTCATGATTGTGTACGTTGGATGTGTGGAATGCCCTGGACACACTCCCCACACTTAAGCCTGATCAGCGCAAGTGTAGGTTGCTTGTCTGCCAATAAAGAAACTTCAGTGGTGAGTTCGGAGTCGAGCTGAGTTCTTGGGAACCGAGTGGATAAGGTCTCAGAGCTACCCCCAAACACCTGCTGGCAGCAGGAGTGGAGGTGGGTCAGAGCCTGCGTCCCGCTGTGAGTGGGGTCCAAGCCCTGTCGTTTTGCCATGTCCCAAGTCAGACGGTCGGCGTAGTGCAGTGTGGACGTGTTAGCACGGCCGGGAGACCCAGGACCAGCAGTTGTAAACCTCAGTTTACAATGCAGTGTGGACGCTCAAGCCTGGGCTGGGAACCACTAAGTCCACAAGCCTGTGTCTGAGTCCCAGGTTTACAATGCAGCGTAGACATCCCCACTGAGGCCCTTGGGCTTGGCTCTGCCTCTCAGCCCCTACCTAACTCTGGGCAGAGGGGCCACCTTTCCCACCCTGCTGACCCTGGGAGAAGGAAGCCCCAAAACCCAGGTGGGGGCCTGACCCCAAGGGGTTCCCACCCCATATCTTATGGATCCCCAAGAGACATCCTACTGAACCCCAGCAGGGCTTTGCTGGGAGGGGGCAAAGGGGTTTGTCCCAGGTCCCGCATTTGAAAGGGGTCCCCAACTGAGTGGCGTTGCGATCTGGTGTACGGGGTCACAGCGCCATTCGGGTTTGGCACTGTGATCCCCACGTGCCCGGTCACGTCTGTGGGGGCGGGGGGGAGCCAGGCCCAGCCACTCCCCTCCCCTCAGTGTTTTCGCAACTTTGTTTTTTTCGGAAGGGAGGGGGCCTTCTGTTCCAGATGTTGCAGCAGAGGATCAGCGTTCGGGGTTGGGGGGAAGCAAGCAGCAACGCCAGATGCTCCCTGCATCCAGGTCAGTTTCCACACGTGGGCGTAGGAGAGGGGTGCAGGGGCTAGGAGTGAAGGGGGCACAGTGCAGGGGCCAGGGGCAATGGGCGGGGGCACCACACCCACGTGAGCCTGGGCACCATTTTCCCTAAGGCCGTCCCTGTGGGTGGGACTGAACTGGTCCCTCCAGACAAACAAACAGAGCGTTCTGCCTTGTGGCAGGGCAAGGAACGGCTCCCCGGGAAAGCAGCTCCTGTTTATACCATGGCACAGTTAGTAGCTTCATTGAGCCCCAGGCTGGAAGGAACTGTTGTGATCATCGCCTCTGACCTCCTGTGTAACACAAGCCAGAGCAAAACAATCCCTAGAGCGGATCCTTTGGAAGTGCCAGGGATGGAGACTCCACCACGCCCACTGGTAAAGTACCTGCCCTGCTGGTAGCCAGGCATGGCTGTGGGGTCTCCAGTGTCCAAAAGAGCAGAGCCTACCCCAGCTGCACGGCACTGCCTGAGGAGCATCAGCATAGCCCTCGAGTGGTGCTTAGGAGAGGAGTTTGAAACCTGTAGGTCACGACCCCAAAGGACAGGCCTTGCTCCCATTCACCATTGCAGAGCTCCGCTCCGTGTGACCGTCGGTCTCACCCTATAAGCCAGCTTGCCATGGTAGGCCCTGATGACCCCTGTCGGACACCTCTGGCCCACAGCAGCAGTCACCTGCAAACCTGAAGGACCACCTCAGATGGAGAGTGGCCTTCAATACTAGAGAGAGCCAGTGGCCAGCCCCCTGGACCCCATAGACTGTATCATAACCCCTAATTCCGCCCCTGTGGGGGAGCCCTGCATTCTGAAGAGCACACGGGTCTCTTCGCTGGTCCATTAGCCCTGAATTAAGGTCTGCAGCAGGCTCCAGTGGAGGCGGGCACAGGTCTGGGAGTTGCAAGCTCTGGGTTCTCTTCTGAGTCCCTGGGTCAGATTTGCAGCAGGTGTCAATCAGCACAGTTTCATGGTGGAGTCACAGCCCAGTAATTTCACTTCTGTGCCCCGCTGTCAGCGCTTGAACGCCTTGGTGCTGGAACTGTTCGCTGCTCCGTGGTCAAGGTTGCAGCCAAGTTTCCGTTGAAAGCGGAATTTTTGTAATCCCGGCTCTAGATTCCACAGATGTAGCCAGATGGGCTTGAAATTTGCTGGGCCAAGTCAGTGGCTGGGCGGAAGACATTTAAAACCAGTGGATAAAGGGGTTCCCACAGCAGAGCACCCCCCAAACTGCGTTTGCAACATCTCAAATCTCTTTTTTGCTTTTTGCCCTTGTTGAGAGGCCTGAACCAGAAAAAAATTTTTTTTTAAAAAAAAAAAAATGATTAGCCCCCTTACTAACGGGGGGGGGGGATGGGGCAACAGGTGTGATGTAATAGACCACCCACCCAGGTGTTGTGATGAGCAGTCTGATTGATGTGTGATTGCATGTGCCAGCCTGCAGAGGAGATGTAGTGTCTCTATCGGTTCCTATATGGCCCCCGTTAGCTCGACTCACAATCTTTAACACCGTTATCTTCACAATACCCCTGTGCCGCATTTTACAGATGGGAACTGAGGCAGAGACACTTCAGATACAGATACATCCGAAGAAGTGGGCATTCACCCACGAAAGCTCATGCTCCAAAACGTCTGTTAGTCTATAAGGTGCCACAGGACTCTCTGCTGCTTTTTCAGATACAGAGACACTTCGGGTCTGTCTCCGTTGCAGCTGGGCGAGCGCCTCCCTGCCTGGGTAGACAGCTGTGCGCGCCGCTAGCTCTGTTCCAAGCTAGCATGCTCAACGGAGCAGCGTGGCTATTGCCACACAGGCAAGCTGTCCTCGGACAAGCCTGCCCGGCCCACCTGGGGTCATACTTGGGTGGGTCGCTTGCGCAGCAACACCCACACGGCTTGTTTTCGCGCACTCCCTCGAGCCGGTTTCCTCAGGCTGGGAGGCTGGCTTGCACTCAGCTGCAGTGCAGACAGCACAGGGGCCAGCTTTCACGTGGTCGATAAGCACCCCGACTTTCACAATAAGCCGAAAATCAAGCTAATCCCATTTCAACAAGGCCAAAATGAGCCAGTCCCTAAGAACCCCAACACTTCATGTGACTAGATTCCCCGGCAAGCCCAATTTCTGCTGGCTGCAGACTTGGCACCAGCTGGGGCAGAGGGAGCGCGCAGTCCGCTCCCAGCAGGGCGCTCCCTTCCTCCGGCCGCCACCCCCTACAGGGCAGCCGGAGCGGCGAACCATAAAAAAAAAAAAAAAGCGGCCGTGCTGCCCTAGGATTGGGCAGAAGCCGCCCCCTAGAATCTGCCGCCCCAAGCACAAGGTTGCTCAGCTGGTGCCTGGAACCGGCTCTGCTCCTATAGAACAAATAGCATGTGACCATGTAATTAAAACTTGCCTCATAATGCATGCGCACGAGGCGGCTGCTACCCTCATTCTGCCATCCCCTAACTTCTGAGCGCTGGATTTGCAATCATGCATGTTAATAATGTTCTTTTAATGCAAGGATTGGGTTGAGGGTGGGGTTTTGTGGTCTGTAATGCAATATACATGTAGTGTACACACACACTGTGGGTCGGAAAACATTGTTGGATCCTTCTGGATAGAAGGTGCTTTGTAAATATTGGCCCAAATACCCATTTGAACAGAGAAGAGTAATTCTAACTTTTTCAGTCATTTTCAGCCTGGCTCGCAGATAAAGACAATTGCTTCCAAACTCATTTCCGAAGTGGCTGCACTGGAGGTTTGGCTTGACTTTGAGAGGGAGAAAAGCAAGATATTGGGCAACAGCTTAGCAAGATGTGGCAGGCTTGGCGTGTGCAGTGAAGTATGAGACAGATGTGCTGAGAGAACAGACCCAGCATGGAACAACCCGGCCTGTTTCCTTGCGGTTACTTTGGGATCACACAGCCCAGCTCTGCCGTGCAGCAAGGTTACAACAATATCAGTCTTTGAAATGCAGGAGGGAGCTAAATTCCCGAAGGCTGGTTTAGAAAAGCATTGAGCAGCTCCAGAGTTGGCCCAAACTTCGCCATCCAGCACTTTTCATTCTTTGCAGCGGCATCCCCTGTGCCGTGTTCTTTCTTGGAGCCCTGAAACTGATCTTCAAGGGATGATTTTTGTTGTTTGTTTGGGGAAGCCAAACCTTTGGTCCCTAGCTCGCCAGTGTCTGGGGACCCCAGGCTGGGGCAGGAATGACTGATGCTCGTTACCATCTGATGCCTATTTGGGGACCCCTTTGTCAAGTGGGTTGGTGGTTTTCAGTCCAGTGCCTAGTGATCAAGTGTCACCGTGACCCAACCTACCATCGCATCTGGTCCCTTTCTTAGCAGTGGGAGAAGACAAGAACTCTGCAGGATGCTGACACCAGAAGCAGTCGCTCCAGATCAGCGATGGGGCGATCTGGCATTGAAGCTGCCGGTGTTGTACCAGTTTGGGGGACAATCAGAGGACATCAGAGCCGGAGCAGCCAGAGAGAAGAAAGACAGTGTGATCTAAGTCCTGTGCTTCCAGCTGAGACTCCCCCCAACAAAGTGTGTGTGGGGGGGCCTGCCGGGCTGGGACATTCAGTCTCCGGGGGGCCAGCAGCAAGGCCTCCCTGCAGTGCTGGCAGCTACTAGCAGTGAGCAACGGGGATGAAGGCAGCAAGTTCATCCTCTCTACTCAGCTTCGTGACAGGTCATCTGCACTGGCTTCAACTAAATGGAAGAAGGCCAGATCTGGTGGAATAGAGGCCAGGGGCTGGTACTCGACTCCAGAGAAAAAGGTCAGTGCAATTGCAAAGACCCACATCCGTCCCCCGGTGAAGAGAACAGACTCCACAGCCTGGGCCATGGATTCCTGCAAGCGGAGCAGGGCGGGGAGCGTGACATGGCCCTGGCACTTTTTTTTGGCCTTCTTTTCAGGAGCAGCGGTGCCGAGGGGCCTCCTGTGGCAGGCAGCCCTGGGCATCTGTGTGCTGCCAGCCGAGCCGGGTCCAGGCGCCAAAGCAATCTTTGCTGCCCAGCCATTAGCAGCTGGGTTTTGTGGGCCGTCCACGTTCATTCATTCCTCTCCTCAGACTGCAATGCCTGGAGACACCGAGCTGGTTTCTTGGCACTGGTGTCAGGTCGCTGTGGTGTCTCCAGGGCTGCAGCCTGGTAGAATTGGGGGGCAGGCTTGGGAGGGGCAGATAAGAAAGAATTTATTCAGCTCAATGAAGCCGACATGTCTTCGATCTCCTGAGCCGCGGGCTGCTGGCCAGGGAGGAGGAGATAGGCCGCCAGCTTGGCAGATGCTTCCATTCTCTGTGACTGGAAGTGGGGCTCTGAGGCAGGCACCCAGCTGGAGAGAAAGGAGCCATTCTCTGCTGCTTCTATAAACAGCAAGGTCCCTGCGCTGCCTCTGTCTAGACTGCGAACTCTGGCGGGCATCGCCCACGGATCAGCTGCCCTTGGCTGAGAAACAAAGAGCTCCTCCCGGCGCAGAGTGCCCTCCCGCCCTTTCATCTTCTGTGCTTAGATAGGCTCCCGGCCAAGGGCCTTGAGGGCTCAGGGCTTGAGCAAAACGTGTCCCACACATGAGGCCGGAGAGTCTCGAGGCCTCCAGGGAGGGGCTCTGAGCCCGCCCAGAGCCTGCTCCTTTGGCACAGAGTCTGAGCAGGAGCTGCCTTTGCACAGCGTTCCCCCACCAGTGACGCTGCTGCTGCCCTTTCACAAATCATCTCCCAGAGGTGGGGGTGGGGGATTCTCCCACTATTACATGAGCCCTGGGGCAGCTCCCCGGGTGGGCGCCAGCGTGGGAACGCGAGCAGGGCAGCATTGGCACCAATCTTGTTGTCTAGGCCTGCCCTGAGCCAAGCGCTAGATGACACTGGCGCTGAAAACGCCCAAGCCCTGTCGAGCGCTCCCACCGCAGCTGTTTCTGGCGGAGCTGCAGCGGCGCTAGTGCCATGGTGGCTATATTCCAACCCAGGGATGATAGTCTAACCAGAGCACATTCCCCTGCAGGTCTTATTCCCCTCCTGTCTTGAATAGCTGGGAAGTGGTGCTCTGTGCTGTTACGCCCTAGAGTGACAGGATAAAGCAATCGCTGCGCTGTGTGCGACAGGGAAAGTGCCTTGCGATGAAACGTGGGAGATTTATTTAATCACCAGTGGGAAGATCCAGCCAAGGGAGCTCCTGCAAACGGGGCTGAGCTGTGCTGGGGGACAGAGCGCGGGGCTGCCTGGGGCTGGGAGCTCCTGCTCAGGCTGCGTTGGGTGCAGAACCCCACCGAGTAGACGCTCTCACGTTCCATGGCCCAGGCTTGAGGGCCTCATGCTGGTCCCTCTCCATGTGACAACAGGGTAGGGATCTGATCGTGTCTCTTGCTGGTGGGGGAGCGGGGGCGTTATTCTGCTTCAGCTCTTTGGGGAAGAGGGGGGCGCTTTGTGTACTTATCAACTTGTCTCCGCTCTCCTCTGTCCCTGGCCTTTCGCTGCCCTTCCTCGTTCCTCGCTCTTTGCCCTGGTCTGTTCTTGGCCACCTTCACAGCTTGAAAATGCCGCTGGATCTTGCAGAGAATTGGGTCTTTCTTGCTCCCACCCTCGCTGGGTCCTGGCCCCCGTGGAACGGAATCAAAGTCTTCGTTGTGCCGTGGCTTTCTGCTTCTTTTCGGCAAGCCAAAGCCCTGAGCCTGAAACAGAGCCCCTATTGCAGAGCAGGAAGGCTTGTCTTTGTGCCCGCGCGCCGCTGACTTCTGCGTTCTCCGGGCTAGACACCAAGGGCGGGGTGTGTTTGGGAGGGGCGGCGGTGGTGGGAACAGCATGTGCAGCATCCCAGACACATTTGCTGTGGCCAGATGGTGTCCAGATTCCACCCAGCCAGAGCGTGCACTCGCTGGAGCTGGGTGGATGGTCAGTGAAGCGTCCTCTCTCTCTCTCTCGGCACGTCTGCTTATCCTCCCCCCGCCCCTCCCGGGTGGTGAAAGCTAAGGGCAGGAATATGACTATTTTCCCTGGGAGAAGGATTTTTCATCCCAATGCTGATTATTATTATTATTGAATGGCCGTTTGTCTGGCCAGCGATTTCAAGTTCCTGGAAATGACTGCAAAGGAGTCTGGGTATAAATAGCTTGGCATGGCGCCGCCTGCGCGCTTGTGCGGTGAGGGAGGGACAGGCAGAATTCACGGCTTGGCAACGACTAATCAACACGGGTCCAGCATGGACAGATCAGCTTTATGCAGCATGGAACCAGGGAGATCACAGAGATGTTCAGCAGGTTTGCTGCCTCAGCTTCCCGAATGGGGGTGCAGGGAAAATACTGCGATAGCTTGGAGCGTAACTCTTTACATCAGTGGGGCTTCAGCTTTCCTGATGGCTGAGAGCATCTCTGGCAGCTTCCCACCCGTCCAAGTGCAATCTTTGGTTTAGCCTGTGTGAACATGTTGGAAATCTGAAAAGCAAACGCTTTTTGGTTTTTGACAACCAAAAACTGAGAAATTTCAGCCAAAAACCAAATTTGGTTTTAAAAATGTTTGGGTTTGGGCCAGAATGGTTTGGGTTTGGGTTGCTTTTTTGTTTGTTTGGTTGTTTTTTTGTTGACAAAACCCCCAGAAAATGTCATCAAAATGGGACATTTCCTGCAGAAATTTCCACTTTGACAGAAAAGCCAGTTTGTGTAGAAACAAGGTGAAACAAACAAAAAAATCTCAACCAACTCTAATCCCAGTGACTGCAGCAGCCTGCTGCATCTTTGCAGCTAGAGGAGTTTTTGTGCTTTTAGTGCAAATGGCAGAGGCCTGTGGTTTTGGCTCTGAAGGTGCCAGATTTGATCCGCCCCCACATGGATGCATCCATGGTCCAGGACACAGGAGCTGCAGCTAGCATACATAATGTGGAGCAGATTGCAGCCACTCTGTGTAAGTCCCAGCATGCCATGCTCCCTCTTGATCCATGTGACCAGGAAGGTCTGGTGAGCAGCTGGCCTAGTGATCAACTCATGACCTTACAGTTTCTGCCAGTCTAGTTGTCCCAGAAGGAGTCCTCACTCCCCTCAGAGCTCAGTCATACAAAGCAGTGGGAGGGACAAGGACCCTCCCACGTCACCAGTCCCAACCCAGAGATCTAGGTATCTCTCAGTGTGAGCTACCACATTGTTAACCCCGGTCACTTCCTAGCAGCCCGGAGCTCCTCTGTTTGAGGTGCGGCTGCTGGCATTGCAGACTCTCCTCATGTGTCCAGTTCAAGTCAGTCAGTCTCGCTTTCTCGGGGCTTTCCCAGGTCCCTGCTGATAGAGCAGCCTTCACAGAGCTGTTGCCACTCCCTGCACTGCTCTCAGCATCTGCCGCTCTGCTCCGAGACACGGGTATTAGGCTGGTATCGCCACTGAACCCAAGGGGGCAGATCCTTAGCTGGTGTAAATCGAGATAGCCCCATTGAAGTCAATGGAGCTGGGTCAATGTAGAAGTCAAAGGAGTTACGTTGCATAAAACCTGGGTGATGGAGTGGAGAACCAGGCCCACTGGGTCTGGGGATATTTGACCCTTTCAGGGCTTTGACCTAACTGATTCACCTCTCCTGACTGTGCTTTGCCATTTCCCCCTGGGACTCCAGTCTGAGATCATCCTGGCTGTGACCCAGGGGCGGCTCCAGGCACCAGTGCAGCAAGCGCGTGCCTGGGGTGGCATTCTATGGGGGGCAGCATGCCAGTCGCCGTGAGGGCATCAGAAGGTCCGCTGGTCCCGTGGCTTCAGCGGCAATTCGGCGGTGGGTACGCCGAAGGCGCGGGACCGGCAGATCACCTGCAGAGCCACCGCCGGATCTGCGTGACCGGCGGACCTCCCGCAGAAATGCCACCGAAGGCTGCCTGACTGCCGTGCTTGGGGCGGCAAAGAACATAGAGCCGCATCTTCTGTGACCCAAAGCAGTCAGCATCTGCTTGGGCACCTCTAGTCCAGCCAGCAAGAAAGGAGGCTCCATGCTCAGGCAGTGTTGAGCACCAGGTCAAACTCATCACAGAATGAGCCTGTTACCGGTGACTTGCCAGACTGGCCATTGTGATCCTTGGTTTTCCTGTACACAATCTGTGGGAGGGTTGATTTTCTCCCTGTACTGAGATGCCATCCAGACAACCCCCTCCCCTGCCAGTTTCTTGGAGATGCCCCAGTAGAACTGCGGACTTGGGATAAGTCTCCCCGGGGTTTACATCTAACTGGCTTCGCACCAGAGCTTCCCTGGAAGCTTGATGGGAGCATCTGGCCAGCTGACAGCATGCTGGGAGGGTGACTTCTCTGGTCAAGTGCTATGGAAATGGAGCAGGGCGCATGACATGTGGGGTTCAAATGCCAACCCCGTGTATAGAAGCGGGAAGGTGGCTTCTGGTGTGGAAAGAGGGAGTAGATAGAGGGGGAAAAATACAGTCCAAGGGGAGTTGTGGGAAGGTGCTGTATTGGAGGACTATCCTCACCGCAAAGTGGGTGGGTTACCAACCTGGATCAAAGCAGAACCCAGATTCAGCTAGCCTGGATTTAAAGCACCATTAAACCTGGGTCAGAAGATTTTGTGTGGGGGAGGAGGCGGGGGGAGGGTTCAGGGCAGCCCCTCTGTTAAAGCCCAAGCTAACTCTGCAGTGAAGACATGCCCTAAGATGTCCCCCAATGCTAGTGTTGCTCTAAAGACAGCAAAGATGCAGTAATAGGAAATGCTCAGGGAAACCTAGAGAAGGATTCAATCATATCCTAGATAGGAGTGAACCATTCATTAGAGAAAGACAGAAGGATCCTTCCTTTCTCCTGAAATGATTGTCTGACTGTGGATACAAGAAGCCTGGGCAGGGTGAGAGATATTTGCATCCCGACAGGGAAGAGAAATTCCAGCTCATCTCTCCAATAACATCCCTCCTGGAGCTTCAGTTAGTTCCAGAAATGGGTTTCACTCGGGTTTAGCTGCTCCAGTGCATGTCTGGGACAAGGCCAGACAGAAATCAGGTCAAACTGGAGACAGAGGGAGGAGAAACCCCGCAGATAAAACCCATCCCTCAATTCTACCGGCACTTTCAGGTCGCCGCAAAAGCTAAACAAACCCGAGAAAAGGAACACACGGAATATTATGGCACCATTAAAAATAATGAGAGCAGCTGCAGCTTGTCCTGTCCAAAGGCTTTGAGTCATCCATTAAAAGGGCTGCTTATGTCTTTGACTTTAAAAAAAGGCTGCAGTAAATTCGAAGAGGGAAGATCACAAATAGGAGGCAGAGAGAGTGAGCGCGTGCCTGTATTTTGTGTATTTCCGAAAATCTGCTTGGGCGATCAAAGCCTGTTTGTAGCACTTGGTGTGCAGCTGCCTTCCATTGGCTGGAGGCAGACAAGCATGTAGGACTATAAATACAGTGGTGGTGAGATATTTTTCAATGGCCAGGGCCCTGTGCAGTGTTTTCCTTCTTGCTGGGAGGGCAGCGCCGGCAGCAACCTTCCACTGCGGGCTGCCAAGCTGGGCCTCTACACTGTAGGGATTGCTAGGGTGACGCTTCTTCAGTCACAGGCCATGAGGCATCCAGGGACTAACGGTCTGAGTTAGTGCTGTTAGCTACAGAGCAGGGCACAGGATGGCATCCCTGCCAGGCTAATGCAAGTATCCCTGGTGCCATGGGGAGAGTCGATGCTGGGAAGTGGAATTTCCTTCTCTTGACGGATGTTCAAGAATTCTGTTTTTCCTCCTGTCCCTTGAAGCACTCACATGCTAAAGGAAGTAGTATGGACAACAGCTGTGCTTTACCGTACACCCCTTCTGATGAGCTGACGTGATGGTTGCTGATCTCCTGATATTTGCTTGCCCTGCTACACTCCCTCTGCATGTGAGATTCATCCATTTTGCTCACCCACTGCATCCCGGATCACTGCAGGCTGTTTTATCATCGACACCTGTTTTACACCCGGGTTACACCTCATCTGGATGCTCCCTCGGTCCATCCAAAATGCTGCTGCCTAAATCAATCTTTTTCGCTGATCCGCATGACCCCATCACCTCCCTCTTTAAACACGTCTACTTGTAATAGGAAGGATCAGGTCCAAGCTCCTTGTCCTTGCATTCAAGGCCCTACATGCATCACACAGTCCTAGCTGTATCTCTGACCTTGTCTCTTGTTCTCCTATCCCCTCTGTTCTACTAACAAAACCAACTCTGACATCCTTTTGTTTCCTTCTCCCGTTCCTGGCCTCATTACCTCCTTCATTCTCTGCCTGGATCCTGCTCACCATCTCACTGCAATCCCTCAACACTGCCAATAATGCCACTGGAAAGAAATGTTCACCATGCATATGGTGTGTTTCCTCTTTGCCTTTCACTAGGACAGTGAAACCTGCCCCCTTTCACGTCCGTCTCACTTCTTGGTGCTGGTGCAGAATGTTGATGATGAGTCTGGGTTTTTCACATGGAGTTGCCAGCTCTCATGATTGTGAGTCTTATGATATTTGCTGGCTGTTTTTAGAGCCCTGGAGGTCAAGAGATTATGTGAGAATCTCAGCTTTCCATACTTTTTAAGAAAATGTTTTTGTCCTCAAAGCTGGGCAGAAAAACCTGAATATGGAACCCCCTAAAGGCTCAGACCTAATAACCCCACTAAATGTATTATTTTAATTAGTAATTTAGAATTCTATTAATAATAATTTAATAATTTTCATTATTTTTGAATGCTTAGGGTTGGCAGGACTGCGCTGGAGTGCAGGAGAATGCTTAAATCCCAAATGATTTTCACTGACGGAAAGAAAAACAAATCCACACAAACACTTTTTTTCACTTTAGGTTTTTTAACTTCCCCCATGTTATATCCCTTCCCCCCCCTTGCAAACATAAATACTAAATGTTGAGTTTAAACCAGGAGGACAATGGCCCTTTAAAAACACAGCAGCCGGTTTTGGTTTGTCATTTGTATGTTATAATAATAATTCCTAGCTCTCCTCATCAGCAGGTCTCAAAGTACTTTAAAAAGGAAGTTGGTATTGTTTCCCTGCATTTTAGAGATGGGGAAACTGAGGCACGGGGAAGGCCAGAGTCACCCAGCAGCAAAGCTAGGAAGAGAACCCAGGTGTCCTGAGGCCCTGTCCAGTGTTTTATCCCCAGCTCACCCCTGCTCTACGCACGAGCACCCCGAGCACACCGTCGCTGCTTCACTTCTCCCACCCCCCAGGCTTGTGGCGCCTAAGCTGATTGGCGCCGCAAGCCTGGGAGGCGGGAGAGGTGAAGCAGCCACGGCGTGCTCGGGGAGGAGGCGGGGCAGGGGTGAGCTGGGGCAGGGAGTTCCCCTGTGTGCCACCCCCCCACCTTACTTGCTGCAGGCGGCTCTTCCCGCGCTCCCCTGCCCCAGCTCCCTCCGCCTAAACGCCGGCAGCGACCGGGGCATCTGAAGATCCGGCCGCCGTGGTCGCTGTTGAAGAAAATGCCACTCCCCAAATCCTAGTGCCCTAGCGACCGCCTAGATCGCCTAAATGGTTGCACTGGCCCTGAGAGAGGTTGAAGTGTTCTCCCACTGGTTTTTGAACGTTATGATTCCTGATGTCAGATTTGTGTCCATTTATTCTTTTGTGTAGAGACTGTCCTGTTTGGCCAATGTACATGGCAGAGGGGCATTGCTGGCACATGATGGCATATATCACGTTGGTAGATGTCTAGGTGAATGAGCCCCTCATGACGTGGCTGATGTGATTAGGTCCTATGATGGTGTCACTAGAATAGATATGTGGACAGAGTTGGCATCGGGCTTTGTTGCAAGGATAGGTTCCTGGGTTAGTGTTTATGTTGTATGGTGTGCGGTTGCTGGTGAGTATTTGCTTCAGGTTGGGGGGCTGTCTGTAAGTGAGGACTGGTCTGTCTCCCAAGGTCTCTGAGAGTGAGGGATCATCTTTCAGGATAGGTTGTAGATCTTTGATGATGTGCTGGAGAGGTTTTAGTTGGGGGCTGAAGGTGACGGGTAGTGGTGTTCTGTTATTTTCTTTCATGGGCCTGGCCTGTAGTAGGTGACTTCTGGGTACTCTTCTGGCTCTGTCAATCTGTTTTTTCACTTCAGGAGGTGGGTTTTGTAGTTTTAAGAACGCTTGATAGAGATCTTGTAGGTATTTGTCTCTGTCTGAGGGATTGGAGCAAATGCGGTTGTATCTTAGAGCTTGGCTGTAGACAATGGATTGTGTGGTGTGTCCTGGATGGAAGCTGGAGGCATGTAGGTAAGTACGGTATAGCGGTCAGTATGTTTCCGATATAGGGTGGTGTTTATGTGACCATCGCTTATCCACTGAAGTTGTCATCTTTGCAGCTACCCAAGAATGACAGAGCTAGAGTGATAATTATAGAAGTACCTGTCATTTCTATATTATACATTTCAAACCAGACCCAGAAATTACATAGAATGGGGCATTCCCACAAACACGAAATAGGTGAGCAATAGATAAACAACGTTTTGGGGTAGTGTCCGATAGTTTTAGCCAGATTTTTTACAATTATGTGGGATTAGTACAGTCTATGGGTAACAAAATACTGTGTGTTTGTGTGCGTGCGCATGTGAATGTCATGACGTTTCTAGCTCTAGCTCAATCTTATTCTTAGGAGAATTTGGGGCCAAAAATGTAAAAATTCTGTGCACAATATTTTAAAATTCTACACAATTCTTCATGTTTTATTTGTCAAAACAACACAATATAATCACACCAGTTTCAATTGTTTAGGTAATTTATTTCAAAATACCTGTCAGCAACTATGTCTGTAACATTACAGACGACAAAAAAAATCCCCCCACGAGTAGAGAGTTTAAAAAAAAAACCCTACAACAACCTAGTTTTTGTTTCTCTGCCTCTTCCCCCCGCATAGGCCAGCCAGAGGGCCAGACACCCACACCCCCTCCCACCTAGAGCCCAGCTGCGGGGGCCCCCCAGTCCAGACACCTGCACCCTCTCCCTACCAGAGCCCAGCCATGGGGTGCTCCATCGCCCGCACCCCCTCCTCCGAGAGCCTAGCTGTGGGGAGCTGCCCAGCCCAGACAGCCTCACCCTGGAGAGCTGGGCTCTGCCAGGTCCAGCGGCCCCTATTGGTGGTCAGCAGTTCTGCAGCGCCAATTCTGTGGTGGGAAAAGGAAATTCTGTGCAGAACATTAATTCTGCACAAATTCTGCATTGCGCGGTGGTCCAGAATTCCCCCAGAAGTACCCAATCAACCTTTATGTCTGGGCCCAGGTGTTTGTTCTAAGTGGGTGGTGTAGAATTATATTTTTCATCCAAAATACTCCACAGCATTGTGTGAAATGTTTAGGATTAATTGACCAATTTGATTAAGGCAGTGGAATCTAGTGGTTAGAACAGTACTCTGGCTGTCAGGAAACCTGACTTCTTATCTGCATTCTGCCACAGCCTCATGAGTAAGGCCCTACTTGAATCAGGGGATAATTGTAAAAAAAATTGTAACTCAGTTATGGACAAGCCATGAAAAATCACAGGAGACCTTATTATTTGAAGCAATAAGATCCATTATTACTGTTCTGTGACTTTCTGCTGTCGACGGCCTAGGGCTGAGAGCGGAGGCAGTTTGGGGCTGAGAGTGGGAGCCCAGGGCTGAGAGCAGGAATCTGGGACTGACAGTGGGAGCTTCCACTGTTGACTGCCTGGAGCTGAGAGCAGGGGCTCCCCTCTCCGCCCCGGGGCAGCAGGGCTCCCACTGTCAAAATTGCGGTGGAAGCCTAATATTGCAGGATCTGCAATTTTTGCAATATCACAAATTAAGTAGGGCCTTACTCATGAGGTACATCATAGATTGTAGGGCTGGAAGGGACCTTGAGAGGTCATCAAGTCCAGTCTCCTGCCCTCATGGCAGGACCAAATACTGTCTAGACCATCCCTGATAGACATTTATCTAACCTACTCTTAAATATCTCCAGAGATGGAGATTCTGCAATCTCCCTAGGCAGTTTATTCCAGTGTTTAACCACCCTGACAAGTTAGGAACTTTTTCCTAATGTCCAACCTAAACCTCCCTTGCTGCAGTTGAAGCTCACTTAATCTCTCTGTACCTGTCTTTAAAATGGGGACAACAGTAATCTTTATAAAGCTCTTTCTGTTCCCCTAATTAAATTTTCAATATATATGAGCGATGTGTTATCACAATTAAGCAGTTCAGTAAGTTGGAAGTGTCATCTCTGTTTTTGCTCAGTTACTTTGATTTCTTCTTAAATATTTGGGCAGGGAAGGAATTTACAGGACTTTTATTTATTGGCTGTTTTCTGCCTTTGTCTAACCAAGTGATTTCATGGTCTCTGGCTTTGAACTATAGATTTGTGTATGACTTGTGTATACTTCAGTAAACAGACTGAGCATGGAGATTGTTCAGGCATGGAGGGGGCTGAAGAAATCACACGATACACTATCAAAGCAAACCTTTATTCCTTTTATATGCTGTGTAGCATACCACAGACTAATGCAGCTTCAACACCTGCAACATTCCAGAGTACAGGAGATTATACAGTAGATTCTGGAAAATATGAGGTTACTTTGCAAAGAACATGCCCCTTCTGTAGCTGACTACGCATCTTTTTCCTTTGAATCCTATAGATGGCTGACTTCATTACATTTTTAGTTTCCTTAAAACGTGCATTTTCTAGGTTCAAAAAGACAACAGCATCAGAGCAAACACCATCTCAACACATTATCTGCCTTGTGTCTTTTCTCTCTGATACAAATTTAGTTCCCTCGAGTCACTGTATTTAGCACATCAGGTAGACAGTTTCCTCAATGCACCAAAAAGTGCACTCCTTTTCTTTAAAGGCTGTGCAAATATTATCAATGTAAAAAAAACTCCATGGTTTCAACATGCTCCAAAAAACCACAGGGTTATAGAGATTTCTCTGTTTACAGCAGGAAGCATCTGCTTTTAGGATAAACAGAAGGGGACCTACAATAATTTTAGCTTTGAACAGCAACACAGCAGCATAACCCACAAGTATCAACAATCCTTTCAGCCTTTGGCGGATTTGCCAGGAGAGGCAGATGTTTCTAGTTTCTGGAATTTCTGAACTCTGCATAAATCCAGGGATATTAAAAAGCACACAGTATTTACACAAGAGATAGCTGTTAAAAAAGCCATAAAAACGTGGCTGAGTGCCACAGTGAGTGAGGTTGTTCCTTGTAAAGGTGAGGCACTAGCACTGGCTTGAGGAAGGAATGGTGAAGGCTGACACTGTACAAGTTGTCTCCACATCTATTTTAATATTGACCTGCAGAATATCGTGCTATTCCAGTCCTCCCTCTTTCCCCAACTGCGCTGCCTGACTCACAACATCCCCAGCTAATCTGTTCCAGGTCCCTTCACTGAACTCCGCCAATGCACCTCACTCCTCTGCTATTCCAGCCTTGGGTACCTCCTAGATAGCAACCTCTGCTATTCCAGCCTTGGGTACCTCCTAGATTCTACCCTAGAGTTTTATTCTGCTGTCCATCACTACAGTATCTGAGGGCCTTTCATGTAAAATCAATAGCAATAGTGAAATCTCTAGGAGGACTTCATGGAATCTCTGGCTCATCTCTCTCTCTGGTATAAAATTTGTGCTGGAGGTATATTTTTGGGTTGGTTGATTTGTTTTAGGTGATTTGTTTTGTTATGGGGGGAGGATTTTGGGTAGCTGGGGGTGTTAATGTTGAGAGTCTCATTCTTTCTACAGTGGAGCAGCTTTTTTTTTTTTTTTTTTTTTTTTAAGGAGGAGGATTTAGCAGCATTTCCTAGCGAGGGTCAGACTCCAGATTTACCTAATTTCCCCTGAAGTTCATTCCATTTCTTGGTCCGCTTGACTGAAAATGCTTGTCAAATGTGATTATTGTGCAGTAATTTTTGATATGGTTATTCCACCCATGTGTTTTGGGATTTTCTAATGTGCCCATCTGCCATAATGGAATTTATATCCATTAATCCCACTTGTACTAACAGCAGAAAAGTTCCCAATATGTATTTATACTTTTAAAGTGAGATGTAAACAGTGAAGTGATGATGAGTTTATCTAGCAAATGTGCCGTTTTCTCTAGCAGCTGATACCCAGGATATATACAGTAGTTTGCATTATTGCAGTGCTGGCTGGTGCAGTTTTCCACTGACAATCTACCACAGAGTTTTATATTGCCACCCATCACCACACTTATCTTTTGTCTATTTAAAACCTCAGTGAAGGGGCAGCTGACTGTTTTGCAAAGACAAAGTGTACTACAAAAAACTGTCAGCTGTATTAATTCTTAATTGATCGCAACACCTTCGGCACCAGCTCTGGCGCACAACTGTCCTAGTTGTCCATATCACTGGAGTGTTCCCATTAGCTTGATCCATCACTTGAGATACTGGTAAGTTTAATGTGTCTTGAAATGACATCTCTATAAATACCTGGAAATTCTTTGTGGGACCTGGATTATGTCTATAGGAGTTTGGTGGCACAGACTTTACTCACAATAGTTTTATACCTAAGAACTAGGTTCCAATTCAACTCAGGTCAAGAGTAATGGAGTTAAGTGATCCCTTCCTTGGACTGATTCATTCCGGGTTTATTCAGACAAGGTCTTGACTACTCTGTGTGGTTGCTAAATATCCTGTGGCCTTTTCCCTAAAAGAGGGAATTTGCCCCAGTTTCTTTCCATTGCAGAGATGGCTGCTTTTTAATGGTGGTATAGCAATCCCAGTGTGATGTTGCTGGAATGTTAGCAATAGCTATCCTGAATGTTGTGTGTTTCTATTATAACTCAGTCTCTGGTTGTCCCTAACTTTCCAAACATTTCACCTATCAGGCTGATATTTTTAGATCTGGTGTCTGCTCAAGTGTGATTTTTTTTCTCCTGTTTGTGGAACATCTGACCAAAAATGAGAAGAAAAGAATACAGGCAGATCATTAATTAAAAGAAGTCTTACTGTTTTGAATAGCTTTAGTACCAAAATTACTGGGACTAGAAAGCTTAAGGCTGGATGGGAAATAGCCCTTATTGAAGAAAAGTACCCTTGAGATTTCCCATGAAAATGGAGTTTGGATTTTGCATAGTTGTTAGTATTTGAAACTTGTATTTTGAGCATGCGTAAAACTTTGGGTTCAGTTTTGCAGCCATTTGACTAGCATTTTAAAGGAAGACAGACCAGGGAATCAGTGCTAGGCTAGGAGTCAGTGAATGTGCGTGTCTCAAACACTCTCAATGAGCCAGGCTGTGCAGAAAGCAAGTGTGCACTCAGTGAGACAGGCCTCCCTGAACAGGACAGAGCACACCACTGGTATTTGGCCCATTAGTTTGAGATTGTGTAATGTCTTTTTCCAAACAATCCGCGGTGAGCAATATTAACAGAACATTAACAGTGGCTTTTTCTGATTATTTTTTTTTGAATGTGCAATGTTAAGGTTGCATGCACGACCTTTCATTCTGCATGTTGTGTGTATGCTCTGAGATTCTAACTGCATACTCACATACTATTTCTCAAATAATAAAATATACAATTTATTTTCTATAGCTTTCTAAAATGCAACTTGTAAGGCATACAGTGAACAAGGCAGGGAGTCCTTCCCTATTTATACTATATAAATGACTTTTATGGTTTCCATCTGTTTGGCACCAATAGCATATTACTCAGTGGTAGATGTTACACATGTATATGTTATGAAGTTTTATATTATATTTGATAAACTGTCTGTGTAATTAAACGCTGTATTTGCAAGGCATATGCACTAGAAAACAGAGAACGCTGTCTATCCAGTTAGCAGAAAAGGTCCAAATGCATGTGGGATATTATAGATTTTTTTAAACTAATTCCAACCCAAACTTAAATTTCATTTAATGTTAGAGACAGAGTTAAAGGAACAGTCTCATCAGAAAGGGTCAGCAAAAAACCCCAACATTAATTTTTGTGGTAGCAGACCATGTTAGCGTGGGAAAATTTCTTTTATTAAAAAAAGAACTATGTATGTGACAGAGCCCCTCTGACTGAAAACACAGAGCCTTCCTAGTTAATGCAAAGCATTAATTCCACATAGAACAATGCTGTATAGGATATTAGAAAGCTCTGGAGCAAACACAAAGATGTCATTCAGGCCTGCAGCTCTCCTGACTTCAGATGTTAGAGAGCAGCAAACGTGAAGGCTGTCTGCAGTCATGAGAGGGACTGCCTTTTTAGATTGTGTATACTTAAAAGGGCTTGTCTACACTGGCAATTTACAGCACTGCAACTTTCTTGCTCGGGAGTGTGAAAAAACACCCCCCTGAGCGCAGCAAGTTTCAGCCCTATAAAGCACCGGTGTAGAGAGTGCACCAGCACTGGGAGCTATGCCCCTCGTGGAGGTGGGTTGTTTAGAGCACTGGGAGAGCTCTCTCCTAGGGCGCTGTTGTAGGGTGACCAGATGTCCTGATTTTGGGGTCTTTTTCTTATATAGGCTCCTATTACCCCCCTCCCCAGTCCCGATTTTTCACATTTGCTGTCTGGTCACCCTACTCTACCGTGACCACACAAGCCACGTTAAAGCACTGCCAGTGTGGACTAGCCCTTAGTGAGGCTGCCAAGTTAAAAGATTAATAAAATAGCTAAAAATGTCACTTTTCTTGCTGGGGTGAGAATGTGACTGAGTCAGGGGAACTTCAGGTTCCAGTCTCAGACGTGACCCTGCACAAAGCCCTTTTCTCCCTCTCTGCCTCGGTTTCCCCATCTGTACAATGGGGACTGTTTCCCCACGGCTCGATTTTCAAAGCGCCGAGGGGGCACTGAACTAGGGGCGAGCCCCAGATTCTCTTCCCAGCCGGCCCGCTGAGCAGCCTTGGGCAAGTCTCTTTCCCGCTCCTCAGCTGTCCCCCCAGTTGTCCAGTCAGTGAGCTCTGAGGCGGGGGCCGCGCTGGGTGCCACTGATCCCCCGGCTCGGCCGTGCTAGGCGCTGTATACCCGCTGTGACAGGCGGCGCCCCTCCCCCCTCGCCTACAGGCATCCAGCCTGCGTCCCTCGGCCCCCTCCCGTCCTCGCCCCGCTCTGTCACGTGGTCCCGGCCCACGCCCCGTACCTCCGGATTGGCTGAGCGGTATCACGTGACCCCGGCCTCAGCCCGGGAGGGGAAGCTGCCGTTGCCAGGCAACGCCGCAGCGGGCTGGGGAGCGGCCTGGTCGGCCCCGAAGCGGAGCAGGTAGGAGGCTCTGGTCTCCCCCGGTAGCGAGACTTCCCCGCCTATAGGGATGGGGGGACTCCCCGCCGGAGGCGGGGCTCGTGTGCGGGCTCCCCCCCCGCGCTTGGTGGGGGAATGGGGAGGGGGCTCCCCCCTCCAGCCTTGGGCGGGATTAATGGGAGGCCCGAGCGCCCCCCCCCCACACCCAACCTGGGGCTGAGGGTCTCCCTGCCCTGGGGCGGGTGGCTGCCATGGGGGCGCCCCTTCCTTCCCGCCCCGGGAAGGCTCAGGCCCAGCCCCTACCCAGGCTGGGGGTGCAGCAGAAACGAGGCGCCCCCCCCCCGCCCCGGGCACAAATCCCCTTCAGTGGCAGGGCCGGAGCTGCAGGTTCTAATCTGCACCCGCTCCCCCTCCCAGACCCTTCCCAGGCTCCAGCTCTGCAGCGATGCCTGTGGGAAAGGGGTTGGCCAGGTTGAGGGGTCGGTGGGTCTAGCTCAGGGGTTCTCAAACTGGGGGTCGGGACCCCTCAAGGGTCGCAAGCTTATTACATGGGGGGTGGCGAGCTGTCAGCCTCCGCCCCAAACCTGCTCTGCCTCCAGCATTTATAATGGTGTTAAATCTATCAAAAAGTGTTTTTAATTTATAAAGGGGGGTCGCACTCAGAGGCTTGCTGTGGGAAAGGGGTCACCAGGGAAAAAAGTTTGAGAACCCCTGGTCTAGCTCATATTCTGCTCTGTAGGGCATCAGCACCAGCAGGCAATGCTGGCATCACAGTGTAGCTGGCCGCAGGTGACAGACAGCAAGCCAAGCCAGCCTAGAATATTAAATCTGGCTTTACTCTTCCGTTACCAGCCAGCTACACACATTTACATCTTGTACAACAGGAACCAATAAAGATTCTCACTATTCTGCCATTGACAAAACTGTCACCTAGGTTCTTATGCCTTCATTTGTTAATGGTGATGTTGGTTTACTAGCACCTGCTAGTTTCCAGTTATGCAGTTGAACTTGCTGTGCTGGTGTAAACTGATCGAATTTGATACGAAGGTCCTTGATGAAGATTTAGGCCCCCAATCTGCAAGACACCAGCCAGGCATATCCCTGCACTTGTGAGACTCTGCATTTACATAAGAACATAAGAATGGCCGTACTGGGTCAGACCAAAAGTCCATCTAGCCCAGTATCCTGTCTATCCTATCCACACAGCAAGTAACCCCGAACAAAAACACACACTACAGACAGCCACTTACCCCAAGGGTCCTGTATTTGCTCCTCCTTCACCTGGAGAACTCCCTTGCGAAACACCCTGTTAGAGTTTGAGTCAATGGGTCGGGTCTCCAAGGAGACTGGCTAGCTGGATCTTCGCAGGATTGGGGCTGAAATATGGAGCACTGAGAAGATATATTTACAGAATTCCTTTTTGGAGCATTACTGGAGATATGATTGGACCAGTGTTCCCAAACTTTTTACTAAGGTGACCCACCAACTGTACTTTGTCTTTTTACGTGACCCACCCAGTGTCCACATTTATGGCAGGGGGGGTGCTGGGGGCAAAAATCATAGGCTAGCATCCTGTTTCTTCCCCTTTGCTGCCTCCTCCTCGCCTTGCTGATGGAGCACTGACAGGCCACCAAAGCACATAGATGCTGGAACTAGGGGTGTGGGCGGGTACTGCAACACCACCTGGCTTGAAGTGGTTTCCATTATGTACAGGGTTTATAGTTTGGTTCAGTGGCTCTTAGAACCCCCACTATAAAAATTGTTCCAGCACCCCTGCCACAGCATCATCCTCCATCCCATTACCACAATCCTAATCATGGCCTGGTCCAGAAGGGAGGCTGCAGGGTGGTGGTTGATGGATTGGTTGGTTGGAGAGCAAGCCTACCCTGCACTCAGCCCATGGTGGCAGTTCCTGTCCCATGAGTCTGGACTCAGCTCCTTGCTCCTGGCTTTGGGACCTGGCACACAGGGTCTCAGCGACATTCAGGTTTGGCTGAGCCAAATCAGTGGCACTGCAACCCTGTGTACCAGGTCTCAATGCCTGGAGTGGGGAGACAGGCCAAGCCCCAGGAGACAGGAGCCTCTGCTTCCTGATGATTGGTGGGGAGTGAGCGCTCTCTCCTCAAACCCCATTTCCTGGGGCCTCCCCTTTGCATTGGGCCTGCCAACCCATCTAGAACCTTATGGTGACCCACTGAGCTGGGACCCGCTGTTTGGGAAACACTGAAAGATAATGTGTGAATGATAGATAACAGTGGTGCTAATAATTCTTTATGTTTTGATGACTTTGTAGGTCTTTCTTCAGTGAGACTCAGCAGTAACCTTTAATGATGGGAGACGTCCTCGCTTATGAAGCCGAGTTACTTGGACTGGTGAAAGAGGTAGATGTTTACTATGGAATAGAAAAGAGGAAATCATCTGGTGCCTGCACTTAGGAATGGGAGAAAGGGCAAATTTGTAACTGTTAGGCATTGATCTTGCCATTACTTTAATGTGGACAGATGCTTGCGGCTGCATGGAGTCCCACTGATGGGGCACTGCCTGCATGGAGCTCATTGCAAAATCAGGACCTTAGTTAAAGGAACATATCAACTAACTTTGGACCCAAAAGGTCTTATTTTAAAAAGGCTTTGCAAAACATAATGTAAATAGAATTGTGTTAATGAAAATTTTAAAATAAACAGTAAAAAGCATTTGTTTAATGCTTTTCGCTGTGATGTTAGACTCACAGACCAAATATACTAGTACCTGAGAATTAGAAAGTGAAATGTACCAGTCCCCTGTTATTGCCTAACCTAGGGCTCTGATCCTACAAAGAGTTAAAATATATACTTAACATTATGCACTGTGATTAGTGCCATTGCCTTCAGTGGGACTATTTGTAGTGTATGAAGTTCAATAACTTGTGTAACTCTTTACAGCATTGGGGTATATCCAAAATGTAACAAACAAGAAAACAGCATGAATGGTGAAACATCAACATACATTATTTCAAATTTAATCATCTCAGTATCAATAACACAGATAAGAATTTTCTTCTTTAAATTAGTTTTAAGTTAAGGCTTTGCTGTGATAAAGTCACCTGTTTAGCGCTGTGCCACAAACAGTACATACAGCTTGCTTCATCACGTAATTGACATATCTTTTCTCCTTACTCTGGTGACAGAGGCTCTGCTCTTGTGATTTGGTTTCTCTCTTTTTGCACTTTCATACCATCAGTTTTTAGTCTATATTTGTACTTCATGAATTTCTCATGAAATGGTAAAGCCAAACACAGGATTTGCTGTAGTTGGACAGACCAGATTGTTGGTCCACCCAAGTTTGTGTCCTGCCTCTAGCATTGCTGATACTTCAGAGGCAGGCAAACCTCCCCCAAACCCTGTAATGTGACTAGTTTTGTACATTTTGGATGGAGGCGGGAGAAATCTGTCTCAACCTTTGCAGCTTGCCCTGAAGAATGTGGTTTGCTTAAGATAAGTTAAGTGATGGTAAAATTATCAGATCTTTTTAAATTCAGCCACAGCATTTGTCTGACTTTCCTGATGGTAGAAATCCCATTACCTGTAGATGATGCTACTTTCAGAAAGTGTTAATTACAAGAAAGTTATGTGACTATCTGTTCAATCAAGTTTTTAAAAAAAGTTGCATTACTGGATATTAGTTGCTTTTCTTGATTTAAAAAAATCAACTGACTATAGTAAAGCTTTGTAGCAAACCTTTAAATAAGTTTGCCTATTCATTGGTCACTGTTTTAAACATTAAAAAGCTTAGAGTTTGTTATCTATGTGTGTTCTTGTGTCTTTAGTATTTAGACTTTGCAGAGTTTGAAGACACAGTGAAAACATTTACAAAGGAATGTAAAATAAAAGGGAAGCCATTACCTAAAACAGCAGGTGGTTCCTTGAGAGATTCAAAAGCTTTGATTATCCAGGTAACAAATCTTTTATATTTGGTTTGACTAGCTAATGATCAGAACAGGTAGAGCCACTGTACTATTACATCAGTTGAAATAATCTGAAATGCTTACGCTAACTTTTGGTTTAAACAGGAGTAGGCTGATATTAGGGTATTTTCAGTGAAAGGACTTCAACTCAAATTCACCCCCTCAGTAACCACAGTCCTACAGAACCTAAGGTCTAAATTTTCAAATGTGACTCATGAATTTGGATGGCTCAGTTTTTGGTTTTCCAGATTGACGCTCATTGGAAGGGTCTGATTTTCAGAAGGTGCTGAGTAGAGCTGGACGAAACTTTTCATACAAAACTTTTGTTCAGCAAATAATGACAAGTCAGCAACACCTAAACGTTTCACGAATTCCAGTCAATTTCGTCAAATTATTTTGGTATTTTAAAAAAAAAATTCTGAAAAAATCAAAATGTTTAGATTTTTTTCAGTTCAAAATGACTTTTTGTTTCAAAATTCTCTTTAATATTTTTAAATGGCCGAAATTAAAATATTTCAGTTTTGTGTAAATGTTTTGTGTGACTCAAAACAATTTGTATCGATATTTAGAAAATGTTTACTTTTGGTTTGACCAAAACTGAACGGCTTTCCTGTATTTTCGGAATTGCCAGCGAATCAAAACATCTGCTTTTTGCCCTGTTCCACTACTGAATTCCCACCTTCATAAACCAGGCTTCTTTAAGATGAGTCAAATAGGACGCCCAAAGTTGAGGCACCCAAAATCACTAGACACTATGGTCTGGCTGCAGGCCTTGATGGTCATGTTATGTCCCAAGTTGTTGAGGAGGGTAGGAGTGGGTTGTCGCAAAGTTGTTATTTCTGATTGGTTAGGAGGATGTTATCATGAACATTTTGAAATGTTCTGAATGTTTCTGTATAATGTTATATGTAAATGTGCTCTAGAATATGGGATAGGCACACTTTACAAAACAAAATAAATACATACATCTTGTTAACTTATTAAAATATACCCAGGAATTATGTCCTCCCTCTGCTCCTGGGACTCTACCTTATTATTATGAAGACATGGATAAACTGATAAGTCTGGATCGACTGTTTCTTCCTGTACCCCCCGTATTATTTTCTTGCTCACTAATCATAGTTAGAGGAGGAAAGGGGAAGGCTAAATGATGAGGAGTGAGTGAAAGTTTGGATGAGTTTCATATCCATTTTACAGAGAGATTTTAAGGTGTGATTTTTTATTTTTATATTTTTTTAGCGAGGTAGGGCAACAGAAATAATGTCAAGGCCTCTCAACTGTGGAGGGTTGTGGAAAGGAGATGAAGAAAAAGTAGAGTGAGTGATTGGGGGTGTAGGATAAGGTGAAGGCCAAGAGATTGAATGAAGTAAGTTAACGAATAATTTTGAAAACCAGGAAGGAAGCCAGTGAAGATGATGGAGGAAAGAGGTTGTTATGACTGAGTTTTCTAGAACAAAAGAGAGGCTTGCAGTGTTCTGAACCCTCTGAAGTTTGGTAAATATTGAATTAATTGTGATGAGGCGTAATCTAACCATGAATGTAGATTATTTTTCAGAGGCTGGGAGATGGTAAGGGTGAATTCTAGCTGTGTTCTAGAGGTGGGGATAGACAAATGTATTCATCAGGGAGAGCAGAGAGATATAGGTAACTCTGGAATCTAGGATGACTCCCAAGGCATAGACACCGACTCTGTGGGTGCTTCAGGGATGGAGCACTCACAGGGAAAAATTGGTGGGTGCTCTCCACCCACCCGCAGCTCCCCGCCCTGGCCCTAGCTCACCTCCGCCTCTGCTCTGCCTCCTCCCCTGAGCGTGCCGCCGAGTCCTGCTTCTCCCCTGTCCCTCTTAGCGCTTGCGCTGCGAAACAGGTGTTTCGCGCGGCAAGTGGTGGGACGGTCGGGGAGGAGGAGGAATGCGGCACGCTTGGGGAAGAGGTGGGGCTGGGGCAGGGATTTGGGGAGGGGTCCAATAGGGGCGGGGAGGGGGCGTGGCCGGGGGTGAGCACCCACCGGCATCAAGGAAAGTTGGTGCCTGTGTCCCAAGGTTTCTAACTGTAATAAGGTAGCGGGTCTAAGGTAAGGTGAGTGTACATGAAAAACAGAGGACTCTAGTATTTAGAAATATTTCATAGTGGGTAGTTACCAAACGGCCAGGAGCTGATGGTGAAGACATGAAGATAGCAGGGGGAAAAGGAGAGTCAGAGAGAGAGTCCAGGGACATGTGCATTTGTGGCTCACTTCTATAGAAGTGATGAGAGAGGCTAATCTTAAGAAAAACAAACCTCTGAAGGAGAAGCTACCAAAAAGGAAAATTAATGAAAAGAGCCATATCTGAGGAGGGGGATAAGTTTAATAAGATGCAGACACACTTGCATTGGCTGAAGTCACAAGATCAGAGGCCCGTTGAAGTGAGTTTTGTGTGTGCCATGCAGCATTGATTCCTTCGTGATCTCTTAGTGCTGTGTTAGCACTCTAGTTGGTTCTAATTCATGTTGGCTGGTGGGCAGGGAAGAGCAGTAATAACTGCCGGGTAGTATGGAGAGTTAGGAGAAGCTGTAGCATGTGGAGCTATAATATCCAAATGTTGGTATAGGTTGAAATATGGTTAGTGTAATTAGTCTGTAACTGGTGAATTGGGAGAGGCTTTGGGTAAAATTTTCAAAAACAGCTAAGAGATTTAAGTACTTTAGAAAATGGAACTTAAGCCCTAAAGTCAGGTACTTTTGTAAATGTTGCCCATCTATATGTGGGGTTGAATGAACTCTCTTCTCCTTTGCAGAAGGATCTGCTTACAGCATTTGAAGATGGAGATCAGAAAGTTTTCTTTGAACTTTGGGAGGAGCATATTTCCTCTTCACTCCGAGACAATGACCCTCTTGCCCAGAAGCTGGAGTTCTATCTTCACATCCACTTCGCCATCTACCTCTTGAAGCACTCTGTGGGCAAGCCTGTAGGTTTGCTTTTCAGTTTGGACTTACTTTAATTTTTTTGTGTATCTGTTCCAATCTTGGTGTTTGGCAAAACAAAATGGATTATGATGAATTGGTCTGTAGTTATCCCCAGGCAAATCCATTCCTTCAACAGCAGCCTATGTTTGAGTTTGTCTTGAAAGCAGACACTTCAGCTAGTGAAGTTTGGAGGTGAAATTATTCACCTGAACCTGATCCTATAAGGTGTTGAGTGCTGTTAAGTTCCAAAAAAATTCCAATGGAGGTCTGCCTTTAAAATCTTGTCCTTGAATTCATGGGAGTTTATTTTATTCCAGTGAACATTCAGTAACCTACAAGGCAAATAAGATATTAATTAAAATCTTATTAATTAATATCAAATTAATGAGCAGAATCTACCAAACAGGAAAAATACCTCATTATTTCAAACTTCCATATTTCAAGATTGATTGACACCTCAATTTTTTTGGTGAAAAAACTATTTTTTTAGCCTCATCTACCATTTCTGTTATTTTGGGCTCAGATGACCTTTTCTGCAGGTTTTAGAGTGTGGTCCGAAAACTAGATTTGTATAATAAACATGATTGTAACCTTAACTATGTAGTACCTCACCATAATGTAATAGAATTAATTTATTCTGGGCCCTAGTAATGATACTTTATAACGGGAATAGCTTCAGGGGAATGTATAGTAACTACACAATAGAAAAGTAGCACATCAAGTTGTGAAAAGTCAGTTTAAATGGGCCACCTAGTGTTAGCAAAACTGTCCACAGTGTTTAATAGGTGAGAATTGGTATCTGCTAGAATAAATGTCCCCCTTTGTGAGCCTTTGCATTCTCTCTTGTTTCCTCTCTGCTTTATTATGACTGCCAACAAAAAGGGGACACTGTCAGGTAAAATTTGATCTGAAATGTAAGTGTTTTTAAAAAACACTTAATTCTAATAGAGATGTTCCCAAGAATCTAAAATATATTCAGCTGGAAACAATGTGAAAAAAGCAAAGGGTATGTTTACACTGCAATTGAACTCCCAGACCAGCCTGTGTCAGCTGACTCGGGCTTTGGCTGGAGCCTGGACTCTGGGACCACAATAAAACAGGCCTGTAGTTCAAGCCCCACGTGCCTGATATGGGTCCGCATGGGTGTTTAATTGTAGTGTAGACATTCCCAAATAGTCTCAGGCCGGGCGTATGATCTATTCTAAACAATGCACTACTGCAGTGGTGCAAGCAGCCAGCAGATGAAACTGACTAGTCTTTTTTTTTTAATTGTCCAATCTGGCAGAAGACCATGAAAAGTAAATTATATTTTAAAAATTATGTCATTAACTAATGTGTAATTTAGTGGCTTAAGTGAGAATGATTGTTAGTATAAATGTGTTGTCTTTTTATCTACAGTTGTAGGGGCGGTTCTAGACATTTTGCCGCCCCAAGCATGGCGGCATGCTGCGGGGGGCGCTCTGCCGGTCGCCGGTCCCATGGCTCCGGTCGACCTCCCGCAGGCGTGCCTGCGGAGGGTCCACCGGAGCCGCGGGACCAGCGGACCCTCTGCAGGCATGTCGCCGAAGGCACCCTGCCTGCCGCCCTCCCGGCGACCGGCAGAGCACCCCCTGTGACATGCCGCCCCAAGCACGCGCTTGGCGTGCTGGGGCCTGGAGCCGCCCCTGTACAGTTGTCTCTTCTAGGTTTAGCACAATGCTTCTTTTTAAAGCAGTTTATGAAATAAATATCTACCAGCAAAATATATTCCATGTGATATTGAGGATGATTTTTTGACCCATTGATTTTGTTCCTGTGTAGCTTTTAATATACCATGTATTATAGAATAATAGAGTATCAGGGTTGGAAGGGACCTCAGGAGGTCATCTAGTCCAACCCCCTGCTCAAAGCAGGTCCAATCCCCAACTAAATCATCCCAGCCAGGGCTTTGTCAATCCTGACCTTAAAAACCTCTAAGGAAGGAGATTCCACCACCTCTCTAGGTAACCCATTCCAGTGCTACACCACCCTCCTAGTGAAAAAGTTGTTCCTAATATCCAACCTAAACCTCCCCCACTGCAGCTTGAGACCATTACTCCTTGTTCTGTCATCTGCCACCACTGGGAACAGTTGAGCTCCATCCTCTTTGGAACCCCCTTTCAGGTAGTTGAAAGCAGCTATCAAATCCCCCCTCATTCTTCTCTTCTGCAGACTAAACAATCCCAGTTCCCTCAGCCTCTCCTCATAAGTCATGTGTTCCAGCCCCCTAATCATTTTTGTTGCCCTCCGCTGGACTCTTTCCAATTTTTCCACATCTTTCTTGTAGTGTAGGGCCCAAAACTGGACACAGTACTCCAGATGAGTCCTCACCAATGCCAAATAGAGGGGAATGATCACATTCCTTAGATCTGCTGGCAATGCTCCTACTTAACCAGCCCAAAATGCCGTTAGCCTTCTTGGCAACAAGGGCACACTACTGACTCATATCCAGCTTCTCGTCCACTGTAACCCCAGGTCCTTTTCTGCAAAACTGCTGCCTAGCCACTCGGTCCCTAGTCTGTAGCACTGCATGGGATTCTTCCTTCCTAAGTGCAGGACTCTGCACTTGTCTTTGTTGAACCTCATCAGATTTCTTTTGGCCCAATCCTCTAATTTGTCTACGTCCCTCTGTATCCTATCCCTACCCTCCAGCGTATCTACCACTCCTCCGGGGGGAGGGATAGCTCAGTGGTTTGAGCATTGGCCTGCTAAACCCAAGGTTGTGAGTTCAGTCCTTGAGGGAGCCACTTAGGGATCTGGGGCAAAAATTGGTCCTGCTAGTGAAGGCAGGGGGCTGGACTCAATGACCTTTCAAGGTCCCTTCCAGTTCTAGGAGATTGGTATATCTCCAATTATTATTATCCTCCCAGTTTAGTATCATCTGCAAACTTGCTGAGGGTGCATCCACTCCATCCACCAGATCATTAATGAAGATGCTTGCCAGAGATACGAGAGATGGCTTATTTAACATGTTTAAAATCAAGTAGTGACTTCCTCTCCACTTGCTGAATGCGGATATGGCACTTGACCTGCAGAAATATGCTCCAAGTGCTCAAGACTGTTTTGCTCATAAAGCAAGTGGCCCTTCCTTGTTTCTCTTGGCTCCATGGTCCTAACATGGAAGAACCCTTCTGCGTTTTCCTTTTGGAAACCGTGAAATGCTCTCTGACTAGCTAGAATGAGGGCTGTTCCCTGGGCTGGCCACTGAGAAGCACTTAGCTGTACTTGGTCAGCAGGTACTGCGGGATGGAGAATTCGTGCTTGATGTTGAATTTAAGTCTCCACTTGCAGCTGCCAGCCCCTTAAACACTCACAGAAGTTGTCTTCTAAATAACGATGCCTCTTTCTTTGTTTCCTAGGACAAAGCTGACTTCGATGAAAGGATTTCTCACTTTAAAACATACCTGGAGACTAAAGGGGCTGCACTGAGCCAGACCACAGAATTCCTCCCCTTCTATGCTTTGCCTTTTGTTCCCAACCCCATGGTCCACCCATCCTTTAAAGAACTCTTTCAGGTAAATATTTGTTTTGCACAGATTTTTTGTTGTTGATGGATGCTGAGTACTGTTTACTCTGATCATGCTTTTTATTTTTTCCTTCTGCAGAAACTGTAAATCATAAAAAGGATATTTGTGGTGAGATGCAGTGTAAGCGCTGTTAGGAGTATAGTAACGTTTTACAGTCACTTACATAGGCTTGTGTACTGAACGATCCCAAAGTGTTTTACAGGTGGTGTGTTCATAAATAGGATCGCTGTCCCACTTGACTCTGAAATGCAGATACCTGTGGGGAACAATCAGGGCCGGCTCCAGGCACCAGCTAAAGAAGCAGGTGCTTGGGGCGGCCAATACCAAGGGGAGGCATTCCGGCTGCTATTGGGGCGGCACGTCCGGGTCTTTGGCAGCAATTCAGCAGCGGGTCCCTCAGTCCCTCTTGGAGCAAAGGACCCGCTGCTGAATTGCTGCCGAAAAGTGGAGTGGTGCGATCACGCTGCTGGGTTGTTTTTTTCGTTTGTTTTTGTTTTTTGCTGCTTGGGGCGGCAGAAAACCTGAAGACGGACCTGGGAACAATGTGGCAACACTGATCTATGTTTCATACTACTTTTGGATTGCTGCCCAACAAAACCCACTGTTGCTGGGTCCCAAAGCTCAGTGAAAAGCCTGATGACTAAGCCATGTCTACACTCGAGAGCTCACAGTGACACACCGATACCAATACAGCTGTGCTGCTGTAAGACCGCTTGTGTAGCCTCTCTATGCCGATGGGAGAGAACTCTCCTGTCGACATCCTAAAACCACCTCAACGAGCAGTGCCAACGTAGCGCTGTGCACACTACCACTTATGCTGGCAAAACTTACGTCACCTGGGGTGGGGATGTTTTTCAGACCCCTGAGCAACATAAGCGGTAGTGTAGACATGGCCTATGTGTAAGGAGCCTGTTGGAAATACATGTTGAGAAACGAACCCAAGCCTCCTTAGTTAATGGGGAGAAGAGGGAAAATTCTATTTCATAAGTAGTCCTCCCCACAGTATCTGATGAGAATGCAACTGTCCCCCAACATATCCAGCCAACATTTCTTATGACTTCTGCAGCAGCATCACATAGAACTTCCTTTCCAAAAAATTATTGAGAATCTATAGCTGTGTTTAACAACTTTTGTCATACCCATATTGTTCCTGAGAATGGTTTGTCAGCTAGACATGTCTGGCCTTTGCCCTGGTATAGCTGTTTCAGAATTTACATCTTCTGTCACTGCAGAGGCAAGGTGGGAAGAGGAAAAGAATGGCATTAGGGTTAAACGTCACAGGTAGATTTGATCTTTCATCGTCTCTTTTAGTTTGGAGGTTTTACAGCAATTACCTCATTGACTTAATAGTGGGGGAAAGAATGGCCTATATGTAAACCCACTTCTAGGTACCTGCCCAGCCTGATGGTTAGGAAAGGATGTCTAGATGACGCTAGTGGTGCTGGCTTGACCCTTGGGCAGACTGCATGCATTTGGCAACTCGCTATCTGCTGGTAAGTCAAATTGAAACCAAAAAAGGCACATTCTGCCGTTTCCTTTAGTACTTGCTGCAAATAATGAGAAATGGCCAAGGGCTGGTTGGTTTTAGAGGTGGGATCCGATTACTTTCTGAATTACATGCTATTCTATGAGAAACCTTTCATTTATCTCCAGGATCTCACTGTCCAAGATATTAATCCTTAGTCACTCACAGCTTCTGTGGAATCATACAGTTCACATGCCTCCTTGAAAACCAGTCAGTTGCTCAATTCCAAAGTTAAAACAAACAAGAACAAGAAGGAGTCACTAACCTACTAAGCAGTCTTGTTAATGATAGAGACCAGATATTTTTAAAACAGAATCCTATTGTTCTTGAAAAGGACTAAATGTATTGTCTAAAGTGCTTGCAGAGGCAACATGTAAGTGTTAAGAGCTGGGGGACACAATTTAAAGGTTGGGGGGGGGCATGTGAATGCCCAGTGCGTTGCCTCTGGGTGCACTTCCTTGGGCCAGGGCAGCCAATTACGCTGGCTTTTGGGGTCTGGGGCCGCATGAGTGGGGAGCCCTGGGTGGGGAACTCACAGCACTCCCCACCCGGGCCCTGGGTGGGGAGCTCACAGCAACAAAGTTTTTTGCCGGAGCTTCCACACGCTCACAGACACCTCCACAGGGAGAGGAGCGTGAGCCATGCCCATACTCGGGCTGAGCACAGGGAACCTGGTCCTGGCGCTTTCCCCAGTGACCACCCTTCAGTCCCCTCCCATGCTTGGTCCGGGGCTGCCGTTTTCGTCCTGCCCTGCTAGGGTTACCTGCCGTGTGGACCCCTGACACTGCTTCCCTAGCTGGGTTCTCACGTGCTGCACAGAAGCAGTGACCTGGCAGAAATGGCTCTGTCCTGCTCCCTCCGCTTCCCACCTGGGCCTGGCTGCCGGAGAGAGGAGCCAAGCAAGCTGGAAACTAGTGGGGCGTAGTGTGAGAGGGACAGAGCCCTCCTCCCTGCAGGAGGCTGAGCAGAGCAAGCTTCGGAGAGGCCTGCTGAGCTGCGGTTAAGGGCCAGGAGCTGAAGGGGGCGCGTCAGGCCTCCGTGGCATTTCACACAGCGCCCGGCCATGGACTCCTTGTGGGGCCATGGGGTCAGTTCACTCTGAGACCTGCAAGGGCAGCTTGGTGCTCACAGCAATCTGAGGGGGGTATGTGACCCAGCATGCACCCCTGCATGTTGCCTCTGGTGTGAGATATATTGAAAATGTGATGGGCAGAAAGGGATGTAAGCACATATAGTATACCTGGTAATATAGTATTCAATGGTGCATCATTGTCTTGAGTTCAGACTCGCAAACCTGGCAGATGTGAATCGTGTATCCTTTCCAACCTGGTGAAACACAGGGAAACTTGAGATGTAAGAGCAGCTCTGAACACACAGAACAGCAAATCTCAGGAAGTTGTTACTGCTTGTTGAAAAATATCAACTGTTCACCTGTTAGGTACCTTTTCAGCAAGCAGAAACCAGATTGGATGGAGGGTGATGACTGAGGAAATGAGTAGTTGTATGGAATTTTCAAGAGACAAAGTGTGATGGGCCTGGTGCCCCAGCCCCCCCCTTGGGGGGGGCGGGGGGGGGCCCTGCGCCACCACTTGTTTGGTGGTTGGTCTGCCCCCCCTAGCCCGATGCAGCGCCCGCCGGCCGGCGAGCGTCCGCGCACGCGGCGGCGCGGCGGTAGCCCGGCGGAGCATAAACCAGCGGGTGGGGGGGCGGGCCAGGCGCCGGAGTTCGCGGCGCGGGCGGGGGGGCGGGGCGCGGGGAGCGCGCGCCTGCCCTCGGGCGGAGGGGCGGCGCCGCGCGCGCGCGCAGCGCCCCGATACACGCGGAGTCCGGACGGGCAGCGGCAGGGGGGGCCGGCGCGGCGGCCGGGCGGGCGGGGCGGGCGGCGCGGCGGGCGGGCTCGCGCGGCGGCCCGGCGCCGCGCCGCCGGGCGGGCGCAGGCCGGGCGCGGGGCGGGGCCGGCGCCGGAGCGGGGGGGGCTGGCGGGGTGGGGGGGCGGCGCGCCCGCGGCCGAGTTCATAAACACTTGGGGTGGGGGGCGCCGCGCCCCGGTTCCCGGGGCGCTTGAGCGGCGAGGAGCGCCGCCGGGGCGCGCCTACGCCACGCCTTCGGCGCCGGGGCGCGCCTGGCGCCGGTGAGCGCCCTACCCGGCGGCGCGGAGCAGCGGCCGGGCGGCCGGTGCCGGTACGGGGTGGGGTGGGGCTATGGGGGGTGGGGGTGGGGTGGGGCCCCACCGTGGGTCACCCCCCAGGGGCCCGCTCCCCTGCCGCCCTCCCAGGCCGAAGCCCCCCACTCCACGCCCCCGGCACGAGGCCCAGCTTGCCAGCTTTGTCGCCCTGTACAACCAGCCGCCCGCCCGCACTGTCACCAGGAGCGCCTCTGTCAGTCTGTCACTCCCTGCGCCTCCCGGGTCCGGCCTGTCCCTCCGCCGGCGCGCCCCTGGCTGGCCCTCCGCCTGCTCCTGGCTCCTGGGCCCTCCCTGTGGGGGGTCTCCCTCTCCCCTCCCGCACCCGGCCCCGCCCAGACTCTGCAGGCTTCTGGTGCTCCCGGGCTGCTTGGCAGCTGCCCAGCAGCCCTTCTTGCTCCAGCCCTAGCTGCTGCCTGAGCACTGCTTGCAGGCCTCCCCTGCTGTACTGCCTTTGCTGGGCTGTCCCACACAAAGGCTGTCTTTTTTTTCTGATTCACTGTGTTTTTCTGGTGCTTAGGGGAAGATTTATCTGTCAGATAGTTAGAAAGAAAACTGCATTCCAAACAGCAGATGATTCATGGATTAGTCCAGTTTTCTTACAAGTTCTTGGAATCCAAACCTCTTATAGAATTGTTGTATTCTGATTTACTAATGTAAGGCCATGACCCTTGATAGTCTAATGACAAAACATAAACTTAAATTCCGGATTCAGTCAGCTATAAAAAAATGAATACAATGATTTCTATAGCTTCGTTCATTAAACCTGAAGAATTAGCAATGGTTCATTATTATGTTCCATTACAAATAAATGAACTTTTCTTATTCGCCTTTAATTTTTTTGCCTGATTTTTTGCATTTGTGCAACTTAATGCTTTGTGTTCCATGCACATTCAGTATGCCTGTTTTGGGGTAACTGTTTTAAAATTGAAATAAAATATTATATATGAATAAATAATAAAATATTGTAAATGAAATGTCCCAAATTGAGGTATTAGAAGAGGTTTTGGAACAAATTGATAAACTAAACAGTAATAAGTCTCCAGGACCTGATGGTATTCACCCAAGAGTTCTGAAGGAACTCAAATGTGAAATTGCAGGACTACTAACTGTAGTCTGTAACCTACCATTTAAATCAGCTTCTGTACCAAATGACTGGAGGATAGCTAATGTGACGCCAATTTTGGAAAAGGGCTCCAGAGGTGACCCTGGCAACTACAGGCCAGTAAGCCTCACTTCAGTACCAGGCAAATTGTTGATACTATTGTAAAGAACAAAATTGTCAGACACATAGATTAACATAATTTGTTGTGGAAGTGTCAACATGGTTTTTGTAAAGGAAAATCATGGCTCACCAATCTACTAGAATTCTTTGAGGGGGTCAACAAGCATGTGGATAAGGGGGATCCAGTGGATATAATGTATTTAGATTTTCAGAAAGCCTTTGACAGGGTCCCTCACCAAAGGCTCTTAAGCAAAATAAGCAGTCATGGGATAAGAGGGAAGGTTCTCTCATGGATTGGTAACTGGTTAAAAGATAGGAAACAAAGTTGTAGGAAAAAATGGTCAGTTTTCAGAATGGAGAGAGGTAAATAGTGGTGTCCCCCAGGGATCTGTACTGGGCCCAGTCCGATTTAACATATTCATAAACAATATGGAAAAAGGGGTAAACAGTGAGGTGGCAAAATTTGCAGATGATACAAAACCACTCAAGATAGTTAAGTCCCAGGCAGACTGCGAAGAGCTACAAAAGGATCTCACAAAATTCTGGGCAACAGAATGGCAGGTGAAATTTAATGTTGATAAATGCAAAGTAATGCACATTGGAAAACATATTCCTAACTATACATATACAATGATGGGGTCTAAATTAGCTGTTACCACTCAAGAAAGAGATCTTGGAGTCACTGGGGATAGTTCTCTGAAATCATCCACTCAATGTGCAGCGGCAGTCAAAAAAGCAAACAGAATGTTGGGAATCATCAAGAAAGGGATAGATAATAAGACAGAAAATACCATATTACCTCTGTATAAATCCATGGTACGCCCACACCTTGAATACTGCGTGCAAATGTGGTCGCCCCATCTCAAAAAAGATATATTGGAATTGGAAAAGGTTCAGAAAAGGGCAACAAAAATGACTAGGGGTATTGAACGGCTTCTGTATGAGGAGAGATGACTAAGACTGGGACTTTTCAGCTTGGAGAAGAGGCGACTAAGGGGGGATATGATAGAGGTCTATAAAATCATGAGTGGTATAGAGAAAGTAAATAAGGAAGTGTTATTTACTCCTTCTCATAATACAAGAACAAGGGGCCACCAAATGAAATTAATAGATAGCAGGTTAAAACAAACACAAGAAAGTATTTATTTCACGCAACGCACTGTCAACCTCTGGAACTCCTTGCCAGAGGGTGTTGTGAAGGCCAATACTATAACGGGGTTTGAAAGGGAGCTAGATAGATTCATGGAAGATAGGTCCATCAATGGCTATTAGCCGGGATGGGCAGGGACGGTGTCCCTAGCCTCTGTTGGACCTTTGGTCTGACCCAGTATGGCCGCTCTTATGTTCAGCGTTATTGTTAAGCTGTCATGTCATGACTTGTCATTTTCTTGCATGCGTATGAGCCACTCATCAAACAGGCTGGCTTTCATAACGTTAGAGGCACAACTTGTCACTGCAGTGCTGGCTGTGTTGCCTGCTGCTAGAAGTTGCTATGACTCCAGCTGTAATTTTTTCTTTTTTCTTTTCAAGGATTCTTGGATGCTGGAGTTAAAGACGAGGTTGGAGAAGTTCCTGTCTCTGACTCTCAAAGCCAGTCATGCCCCAAGGCTTCTCACTTTATACGTATCCTTTTGAAAACACTTTTTAAAGATCTTTAAATTAGACTGCGCCTTTTTATAGTAATTTTATTGAAGCAGCATGCTGCTTGTTTGCTGTGTAATCACCGTAATGTTACTAAGTTGTATTACTTACCCTAGGAAATGTTGACATACCACATTCAGTAAAGTCGTTTTAAAAAAAGTTATACCAAATGTTAGGACAGCAGTCTAAATATTTGGTACCTACTGACCTGCTTGTTTAACAGATCACCATTACTTAATCTAATGTGGATAGTATATCATGTCTGAGGCACAATCCTGACATGACCCCTCTCTGGGCAGCCAATACATCCTCAGTCTTTCTCAGAGGCTCACTTCAGTGGAATTTTTTCAGAGCTTTCAGGAGTCCCAGAGATAATTATTTTACTAAACAAATTATGCTGCATGCTTTATTTTATTTAAAAAATCATCATCTTTTCTCTAACAGTGTGATTTAAGCCACAGTGGGAGGCCCAATGTGCATAGTAACAGAGGTATGACAAGACTACTGGCCCTGTTTTTGCTCAGCACAGCTCACTCAGGGCTAGACTGATACCTCGCAGCCTTCTGTAAGGGGCCGCACCTAGTTGTGTAGCCCCAGAAACAAAACAGGGACCAGATTATGACTCTATAAGTCCTAGCTTCAGCGGATATGAGTTGCACCATCCCTTTTCCTAGTACAGCTTCCTTGCCCCCAACGCGCCAACGTAGCTCCACTGGTCCTTGTAGCCGGGGGATGGAGCTAATGCACCTTCTGATCTGGTGATGCCCCTTCAATCTCTGCCTGCTTGGCTGGATGGGAAGCTGTGATCAGCGGTGGCTGCTCTCCTTCCCATGTTATGACTCGTCATGTGGCAAGCCCACACAGCGGAGTAGGTGGGCATCTTATGCTTCCTTCTTCCTCCGCATGGGTGCATAGGCTGACTCATGACTGAGTCCTATGAGTTTCTTTGGTAGGAAACATTTCTTTCTATAAACCAGTTGCACAACATATGTCATCAATTAATATTTGATACAGTTTTTGTTTCATAACTGCAGTTTCAAGCCTTTTCCCGGTGTCTGCATGCTAAGATTAGGGTTATCAAAGCTCATGCTTCAGAGCATAAAATGATGTCTGCAGGAATAAGAAAAGAGGCTCTTACATGTTTCTGTGCAACATTACACATCAGGCTAGGTGCTTTGTGGGTTTTTTCTTTTTCCCCTGAAGCATTAGGCAGTGATGCCAGAAGCAGTATGGACACTGGACTTGGTAGGTTTTGCCATACTGATTCAGTTCATTGGTCTATGTCCCTATCCTAAATACCCCTTAAATGGAGATATGTTTTCCTGAACTGCTCTCTCTCTCACAACAGAAGGAGAATGGACAGTGCAGCAAAGGTAAATGATCAGATTTGCTGGGGAAGTTTTATACTACCAGCAGCTGTAACTGTGAGAGGAGGATAGGCCTAGGGTGAGAGGAATGCTAATGAAATTGGGGGGAAAATGCCTTAAAATTAAGGCCCCTATCCTACAACTTCTTATAGGAGGGACTGCATTGAAGTCAGTGGGACTTTCCATAGGCAGTCTGCCAGAGGGCCTAATGGCAGAGTTTGTATTTCCAGCTTGTTTTTAGTAACGTTTTTATTTAAAAACAGAACATATGGAGGATTTGGTAAAAGATGCATATTTAAGCAAATGTTGCTATCCTGATTAGATACAATTTTCCTAGAATTGCTCTCCAGTATGTGTTTATAGCTGTGTCTATATACAGATCCTCTGCTCTCAAACCTTAGTAAATTATTCTGGAAGTTGCAGGGGTTTGCAGAGAAACAATGAGTTTTATGATTTTGAACGGGAATTAAGTTTTTTTTCCCTTTAGATTCCTAATATTGAACCAATTGGTTTAACCCTGATAAAAATGTGTTAATTTTGGAGTAATTTTCTTGTCATATTTTGTTTTATAAATGTTCAAAAGTCCCCGAGTGTATGTCTACATTGCATCTGGGGGTGAGCCTGGGTTAACAGACTTGATTTACCAGGGTTTGCGCCAGTGTGCACAGGTGCTAGCCCACGAAAGCTTATGCCCTAATAAATTTGCTAGGGTATGGCTACACTTGCAGCTGTACAGCGCTGCCGTGGGAGCGCTCCCGCAGCAGCGTTTTGAAGTGTGAGTGTGGTCACGGCGCCAGCGCTGGGAGAGAGCTCTCTCAGCGCTGCAGGTACTCCACCTCCCCGTGGGGATTAGCTTACAGCGCTGGGAGCCGTGCTCACACTGGCGCTTTACAGCGCTGTAACTTGCTGCGCTCAGGGGTGGGTGTTTTTCACTCCCCTGAGCGAGAAAGTTGCCGTGCTGTAAAGTGCCAGTGTAGCCAAGGCCTGAGTCTCTAAGGTGCCACAAGGACTCCTCATTGTTTGTACAGATAACTGTGTAGACATTGCGGCTTAGGCTGGAGTTTGGGCTCTCAAGCTCCTCTCAATGAGGAGGTGGGCTTAAGAGTCTGAGTTCCAGCCCAAATTACAGCGTCAAAGCTATGACATGCCCGGGGTACAGTCTGGACTGTCAGATGGTTGTGCCCGCTTAACTCTCCAGTCTGGTGTGCCCTATGCCCTGCTTTGCTGTGTGACCGGCCGCTCTGCTCACTCACCCCAGCCTCTAGCACACAGGTCATCCCTGGACATGTACCAGAGTGCTATGCCCAGCCACTCTTGAATTACGTACAGGGCAACGCTCAGATATCCCTAGTCCCAGCCTTGCACCTCAGAAATGTGTGTTTGACACTGCTCAAGCCCCCCATGGTCAGCTCAGCTTCCTTGCACCAGCCTCTCCTCCCCTGCAGTATGATGAGGTAAAATCCGTCCTCCCTTGCAAACAAGGGCTCACTCAGCAGAAGGGAGCCCACTAACTCAGTAAAAAGAGGTGAGCTCAGTACCAGAAACCACCCTTCCAGAATCAGCAGCAAGACACCTTCCTCACCCTCCTCCTGCACAAGTTATTGCTTGCTGCTCCGCATTGTCACCTCCTGTCCTCCCAGGCCCTCCTCCTGCACAATCATTGCTTACTTCCCCCCTCCCCTGTCCTTCCCCAACACTGAATGCTTGGTTGTCTGAGTGACTGGCTGAACAAGAAGTAGAACTGAGTGGACTTGTAGGCTCTGAAGTTTTACATTGTTAAGTGCATTTATCCTTTTTTACATAATTCTACATTTGTAAGTTCAACTTTCATGATAAAGAGATTGGACTACAGTACTTCAGTGTGGTGAATTGAAGTTTCTTTTTTACAGTGCAAATGTTTGTAATAAAAATAAATATAAAGTGAGCACTGTACACTTTATTCTGTGTTGTAATTGAAATCAATATATCTGAAAATGTAGAAAACATCCAAAAATATTGAAATAAATGGTATTCTATTATTGTTTAACAGTGTGATTAATTTTTTTAATCACTTGACAGCCCTAAATAAAAGATAAAATCCCAGTCTAATTCCTAAACTTTGTCAACCTAAGTCAAATTTGAAGTAGCTGGTTTCTCTTACACAAAAACTTACAGCAGTCTGTGCTAACTGGAAAAGCTTTTCTAGTTAGAACCACTCCCCCACTTCAAATGTTTTTGTCTTCCAAAAGATCTTGTTGCATTCAGTGTAGGAGGGGGAGGAGAGGTGACATGGTGATGTCATTGTCCCTTCCGTATACTCTCCTCCAGGTGCTGGAAAGATCCTTGCTGTATCCTGGGGGTTAGACGCCCCATGGTGTACATGCTCAAACAACTGTTTTTTGTGTGAATTGTAAATCTCTTGTTTACAGCTCCCCTGCTGGTGAATGGCTGGTGATGGTACTCTTACACCTGGCTGCGTGTTGGTCACTCCTATAGTGCTACTGAAGAGCTAGTCAGTGGGCGTTTCCCAGACTCTCAACATGTTTGTTACTGAAACATGTAGCAAAATCTCCGAATGATACATACATTTTGACAGAACAGTGATGCTCAACAGATTATAACTTTCCAAATGATGCCTCACAAGGCATGCTTTGTACAAAACATATCCTAATAGCGGTGAATATGGGGGTTTTGGGGTGCTGTTTTGAGAGACAGTGTGTCACAAAAGTAGCCTCTACACAGCTATTTTTAGCACATTAGTGTAAGCTCTGCTAGCACAAGTCTGTGGACGCGGGTTGGGAGGCTCACTCCCAGGTGCAATGTAGACATACCTGAAGGGAGTGGAGCCTGTTCCCCTCAATGTCAGTGGGACTTAGGTACCTGAGTGCTTAAGTCACTTCAGAAAATGAAACTTAGGCTTCTAAATCACTTAGTTGCTTCAGAACATTTTCCCTATGTTCTCTTATGTTATGTTGGTTTATTTTACTCTGAGGATTTATTTTTTTGTACTCTGCTAATTTGGTTTATTAAAACAAATGAGGTTTGTTGTCTAATCTTGTACATTTCAGTCATTTGCTTCATTATTTTGTGTTCTGTGTTGCATTTGATTTTATTAAGTAATAGAGGCAATGTTCTAGCTTGTACTTTTCCAAAAGTGAGACTATTGAGAGAAATTACTCCTTTCTGAAATACTAATTTGTTCTCCTGACTTCGGCTATGAGCCTGCATGGGTCTGCCCATGTAGCTTCAATGGCAGTTTCAGGCTTTAATATGTAGCTCTGTTTTATTCCTTAGAATTTAGGTCAGTTTAGACTTTAAAAAAGATTGTTTGAGGCCTGCCTCATCTGAAGGGAATTGGGTCTGAGGTGCGAGCTTTGTGATATGCTTCCAAGATCTCCTGCGTAAGACTCCTAGTGAGATCCATAGTACAGGCTCACTGTTGGAGACATGAGTGAATGTTTGCTTTATCAATGAAGTAGAAATGCAAACAAAATTAATAAGGAACACATGAATGAAATGTAGCATGGCAAAGAGTTCTCAACACAGGCTTTTGTAAATCGTTGCCTGTCATTAGTCTCTGACATGCTGAAGCACTTTGAGGTTAGACAAGGAGGTGCAAATGCTCTGGAGGATGTACTGGAGAGTTTAGAGTGTTTACCTTTCCTGATTAACCTGCGATGCTCTGGCTCCTCACCTGTTTGCCACAAGACTGTTTTTACCTGTATGATTTTAAAAGCTGTCTGGGTGGCCTGCTTACCTTACAGCTTCCCCTGTAGGTTTTTTGTTTGATTAGGTAGATCTGAAGAATTACAAAATATTGGTGCTGTGCAAGCAAAGCCCCAGGCATAGACACCGACTTTGTGGGTGCTCCAGGGCTGGAGCACCGACGGAAAAAAACCAGTGGGTGCTCTGCACTCACCAGACACAGCTGTTCGGCAGCACCACTGATCAGCTAATCGGGAGTGCCGCCAAACAGCTGTTCGGTGACACCTCCAAAGAGCCGATGGGCGGTTCAGGGAGGGTGGAGAGCAGTGAATGGGCGGGAGCCTCCGGGAGGGCGTAGAGTGGGAACAGAAAGAGGCAGAGCAAGGGTGGGGCATTGGGGAGTGGAGTGGGGTGAGGAAGAGTCAGAGCAAGGGTGGGGCCTTTGGGGAAGAGGTGGCATGGGGGTAGGGCACCCCCCGGGAAAACTAAAAGTCAGCATCTATGGCCCGCAGGCTTTGCTTGTATCCTGGGTGCTTAAAATAAAATTGAGGAAATAGAGTCTTTGGAGGCTGACCAGCAGCTTTCTTTTGTATTTCCTGGTGGCAAAGTTCACACCTATGAATCCATTTTTATAACCTCACAGCACAGATTTTTCTGGTGATGTATTGTTTTTTATTCTGTAATGTGAAGACTATGTGGGGCCTTCTGAAATGGAGATTTAGTTTGAAAGATGAAAAACAAAAGCAACTGAACTTGGAAGGCTACCAAGATGTCCAAGTTCCTAGTTTGAAAGCTAGTAAACCTTTCAGCAGATAACAATGGTTAATTGCTAAAAAATGAGATCTATTGATAGTACAAAGCAGCACAGTGCAAAGTGTATACAATACAATTTCTGTAGCATCATGTGGTCTGCATGTGTGGAAAGAATTCTTAAATGCTGAGATGCTCAAATACATTCCGTGGGATGTACAGGCATTTGGGTGTGTAGTTCTTCCTGCCGACCATAGTTGCAAGAGTTATTCTCATCACTGAAAATGTTCCCCATCAAACTTACGAAAAGCAAATGAACAATGAGTGGATATATGTTTCATGACTAATATGTTGCAAAGATTCCTCTGTGTGAACATCCCTCGTTGAATAGGAATCTCCATTGTTGGAGGTTAAGAACAGGGTGGACAAACACATCTGTCAGGGATGGTCTAGGTTTTTTTGGTCCTGCCTCAACACATGGGGTCTGGACTTGATGGCTTCTCGATGGCCCGTCCAGCCCTACATTTTTGTGATTCTATGAATAGTTTATAGTTTAGGCAATTGTGGAATTAGATTCCCTCCATAAGTTTGCTTACCGTGTTGTCAGGAACTGTAATTTTGTCCATTTCAAAAGATGGCTTGGAAGGTACATAGATCAGGTGTCACAGTAACTGTGTAGTGTTCTGAACTTCCTAAGAATTTGTGCTTGGGATATGTAGTGTAGGCATGTACCACCCTCCGAATGAGGATCTCAAAGCACTTTAGAAACAACAATTCACTTTCACAACACCCCTGTGAGGGAGGGTGGTATTATCCCCATTTTATAGAGTGGGAAACTGAGGCAAAAGGAGGCAAAGTTATTTACTCAGTATCACAGAACAAATCTCTTATCAAGCAGGGAATAGGTTATAGTTCTTCTGACTCCTGGTCTTGTATCTTAAGCACTTATTTGTGCTTTTTCCCATGCATTCATTTAAAGCTGCATTGTTTCATAGTGAGAGGGATTGAATGCATTGCTGCCACTCCATAAAACTTTGATGTCTGATAAAAGAAGTCCTAGTTCTGTTTAATGTTCTGTAGTAAAGTTGATCCCTGCTAGTTCCACAGTAAGTATTCAGTCTTGTTTTACAGATAAGTAAGATGCCATCTTCATGCCATAGGAGCAAAGATGGCTGAGTGTCTAGCTACTTTAAAACATAATGTTCTAGCAAATAAAAACATCAGCAATAATTGCAGAGTTCCCCTGCTTCCCTTTATAGCAGTGCTGGGCAAACTGTGGCCCGTCAGGGTAATCCGCTGGCGGGCCGTGAGACAATGTTTACATTGACCGTCCGCAGGCACGGCCGCCCGCAGCTCCCAGTGGCTGTGGCTCGCTGTTCCCGGCCAATGGGAGCTGCGGGAAGCGGAGTGGGCCACAGGAATGTGCTGTCCGCCGTTTCCCGCAGCTCCCATTGGCCGGGAACGGCGAGCAGCGGGCGGCCGTGCCTGCGGACGGTCGACGTAAACAAACTGTCTTGCGGCCCCCCAGCGGATTACGCTGATGGGCCGCAGGTTGTCCGCCACTGCTTTATAGCTTTTGTTGGCTCGTGGCCCTGTCCACTATGCCATGCAACTTCAAATTCCCACCTTCTGTTTGTATGTTTATGCTATTATTGGTAGTCAATAATGTGATCCAGATTGCTGCTGTTCCTTGAGAGCAGGGAGCTTTGGATTAGGCTTGATAACTAAAACTTAAAATAACATTGTTGTTTAGTTTGTATTGGTGTTCTTTTTACCCTAAAAGCAATTGGATGTGAAAGAACAAAATGTAACAGAAATGTAACCCATTAATGTGCCGCCTTATCCCTTTTGTAGTAGAAGGAGTGTAAATAAAAGAAAAAGTGGAATTGTTTTCAGATGTCAGTATGGGTACAGTATACAGTAGAACCTCAGAGTTATGAACACCAGAGTTACGAACTGACTGGTCAACCACACAGCTCATTTGGAACCGGAAATATGTAATCAAGCATCAGCAGAGACCCCCCCCCCAATACAAATACAGTACAGCACTGTGTTAAATGTAAACTACTAAAAAAAAAAAAAAGTTTAAGAAAAGATTTGACAATGTAAGGAAACTCTTTCTGTGCTTGTTTCATTTTAATTAAGATGGTTAAAAGCAGCATTTTTCTTCTGCATAATACCGCTATGAAACTTTACTAAGTCAGTGTTTAGTTGTAAACTTTTGAAAGAACAACCATAACATTTTGTTCAGCGTTACAAACATTTTAGAGTTATGAACAACCTCCGTCCTGAGGTGCTCATAGCTCTGAGGTTCTACTGTAATTCCGAATTCTTCTAACTGCCAAGTCCGTTAGAGGAATTATCTGCCAAAGTAGATGGTGAAATTGCCCTCCCAGGCGTTTCTAAGGCAGAAGATGTAGGGAATTCTTGGGGAATTTGTAAAATCCCATGAATGTTGTAATGTAGAAGGATGGCTAGATATCTTGAGAGGGCTTTTTAAATTATATAATTAATTGTATAATTAATTTTTTCTTTAAGTCTAAAATGGACGGTGATTTAGCAAGAAAAAAAGCATTGCACAGCTGCATTTACAAAAACAGCCATCACAAATTTTACTACAGGAAATGCTTAGTCTAATTCATGTGACTGCCAAAGCACCATGGCTCTCCATGAATTAACGATTAAGGGTCCTCCTTCACCTCTTGCTGCTTTGTGTTTGAAGTAACAGCTCCAACTTCAAAATGACCCTTCTGTTAGAAAATGTTTTACCTCTTGTAGTTTCAAGTAACTTGAATTACACATTGTAGTCTAAGCTCGAGGTAACAAAGGGTCACATCCTTTTGGACTGAACTGTATTTTGAGTCTGCCTCTGCTCTGAATTCTTGAACCCTGGCTGCATGGACCAGATGCTGGCTGGATGCAATGGGACCATGGTAGTTGAAGCCAGCTGGAAGTCTCTTCACTGTGCCATGGGGTTGGAGAGCTCAGCACGCAGATGCAAATTACAAAACAATCCAAACAGAGATTCCAGATGACTGGAAAAGGGCAAATATGGTGCCCATCTATAAAAAGGGAAATAAGGACAACCCGGGGAATTATAGATGAGTCAGCTTAACTTCTGTACCCAGAAAGATAATGGAGCAAATAATTAAACAATCAATTTGTAAACATCTAGAAGATAATAAGGTGATAAGTAACAGTCAGCATGGATTTGTCAAGAACAAATTGTGTCAAACCAACCTGATAGCTTTCTTTGACAGGGTAACAAGCCTTGTGGATGGGGGGAAACAGCTGGAGCACCCACCGAAAAAAATAAGCAGGTGCTTAGCACCCACTGGCAGCCAAGCTTCCCCCTCCCTTCCCCCCCAGTTCTCTTGATCACCTATGCCCCGCTGATCAACACCTCCCCCTCCCTCCCAACGCCACCCACCCACTGCGATCAGCTGTTCCCTCAGGTGCAGGAGGGGCTGGGAGGGAGGGAGAGGAGTGGGGACGAGAGGCGCTTGGGGGAGGGGGCAGAAAGAGGTGGGGAAGAGGTGGAACGGGGCAGGAAGAAGCGGGGTGAGGTCTGGGGAAAGGGGTGGGGGCAGAGCACCCCCTGGGTAGAGAGGACGTCGGTGTCTGTGATCTTGGGACTAAAATAATTCTATGGCAGCAGGCAAAGTTGTTGTCCTGCAAAGCAATAAAACTGTGTTTCTGCCTTTTTTTAATCAGAAGAATAAGTTGTTTTCTTTTTTAACCTCTTCATAGAAATGTTGCAGCAGCTTCATCAGCAGCTAGTGGAGGCTGAGCGCAGGAGCATGACCTACCTTAAACGGTTTAATAAAATCCAGGTAGACTATCACAATCTCATCGGGGTCACTGCTGAGCTGGTGGATTCCCTCGAGGCCACAGTCAATGGCAAGATGGTAAGATGAGCCCCAAGCGTGTACATGCTTCTGCTTTAGGAAATGGAAGTAGAATCCGTCTGAAGTGCAAGTTAAGATTTATGGTAGCTCAGGGTTTCTGTAAGCAGGGCTGTCCCTAGGCATTTTGGTGCCACTGCAGGGGAGCTCTGTGGGGCCCCAGATGGAGTGGAGTGGGCCGGGGCCGGGTCACTTCACTTCCTGTGCCTGGTGAATGCAGGGCAGCCAGGCCCAACCCTGCACTCATGGGGCAGCGGGAAGTGGAGTGACCCGGCCCCAGACCACTCCGATCTGCTCCCCTGGCTCCCAGCCTTGGGGAGCGGGGGGAACCGGTCCCAGCACTTGCCGGCGGCGCAGCTGGGAGCCGGCGGCACAGAGCAGGCTGGGACTGGTTCGCTCTACTTACTGCCGGTGAGTGCAGGCCCGACCCCTGCTGCAGTCCTCAGGGGAGTGGGGGTGGAGCAGGGGCGGGAAGAGGTGAGGTGGAGATGGGGCGTGGACTTTGGGGAAGGGGTGGAGTGGGGTGGGGCCGTGGCAGAGCAGGGGTGGGAGCCATGGGGAAGTGGCGAAGCACGGGCTGGTGCAGCACGCAGCTGCGTAGGGCATCAGGAAATTTGGTGCATACTTTGCGTATGGGTAGGGACAGCTCTGTCTGTCAGTACAGCATGCATTTAATAGACAAACGGAAATCTTGGGGAGAGATTCTCCCTTGTCCCTCCATGCTGCCCTGGTGGGGTAAAGGTGCCACAAAGGGCTGGAATAGAATTACCCCAGCTGGGGAACAGTATAGGGCAAGCATAATTGTTTCTATGCTGCTCCCCTCCTGGGCTCTGGCATAGGTGTAGGAAAGGGGAATCTCCATAGCGCACAGTGCTATGGACATTATGGACTATGGCACAGCACATGACAGCCCTTGGGAGGCTGCTTTAAATTAGAGCCACCCACTGGGCATCTCTAATTTATACCAGTCTCCTGGCTAACCCAGGATCTGGGTGGTGCAAGGATGACTTAAAGCCATGTGTGCCCTCCATCCTCCAAGCTGAGCTTTGTGTTATGTTAACTTAGTTAGTAAAGAAAAGTTCCCATGAAGAAGAGGAGTCCACTCTGTGCAAAGAGGCTCAGATCCCTCTCTGTGACTCAGGAATGCACAGCCCAACTTTGGGTGGAGGCATTGCAGAGATGTCCTTGAAAGTCCTTCTCTGCCCCTGAGCCGGGGCTGAGGCCTGACCTCTGCTACAAAGTTAGGTCGATGCAAGGCAGCTTACCTCCACCCTCTGTAAGCGTCTGCGCTACAGTGTTGCTCCCGCTGATGTAAGTCACCCGCTACACTGACCTAATAACTCCACCTCCGTGAGAGGCGTAGGACTTAGGTCGATTCAGTTAGGGTGAGGCAGTGTCTGTTTAGACACTGCGTTACTTACGTCGCCTGTTGGCTGTCAGCCCCACGCGGGGCTCACGGCTGGCAGAGCCCCACAGTACCCTACACAGTTAAGCTGGTAGAAGTGCTCCTGGTGAGGATGCACACCACGGCATAATGTGGACGTGAACCACTGTAGTAATTACTGAGGTCGACATACAGCCACCAAACTTAGTAGTTTGTAGTACAGACAAGGCCTGACTCTGTGCTGGTCTAGCCTTCCAGTGTAACTTGGAACAGCCTGAAGGCTTTTTGTAATTATGCTGGCTACCAGTAGCTTCCAGGGGCTGTTGAGGTAGTGGAAAGTGGAGGTTGGGGTCGCTACACTGGCTCTGTGCCGCTGAAGGATCTCCCTACACTAGGGTGAACGTCTTGTGGCTGGTGACCAGGGCTAGATTAATGCAGGGGCTTTAGGGTCTGCAGCCCAGGGTATCAGGCTAAGGGGGACTCCGCAAAAATAAATCCATAATTATATACAATTCAGTGGTCACCAACCCGTCAATTGCGATCAACTGGTCAATCCTGGAGCCTCTGCCAGTCGATCGTGATGTCCAGGCTGCTAAAAGTCCAGCAGCGCAGCAGAGTCAGCCAGGCTGCCTGCATGCCATGGTCCCATGTCGCTCCCGGTAGCGACCGGCTGCTGGCATGTCTCTGCAGCCCCTGGGGAAGGGGGCAAGGCAGCTCTGCGTGCTGCCCCTGCCCCCAGTACCTTCCCCGCAGCGCCTATTGGCCAGGAACTGGCCAGTGGGAGCTGCGAGGATGATGCTTGCGGGCACAGGCAGAACACGGAGACATGCTGTCCCCCTCCCCCAGGGGCGCGCAGAGATGTGCCAGCAGCTGTCCGCTTCTGGGAGCGGCGTGGGGCTACGGCTGGCAGGCAGGCAGCCTGCCTGAACCCTGTTGTGCCACCGGCTGGGAGCCACCTGTGGTAAGCGCCTTCTGGCTGGAGCCTACACCTCACACCCCCTCCTGCACCCCAACTCCCGCACCAGGTCAGAATCCCCTCCTGCACCCAAACTCCCTCCCAGGGCCCACACCCTTCACCCACTCCTGCACCCCAACACTCTGCCCCAGCCTGGAGCTCCCTCCTGCACCCCAACTCCCGCACCAGGGCCCACACCCTTCACCCACTCCTGCACCCCAACACTCTGCCCCAGCCTGGAGCCCCCTCCTGCACCCAAACTCCTTCCCAGAAAGAAACGAATCTAACAGCTGTTCTAAAGTAAGAAGTCGGCTATTGTGATTTAACTATATTCTACATGTTTTAAACTTGAAATGTAACCACAGAACGGCTTTCTGTTCATTAAAAGGCAAGTTTAGTATAGCGTTAATAGCCTCAATGCCATAATTGTGATCGCTTTGTTTTAAATTAGGAAAAAGACTTCTATACAGGGGCCCCACAAAATCTAATAGCCCTGGGCCCACAGGAGAGTTAATCTGGCCCTGCCAGTGAGTTTAGGGTTGATTTCTGCTGATGAAGCAGTGTTAAAGTGGCACCGTGCAAGGAATAATCTGCCACAGTGTGTGGACTTTGCTTTAGAACAGGATGGGAAAGGTGCCTGCTCACACTAGCTTTGAAAATAGTTGGGAGTAAATGTCCAGTCATTCGCTGCTCCCATTCCATACCTTGGTGCGGTGCTGTCCTAGGTGAGATTCCCTGTTGTTCTTACATGGAGCTGTGTCAAGAGCACCAGGCTAAGGGGCTGTTATTTTGACTTTTCTTTTCCGTTGCACTCAGAGCTAAGTACAGTGCATCATCTGATTCTTCCCAAATATGTCCAGCTGGTGGCGCTCTTGAGTTGTGGATCAATGTTTCTACCCTGGCTCTGACTTCCAGATGGCTTTGAACTCTGAATAGAATCATGTTGGAAGTATATTAGTTCTGTTTGAAAGTGTTAGTGTGTCCCTGCACATCACTTTGTAAAAAAACAGTTATGGCCCCAAACTGGACTATTTAAAATAATGTTGTTTTACACTTTGAGGACCTTGGGAACCTGGCTACTGCTGCTGTTAGGGTGTCCGAGAGCTCTTACGAATTGGGGTTCCCTGGAGAGGAAAGAGCAGGCTTCTCAGCTACTGAAGAGCTTTCAGCTGCTTTGAGGCAGGTAGATCCCCGTCCAGGAGCCCCTATACTCAGCAAGGGGGAATGAAGTGTGAACATCCCAACCCTCAAATCCCCCGATATCCAGGAAGCATATGGCCATTTCCCTGGGAGGCAGGTCTGCTGTGATTTTATTTTCCCAAAACCCTAAAGCCCACTGTAAACAACATGAGAATTGTATGAAATGACGGACAAAATGTATACATATGTGACATGCGCTTACTCTCTCTCCTGGATAGCTGTCTCTGTATGCTTTGAGCTCTGCCATTTGTTTAGGCAGGTTTATGGTGAGGTGTTGCCTCATAATTCTCAGCAATATTGCCGCTTAGTATTTATTCTTGGTTTAACTTCCCTTTTAACAAAAGAAAACTTGTACATCGACTTTAGTGTGATGAATTTTCATTTCTGGCACCTCCTTGTAAAACTACTTACTGCAGTGGTTCCCAGGAACATTTTACTAAGGTGACCCACCAACTCCATTTTTTTTTGGGTGACCCCCTGCCCCCTCCAAATCCAGATTAGTCAGGAGGCCCCAAATTCATAGGCCAGCATCCTTTCCCACCTCCTGCTCCTTGGCGCTCCACCAAGGAGGCACCAGCCACCCACACCAACCACCTTGGTACTGCAGCCCTAATCCCAGCCTAGTGCAGAGTGGAAGCCCCAGGGTAGGGTGGTGGAGAGCGAATTCACCCTGCACTCACCTTTCAGAGACAGCTCCAATCCCATGTAGCTTGGCGCAGCTCCCCGCTCCGGGCATTGTGACCTGGTGCCCAGCGTCACGGTGCTATTCAGGTTTGCCATCGTGGAGGGGCAGCGGGTCCAAGTTTGAGTGAGTGGTGCTGCAATCTGGTGCAGAGGGTCGCAGCATCACTTAAGTTTGTCCTGTCCATCCCCCTTCATGACGGGGGTGGGTGGGGAGGGTGGCTGGGACAAACCTGAGTGGGCTGCGACTCCATGTGCCAGGTCACAAAACCCAGAACTGGGCCCAGCCCCGTGGGAGAGAAGCCACTGCTGCAGGGTGATTACGGGCCCGGCTTGTTCCCCCTTCCCACCCTCTCCTCCTCCTGCAGGGTATCACTTCCACACCGTGCCCAAGACCAATCTAGAACTTTCCTGTGACCCACTGATGGTTTGGGACACATTGACTTCCTGTACAAGTACCTGGCTGAAGTCAAATGGAAATGTTATGTAATTCCATGTGCTTGGTTTGTTTCTTTATTTTAGATCACGCCAGAATATCTTCAAAGTGTCTGTGTTCGTTTGTTTAGCAATCAGATGAGACAAAGTATAGCTCATAGTATTGACTTCACGAGGCCTGGAACTGTAAGTACAATCAATACTGATATTTGCTCTTATCTCTGTAGCCATCTTAAAATGGAATACTCGTTAAGCTGTATATTTAGGCTTGGAAGGATTAGATGTTTATTGGTAAATGTCGATTTTGCCATACATACACACCAATGAAAAATATTTCCATCAATGACAGAAATATACGGATGGACAAAATAAGAAAAATGCTGCTTGAGAACTTAGTAGAGTTCAATGTAAGGATATTTACTTTGTATATTTTGCCATGTGATGTTGACAGTTTGTGTTTTACTGGTTATAAAGCTTTAACTTTTGAATCTCAGTGGCTATTGTCATTACATTTATGGGGTGGGTCAGACAATTATGTAATTAAAATGATTTAAAAAATTAAAAATGCTTAAAAATGTATATCAAAATTATCCATTGAATTCTTCTAAAAAATCAGATTCTGCCAAGCCTACATATATTGCACCAGGGACATAAGATTATGACTCTACATGAAAAATGTCAGGAGTAATGTACACCAAGCTTACATAAGGTTATGATTTTACATCTTGGGCTTCTGATGACCATGGTTATATTGTCTGTTCCACAAAATGGAATTACAGCCTCATATATAGGTTTCTGAGGCATCTTTATCTTATAATATATGGTGAACCACATTGCTGCTAAGAATCTACAGACATACTTTGTCTCATTTAGTTCCATTGTAGGCCTGCATCCAGGTCCTGTGGGTAAATACCTTAGCTCCTGTCGATGGACTCCCCAGAAGGCCTGATGGTTCTTTCTCAACTCATTCTCTCAGTCATACCCTATCAGATGGCTGCACTGGAGCTACAGTGCTGTTTTCCCATTCTGTCCCTCTCTATGCTGAGTCAGGGCTAGATTTGCAAAGGTGTTTAGGTACCTAAAGATGCAGAGAGGCGCCTAGTGGAATTTATAAAAGCAGGTTAGGCATGTACCTCCCATTGAAATGTTTGTGCTCCAAATATCTAATACACTGAAGTGTGAGGTATGAGGTATTTAATTATAGAGTAAATATTATTGAATGGCTTTAAACTTTAACTGTACATGTGTTTTATGTAGTTGAATGTTCTCGTTTCTTGTGACAAACAACTTTAATATTAATTAAAATATTGTGTGCTATTACTTTGTCTTTCATAAACTAACGTGATAACTTTTCCCATTTTTTTCGCCATGACAGCACCAAGTCTTCCTCATTGTATAGTGATAGTTTTTGATATGTAAAAGGAACAACAAAAAGAAGCAAGAATTCTTGCTGATCTGTTTCATTTGCCATTCCAGCTGATCTTTATAATGACAATATATAGACTAGTTGGTTGTACAAAGAGGAGAGGATTGTTTACATGTTCCATACCCTTTTTTATGTTCTTGTTTAGGAGAATGGAGTACGCCTCACAGATCACCATGCTCAATTAGATCTCCTTTGCTTCAGTGTACCATAGTGGTCAGGATTGCTTTCTCTGACTTGCAATATAAAACTTTATGCCTCCATTAGCCTTTTTCAAAAAAAAAACTTCCACTATTATAGTTTCACTGGTGCAGCTCATTTAGTGGTAGCAACAGTGGGGTGTGCTAATGTGAACAGGCAAATATTTACTATCTTGTTATTGTGGACTTACTGTGAGCTGGATTAGATGACAGTGATAAAAGGCGGGGGTCTTCTCTACATTCGTACTCCCCTGTTACTGCTATTGGCACAGATCCACGAACAGCAGTGTAACCGTAGGTAACTTGCCATACAAGACTAGCATAGATCCAGTCTGAAAGGCAAAAGATTCCTTTCTCTGTCCCTTCTTTAGATGATTTAGGCCCTGGTTCTGACACCACGATGCCTGAGGGCAATATGGGCACTTGGGAGGTTACTGTACAGATGTTTTGGTTTGTTACAATATTTTTTATTTGGTGTATGATATTCTGTTCAGTTTTACTGAAGGTTTTCCACAGTGAAAACACTGCATCTCTGGTGGATCCCATTACTTTCCTCCTGTTTCTACTCCTCGCTCTCTAGTCCCTGAGCTGTGACTATGACCACAGCTATAAGAGAGACAGTTACAACACAGTTGTCACCTGGCCTGATTTACAAGAGGATTAAAATTTGTAGTGTGGGTGGGATCTAATCATGTTACCAACCGAGCCGTTAGCCAAGATTTGGGGACAGGATTAACTATAGTCTGCCCTGCAAATCTTAACCACATTGTAAGCAGCTCCTCTGACTCAGGTCTTGGCTACACTTGCAGATTTGCAGTGCTGCAGCAGGGTGTGAAAAAACACCCCCTCCAGTGCTGCAAGTTGCGGCACTGCAAAGCACCAGTGTGATCAGAGCCCCAGCGCTGGGAGAACGGCTCCCAGCGCTGTACGTTATTCCCCACAGGGAGGTGGAGTACGGACAGCACTGGGAGAGCTCTCTCCCAGCGCTGGTGCTCCGACCACACTCGCGCTTCAAAACGCTGCCGTGGGAGCGCTCCCGCGGCAGTGTTGTGCAGCGCTAAATGTAGCCATAGCCTAAGTCCTTTCATCCTTCTGAACGATAGTTTTTGTTTGTTTCCAATTTATACAGTGTGCCTCCCAGAACCATTCTAGTTGTGTGAACAATGACTAGTTAGAAACTCAAACAAGAATAGTAATGTCAAAAAAGGAAAACCTGCCCAGCCCACTTCCTTAGAGAAAGCTGAAATAACTCGGCATTTCACAAAGTCTGGGACTTCTTCCTTGTCCATCTCTATGATATGCTGCAGCACTCCCAATCTTTGCTGACCCAGAAAGTAGAAGAGACTAGGACTAGAAATCAAATCCAGATCTCCAGCAGGCAGTGCAGATTACTCACAAGGCTGCCGAGGTAGCCTATCACTCTTTCCTTTAAAATTTCCAGATAACTGGTTATTATGCAACTAGATGTTTTGTCTGTCCTTAAGTAGTTTCAGCTTTTCACATCAGCTTTGGAATAAAGCTAGAGGCACTGTGTCCCAAGTGACATAGGGCAGAATCAGCCATCAGAATCTGAGCCTATAACATCTGTGCTGGGTGTGTGTTGGAAGGTCACTTCACTGTTTACTTTAAACCAGTCAAAGAGACCAAAATATGGCCTCTCCAGCTACTCTAGGGGCTTTTCTACATGGTGTGTTAGTGCACACCTCTGGGGTGTCAGTTCTAGTCCTCATCTAGTCTGCGCCCGTGTGGAACCTGCTGGTGGTGTGGCATGCAAGTGGGTGTTAATGTAGTCCTGGGTACTAGGGAGCTGATAGTTTGCACCAGCAAGGTCCACATGCACCAGTTAATGTGTGACACACTGATGCGGACTAGAATTTCCATCCTCACTGGGATGCAGTAACTCAAAATGTAGACAAGCCATCAGTAACTGTCTCCCCCACTTATAAAGCTCTCTCTGACCTCTCCTTTGTAACAAAGGGCTCAGTCCTGCCCTCAAATACACTGCAGTGCCCTGTGTTTTTTGTCAAATAAGTTACTCCACACAGCATGCATGAATGAACTCAAGTGTCAAAGAGCAGGATTGAGTCTTAATGCTGTAGGCGACAGTTCTCTGTTGTACAAAAGAAATAAGGCTGTATACCTTGGAGTACATTCTTAAAAAAGGATTTCCTTTGTTTGCTCTATTTTGTTCCCTGCTCATTGAGCGTTGCTCTCATTTTGGACATAAGAACATCAGAATGGCCCTACTGGGTCAGACCAAGGGTCCATCTAGCCCAGTATCCTGTCTTCCAACAGTGGCCAGTGCCAGGTGCCCCAGAGGGAATGAACAGAACAGGGAATCAGCAAGTGATCCATCCTCTGTCGCTCATTCCCAGCTTCTGGCAAACAGAGGCTAGGGACACCATTGATGGACCTATCCTCCATGAATTTATCTAGTTCTTTTTTGAACCCTCTTATGGTCTTGGCCTTTACAACATCCTCTGGCAAGGAGTTCCACAAGTTGACTGGGGGTTGTGTGAAGAAATACTTCCTTTTATTTGTTTTAAACTTGCTGCTTACTAATTTCATTTGGTGACCCCCTAGTTCTTGTGTTATGAGAAGTAGTAAACAACACTTCCTTATCTACTTTCTCTACACCAGTCATGATTTTATAGGCCTCAATCATATCTCCCCTTAGCCATCTCTTTTCCAAGCTGAAAAGTCCCAGTCTTATTAATCTCTCCTCATACAGAAGCCGTTCTGTACCCCTAATCATTTTTGTTGCCATTTTCTGAACCTTTTCCAGTTCCAATATATCTTTTTTGAGATGGGGCGACCACATCTGCAGACAGTATTCAAGATGTGGGCGTATCATGGATTTATATAGAGGCAACATGATATTTTTAATGAGTCATTTTATGGGTTGGGAAAGTGTTGTGGTGGAATACAAAATTCTGAGGTCTCTGGGTGGTTATATAATTGTAAATCAAAGGCAGAGTGCATCAGTTTGTTGGGTGTATTGTTATCGCACAAGAACACACATCTTAATGTGTCATAGTGTGGTTAGAAATCTGTCCTTCCATCACTGAAAGGAGTCCAAAGCAGAAGGGTAAACCTAAAAGCTAGATGTTCCCACTGGACTGACTTCCAGGATTCAGGCATGGATGTCTCCACAAGCATAAGACTTAGGCCAGGGCAATGCCGTGGACAAAGGGGTCTGGATCTGAGAATGGGAAGTCAAAGCAGCAGCACTGGCAGTTCTGAAAAAAACAATAATGAATTTGAAGCATCTAAAGAGATGATCAAATTCCTAATTTTCTGAAGTTCAGTAAGCTGGTGGGTAAGTTTAAAAATGAATATATTCGACTTAAAGAAAAGAAAAGAAAAGAAAAAGAAAGTCCCACCCCAGGGCTGGTTGTGCTGTGGACTGTCTGCCAAATGCTGCCCAGAGAGTTCCATAATAAGGCTCTCATCTTTCTAATATAGAGCATGAATCAAACTGGGGCATTATATGTTCTCTAGGTAACAACTGTCCTTTGTCGATACTAAAGTACTCAGCGAATAATGGACTAGGATCTCTAGGATACATGTACACTGCAATAAAGATCCTAAGCACAGCCACAGTTGGCTCAGTTCAGCTTACTTGGGCTTTGGGGCTAAAACTAGCGGTGTAGACATTTGGGCTTGGGATGGAGCCTGGGTCTGAAACTTTGCAAGGGCGTGGGTCTCAGAGCCTGGGCTCCAGCCCATGCCTGAACGTCTACCCTGTAGTTTTTAGCCTGAGCCAGTGAGCCCAGGTGAATTGACCCAGGCTCTGTGAATCAGTGTCGAGTTTCCTTTTTTATTGCAATGTAGATGTATCCCTAGTCTCCATCTCTGAAGTCATATCTGTTTAATGCAAGCTAGATGTGACTAACACGCTTCTGGCTAATTGGCAATGTGGGGCTTGATCCTTCAAAGTACTGAACACTCTGACCTAGTCCAGCACAGCTCCTAAGCACATGCTTAACTTTAGCACATGAGTAGTCCCTTTAACTTCATTAGGCCTATTGACATACTTAAAGTTAGGTATATGCTGAAGTGTTTTGCTGGGTTGGAGCCAGTGTGCTTAGCATCTTGCAGGATCAAGCTCATGGTCTTCAGTTGACTAAAACTGGTTGTCCCGGTACTACTTTCTACATTGTAGTATGGGTATGCTTCCTGTCTGTGAGATTGATAGCCTTCATATTGTTAGTGCTTCATAATTCAGATGTAATTGTTTGGGATTTAAACTTGATGTTCAAGATGTCAGCCTCATGAACACTTTAAAAAATGTTCTCAGTTGAAGGAATAATTTTACAAGTTTAAATACATTTGTTTTTATAGCTTTTCAGACCATAGTCCCCTCAACAGTTATTTGGCAGAAGAAAACCAAGGTCTCTAACTAAAATGTTTAATTATAAATGCAGACTGTATTTTAGTTTGCACACTGAGGACCCAATCTTGCAAAGATTCAAGCATGAGTAGTCTCAGATAAGATTATGCACGAGTAAATTACTCTCACACTTAAGTCTCTGCAGGATTAGCCCACTTGTCTGTATTTTAGACCACTGGTTCTCTTCTGTTTTGATCCTAGGTTAGTCTGATGAAAAATATTCTTCCGGTTATTTGAAAATAAAAAAACCCCTTAAAAATCATGCAACAAAAACTAGGAGAAGCCTAGGATTTATACCAGGGGTAGGCAACCTATGGCACGCGTGCTGAAGGTGGCACACGAGCTGATTTTCAGTGGCACTCACGCTGCCTGGGTCCTGGCCACTTGTCCAGGGGGCTCTGTATTTTAATTTAATTTTAAATGAAGCTTCTTAAACATTTTAAAAACCCTTTTTACTTTACATAAAACAATAGTTTAGTTATATATTACAGACTTATAGAAAGAGACCTTCTAAAAAACATTAAAATATATTACTGGCACGCGAAACCTTAAATTAGAGTGAATAAATGAAGACTCGGCACATCACGTCTGAAAGGTTGCCGACCCCTGATTTATACTGACCAGCTACCCTGAGTTAGAATTGTAATCACCTTGTCTTGAGGATTTAATCACGTTATTTGCCACATGCTAGTGAATTCATTGTAAAAAAAAAAAATGTATTCCAATTTTTTTCCATGTGAAGACGAGGCCGAAGGAGAAGCCTTAACTTTCAAAAGACCTTAAGATATTTCTACACTGTAGCTGGAGGTGTAATTTCCATTTTAGATAGATGCATGTGTGCTAGTTTTGGTCAAGCTGATGCACTAAAAGTAGCAGTGTAGCTATGACATGGCAGTACAGGCTAGCTGCCCTGAGGACAACCCTGTCCGAGATTCTAGGTACAGTAAGTACTCATAGACTCATAGACTTTAAGGTCAGAAGGGACCATTATGATCATCTAGTCTGACCTCCTGCACAAAGCAGGCCACAGAATCTTCTATACCCATCCACTTCTATAACAAACCCCTAACCTATGTCTGAGTTATTGAAGTCTTCAAATTGTGGTTTGAAGACCTCAAGCTGCAGAGAATCCTCCAGCAAGTGACCCATGCCCCATGCTGCAGAGGAAGGCGAAAAACCTCCAGGGCCTGTGCCAATCTGCCCCGGAGGAAAATTCCTTCCCGACCCCAAATATGGCGATTAGTTAAACCCTGAGCATGTGGGCAAGACTCGGCTGACTAGCCTGTGCCACCACCCGTGCTTGCTGTTTGTAACGTGCTAGCTCAATCCGAGCTACACAGATATGTCTATCACCTCCAACTCTGTTAGAACGTGGTAGCTAATGCATGCTTACAATATCCCTTTTATCCTCGTCTAGACAAAACTGAAATTTTGTTTTAAAATCACCTTTTATGTTATTCTAGAGAGGGACTTTATCATGGCAGTTTGGAGCATTTAGCACTTACTGGTTTTTTTTAGGTCATATTTTAAAATATGTTAACGCTGAAACACAAACCCATAGAAGCTGATGAGGCACCTAAAATACAAAATATTAACAATGAAATATAAAACACTCAAAGTCAGTGAAACTTCTAAGTATAAAGGTGAAGAGAAATAACTTCCTTGATGGAACCTGTTGTATTTAGAGTCCTGGGCGCGTCTCAGTCATTGCCCTTTTAATGCAAATAGTTGACAGCAGATATTGAATCTATATTAAATTGTAAAGTCTTTCATCTTTAATTTAAAAAGCATATTACATTCTTTCTCTGCCATTGGCTATTTGCTCTTCCCTTGCATTCTGTTTACCTTTTGGGGACTAACCATAATTCTACTTACGTTGTACTTGTCCATTTGGCAAATGATAGATTTCTTTTGGCATAGCTCATAAGGGTCTGTGAGGAAAAACCTGTATTTTTTTTATGTTGACACTCTTGTCAGATGTCAGCTTTTGCTTAAGGTGCTTTTTTATTTAATGACTGCATATAAGTCATTTATTGTCTTAAGCCTCTGGGACTTCGGGTTTTGTTTGTTTTCTTTACTGTGTAACCTAGCATAGTATGTTCCCTTTTCTTGAGGTCTTCCACTGCTTCCTTTCCTGAATAAGCACATCTTCCTTGCTAATGTAAATGTGCCGTTAAATAGTAGCTACTTTGTCACAAGCATTCTTTTTTTGTTTGTAAAATGCTGTCTATAGCAGGTTACCGGAGCAAAGCCAGGCGGCACAATAGTAGAATTCTTGGTTTTAGCTTTCCATAATGTACTCATTAAATTTTCTGTGGGTGTACTTCTGTCATTTAAAAAAACCAACCACCTATTATGTCAGCTAATAGCCTTAAGTAGACTCGTCCCAGGACAAAATAGACCTTTTCCTGTCTTCCCCACTCCTGTGTAGAAAAAAATGCTCATATGTGATCTTGGATAATGCAGAAACAAAACTGCTCTATATTCTAGACAAAGACAGGTTATGCTTACCAGCTGATGCAGAGTATGGTGTGCATTTCATGTGTAACTACTCTCTGCGCTGAGGGTAGGGGAGATGTTTCATGTTTGAATAAAATGTCTTAATTCTGGAGGGAAGGGGAAACTTGGACTCCTATATCTTCTTCCCCTCTCTCCTCCCTCAAATGGTCTAGGTATACAGGCAAACACAACAAATGCTATTTCCAAATCCAAATCATGATGGAGAGTAGCAAAATTCCTGTATCCTTACTAAAATTGAAGGAATAGTACAGTATGGATGCTACTTAAATGAGGGACTTGCAGATTGTAGCATTTTCCTATGTACTTATTCGTCTACACAGGCAGGTTAGGGTGACCAGGTAGCAAGTGTGAAAAATGAGGACAGGGGCTGAGGGGTAATAGGCACCTATATAAGACACAGTCCTAAATATCCAGACTGTCCCTATAAAACTGGGACATCTGGTCACACTAAGGTAGGAGTAACTAAATACTGAGGGCTCCTCTACACACAAACTAAAACCAAAATAAACCAAGTGGGTGCATTTTGTATCATTAGTTATATTGATGCCAGTCTGTGTGTGAACACTCTTATTTTGGATTCAGAATGTCCTGTTTAGATTTAAAAACAACTTCAGTTAAATCAAACAAGGACTCTCTTAATTTGAAATGAGCACAAGCAGATTTGTACTGAAATAACTTAGGGCTGGTCTACACTACTGCGGTAAATCGATCTAAGTTACGCAATTTCAGTTACGTGAATAAGGTAACTGAAGTTGACATAGTTGGATCCACTTACCATGGTAGCTACACTGTGCTGTGTCGATGGGAGCGCGTCTCCTGTCGACTTCCCTTACGCTTCTCAGGGAGGTGGAGTACACAAATGGATGGGAGAGTGTTCTCTCATCGATTTAGCATGTCTTCACCAGATCCGCTAAATCGACACTCACTGTATCGATTGCAGCAGTGCCAATCTATCAGTAAGTGTAGACATTCCCTGAAGGTGGGAATTGCAACTGATTTAGGCTGTGTCTACACTAGCCATTTAAAGTGCAATATGTCCCTTCTTTGCGCTAAAACTGTGGGAACATCTACACTTTTTAATGGCTTGAGTTTCACCGCAAAAAGAAAACCACCTTCATGAGAGGCATACAGTTCTTTCCGCTGTTCTTCTTGTGCAGTTGTGAAAGTGAAGACATATTCTACCTGTGTAAACACCTTTTGTCCTCTGGAGGATATCCCATGGTACCAAAAGTGACCACTCTGGCCAGCATCTCCACTGCTCTGACGCCAGAGAAATGGACGTCCGCCCCTTCCCCTGTAAGCCCTGGGAAGTTTGAAACTCCCTTTCCCTTTGCTTGTAGATGTGGTGGGGAAAGCAGCCAGACAGCAGGGTATTTTTAAAAAAATGCCACGAAATAAACAAGGAAGTAATGGGGCTGCTGGGACAGGAAGCAGTGCATCACGGGCAGGGGCGGCTCTAGGCACCAGCGGGCCAAGCGCCCGCTTGGGGCGGCATCCTGGGGAGGGCGGTATTTGGCTCCGGTGGAGCTCCCGCCGGCATGCCTGCGGCAGGTCCACCGGAGCCCGGGACGAGCGGACCTGCCGCAGGCATGACTGCGGCGGGTCCCGTCTTCTCCCGGCTCCGGTTGAGCTCCCGCAGGCATGACTGCGGCAGGTCCGCTCGTCCCGGGCTCCGGTGGACCTGCCGCAGGCATGCCGGCGGGAGCTCCACGAGCAAATGCCGCCTCCCAGGATGCCGGAGCCGCGGGAAGAGGGGACCCGCCGCAGGACTGGGGAAGGGCGGCGCAGCGCTCCGCGCTGCTTGGGGCAGCCTACTTTGTAGAGCCGCCCCTGATCACGGGGCACTGAGCAGGCATCCAGAATGCCTTCCGCTCACCCCCGTCTTCCCACAAGACCTATTGAGAGAGCTGCACTGTGGGATAGCTGCCCTCAGGGGCGGCTCTAGCTTTTTGGCCGCCCCAAGCAGTCATGCGCGGGAGGCGCCCCGGAGCCGCGGGAGCAGCGGACCTCCCGCGGGCATGACTGCTGGTCCCGCGTGGCTCGGCTGGACCTCGGCGGCTCGCGGGTCTGGCGGCTCCGCTTTAGCTGCCGCAGTCATGCCTGCGGGAGGTCCAGCCGAGCCGCGGGACGAGCGCCCCCTCCGCAGGCATGACTGCGGCAGGTCCGCCGGCCCAGCCCGCGGCCGCAGGGGACGCCCCCTAGATGTTGCCGCCCTAGGCACCAGCTTGTTTTGCTGGTGCCTAGAGCCGCCCCTGGCTGCCCTATAGCGCTACTCTCACCCGCAATGGAAGTGCTGCTAGAGTAAACACTCTCTGACGCCTGAGGAATTAAGTGAATACACAAACCAGCACTTTTCTTTCACTGGTTCCCTATCACTGGTGAAACTTACAGCACAAAAACTCTGCAAGTGTAGACATACCCTTAGTTAGTTTGATTCCAGTTTGTGTGTAGCTACACCCTGACTTTGACCTCTGGGAACTCACCTCAGTTCAGCTCTGAAGCTGCCTTCGGTAGGAAATTGCTTATAGACTAATCCCGCCCCTCCCACCTCCTGCATTATTTCTCACAGTTGTCACACTGCACTTGTGAGAAGTCCCAAGCAGTGCAAGTGAATGCATTGACAATTACATTCTCAGTAGTTGGTGTCATCCAGTCAAGATTGGGCTCACTGGTATCTGTTGCTCTAACTATATAGCGATACAGTCCCCCTAGTATGAAGGCAGTTATACCAGTATGAAGGTGTTTAATACCTATATAGCTATTCCTGTACAGGAAGAAGTATTGGTAGAAGGCACCTTTATACCAGTATGACTGCATCCACATTAGGGGTTGTACTGGTATAAAAATATATTGGTTAAAAAAATCATATCCAGAACCAAAATAATTATACCTGTACAAAAAGTGTGCGTAGACCAGGCGTGTCTGTAGCAGGCCTAACAATGCAAATGGCAACTAGAGGCCTATCCTGTTCTCAGTCCCACAGCCATAGGTACTCATAGCTTTATTGCAGATTTAGAGGAGGAGGAGGAGGAGTTTGCACTATGCTCTTCAAACTCAACAGTCTGTTACTTTTCAACTAATTTGATTTGTTTTGGGGGTTTTGTAACTGTTTTCTCTGTGAGTTATTTCTGTTAACTTATTTTTTTAATCTTCTTTATTTTATTGTATGCCTGTTTCTCCATAAAGGGATATTACTCTCTCAGCCCTTGTGATGACGGATATGTAAGTTTCTATATCTTCTTTATATCTTTCACATTGCCTGCTGCAGCCTGTCACATTCTGTATTTCTCTTCTTGCTCTGTGTATGATAATTTCACTTGCTCTATTTTCATTCATACCGAGACACTGACTGTTATGGACGCTAGTTATTTTTTTAAACCTATATAAGGGTTTGGGGAACCCTTGCATGGAGAGCAAGATATAAATTCCAATGGAACTCATTCTGTGTAATGTATTTGGCACAAAGCACCTCAACTCAAGAGCTGTAACGTACCGAACATAGCTTCTTTATAAAGTGTAGGAGATGCTTGTTTGATCTGTGCAATACTTAGCACTTGGATAACACATTGCATCTTCAAAGTTCAGTGCAAACACTAGCTACCCCCTGCAACACCCTGTTAAGTAAGTCGATAAACTACTTAAGATAACATGGCAGAGATTCACATTCTTTTCCCCAGAAGAGCTACTTGTATTTTTTTTATCACAAACTGAGATCGGGTACTCTAAACATGATCAAATACCACATCATTTTCATTTAAAAAACCAAAACCAAAATAGTTCAGGGAGTGCTGATTGTGCCTTCTGCACCCCAGATGGGCATTTGTATTCTGACAACATTACAAGTGCATCATAAGCATCTGATGTTGCCCACAGACAGTGCATTCTTTGCAGAGAAAGGATATTGGTCTGCTAAACAATCTAGTACGAAATCAAACCATAAAGAGCTACTGACACCTCCTTTAAAAATGTCAAGCAATGTTCTGTTTAGAAAATCGTGTGTGTGTGTATTTTCCCCCTGCACTACTCCTGTCTTTAGTAAGGATGTTTACATAAAACATGATTTTTTTTCTCCTCCATTTGCTGCTTTTACTTATTCCTCCTCTGAAAATACAGTGAAACCTGTAGAGCTCACCCTTAGTGGATAACCTCTTGTTTTAGGAAACTGCCCCAAAGTATCCCTGAATGCATGGGGCCAAATGTAACCTTAGTGTACCTCCATTGATCTTCACCCGCTGAGTGCAAGCCAGGCCCACCTGTACTAAAAGATTATCTCCATTAAGCAATACATTTCTGTTGATCCTTTGAGTCATCGTTTATCATGATCTTCATTTGGTGTTTGACATTCCACTCGCTTCTGCAGCAGCCAGTTGTGAAGTTTTAACAAGAAGGATTGATTTCAGGTGGGGAATTAGCAGGAGTGAAAGGACCCTTGGAGAAACACGTATTGCTTTTTATGCTGATGGTCTTAGTTTAAGATAGATAGAAAGATGCAAATTAAAAAAGAATCCACTTATTTTCAAAGCTATCCACAAAGCATCATTGGTCTCCAGCTAGATGGCATTTGTTAAGCTGTTAGGGATGGTTCTTTTTTTCCACGCAATATTTCAATTCTTTACTCATATGTTGTATACATTCTAATATGCTGGTACCTGAGGCAGCCTTTTAGTGGGATCACACTAACGCACCATGATAATCTTGCACTGTACTTTGGTTCATTTATAACTGATCTATTTTAGAGGATCTTTTTTGTATGAGAAAAGAGAAATTTGCATAAGACCAAATACATGAAAATACCTGCAGTATTATAGGAACTGACCGTGGGCCAGATCCTGAGATCATATAAATTGGCCTAGTTCCAGTTACTTCAGTGGAGCTATGTGATTTACACAGGCTCAGAATCTGGTCCATTACAGATTGCATCTGATTTTTTGGTTGGCACCAGCATATTATGAATAATGAACAAGTTCAGCATCCAAACTGTAGGCATATTGTTTATATTTCAGGGTGCTAGTAAGCTGACCTTTGATCTTGTAATTTACATCTTCACCAGGCACCTATGTTTTTAATTCTGACCTCAGTTACACCTCTGTAAATTCAGAGAACCTGCAAGTTTTACACTGGCTTTTCACCCTAGTAACTGAAATCAGAAGCTGGCTTTCAGCTGTATGCTGTATCACATAAAATAATGTAGACGAGCCAATTGGATGGATGCACAGCTACAGTATTTTCTAAATCATCTTTGGTTTTTGGTACTCAGATGACGTGTCTGTTTTCTTTTATAAACATTGATTTCCCTTTGAGCTTTTATTTTTGTTCAACCCTGGTCACCTTCATGCTTTGCTTCTTTCTGTAATGAAGGGCTGCCATCTGTAGCTACTTTGCATTATGACAGAATTACTTAAGTTAATATGGCAACTGGGTCGGCTTTGGCAAGACCTAACACAGCTACATTAGTCATAGGCCTATGACCCTGCCAGATTGAGCTGTGCTTGGGCTATTGGTTTTTTATTTCCTTATTTAAAGATACCTAGTCTCTGCATTCACTGTGTAGGTTTGAAAAATTGGCTGGCCGCAAGGCACATTTTGTGTGGGATTTTGTACAGAATGAACCCTTAGGATGTCACAGATACATTTATATGCCATATGTTCCTCTTAATCATTCAACTGGCAGCCTGCAAAATACTATTATTCAAAAGGTTAAAAAATATCAGCGCCTATCCCATGGAAAGAAAGATCAGGTGCATGGTGTCAGGTTGAGTAGATGGCTGTTAAAATGGCCTGGCAAGTCCTTTTAATGTTAGCTAATTGTAGCTAAAGAGCAACATTGCACTGGGTAAACTTGAAAACCTGAGGGGAAGCATTGTCTAGAACAGTGGTTTTTAACCTATGATCTGTGAATCCTAGAAGTCCTGCAGACTGTGTCCAAGATTTGCAAAGGAGTCTGTATCTCCATTTGAAATTGTTTAGGGGTTCGCAAATGAAAAAAGGTTGAAAACCAGTGGTCTAGAATTTAAGTTATAAGGACTGTGAGTTAGGGGTCTTTGTTTTCACCTCTCTGCACCTCAGTGTCCCTAGCTGCAAAGTGGGGATTTATTTACCAGCATCACTGGGATTTTATGAGGCTTAGTTTATTATAAGATACTCTGAGATCCTTGAATGGAAGGGCAGCGTATTTATAGAATACTTGGCCTGATGTTTTTGCTGTTTCTCCTACAATAATTTCTGATATCTGCTTTTAAATAAGTCCAGTTCTCCTCCAGAATCCAGTTTCCCCTTCTGCTAGACCCATGATACGTTCAAAATCCCTATGCTTATGACATCAGAGTTTTCTCTGTTGCCATAAAAATAATTATGATGTTAATAGTTCAGTATTCTGACTTCAATATAAGAATCAAGAAAGAGGATTCAATAGACTGTGAGGGATCAAAAATCTTAGTGCCAAATTGGCTCCAGTACCCTCGTAGTCCCATTGAGTGCATTATGCAAAGCAGTCCACACTGGGATCCATACATACTGTAAGTAGATCCAGTTCCCTTCTCCAGGTAAATTCTCATGTCACTTTATACGTATTAGGAAAGGAGCATTGAACGTTAAATGCTTTCCCAGTGTGAAAGTCCATATTTAAAGTGCTTTGTGGAAACCTTGATTACAGTGAGTATTTTATTTGTTACTAAATTTTTAATGGGACCAGTTTCTTTCAGATCTCTTCTTTTTGCCTCCTGTGGTAGTGGATGTTGTGCTGTACTATTGTATGTAGAATGTGCTGCTCATGAACCATAAGGGGTTTATTATGGATCGCGATGGGTTGGGGTGAGAGGTGTCTCAGTGGTCAGACTTACCCGCAGAAATTGCTACCATGCCTCATTATCTTTGAGTCCTTGAGCCCTTGTTCTGTGACATTCCTCCTGAAAATGCCACCTTAAAAAGCAGCTTCATTGTGTCAGTCGACCAGTGTGCCTAATGTTGCTGCTCTCTCCCAGATGTACTGCTTTCAGGGCTACTATATCCAGATGTGACAGTGGAGGAAATGGGATTGTGCCACTGTCCAGAGCGTATTCAAAATACATAACTTAATCATGAGTACTTGAATGCCTGAATTAGATAGACCCACATGAGCTCAGGACCATTTGATGTTTTGATGTCAAAGGGAGAGAGCTAAAACCAGTTTTTATAGTTTGTGTAAAGGTATTTAACTAGGAACATGTCCTGAGACTGGAACCTCTCAGATCAATACCAAACAGAATGAATTGAAGTAAGCAAACAAACAAACACACACATTGTGAAATATGCAGGATGTGATGAGTGGAGTGGGGCTTGCAGTATATTTGATTTGGCAGGCTTAGTTATAGGAACTTTGTAAGGTGTGTGTGTGCATGCCACTCCGAGCTTACTGTGGGACAAAGCACCTTGTAGCTAAGGGAACAGCACTTTTATGGGTTACTGAGTAATAAAACAGGAGTTAAAATTGGAATATTATAACTAAAAGGATTGATTGCTCTGCAGTTCTTTCTTTGGTTATAAAGCCCTATTGAAGAAGGCTGTAGAGTTCTCAGTAAAGTCTGTCTTTATTCATAGAGATGGCACAACTTTAAAAAAGAATGAACTGTGGTGGCCTTATACCAGAATATGTTGTTCCAAAATTGAATGTAAGGCATAGAACAGTATTAAGATTTCACTTAAGATCTCTTCAGACCTAATCAGCTGTGGCCTGAGAACACAGTGGTGTTCAGCTGTCCCTCAGCATACAGTATGACTCAGATGCTTGTCCAAGGCCAACCGAAAGCATCATGGAAACTGAACGTATAGCCCTATAAACCATGAGTGTTCTAGTAACAGCACTGGCTAGCTTTCAAATGGCTTTCTGTAGAAATCAAATAACTTACTAGCTATGTTTTACTGCTGTTCTTGTTCTCATAAAGTTATTTAAAAATATAGGACCAAACAAGTTCCAAAAATAAAACACATTTGTTAAAGAATTATAATTATTATTTATTTTAACTCATGTTAACCTAATTTCTGTATCAATGTTGTTCCCTGGCAGAGTCAAACACGGTCTGTTTCCTGCTTGTGCATTTATTTAACAGCCAAGGGCATTCATTTAATTTTATTGCAGTACCCATCCTTTACCTAGCACTTTTCATCAGTAGATCTCAAAGCAATTTACAAAGAAAGTCCAGTATCATTATCTCCATTTTACAGATGTGGAAGCAGAGGCCCAGAGAGGTGAAGTGACTTGCCCAAGATCACCCAGCAGGCCAGTGGCAGAGCCAGGATTAGCACCCAGGTCTCCTGAGTCCCTAGAGCTCTTTTCACTAGGCAACACTGAAATGTTGCAAATTGGCTTTTGTCAAAGTAATCATACATCTGGGCACAAGGAATCCACCATCTGTGACAAGATTAAATTCTTCATGGCATCTTGAATGATTCCATTATTTGCCATTGATGCTTCTAAACTATGTGCAGCCAGATTCAAAAGCAAAAATCACCATGAATGTGGTAAAAGTGAATGTACAGCATTAACCCCAGAGCAGTTATGTAGAAGTAGGCATTTATTTTTGCATGAATAAAATGAGCCCATCACACTTGACCCCAAGAGCAGATACTACATTAAGTAGTATTGTAAACCAACTCCTGTCCCTAAAGAGCAGATTCTGCTTACACTGAACAATAGCTTCTTCCATGAGTAGTTCACTTGATTTCAAGGGACGACTCCAGGAGTAAGATAATAGTCAGTGTGGTTAAGGATGGCAGAATTTGGCCCTTAATAGTCTGTGTACTTTGTCTATAATCATACCACAGGCAAACACCTAAGAAAAAGAAATTGGCCTTACATGGTGGGTCCTAGAGGTCAACAAAGCCAGGCATTGTCAGAGAAGTGAATGTTAGAGTCTAGAGCCGTCCACCAAGAGCGTCCTGCCCTCAGCGTTCCGATCTAGATAGGGAGTATCCTCAACTATCGTGGCAGGACTTTGGGAGTGAGGCAGAGTCTCTAGGCTGGCCAGGAGCCAGGCCAGAGCAAGCACCTTGCCAGGCCACATCAAACTGCCTCAGGAAAACCCCAAGTTGTTAGGTCTTTTGATGAAGTTTCTTCATCAGTTGTCCCACTTTATCAGACTGACCTTAAGAATTCCCACCATGTAAGAATTTTCCCACCTCATAGTTTCTGTAGCTCAAAATTAAAAAAACAAAACTCTTCCAAAAACTCCGAAAGAGGCTCGGTTCTGTGTTCCCTGACACGTTTTCATCCACACTATTTATAACTTCCTCTAGTGCATGTCTCTGTTTTGGTTACAGGGGACACATGGTAAGGCAAGTTTGTGTGTTCACAGCACATCACAGAAATTCTGGAAAGGAGGTCAACATTGAGAGAGTCCATCATTTTATTAATAGAAAATGATATGCATAAATCCTGTTATCTCAAATGAAGTTTCCCAAACACTTCAATTTTAACATGCACTAGTTTAGATAAAACAATAAAGCAAGTTTATTAATTACAGAAGGAAAGAGTTTAAATAATTACAAATAATGAGGCATAAAGGTCAGAATTGGTTACAAAGAAATAAAAGGTAAAATGCCAACTATTACCTAACTTAACAAGCTAAGTGAACATAAAGCAAAAGAATCTCTCTCACCGCATGTTCTTTTGCAATCTTACTGGCTGGATGCCTTTCAGCCAAGACCCCTCCCCCAGTCCATTGTTCTTTTCCTTGTCCTTCAGGTGTGGATGTCATGGGCAGAGAGAGGGAGGAGAGAAGTGATTTGAGGCCTCTGTTCCTCATTTTTATCCTTTTCCTCTTCTTTGAGAATCGTCTCCTGGTGGGGTTCAGGAGACAGGAAGTCTGGGGAGACAGGAACTTCTAGCTGCTTCTTTGCCAACATGTACATTTCTCACTCTCACTCTTTTTCCTGCCAAAAAATGGCTACTTAACCAGGCGATAATCCATCTAATTATGTTGACACCTGTCTGCGGTGTTGGCTACACTCTTGTCTCTGGGGAACTGGTTTGAAGCTGTTTCCCTAGACTTGGAACACGTTTTATATAGTAGAATTTTATAACTTTACATACAAAGTTGTCACACGCATTTTAGCAGGACAATAATGTTCAGCGGATTGTGAGTTTTCAAATAGTACCTCACAAGGCATACATTGTATAAAATTTATCCTAGTCTTGTAAAAAGGATGAATGTAAGGATACAGACTATCACATACTCTGCTAGCGATCTGAGGTATTTCCTTTGCCAACGGTGTCATTTGTCCATACCCCTCCCCCTTCCAGCTTACCCATGTTACTTTTCCTTTTGCTGGAACATGCAGTGCAGTCACTGTTGTGCTCATTTATTGTCACGGAGCTGACTAAGGCCTGGTCTACACTGGGAAATTAGTTCAGTATAACTATGTTGCTCGGGTGTGAAAAATCCAGACCGACCTAACCCCCGGTGTCGACAGTGCTAGGTTGATGGGATAATTCTCTACTGCCTCTTGGGGAAGTGGATTACGTACACCAACAGGAGAATTCCTACCATCAGCGTAGGTAGTGTCTTCACTGAAGTACTCCAGCAGTGCAGCTGCAGAATTTTAAGTGTAGACAAGCCCTAAGGTGCTAGAAATGATTTGTAATTTCATTGCCAGCTCAGGTAGGAGAAAGTGGTTTTGGGTCAGGGGAAAGCTTTGTTTAAACAAAACTTACCTTTAATATTTACAAAAGCATCAAGGAAAATGAAAAAAAAAAAAACTGAAAGGTAAAATGAATGTTTATATATAATATGAAACATTTGAAAGACTTTTCCACTGTGAATAGTAATTCCTGCAACATGGGAGCTCTGCTGTCAAGACAGGTTAATTTTAAGGCCTAAGAACCATTAATTGGCTCTTGTGTACAGTATTCACTGATGTAAACATAACAAAAAATGACTGTCAGTGCAACCATAAGCTCATTCCATTTGTGAGAGAAATGTTCCTTGTATTAGTAAGGGATACCTCTGACCATTGTGAAACCTAAGTGTTCAGTGGTACGTGAGATGGAGTCATTCAATATTCTCTGCGGTGATTCCTGCCTTTCGTCTTCTAAACTTCCCAGTTTTAAATCAAACAATAGACATTGATTATATGGTCTCTCTTGAAAGAGCTCGGTTATAAAAGAAGACCGATTTTAAAAGCATAAGTGGTAATGAGAGATTTTTAGAAAGTGAGCTGGAGTAATCATCACAAAAGGAAGAGACTGAATATTCTGTGAATATTTCACACAGGTGACATCAGTGGAATACATACCAAGGAACCCTCTTATGCCAGAACTGTTTCTTCCCAGGCCCACCCACAGTCATCTTTAGCAAAGACCATTTATTAAAATAGATAAATATTATACATACAATGCTGACATTAACCAGTCAGTCTTCTGATGGGTGCTCATCTCTGATCACTGAAAAGGGGCTGCTAAGGAGGGAGACAACGAGATTGAAAATGAATTAAGTTGAGGCAGGACCAGAGACAGGCTTTGCTGCTGTGGGGTGCTCTGCTGACAATCATGTTTGTGTACATTGCTTGAAGCAGGGACTATGCCTTCCTCTGTTTTGTACAACACCAAGCATAGGACAGAGACCCTAGATACAATTCCTGTTGGTTATTTTGTATCTGAATTGGAAACTATACATAGAAAAAAGGCCCTTCAACCGTAAAGGGTATTTTTAAAGTATTGGAGTCAATGAAGACCTTCCAAGTGGCCCTTCATCTCCTTCAGGGGCTCTCTGACCCCAGCTGATTCTTATGTTTAACAGTCCTCACTGTTTACGGTAGCTCACTGTCTGTAAGCCTGTTTTTCCTGCTCCCTGTTATCACTTTTTGTTTTCTTTTTTAAATGCTTGGATCTTCATGAGGTGATTTTTGGAGTATGTCTGCAAGAAGCATCAATCCTGAGCATAATCAAAGGCCTTTTTACTTGGGAGCTAGCATCTGATCCAGCTCCCATTGAAGTAAAAGCAGTCGCTTACCTCCAGCTTTAGTTATGTTTAAGTACACCATGGTGGTAGTGGTGGTAGACTCCAAACCTCCCAACCCCGATGAGAGAGAACACTGTGAATCCAATTAATAAGCACTGCCTGTCTAAAATTTGGATTAACCTATTGTGTTTCCTTTTCCTTTTCTCCAGGCATCAACAATGTTAAGAGCATCTTTAGCCCCTGTGTAAGTGTTTCTTGCAGAGCTTTGCTTGGTTATCTGTAAAGAGAGTATGTGGGAGGAGACAGCCAGTACCCAAATGGTTACTGATGAAAATCACTTGCCTCTCTGTGTATGGTTACCAACAACTGTTGTATGTGAATGCAATGTGGCCCACACGCCTTTTGTGAACTCTTGATGTAAAGGGATCATTAACATTCCAATCTCAGCAAACTATTTTTAGCCCTGTTAATATAGCTTGCAGCACAATATTTTACTAGCTGTGATTCAGTGGCTGTATTTTCCTTAGTTGCTATAGACGGTACAGTCCTGTTGTAGTTAGGTTCCCATAAATCCAGGAGGAAAGGAAGCCCCGAGTAAGCTTAGTTGTGTGTTCCTAGAACCAATTTTGCAGTAGATTTAGTAGCTTTGTCTCTGAAGGAATAATAATTGTATGGCAAGTTTTTCTGTGATTGAATGATTTTGTCTTAAAGGGATAATGGCCCTGGGGAACTTACTATGAGTAGGAGCGATTTTAGCAGAAAATGTATATTTCAGTACTCAGAACAAAAACAGTTTAGTGAAAGCAGCTTTTTAAAAAGTCACCATTCCCTTACAGTGTTGTGCTAAGAAGCAGTATTGTGCTAGTGTATGAGAATAGAATGCAACCTTCACTGGCAATGCATATTACATTTACCAGTTGATTTTCACTGTCCAGCCTGAGCAAAATGTACCTAGTAAACAAACTGTATAAATGGTGAAAAACCCAGTTGTAAAAATCCTTTGAGTTCTAGTATTCCAAACTGATGTTAGTAATCGAGATAAGGAAATAAGTCAAAAAATTGTGGGATTTATTTTCCTTTTAAAAGGAAAGACACATGCAAGTTGCTTTTTTGAAATCAGATTTGCTCTCTTCACTTACCTCACTTCAGTAGCCTCAACAGCTCTCGTAGAAGGAGTTCAACGTGGTTTTAATAACTGTCTGGTTTCCTATCTGCCATGTAGGAAAATACAGGAAGTGCCATTGTTACCTTCTTTGGATTATGAGAAGCTGAAGAAAGATCTGGTCAGCGGGAGTGATCGTCTTAAAGCTTTTTTACTGCAGGCTCTGCGCTGGGTAAGTGAGATGGTCTCCCTACAAGTGAAGAAGGCTCTCGTGCTGCTGGCATAGGCCCTTTCTGAAGAGCTGGAGCTAAAATCTAATTTTCAGACAAGACGGCTCACATCTGGAGTGAGCTGTCTTCCTCCAGAATAGGGTATGTGGGGGGCAGAGAGAGAATGCAGAGGCTTCTCTGCTTGAGTTTCAGTCAGTGACACTTGCTGAGGCTCTGGAATTGCTGAGGAAAGTGCAGGATGTGCCTTGTGAATTACATCTGTGGCCTTTCTGGCTGGTGAAGGCCAACTGGAAGATTTCAGAACCGTCATTGGAATGGTGCCTGAGGGAGGGTAAGGTGTCCTTTTGTTTCAGAGGGCAGGTCTACACTACAAAATTAAGTCGACTTACATTAAGTTGATGTACAGCCACCACCATAATTACAGCTGTGGTTCATGTCCACACTTGCTCCTTCTTTTGGTGGTATGTGTCCGCACCAGGAGCACTTCCACTGATTGAAGTGGGACACTAATAGCTGGCCCCGGGCAGCCCTGGGGTTCACAGCTGGCCCCCTCTCTCCGCCCTGGTGCTGACAGCCCGAGCTATCAGTACTGTGGCAGCGGGTCCTAGCTGTGAGCTTGCACCCTGCTGACAGCTCAGGCTGTCAGTGCCAACAGGGGGCTGGGGAGGGCTCCACTTGGGGCTGACAGCCAACAGGTGATGTAAGTAATTTAGTGTCTAGCCAGATGCTGTGTTACCCTAGCTACTTTGACATAAACATTATGCCTCTTGTGGAGGTGGAGTTATGTCAGTGTAGAGGGCCGCTTACTTCAGCAGAAGCAGCATTGTAGTGTACACACGGACATAATTAGGTCAATGTAAGCTGCCTTGCGTTGACCTAACTCTGTAGTGTAGACCAAGCCAAAGAAATGATTGTGTGTCTTTGTTCAAGAAAAACTCTCTCTTGATAGGGCAATAATTGGAGAGAGGCTGCCTATATCTCGAATCTTCCGTTTTTGGGGAAACTGTAAGCATATTCTAGCAAAACTTTGAAGGTGGCAACAAGAATCTTTTAACTTCATGCCACCGAAGAGGGGAAGCTAATGGAGGGATTCAAAAGGAAGGCTGACATGGGCAAAATGACAGGCATGAAAGATGATCCTATAAACCAGGTGGATGCAGTGTAAACTTTCACACCCTATCTTGTAATGACTTGAGCCCTGTTGTGGGTCTCTTCCCTGTCTATCTTACCAGGTCAGTCCTGTGCAGATGCTGACAGATTCTGAATGACAGTTTTGTGGTTGGCCACTGAGCGCTAAACTCATTTCACTTGCTGTCAGACCTCCAAGTTGAATTCATCCTCTGTGTGAGAGGAGGATTAATTCTCCACAAATAATTCTCCCAGACACTCTCTCACATTAGCATTCGTTTATGTGAATGATTAATTTGCCACACCCCCTCCCCCATTTTTTATAGCGCTTGACAACGTCTCATCCCGGTGAGCAGAGAGACACCGTCCTGCAGGGTTATATCAGCAATGACCTACTGGATATCCACAACAGTAGCCAGGTCAGCAAGAGTAGATCTTACTCTGGTTTGTGTGTGATATTATTTATTTGTGTAATGTGCTGATCAGAAAACTCTGTCTATTACAACATACAAATAATTAAACAGATTTCTACATGATCTGTTGGGTTGAGACATACATTTCAGAATACATTGACCACTAATACAGATTCTTTGTCAGGGTTGGTCTGTATGTTTTTGGGAGCTGACCTTTTTCATCCTAATTGCAGTGTTGTGGGATGACCTCTTAACGGTGGTCCCTAAGCCAAAATATGACCTTTCTCATTAATGCAGTAGGAGGTCAATGGGAGTCAGATGCACACTGTACTGACAGGAGATGCTAAGCACCTCAGAGACCAGGCCCTGAAACAGTTTCTATAAATGATTCTGTGGGATCAGTTTGCTGAAATACTAGGTGTGTGTCTCTGTGGTTAGTGTTGTGTGGTGTTGTGTTACTAGAGTTCTTAATTTAGGTTTATACTGCATGCGAGTGTGTAGTACTTGTGGAGACATGGAAGTTCATTAATGCATTGAGGGCTTGCCGCTGCGGCAGTTGAAATAGATGGCAATTATACCATTGACTTACTTCAGTAGGAACAGGATCAGATCCTAACACAGGAGGTTGGCTCTCACTTGTGTGACATGTCACAGGAGAATGACTCACTCGATAAATCTTTTTTGAGTAAATTGTGGATTGTAAGAGGATCCACTAAATTCATTTTTCTTGTGACCCAGAATAAGAATTAAACTAGGATTTTGTTCTTACAATGTACATACAATATATTCTTTTATGCAGCACCTGCAATCACATTTTTAAAAGCACATTTCAGTAAATTCAGCACTTAAAACTTTTCTTTTGCAGAATGCTCTAGCCTGCATATTGATTGGAAGGGGTCCTCAGTGATTGATAATCCAGCTGTGGCCATTAACAAAGTCATTACTTTTATATTTATTGATAATAGTTAATTTTATCCAGAGTAGCAGTTTCATTCTTTATCTCTTTGATGCCATGGGTCTAATTTTCAAGATGTAAGCCTGTTGTCCTCATCAGGGTGCATTTGTTGCCTCTACAGGTACCCTAGAAATCATAGAAATGTAGTGTTGGAAGGGACATCAAGAGGTCATCTAACCCAGTGGTTCTCAACCAGGGGTATGCGTACTCCAGGGGGTATGCTGAAGTCTTCCAGGGGGTAGATCAGCTCATCTAGATATTTGCCTAGTTTTACAACAGGCTGCATAAAAAGCACTGGTGAAGTCAGTACAAACTAAAATTTCGTAGATGGTGACTTGTTTTATACTGCTCTATATATTATAGGCTGAAATGTAACTATAATATTTATGTACCTTTTGATTTATTTTATAATTATATGGTAAAATGAGAAAGTAAGCAATTTTTCAGTAATAGCGCTTCTGTATTTTTATGTCTGATTTTGTAAGCAAGTAGTTTTTTAGAGAGGTGAAACTTGGGGTACAAATCAGACTCCTGAAAGGCGTTCGGTAGGCTGGAAAGGTTGAGAACCACTGGTCTAGTCCATGTCCTCCCCACCCCCATGCTGAAACATGACAAGTATACTTGGACCATCCCTGGCTGGTGTTTGTCAAATGTTCTTTAAAACATCCAAGGAGGAGGATTCCATCACCTTCCTGGGTAATCTGTTCCTGTGCTTACCTAGCCTTATAATTAGAAAGGTTTTTCTAATATCTAACCTAAATCTCCCTTGCTGCAAACTAAGCTGATTACTTCTTATCCTACCCTTGGTGGAAATGGAGAATAATTGATCACTGTCCTCTTTATACTTTTTACATAAGTAAAGACTTATCGCGTCCCCTCTCAGTCTTCTCGTCTCTAGACTAAACATGCCCAGTTCTTTCAACCTTACCTCTTACTTTGCACTTGTCTTTATTGAATTTCATCTTACTGATTTCAAACCAATTCTCCAGTTTATCAAGATCATTTTGAATTCTGATCATGTCCTGAAAAGTGCTTGCAACCCCTCTGAGCTTATCTGCAAATTTCATGAGTACACTCTCTATTCCATCATCCAAGTCACTAAGGAAAATATTGGATAGTACCAGATCCAGGACAGACCTGTATGGGACCACACTTGATATGTCCTCCCAGTTCAACAGCAAACCATTGATAACTACTCAATGAGTACGTTTTTTCATCCAATTGTGCACCTACCTTTATTATAATGTTACCTAGACCGTATTCCCCTAGTTCGCTTATGAGAATATCAAAGAATTAGGAAAAAAAAACAAACCCAAAAACAAAACAATCAAATTCTATTGTTGATATCTGACACTTTCTGTAAAGGGTAGTGGTGTATAGGAAATGCCAGAACTGAGCCTAAAGTTAACAAAGACTTGCACTGGTTTCTTTGTGAGCCAAGCACTGCCGTTCAGACTTCTTGTTAATGGTTCCCTTGCACCTAAACATGCTAATCGCTGTCAAACAGCAAATGTCCCTATTCCAAGTAGTATTATTGCTTAGTCAGAAATGAACAAAACCCTACAAAATACTTGTTTGATTCAAAGAAGCTAACTTTATTCATTTGAGTTTAGTTAACTTAATTTCCTTTTCTAGGGTGCTGCTTCATTATGACTTTACCCTGCACATCAAAGCTTGTTCTATTTTGTTACCACTCCTTTTTCACCCATACAACTGGAAGATTAAAGTCAAGTTGGCGACTTGTTAATATGCTTTTGTTTGTACAGTTCTGATATTTGCGTCATTTATAATGCCTTTAAACATTGCATAAGCCTGTGCTAGAATTTTCCGGCTTCATTTATTTTGATAAATGTTTGCTTTCTCTTGCAGCGAAATGTGCTAAAATTGCTACATTCCAAGAGTGAGGTGGTCCGACAGTACGTGGCGAGGCTTATCAATGCTTTTGCTTCGCTGGCAGAAGGTAAGAGATGCACTGCAAAGGGCTGGACTCTTCATGTACCTTGGCACATTATAGGTACTTCATTGTCCTTGTGTGTGGAAATTTAAATACATCCTGCTTCTGGGCATTCATTGTCCTTTGTAATATTTGTCCAAGGTCGAGAATTGTCAGTGTCGGTACAGTTGCCACAGTTTATTTCAGCTTTTGTTGTTTCACCTTTTATAGTGTGTGGTCTTTGTCATGGGCAGCTGGTGAACCGGCAGTTGAGGGAGGCTAGCCTATGGCCAGCCCCGCCCCCTCCGCCCAAGGATCCGCCCTCCTTCCCCCACCGGAACGCCCCCTTTCCCGTGGCCGCCAGCCCCATCCCCCTTCCCCAGCGCCGGGTGTGCCAGCGATGTGCAGCCTGCCCTACTCTCCTGACCCCTGGGTGCTGGGGAGGTGGGCCAGTGGCACGCGAGCAGCCCCAAAGTGCCAGGTGGGTGGCCAGCCCCAGTGCCTCCAGTCCCCCCTCCCCCAAGCACTGCCTGGGCTGGGGCTAAGGGGGAAGGGCAAGCAGGAGCTGGAGGGGGCTCGGGGAGGAGTGTGGGTGGGGCCACGCTGGGCCGTTTGGGAAGGCACTGCCTTCCCCAGCCTATGCGCCATGCCTCCCATGGTCTCTGCGGGCTGTTAACAGTAGGCTTTCTAATTTCCACACTATACATTATCGTTGTTATGTCTTCAGTCCCTTCATGGGGCAGTGAAGTGTGCTCTTCAACCACAGTAGTTGTGCATGTTGTAGAACCAAACCTGTAACTGTTCCCATCTTGCATCATCAATGTTCTGAAAATGCACATTGAAAACAACTACCCAAAAAGCCACCCAGTGATCAAAGACTGCTGCAGAGAGTCCCAGCCACTGGGTTGTGTGCTAGTACTGATACAGCAGATTTTTGTATCTGGTACTGTACCCTCCCCTTCTCTACCTGGATGAACCTCTGTGCATGGCTGCTGTCCGGTTAGTTGCATACTAAACTGTGATGGAGCTTTGCTCCAGACCTTGGTCTCTTGGACTGGGATTTCCAAAGGGGTATTAGAGCTAGGTACCCAACCGCCATTAAAAGTCAATAGGAGCTGGACACTTAACTTTCTCAGGCCTGGTCTACACTGGTGGGGGTGTCGATGTAAGATATGCAACTTCAGCTACGGGAATACTGTAGCTGAAGTCGACGTATCTTATTCCAACTTTCCTCCCGTCCTCACGGCGCAGGATCGACGGCCGCGGCTCCCCCATTGACTCCGCTACTGCCGCTCGCTCTGGTGGAGTTCCGGAGTCGACGGGGAGCGCGTTCGGGGATCGATCTATCGCGTCTCGACGTCTGGACGTATCCTTAGGCCCCAAAACGTAAGCGTCAGATTTCCCTGAGCGATATGGTAGAAAGTACATGGTTGAATGAGAGGTAGCGAGGTCTGGCTAGTATGGCCAAAGTACTAGCTTGGTAAACTGCTACAGTTGCCCAAAATGGGTGGAAGCCATCTTAAAAGTGATGTGTTTTGTGCAGATTGTGGGTTTCTACTGCGAGTTTCTACTGCCTTGTTAGAGAGAGAAAGTTGGCTCAAGCCATCTTTCTTTGTGAAAGGGGAGGAGGGAGGCTCTCTTTCGTGGGCTGGTATCTCACTATCTATTCATTCATCACTGTTTGCACCAGGTCGGCTCTACCTTTCCCAGAACCCAAAGTTGCTGCGAGTGCTGGAGGAAAGGCTGAAAGCTGAAGACAAGGATTCCCTTACACGGGAGAATGTTCTGGGGGCTTTGCAGAAATTCAGCCTCAGGTGATGACAGCTCAGCAGGCAGTGGTGACAGCAGGAAGGGAAATGCAAACTAGGCAGGCTCTGTTCAGGGAGGAAAGAAGAGCACTTGATTTTTGTACAACAATCATCAGAACCCACTGTGGCTGATGAAAGAAGTGCCATTGATAACTTGAGGAGGACCCAACTCTGTAGGCAGAATTAGTCTGATTTCTTAGCAATTGTTAGACTTAAGTGAATTTATGCACATTAATGTCTGTGCATTTTAATATGTATTTTTAATTGCACAACCTCATTGAAACTATATCAGGACAGCTCCCTTATCCTGAAAGTCCCAAAAATCTGTACAGGGACAAGAAAAACTGTGAGTTCTCATTCAGTTATCAGCAAAGGATGGGGTCAGGGTTTGCCCTCTCTGCATAGAATTAGCTAGTTTTCATCCTTGACCTTTGAGTCTGGAGCCATCCATTCAGACACTCTCTCTCCTTTGATTTTTATGATAGCACCTCTGCCTTAGAAAATGTGCTACCAGTGTCTCCTGCAGTGAATTTCTCATGGGACTGGAGGAAGGTAGATGATGTCACACCCTCCTGAGTCAGTCACACTCCATCTAAGTCCCCTCAGAAAAGAGCAAGGAATCAGTCTTGCATAATTACAAGAGCTGTTCAGTCTCCTAAAAGAGAGAAGTGTTTTACTGCACTCTTATTTGAAATAAATATATCCAGTATAAAATGTATTTGTTTTATATTCTAGACGTGCCTTGCAGACGGCTATGATCAATGACGGGCTCATTTTCTGGCTGGTTGATGTTCTAAAGGATACGGATTGTCTGTCAGATTACACGCTGGAATATTCTGTCGCCTTGCTCATGAATCTTTGTCTCAGGAGTTCAGGTCTCTTACAGTTACAGATGTGATTTTCTGCTGGGAAATGGGTGGGAAAAGCCCTGACCTTGAACCTTCCATACTGAAATTATTGAGGTCCTTCAAGTGATTTTGATTTATGTCTGTTTTTATCAAGATTTATCTGTGTTAGATGGCCCCCACCACTGTAGAATCTGAGCTTCATAAATGGTGCTTTTGATCAGGTATCTTTTCCAACCTGCTCTGAAACAAAATTCACGCCTTGTGAGGAGTCAAAACTTCTCTCTGGAGTTTGGCTTTGTTACCAAAGAAATTAAATTAGTGTTCAGCTCAGTCCTCCCCTGGCTTGTCTGTATCTCGGGTTTTTCCCCTCAGAACTGCTCTATCTACACCTGGGTCCTCTCTGTAGAGAGCCACTCCCACTTTCCTTTATATAGGGTGATGTAAGGAGCCACCCACCTCACTGAGTCAGCAAAACTCATTTAACCCCTTCCCAGCATGTTTATCACCTAATAGGGTGGAGTGTTTCAAGCAAAAACAGTCTGCCTGCTGCAGGGCTAGTATGAGTTACCTGATTTCTGACTGGCTGAAGCAAACAATATGCCTGTTTATAAAAGCCAGTTAGAATTGAACTATTCAATAATGTTATACGGCCCAATCCTCACCTTGCAGGATTGAACCCATAGCATTCAACAGTCCTCTTATGACACAGATACCCTCCTGATAACATCATGATACAGTTTGTGACCCAAGGAGTTTACAATCTTAAAAGATTTTAATTAAAAAAAAAAAGGGGTAGAGTTAAACGCAGACAAGTCCACAGCAGCAAAGAGTCCTGTGGCACCTTATAGATTAACAGACGTATTGGAGCATGAGCTTTCGTGGGTGAATGCCCACCTCGTCGGATGTACATGCATCCGACGAAGTGGGTATTCACCTATGAAAGCTCATGCTCCAATACATCTGTTAGTCTATAAGGTGCCACAGGATTCTTTGCTGCTTTTACAGATCCAGACTAACACAGCTACCCCTCTGATACTAGACAAGTCCACAGTAGCCCTCAATTGGCATCATCAAAGTGACATCTTTGTTAAACTGTTGTGGGATCAATGTCTCAGACTTTGAAAGTAAATATTTTATAACACGTACCTGTCTAAAACCAGAGTAACTCCATTGACTTCAGTAGAGTTATTCTGAGAGCAGAATTTAGTCCATTGCATATTGCATTGTATTAATTTTTAGGAAAGAAAGAAGTGTTTGGTTTTTTTAATTTCCTTTTCTGTATTAAAAAAAAAATTATGCCTCTGCAGGGAAGAAAATGTGTGCGAAAGTTGCAAACCACGTGCTCAAAGTTCTCTCTGATCTCCTTGGCCATGAGAACCATGAGGTACTTGTACAGCAAATATTCCTCTGTTTAGGCAAGGGAAGGGTAAAGCTGATGATTTTAAAAAAAGCAACGTGTTTTGCTTGGTCCTTTGCTACTGTACCCTGGCAGTAAATTACATGGAATTTCAGTAAAGTTCACCATCCTGTAAACTCATTTGGGCTCAGTGAATGCTGTGGGTTTTTTTCCTAGAGATTTTGTTCTCTCTTCAACCGTATGATTGGTAATTTGAAAATGAATGTTTGATAGCGGTATGGTTATCACATTCCAGACTGTAGGTTCCTGGGATTATTTTAAAGTAATCTAAAACCAAATCTTTCCAAGCCTTACTACATCAGGAGATACAAAACTATTTGCGATGCAGACCATATGCAAAGCATCAGGTGCAAACAAGTCACTTCCACCAGTATTTCTGTCTTTCTGTCTTTCTTTCTTAGAATACTATAAAAATAGCTGGATGGGCCTTAGCATTCAACTCCTAATATCTCTCCATCTGCTGCTTCGTGTGGGCTGCCATTTTACGCCTTCATGATCTTAGTTCCTTTTCTTTTCCCGGAAACACTTACGTGAAAGTTGCCACATCATGCAACCCAGGGGCAGAATGCTAATAACAACAGCTTACTTTTATCTAGTACCTTTCATCTCAAAGGGTCCCATTATACACCGCCCCTTGTGATACATCATTACTTCATCCACCTCTGGGGTGGACTGAGATCTCTGGTTAACTGCACACAGCAAGACAACACAGCAGTTCAGGGCAGGTGAAAGTGGACACAGTGTTTGCCTTCAGTGTGAATTGTAAAGGAAATGTGGGGAGGCAGAATGTCCTTTATCAGAGTGGGAATTTTGGCCAGGACATCAGGGCTCAGTCCCTGACTCTCATGGAAAATGGCTTGGAACCTTTGATGAACACCAGTGGCTGGGCCGACAGTTTTATATCCCATTCTGCATTTAAACATCTTTTTATTTTTTTTACCTTATTGAAACTGAAAGTAGAGACAATTTCCCTGAGCAACTTGTGTGTTTTTTCCATGTTTTATAAAAATTCACGGTGTGGTGTGGCTCAGTGCCTCCCTGTACTACTTTATTTTAATTAAGATTCATGTTGGGAGGCTTTTGTTGGACTGTATTGTTAGCCTTGTTTTTGTGACCAATGTGAATTTGAAGGTGGTTTGTACAGTGCATGGTGATGTCCACTTATGGCCCAGTCCTGCACCATTTAAGTCAATAGACCAATGGTCCCCAACTCGGTGCCCAGGGCATCTATGTGCGCCCGCGTACTGTCCGGCGGACGAGCATCCGCTGAAATGAGGCTGATAAGCAGCAGCATCCAGAGGCGTCGCCGCCGAAATGCCGCCAAAAATCAGCGTTGTCGGCAGCATTTTGGCAGCGACGCCTATTGACGTCGGCGGCATTTCGGCGGATGCTCGTCCACCGGCTATGGTCCTCGGTGGCTCGTCATCCCGTGCCCACCAGATGAAAAAGGTTGGAGACCACTGCAATAGACGTTTTGCCATTGAAGTCAATGGCAGTAGGATGAGGCCCTTAGATGACAGGAGAGTTTTCTGTAGTTTATAGAACTAAAACTAATAGTCACAAATCTTGAGGATTGGGGAGATCTAGATACACTGTGTTATAATTATTGACAATCTGTCCTGTGCAAAAGAGATTCCTCATGGGTTTTTAAAGTAGATGCATAGAACAGTGGGACCCAACCCTCTTCATCATGAGAGACAACTTTGGTTCATAGTAGGTAGTTCGCTGCATATACTTGAACTATCTGGACCTACCTACAAAAATACTTCTAACAAAATCAAGTGATAGGGCTGAAGAAGAGACCTCTGGGATCTTCTGGGTCACCTCTTGTCTCAAGAAGTTTGAGATATGACTTTAGCTTAGCTTACTTTTCCTTAAAGCTATCTAATACCGCCATGACAGTAAACAGAACCAACAAATCTTGCCAAGAACGGTGTTTAGGACCTTCACATATTTGTTGCATTCTTGATCTAAATCTACATGAGCCACATTGCTTATATTTTTCAAGAGATGCAGAGGGCGCAGAAATCCGTGGAATCCACATGTAGCTAAACTTGGCCCCCACACAGAGCTCCTGATTACCAGCTGGCCTTCTGATCACCTTCCTAAAAGTTCACTGATCGCCAAGTGGCATTATCCAAAGCAGGAAGACTTTTGTGTGAATGGGCTGCAGGCATCAGATTCCATGCGTGTGGCTCAGTAATTTGCTCCTTTCCACCTACGCTTTGCCTGTTGGCAATTGGGTAGGATTCAGGAGATGGAGTCATTAAAAATGGACTCACCATTGGCACATTTTCTTCCTTCTCAGATACAGCCATATGTGAATGGAGCGCTGTACAGCATTCTTGCTATCCCTTCCATACGAGAAGAAGCCAGAGCAATGGTAAGGAACAGAGAAAAGAAACTGATTGAGTAAGGAAGTAACATATCTACATAATCATTTTTCTGATACCCACCCATGCTGTAAATGCTTATTTGGAGTTCTCATTTAACTTCTGCAACCCCTCCCCTCTCCATTATGTAATTTCATTAAAATAACTGTAGGTAATGTTAAATATTCCATTATTCTCTGGGCTGTGTCACAGAGTATGTCCTTTTATTTTGGGGCGCTATTCGGCCAAATTCCACCTTGGTGCAAGCTGGTCTGACGTGACTGAAGTCAGTGGAGTTGTATCCACTTACACCCAAGCTGAGTTTGGATCACTGTTTCCTGTTGACTACTACAAAGCTGTCTGGTCCAGCCTGAGCCGCTCCATTCATTACAAAGGCGCCTGTGAGAAATTGTAGTCAAAACGGAACTGCTGGATGTTCTGAAAGAGGGAATTTGCCATCCCTGTAGCTGGTGATGATGAAGGAATTGAGGTGATGGATGGTCTCCTGCAGAGCTGGCACTATCTTTTGAAGGAGATAACAATGCACCATGGCAAGCCAGCAGGGAGAGGCTTGTATCTGGTCTAATTTGCACTTACTCACATTGTCCGTTTTATTATGTGAAATCAATTTAAATGTAAACCTCGGCATCATGTCTCCTTTCCTGTCATTCTTATCTTACTATGTCTATTCAAAAGGCATCTCTGAAGATTCCGTTTTCTGCTTTTTCGTGTTTAAATGTTTGGATTAAAAATAGCTGTTCATTATAGGCTCTTCCAGCGTTCGATGGGGAAGGTGATACCTCATTAAATAATACTGGTAATAATTAGGATGAGAGGCCACTTCCCTGCATCTGCAAGATTTCTAAGGAATAGCCTGTACTGGTGATCTATTCTAAAGGACAACTTGGGGTTGATTTTTCAGAATCAATAGGAGTTTGCCCCCCAACTGCTTTTTGTACCTTTGAAAATCTCCCCCTTAATACACACAATTGATGGGTGTGAGTGTCTCCCATGTATTCACATATACGGTGGGGTTAGCAGTTCGCTAGTCTTCTACCCATTGTGGTATCCAGCTAAGGAGGAAGGGACGGGGCCTTGAATTTCAAGGGTTTTGTCTAAATTAGGATTTAAAGGTGCTATTTTAGAACATGTTAGCTAACACAATCCAACTAACATGTTTGAAAAAGCAAACGTAGGCAAGGCGGTGTAGATTTTAACACATGCTAAGCTGATTATGTTAACCCGTAGGCTGCCTCGAGGCTTTAACATGACAGGTTCAGCTTGTGTTGAAGGCAGAATTTCAAATGTTAGATTTTCTCTTCACGTACAGTGCTACAGCAGTGCAGTTGTAACGATACAGCTGTATCTCTTGTAGGGCTTTACTGAAGATGCTACTACCCTGACGGGAGCGCTTCTCCCGTCTGCATGGTAGCTGTATCGGCTAGAGAAGCTCTCCTGTTGTGCTGTAGCCACAGGGTTAGGTTGGTGTAACTGCATCACTTGGGTGTGGATTTTTCACATCCCTGGGTGACATAGTTATACCGATATAGGTCTGTAGTGTAGACCTGGCCTTAGTTAGAAAGTATTAGCTAACACCTTCTAACAACTCACCTTTTTGTCCTAGTTTAGGTGAAATCAAGGAGGGCATTTGGAGTGCAGTAATAGAGGAGAGAAGCAAGGAGTGGGGTCTCTGATGGCAAAGAAAGCTGGTAGGAGGGAGCTGAGCCACTTTCATTCCTAATGACTGATTTAGGGCCTTCTCTCTCTTTGCATCCATAATTTGCAGGCACAATTTTGCTTTGCCCTGCCCAATCTGTGAGCCGCTACCCAACCTGCGGAGCTGGACATTAAATGACATTAAAAAATTAGAGACACAAAACAGAGCCCACGGTTGCAAAAAGAGATGAGGTGGGTTTAAGGAGAGGATGAAAATCAGCCCCACCTCACCTCTCACTTTCCTCTGAAGCCTGCACAATTCTTTTCATACTTTTTCCTTCCAGAGATATGTTTTGAATGAACTGATATGTATTGAGTTTAGAAAGCAGAGGAGTAGCTCCAGTGGAAATCTGTGAATATTGCGTGTGCTGGAGGCTTCAGTGTTCAAGTGTGGTTGCAAATTACCTGGGCAGTTGATGGACAGAGTGGAATATTTATAATTGTGCACAGCAGTTTCACTATGCATTTTCTTTTCCCAACAAAACAATGATTTTAGCCAGTAAAATGACCTGTGCTGGGCTAGTGGCATGGAACACTCACCTAGCACTAAGAACGAGGAGTACTTGTGGCACCTTAGAAACTAACAAATGTATGTTTTCTAATGTATCCAGGGAATGGAAGAAATTTTGCGGTGCTTCATCAAGGAAGGAAACGCCGAGATGATCCGGCAAATTGAATTCATTATCAAACAGCTCAATTCAGGTCAGGGGAACAGATGCAGCTATTATCCGGGCTGTAAATCTTTCACAAAAGCCATAAAAAAAGCTCATGTTTTTAGATGGCCCTGGGAACTTACAAAGAATGACAACGGGGTGATGGACTGGGAGAGCTCAAATAGGGAACATGAGGATTTCCGTGTCAAATGTGTTTTTTAAATTTCTTTTGTGTTTCAAAAAGAAACATTTGGGCCTAAATTCCAAAGCCTTCTGACCATGTGCAGCATGAGGTTGGATGGTTATGCTGGGGCATTGTCCTCCTGGAAACAAAGGTACAAAGCTTGAATAAGCTGATAGCGCAGTACAGTGGCACAGGGTTCAGTCTTGCTCTTCTCTTGCTTCATAGGTGGGCATGGACAGGACGCTCTTGGTGTCTGTGACCTCTCCTTACCCCCATCCAAACCTGAAGTGGAATTGACAAGTTATGCTCTGGCCTTCGTGGCTGGAGGGAAGTGATTGGAGAGAGAAGAAATAAAGATAGCAAAGAAGGGTGAATTCAGGAAGCATCTTCCTGCTAACTAGAAATAATTCTAGTTGGGTTGTCTTCTCGTACTTTGGAAAGGAGTAGAGGCGGCGATGAATCTTCCTGTCTTAGGCCATGGTTACATTCGCACTTTTGTTGGTATAACTTATGTTGCACAGGGGTGTGAAAAAACACCCCCCTGAGTGACATAAGTTACACCGACAGAACGCCAGTGTGGACAGCACTGCTCATTGGGGGTGGTTTAATTATGTCGATGGGAGAGCTCTCTCCTGTTGACACAGAGAGGCTACCATGCAGCTGCATGGGTACAGTGGTGCTGCTGTAAGCTCTCTAGCGTAAACATGGCCACAGTGTGGAAAAGAACAAATAGAATCGCGTGCAGTTAGTGTTTGACTAAGGCAGGGGTTCTACAGCTTCATTGCACCACGACCCCTGACCATGAAAATTGCTACACGACCCAGAATGGGGGATGGAAGTTTGAGCCTGCCTGAGCCCTGCCACCCCAGGTGGAGGGGGCAAAGCCCGACCCCACTGCCCTGGTCAGGGCTGGGGGCTTGTAACCTGAGCTCCACCACCTAGGGCTGAAGCCCTTGGGCTTCGGCTTTGGACCCCGGTGCTAGGGCTCGGGCTTTGTCCCTAAGCAGAGAAGCTCGGGCTTCGTCCCCGGTCCCCAACAAGTCTAATGCCAACCTTGGCAACCCCATTAAAACGGGGTCGCGACCCACTTTGGGGTCCCAACCCACAGTTTCAGAATTGCTGGGCTAAGGTATTGCCAATATAGAATATAGAAAAATGTTTTGCTGCTGTTTGTGAAAATGGCATTTTGAAAGGGGATATGTGACTGTTGGGCAAAATTTCTGAGTGCTAAGATCTACACACAGTAAGAGCCTGTGATTTTAGATTGTTTTCATTACCGTGGTGTATGTTTGCTCTAGTGAAATACGCCTCTCCAATAATGACATTATTATTTTTTTATTTACTATTGGGGGCATCTTTAAATTATATCATTACAAAAATATTTGTTTACTGGTTTGTGTGCCTGCTATCCCCTTATCATGCTATAAATATGCGGATATAACTAGCTGGGTACAATCATGAGTAAGTAACTATTCCTGAGTATTTCTGCTTCTGCCTTCTTCAGGGAATCCAAGAGAGGATTTTTGGTGATTCTAAAAATGTTGCTGTTCTCAAAATAGTAGCACAAAGTTCAAGAGCTGCTGTACAAAGAACTAGCATAATAAATATTGACAAGCTAAATTTTTCAGGATGGAGGGTAATAGCTAGAGTTTCTGATGGGATGGACACAGACTAATTCACTTTTGATCACTTACACTGATTTTTTTTTTTTGTTTCTTTCTAGAAGAGCCATTGGATGATAGTGTTGAGTCTGATGATGAAGAGGAGGATGAAGATGATGAAGTAAGTGTAAAGGCCTGCTGACATCTCCTAGGAAACTGATTAACAGTCTATTCAGGAACAGTTGTGCTGATTGTGGTGGATTTTGTATGTCTCTTTTTCTGTGGGGTGTGTTTTAAATTTCATTACCAAGGATATTTTGTATAAAAAGAGGACCTCTGCTCCTGCTGCTTATTCCTCATTGAAGTCCTAATCCTTGCCTCATGGCATCATAATCATCACAACAATAAACTATGATGACCTAACAAAGGATTACAATTTAAAGTGAGGAGTGAGAAGAGGAGCTGTTATATCAGCAGAGATCCTATTTTCATGCAGATATCCTTAGTAATTAGAAACAAGGGAAGCAAATGACCAAAAACGCCAGCAGAAATGTGTGTAAACTGAATGTTTACCAGTTTATTCTTTGAGGCATCATCAGCTGTTTAAGGTGTAACTTCTTTTCTTACTTTAAAATTTGGAAATCTTTTAAATTAACTCTGTTAATGTAAAATTAGCAGACCAGTAAGTACAAATGTGGAAAATCAGTTCTCTTAAAAAGTTGAATCAGAATAGTGGACAGAATGTGCAGGCCGCCTGCAATTTGGGTAGATAAGAACTAGTCAGCTGTGCATTTCAATCTCTGCTAATTTAAGCTTTTTCTGTGCTAGTGTTTTTCAGGAAACCTCCCACACAGCAATAGGGGGAGCCCTAATGTAGACAGCATGTAGGCCTTTTAACCATTTTATTACCTAAACAAACCAGCAGAATAGAATGGTGTGGTGGTAAAAATGCCTGTGCTCTTAGCACTTCTGCCATTGCAACATCTGTGCAAGTGCAACAGTAGGAGATTTTCTGGAAAAATACTGTAGACAGCCAGAGGGGAGTTCCTCCGTAGAGCAGCTCTATTACATAAAAAGTTCTGTATGATTTTATAGGATTATACTATATAGTACAATAGACAAGTGTGTGTGTCTGTGTGTGTCTGTGTCTGTGTCTGTCTGTCTGTCTGTCCCCCCGCCCCTTGGCATTGATAGCTAGCAATCATGGTTAGTCTTTCTTTACAAAATCACTTTGTACTGTGAAAATTCCTGGAGAATAGCTATGGACAACACCTAAGTATATGACCCAAACCAGCAAAAAATAGGAAATTCAAAGTTCAGCATGCCACTTTGTCCTGTATTGACCAGCTCCAGGCACAGATGTTTTGTTATCACTCAGGTAATGCAGACACTGGGCTAACTTCAAGGCACTCCATTTTTTTCTCTACTGCAGTAGTTGTGCTTAATTGTATAGCTATCACACTTTAGCGGAGCTGTTTTTTTATTTTTAAATGAGAAAAAATTACCGTTTTGCAAATTTTCTGTGTTAAGAAGTAGAGTGCAATATAGAGAAATTAAATCATATGGAATTTAAGGGAGAAAACAGACACCAATGAACAGGTGGGCATTCCTTACAGAGAACTTATTTGATACAAACCAAACTCCCCTTTACAGTCTTTTTATTACACCATAACAACAGCTGAATGTACATTTCAGAGTAATTTATTATTAATATTATTTATTTGTATTATCATATTGCCATGAAACCTAGTCATTGACCAGGACCTCACTGTGCTTTGCACTGTATAGAAACAGAACAAAAAGATGGTCCCTGCCCCACATTTAATTCATTGTGAAGTTAGAAAAACATTGCAAAGGTCCCAATCTTGTAAAATACTAGGCACCCTCAGTGCCCATTGACTTCAGCACCTCACAACATCTGGCCTTTGCGTTGCATTGTTTTCTGTGGTTGGGTAGTTCTGAAGCGATTGGGTTTCTGGTAGCCAATGCCCATACCATGGATTAATGAGATGGTGATGAGCATATGTCCACTGGGAACCAGATTGAACCCAGCAAGCTGATTCCACCTTTGACCTTCCCCGTATTTGAATCAATGTTAATTAACACTCACAGCTGTCTAGCTCCTAGATGGCACAAAGAACTGATTCATTATAAAAATGAAATTATAACTACTTCATTTCCAGTTATCTTTAAGTACATGAATGCCTAGTAATCTGCCCTCAAAGCAATGGATGTGGTGCATCCAGGGTATTTCAGGAGCTCATCTTTATGACCTCTCATTGCTACCTACGTCACTTGTTTATAAAACCCCTTATTAGGGGAGCAGCTATTGCTAGAGGTGAGGTTCTGTGACAGAGATTGCCTTATGGCCGCTGTGACAGCACAAGATGGTGAAATCGTCCTTTGGTCTCTGGCATTTTTGTTTCTGAGGAATTCTTGGACATGGCTTTGATCTGTTGTGATGTGTAGTGATGCGGAGACCACTTCAAGAAAGGTGTGGCCCGAACTTCCTAAGTGTTGAGCACTCTGTTCTTCAGGGGCCGCTCTCAGGAGTAAAAGGGGAGCTAATTCTCCATGTCTTGTCCCATCTTTGTAGAGCTGGAAGGTTGAAACAAATAAATGGCTATATATTTTTGTGTTACATAAGCTCTTCCTTTATATAAAAGAAAAAACTCCCTAGACCACTTTTTAAAAACTTGCTTCCAGGCAAGCTAACTTTCAGGTCAATGCTAATTGTTAAGGGTAAGTGATAATTCTTTATTTCCAGGGGTTAATGGACATACTGCCAGGCCCTTAGCTAGATCATTGCCACTGAACAACTGTAATTTTATTCTGTTATCAAATGGAGGCCTATTCCAGTCCCTTGATTACAAGATTGGTATAGAAGATATATGCCCAAATAAATGGCAACAAAATGATATACTAACGTCATGCAGGTTATGTTTTTTTGTAAATAAGCAGTGTTATTTACTCACTTACTGAGTTCACTCACTGCCTCACAGATTTAGACCTTTGTATTTGTGGAATGCAGAATGCAATTGTTCTCCATGGTGAGATGGAGTCCCATGAGATTATATCTGATTTTACAGAGCTGCCTGGCAAACCAACTTAAGGGAGAGTTTGGGAAAGTTTTATACACAGAAAGTCTATAAGTACACACTCAAATCAACAGTGCCAGTTGAAGTAACTTTACAAACTGTCACAAAATCGATGCATTTCAGGGTATATACATGTTGGCTGTTTGTTAACACAGACTGCCTGTTTTATAATACCTTAGTTACTATCTTGCTGCAAATGTATATAGCTTAGTGGCTATTTTAAAACAACAAACACCAAAAAAAGCATTGTAGGGAGGTTGGTTTTTTTGGATCACCACTCATTTTCCTCACCACATCCCTTTTGCCTTCCATTATAGCAATATGTCTATGCAAAGATTTCCCCCAATTGCCATTAGCTTTCTATATTTTGCTATTTCTGTATTTGATTTTAAGTTAATCTGATTTACTGTTGGCTTTTAGCAGCTCTCATGGTAGTGACCACTTAAGACTAAACTACTCCGTGAAGAGTTGGTAGATGCTACTGCACTATGGGGGAATATCTGGCCTTTTCAGAAAAGCTGGAACTGCGTGTCTGTTTCAAAGCCTTGTCTCTGATCATTGTTTTTAAAGTAGCTGTCTAGATATTGCAGCTTTTCTGAAAGGCCTTTTTTAACAGGCCATGTCTGTGAAGCTATAACAACAATAGGCCTTAACCTCTTGTAACATCTTAAACCCTGTCACATGCTCATGTTTATTTAAAATAAACAAACAAACAGAACTCAAAGCTTTTAACCAAACTGCTCAGTTTTATCCAGCTCTTAAGAATTACATTTCTTATAAAAAAGAGATGGGTTGAAAAAGATTTTTTTTATTGCAATAAAACCAGTTATAATTACAATAAATTGTATAATTGTTTGTGTTCATAGGTGTGGATTCCATCACAGTGTTACACTTCATAAAATGATATAGACACTGTGAAATGTGGACATTTCAGTGGTTGGAGAAGCTTCCAGTTGTGCAGGCCTCCAGTGTAACAAAGTGGGTTATTCATTTGCCAGTACATCCTCCCTAAAATCATCTGCCCATTGAGAAAAGGGAACTTTAAAAAAATTATAAATAAATAAAAATAGTAGGCAAGAGAGTCTAATTTGCATTTCCCATCAAATTGTAAGTACAACAGACGTTAGGGCTAGTCTGCACTGGCAACGTTAAAGTGCTGCCATGGCAGCGCTTTAACGTGGCTTGTGTGGTCGCAGCAGAGCGCTGGGAGAGAGCTCTCCCAGCGTTCTAAAAAACCACCTCCGTGAGGGGCGTAGCTCCCAGTGCTGGGAGTGCGGCTCCCAGCGCTGGTGCACTGTCTACACTGGCACTTTATGCGCTGAAACTTGCTGCGCTCGGGGGGGGGGGTTGTTTTCACACTCCTGAGTGGGAAAGTTGCAGTGCTGTAAAGTGCCAGTGTAGACAAGCCCTTAGAGTCTCCTGGGCTTCTGAATTTGTGTTCACTGTTGGGAGAACAGAACAGGTGGCTTTGGCTGCCATCCAGCACCCTACGTTAACAAGTGGGAATCTTACTCGTGTGCTCCCCTACTTTCTACTTCTCGCTGTGGAAATAGACAGTGGCTCACCAGACACAAAGCAAGGGTGAAAAAAGGTACATGCTAGGTGATCTCGAAACGTTCATTCCTTTTTTTCAACAATTCCATCAGCCATTTCCCACAGAGACAGGAGCTGAAAGTCAGTCACCATTTGGGAGTTAGAACTATGATTTGCCAGACTCATTAGCTGGCTGCCAGCTGAGAGCAAAGAATGTTGGCTTCCATAAAGCACGTGTACACTTTAGGAATCCAAAACTCTGTAATTCTCCAAGAAAAAAAAATTAAAATCTACACATCTTTAAAGTATCTTTACACACAACCTTTCTTGCAATGCAATTATGTGGTTCATTTTATGTACATGTTTTGAAAGAACATTTTCTGAAAAAAACAACTGTCTTAGTACAGATTTACCAGATAATCTAATAGGTGGGCTCACAACACACCCAAACTGTGAATTTACCCAGTTTAATTGCATACCATGTCATGTTACTTCCTACCTTATTCAGGCACAAATCATTATTTAAAAGTTTATGCCTTTAATGTATCTTTAGTACCTGCTCCTGCAGTGCACTCTCCCATCAGGACCCCCATTAAAGTCAGTAGGACTCCCCACAGAAGTAAAGACTCTAGGATTTATTGCTTAAGAGACAGATTATATGCCCCTTATTATTTTAAGAACAGAGTAAATCACCTATTTCAGCAAAGCATATTCGTGTCAGCACAAAAGTGTATTTGCTATGCCCTGTAGTAGCAGATATGATGTTAAAGTATTTATTTTAAAATATTGACTTTACTTTAAATAATTAATCTTTAAATGTGGTTTTAATTGGGTTTGGACAGCCTTTAAAAGCAGTCTGTAAAAGTAAATACATGATATACTAGCTCTAATTCTAAGTTAATTTGTAAATTTGAGATGTATTAGATAACTGGACAACAGACATTTATAGGATACCTTCTGATCCACCTATCACTCGGCACCTGGCAATAAAATCAGTTAACTTCAGTGTGAAAATACAGCTCAGCTAGAAGCAACATCAAATGAAAAGAGCTTAATGTTAGGGCTTGTGCTACAGTGGCACAGCTGATACACTTCAGTGTAGATGCTACCTCTGTAGATGGGAGATTTCCTCCTGTCGTTGTAGGTAATCCACTTCCCCGAGAGGCACCTAGCACTATCTATACGGGGACTTAGGTCAGTTTAACAATGCTGCTCAAGGGTGTGGATTTTTCACATCCCTGACTCCCGTAGTTAAACCAACCTAATTTTTCTGTGTAGACCAAGCCTTAGACTTCAAGCCATTAACACCTTCACTGCTGTGGTCTGCTGCAGCTGTTGTGTGGTAGTAGAACAGGGCATCATTGTGTTGTGGTTGTAGTGGAATGATGATACTTCTATTTGGGATGTACTCCATACAAGGGACTAGAATGTGGATGTTTGCATCCACATACCTAGTACATTAAGCAATATTTAGGCAGTTGCAAGATTCTGAAGATTAGAATGGAGACTAAAAGAAAGTATTTTTTCACACAACATACAGTCAACCTGTGGAACTCCTTGCCAGAGGATGTTGTGAAGGTCAAAACTACAACAGGGTTAAAAAAGATCTAGATAAATTAATGGAGGAAAAGTCCATCAATGGTTATTAGCCAGGGTGGACAGGGACGGTGGACAGACTCTGTTTGCCAGAAGCTGGGAATGGGCAACAGAGGATGGATCACTTGATGATTACCTGTTCTGTTCATTCGCTCTGGGGCACCTGGCATTGGCCACTGTTGGAAGACAGGATACTGGGCTAGATGGACCTTTGGTCTGACCCAGTATGGCCGTTCTTATGCCCACTCGCCAATAGAGCCTAGAACTTTGTGCACAGAATGAAATAGAAGCCTCAACTGGAGGACCTTAGCTATCTAGTTAAGATAGATAACACGATGAATAGGGCTGATCTGTGAAGAGCTTTAAAGCTTTTTAGAAGTAAAACTGTTGTCAGGCCAATGGAAAAAGCAAGAAGGGATGTTATGATCATCCAGTTTAACTCCTGGCATGTGTCTAGTTGTTACGTTGTAAGCATACTAAAGAGGATAAATAACAGGAAAGCCCCTGATGGTACATTTGTCTTGCTGCTTTTGTCCAGAATAATTGCAAAATTGCTTTATAGACGATGGTTGATATTTTCAACTTTTAGACATTAAAAGTCTTCCATTAAAATTAATGTATGCAGTGTTGTTGTAGCCTTGTCGGTCCCAGGGTATTAGAGAGACAGGGTGGGTGAGGTACTATCTTTTATTAGACCAATTTCTGTGGGTGAGAGAGGCAAGCTTTTTGAGCTTTTCACGCCCACCTCTGAAATGTATTTCTTACAATACAGCAGTCATTCTATACTAGCAGAGCTATGCAACCGTTTTTAGAAAGGGGTATGAAGAATAACGTCTCCAATTTGTTGAGAAAAATGACTGTGTTGGTCTTTTTTGGAATTATTTTGAGGAAGTATAATTAAGAAAGGAAAACGAGAAAAAACTGTAATCACTAAATAGAAAGTGGGTTTAAAGTAGAATTCATCCCAGATGATCAATTTAACTGGTGCTTTCTTAATTCCCTGCATGAAATAATAATTCATTCCAAGGCTTTTCCTTTAAACCATACAACATTTTTGAGGTGTATAAGCAATATGTCTATAACCTAACGCATGTAACATAAGCATGTTCACATGCTCCTGATGCCCATGGCAGCAGGGCTAGTAAGAAACAAAACAGCCATATCAGAACAAAGATTATGGTTTTGTTTAAAATATTTAATAGCTGCTAAACAGATAAAGGTGCAAGCAGAAGAATATAGGGTCAGATCCTTAGCTGTTGTGAATCTGCATAGCTCCATTGAGTCAAGGCCTACTGAGGGGGGCAGCAGTATCTGTAGCCAACATGTGCCCATTTCTACCACATGAAATCTCTCTCATACGCACACTTATAAAGCACCTCCTTTCTAAAACTGTTTTGAGATTGCATAAGCATCCGACATTTGGATGATTTTTGTAGCAAAGTGTCATAAGATGGCTGACCCATTAAATGAAGTAGGTCCAGCTCCCCTGTGCCAGAACAGTTGTTCTCATTTGGCCTTTTAAGGGGGGATGGTCGTATCTGCTGGAGGCTGTAAAGGATCAGGGAGAATCTGAGAGGAGAGAGACTCAGTGAAAGAACGACCTGGTGAGTTAAGTCTGCAGGCCTTCCCTGGAAAGAGGGCGGAATTACCAGGTAGTCAGTGGGGAGGCTAGCCTGCTGATGTTCAAGAGTGAGTCAAAGCTGGTGCTGGGAGCCTGAGGGCTAGGAAGCCAGGGGAGGGGTAGCCAGCTGTCCTTCCTGAGGCAGAGAACCATGGCACAGAAGGCTGGAGAGGGCTGAAGGCTGACAGCAGCAGAGAGAGGTGCCTCCTGGCTCTTGGAGTGGAGAGCTGAAGCCAGAGGGCCAGAGAAGGAAGAAGGCTGGAGCACCGGGGTGTGATGAGGGATGCTGGGGTTCTACTTGATGTACTGTCTGGACTGTGGTTGCGGGACTTGGTATTGGGACTTATTTTGTTATGGCTTATGTGCACTGGACCTCTAAAATAAATCCCCCAGGTTATGTTTATACTCAGGAAGACCATTTGGACTATTTCTGGGGCCTTGAACGGGGAAACTGAGGCAAGCATGTCTGCTGTGCCATGGCCTACCCAGGAGGGTGCTCTTGTTGGGGCCATGCCGTCACAGAGTTATTTCCCAGCTTGACTGAAACCTGCTCCCTCACATTATGTCATGCTAGCGTGAAGATGCTTGTCCTGTCCTTTTTCTCCTTTTATGCTCTTTGGGAATGATCCAAAACCCACTGTAGTCAATAGATACTCACCATTGACTTTAATGGGGTTTGGATCAGACTTTTATGTTTCATAACAATAGCTAGTTCTTTTTCAAGTAGTGTCGCTATGGGCACTCCACTTCAGATGTGCATGTGCCTCTGATTGGAGCTTTTTGGTAGCAGGGTCTTTTCGTTCCACACATGTGCTCCAGACCTTCTTGTGCTCTGTACTGAGGATATATGGATCTGTGCAGGTGAACTGCCTTCAGTTCCTTCTCAACTGCCCTATGGCCTAAGATGGAGTTTATAGTGTTCCCGCTTCAAGCTTAACCTTTAGCTTTTAGCTCATTTGGGTTCTCAGTCTACTTTAGTTTGCTCCTTTCAGTTTTGTAGTTCTAGAAATTCTAGTTAAGAGTTTGTTTCCATTAGTCAACCCTTCCTTTCCCGCCCCATCTGAGGGGTTCTCCCTCAGGGGTTGTACTCTGCATGGGATTCTGGGATCCCTGGGATTCAAGCACTGCCTTACCTGCCATTAATCTATGCCAGTCAGCAATGGGCATTGCCAGTATATCTTGCAGACACGTACATACTGTGCAACATCTGCTCGGCCTTCAGGAGTAGACCTAGGAAAAATAGGGAGATTAAACGTAGGCTTCTCATGATGGAGCACTCCCTTCGACCAGGCTCGGATCCAGGCCCAGATGCCTGCCTTATACATCAGTCTCTGAGTGACCACAGTATCCCATCGACCTCAGTCACTGTAGAAATTGACTGTTTCAGAGACCTCATGTTCCAGAAAGGATACCGCTGACGTGCCAGGCTTCTCTGGTACCTGGAGTTCTTAGTCAAAGACTTCAGGCTCTTTCCAGGGGCGTAGCCAGGTTTTCAGTGTAGGGGGAGCAAAAAACATAAAAAGGCGCCCCCCCTTGGCTCCCCCTCTGGCCACGCCCCCATGTCTCCTCCTCTGGCCACGACCCCAGATCGGACCCCCGCTCACCTTCCCTCCTGCGCCTGCCGCCTGTCCCCGGCTCCTGTCCCAGCGCTTGGCTGTGTCTGCGCCAGCCGGCAGGTGCAGCTTCCACGCCGGCCTGCCGCCCCGCGGCTCCTCTGGCCCTGTGGTGGGCAGCGCCGGCCTGCAGGCGCCGCTTCTGCGCCAGGCTGCTGCTGCCCCCCCGCGGCTCCTCCGGCCGTGTGGCCGGCAGCGCTGGCCAGCAGGTGCCGCTTCCGCGCCTGCCGGCCTGAGGGGAAGCGGCTGCTTCCACAGAACCCCGCCAGCTACGCTACTGGCTCTTTCAAGAATCACAGTACCAAGCATGCCATGGTACCGAAGCCATCTCCAGTACAGTCTAAGCAGATTGCACCACAGAGAGTAAACACTCTGCGTCAAGGAAGCTGGTACTGTCTATGCTATGGCCAGTACATAAGCAGGTGTCTCAGACTACGACATTGGTACCTCCAAAGCCAGCAACATCCTCCATACCATCTCTGTCTGCTAGACATATACCACTGAAGCAAACAGCATCCTTGGTACCGCTGCTGACTGTTGCGGAACCGCATTCAGTTTCAGCACACATTCACCTGGTACTGCAGGAATTTAGAGATTTGTCTGTCTCAGATGAGCCAGTGTCTCCTTTGTTAATGGAGACCAAATGACTGTCAGTACTGCGATCTTCTAGGTCACGGAGACCTTCCCCTTCCGCAGTACCCCCTAGTTCTCCAGTACCTTCGGGATGAGGCAGATAAACATTGTTTCTGCCTCCAGTCTGCTCCTCCCTTGGACTATGCTGAAGGCATCTCCTCAGATTCCTGGACAGGGATATCTGTTGTATTAATTTAGATGGACTATATAGACCCAAAGCCTCGAAGGTATTAACATGACACTGTCATTGCCCAACATTAAACAGTATTAAACAAGGTTTGGGGTTTGGTATACAGAGACCTCAGCCTGCTTTCAAGGAGCAAGAAGCAAGAGCTGAGAAGGAAGTGACACCACAAACCAGCATCTCCTCATCTTCACCAGGTGAGGCTGCAAGGCCTTCCCCACCTTCTGATGCTGACAATTTAAAACAGTTTCCAGAACTTATGAAACCGATTGCTCACTCTCTCCAGATCCCCATGGAGTCAGTCCAAGAGTTGCAGCATAAGCTTTTAGACCAGGGGTGGGCAAACTACGGCCCGCGGGCCACATCCGGCCCGCGGGACTGTCCTGCCCGGCCCCCGAGCTCCTGACCCAGGAGGCTCACCCTTGGCTCCTCCCTTGCTATCCCCCAGCCCCCGCAGCCTCAGCTCGCTCGCTCCGCCGCTGGCGCAATGCTCTAGGCGGCGGGGCTGCGAGCTCCTGGGGCAGCGAGCTGCGGAGCCCGGCCTGACCCAGTCTCTGTGCTGCACGGTGGCGGCGGCTGCGTGGCTGTAGCGCCGCCAGCCAGCGGTGCTCCAGGCAGTGTGGTAAGGGGGCAGGGGACGGGGTGGTTGGATAGAGGGCAGAGGAGTTTGGGGTGGTGATCAGAGGGCGGGGGTGTGGATAGGGCAGAGGTGGGCGAATTACGGACCGCGAGCCATGTCTGGCCTGCGGGGCCATCCTGCCCAGCCCCTGAGCTCCCAGCTGGCCCCGGCCCCTCCCCGGCTGTCCTTCCTCCCCCGCAGCCTCAGCTTGCTGTGCTGGCAGCGCGGCATCCTGGCTGGCTCCGGGGCTGGGCGGCGCGGTGCAGGGGCAGATTTACAAGTGAACACAGGGTGCCCTGGCAAAGGCCCCCCAACAACAGGGGGACCCAGGGCCGGGCACTCGGGCAACTCAACACTGGCTGCACTGAAATCATATGTAGGCGGGCGGTGCAGATGGCGGGAGCGCAGGGAATGCAGGCGGAGGACTCGGGGAGCACTGGGAGGCCACGCAGCCGGCCAGAGAGAAGCGGCCCTTTGAAGGGGAAACCGCCGCTTCTCTCTGGCTGTGCGGCTGCCCCTGCTCCTGTTGAGTCCTCCGCCCATGTTTGCGGGGCCACATTCCGAAAGGGGCTGGGGGGGGGGGAAGATGGATAAGGGGTAGGGTCCTGGAAGGGGGTGGTCAGGGGGTGGGGGGGGATGGATGGAGGGGGGTCAGTTGGGGACAAGGAGCAGAGGGGTTGGATGGGTTTGGAGGTTCTTAGGGGGGCAGTCAGGGGGCAGGAAGTGGGAGGGGGTGGATAAGGGGTGGGGGGCAGGCTGTTTGGGAGGGGGCACAGTCTTCCCTATCTGGCCCTCCATACTGTTTTGCAACCCCAATGTGGCCCTTGGGCCAAAAAGTTTGCCCACCCCTGTTTTAGACATTCTGCACTTGACAACTTCTGGTCAAGTGCCCTTGCCAGTGAATGAGGCTCTAATTGAACCTGCAAGACCATCTGGCAGACTCCGGCTCCTGTACTGCCTACAGGCAAACAAGTATTCTTTCTTGTTATGAGGCTGCTAATGATCAGCCACCTTCTAGAATAATAGCCCATTCTACAAGATCCCAATGTACATCCTTGGCACTGTAGAAAAATGTACCAGTTGCAGAAATTTGCAAAGCTTCAACTTGGGCATCAGTTCATACTTTTTCCAAACACTGTGCTCTGATGCACGCTTCTGGTCAGATGTGGCTGTTGGCATGGCAGTCCTATCATCAGTCTTAGATACAACTCTGAAGCTCTGGTCTCCTTCCAGGAGTATTGCTCCGGAGTCATCTGAAGTGGAGCAGCCATAGAGAGACTACTCAGAGAAGAAGGAGAGATTACTTACCTTGTACAGTAACTGTAGTTCTTTGAGGTGTGTCCCCCGATGGGTGCTCCGCTACATGCCCCTCCTTCCTTTCTGCTTCTGAGTCTTGTCTCACGGGTCTTTGCAATAGAGAAGGAACTGAGGGCATTTTGCCCGCTCAGCTCTATATATCCTCCAAGTATGAGACAGAAGGAGGTTTGGGGTGTGTGTGTGTGCGCGCGTGCGTGCGTGCTGAATAGGCACTGCTACCAAAAATCTTTGATCAAAGACACATGAGGCACATGCGCATCTGATGTGGAGCACCAATAGGGGGACACATCTTGAAGAACTGATGTTACTATAGAAAGTAAGTAACCTCTCCTAGAATGATTGCGGTAATTTACTTTTCCGTACAATGATTTATTGTTACAGCCTTCTTAAAAATCAAACCCACCTTTCCCTTAGTTCTATCGTGGTGCTGATCTGTCATGTTCTTCAGAGGATGGAGGGGAACTATTGTCGTTAGAAAGTAATGAATATTAACACCATGTTCTTTATTATTGAGCCTGCATAGAATACTTGGGGATTTGAGATTTCAAGGCGAGCAGCCCGTCAGGGCTATAGTTTTTTTCCTTCAGCCTTGCTAAGGTTATGCAACTGCTGGGAGGAATTATTTGTATTTATTTCTGATTGAATCAAAAGCTTGGACAAGTGTGTATGTACACGCATGCACACACACACATTTATAAAAATTCAGACACACATTAGTTCACATGTGCAGCCCTAGTAGCAAGAATCATTTATGTTTTAAATGTGTATTGCACAAGTGACTGCCGGAATGAAAATTAAATGCTTAGACTGGAACTGAAAGCTGCCCAAGTAATCAAGGTATATTATTGTAACAGGAGGACCATGATACAATGGAGGCTGATCTGGACAAAGATGAGGTGTTACAACCTCAGCTGGGAGAGCTGTCAGGAGAGAAGCTGCTGACGACAGAGTATTTGGGAGTAAGTACCACTCACTGGGATTCTAAAATACTGAATTTGTTTGGGTAGGTATTTAATTTCAACATTTCAATCAACATTTAACACCCAGAGGTTTAATTATAACAGCTGCCTTCTTCTGTGTGCTACGTATAAGGCTAGCTGAGACTCAGCTCCTTACCTGCCTACTCAGCCCCAACCTCTTACTATCTGTTGACAACGTCTATCCAGCAGAAATAAGATGGGCTTGGGAAAGGTAAACTTGCATCCTTACTAAGCCGGCTTGGAACAGAAAGAGCTATAGTGTAGACATGGCAAATCCTGTTCAGTGACATTAGGATACAAATCTAGGTTGATGCTCAGATAGTCTTCATATCCCTGTCCCAGTGACTTCAGTTTCCCCTCTCTTTCCTCCTCTTTCTCCTTCTGTGCATTAGATAATGACCCATACGCCAAAAGTGAAGAAGAAGCTGTTTCCTGGTGTCCATCAGAGCATAGATGAGCCTCTCCAGAGACCAGTCACCCCGGGCTATCACAGAGCTGCATACCCAACGTAAGTCTGGGCAAATGAGGCAGAAAGTTGGATTATTTCCAAAATAATGTAACTTGAATATACAAAAAATAAAGCCTCCATATTGGAAAGTACATTGCCATTGTCATTCTTTACAGGTTTTTGATCTAAAATAATGGATGTTTGAAAAAGAAAGGGAGGGAAAACTGCAGTCAAAGACAGGTCCGTTGACCAAAGTCATGTATTTGCGATAATGGAATGAAAGTTGACAGAGTCATTTGGCCTAAGCTTGCAGTAAATCCTGTGTGTCCATATTCTCCAGCTGGTTATAGTATTTCTGTGGGTGAGTTCCATCCAGCAGTTGACATACCAGTGGATCTTTCACTTCATAAACCAGAAAATGTAATCTTCTCTGGGACAATTGCTACCCTCATGTGAAAGCAGAAATTAAGACAAACAAAGATTACAAATGTGATAAATGCGCTAGTTACTTAAAATGATAAGTAAAAGGGATCTGGCGAAAGGGTGGTCTGTGACTTCTGGTTGCAGCTCTAGGTGTAGCTGAAGTCAGTGGTAGGATATTGTTTTGCAATTGGAAATAAGAGACTTCAGGACCCTAAAGACATGGTATTTATCAAGCTTTCTGTTATTAAATAAAATACACTTGCATCTGAAGAAGTGGGTATTCACCCACGAAAGCTCATGCTGCAGAACGTCTGTTAGTCTATAAGGTGCCACAGGATTCTTTGTTGCTTAAATAAAATAAGTCTTACCTAGTTCATTCTTGTGATGGGATTTCTCCTCTTCATCTCCGTTATGGTGGAAGGAGAGGATTTGACATTGTCCTATCACACAACAAGGAACAAGTGTAACCAATTTTTCTTCTTTCAGGTGCATGCAGTCTTGGGTTGTACCAAATCCAAGTAGCCATGATACAGGGTTGTGGACTAGTCTGTCTTGAGGATTTCTCGTGTCCATTTCTGTGTGCACTTTTCAAACTGAAAGACTATCAACCATTCCTATTAGGATGGAATATGGTACCTCAAAAACTACTAGATCAACAACATAGTTAAATAGCTTTTTACTTATTTTATTTTATTTAAAAATTAAAAAGAAAAATGTTAATGCACATTTTTAAAAAATGAGTTACCTTCAGTTTCAGGTTCTATATCTGCCTTTAAGTTCTCCAGTCAGTTTTTGTTTTTTTTTGTTTTTTTACTTTCACATTTTTCTATTTCTTAAAATGCCTTTCTTTCCCATTACATGCGGAAGACCCACACAAATAGGGAAACTGACTCTGACTGTGCAAACAGTGAAACTGATTAAACACAAAGAGCTGCCAAATGTACAAAGTAAACAGAGAAATTACAGAGAAAATATTTCATTTACAGTGATCTTAGGTGTTACTTGTAAAAATAGGTAGCATTCTCAGACAAGTTGTGATCATTTATTTTAAAGCTGCCTTTACACTCACAAAGTTTGGGGAGTAATATCAGTAGATTGACAAGTTTATACTGAGTTTCTGTATACAGAGAATGGTTTACTGCATTGTGTCCAGTGAGAAAATTGCCTTTTCAATAAGCAACAAGAGTATTTGCAATGTCTATACTGCACCAAACCACAAGGTCAAAATCACTTTGATATGAGCTAAAGCCTCATTTAATACAAATTATTTTTGTAATATCAATGTGCTACTTGACTATAATGACTTTTATATAGTTTCTTTCATACAAACTGTCACAAAATGCTTTATTTGATTAAAACAGTTGCAAAGGTAAAATATGAAAGCAGAAAGTGGTAAAAAATGATAGAAGACAACATTTATTGTACATGTATTGTATATCTACAGAGACACGAACAAGAACCTTGATAAAATCAGTTTCTAGTTGAGTGAGTAACACTTCCCCATTTCAGGACATAAAAATTGAGCATGGTATATAACAAGCAGTCCCAAGTTCTGACATTGGAAATGTATGTGGGTATCCCAGGGAAGAATGGTCCTATTTTTGCCTATATACTACTCTCAGGAAATTTATGAAGAAAATGGCTGAAGTGTGATTATAGAATCAAGTTCCTCTTCACAGCATAAGCAGGGTGCAGATTTTAAAGTTTATGGTAAAAATATCTTTCTTCAAGTTGGTCTGTTTTTCCATATCCATAAAATCCCAAATCTTAGCAAACCATCTACATATGGCAGGAGAGAAGTGACCCGGTAATAACGTGGGCTGCTCTTAGTAACGCACAGATCTTTTTATTCTTGTTTTTATTGCACTTCCCCAAAAGAGCTACAGACTCGAAGGATGTAATCTATTGACTATGCTGCTGAGCATGGGACTAAAGCCACTTTGCTCCTGGTCAACACCATCAAATGGGTTCAAGGGTTCCCCTTCCCCTTCCCCTGTAATTTCTGCTACCTGCAGTAAGCTAGAAAACCTGGATTCATTCTGTGGAGTTTACGATCATTGTAATGTAATGCTTATATAGTGCTTTTCAACTGTAGCTCTCAATGCCACAAAGGTGGCTAAACCTCACTATCCCATTTTATAGATGGGGAAGATGAAGCATGTCAAAGTGAAATGACTTGCCCCAAGGTCATGCAGCAAATCAGTGGCAGAGCTGGGAATAGATCTGAGGTCCCCTGACTCCATTCCACTGCACTCCTCTCTAGGTCACAGCTGTTCCCTAGATGAGGTTAAATAACTCATGTCCATTACTCACTTCCACACAAGTAATACCCCAGAACTGATTCCTTTCTAAGATTTCATCAAGGCTTCCCAGGCTTCTCTGCCTGATATTGATTCCACGCCATGGGCTGACTGTGACACAATTTGAATTGTGCCTTGCAGCCTGCTCCTGTCTCACAATGCACCTAAATGACTGATTGCTCAGAAACCCTCTGGGTACAGCCAGCGACAATAGTTGAGGGAACTATTCCTGCACTGGAATAATGAGGATGCAAAGCAGCCTCTGCAGATTGTTTCTTTGCCCCACGTGAAACAAATAATTTCTGTTTTGTTTTTTTTAATCTAAAAACTGTGTGAAATTTAAATTTCACTATTTTAGTCAGATGGTAAAACCAGTGTGAACACTATTAAGCGCGAACCAGTTTAAAATAGGAAAGCAGGCATTAATAGCATGCATGAGAGGTTTGCATTTTGCAGTGAAACCCTCTATAGCTAACTTCTGGGTGCAAGAAAACAACTAGAGTAGAAAGGCAATAACCAGAAGAGTGGATTTACAGAAGAAAAGGACAAGATCTAATGGAGTTTATACCCAGCTAACTTATTTTAGCAAATGACATTGGTTACTAGAGGATAAGAACTAATAGGATGCCCTTCTGTGAGCAAAAGCAATAAAACTGATCAAATCCTAGCAGTCCAGACACAAAGAGAAAGGCTTGAGCTATATTTATTTGATTATAAATCACTTAAGTAAACTAGTGACTGCATTGTATCAAACTGCTGTGGAATATGACAAGATTTACCCCTTGATGCTTTTCTACATGGGGAAACTCAGGAAAATAAATCTAAATTAACTGAAAGTATAAATTTAAAGTGGATTAAATGGCATTAAACCAGTGTGGACACTCATTCAGAATTAGCGTGGCATTCATTCAGTTTACAGCTTGACTACTGGGGAGGCACTCAGGAAAATTACTTCCAATTAACTAAAGGTGTGAATTAAAAGTGGATTAGTTAAACTGCATTAAACTCTTACATGGACACTCCCATTCAGAATTAAAGTGGCTTTGGAACTGAATTAAACGAAACCAAATTAAGACCACTTTAATTCTGAAAGAGAATGTCCATATAGGGACTTAATACAGTTTAACCAATCATCTTTAATTTTATGTGTTTGCTTAATTTGGATTAATTTTCCTGATTGTCCCCATGTAGACAAGCCCTCAGTCTACACTGTAAGGGGATGCTCTAGCCAGGAAATACTGGAGAGCTCTTTTTAAAGACCTACTTTATGAGATCACTCAGGAGGGACAAAGTGTTTAATATTCCTCTGTCTGTTCCCTTAGAAACTGATTTCGTGGTCCAATTACTACCCACCTCCTTGGAAAGGCCCTTTTCTAACTAGACGTCTCTTAGCCTGATCTTGCCATGAGTATTCAACAAAACTCTCAACTCAGGGTAACTTCCCTCCCAGCCCCCTACTTTGTCTACCCAACTCACCCTCACTGTTTCCTCTCACCCCATCTGATTGCCAAGCAATCTTACCCTCTCTCCTCTCTTTCAGCAACTTTTCCCTCCTGACAACCAGCCCTATCCAAGAAGTTCTACAGCTGTTAAGTTAAAATACTGTGTTATGTTTTGATCTTGCATCGTGTGGAACCTCCGTAATATTCAGAAACACATTTTACACTCCTGAAAAAGCTTGATGTGGGAAACCTGGTAGACTCATCGGCACTGTCTTTGGTGAGGGGGGCCACTGGTATTTTGTCTCTCCAAATTGTCGCAAGTTGTGGGTTCCTTCCCAAGCTATTTATTACACTAGGAAAAAATGTTAATTTCAAATATATCTAACCTCATCTGATTTGAGTAGTACAGTCAAAATGCTATTAAGTTGTGCCCCGGCACTAGCTTGCAACATAAAATACATTTTGCTGTTTCTTCTGTACCTTTCCAGGAAATTATATGGTAATTCTCATGCAGCTTTTTTAGGCTGTAAGTATTTATCACCCTGCATTCTCATTTCTCCTCTAGGCCAGAAAATGATGCCATTTCTTCCCATGGCAGGGATGGCAAATTCCAGTCTATGCATAACTGTCGTCCTCCCACTCGTAGTGGTAGCAGGTCCAGCACTTCCGACTTTTGTATTTCCTCTGCAGGTAAGGATATTCTGAGATTGCTGCTGTTAATTGTTCCTTAACTGGGTCGGATGTTTGGCAAAAGGGGATGCCTCGTGGTTGGGCTGTGGAGTTCTAAAATATGGTCTGCTGCTGACTTCCTCTTTGGTATGGCATCATTTACAAGCCCCCAGCATGCAGTGCTCCATCTTGATCCAAGCAGAGCTGCAACCCAAAGACATAAGGGCCCAAAAATGCAGTATGCAGTGTTGCATCTTGAGCTAGATGAAACTGTGCTCTAAAGACTACAGGTCCAAGAAAGCCACGTTCCATCTTGAATCAAAGGAACTGCAGCCCACAGAATCTACCGTTTTCAGCAGGCAATATTACTGTCCTCAAATAAGCCCTTTGCTTGGGCCTAAATGAATTGCTGCTGGGACCTGTCGTCTCCTCTCTATTACCATTGAAGGCAGCTGCAGTCACCTTCACAACTACGCTGAAATAATAAAATGTGGTCGAGGATGGGAACCCATTAAGTTTGCAGCTGCAGAGTGGGAGGGACATAAACAGAATAGTAAAAAAGATTGGGGGGAGAGGGCAGCACATCCCCCCATATCTCCTCCCTTGTGGTTACACCTGTACGTCTGTTCTGTATTATTTAAATTAGCTCGGGCCCCTAGGCCCTTAGCAAGTTGCCAGAGCTGCCCTCAGCTGGGCAGCATTTCAAGGGCCCTGTTGTAGAGAACAACAGCATGGAAGGCGCTGCTAGAGATTCTTTCCTTGCAACTTGAATGGAAGCTAACACAGACTCACCCGCGCCTGCTTTTGAGAAGGGGAAGGGCGTGCAGCTTACTGATCAGGGTAGTGGGGTACCAGCCTATTTGCAGGAGTAAGTTCGACAGAGTAAATTAGGCACTAACAGCAAAATGTGCTGGGATCACAATTACAGTGTCTTGCAGCTGGCAGTGCAGAATTATTAAAAAGCACCAACTAAGATGTCTTTGCTTTGATAAAAAAATATGCTTTGAATCAGTAAAGAAATGGCTTTTTTTTTTTTTTAAATTTCCAAAAGGAAATGAAAGGGATTTTGAGAAGAGTAACCACGGTTTCACAGACAAGAATCTGCTTGCGTAATGTGCAGAGCTGAGAGAATAGGCTTAACCCAAGCCTGGGGGTACAATAGGAACAGGTGAAGTTCCAGCTCAAGGCGTGCATTTGAGCACTCCGTATATTCTGGCATAATGGGAGGCATGGTCTTCAAGCCTCAGATTTCACAATAGCGCATAGGAACAGAACAAAAACATTCTGCACAGATCAGCGGGCCAAAAACAGTGGCTCAGAACATCAGAGGTTATAAGCTAATAGGAAACCTGGTGACTTGGCAGTTTTCCTATAGTGAGGAAAAACTAATCTTTCAAATATTTAAACTTCGTAAAGGGGATTAAGCAAATCAGACATCAAAAGTGCTGCTATTTGCTGATTAAAATGTCTGGTAGGATGAAACCCTCTATTGGATACAGATTCTGAGAAATAATCCCTCTATTTCTAAGGGACAGTTCAGTCTAAAGGAGCCCAAAGTGTCTTGTGAATGGTGTGTTTAGATACTATCTCACCCCTGAAATACAGCCACCTCTGGCGGGCAGATGCAGCAGCCATTCCTTGCCAGTGACGCTATACAGCAGTTTGTTAATGGGGGCATGTTAAACAACAGGAAATTTAGGTAAGAGCAGAATGTAAATGCTATTGTTTAATTTGACAAGGATAATGGAATTAATGCCCCTACCCTTGGAAAAAGTGCTATTAACTCTTTAATCATCAGAGATAAAGATAGCCTTGATGCTATGTCTCATCTAAACCAAAATCTACTAGTAGGTTCTATCCAGATTGTGTACATGTGAATGTATTTAATATATAGCTTATCAAGAGGACTACAGGAGTTGCAGTATCTCTTTTTGTAGGAGAGGAGGTCACTAAATGGGAACGTGTTACATATATATCTATGCACATATTATAAGTATAATATACTTTTGCAGGCACAGTAATTCCTTTTTGTATAGCAGAGATGTGGTTCTTTTTAAGTCATGCAGCTAGCCTAGTATTGTTGTCGTAAGGGTTCCCAGTGGTTTGCCTCAGGTGTCAGATTTTGCAAAATAAATGATTGCTCATCCATTTCTCCCCTGATCTTTGGGATTCAAAAAGGAAAAGGGGATGGACGAGGTGAGAAGCAAGAAGAGAGAACTTGGTGCTTGATCCAACTCCTATTGAAGTCGGTGGCAAGACACTCATTTAATTCAGTGGAAGTTGGATTGGGTCCTTGGTGCATTCCCATCTGTTTGCAACACTGTGATCCTATGGGAAATTATTACCATGAAAAGGCTGAGCCAAAACCAGTATGTAGAATAATCACATGAAACAACAAACCTACAAATCTTAGTGTACAAAACACTTCTGTCCCCTCCCCGTAACACTTTTCCATATATGTGTGATAAAAATTGTGCACCCTCTAGAAGCTCTGTCGTCACCCAATAATATTGTTCTGCAGCAGGGCATTTATTTAGTTTAAGTTTTGCCCTTGGTGTACTGGAAACCTAATCATGCTAGTTTTGGTCATTTTCCAGCTTTATTTTGAACAGCCCAGGGTTGGGGGTGTCATTGGGTTTAAGAACATAAGAACATAAGAAAGGCCGTACCGGGTCAGACCAAAGGTCCATCTAGCCCAGTATCTGTCTACCGACAGTGGCCAATGCCAGGTGCCCCTGAGGGAGTGAACCTAACAGGCAATGATCAAGTGATCTCTCTCCTGCCATCCATCTCCATCCTCTGACGATGAGAGGCTAGGGACACCATTCTTACCCATCCTGGCTAATAGCCATTTATGGACTTAGCCACCATGAATTTATCCAGTCCCCTTTTAAACATTGTTATAGTCCTAGCCTAGTTTGATGCAGTGGTATTCTAAAATGATCAGAAATTGACCAGGAGTGAAGGGCTGGGTGAGACGAAAGCTTCAGATGCACAGTTGGATCAATGTAATCCAGCATCACAGATCAGAGTCACAAGGAAGTGCCTGCCCTTGCCCCAACAAACCTTTGTCCACTTTCTTCACCTAAAGCAGCCTCTCACGCTCTTCCATTCCTGGACCTTCACCCACTTGGGAATCCCCCTCCTATCTAAGTAGGATCTAGCTCGGACACGGCCCTTCCATTTAGCAATATGGTAAACACAGGGTGGCCATGACCCACTGACACCTGTTTGCAACCTTCAAGCGAAGACCCTGTGATCTCTCCAGGTGATCATTGCACTTCTGTCACAGAACGTGAGACAGTAATAGAAAACTCTCTCCAGCTGGTCTGGTGCTTTCCAGTCTATGTCCTTGTTTCAGCACAGGAGAGCAGTACACTTTTATGAGAGCACCAAATGAAAATGCTTCAGGGGCATGTTTTCTAAGTGAGGGAGCTTAGCCACCAGTGCCTCCTCACTCCAGTTGGATTCGCATGTCTTAGTCCCTGGTGCCCCTCTCAGAAAACTGACTTGTCCTTTCGTGCACAAGTCTGATTTATACATTCTACACTAGTGCTGGGCAGGGGGTGGGCAATCTGGTTTCATGAGCAAATGTCATAACATGATACTGACAGTGGGGTCTTTGAGTGGCTGCTCCTTGTGTGAAGGGAACTCAAACAGACTAACAGCGTTTACTTGTAATTTGTAAAATGACACCTCTGCCTTGAAATGTTCCCTCTTTTCAAACAGCAATTGAAACAGACTCATCCAAGGTATTCTCAGCGGGTCTCAGAACGGATCAACACCTCCCAGCAGTTACTGAAGTCCTGTCTGCCCGATCCACTGATTTTGTCCAGGACGAAGTTAATGGGCAATCATACAGGTATGATTTTAAAGTGCTGAATATCAGGAAACGGGGAAGTAGTCCAGGTGGTTACCAGCTAATTCCATACTATTATGAAGCCAACTGATGTAGGATGTAGTGTGGTGTGACACAGCTGTGATGACGCTTGCCAAACAAAATATTCTTACTTCTGCCAGTGGCAGCTATTCAATTTTTAAAAATTTGGGCCAGAACAGAAGAAATCTAAAGCAAACTGATTTCATCAATGAACATCAGCCATAAGCCTCAACACTGTCACTTGCAAAAAAAATCCTGATCGCTTCCTTAGATAACTTACTGTGCAGAAAAAACATTTATTATATCCATCAGGAGCCAAGGGCCACTGAGTACTTCTGTGGGAAAATCTGCAGGGCACGAATTGGGCTCCTCAGCCACTTAAAAACCCACCAATGAACCCATCCTTGCATCGAGAGGTAGCCGAAGACAGCAGTAGGGCAAGTTCTTCCCTCAGTGTGCTCCATCCCTAACCCAAAGAAATCACTACTGCTTGGCCTCTCCGCAAGGGTTTGTCATGGAACTGCAATTGTGATGCTGTTTTGTTGGGTTGGGGATCCTTGTCTACAAGGAACTGGACCCCGAGACCCACTATCTTTTTTCATAGATTCCTTCAAATAACCATTGGGTGGCAACAACTTTTGCTGCTGCCTGACTTGGGGCAGATTTGAAGCAGTGACTCAGAAGCAAAAGAATATGGAGTCGATGAGGATAGATGCTGAAGGGGCCGGGTGTGGATGTGTTGGGGAGAGGATATACCAAGCCAGTATCTGGACCCAACTTTCAGAGGTTCTGACGACCTTCAGGTCCCGTGGACTTCAGTTGAAGCTGTGGGTACTCATCCTTCTGGGACTTGGGCTCTGTGGCTAGAGCTTTCTGTTTCTCTATTGCATACCTCTCCCTATTATTTCCTTAATTTCTCAGTTGCACTGCCCCCATGCTGAGATATGAGAAATTATCTCTTGCCAACAAGTTAGCACTTCTGGGACATGTAATGGTCCGATTCTGTTGCCCTGCAGCAGCATTTATATTTCTGAATTGCCCATCTCCATGGTAACTGAGCAGACATTACAAACATGAATAGTACATCAGAAGTATGTGAAAGGATCCACATTTCCTCCCCTGTGTCAGACAGAGCCAGCTGTTTCTCAGTCACTCTGGAGTGCAGCTAGCTGCGAACTGGCAGCGTCCCCACCCCATTCTCAGCACAATGTGTACATGCACACGTGTTGCTCTGTGTTAATGTCCAAACTTAACCTCTTCCTGGGATTTGCATTTACTGATAAATAACAAAAAAAAAAAAAAAAAAAAGAAGCAAACCTCTGCTTAAGCTTCCTTCCTTTGCCTCTATGGGATACCTGGCCCCTTTTTATCCTCCTGGGTTGGAGCGAATAGGGCTCACCTTGTCTACTGAGTCATCAGAAATAACTCTCCAGCTCTGTATAGTGGCTTATGACCTGTAATACTGGGGTATCCCATTCTTCACTGACGTACAGTTCTTGTTTTAGAGGAGATGAGAAAGTGAAATCTCACCCATGAGGCGGTTTTTCTTTTTTCCCCATGTTTGCAGGGATTTGTATGTACAAAAGCAGCCTAAAGTTATGGATATTGGAATGTAGCCATTTGCAAAGCAACCAGTGTGCTGGATTTTCTGCATCAGACGTGCTAAATCAACATGGTGCTTCTACAGTAGCCAAACATCCCTTTTGTTCCAATGTCTCATTTCCTCCATTGGATAAATGCTTAAATGAACTAGTTCCGACAAAGAACAAGAAAGTGAATGGACCATTGCTTCCACCTTAGTTTTGCCCACTGTAAGCAATCTTCTCCATGCTACTCATAGGCCAAGGCATATATGGAAACTATGTACTGAGGCAAAGCAGAATTGTTTTGTTTCAATGCCAGGGACCCTGGGTCTGATCCCTCTCTCGCTCCCAGCCAGGGGCGGCTCTAGACATTTTGCCGCCCCAAGCACGGCGTCATGCCGCGAGGGGCGCTCTGCTGCTCGCTGGTCTCGCGGCTCCGGTGGACCTCCCACAGGCATGCCTGGGGGAGGTCCACCGGAGCCGGGGGACCAGCGGACCCTCTGCAGGCATGCCGCTGAAGGCACCCTGCCTGCTGCCCTCCCGGCGACCAGCAGAGTGACCCCCGCGGCATGCTGCCCCAAGCACGCACTTGGCGTGCTGGGGCCTGGAGCCGCCCCTGCTCCCAGCAATGTAAATCTGGAATAACTCCATTGAAGTCACTGAGGGCTTGGCTACACTTGTGAGTTAGTGCGCAATAAAGGAGCCCCTTACACCCCAGCTCACTACCCGTCCACACTGGCAAGGCATCTAGAGCGCTCTGACTCCGTGGCTACAGCGCTGCTGGTACTCCACCTTGGCAAGAGGAATAACGTTTGCTGCGCCCCTGCTGGAGCGCTGTGGCACCAGTGTGGACGAGGTGTTGCATTACTGCGCTCTGATCGACCTCCGGAAATGTCCCATAATCCCCTTAAGTCCAGTGGCTACTCTTGTCATTGTTTTGAATCGCTGTAGGAATGTGGATATGCCGTTTGAAAGCTCCGTTTCAGACAGACAGCTGCTTATCTGCTCCGAGACAAATCAGCCATTACTGTGGAATGCTGTGTGTGTGAGAGGCCGGGGGGGGGGTCTGCTGCTGTCTGAGCTTACAAGACAGCATGCTGACATGCTCTCAGCCCCCCCAAAACCCACCCTCTCTCCCCCCACATACACACAACACACGCCCTGTCACACTTCACTCCACCCCACCCCCATTTGAAAAGCACGTTGCAGTCACTTGCATGCTGGGATAGCTGCCCATAATGCACCACTCCCAGTGCCACTGCAAGTGCCGCAAATGTGGCCACGCCAGTGCACTTGAAGCTGTCAGTGTGGACAGACTGCAGCACTTTCCCTACTGCGCTCTCCGAAGGCTGGTTTAACTCAAAGCGCTCTACACCTGCAAGTGTAGCCATGCCCTGGATTTACACTGGTATTAAACCAAACTGAGAAATGAATGAAGCCCACTGACTCTGACCGTTCATATTGCAATGACTTTATTTCCGTTGCAACAAATTATCATTTTAGCTAATGAATGATGGAGTGACAATTGCTCATTGTACTTTTATTGATCTGCGGCATTCTCATTGTCTGAGTACAGACCTGTTGTGGTTTTAGCCAATCAAAAACTAATTTATGGATAATAAAGTCTGTCTTTATTTAATAGTCTACTGAACACTTGTAAATAAGCTGGCTTTTGACAGGCTGAAGTTGTATTTATATTTGGTTAAGAGCAAGCACAGTATTATTTTAATATCTCAGGCCCTTCATTCAGCACCTGCAGAAAAGAGAGAGAGTTTGGATACCTCCTTAATGTCACGTTTTTAATTATCTAGTGAAATTATCTAGAAATTCAACTGTGGTTCCTCCGGAGAAAACAAGGCCCTCATTAATCTTCATACATTCAAAGCCTATCACATCACTTGATGGATCATTAAGTGTATTATAAAAAAGAACGAGGAGTACTTGTGGCACTTCGAGAGACTAACAAATTTATTTGGGCATAAGCTTTCGTGGGCTAAAACCCACTTCACTGGATGCATGCAGTGGAAAATACAGTAGGAAGATATATTAAGATATATGCAATCTTTGTTCTCCAGTTATTTCTCTGGCTTCAGGCTGCTACTGGGAAAGCAAATGGTTATTTTTCTGCTTTTCTTAGCATTACATCAAAACTTAAATGACCACAGAAGCTTAAATGACCAGCTTCTGTTGGTGTATGAGACAAGCTTTCTAGCTTACACAGAGCTCTTCATCAGGTCTGGAAAAGGTACTCAGAGGGTGTCACAGCTAAATACAAGGTGGAACAAATTGTTGAGCATAAGTAGTTAACACACATTGTAAGAGACTATTCACGGTGAAGTGGCCAGTTAACACCTCTGGAGTTATAGGACAAAAGAGGAGGTACTGCTAAATATTTTCCCATGACATATTTGTCTCCAGCATCTCTCTAGTTAAACTCTAATTATTTTACGCACAGTAGCCGGTTGCTATGCTAGACAATGGGAGATCTTTGGCTAATTCTGTTTTCATCAAGTTTTGGATATTTGATAGGTGGCTGAGGTACAGTGGGCATGTGAACCCAGAGGTCTACTAGCAACACTTGCCATAGGCTCCATATGCTTCAACATGGGAGATTTTGTACCTTAAGTTTATTCCCTGTCCTCTTGCACTTGTGCCTTTGCAAGGACATGAATTCTGATTGCTCTGTTTTGCTTTTTCTTTAAGTATGCTTTTTACAGTATAGCTATTTAGGTTCCTATATCGGATCTCCAGGGAGATCCTTAATGGCCATACAAGGGCTTTTTAACATGCCGAATTTTAGATCTAGACTGTTGTTATTAAGTATGTGGGACTGAGGGATAGGAAAGCTCACTTTCTGCCCAAATGGTGCAAAGCGTGCTTAAGGATTGTTTTTGGTACTCATTAGCATTTTAATGATTATCTACATCTGAGAAATGTAACAAGTACATCATTAGAATATCAAAAACTAAATAAGTTGAAACCAAGTGATAAAAATTGCAAACAGATGACCGTGAAACTATTTTGTGGGCGGAAACATTTAAATCATTTTTGTTGGTTCTAAATCCCTGTGATCTTTTTTAATAGTACCATGGCCTGGAATTTTGTTTTGGCCAATCAGATTCCTCTTTTTGTAAATGCCTTTTCCCTACACGGGATATCATCTGCATGATCTTTTGAAATGATTAGGAAGGATAATAAAAGAGAGGCAAGCAAACGGCTATCTGAGAGAGATCTTGCTACAAAGATGGTTCAGAGCAGACTTTTAACTGACTGATTAGCAAGTCTGTGTCACTTACAGCTAGTGTTTGCAAAAGCATATCCCAGACAATTAATGTAATTTAAAAAAATCAAAAAAATGTTTGCTAACGTAGCTCTGCAAAAGGTGAAACAGCAGCCAGGGGCCAGTTAATCATTGCCAACTCAGCAGCATTCCATCCCGAGGGGAAGATTAGATGTCTTCAAATCCTCCTAATCACTCTTCCTACCCGTGACAATGGCTTCTTTTGATGAAGCAAAAGAGGCCCTCCAGCTACCACTTTAATTACCTATTGCTGGTTGGCACTTTTTGGGTCTCTTCTCTTGACTCAAATTTTATTTCCTCCTAAAGGTGATTGTCTTTTTCATGCTGAAATTGTTTTGGTTTGGTCTTTTCTGGTTAGGAAAAGTATGGCTGGCTAGAGTAATAAATGAATATAGATCCAAAAGCAAGAATACTCCATGGATCAATGCTTGGGTCACTGGCCAGGTGCCTCCAGAGTGTCCACCAACACTAGTTAGTACCTTCCATTGCCCTCACAAGAATACTGACCCTGGAACGAAGGCTAGAGGAGACTTTATCCTTGCATCCTTCTGACTAAACTCTAAACAGAACTGAACGTAAGGCACAGGGTAGGGCTTTAAGTAAGGGCAGATGTTAAAGAGGTTCACACTACAAACAAGAAATGCATGGATTACACAACTGAGGGAGAGCCAAGGGAACTTAGCTTGCCATGATCCACATGTGTGAGGGAGACCTGTGAGGTGCTGTGTGCCTACAAATCTCATTAGCCTGAATGGGGAATCAGGTGTGTACGCGTGCAGACTCACCCCTGCGGCGCCTCCTGCTGGTCTCTCAGGGAATTAGCTCGTTCCAGCTCCGGAGCGCCCTCTGCAGGCCGGTGATCCGCCTTACCGCTTGGCCCCGTGTCCCTCCCTGGACTCCGGTGCCCTGTTAGCTGGAGTGCTGCCCCCTGGCAGTAACCCTTTTCTCTCAGGGTCTCCCCTCCCAAGGAAACCCCACCCACTATCCCCACTTCACCTCAGTATCAGGCTACTGCCAGTCATCATCTAGCCCCCACACCCTGGGGCAGACTGTGGTATCAGCCGGTCATCACTGGCAAGGTTGGGTTTGGACCTGCTGCCTTTGCCTACCCCTGGGCTGCCCCCTGCAGCCCCCAGTAGCTGTTGGAACTTGGCTTTATGCTAGGCCGCAGCCTGGGGCCTTCCAGGCTGGAGCTCCCCAGCTCCTCTGCCTTTCCCCAGCCCTGCTCCACTCTGGTACCCTGTCTCTAGCTCCCTTCAGCCAGGCCCTTCTCTCTCTGAATGCAGAGGGAGAGTGTTTGGGCTCCTGGCTCACAGCCTTTTTATTCAGGCCAGCTGTGGCCTGATTGGGGTGTGGCCCAGCTGTGGCTGCTTCCCCAACCAGCCTACGGTTTTCTCTCTCAACCCCAGCCCTTTTCAAGGGCTGTCTTTAAACCCCTCAGGGCAGGGGCGGGTAACCACCCCGCTACAAGGTGAGATGAGTTTTGAGGTCCTGTAGATCCTCCCCTTAGGCTGGGGCGGGGATCCTTTAGCATGGGGCGGGCTTCCGCCTGCCCAGTTCCCAGAAACCCAATAGGTACAAGGTGAGATGAGTTTTGAGGTCCTATAGATCCTCCCCTTAGGCTGGGGTGGGGGTCCTTTAGCAGTGCCCGCCCACTTCCAGGAACCCAATAGGTACAAGGTGAGATGAGATGCACAAGAAAAAATAATAGTGCAGTCTTAAACTGATGTGAGAGCCATATATTCAGCTCTTCGGTAGTTTTGTAGCACTTCAGGTTCATTGATTCTGTGTTTGTGATCTAAATAGTATACAATGGAAAACATCAGCGCCGGAGAAGGGAATGTGGCTCCTTAATGAGGTGTGTGTTTTGTAAGGCGCAGCTGAGCGGGTACCATGTTCATTTCCACTGTGACCCCCCTAGACTTTGGCCAGTATGTCTAACGCTGTGTTGGCGAGGGCCTGCAATGGAATTTGGTTGACTGTAGGTATCCAAATGGCTGTTAGATTTCCCCCATGGTCTGCAGCCTGTTCTGTCCCTTGATATAAAAACATGTGCATGAACATTCTAACTCTTTCCACCTCTCTTCCAGCAGCGAGTTTTCCTCTGCCTTCACCGGCAAACGTAGGGTCCCCCGCACTCCTGAAGTGCAGAGTCCCAGCCCTCGAAAGGGAAAGATCCCAACCATTGCACCGCAGTTTTCACAGTCTGGACCCCAGCAAACAAGCCGGCCTAGCTCTTCGGGATCATCTACAAGAAGCAGGCAAAGTAAGTGAAAAATTCTCTCTTCAAGTGGTCTGTGTTTAGGGAGGAAAGAAGGAAGCTTGACGGCAGTCTCCATGAATGGTGTATGTGCTGTAAATGTTCCAGCAGTATATGACTATGCAGTTATCCACCGCTGGATGTACCGTCATAGAATTATATCCTGCTGAGCACGCTGCTCGTAATTCTAGACCAGTGGCGGGCGGCCTGCGGGCCACACGCAGCCTGTCAGGGTAAATCTGCTGGTGGGCCGCAAAACAGTGTTTACATTGACTGTCTGCAGGCATGGCCGCCGGCCGCTCCCAATGGCCGTGGTTCGCCATTCCCGGCCAATGGGAGCTGCGGGAAGCAGCGCGGGCCGCCACTTCCCGCAACTCCCATTGGCCAGGAATGGTGAACCGCGGCCACTGGGAGCTGCGGGCGGCCGTGCCTGCGGATGGTCAATGTAAACACTGTCTCGCGGCCTGCCAGCAGATTACCCTGATGGGCCAGGTGCGGGTCGCAGTTACCCACCACTGTTCAAGACTGTCACATCAGCATTTAGATCCAACCTCCTTTCTGCTTTTGGTATCGAAGATGAATCTAAGTTAGTGACACTTAAACCTTCTTCCAGCCCCCAAATTAGACTTTTGGTCTAATCCTTTAGACTTCCTTTGGCTCACACCCACTTTGTGTGTAACTTGCATGGCCAACTAAATGATCCCAATGGTCCCATCTGGCTTTATCAGCTATAATCTGTGAATCATCGTTGAATTTGGCCTGCTGAGTGTGAGCCCAACAAAGTCTAAGCTGGTGTCGCTTGCCCAGGTTCTGGGAGAGAGGAGGAGAGCTAGAAAAGGCGTGTGATGGCCACGAAAGTGGAAGTGAAAGATGCTTCCAGCCTATTGTAATATTCTTAGCCCTTCTCACTCCTCAATGTGTAAGTGTCTCAGCTGACTCCCAAATGCTCGCACAGCAGTCAGTGCCTGTCAACAGATGTAAAGGAGTCCAAGAGCTGTGTCTTTGCTAGGAGAAAAGGGGTGTTCTTAACTCGAGTTACCATCCTAGTGAGGACAAGGCACATTATGATTTTCATATGAGTCCGCAGGTTGAGTTAAAGATGGGGGATCCTTCTCTGTGTCTCGACCTGCTAACTCATGTGAAAACTACAAACTGTCTTGTCCTTGCTAGGGTTTTAACTCAAGAACACATCTGTCTTTTGTAGTGACAAGGCCTGACATTTTTAGACACTTTTCCCCAAAACTCAGCTATATGCAGACATATTTTTTTTGGAACCAGCATGAATAAATATGAAAGCACCTGCTGGCTGTGTACTTATTACAAGCATGTCATAATCATCATTGGAATTTGCATTTTTGTAGCACTTTATCTGAAGATCTTGGAGTGCTTTACAAGCATTAATTAGTTTCACAATGCCCCTAAGCTTCACCCCGTATCAGGTACATCAGTATCCTTAATCACATTTTACAAATGGGGAAACTGAGGCCCAGAGGTGAAGTGACTTGGCTGCGGTTACATAGTAAATCGGTGACAGAGCTGGCACTCTACATAATGAGTCAGTGGCAGAACCAGGATTAGAACTGAGTTACTTAGTTCCTGGAGAGAAGTCCCATGTTCATCCCCCCTAGATCATGCTGCCAGGTCTGTTAGCTTGACCCCATTGTATTCCAGCTGCATACACCCTCTCTTTAGCTTTGACGTCAGTGCTTGCTGTTTCCTGTAATACGAGCACTGTCCTGACTGGATCGATAATGGTGTTAATAGCCAAGAATCCTTCCCCGGTTCCTGTTTCGCTGCCTGTTTAAAGGGAAGTGCTGCTGAAACAGGGGAAAGTGCAGCATGCACACACACACAAGGAAATGCTGTCCAGCTTGTCCAGGGAGCGTGGAGCTGAGCATGAATTCGTGCTCCTGGGTGCATGCGTTTTATGAAAGATCGGTCCTCTCTACATCCAGTCTTGTGCTAAGTGCTCAGTGGGGGCTTTGAAGGGAGTCCCGTATCCAGGGAAACAGTGTTCAGTGCAGCTTTTATCAAAATCACATTAAAGCGAATATGATCAGAGATTTAAGTCCCTTGTGTTTCTCTCAAGGCTCGGCATGTGCCACCACAAGCCCAGACTCCTGGGCTACTGAAACTTTACGACTTCACCTGGCCGTAGCACTATTAATTCTGCCCTGGGTGTGCATCTTAAAGTTATGTGCACAGTGGATACATCTGATCACGTGAACAGGCAGTTCCCTCTCCTGAGTGTTGGAAAGGGGCTCCAGGTTAGGCTTATTCCTGATTTTTTTTGCATCAGTCACAGATTCCCTGGCACTAACTTTTAGTGGATGAGATTTCAAAGCAGTCCAGGGGCTTTCGACAGGTGTCTTCCATAAATATGACTTTCAATATGTTTATTTTTTGTACAGCCTTTTGCATTCACAAAGCATTTGGCAGATATTAATGAATTAAACCCCCCCCCCCCCCACACACACACACCTCTCACATGGGTGTTGTGATACAGGTGTGCATCTTTATCCCCATTTTACAGAGGGGAAAATTGAGGTACGTAGGTTAAGGGCCAGATTTTCTGAAGTACTGAAGTGTCTGACGGTGCAGGTAGACGTCTACTGGGATTTTATGAAGCATCTAAATACTTTACAAATCTGGTCTTAAATGAGCAACCAAACCCACAGTTTGAGTCATCAAGGATGAGGGCCAGACATGCCAAACCTGTGAAAAAAACGCAGAAATTGGGCTTGGTTTTGGCTTAACTAGTTTATGAGTTGCTTGTTGGCTAGTTTTTGTCTTGTGGCTTGTTGCTTATTTGGCTTGTTGCTTGTTGCTACTTTTTTTGATCAGCTCCCGGCAAGCAGGGGCAAGGAGGGAGAGAGTGAGGGTGCACAGCGGGCCCACCCCAGTCCCAGACTGCACGCAGGGGGGATCTAGTCACATAGAGTGTTGGGGTTCTTAGGGACTGGCTTGTTTTCGCCTTGTTTTGAAATGGGATTAGCTTGATTTTCGGCTTATTGTGAAAGTCAGGGTGCTTATTGACCACATGGAAGTTGGCAACTGTGATGAGGGCATGGGAGTTCCTGACTCCCAGGCCTCTGCTCAGACCTCTAGGCCTGTTCATTTTTGCATGCTCAGAGAGACTATAGACCCCCCCCCCACGCGCACACACCCCATGGTCAGGCTGATTTATTTGTCTGTCGCAAGTTTCTGGTGACATACAGATTTTATGAGAGCCAAGCACTGGTCATGGTGAGGAGCGAAAGATGATTGTCCGATACAGCTTATAGCCAGTGTAATCCCCCAGACTGGAGTCTCTCGCCTGTTGTTAACAGTGTAACTAGTATTTTATAGAAAACAGCAACACATTTCAAGAAATCCAGTTTAGGCTCAATCTACAGTAGGCGCTAGGGGTGTGATTCCCAGCTTGGGGGTAGACACGCACTAGCTCTCATTAAGTCCATGTGCCCTCAGTCACCCCAAAAAAGAAACCCATCTAGTCAAAGGGTACGTCCACACTAGGAGTTCAGCTAGGGATAGGAGCCCCACATGCACTAGCTCTCATTGCTAAAAACAATCGTGTAGCCAATGAGCGCTAGTGCATGTGGATGCACAAGCTGGGACTCCTATCCCTAGCTGAGCTCCTAGTGTGGACGTACCCTTTGACTAGATGGGCGTCTTTTTTGGGGTGACTGAGGGCACATGGACTCAATGTCTTATGTATGCACAGGTAGCATGGGGTTATCTACACACCTAGGGCCAAATTCCATCTTCATTTTGAGCCCGGCATCAGTAGTGAAGTCATTGGGCCTGTGCTGCACAGATGTAACAAAGCAAAACTAGACCCCCTCAGAGTAAAGCCAACAGCTCTGGGGCTTTTGCTAGTTTCCCTCTCGGGCCGGCTTGTACAGAGAGGACACGTGGGCTTGCAGTTAAGGCACTGAACTGAGATTTGAGATCTGTGCTCAGTTCCCAGCTCTGCCACAGACACGCTGGGTAAATTATTTAACCTAATCTGTAAAATGAGGAGAAGAATCCTTCCTTCCTTCCTTCCTTCCACTGTGTCTGTCTTGGCTATTCTGAGCGTGAATTCCTTGGGGCAGGGGCTCTCTGACTATGTGTATGTGCTGTACCTGATCTCGGCTGGGACATGTGGATGCTATTGTAATACAAAAAGAAGAAGAAGAAGAAAGGGTTAATTTATCTGTGGAAACACCAGCCCTTAAAACAGCATCCCATTGTCCAGAAATGGTGACAGTAATATTTGGCAAATAGATGAAAGCTCAGATAACATGTAAATGCCTGTCATGACTAAACCCACATTTTCACCACTGTAACATGTGTGGTTTAACTTTCCTTTGTGCATTTTTGCTGTGCTGTTTGTGCTGGTGTCCAGGTTGAACAGGTGTTCCCCACAGGCAGAGGCCATCCGATAATCAGTTCTACTTTCAGCTGACAGTCCCTTCTTTCACCCCTTCTGCAGGCAGCCAGTCCTCCAGGAAGTGAGAGCAGTTCCTTTCTTCAGCAACGTCCTGGCTTATCCTTTAAGGACACAGGTAGCATCCTGTAACAAGACTCCCAGCTTCACTGGCAGCACTCCCAGAGGAGAGTGAGGGTATCAACACTCCACTGCATATGCCTTGCACTGTGATTCAGGGATTATCTGATGGGATGTCTCCCCTATTGGTTAAAACAAGAGACCTTCTCAGGAATCACAATTTGGGTAGCATCGCTGCACCAGCAGCAGAGGAGGGCTGGTTGGATAGATGTATGCAATCCAACTATTCCTAATAGTTTATTCTGAAGCGACATTGCTGAATAGAATTAAATTGTGTGTGTGTGTGTGCGCGCGCCTCCCCCCGCCCCACGAGGGACTGCCCTGGGGAGAAGGTCCATAGGGCTGATGTAATGAGCTGGCTGAAGTGTACTGTTTACTGTACTCTGCTTGTATCCGAAGAAGTGGGTATTCACCCACGAAAGCTCATGCTGCAAAACTTCTGTTAGTCTATAAGGTGCCACAGGATTCTTTGCTGCTTCTACAGAACCAGACTAACACGGCTACCCCTCTGATACTGTTTACATGTTGTTCTCTGGACCTGCTTTTAAAACAAGCCCTTGGTTTATGAGCTGAGCGGGTGGAACATCTACGTACAGGGAAACTTCAGCAGCCAAGAAAGACCATGTGTCTGGTTCTGTGCTGATTAATGCCCCATGCAATCCTGTTCACTTCACGGGGCTTACAATGCATGTAAGTGAGCTCTGAATTTGGCCCGCTGAGATCTGTGCTGGGTGTTTGATCAACAAGGATCCTAGTCTTCCGTGATTAAAACCCCCAAAATTCTCCTATAAAAAATAGTAAAAATCCACCTTTTTATGTGATGAAAATGAAACACTGAGTTTAGTTTCCCAAGTCACGATATCTACAGGTATCAGTTGAACACAATATTTTATTGATATAGTTATAATTTGTAAGCGAGTTTGAAGCCTACCAGTGACATCAGTCCTTAAAATAAAATAAAATTAATAGAATTGCAATTTGTATTTCTTGCATATCCCAGATACTTCTATGTCTGTACTCTATCCAGTGGAACCCCATTTATCCGATCTAATTGGAACAGTGGCAGATCCGCCGAAGGCCGAGCTCGGCCGCCCGGGGCTGACTGCTCCAGTTTGGTTACGGCCGACAGCTGGATAATGGAGGCTCTGATAAATGGGGTTCTCGTGTATGTTTTTCTTTTTTCACAAAATGTAAAAACGCCAATTGGATTTCTAGGATCCCTGTTCATCCACCTTATTTGAGAAGTGTGTGTCTGTGGTGTGGGGGGAATCTTTTGCTGGTATTAGTTGGTGTGTACTCAGCAGGCAGTGTTCAGGCTCCTCCACTGGGAAGGCGTGTGGACCTGCTCCATTTTGCTGAAGAAATATAAAATGGACAAGGGAGCAACCTGTGGCAATTGAAACAATATTGCACCATTGCCCAAAGGAGGGGCAGTGCTTTCCAGTAGGGAGCTATTCAGCAGCCTTCCCTGAGGGCACCAGCCCCTTGTGGAGCCCTCGTCCTCGTCCATTGAATCAGCTTTCTCACCTGGGATGAAGAACTGTTTTCTCCCTGAGCCAGTCCTGAGCAAAACACATCCCTCCAAAGTGTGCACCTGGGTATCCTTCCTTGACCCTTTGTCACCCTCTGTGACATTCCTTACGTCTGACTTTGAACAATTATCTGTTACATCTTCTTGTGAAATCTTAGCAGGAACTTGTTTTCTCAAAATAGGCTTGAGCTGTTCTTCAGTAAATGTAAAGTGGAGGGTGAGAGGGCCAATCACTGAATAAGAACTAGAGCAGTTACTCGTAGCATTGATTTATGATGCAGAAATTGTTTTGTTGTTCATTCTTTTAAATGTAGCAGCGATCAGGAAACACTGCAATAGCCACTGGGACTAGCTTTTCAGTAACATCCCCTCACGTGTCAGCACTGATGGAAACAAAAACAAGAAGCCCTCTTCCAAATCCCAAACCGTCTGGCTGCTGACTGGGGGAAGGGGGTGGGACAGCCAGTGCTTTTTCACTTTTTTACATGTTCACTTTTCAAAACCAAACATCGGGGCAGGTGGGGAGTGGGGAGTTGAGGCCTTTTGTGCTGGGATTGCTGCATGTGAGGAAAGCAAGCCGAAAACCTTAGACATGATAAAGCAACACTGAATTGGGAGCATTTGCAAATTAGAATGAACCTTGTGGTGGTTTGAATGACCCACTGCCTTTGAAGCAAAAATGTCATCACTGTCCCATAGGAAAGAAATGGTTGCATTGTCATTGAACGGAAAGAAAGCTTTACACATGGATTTAGACCTTGGGTGGCAAATTTCCGCCTAGGGTGATATTAACCAGTCAGGGTCAGTTCTCAATTGATGCAAATTGTCATTAGGTCCATTGAGCACGGTGAAACTTACCGATTTACTGTAAATGGGGCTCTGACCCCTGAATAACAAATCCAAACCCTTGGAAATTAGACTTAATTTTGGAATTGGACAAATACTGATGGGTTTGAAATACTGCAATTTACAAAGACCAGATCACTTTGTAATTTTAATTTGTCCACAAGAAGGGTAAAGTAGTCAGGAAATCAGCAGTTCTTACGTAGTTCCATGTCTGCATAGGACCAAAAGTGGTTGTGGGTCCTCTTAGACCTCTGTCTTCTATCATTTTAAAACTTTCTTTTAAAAGTGCCAGAGAAAAAACTCGGGGGGGGAATCCAACTCCTTATGCAGATCTCCCCATCCTGACTTGGGAGCGGCAAACGCCTTTAGGTGAAAATTCCTGCTGATTCCTAAGAAGGCCGCGACAGACAGAATATTAACATCCCCAGGGTGACTCTGTGGAGGTTTGATGGAGACAAGTGTCAGTCTAGTTAGCTTTGCTTTTTCCTCTTAAGCATTGTCTTTTTCCAATGTAAAATATCAAGACTACTTGTTACAAATGGGGTGCTAGGTATGCGCATTTGCATTTCCTGATACCCAGAATTCCTTTTCAGTTCAGTTTTTTTTAATTATACAGCAGTGCTAGTGTTTAGCTTAGAATGGGCCTGCTTCTGTGAGCTGGGAGCAGCTTTTGTGAAGGGTGGAGTGCTCTCTATTTTAGTACACTTAACAGGCCTGATCCTTTGCTGGTACATAAATCTAGTGTAACGCCTTTGAATTTTTAACAACGAGGCAATTAACATTGGAACAACTTACCCAGGGGTGTGGTAGATTCTCCGCCACTGGCGACTTTTAAATCAAGATTGGATGTCTTCCTAAGATACACTGTTTGCAGTGCTGTTGTAGATGTGTTGGTCCCAGGAGAGTGGAGAGACAGGGTGGGTGAGGTAATGTCTTTTATTTGGATCTGCTACTGCTGGTGAAAGAGACAAGCTTCGATCTTAATTCTGTGTAAGCTTAAAAGCTTGTCTCTCACCAGCAGACGTTAGTCCAGTAAAAGATATCACCACACCCATCTTGTGTCTCTCAAAAAGTAACTCTCAGTCGTAAGGCCAGTGTTGCACAGGAGGTCAGACTCCGGTCCCTTCTAGCTTGGAATCTATGACAGTCAGTGGAGTTGTGCTAACTTACACCAACTGAGGGTCACGATAAATTGAGGGCGCAGCGCACCTTGCAGAATTGGGCCCAAATCAACAAGCCTGGGAGGGGAGAAATAGTTCTTTCTTACAGGGGCCTTTATAAGTGAGGCCTCTATGGAGTTTTCCCCCCTTTGAGCCACTAGACATGTTGGAGTGTCACTCTATAATTTGCAGACTTTACCAGACTGTTTTGGGGCTACCCTCAGTCCACCAAAGTAATCGATTAGATCTGACAATTTTCCATCCACTTTTGCAATGAAACGAACCATGTGTGGATGTTTAAACTAATTTCTCAGCAATGCAATTCCTATTAAAGGCTGATAAAGGACTTTTTTTCTGTGGAAAAATGGGAATGTCAATCATGCAGGCAGAGCTTTTTCAGTCTCATAAGTGTAAGTATTGCTGTTGATAAAGGGTTACAAGTAGTCGGACAGTAAAAGAGGAAACAGGATAACACGCATGCAATAAATTCTGCACCTCATTTCTAAAGGAAGTTAGTCACTTTCACATGCTCTCGAAAGACTGCTAGTTGATAAAACATGCCCACAATAAATCCATAATCAGAGCAGTGGAGAATACCCTGCTTGAATGCTTCATTGCTTACTTAAACCTGCTGTATTCTTGTTTACAGGAAGCTAATACAGGAGTTCCACACATCAAAAGAGGAAAGCTTTCTGGGGTCAAAAGGCTGTGAGGCTACTTCAAGTTATAGCTTCGGCCTAATTTTATCTTTAGAGAGAGAGAGAGAGTGTGTGTGTGTGTGTGTGTGCGCGCGCACACGTGTGTAGATATACAATAAAAACGGTGTCTGTAATGTTTAAATTCTGCATGGAGGGCTTCTGGATTTATGCTTGTTTTGATAACAGCTGTTCACCTCTGAATCCATAGTCTTAATTCATTTTGTTGGTTTGCTTGGTCAGTTTCTGTTTGTTTGTTTTTACATTTCCCTGCATTTCACAGTTGAGAAAACCACTTTCCCTGCTATGTTTTGCACCACCTGTGTGACAAACATGGCCCCCTTTTATTTAGCTCTTAAGCCAGATCTACAGGTCAGCCTAGCTAGTGTGCTCTCGGGTTTGAAAACTTCACACCCAGAGTGCCACAGTTAAGCCAACCTAGTCCTCCATGTAGCCAGAGCTGGGTGGACAGAAGAATTCTTCCATTGACCTAGTTACTGCCACTTGGGAAGGTGGATCACATGTATTGCCAAACAAACCCTTCCATCACTGTAGGAAGTATTTACACTATGGGTACGTCCATACTACCCGCCGGACTGGCGGGTAGCAATCGACTTCTCGGAGTTCGATATATCGCGTCTCATCTAGATGCGATATATCAAACTCCGAACGCGCTCCCGTCGACTCCGGAACTCCACCACCGCGAACAGCGGTGGCGGAGTCGACGGGGGAGCTGCGGACTTCGATCCCGCGCCGTGAGGATGGGTAAGTAGTTCGAACTAAGGTAGTTCGACTTCAGCTACGCTATTCGCGTAGCTGAAGTTGCGTACCTTAGTTCAACACCCCCCCCCAGTGTAGACCAGGCCTTCGACACTACTGCTGTAGCTGTGCCACTGTTGCGCCCGTAGTGTAGACATGCTCTTAGTTGCTGTAGCTGTGAAGTGAAGTGAAGCACCAGCAGGGGGACTTTGCACACTGGTTTTGGTAGATCAGTGGGGCAGTTCTGGGCCATTGTACTGCAAGCCGTTTATGTCACGAGTTTGTTGTCAGGGAGGTTATTTTCTTGGTAGCAGGATGGTGGATTTAAAAATTAGAGGAATAGTGAGAATTTGGGGGAATGTTCTTTGCTGCCTATATTTTGGGCCTTTAGCTCCCATCCTGCTGACTTTTTTTTTTCCCCTGAAGCAACGTGATAGGGAACACACGTTATACTGTACGTCATGGCATCGGGTGCAGTATGCGGATGAAGGAAGTGTCACATTATCTTTACAGACATGCAGACTTCCTCAATACTGATACTTACTGAACAGAAACTCGATTAACTCTGCCCCCACCCAATCCCCATTCTCTGTTTATAAGGGGCCATCTTCACTAGAAATGTTCAAGTGCAGCCGTGTAGTCACGGCAGAGCACTGGGAGGAAAGTCAGCGCTATAAAAAACCCACCTCCATGAGGGGAATAGCTCCGAGTGCGGCTCCCAGTGCTGGTGCACTGTCTACACTGCCACTTTACAGCACTGAAACTTGCAGCGCTCGGGGGGTGTTTTTTCACACCCCTGAGCGAGAAAGTTGCAGCGCTGTAAAGTGCCAGTGTAGCCAAGGCCTAATTGTATGTTTCAAAGGGACTTTGACTTTAAGGGATTTTGGTGGCGTGGAGGTGGGGGAAACTCATTGCGTGTTTTGGCCGACTGAAAACAAATACAATCTGATGATTCTAGCCAAAGTGTCTTGTTTCAAATCTGCTAAGGTGTTGGCAGCAGGCTGAAAAAGAAGCAGCAGCAGCAAGCCTTGTGCCATAAACAGCTTGCAGTACAATGGCCTGGAACTGCCCCACTGATCTACCAAAACCAGTGTGCAAATTCCCCCTGCTGGTCTCTGCTCCCTTGAACATCACTTTAAAGTCTGCCCATGCAACTGATTTGCTTCCTGCCCTTGCTGGGCTATGGGTGATAATCAGCCCATTGCCACACTCCTCTTTGCTGTGGACCTGCAGCCCTCGGAGACTGGCCGATGAAGTGTTGTATGTTGAGGCATCCAGTCTCCGTGGGCCACCTGCTGTGTTAAAAAAGAAGAGTGTCCACCATCTATTTCACTGTGTTAATTAAATGTGCCTAGTAAGTTGTCAGGTGGTCCAGGATTACAGTTATTGTCTAGTCAGGCTCTTGTATTGTGCCCCTCATCATCGTATCTTGATTGCCTTCCTGAGGGTTGTTGAGAGACAGGGGGCGGGGGAATGAATTGTGAATGGCTACATGATCTGTGCAGAGATTCATTTTAAATATAATCATTAAACCGCGGGAGTGAGCCCTCCATCCTTGTAACCCAGAGCAGAATTGCAGCTCAGTCAGAGCTTTACACTTCTACCCTGATCAGAAGCCTAGGAATTGCCCTTCCTGATCAGACCAACGGCTCATCTAGTGAAGTGTCCTGTTAGTGGTCAGTACCTGATGCTCCAAATGAAGATTTTTCCTAATGCCAGGAAGTTAATGATTGTTTTATGCCCCAAAGCATGAGGGTTTGTGTTCCTTATACATTTATATCATGTCTAATGTAGGATCCTGATTCAAACTGTTTTCCTTTAAGGGTCTCATGCCTTCCAAACTTTGGTCTGATGGACACATTCTAGGGTGTCAGAAAAGTTTGTTACTTCCGCCTAATGTTCCACATTCCACCAGCACTTCTTGCATGTGTCCCAAGTTTTCACAATTCCAGAGTATTGATTTACACCTGTGAATCTTTAGGCACTAAAGGTAAATATGAGGAAATCCACCTGACACCATGAGATGCCTCCTTTGTGTTTATAGAGTGGAAATGCTGCTCTGTTACGATTATCAATAAATGTACACTACGCAATTCTAGGGAATGTAAATTATTTTATTCACTGTGAGACCTGACTTATATGAAAATGTATTTAAATAAAAAAATGACTTGCACATTGTCTTGAAGTTTTTCATCCTAAAAAGGACAGACACATTTCATTTGGTTTGTTGTTTAGTGACAATACCTACGGTAATTTAATTTATAATACTGCTGAATAAAGAGAATGAAGCCTTAGCGGATAAATAATCATGAGGATTATTACTGACAATAATACTTCACTTGGGAATGTCTGGAAGAATATTCTTTCATTAGGAAGAATTGTAACACATTTTAGACTGTAGCCTAAATGATAGACTTAAATGAGAACTGAATGCTCAGCACCTCTAGACATCAGATCACTTATTTAGGGACCTAAATAGATGGAGGTGGCTATTTTTACACATCCTAATTTGAAAATTATTGGCCTTTATACAGACAGGCATCATTTCACACACCAGTGAAATGCAGCCACTTCTGGGGCAAGAGGGAAGTAGCCAGAAACACAACTAGCACACAGCTGCCTGTGTAATAGTCAAGGCAGAGGAAATGTTAGCCAGGACATGGGAACAAATCTCTACTTTTTCTTTCTAAGTGGCCTGGGATCTTTAGTAGTGTGGAGCGGGCACTATTTGAAAAATCCACATGCAGCAAACTGCGTGGAACTCAGTTATATCTACCGAGGCTGTCTGGTGGGGTGAGTTCATGTGGGCTGGGATTCCAAAGGGGTGAGGAATTTCAAACCTGGGAGTCATTAAGCAATAATAATCATAAGGCCTCTGACTGACTGTTTCCGTGGAGTAAGGTCTTTGAGAATTTTATCAAATTACATCAAATTAAATTTAAGTCTTTCCTGGATAGGAACAGAAAGTGTCAGTGCTGGTCCCAGCGATTGCTTCTAAATACAATTAGCAGTTAGACTACTAAGCATTCTCTGTGGATTCGACTCCAAGACAGTTATCTTTCAGCAAGCTGAGGCCAGTGGTGATCTGTGCAGGCAAAGCATTAACACTGGGGAGGGTGCTTTGTAAAACACACTCAATATACAGTCTATGCATACATTGCATTGGGTGTATGAAGCACCAGAGAAGAAATAATGTCACCCAAGGATGCATTGCCCCATAAACCACAGCAGTGGGGACTGATTTGTCACCACAGCTCAAGATAGAATTCTATTGTATTGTTGGACCTCTGCAATGCTTGTGTTCGGGATGTTTTTCCTGACTGATGGAAAAGGAAGGCAACAAAAAACGACGGGTAATGGTAAGTAATTCTTCCCTTACTATGTGGCTGTGTTATTTGTTCTGAAAGTAAATGTGCGTGTGCACACTCATGCACTGGAAGTGTATGTAAAAATGCATTGGTAGTGGTGTCCTGCTACTGTATGTCTCCTGGTCCTCTCAATTCCTCTGAGGCTACCGTTATCTAATAGTAACCTATCCCCATATTCTCCCTTCCCCCTCCCTCACTTCTTCAGCCTGAGAAGCACAAAGACATCCGGTGTGAGCAAGTGCTGCTGGGACCAGCTTGTTGGTGAGAGAACTCCGAGCCGACCTGAGGACGGGATGCGAGTCCTGCTGGAGACAGCAGCACTGTGCTGCAGATGGGCCCTGGTCCAAGACCTTAACTGAAACCTGGCAGGTCGGTCGGCCTTGGCAAAGGCAGAAGGCTTCCTGAGAACAACCCGCTGTTTTGTGAATGTCCGCGCACTCGTTGGCTTTTGGAATTCATCTCAGTAGCAGGAAACAGGACTGTCGGCTCTCACGGAAAGGCCCTGAAATCTCTGCCAGTAGCTCCTCTCACTGGGCTCCCCCTCCATTGCCCCCGTGCCCCACTGCTTCCTAGCTGGGCTGTTGCTTTCAGTGAGAGCCTTACCATGAAGCTGTGGCGCTTTTTACTTACATTTAGTCACCAGCGGAGCATCTCAGCCTAGAAAGCGGATGACCTGATGTTGACTTTTTGTAGCTTCCCAGCAAACCCCATGTATGTGCATTTCTCTGCGTTTTCCCTGCTGTTGCACATGGCTCCCTCTTCAGCACAGAGTATCACTGATCCTCGTCGGTTTTTTGGGGCAAAATGGAGCCTTTCTGATTGTCCATCCATCCACCCCACCCTGCATTTTCCCATCCATCATCTTCCTCATCCACCCCCCAGCTCCAGCCCAAGTGAGGAAGTGAGATCTGGGAAAAATGGGACTTGATGAAGCTAACTCTGTTTGGACAGGATCTCTTCTTTCCTCAAGCCCCAGATAACCTGGACCATGACCAGATGACCTGGCCCTGCTTGCCAGGCCAAAAGTCAAACTGAACATTTCCCTCTCTCACCTTCCAACCCCCGAATTAAAAGTAATTTTATTTTATTTTAAATAATTGTAAATAATGCGGATCTGAGCTGAGGGGCCACATGGTCTCTTAATCATGGCGGTTTTGCGATACACTAGAGATCAGACTATGAGATTTGGATCTGGGTCTCCGAAACCCCAATAATGTTTGCTCTTAATAATTTTCCGCATAGGGTCAAAATCCCCTAGTAGCTAAATAGCCATCACACACATCACAATTTAAGACCAATCTTTACAGGGGAAGGGTGGAACCGCACAAAAATCTGTCTCTCTCTCTCTCTCTCTCTCTGATGGGGGTCATTACCACAGTGTTTCTGAAACATTTCCGTCTGTGAAGATGCAGCCGCTCTCTGTACTCACATTACGTGCAGTCTATCTATTTGACGGAGGCTGGTGCTGAGCAAATCACTGCTCCCACTGAAATCAGTAAGAGTTGCTGGTGTCTAAAATCTCTGGCTCGCTATCTGTGATATCTAAAGCCGAAGCCAGCACATAACACCTTTATTGAAAGGATGTGTCAGTGTGGCTTACGCAACTGTTTACCACTTGTAACATTTGAAAAGGTGGTTGCACCAGTTAGACATTGCTTCCACCTGCAGACTGTCTGCCCGTCGGTTTTCAAGAACCAGTGTCCCGCTTTGTTCCTGGCTAATGATTTACTGTTGCTGCTGCTATTAATATTCCAGTAGCAACTAGAGGCCCCATCTGAGATCAGGGCACCATTGTTCTGAGTGCTGTGTGAACACCTAGGGAAAGGCAGTCCCGGCCCCAAAGCTCACAATCTAAATAGGCAAGTCAAAGGGTGGGAGGGGAAACTGAGGCACAGAAAGGGGGAATTGACTTGCCCAAGAGCACCCAGCTGGTCAGTGACAGAACCCAGGTCTCCTGAGTGTCAGACCAGTGCCTTAGCCATTGGACCACGCTGCCTCTCTGGTTGATCCGTCTGTCAGAATGTAAGAGCTAGTCTACACTTACCAGCCGGGTCGACGCGGTGAGTTCGACGTCTCGGAGTTCGAACTATCGCGTCTAATCTGGACGCGATAGTTCGAACTCCGGAAGCGCCGCGGTCGACTCCGGTACTCCACCACTGCAAAAGGCGGTGGCGGAGTCGACCTTGGAGCCGCGGACTTTGATTCTGCGGCATCTGGACGGGTGAGTAGTTCGAACTAGGGTACTTTGAATTCAGCTACGCTATTCACGTAGCTGAACTTGCGTACCCTAGTTTGACCCCCGCCTTAGTGTAGACCTGCCCTTAGACTCTTTTCCTCTTTCATCATCCCACCCGGAACTCCTGCTTCTGCAGTATTTGTTTTGATCAGAGCAAGTTCATGCCAGGGCATGTGCTTCTGTTCAGTCGGGTGCAGGCGGAAGAGAATTTGCTCTCCGCCTGTCAGATCCTGCAGTTAAGGCTGGATTTTCACAAGTGCTCACTGTTTTTAATGGGAGCTTCTGGGTGCTGAGCTCCTGTAAAAATCTGGCTCTTGGTTCTGTAGTGGAATCTTTGCTGAGTGCTTCCTTCTTGTTCATTTCCTGCCTCCACTTCACTCCCCCTCCTCTCACCTTAATGGTGGGAATCATTCTAGGGAGCTGCATCATGCTGATGTGCCCAGCACCTCGGCTATGGATCTACGATTTCTGCACCAGAGTGGCGTGCTTAGTGTGTCATTACCCCACGTGCATCCCAGCTCACACCTATTTCACAGCAGGGCTGAGATCTGAAGTTGAACCCTGCGTCATCATATGTAACTAATGCTTTTCTATTTCAGGACAGAATTGTGCAAGATTCTCCCCCACACACTCCTCCTATTCATTCCTTTATTGTGTTTCTGAAAAGATAGGAATCGCTCATTAGCCTTTGTTAATCTCTGACACCAGCATTTGATTGAAAGTCATTTCTAGCACCTGCTTCGAGTCACTGAATATTGTTTCTAAAGCCTTGAGAAATACTTGGCAGTTTAATCATTAACCTTAAAATTATACATCCATGGGGCAATGGCTGAGGGAGACCTTAGCAATTAGACACTAGCCTAAGAATGACCATAGACAATGTAGTTTCATAGATTCCAAGCCAGAAGGGACCATGGTGAACATCTAGTCCAGTGGTTCTCAAACTTTTGTACTGGTGACCCCCTTCACACAGCAAGCCTCTGAGTGCGACCCCCCACACACACAAATTAAAAACACCTTTTTATATATTTAACACCATTATAAATGCTGGAGGCAAAGCATGGTTTGAAGTGGAGGCTGACAGCTCGCAACCCCCCCCATGTAATAACCTTGCGACCACCTGAGGGGTCCTAGGGTGACCAGATGTCCTGATTTTATAGGGACAATCCCGATTTTTGGGTCTTTTTCTTATATAGGCTCCTATTACCCCCACTAAACCCAATTTTTCCCATTTGCTGTCTGGTTGCTTTAAGGGGTCCCGACCCCCAGTTTGAGAACCCCTGATCTAGTCTGACCTCTGTAGAATACAGGCCAGACAACTTCCCCCAAATAATTCCTGGAGCAGAGCTTTTAGAAAAGCATCCAATTGTGATTTAAAAACTGTCCATAATGGAGAATTTGCCACAACCGTTGGTAAATTGTTCCAGCGGTTAATGACGTTCTCCGTTAAAAAAGGTACATCATATTTCTGATCCAAATTTGTCTAGCTTCAACTTCCAGCCATTGGATGGTGTTAGACCTTTCTCTGCTAGATCTAAGAGCCCATTATTATTGATTCCCCAGGCAGATACTTAGCCTGGGATCAAGTCCCCACCGTAACCTTCTCTTTGTTAAGCTAAACAGATTCAGCTCTTTGAGTCTCTCACTATAAGTCAGGTTGCTAAGCCTGGGACCCGTGGCACATATCCATGTGTGTGGTACCATTGCAGCATTTGCTCCCCTAGTTCTCTCTCTGGCACAATCTTGCTTATTTCTTTCTCCCTAATCACCTGTTACCGTGTCAGGTGAGTCATAAAGTCAAACGACTGCCTTTTCTTTGCCGTGACACTAATTGGCACGGCTAGCTGGCATGGCTAGCAGTGTCATTTGCCAATGCAAAGAATGCTGGCACTGCCTTGAGAGTGACCTTCTTCTGCTCAGAGGGTGTATTATGTACCTGGAATGCATTGTGTGTCCTTGCTGGAAAATTAGGTCCTAGGAGCCGGGGGAAATGCCATCCCCTATTTGTACAATGCAGGGCGTATGCTGAAGGTGCTCAGTAAATAATGCAGAGGGCTTGTCAGTCCTGTGCTGTGGGGGACAGATGGTTTTCAGCATGATTGAAGGAGATGGATGGGTGGCAGCAGAGTCTATTAAAATGTGAACTGGCGCAGTAGCTCTCTGGGTCGCTGAGTGCAAGCAGTGAAGGGCCCTGGCGTTCTGGAAAAAGAAATAAATGTTACACTGACTCAGCGTCCTTCAGCAGGGCCCTGAGAGGACATGTCTTCACTCTGTTCCTTTTACATTGACTCTAAGAACCAGGAGTTATCGCTTCTCCAAGTCCTACTGCACTGCAGCACAGCTGATGGTGCCCCTCCATTTCTAGCCAGGCCTTCAAAACTCATCTCTAACCCCCTGAGCAATTCAAACAGCAGGTGTGAAAGGGACCTCATCCTGCACCTCTGAACAGAGCCCAGGGCCCTCTGGTGTTTCCATTCTCTGAGGAAAGCCGGGGCAGCCTTTCAATCTGCTATTCAACATCTTGAGGGGGGGGGTTCATTTCCTTGTTCATTTTGTCCTATGGTTGGGGAGAAACCAAGAAAAAACCAAGTCAAAAAGAAACATCAATGGAAAGAAACTTTCCAGCAAAGTTCAACAGAAAAATGTTTCCCCTATTCCATCAACTCTTGTCTGTTTAGGCTTCTATCTATCCTTGTCTTCCCTGTTTTTCTGGAGGGCTGGCATGTGTTCTTCAGCCCTGAGTTGCAGGGGCAGAATATTGAAGAGAGTTTTTCTCCTGAATCTTTGGCAGGAGTTGGTGCTACAACAAGGACAAGTCTGTCTAAACCTTCCTTCACTCACAGTCACTCTGTTTTCAGTCTTGCTGTGCCACTCTCTCACTAGTTCTCCAGTCCTCCACAGAGACCTCCAGCTTTCAACAAAAAGAAAAAAAAAAAGGGAAGGCAAAAGACCAAATTCCTTTCAGAATGGCTTGTCTGCATGGAAGGTGAGCTTAAAATGGTATGTTAAACTGATGCAAATTAGTGTGCGGACTCTCTTATATTGGTTTAAAATTGGTTATATTGGTTTAGCTTGCACATCTGTGAATTTACATGCATAAGACTGTTGTAAGGCAGGTCGCAAGCAACATAAGTGCCTACACACACAAATAAACTGGTTTAATTTAACCAGTATAAAATCACACCTTTCGTTTTATGGTACAATTTTGTGTGTAGACCAGGCCTAGGAAGCAAGCAGAATAGAAATCTTGAAACACATAGAATATTAGGGTTGGAAGAGACCTCAGGAGGTCACCTAGTCCAACCCCCTGCTCAAAGCAGGACCATCACCAACTAAATCATCCCAGCCAGGGCTTTGTCAAGCCGGGCCTTAAAAACCTCTAAGGAAGGAGATTCCACCACCTCCCTAGGGAACCCATTCCAGTGCTACACCACCTCCTAGTGAAATAGTGTTTCCTAATATCCAACCTAGACCTCCCCCACTGCAACTTGAGACCTTTGCTCCTTGTCCTGTCATCTGCCACCACTGAGAACGGTCTAGCTCCATCCTCTTGGGAACTCCCCTTCAGGTAGTTGAAGGCTGCTATCAAATCCCCCCTCATTATTCTCTTCTGCAGGCTAAATAAGCCCAGTTCCCTCAGCCTCTCCTCGTAAGTCATGTGCCCCAGCCCCCCAATAAGAACATAAGAATGGCCATACTGGGTCAGACCAATGGTCCATCGACCGACTGTGACCGATGCCAGGTGTCCCAGAGGGAGTGAACCTAACAGGCAATGATCAAGTGATCTCTCTCCTGCCATCCATCTCCACCCTCTGACAAACAGAGGCTAAGGACACCCTTCCTTACTCATCCTGGCTAATAGTCATTAATGGGCTTAACCTCCACGAATTTATCTAGTTCTCTTTTAAACCCTGTTATAGTCCTAGCCTTCACAACCTCCTCAGGCATTTTCGTTGCCCTCCGCTGGACTCTCTCCAATTTATCCACATCCCTTCTGTAGTGGGGGGACCAAAACTGGACGCAATACTCCAGGTGTGGCCTCACCAATGCCGAATAGAGGGGAATAATTACTTCCCTCCATCTGGTGGCAATGCTCCTACATGCCTGACTCTCTCTCCCTCTCCCCCAACCCTCCAGGCCTTCTTTATAAATCATAAAAAAGCCAAGAAGAGTGCAAACACTTCGTGTCCCCCCCCCCTTTTTTTTTTTTGCTGGTCACTTTTAAGTAGAGGGCAGACGACATGGTGAGACAATCGTCTCAAATGCAAATGCTCCTTTCAAATACAATAGGTTTAAATGGCTCCCATTTAGTTAAGTGCCAGGCAACCTGTGCACGGCCTGGCACCTGGCTGTGTGACTGGGTGTGATGAGGCTGGGATCCTCTCTGCACATTGGGAGGATATGTGAACTGTGCCTTGTAAATCTGGAGCAGGAAGCCAGGGGGATGGGAAAGATTCTAGGCGCACAAGCCCTGCACAAAAGCAGATAGTGACGTAGTGGAAGGGATAATCCTGTTTTAATAAATCCTTGTTCTACTAAAGATCCTTGTTCTGTGTTCGAAGAAAGCGACTCTTTCAGGGATCCATCATTGGAGTCCTGTCCAGGCCGGTGCTTGTGTAACTTGTATCACTCGTGGGGGTGATTTATGCCAACGTGAGCTGTAGTGGAAACATAGCCTCCGTGTTATGACTGCAGTATGGCCAACCCCACAGGTTCGAAACTCGTAAGCCAGACCCTGCCAAATCAGGAGACTGGCTTAAAAATCATGACTTTTCTAGAAGCACCAATGTCGACTCCTGTCTATTTGCCTTCTGATTCTTCAGTTTAAGGATCATATTTTCAAGCTTTTATTCCTGACTAGGGGGGCTAGAAACTTCCTTTTCTTTTTTAATGAAAGCTGCGAGTCTCATGTAATCACCAGGAGTTGGAGCTTTCAGAAAAAAATCAAATAGCGTGAGACTGGTGGTCGAATCGCAAGAGTTTGCGGCGCTGCGTCTGTGTAAGCATAGCCGCTGTCTCGTCCCTTCGTGTTCGCCATCCTCAGGCAAATAGACTAGCCTGAAAGCCAGACCCCCAGGTGGCATAAATCAACATCCTTCCTCTGTAGTCAATGGCTCTATGCTTGTGGTTCTCAAACGTTTGTACCTGTGACCCCCTTCACACAGCAAGCCTCTGAGTGCAAACCGCCCCCTCCATAAATTAAAAACACTTATTTATATATTTAACACCATTAAAAATGCTGGCAGCAAAGTGGGGTTTGGGGTGGAGGCTGACAACTCGCGACTCCCCCATGTAAGAACCTTGTGACTCCCTGAGGGGTCCCGACCCACAGTTTGAGAACCCCCGATCGATGCTGATTTACACCAACTGGGAACCTGGCCCTTCCACTGTACCCATTTGTTTAGCTTTAACTCATTCGAGCATGCTGGGACTGCTTAACCTCCAGGGTGTGTCTTTTTTTCTTCCTCCCAGCCAGAGAGAGGAGGATACAACACAACTGCAGAGGGCCGCTTTTCCTTTCCCTTGAGGAGGAGGACGCATCTCTGGAGAAACAGTTCGTTTTTGCTCACCAGGGTAGTTGACAGAGCCTCTGATAATTCTTGGGGTTCAGCAGAAATCTGGGGTGTTGCCTGGGATTGTTGAAATGATATACAAGGGCAGCTTTCTTTTCTCCTTTTCTGCTTGCCTGTCAGAGAAGTCAGAAGAAATCCTCGAGGAGCTCCAGCCAGCAGAGCAGTGGGGTGCAGGGTTGCAGCAGGTGCCGGCTGGCAGGAGGAATACTAGCACCTGTATGCAGCCAGGTTAGGAGGGAAGACAGGGGAGGGGGAGAGGAGGACTTGATATTTATATTTTATTTGAGCATAAGTGGTGAACTGTGTGTGGAGGGAACCACCTGAGGCCACCACCTGAGGTGAGAGTGGTGAGGTGTGAACCCTGGTGAGGAACCGGCAGGCGGGGCGTGGGGGGCGTGGCCCGCCCCGGGGGTGGGGAGGGGTGGGGCTGGGTGGGGGCGTGGTGGGGCGGACCCGGGTGGGCTGGCGTGGGGCTGGCGCGTGGACCGGGTGTGGCGCGGGGGCGTTGGCGTGGCTGGGCGTGCGTGTGGGGACCTGTGGTGGGGGGCGTGGGGTGTGGCGTGGTGGCGGGGGCAGGGGGCTGGGGGGGGGGCACGGGGGGGGGGGTGGGGCTGGCTGGGGTGGCTGGGGCTGGCCTGGGGCTGTGGGGCTGGCGTGGCGTGGGGCGTGGGGCGGGCGGGGCGGGGGGAGGCGCGGGAGGGGCGGGGGGGGGGTGGGGGGGGTGGGGTGGGGGGGTGGTGTGCGTGGGGGGGTGTGGGGCGGGTGTGTGTGGGGGAGGACCCCTGGGGGGGGGCTCTGGGGGCTGGGGGGGGGTGGGGGGGGGGGGGGGGGGGGGGGGGGGGGGGGTGGGGGGGGGGGTTTTTTGGGGTTGGGGTTTTCTTTTTTTTCTTGCTCTTTTCCATCTCTTTTCCCACTTTTTCTTTCTTTCACCACACACCATCCATCCCCACTCCCATCCTCCCGCCCTCCATCACCCCCCCATCCCTCCCCCCCCCCCCCCTCCAGTCCCCCCACGCCCATCCATCCCCCCTTTCTTCCCTGCTAGTTTCCAGGGTCTCAAACCCCTCTCTAAGGTTTCAAAGGGAGAGTCTCCCCACTTTTTGAAAGAAAAGGGATTTTTGAAGACAGAAAGAGAAAAGTGAGGGAAGAAAGAGAAGGCAAAATCAGAAGGCAAGGAGCAAAAAAGCAATCAAAAATGGCAAAGAGCTGTCAAAACGCTGGGCACATGGCAGCATCATGGGCACCATGAGGGGCACTTGGGATCTTCTGAGCACTTCTGGGGCTCTCATCTATTTTTGAATAGCTTCCATTTATTTAAGATTCTTATAAGCATTATCCTTTGCATTTTTTACATTTTGTTGTTTTCATTTTTCAAGATTTTGATGGCCATTTTTTTTGAATTTGATGATGACTGATTGATGTTGGATGAGGGAAGCTGTTCTGTGTGTGTAGACTGTCCCTGGGACTGTGGCAGCTTCTTATGTGGGGACACAGCACAGCACACTTTGGCAGAGGGCAGACCACAGCAAGAGAGAAAGGCAAGTTATTCAGACTGCTATAGCTCTGCCAGTTCTGCAGTATGGCTGCTGATGCTGCTGCTGCTCAATTCTCTGCTGCTCTCCAGAACTCCACTGACTCAGAGTCACTGGTTCAGTCCTGCACTGGGTGGGTTCATATCTTCTGTCCTGGGCAAGTCACTTGATCTGTGTCTCGCCGTTCCCCTGTAACCTGGAGATGATCATTCTTGCTTTCTCCCCAGCTTTGTGGTCTGTTTTTCACCACGTGTATGAATGGCACCTCACACAATGGGGCCCCGATTTCAGATAGGGTTGCTAGACACTACTGGAATACAAATAATAAATAAGCAGCACATAACCTAGCAAAACTGTCTGAACTGCAGTTGGTATAACCCCAAATTGCCCAACTAAAGCTATTGAGTCCCATGAGATAAGGCGAATTTGTTACACCCATTTCACCCTTTTCGGAGTTTAGAAGGTCCCTGTCAGATTAAGTTTCAGAGGAGCAGCCGTGTTAGTCTGTATCCGTAAAAAGAACAGGAGTCCTTGTGGCACCTTAGAAACTAACAGATTAAAACACACATCATAACCCCCCCCCCCCGAAACCAGCCACATTTCCTGCCCTCTATTAGTGTCAACTGCTGCGATTATTGAAAATGGAGGAACTTAAAAAAACATTTTGACTTTTCACCCCTCATGCTGATTCCTTATATGTTGCACATTAATCACTGTCTGATTTTTCTCCCTGGTCAGTTTCACTCTACGCACTAATAGCGCCATGCTGAACATTTTGGGTTGCCAGGACACCATAACTCCCTGTCCGATTCGGCTGCATCACATGGCAAACCCCAGGTCTTTGGAGTCCCAGGGCTGGATCCTCAGCTGGTGTACAAGGGATGCTGCTGTATTGAAGTTGCTTTATCTACACCCATTTACAGCAGCTGCGGATCTGGCCCGGAATCACTAATTCCATGAACTCATTTTGCAGCTGCCTTTTGGCTTTAGGATGGCTTTCTGTCTTGAGGAGAAAGGGCAGTTTGTACCAGAGGCATCCCTCCATCGGCCAGCCGGGAGACGGGGAACAGAAGAGTCTGTTCTGAATTCCCAGATTCCAAAACTTGTACAGAGCCCGGTTGTTGAGGATGGACCAGAGAAAGTGTGGTGAAGGAAGAAGAACGGAAAGGGAACCTGGCAGGTTTCACCTACCTGAGCCAAGAATTGTCCCGTTCGGAGCTTGTGATTTTATAAAATATGTATTTTTACAGACTTTTGGTCTTTGCTCAAAATACCTTGATCTGTGAGATTGCAAGCTGGTTGGCTGGCTGGCTGATGCTTGCCCCAACCTGGAATGCACCAGGAGGGGCTTTGAACTCTTTGGTATAAAAGCGGCACTCTTTGGGAACGCGCACGTGCCCTCTTGGACGGGATCCTGTTCCAAGTGAGCGAGGGCCAGGGAGGGAGGGAGTCCCTGCATTGCTGAGCTTGGGGAAAGGAGGAAAAAAGGGCTTAGTGTGAATTACGTGCTTGTGTCTCCCCAGGGTCTTGTAGTCTGAAGACTGGGGCAGTGTTCTGAGCTGACGGTGCCTGAAAGGCTGCACTGTGTGGGTTCCCGTGTGAGTCACCGAGGCCGGAGTGAGATCCAGAGAGCGCCAGGAGCCAGCTCCGAGCAAGAGAAACAGAGCAGCACTCTGGCATGGCTAGAGACGGAGCCCGAGGAAATTGCAGGGAAACAAATATCGTTAGTCTCCAGTGGAGGAAGATGGGATTAAGGGAGGCAGAGGGCATGAACAGAGTGGGAACAAATACTTTTAAGGCCCATGCTTTGGAAGGCAGCACGGTACAATGGGTAGGGCACGGGGCTGTGAATCAGGAGGTGGGGGTTATTCTTGGTTCTGCCGCTGGTTTGCTGGTGGACATGTCACTTAACCTTGCTGTGCCTCAGTTTCCCCAGCGATATGATGTGGGTAATGATACTCACCTTCCTTTGTGAAGTGCTATGGACACTAGCCCTAAGGAGTATTAGTAATGTGGAGACTTCTCCAGCCCTGGTGGGGGCCTGCCACTCATGGTGTCTCCTGTGAAACCCATTCCCTAAACATAAGCACAGGCTGTTAACGCCTTTCAGCTCTAGGCTTAGGTTATTTGGTGTTTGCTTTGCAGCTGACACCTAGCGGTCTCACCTGAGATCAGGGCCCCATTGTGCTGGGCACGGCGCAGACACAGAGCTGACAGGTAAGATGGAAACAGGAAGGATCGTTCGACCCGTTTTACAGGCGGGGAGCGGAGATGCACAGAGCCAAAGTGACCTGTACACGGTCGCGCAGGGAAGTCTGTAGCAGAGCCCGGAACAGAACACAGGTCCCCTGGCCCTGGCCCTAGCCCAGTGAGTGGCTTAGCCGCAAGACCATCCTTCCTCTCCTCAGAAAGTCAGGCGTTGCTGCGGGTGGTTCGGTGACCTGACGCCCCGAGAGTTCACTGCCCCATGATGACTTGGGACCTGTCGGATCTAGTCTTTCATTATGCCCAGTGTGGTGATTTGGGTGAATTCCACCCAGCAGTGGCAAATGCCGCCCCTTCCCTATGGCTGACTTTCCAGCTAATGCCAATCCCAGAGGGCTTCTTGTGCAGAGAAATCCTGGCCCAGATGTGTAATGCATATTTGTTTGGGGTCTGTGGTCCTGATAACTGGATTTCAAATCAGGCCCCCATATAGTGGGCAGCTGGGGCGCTATGCCTGATCTTGCTAATGAGTATCATCTTGTTCTTGTCTATAATCCTGTGCTTAGACTGTAATCCCCCCGGGCAGGGGCAGTGCTTTGTTATATATTTGTACAGCGCCTAGCGCCCTGGGACCACAGCACAGACATGCAAGGCAGGTGTCGGCCGTTTGACCCAGAAAATGACTTTTCATTGACGAAACTGATGTTTTCGGAGTCCATAGAGCGATGCAAAGAACTGCCACTGGCTGAGTGAAATTCAGCCCAGCTCTGCCAGTGAGGCGCCATCTGGACTCATCAGGCAGAGCTGCTGCCCCGGACAAGGAGAAGATTGGTTCCAGCTGGGCACCGTGCAGGAGGGTGAGCGCAGCGGCTGGCTTGGGGGACACTCCAGGAACCGGTTAATTTGAGTCCAGTGTTCAGTCGTCAATGTGTAGCCCCAAGCGAGGGGTCAGTCGTGACCCCCAGGCTCTTCCCAGCGTGCACTGCAAAGCGGACGTGAGCCGCTGTGAGGAGAGGGAAGGCATCTCCCCTGATGCTCACTGCAGATCGGCTCTGCCAGGTAAACGGGGTCATGGAGCCTACACATTTCCCCTCCTTGGGAGCTCAGCGGGAGGGAGGGACAGTTCATAGAACAGCGAGTGTTGGGGAAAGGTACGACAGGGAGGCAGGAGACGGAATTAGTCCAAACAAAAAGGTCTCCTGGTACAATTCAAGGCCTGGGTTAAGGTCCTGGCTGGTCAGCAAGAAAAGTGTGGAACCAGAAATCAGTGAACCTAAGTTGGTGTGTCAGAAACTGGGCCTCATTGGTGGAAAAATAATGAGGGGCTGGGCTCTTCCACCCACCACTCCCTTTGGGGGTCTGTGAAGAGACGGGTGGGGGGCAGGGAATTGGCTACTGGAGCAAATGGTTGCCATGCCCACCATCTCCTGGGACCCTGGGTCTTCGTCATCCTGATCCTGCGCAAGGTCCTGGCTGGGCCAGGCCAGAGAGAGGGACCCAGGTGGCACCAATACTTCCACGCTCCTGCTGAATTCCAGCTACCTCCGGGGATGAAACGGGTCGACTTTAACAGCCACAGCAACGGCTCCAACCCGCCTCACCAAACGGCTTCTCTTTCCCCCAAAAGGACAGTTACGGCCATCAAAGAGACGTTCCTTCCCGCAGCTCTCCCGCACTGAACGGGCCAGGAACGAGGGACACTGTTCGCTTTATTTCACTGCTTTTCCCGTCTTTTCTCTATCTTTCATAAAAGGTTAAAGGGATTTGTAGCAGGGTGTTTGCCATGGTCCTGAGCCAGCTGCGGTCTTTGGTACCAACCCCGCTCCCTTGTTTAACGCTTGCCGGTGACTGGGTCCTGTTCACACCTCTGGCCCGTCCATTGCATCTAAATTCAGACACCAAGCCCCCGCAAGAGGCAGGGAGCTGGGGAGGGAGAGGGGGGAAACAGTATTTGACCCAGTGCAAAGGGGCTCAGGAGAGTGCTTCATGGAACTCCTGTGGCTGACCCCCAGCCATAGGCCTAGAGTCAAGACAAAGGGAGAGGGAACTGGCTGGAAAGGCCAAGAATTCACCCAAATTGTTCCCACGGCTCCGTCAATGGAGCCGTCTGGCTCCGACTGTGCCCAGTTGCCAGTAGCCCCATTACTCCAGATGGCAGGAGATTTAAATGTCAAAGGGATTGAAGAGCAGCGATTCTGCTAAATGCCCCCGGGGTGGGTGGTCCGAGCACTGGGATAAGGGAGAATGCCCTGCCATGGGCTGCTTTCCCATCGTACCAGTGGGACTTGAATATCCCCTGTCTAGTGGAGCAGAGGTCACCTGGGCTGGCATCCCCCAGCTGCCGGCTTTCACTTCTTTTCCCTGTTCATTTCTAGGAGGGTCAGGAACTTTTCCCAGGCACGTGAGACTCGGCCACCCAGCCCCTCTCCAATCTGAGCTCGACATTTTCCACCCTTCTCTGGCTGCCCTTGCACCTCAGCTGACCGGGGGCTAGGCTGCATGGCCCACGATTTATACCTTTAAGAGCAGTACCTCTAAAATTGTTCCTAAAGGAACCAAAGCCATCGTGCTGGTGATAGACGGATTTGTGTTCTCCCTGGGAGTGGGAGCTGCTTCCATAAGCAGCATTCTCTCACCCAGGCTGAGAAAGCTGCCTCCTGCCCACCCCAGCACCCACCCCATTGCATGTGTCCCAACTATTCAGCCTTGTAGAGCCAAACTCCGCTGTTACTCACTCTCGTGTAAACCAGGAGCCAGTGGAGTAAGTGGGCGAAGGACCAGGCCCGTGCTCTGCCCTGGGCATTTTGGGGTTTGACTCACTGAGCTGTTTGTAACTAGCACTGGGCCTCCTGTCAGCATGGCCAGGTTTGCATGGCAGCTCTGCAGGGCAGCGTCAGCCCCCTCGGGGAGGATGCTTTGGGGGAGCTGAGAGAATATTGTGCACTGCCCAGTCTGCTAAACTCCCAGGGCTCCTAACCTTGGCCTACAGTGCGGTGTCCCAAAGGCATCATGTGCTCAGAACGGCTCAGCCTCTAAACACAGGACGTGTCTGTTTGCCAAACTCAGCCCAGTGCCTTTAGGGGACGGGACAAAGGAAAGATCAGAATAACCCCAAAGGGGCCTCCAAATACCTCTCTGCAGCTTTCAGTGCTCCCTGACAATGCCCATCTCCGAATGCCATGCAACCGTGGCACATTGGGTCGCATTCGAGTACTCTGCAGATTCCCGGCAGTGAGCAGTGTCAGACTACACCAGAGACGGGGTGGCTGATAGGGAAACGTTCCTTTCTGGGGAACTTGTTCTCATTCAGTCTGAGCAGGTGGTGAGCAAACGTCATGACCATCCAGCGACAGCTTGTTCTACTGATCTCAGTCCCAGTGTCCACATCACAACCGATGCCACTTGGTCTCCTTGTTTTTACGCTCGGGAAATCCAGAATAGGATCGGGAGTGAGTGGGCTAAAGGGGCAGGAGAGAGTGGGATGAAGCCAGCACTGAGACCCTCTGGGTCTGCCGATGCCTCCCTGTGAGGCTGATGGAAGGGGTTTCGTTCCTAGCAACACGTTAGGGCTGGATCACCTTGTTTAGATACATCACTAAGCCTACGGCTTCCTTATGGGGCCAAGGACAGAGCTGTTTATTCAAATACTGGGCAGCTGGCGCAGAGGAGACGTGAGGTGAAGCGGCCTGAGTTTGCCAGTGAAGGAGCCACCGCCTGCCTGCATCAGCCCTTGGCAGCCAGAGGGAAATGGATGCAGAGTTATGAGTCATGGAATCTCAGGGTTGGAAGGGACCTCAGGAGGTTCTAGTCCCACCCCCTGCTCAAAGCAGGACCAATCCCCAACTAAATCATCCAAATTTTTGCCCCAGATCCCTACATGGCCCCCTCAAGGATTGAGCTCATAACCCTGGGTTTAACAGGCCAACGTGCAAATCACTGAGCTATCCCTCCCCCTCCATCCAGTGGGACTGATCTCTGAATGGAAAGCAGCAACGTTTCCAAAGCCAAGCGTACAACAACTAGAAGCTGACCCAAAGTAACCCCGCTGCCTGCACATTGGGATGGCTCCTGGAGAGGGGGTGGAGTAGGCTGGGTGTGAAGGTTTCTCCTTAGCGAGCTGGTGAGGGAACTTCCACGGTGAGACGCTGCATCCTACATCCAGGATGTTCTGTTCCTTAGCCTGTTAGGACAGCGTTGGTTTAGTCTTGGCATCCATCACACTCCTTGTTCTGCTCTTACTAAACTAGTTAGACTCTGGTTCCCCTGCCCCCTTGGGGTCTTTCTCTCACCAGGGTGCATCTCCAAGGCTTGTTTGCACAGGGACATTTTCTCATGGTTGTTGCTCCTCCAGCATTAGCAATGATGGCCTGGACCGGGTCCTGCCACCTGCCAGCTTTTTAAGCCTCATGTTGCAGAGAGCAGGGTTAGCTGACACAGTATGTAAGATGCTGGCAGCCACCCGCCGCCCTGTCTGGACCAGAGCTTCCATTATGACTACCAGTGTTGGGGGCCAAATCCATGGTAGCGACCACGGGCAGTGTTAGCAAAAAATAAAAATTGAGGTAAAAGAGGCCTGAAGTGACTCACTGGAGGAATTGGGTCCATAGATTAACTCACTGGCCGTCGCAGCCCACATTATGACTTCACTGAGTGGCCAGGCCAACAGGAAAAATCCCACCCTGGAATCCAAGCCTCAGGAATGCAGCTGTCTCTATTCTCCCCTCCCGAGGGTTTCTGCAGGGCTGAAGGAATTCTAGAGGATCACAGGCTAGTGGTTTGTCATTGCAACCTCCTTTGAGGATCCACTATGAGGAGCCAGGAGTTTCCTTAGCACAGGTACAACCCTCTTTCCTCCCCCCCATCCCAGGGATATGTAGGTGGAGGGTTCACCTACTCATAGACTCATAGACTGTCAGAAGGGACCATTATGATCATCTAGTCTGACCTCCTGCACAAAGCAGGCCACAGAATCTTACCCATCTTACCAATCTTAACAAACCCCTAACCTATGTCTGAGTTATTGAAGTCTTCAAACTGTGGTTTGAAGACCTCAAGCTGCAGAGAATCCTCCAGCAAGTGACCCGTGCCCCATGCTGCAGAGGAAGGCGAAAAATCTCCAGGGCCTCTGCCAATCTGCCCCGGAGGAAAATTGCTTCCCAACCGCAAATATGGCGATCAGTTAAACCCTGAGCATGTGGGCAAGACTCACCCGCCAGCACCCAGGAAAGAATTCTCTGCAGTAACTCAGATCCCATCCCATCTAACATCCCATCACAGACCACTGGGCATACTTACCTGCTGATAATCAAAGATCAATTGCCAAAATTAGGCTATCCCATCATACCATCCCTTCCATAAACTTATCAAGATTAGTCTTAAAGCCAGATATGTCTTTTGCCCCCACTACTCCCCTTGGAAGGCTGTTCCAGAACTTCACTCCTCTAATGGTTAGAAACCTTCGTCTACTGGGAGGGAGAGGGTGACCATTGCAAAGGCTTCACCCCAATGGCAGGCCCCTCTCCTTCAATCCAAAATGGATCCACCCCACTCCTGTTCTTCAGCTCCAAGAGCGATTCAAAGATCAGTCTAGGATCCTGGCAGCAATATAGCTCCTTCTTCAAGTGATGGTCCCTGTATGTATTCCAAATGTGGTTGAGTACGGCGCAGCGATCAGCTCAGAGCTGGATGCGAAGATGCGATAGGTAAGGCCTGCTGCAGGACCGCCTGGCCCACGACCGCAGCTGCCCACTGGTCGATGGCCTAGCGCGCCGTGAAGGTGTGGACGGAGCACCAGGTTGCCGCATGGCAGATCTTGTGCCACGAGACTTCCTCCAGGGAGGCAGAGATGGTTGCGTGCGCTCTCGTGGAATGGGCCGTGATCTTGCCGGATGGTGCAGCATTTGAGCGCGCATAGCATTCTGTAATGCATTTAGAGATATGTGCTGGGAGGAGAGGGCCTGACCTCTTTACTGTTCCACAGTGGCCATGAAGGGGCATGGGGAGGCGTGAGTCCTGTCAACGCAGAAGGCCCTTGTCCTGCCGTCATCCAGAGGGTGCCGTGCCCTGTTCTCGGGCCTGGTGTGCAGCTTAGGATGGAGGAGCAGGAGATGGATCCACTGGTTGAGATGAAACTCGGAAACAACGTTTGGGAAGAACTTAAGGTGCAGGCACAGGGAGACTTTGCCCTTATGGAATTTCGTATACGAGAGGGGTCAGCCACCATGGCTGCCAATTCGCTGACCTGCCGGGAGGAAGTCATGGCCACAAGGAAGAGGACCTTCATGGAGAGGTGGGCAAGGGAACATGTGGCCAGTGGTTCGAAGGGAGGCCTGGTGAGGGCAGACAGCACAAGATTAAGGTCCAGGGTGTGTGTGATAGGGGTAAGGACTGTCGGGAAGCAGTTAATCGGGCCCTTCAGAAAGTGGGTAGCGTTAGGGCGGGTAAGCACCAACCGTCCGTCCATTGGAGGGAGGAGAGAACTAAGCGCTGTGAGGTGGACACAGATCGTGACCTGAGGGCAAGGCCCAAGTTTTTGAGCTCTAGTCGAGGATGACAGGCACAGAGATGGTCTGGAAGGGAGGATGGTAGCGTTGTGCCCAGGAGGTGAAGCACCCACATGGAGTCCTGTCTGCTGTGCCTAAGCATTTGGTGGACAGGTGGCGAACAGGCGTTGTCTACGTGCGAGCCCCATCCAAAAACCAGGCCGTCAGTTGAAGTGGGCCTGGGTGGGGGTGTCGAACCCTGACGTTATCCCGCACACCATCCCCTCTGCTACAGTCTCTCGATTCAGTGGTAAAAGGGAGACCGAGAGCGGGCTGCGTCGCCCCCCCCACGGCCTCTTATAACCTCGCCTGGAGCACGCAAGTCGCCTGTGTGGGTCAATGGGCACTGCTGCTGAAAATGTCCTGCTCCAGCCCATGGAGCGCATGCGGCCCCACGTTTGGAATACAAATAGGGAACCACACATCTCGAAGAGCCTCCAGTTACAGGTAAGTAACCTCCTCTCGTGATGCCTCCAGTTACAGGTAAGTACCCTCCTCTCGTGTGTCATGCTGCAGGCACGAGGAGGCTGCCGGAGCATGGGCTGTGAAGAGTAGACCCCCCACCCCACCCCCATACAGTGTGTACGCAGGGATGCCACAGGCTAAACCTACACAGCAAACGGGATCCCACGCCAGCGAGTCTCAGGGCCCAGTCTTGCGGGGCTCATGCGACAGCACTAAAAATAGCTTGTAGATGGTCAGGCTCGGGCTGGAGCTCGCCTGCGTCCCTAGGCTTCAGAGCCTGAGCTCCAGCCCAAGCAGCTCCGGCTCTGAGACGCGCCGCTGCGGCTCCTGCTTGCTGTTGTGTGGACGTGACCTCGCTTGCCTGCGCCTCTCTCACAAACCGATCTGGCCGAATAAGGAAACGGAGGGTAAGGATTTCTGTGTGTTAAGGAGCTGGAAGGGTCCCAGAAGTGGCACTCCGCCGGGTCTGTATATTTTTCCACTTAACTAGGAAAGCTGGCTCATGCACAGCTGACCGTTGGTGCTCAGGTGACTTGCGAGCCTGGCTTTCCATCTGACTCATGAGAAAGTTGAGAAACTCTCCCCTGCCCGATGGAAATACATCATCTTTCATCCCTCGGTCGGCGGTTCAGTGCCAGCCCTGGAAGGGAGTGACCAAAAGGCAGCAGCATCTGCTGGCTGTTCAATGAGGTGTGTGTGTGATGCATTTCGTAGGTCTCGATCCAGTGTCTAGAGTGATCTAACATCACAAAAATCCCTCAATGGCTGGTAGGCTCACCTGAAAGGCTAGTGGTTGAATGGGCCAGGGAGAACGGACTCCCCTCTCTCCCTGGGGCTGGTCCCTGCACTGCCATTGCTGGCTTGATGTCATTCTCTGCATACGCAGAAGCCTCCAGTTCCAGGACATTGGACTCAGCACCTCTCTCCGAGGCCCCAATTCTTTAACAAACACCCAGCAAGTGGTTCCTCCCAGCTTCCCTTCTCCCTACCCCTCCCACGAGCTTATTCTTTGCTGCGGTCAAAAATGAGAACCACCAACTGGTCTCTGGGCCAGGGCAGAAGAACCATGTGCTGAGCGCAGGGAGCATGGTGCAGCCTGGAAGGAATATTTTTCTTCTCCTACTGTAGCCCTGGGAAATGGAGTCAGCCTAAACCCTCCCATTGCTGAGGGACCCTGCCCTGTGTGTAGCCACATTGGCAATTGCTTTGACTCTGCATTCCTTGGAGCCCACGATGCCGTATTTAACAGCCTCATCCCTCTGTCTGGAAGCTGCGGAATGGGCTACCAGCCCCAAGGACATAACTAGCATCTCTGATGGGCACGTCCTTAGGGTGCTAGTCCCTCCCGTGGCCATGGCTCTGGTCTGTTTTTAGAGAACTTACTCGACCAGAGCTCATGTGGGTACGTCTCCTTGAGTCGGGCACACCCCCAGCTCCACGTATACATATCCCCAGTGAACGTGCGGTATTCGTGTTGAAGGAGGCTCAAGATACGCACAGTAGCTGAAACACAAGCCAGTGGATCTCCCTGTACAGGGTGAAAGGTTTTTACTTTGTCTCATGCTTCACCTAGCTCGAGCACTTTCCACCAGAGGATCTCAAAGCACCTTACCCGCACCAATGACCTGAGCCTCACAACTCCCTCGTGGGGTGCTCTAGGTGTTAACTTTCTTGTGTGTGTGTGTGTGGGGGGGGAAACTGAGGCACACAAGGGGCACGTGCCTTGCACGAGGTCACACAGTGAGTCAAGCCAGACAGCCCAAAACTCCTGGCTTGAGTCCATTCTAGGCTCAGCACTGGGCCTTGCTGACATCCAGCGCCCCCATGGCTGCTCCGCGTGTCGGTCCCTTGCTGCCTCTCCACTGCACTAGCCCGGCATGGGGCTGATTTTGATCCATCCGAGGGGAAGTTGCTTCATGTTTGTGCTCCAAGAGCCAATGTGAGTCCAATTTCCCCTGCCTGCGGCAGCCAGGCACTGGTGGGGCTGTCTGCGAGCCGCCGGAAAATGAATAAAACGACTCTGTAATGCATGCTGCAAGTCACAGCTGCAGGCCAGGCTGAGGATTTAAAGGGACAACACTGCCAGGTTGGTGTTTCTGAAGAGAATCACAGAATCTCAGGGTTGGAAGGGACCTCAGGAGGTATCTAGTCCAACCCCCTGCTCAAAGCAGGACCAATCCCCAGACAGATTTTTGCTCCAGATCCTTAAATGGTCCCCTCAAGGATTGAACTCATAAACCTGGGTTTAGCAGGCCAGTGCTCAAACCACTGAGCTATCCCTCTCCCCAAGGAGACAAGGGGGAAATGGCCCCTGAGAAGAAGCCAGGCCCCACGTGTCCAGGCTCAATGTCCCAAAGGGAAAAGCCCCCCGAGACCAGGCATGCTGACGGGAACCCCAACACACCCACCGTTGCGGGGAGCCCTGATGCGGGAATGCAGGAGAACCAACCCCCGAGAGACCTCATTCCCTGAGGAGGGAGCCGGGCTAGCTCGGCCCTGACCCTCTGGGGTACCTCCCCTCCCCTGGGCTTGGCTTGCTGGAGCAGACCCCGCCCTGCGTCAGGTTTCTGGGCCCTGCTGTGCTTTATTCAGCTGCCCAAGAGGCTGGAGTGGGGGAAACTTGTTCGCTGCTTCAGGTCCAGGGGTGGTCTGGGCCAAGACATGGAGTGGCTGAGGGCCCAGCCACTGGGGAGGAGAGCCGGTTGGGAGCACTTGGCGGGGCACCTGGGGCTCCTTATCTCCGGTGAATGCTTGGGAAGCAGGCATGGTTCCTAGTACAGTAACAGCTTCGTTATCCGGCATGTTGGGGGCTGGTTAGTCAAAAATTCCAGTTCACTAAGAGTTATACTTCCCGATGGAGGGAGGGAGTTTGGGTGCTGGAGGGGGTTGGGGCATGGGGCACGGGCTCTGGGAGGGAGTTTGGGTGCGTGAGGGGGCTCAGGGCAGGGGGTTGGGGTATGGGAGTGGGGTGCCGGATCCAGGCGGTGCTCTCCTCAGGCCGGGTGGCTCCCTGAAAGCAGCAACCTGTCCCTGCTGCTCCTAGGCAGAGGCACTGCTAGGCAGCTCTGTGCACTGCCTCTGCCTGCAGGCGTGGCCAATAGGAGCTGCGGAGCCAGTGCTCAGGGCAGGGCGGGGGCAGCGCACAGAGCCCCCATGGCCATTCCTCTGCCTAGGAGCAGCAGGGACAGGTCACCGCTTCCGGGGAGCCGCGCGGAGCCAGGTAGGGAGCCCTGTGCCAACCGGACTTTTAATGGATATCAGAAATGCTGGTTTCTAGAGCTTTCCGGTTGGTAAAGTGCCGGATAACACAGGTTTTACGGTACCTGCCTGCGGCTGGCTCTTGTTTCAGGAACGGCCCATGGCAGCATGACATTCCCTCCCCTCGCACCCAGTCCTGTGGCATCACAATGTCCCCTCCTCTCCCTCCTCTCCTGTGACAGTGTGATGTCCTCCGGCATCCCCTGGCAGTGCAGCATCCTCACCCCTCCCCTGCCATCCACAGCAAGGCAACCTTCCCTCCTGGCCCGTGGCAACCCCAAACCAGGCATGGGTCTGTTCCTGGGCGTCTGGCTTATCCGAACCAGTAGAGTTTGAGGGAGGTTTCAGTTCTGATCCGTTTTGTGAGGAAACCATGAGAAACTCGGGGTGGGGGAGGGGGATGGTTATCCGAAAGTGGGCAAACCATGTTGGTTTCAGTTAGGTTTTGCTTTGATTTTTCAGCAGGCCGCTCCCTGCTCCTAACGCAGCTCGAGGAATTCCGAGTGACTGGCTGCCACGTAGGCGCTGGGTTTGAATGCAAACACCCCAAACTCAGAAACCTGCATCCCTCAGCACCTTGTGACCTGAGATAATTCCTTGCCAAAGTCTGATGGGACTGGCAGGAAAAGGCGGTGGCACTGGGGCTGTTAATACGTAAAAGGCTCTCGTACTTTGGTTCTGTTTGATGGAGCTGTTAATGATTGGCAGATAGAAAAACGTTTCAGTAAAGATGTCTGTATTTTCTTGACTGTCATAGAAGAACCTGCTCAAGGGCGATGTCTGTCTAACCCGATTTCCAGGAGCATGTTTTGCAGATGATATAAAACTACTCAAGATAGTTAAGTCCAAAGCAGGCTGCGAAGAGCTACAAAAGGATCTCACAAAACCAGGTGAGTGGGCAACAATGTGGCCAATGAAATTCAGTGTTGATAAATGCAAAGTGATGCACATTGGAAAACATCATCCCAACTCTACATATACAATGATGGGGTCTAAAGTACCACTCAAGAAAGAGATCTTGGAGTCATTGGGGATAGTTCTGAAAACATCCCCTCAATGTGCAGCGGCAGTCAGAAAAGCAAACAGAACGTTGGGAATCATTAAGAAAGGGATAGATAACAGGATAGAAAATATCATATTACCTCTATGTAAATCTATGGTGTGCCCACATCTTGAATAGTGTGAGCAGATGTGGTCCCCCTCCCATCTCAAAAAAGATATATTGGAATTGGAAAAGATTCAGAAAAGGGCAACAAAAATGATTAGGGGTATGGAACAGGTGCTGTATGAGGAGAGATTAATAAGACTGGGACTTCTCCGCTTGGAAAAGAGATGACTAAGGAGGGATATGATAGAGGTCTATAAAATCATGAGTGGTGTGGAGAGAGTAAATAAGGAAGTGTTATTTACTGTTCTTCAGAACACAAGAACTAGGCGTCATCAAATTAAATTAATAGGCAGCAGGTTTAAAACAAACAAGGCAGTATTTCTTCACACAACGCACAGTCAACCTGTGGAACTCTTTGCCAGAGGATGTTGTGAAAGCCAAGACTATAACAGGGTTCAAAAAAGAACTAGATAAATTCATGGAGGACAGGTCCATCAATGGCTATGAGCTAGGTAATAACTGGAGATATACCAATCTCCTAGAACTGGAAGGGACCTTGAAAGGTCATCAAGTCCAGCCCCCTGCCTTCACTAGCAGGACCAATTTTTGCCCCAGATCCTTAAGTGGCCTCCTCAAGGATTGAACTCACATCCCTGGGTTTAGCAGGCCAGTGCTCAAACCACTGAGCTATCCCTGCCCCAAGCCAGGATGGGTAGGGATGATGTCCCTCGCCTCTGTTTGCCAGAAGCTGGGAATGGGCGACAGGATGGATCACTTGCTGATTCCCTGTTCTGTTCATTCCCTCTGGGGCACCTGGCATTGGCCACTATCAGAAGACAGGATACTGGGCTAGATGGACCTTTGGCCTGACCAAGAATGATGGTTGTTATGGTCTTATGTTATTCCAAGGCATCTGAGCCCCCTGGTAACAGTCAAACCTGAGCTAGTAATCATGCTGCTGAGCACTTAGCGAGGGCTTGTCACCCATAGAGCTCAACGTGCTTTGCAATGGAAGATGAGCACCACTAGCTCCATTTTGCAAATAGGGAAACTGAGTCACCGAGTGGGGAAGTGATTTGCCCAAGGTCACACGGCAAGTCAGAGGCAGAGTTGGGAATAGAACCCAAATCGTCTGGTTCCCAGACCTGGGTTTGGATCGAGAATCTCAGTTACATTGTGGCTTGTAAGAAACGGATACAGGCTTGAAGCTGATGGGCAGTGTGAGGTGTTGCCCTAATGGCACAAAGTTGTAGAGATTTATTCTGCTTGTGCTTTTAGCATGGACCTATGGCCATGGCACTGCCATCACGGACCGGGCACCAGCTGACAAGGTGCCCAGACTAAGAACTATTAAGCTGATACAAGGGGGCGTTCTTAGGCCTTTTCATTGCCGCTGGTTGCAGATGGTCCAAGACGCATTAAAGAAAGTCTAAATTCCAGATATGCGGGTCTTTGCACAAGCTAAATAAATAGGGACATCCATGGGCATGCGAGAGCGTATGACGTATTGGGAGCGTGCCCGTAAAACACCAGCCATGTTAGAAAGGAGAGCGAGACTTAAATTAAGCAAGACATAATTAGGCCCAGTAATAGGGGTGGCCCAATTGTGAGCTCTTATGTGCCACAGGATGTGAGGCAATGGATAAAAATCCCGGAGCCCCAGATCAACATTTTTTAATCAATGAAAACATAAATGGAGTTTAAAATGGTCATTTACGCTGGAAAATGCTTGCATGTACCAGAGCATGTCAGACCAGAGAGAGAGCACGTATGTATCTGTGTGTGTACACCGATACCTCCCCCTACTGGATGGAATCAGAACTGCTCACCCGCGTGTCATAGGTCCTATACTGCCAATAGCGTCTTTAGCCCAAGTGGAAGGAGCGGGCTTGAGCTACATGAGAAAGTGAACCTATTGCAATGCTGCTCCACTCTGGCGTGTCCAGGAGCAGTGCTGGTGACAAGCAGAGGAAGAGGTTAAATAAGTGACTTAGAAGAATTCTGTTTGTGTGGAAGCTGGTGGTGGTCACATTCCTGCATGGAAACTTACTGCCGCTGCTTTGAATAATGAGGGAAGGAGGAACCACTCCAACCAGTTCTGAAGAGGTGAGGCCGGTGGTGGCCACATTCCAGGTTCAGTCCTGCCCGGCTGAAGTGCTCCTGTCCAGAGCATGGAGTGGGTCTGGGGAGGAGCACCAGCCGTGGGACAGAGCTTGGATGGCTTCCGCCTGTGCCCTACGCCTGCTGCCGGAAAGGCACCATGTGCAATCCCCAAGCCAGGCACGGTGCATAGCTGGGGCACTACTCCCCATCCCCCCAAATGTTTGGGGAGCTGTAGGGTGGCCATTCTGTCTGGGATCTGCATGAGGGGGAGAGAGGAGACTCCCGTTCCCCCTTCTCATCCCGCCCTGGGGTCTCACAGGACAAGCCAAATCCCTGGATGTAAGTGCTTCAGGAGAGACGAAGCCAAGCGGTGCTCCCCACTCCCAATGCCCTTCCCCTCAAGCAGCACCCCACGGCTTTGGTCCCAGCCTTTGCACTGGGTTTGCAGGCCCGCTCCTTTGTCAGGTCCGGGGGTTCTGCTCGTGCGGCTGCAGCCAGGAGGCTCAAGGCCCAGGTGATGTCAGCCCTGCCCCTCTTGGCTATCAGGGGCCACGATTTTCACTTGCAAACCCGGCCGCTCCTTCCAGCGTTGTGGTGGGAGGGAAAGGTGCCGGATTGACAGCCCTGGGACTTCAGTGTCAGCCTGGGCAGCAGCAAGGCAAACCTACCCATGTCGTTTTTGCCATGGCCCTTTCTGACCCGCTTTCAAACCTCGGCCGTGCTGGGAGCACCTGTACCGACTCCTGTGGTTGGTTCTTCTGAAGCCCACTTGCGCTGACCATGACTAATCCTGTCTCTTCCCTCTTCCATCGCTCTCAGGTGCCATCTGCCAGCCCGTGCAGAACTGGTCCTTACAGTGCAATGTCCCGTCTAGTTATATCTCGAGCAATGGGCCTTCCCCCAGCTGACAGTGCTCACCATTAGCAGCTTCGTCCAGAAACCCAGCCTCAATTTTCCTTGGCATCAGTCCATCCCCTTAGTCCTCATTGTATCGCGTTCAAGCACCCTAAACAATTCCTCTCTTCCATCACGCCCCCAAGCCAGCCAGTGTGATTTTTCTTGCTCCTCTCTGAGCTTCCTGCAGCCTGAGCTCTCGCTTTCAGGTGATGAATTCCCTGCGCTGCAGTGAGAGGGGTTCATTGCCACCCTGTCTGTGAAGCCTACCCTTGAATCTCCATGTCTAGGCTTCGGTCCATGGCTGCTTGGGCTTACCATCCTCCGAGCAAGCTCCTTCCTAGGACACGGTGGCTGTGTAGGAACTTTATGGTGGTTGTTCTACTGCACGCCATGAATGCTCAGAATTTCTTGGGGACGTCAGTATTCGAACTCAGATCCCCAACCCCACTTGCTCCGGGTCTTCGGTGGCACTTCGGCGGCGGGTCCTTCACGCGCTCTGGGTCTTCGGTGGCACTTCGGCGGCGGGTTCTTTAGTGCCACCGAACACCCAGAGCAAGTGAAGGACCCGCCGCCGAAGACTCCGAGCGCTGCCCGGTGAGTACAAGCCCCATGTGTTTTTTTTTACATGTTTGGGGTTTTTTTTAGTCATCCCTGCCAGGGCCCCATCGAAACTGTTAGAATTGGGCCCCACACTTCCTAAAGCTGGCCCTGCGTGCACAGTCACATGGCTGGGAATGGGGGTCATGTCGGCAGGGGTGGGCCCACACCAATCCCAGAAATACTGGAATGGCCTGTATGCTGGGAATGCATGAGGTGGCCACCTTAGGTGTGGCTATGCCAGTGGCTGTTCAGCCTCTGAGCATGCTTGGTGTGAATTAGACGTTTCCAGAAGCCCCAGTCTGAGCTGATTGCTCATGCCGTTCCAAGAATGCATTCCCTTCTCTCCCATCAGCCTGCCTCCTGAGTACCTCCTAAACATGAACCCTACCACTCAGGCTAAAGGAGAATCGCCATGAGTTGTTAGCAGTACAGGGCCTATGACACACAGCGAAGCTGTTCTGATTCTACCCAGCAGAGGGCAGCAGTAATGTACCCGCTAGCCAGCTCATTGTTACCCTGAACGCATTTAGAGGCAGACATCATGATCCTGACCAGTCTCTATCCAGATAGCTCCCTCAGTCTTTCCATGGGTATTTTCTCCTCCCATCCTTATCTCATTTGAGTTCACGGCTTTATATTTCCTCTAGATTTTTCTGTCTGCAGGAGACTATTACAGCTCTCACCACGACTGCGCTGAGCCAGGGTGTCTCTCCCAGTCCCTCGCATGCTGAGATGTATTTGTTTGCAGAGACGTTGCACTGCGAGCTCCTGTCTAGTTTGTGACAGTCCGGAGATCTGTCACCCCTCTTGCATCACTGCTACTGAGGGGGGGGGGGGGCCTCCCTAGAATTATGTAGTTAATCCCCCCGACATACAGGTGGCCTGTTGTTCTAATCTCCCCCCATCACGGCTCAGCAGCCCCTAGATATTCAGGGGGGTCTTTCCCATTCTTTGAGTGCTCAGGAACCAGTATTTACTGAGTGACTCACAGGCCAGGAATGCCTGGTACAGCTCACTCTTGCATAAGGTCCATTCATTCACCTGCCCCGGGGGAGAAATCAGGTGCGACTATGTATGAGCTCAGAGCTCCATGCAGCTGAAGGAGCATTATCCCATCTGCCTGTGCATAGGGGCACAATCAGGACATGGTAACAGGAGCTCCTCCAAACTTGCAGATAAGGGCGGTTTGCATATAGGCCTGAGCGCTCTCCCCCTGGATGTCTCTGCCCTTGGCTGGTTGAACAGGCCAGGGGAGAATTTCCTGATTCGGCTCCTCTAAGGTTCTTGGAATTCGGCTGGAGGAGTGGGGCTTGCTTTGGTTTCGCTCTCTGTGGGCGCGATCTCGCCCCCCCAAGGCATGGGTGGAGAGAAGGTTTGGCCTCTAGGGCCTGGCTTGAGCAATCTGCCCTTTGGGAAGAAAGAGGCCAGAAAGGATCAGGCTATGGCTACACTTAAACTTCAAAGCGCTGCCGCGGCAGCGCTTTGAAGCGCTAAGTGTAGTCAAAGCGCCAGCGCTGGGAGAAAACTCTCCCAGCGCTGTCCGTACTCCACCTCCCTGTGGGGAATAACGGACAGCGCTGGGAGCGCGGCTCCCAGCGCTGGGGCTTTGACTACACTGGCGCTTTGTAGTGCCGCAATTTGCAGCGCTGCAGAGGGTGTGTTTTCACACCCTGCTGCAGCGCTGCAAATTTGTAAGTGTAGCCAAGCCCTCAGTGAAGAGGGCCCTGGCGCATGGCTGGGAGGGCTCTGGGAGGGCTGGACCAGGATGGGAGTGAGAGCGAGGGCAGAGCCCAGCCACCTCTGCTGCAGAAGGGGGCCTGCGTCCTCGTTTTGGGGTGGGCCAGACCACCCCGAAAGACCTTCTTGTTGGCCCCCCTCCGTAGGCCGCAGTATTGGCCACTTGCCTGAAAGTGGCCTTTCATTTACTCCCCTAGGTGAAGGGGAGGGGGGTGGACGTTGGTCCAGTGGCCTCCTTCTGCCCAGCCAGGCGGCAGTAATGAGCTGTGCCTGGCCCTGATGCCTTCTGCCCAGCCTCAGACTCACTGATCGCCCTGGCTCCATGTGGCCTGGGTCCTACGAGTCCAAAGCTCCCATCATAACCAACCCCAACATAATTGGGGAAATCAATGAGGCCAAGGGATATGGATGGGCTAATGCAGATCTGGGGCCACACAGCAACTCAGATGTTGGTTTGACGTGACCCAGCTTAGCATGACAGACACCTGGAAATTGCTTCCACTTAAACAGCCTTTTATACAAGATGGGTAACAATAACTCATTAGATAACTCAGCAGTGTTATTTTAGTGTCAGACATGCCTAAGGGCGTCTGATTTGTTTGTGTGTTAAATGTTGCATGCATCAAAGGATATCCTGGCCTCAGTGAAGAGTTTATATAATGGTGTGAGTATATTGTTCAACACAAAAACACTACGCTGTGTAAGTTAACGTTGTTCAAGGACAAAAGCTATTTACCCAAACATTAAAAACGTAGAAAATCCAAAGTTATGGCAAATACGTGACAAAACAACCCAGCAACAACTTAGAGAAAGAAATGACTGAAGATTAGGCTATCTATCATACTCCCTATGCAAACACACTACCAAAACAACCTTAACTCTGCCCCTATCATTATAACACCTGCCGTCTTTCTTACCTAGAGGCAAAGGATCTATAAACATGGAATCAGAGTGTTGCGTATGAGAGCACACTGCAGGTCAACCCAAATCCCTTCCAGTACAGCTAACCCAGAGGTTTTCAAGCATGGAGGAACATTCGGGGGGAGGGGGGGAGAGATACCAGGTGGCTGGCAATGCCCTGGGGCTTGGGTGGGCTCAGGGAGGGAACATTACCTCCACCCCCGACTCACCTCAGTGGGCCACCTGGTCTGTCTGGGTTGGGGGGGGAACCAAAAATTGTAACTTGAGGGGGGCTCAGCTCAAAAAAAGGTTTGAAAAGCGCAGCTCTAACCCCATTGTGTGTCTATCTGTGCTTCATGAATTGGCAGAAAAACTATTTACTAAGTGTTTTAGACAGTTCATTTTGAAAGCCCTCAGAGATTGGTTTGGTTGAAATTTTTCACCAAAAAACTTAATTTTTCTACAAAAAAAAGTGAAATCAAAATGATTTTTTAAATTGTAAAGTGGAAATTGTTATTTTCTTTCATTTTTTTGAAAAATAAAAAATTTCAAATTCTGATTTCCAGGTTGGGGTGGGAGGTAATTTTTTTCCATACTTCCCATTTTTTAAAATGTTCTTTCTTTTTATTCTGCTGGAAAGGGGGAGAAAGTTTTTAAAAATGGAAAAAAAGTGATGGGAAATTATTTTTTTTCCTCGTTTGTATTTCTTACTGCCTTTCCCTTTTTTCCTTTCCCCCCTTTTCAATGACGGACAGAGGAGGAAGTAATCAAGCGGAGAAAGGGGGAAAATACTCAAAATTTAAAATGTTTTGGTTTGCCTTTCAAAACAAAAAAAAATGAAATTTTGATTGCAAAAATGAAATGAAACAAACAAACAAAACCCGTAATGTCCTTTAGAAAATGCTGTGGTGGAAATTTTTTGGCAGAATTTAAAATGTTCAATAAAAATGTTCGATTCTGCTAAAAAGACAGTTTTTTTGTCAAAAACAAAAATTCAGCGCCTCTGAAGATTCGGGGTGGTTTGATTTAGGGGGCTAATTCTGGATCATGTTTGGGGCACTTGCTCAGGTTTGAATCCTTTCAGATGTTTTAGATCATGTGTAGCGGTTCCCACGGATTTCTGATCGTCCCTCCGGTGAACACAATTATGCCACGACTTCGCTGCTTCACAGCTAGATGGTGTGTTCCTGTGCTAGGCATTATGATGCTGATCAGATGTCATTGCCGCACTGTGAGGCCTGAAATACAGGCCTGACTTGCTCCTGGTCCGTGACGGTGACATAAGCACAATGGTAAGGCCTCGATTCATAGCCTTTCAGGCCAGGTCAGCTGATTGAGGAAAGGGATAGCTCAGTGGTTTGAGCATTGGCCTGCTAAATCCAGGGTTGTGAGTTCAATCCTTGAGGGGGCCATTTAGGGAACTGGGGTAAAAATTTGTCTGGGGATTGGTCCTGTTTTGAACAGGGGGTTGCACTAGATACCTCCTGAGGTCCCTTCCAACCCTGATATTCTATGATTATCTAGTCTGATCTCCTGCATCACACAGGCCATAGGCAGAGGGTACAACCTAGAGCAGCCTTCAATTTGCTGTACCCTGGGCCGGGGGTCGAACTGACCCAGAATAAAGGTGGCACAAAGTGGGCACAAAGTCCCTCCCCCTTCTTGTGCTGGGGACAGGCCAGAACAGGGGCATTTCCTGCAAGTGTCATGACCCCCCCATCCCCAGTGCCTCTCTCAAGCAGGAGCAGGACAGAGCACTGTAGCTAAGGACCACTGAATAGCACTGGCACTGCACTGAGTGCCCCAGCTCCTAGGGGTGGCGTGGCTGTTTCCCAGCCGTCTGGCTAAAACTGAGCCCAGAATCAGTTCAATGGCTGAGTGCCCGCGGCTGCAAGGGGCTGAGCTCTCTAGTGCTTCAGGCACCGAGAGGGGGAGCAGAGTCTCACCTGGCATTTCAAGTTGGTCAGGTTCCACCTCCTCCTCTCTCACTATCCTGATCCCCTCGGGGGGTTGCCTAGAGGCCATCTCCTTTGCATCTCGCCGCCGGGTGAGGCCAGGTGTGTTAATCATGGCCCCTTGGGCAGAGCCAGGAGAGGAGAACGACTGTGCTAACGTAGTGCGAGGGTCTCCTTGCGACGCATGGTGTTTGGAGCAGGTACCCTGGATCGGAAGTCCCATTCCCACACACACTGAAGAGAAATAAACACATCACTGTAGCATCTGGGGTCTCCCCTGCTCATTGGGGCTCTGCTCTGGGGGATGGGGCCAGGAGGGATCCACTCCCTGTAGGAGGTGGGACGGGGGTGTGGGTGCACGACTGGAGTGGCAGGTGCCTTGATGGCGTTGGCGGCGCTCCCAGGGCAGCGCCTGCCTCTGTCTCCTGTTGGGTACTGACCTGCAGGGCTGTTTGTGAGCAATGGCCCTGCTGTTGCCATGCAGGAATGGCTGGCCAGGGAGCGGTGTGCACGCTGTGGGAGGGGAGCAGGGCCTGGCCGTGCTGTGCTGAGCACACACTGCACCTTGCCAGCCCGAGGCGAGTGCCCGTTGCTGTGGTTAAGGTGGCGTCACTTGTTCCATTATACACCTAGAGTTTCAGGGGGGTGGATTTCAGGGGAGATTCCTGAGCACCACTCTTCTGGGCTGGCTCACCGTTTACACCAGGGTGCGGCCTTCGGGAGATTTGGACTAAAGCAAGAGGAAGGTGCTGTTCGGTCCCAGGCCACTGGTTTGCTGTTTCAGGTCTCTGGGGGTTGAACTGCAGCATGTGTGGCTTTTTATCGGCCTTGATGACGGTGCACGATTAGCTTGTGGAACTCGCTGCCACTGGAGGTCACTGAGTTGAGTGGGGCTCAAACTGAGTTAAACATTCAGAGGGCCAGCGAGGACACCCCCAGTTACACTAGATGGAATTAAAAACATGCAAGGAGTCCTGACCGTCCTTGGAGAAAAGGCGACAGGACTTGCTAGGCCACTGGTCTGATTCGGCCCAGCAGTTATGTGCAGTTTTGTAACATGTCGCCTTCACCCACAAAATGGGATTACAGGCCACACCAGTCCAAGCCCTTTCCCCGTATTACAATGAGACTTCTGCTAAATCTGAGGGCTTGGCTACACTTGCAGCTGTACAGCACTGGGAGTTAAACCTGTCTTCGTACAGCTGTGTAGGGAAAGCGCTGCAGTCTGGCCACACTGACAGCTGCCAGCGCACTGGCGTGGCCACATCTGCAGCGGCATTGGGAACGGTGCATTATGGGCAGCTATCCCAGCGTTCAAGTGGCTGCAACGTGCTTTTCGAAAGGGGGGGGTGGGGTGGAGTGTGACAGGGAGCGTGGGGGGGGGAGAGGGAGTGGATTTTTGGAGTGCAGACACTCTGTCAGCACCCTGCCTTGAAAGCAAACAGCAGCTGTTCGTTTTTTTCCTCACAGACCAGATAAGCAGCTGCTCACCCAAAGGGACCGTCTTCCCCCCCCACTTCAAGCAAACATTAGCTGGGGTGTTCCAAAGGGAGCCCCTGTGCCTGTCTCTACTCAGTCACAGCAAACAGGAGCTGTTGTTTTTTTTTGATAAGCAGCTCCCCAGCCCGGAGTTCACAACAAAACCAAGAGAGGCATCACAGCAAAACAAGGAGAGGAACCTTCACTTAAAAGGATTATGGGGCGTTTCCGGAGGTCAATCACTGCGTAATAAGGTTACTCCCCGTTTACACTGGCGCCCCAGCGTCTCAGCCACTCCGCAGCAGCTGTTATTCCTCTCGGGGAGGTGGAGTACAAGCAGCGCTGTAGCCACGGAGATCCAGCGCTGTATCTGTCTTCCAGTGTGGACGGGGAGTGAGTCCCAGCGCTGTGGGTGGCTTTATTGCGCTGTAACTCTCAAGTGTAGCCAAGGCCTGAGTGTGGTATTAAAGTGATAATCTGGAGTTCGCTCTGAAGCAGGGAGAGAGAACAGGTCTGGCTCAAATACCACCACACTGTAACATTCCTCCTGGTCTCCCCTCTGCACCAGGCTGCCAGAAGTGTCTGTTCCCCTAGGGCTCTGTGACCCATCTAGAACCTTCCTGTGACCCGTGGGTGGATCGGGACCCATGTTTGGGAAACATTGTTATTCTCCAGGGACAGGGCTTTAAAGCCAGCCTTAAACTGAATCCGCACAGCAATCTCCCTCCTGCTAATGAGGTGCAGTGGGACTGCCGGACGTTGGGAGAGATATGAGTAATGTTTCTGCTTCGCTGTGTGGAAGTTCGGAACCCAGAGGTTGCTCTAAAGGGAACATTCGGGTAACGTCCCAGCAGCAGCCTTTCTCCTGGAAACAAAATGAAGGAATGAACGGCAAAAGCCCCGGCCTTCGAGTAGTGTGAAAAGTTATGCCACAAAACTAGGGTGACCAGATGTCCTGTTTTTAAAGGGACAGTCCTGTTTTTGGGGAGTTTTTCTTATATAGGCGCCTATTACCCCCCACCCCCTGGCCCGTTTTTTCACAGTTGCTATCTGGTCACCCTACACAAAACCACACATGCAACAGCCCAAAATCCCCAAACAAGACACTCCATTGCACACGGGTCTCTTCCTGGGAGAGGATGAGGGGAGCACACGGGACAACTGGCAGTCACTTGACTGGATTAGATACCTAACTTCCACGGATTTCAGGTAAGCACCAATATAGAACAGAGTATGTTATTAGACACACTTTCTAGTCAACCACCTCTCTAGCCCGTTCTCTCCACCATCTCTCTCTGTCCCACGCGCTCTCTCTCTCTCTCTTGAATTCAGTGAGTCTTTTTTTGGCCAGGCAAGCTTGAATGGAAATCGTGAAGGTGTAGAAAAGAAAAAAAACTCAGATCTTTTGTGTAGAGGTCGGTAACATCTGCACTCTCAGGCATAGATGCTGGATCTAGGTGCTGCTGCACCCCCTGGCTTGAAGTGGTTTCCATTAGATACAGGGTTTACAGTTCGGTTCAATGGCTCTCAGCACGCCCAGTATATACATTGTTCCAGCCCCCCTGCTCTCAGGGCTTGTCTATACGTACAGCACCGCTGTAGCACTTATTGAAGATGTCATCTATGCTGACGGGAGCGCTTCTCCGGTGGTACTCCGCCCCCCTGAGAGCCAGTAGCTATGTCCACGGGAGAAGCCCTCCCGTCGCCATCGCGCTGGCTACACTGGGGGTTGTGTGGATTTTCCACACCCCGAGTGACATAGTTATACCTACATACGTTTGTAGTGTAGCACAGGACTCAGGCGCTCACATGTACGCACACAGTGTCACAGGCAAATTACCGTTATCTGATCACTTCCATTGTTTGATAGTTACTTAGGGGTTTGGTTTGTTAGACTATTACGTATGAACTTGGAAATGAAACCTGAGTCAGTTTCTTGGTCACATATTTGCTTATTGCACAGTAAAACTTTGCCAAAGCTTGGATTTCAGTTGGGCTCTGAGGCATTGTTTCCTGGTGTGAGGTTAGAGAGAGAGCAGATAGGTTGGATATACACGCACAGGGAGAGAATGCACATATAGCTATGGCTACGCTAGTGTAAACTTAGTCTCACGACTGGTTTTGCTTCATTGGGTGATGGCAACTGTAGAAACACTAGTGTAGAGAAGGCAACTGCATAGGCGACAGTCAGACCTATTCAGTGGTTGAAACCCACCCTGGGAGGAAAATACAATAGAGCTTTTCCCTTACAGATAACAACAGAAGAACATAGGAGCTGCAATACTGGGTCAGACCATGGTCCGTCTAGCCCAGTATCCTTCTCTGAGAGTGGCCCATACCCCAGCTTCAAGGGGGACTATACAGAACAGGGCAGTTTTGGAGTGATCCATCCTTGTCTTCCACTCCTGGCTTCTGGCAGTCAGCGGTTTAGGGTGGCCCCGAGCATGGGGTTCCATCCCGGACCATCTTGGCTAATAGCCATTGATGGACCGATCCTCCATGAACTCCCAGTTGTACTTTTGATCATCACTATGTCCCATGGCAATGAGTTCCACGGGTTCGTTGTGCATTGTGTGAAAAAGCACTTTGTCTTGTTTGTACTCAGTCTAATTGCATCAGGTGACCCCAGGGTTTTGTATTGTGTGAAAGGGTAAATAACACTTCACTATTTTCACACCATTTGTGCTTTTATAGATCTCTATCATCCCCCCCCCCCCCCGAGTGCTCTCTTTTCTAAGCTGAATGGGCCCAGTCTTTTAAAACTTTCCTCATATGGAAGCTGTTCCAGACTCCTACTCAATTTGGTTGCCTTTTTCTGTACCTTTTCCAGTTCTAAAGTATCTTTTTTTGAGATGGGATGACCAGAACTGCCTGCAGTATTCAAGGTGTTGGGTGAACCATGGATTTATATAGCAGCATTATGATATTTTCTGTCTTATTTTCTATCCCTTTCCTAACAGTTTCTAACGTTCAGCCTTTTTTGACCACAGCTGTGCATTGAGCAGAAATTTCCAGAGACCTCTCCATGGTGACTCCAAAAATCTCTTTTGTGGGCGGTAATAGCTAATTTAGACCCCATCATTGTGTATGTATAGCTGGGATTTCCCCCCCCCCCCCCCAAGGTACATTACTTTGCACTTATCAGCATTGAATTTCATCTGCTGTTTTGTTACCCAGTCACCAAGGTTTGTGAGATTTTGCTGTAACTCAAGATAGGCTATTGCTAAAGGGAGGCTCAAGCCACAAAATTTGGATCCAGATCACAGTTGAGATTTCAGACATCCCCCTAAATTCATTTGTGTTTGGCAGTAGGATTTTGGCTTGGGGCCCGTTCGAGTGATATAACAGCGTTGGATTGTTACCTGTATTTAAGTACACCTCTCTGCTATATGTGGGGAAGTTATTTAAGATGCCACCACATTAGACGGTGTTTCCGATGGTGAAAATATTTGGATGGTTTGACAACATGTTAGTCATTCCCAGGCTGAATCTATTTCTGATACAGTCGCCATGTCAGGAAACTGGACACATGGGAAGATTTTAAGTCTATGCATGATACGTTTTAGGATCCATGGACAATGCCACCATTATTGTTGATTCAGGCTCTCCCTAGGTCCTTGCATCCAAGCGATGTCTAAATCTGGCCCTTTCTTTCTGCACAACCTCTCCAAGGGATGCTCTGCACTAGAAAGTTTGGCTGACCCAGGAAAGTCACTCCAGGGGTGTGGAAAATCCACCCCCTCCCAGAGATGTAGTTAAGCCCACCTAAGCCTCCGTGTAGACAGCGCTAGGTTGCTGGAAGAATTATTGGGGCGTTTGTGCTGATGGGAGCCCCTCCCAGGAAGTGATCCACTTGGGGATGATGGGCCCCCGTGGTCTCCCGGCGCCCTGCGGGTGTCTGCGGCCAGGAAAGCAAAATGGCAAGAGGGCCTGGTGTGGGGGGCTCGTTCCCAGCGACTGAGCGATAACCACCACTGAATCCTGGCCCATCGCCCTTTGACATGGCCTGGGACGGGGGCAGAGCAGCAGCCCTGCCAGCCCAGCAGCTGAAGAGTTAAAATACCTGCAGCCCAGGCTCCACCTCGGTGAGCGGAGCGGAGGAAAGAGGCAGATGCTGGGAGCCGCAGAGGCGGAGGCCAGTGAGCACAGAGGGCTCTGTGTGCGAGCGGCCGGCAGGCAGGCAGGCAGGCAGGGAGGAGGGCCGGGCGGAGCCGAGCCGAGCCGAGCCAGCCTGCCCCGTAGCTCCCCAGCAGTGGAGCCAGGACGCCTCTCAGGATACCGGCCGGCAGCACCGCTAGCATGTTGCAGTGGTGAGTGCGCCTGGGCTTTCCCCTGAGCTCCCGGGGGGGGGCAGATCCGCGCCCCCCACTTTTCCCTCTGATGCAAAGAATTGGCTGCTCAGCCGGGCCGAGCCGGGCTCTGCCTCCCGCTGCCCTCGGCCCGGCTCGGCGCGTCCCGCCTCGGGGGAGCTGCGGGTTCCGAGTTCGGGGGCGCCCCTGGGGGGGGGTCCCTGCGCCCCCCCCCGCAGGCACAGCGGGGAGCGCGGCCATGCCGGGGCTGGGTGAAAATCTGGGGAGCCAGGCTGGGGGACTCGGCATTTGCTGCTCGCCTGTCGGGTCCCCGGGGCTCGCTCGCCTCCATCCCCAGCGCAAAGCCCCCAGGGGACCTAGCGGAGCCGCTGGAGCTGCTCCCTCCTCGGGGCCAAAGCTTGGCTCGGGCTGGGGGGTGTCGTCCCCGTCCTAGCAGCCGCCCAAAGGCTCCGTGGAGTTACCCCGCGGGCTGGCTCGGGAGCGGGCGCTCGGGGGGAGGTAAAGGCATTGGGGGTGGGGGGGCAGTGTCCAAACCCAGCCAGCCCCCCCCCGGCTTCCAGCGGCGCCCCAGCGCTCTGATCCCCTCGGGGCGGGGGGCACATCTTCCCCCAGGGCTCGGCTGCTGAGATTTTTTTTTCTCTCCGTTGCAAACGGTACCGGCATCTCTGTGCTCCCAGCGGGGGTTGGGGGGCGGCTCCTCAATGCAGGACCCTGTTGCTCATTAGAGGAGTTCGGGGGGTTGGTGGGATTAACCCGCCCCGCAACAGTGGCAATTAATTGGTTATTCCAGCAGCGCCCTCCGTGGAGCTGGGGAGGTGACCGTGCAGAGCCCCCACTAGCACTTGGGTTTCCTGACATTTTTTTTCCCCACTGTAAAATCTCTCTCCCTTCATGACCCCAAGCCAGGGACAAGCCAGCGGAGAGCCCTGGGTTCCCGGCTAACCGTCCGTCCGTCACGGGGCCTGTCGGCAAGTCATCGCCGCTCTCGGCTTCGGCGGAGAGGAAGGGCACGAAATCCCCTCACCTGCAGTGCCGGGAGCCAATGGGACTGGAACTTCTAGTCTGGAACCCTGGGGTTCTAGATCTGATCCCATGAGCTCCCCGGTCCCCAGGTGCGATTGGCTGTGAGATCCCTGGGTTCTCTGTGGCAGCGCCCGCTTGATAACTGGATCTAAAGGAGGAATTAAAGGCGAGAGAGACATTCCAGTCTAATTGAATCTATTTCCCTATGTTAAGTTCTCCTCATACCTTCTCTGGGTCATCTTAATTTTCACTTCAAAAGGTTTTTTTTCCTCCTGCTGGTGATAGCTCATCTCAATTGATTAGACTTTTCCTGTTGATATGGCTACTTCCACCTTTTCATGTTCTCTGTATGTATAAATATCTCCTGTCTGTGTGTTCCATTCTATGCATCCCAAGAAGTGAGCTGTAGCTCAGGAAAGCTCATGCTGAAATAAATGTGTTAGTCTCTAAGGTGCCACAAGGACTCCTGTTCTTTTTGCGGATACAGACTAACACGGCTGCTACTCTGAAAAAAATTCCAGTCCAGTCAATGGAAAGCCTGCCTGTCTCCCCAGAGACTTTGGATTATGGATGGACTCACGGGGGTGGGGAGAGCTTCCATTCCATACACTGGGCCAGCATCCAGAATGGGAGCCGTTTATTCTTAATTAGATAATCAGATTGATAAAGGCTTGGACTAGAGTCCGAGGTGGCATGACTCACCCAAAGGTGTGTCCTACAAGCTGGGGGAGACCGAAGAAGAGGCAAGTGCGAGCTGAGTTTGGCCAACTTAAAGCACCCCTTCCTGGGGAAGAGTTTGATCTCAGGTGCGTTTCCTACTGGTGGGGCTCCATTGACTTCCGTGAAGCTATTCCTGAGTTACAGGGGTGTGAGTGAGACCAGAATCCAGCCTGGGGTAGCAGCTTTTCCTGCTTGCCCTCCTTCAGTGTGTGAGTTTCACCCGCACAAAAACAAGGAGGAGTCGGGTGGCATTTTAAAGACTAACAGATTAAATTTAGTCAGCAGTTTCTCTTTGAAGGCTGTTTTTGAAGTTGTTTTATTGAAGGATGGCTACTTTTAAATCTGTTATTGAGTGTCCAGGAAGATTGAAGTGTTCTCCTACTGGCTTTTGTATGTTACCATTTCTGATGTCTGATTTGTGTCCATTTATCCTTTTCTGTAGAGACTGTCCGGTTTGGCCAATGTACATGGCAGAGGGGCATTGCTGGCACATGATGGCACATATCACATTAGTAAATGTGCAAGTGAATGAGCCTCTGATGGTGTGGTTGGGTCCTATCATGATGTCGCTAGAGTAGATTTGGGGACAGAGAAGGCAACAGGGTTTGTTGCAGGGGTTGGGGGGCTGTCTGTAAGAGAGGATTGGCCTGCCTCCCAAGGCTTGTGAGAGTGGGGGATCATTTTCCAGGATAGGTTGTAGATAGATAGATGATGCGCTGGAGAGGTGTTAGCTGGAGGCTATACATGATGGACAGTGGCGTTCTGTTGTTTTCCTTGTTGGGCCTGTCCTGCAGTAGGTGATTTCTGGGTACCCGTCTTGCTCTGTCAATCTGTTTCCTCACTTCCCCAGGTGGGTTTTGTAGTTTTTAAGAATGCTTGATAGAGATCTTGTAGGTGTTTGTCTCTGTCTGAGGGATTGAAGCAAATACGGTTGTATTTTAAGGCTTGGCTGTAGACAATGGATCGTGTGGTGTGTCCTGGATAGAAGCTGGAGGCGTGTAGGTAAGTATAGCAGTCAGTAGGTTTCTAGTATAGGGTGGTGTTTATGTGACCATCACTTATTTGCACAGAAGTGTCCAGGAAGTGGATCTCTTGTGTGGACTGGTCCAGGCTGAGATTGATGGTGGGGTGGAAATTGTTGAAATCTGGGTGAAATTCTTCAAGATCCTCTTTCCCATGGGTCCAGATGATGAAGATGTCATGAGTGTAGCATAAGTAGAAGAGGAGCACTAGGGGATGAGAGCTGAGGAAGCAGTTCTAAGTCAGCCATAAAAATGTTGGCATACTGTGGGGCCATGTGGGTACCCATAGCAGTGCCGCTGACTTGAAGGTATAGGTTGTCCCCAAATCTGAAATGGTTGTGGGTGAGGACAAAGTCACAAAGCTCAGCCATCTGATGTCCCGTGGTCTCATCAGGGATACTGTTCCTGACAACTTGTAGTCCATCCTCATGTGGAATATTGGTGTAAAGAGCTTCTACATCCATGGTGGCCAGGCTGGTGTTTTCAGAAAGATCATTGTAGTTTCCTCAGGAAGTATTTCGAAGATAGTGAGGAGTGCTGGTAGCGTAGGCTCTGAGGGGAGAGAGTCCAAATAAGCAGATAATCCTGCTATCAGGGTGCCAATGCCTGAGATGATGGAGTGTCCAGGATTTCCAGGTTTATGGATCTTGGGTAGCAGATAGAATACCCCTGATCAAGGCTCTGGGGGTGTGTCCATGTAGATTTGTTCCCGTGCTGGAGCAGGGAGTTTCTTGAGCAGATGGTGTAGTTTCTTTTGTAACCCTCAGTGGGATCGGAGTATAGTGGCCTGTAGAATGTGGTGTTGGAGAGTTGTCTGGCAGCCTCCAGTTCATAATCCGACCTGTTCATGATGACGACAGCACCTCCTTTGTCAGCCCTTTTGATTATAATGTCAGAGTTGTTTCTGAGGCTGTGAATGGCGTTGCGTTCTGTACAGCTGAACGCCCCATCATCTCAGGGCCAGTTCTCACTTACAGATAGCCCCACAGCCTGAAGCAAATACTTACCAGCAACTACACATCACACCACAGAAACACTAACCCAGGAACCAATCCCCAACAAACCACGTTGCCTTCTCTGTCCCCAAATCTACTCTAGCGACACCATCACAGGACCCAACAACACCAGCCACACCATCAGAGGCTCATTCACTTGCACATTTACTAATGTGATATGTGCCAGCAATGCCCCTCTGCCATATACATTGGCCAAACCGGACAGTCTCTACGTAAAAGGATAAATGGACACAAATCAGACATCAGAAATGATAACATACAAAAGCCAGTAGGAGAACACTTCAATCTTCCTGGACACTCAATAACAGATTTAAAAGTAGCCATCGTTCTACAAAACTTCAAAAACGGACTTCAGAGAGAAAGTGCTGAGCTACAATTCATTTGCAGATTTAACACCATCAGCTGGGGCTTGAATAGGGACTGGGAATGGCTGGCTCACTACAAAAGCAATTTCCCTTCCCTTGGTATTGACACCTCCGCATCAATTATTGGGAGTGGACCACATCTGCCCTCACTAAATTGGCCTTCAAAATTGGTTCTCCACTTGTAAGGTAACTCCCTTCTCCATGTGCCAATAGATATTTGTGCCTGTTTCTGTAATGTTCACTCCATGCATCTGAAGAAGTGGGTTTTTACCCACTAAAGCTTATGCCCAAATAAATCAGTTAGTCTTTAACGTGCCACCAGACTCCTTGTTGTTTTTGTGGCTACAGACTAACCCGGCTGCCCCCAGATACTTGTCACCTGCGCAGATTCTCTTAATTTGTGGGCCAGATTCCAAAAGGATGTCTAGGAGGGGCTAGAAGTCACACATCAGTGAGCAGGGGAGAGTTTAAGGGAGGGCACTTCAGAGTTATTTGCGGCCAGTAGAAGTTAACATGGAGAGTCTCTAGTTAAGCGTTACCCAGTAGCCTCCCTCTGGGACCATTGTTTCTTTTACATGCCCATCCCTCCCCAGAAAAGCAGATGGTAGGAAATTCTGGGTGATCTCTGCAGGGAAAGGACTGTGGCATGAGTCTGGAACCCCTGGCTGAGGAATATTCAAAGCAAAGGTTCCAATACCCTCACAGTTCATACAGTCTCAGATAAATGTATACATATAAAATATCACATACAATATCTATCCACCTTCCCATAACTGTTTATTTCCATACTCTTAGCTGTAACCAGAGCTACCGCGAGGGTGTTTTTTACATTATTAATAGATAGAAAGAAGTTATAGATGCTTATAAATGACCAGCTTTGGGGTTTTCATTCATTAAAAAACAGTTTGATTGTAAATCTTCAGGTTTTGCATTCAGTTAAGTGCCATTTAATTAAAAAAAAACATAAAGAAGAATTATTTACAAAATCTGGCATTATTGTTTGATATAGTGACTGGTCCCTTATAAAATCTGTCTAGCCTGACAAGCATTTCATAAAGTTTATTGAGGGTAAGAGGAAGCACAAGAAAATTGGGAACTCTGCAGATCATACCTAACGTGCAGAGGAAGATGGAGCGTCGTCAAATTTCTATTGGGCAAAGAGAGACAAGGAACATTATAGAAAGCATGATCTCTGCACTGAGCTATGGGAATCCAGAGGCCTTATAGAGCATCTAACCTCTGCAGTAACCCTATATAATTTATAAAAACAAAGAAATTCTCACCACAAAAATGTTAACGAAGTTCAGGTTATTCCCATGGAATGTCACAGCCAGTGTTGCCACCTCTCATGATTTTATCACATTGCGATATTGGATGTTTTACTGAAAGCTCTAGCTGCTGGAGATAAGTGATGACACGTGAATCACAGCTTTAATTTAAAAAGTACATTTCTAGCCCATGGCTGTGGAGAAAAGCTTGTAACCGGGACCTGAGTGCTCCCTAGAGGCTCAAACCGGAAGGCCAAGAAAAGGTACCCAAAATTGATTTTTAAAAAAGCTCATGATTTCTAAGCCAATCTCGCGATTTTGTGTGTGTGTTATGTGATTTTTGTATGCAATGTGTTGTAGCCATGTTGGTCCCAAGATATCAGAAAGACAAGCTGGGCAAAGTAAGATCTTTTACTGGACCAACTTCTGTTGGTGAGAGAGACACGCTTTCGAGCCACACAGGCTATCGACACACACTACAGCCTACATCAGTACAAGTTATGTCCCTCAGGGGTGTGAATAAGCCACCCCTCTGAGCGCCAGTGTGGACCGTGCTGTGTCCAGCCAACAGAGCTACTGCCGCTATTCATTCACAGGTGCTGGGGGTGGTTTTGTTTTTTATCTTTTTCCTGTGTGAGTTGATTCGAGAGCGTAGTGATTTGCCTGGTTTCACTCGCATATTTGTTATTGGAGGATTGAGTGCACTGGGTGAGGTACAGCGCATGTTGGGATAGGCACGTGTAGGACCCGTGGATCTAGACAGGTGTGTTGTAGGGGAGTATTCATCATTGCAGCAGTGGAGAGCTGTCCGCAGGCTTTGCAGCTGTTATTCTGGCAGGGTCTGGTGCCACTTTGAGTTAGTGTGTCCTGGTCTGGGAGGAACTAGCTGCTGCTTCTGAGCTTGGAGAGACTGGGGGGTTGTTTGAAGGGCAGAATTGGGGGTTCAGGGAAGATTTCTTTCAGAAGAGGATCCCCGTCAAGTATGGGTTGTAGTTGTTGATGATACCCCGTATCGATTCCAGTGTGGGGTGGCAGATCTGGCAACCTTTGAACACTCTGGGGGTAGCGATACTGAATTTCCCTCAACCAGCCAATAATTACATACAAAATAGGCCCTATCCAGGAACAGGCCCCTCCTTTGACCCATTACTTTGAAATTTTCCAGAAGAATTCTCACATACTGTGAAATAAGAATTCTTTCCTGGGTGCTGGTGGGTGAGTCTTGCCCACATGCTCAGGGTTTAGCTGATCGCCATATTTGGGGTCAGGAAGGAATTTTCCTCCAGGGCAGATTGGCAGAGGCCCTGGAAGTTTTTCGCCTTCCTCTGCAGCGTGGGGTACGGGTCACTTGCTGGAGGAGTCTCTGCACCTTGAGGTCTTTAAACCACGATTTGAGGACTTCAGTAACTCAGACATAGGTCAGGGGTTTGTTACAGGAGCGGGTGGGTGAGATTCCATGGCCTGCTTTGTGCAGGAGGTCAGACTAGATGATCATAATGGTCCCTTCTGACCTTAAAGTCTATGAGTCTATAATCACGGAAATGCTTTTCCTGCTTTATACGGGCCACGAATCAGACAGTGCTGTGGTTAGTACGTTAGAAATCCCATAGCTACCGCGTATGAGAGAACTTGTTTGTGATCGTAACTCCGGAGCTACTAGTGAGTAGCCGTCATAGTCAAAGCAGTTCCTTATTGCTGCAGTCTTTTTCCCCTGCAACTTTAAGGAATGCCCTCACTGTTGAAACCATAAACGATCCTGCAACAAAATCCATTGTGAAAATCAAAGAGCGCAGTGGAACCCTGGAAGACTTTGTCTCCCAAACCACAGGCTGCTACTGCTTGAGCTAACGAAGCCCTCTTGTTCCAGGTTAAAGCATAGCCGGGTACCTAGGTTTTCTCTATGCTGCAGCCAGCCACCAGATGGCAAACTGCTCATGGGCTGGGTTTGCGAAGGGCACACATGCCGCTGGGTGGCTCTTCTCTGCTGGTTCGTAACATGATCACTTTTGAATGGCGCACCTGCTCCATTCCAAAATGTCAGGGAATGTTCCAGGCATCCCAGGCCAGAATCCTATTGATTTTGGGGGGAAATCAGAAAAAAACAAAAGGGGAAAAACGTGAAACACGTGAGCGCCCCCCCCCCCCGCCATCTGATTAGCACAGCCATAGAGAGGTGGGGCACAAACACCCCTGCTGTGGAGAGGAGAAGGGGGGATCTTGGCATGGGGGGAGGAGGAATGAAGGGCACACAAAAGCGTGTGTGTGTGTGTGTGTATTTTGGAGGATGCTGGTATAGGGGAGGATGGAATGGGGGGCACACAGGGGAGGCGGGAGTTATCCCTGACAAAGAGGAGGATGAGAGGGTGGTACAGAGGCAGCTTGTGGGGTGCAGGATGCAATGAGCCCCTGGTCTGTGCAGTGAATTTGGCCTACACCAAGTGTGCGACCCGCTAGTCACCGCTTTCAGTTAGATACAGTGGCTAATAGTTCTGGCTATAACGATGTTCAAACATGGGCGGGGCGTAAGTTTCCAGGGAGATTTTAACGCTGTGCCAAATTGCCAGGGAGTCACAACCAGCTGCTTCAGAGCTAGCGGGACCCCACGGGCCTTAGAACCAAACCAGCATTTCCAGCCCGGGGCCCGGTTTTAAAACGATGTGTTACCCAGAATGAATTTGATCAATTTTCTTCAAACTTGGTGGCAATGTTCACCTTCGCCTTCAGCAGTAACCTGCCGAGTCTCAGCTCAAACAAACCAATTCTGCCAAGCCGAGTTCTGGGGGTGAGGGATGAACGTCAGGCATGGAGGGCTGTCATGCCATAATGCAAGAGCGATGGAGAAGCAGATTGGTACAAGATTGGGGTATTGTGGGCCTCAAGCAGAACCTTTGTAGCACCCCAGAAATGCAATATTGCATTAGCGCAAAGAGAGGCAAGAACCCTGAAAGCGAGGACGAGCAGGGCAGGGATTTGAAGGTGTGGGGAGCAGTGAGGCCAAGAAGAGACCTGGTCTTGGATACAGCCCCATGGGACCCCCACAGAAGGTGGGAAAGGGTCTTCCAAAAGAGCAGCTGGTGCAGGGACCAGGGCCAGAGGAGGGAGGAGGACCTCAGAGGATGGTATTTGAAAGGCCAAGAGAACAACCGATTTCAAGGAGGAGGATGTGATTGGCAGAGAGGGGACAAGGACGGAGGGTGGCTGAGGCTGCTGGAGACCAAGTGAGAAACAGTCTCAGTGGGGCAGAAAGCTGGACGTAGGGAGGGGAGGAGAGGGCCGTGAGGCAGCAGCTGTAGATGGTGTGTTAGATGAACTTAGTGATGAGAAGCATGGGTGGCGGGTGGAGCCCCCCTTTGGGGAGCCTACAGCGGCGGCTCCAGGCCCCAGCACTCCAAGCAAGTGCCCGGGCGGGAAGCCGTGGGGGGTGCCCTACCGGTCACCGTGAGGGCAGCAGTCAGGCAGCCTTCGGCAGCGCCTGCGGGAGGTCCGCTGATCCCAGAGATTTCACCCCTTCGGCCTGCCCCTGCAGCTGGAGCCCCGAGACTCCCCCCCCCCCAGCCAGAGCCACAAGCCCCCCACCTGGAGAAGCCCCAAGCGCACCCCCTGGCCAGAGGAGCCCCAGGCTGGCTGAAGCCCCAAGACACCCCCCCACCCTCCCCACACGCACACCTGCCTGGAGGAGCCCCGAGCTGGCTGAAGCTGGAGTGCCCCCCCTTGGCAGGAGGAGCTCTGAGCCATCCAAAGCCCAAATCCCACCCCCTCTCCTGCCACCACCTTGCCCAGAGGATCCCCGGGTCAGCCGCAGCCGTGCCTCCCCTCCCCTCCCCAGACCCAAGCTAGCCTGGGGAAAGCATCTTTTCGAAGATGCTTTTGATATGCCTCATGCAAGTTCCGGGGTGGCCGAGGAGGCAGTATTTGCTACTCAGCTTCCTGGGTTCCTCAGTAATCTCCCTGGAGTCGAGGGAGATTATTGAGGAACCCAGGAAGCTGAATAGTACATACTGCCTCCCAGCCACCCCAGAACATGCATGGGGCATAATAAAGCAAAATCTTTGCCCCCAGTCCCCATAACCAGGGGGTCTGGTGGCTGCAGCAGCCTCCCCATGCCTATTATACCCATCACCCATGATGAGAAGGGAGATGGGGCAGCAACGGGGAGGTGGGGAGGTGGGGAGGTCAGCTTTGGGAGGGACATGGAGGAGGTGAGCAGGAGGTGGCTGAGGAGGGGGAGGGAAAAGGGGAGAGATGTCAGTGGCCCTGGGGGGTAGGAAAAGGGGTCAGATGGAGAGCAGGGGAGAAACCTCAGTGTGGGAAGAGGGAAGGAGTTAGAGGGGGTGGAATGGGGTTGGGGGTAGCGCAGCGGATCTCATCGATCTCTTGGGAAGAATCAGCCTGCACTGGGTGGAGGGGAGGGGAAATGCGGGCTACAGAGCGGGGGCTCGTGTGACCCGGACGGGGCTCTGGGTGAGGTTACCGGCCGTATAGGACGTGCCGTCTCTGAGAAACACGTTCCAGAGCAGCAGCTACTTCCCAGGGGATCCCATCAGCACAGCACACTGCCTGTGCGTCAAGCTCAGTGAAATCAACAGCCCCGATGCTACATCCCTTCCCTGGCCCCATCCGCCAGCGGCACTGCCAGCTCCGCTCGGCATCTCACAAACTGCCTTGTGACGGGGTCCTGCTAGGCAAACTGGTCATAGGCTGGGGGAGAAGCCCTGACATGCACGGGACAGTGGGGCCGGAGGAAATTGGAGCAGATGTGAGAGAAGGAGCAGCAGGGCCGGAGCTGGTTTGGAAGCTATGGAGCAATGCAAATAACCGCAGTTGGGTCCCGTCCTCAGCACAAACAGCATAAGAACGGCCGTACTGGGTCAGGCCAAAGGTCCACCCAGCCCAGTATCCTGTCTTCTGACAGTGGCCAATGCCAGGTGTCCCAGAGGGAGTGAACCTAACAGGCAATGATCAAGTGATCTCTCTCCTGCCATCCATCTCCATCCTCTGATGAACAGAGGCTAGGGACACCATTCCTTACCCATCCTGGCTACTAGCCATTAATGGACTTAACCTCCATGAATTTATCCAGTTCTCTTTTAAACCCTGTTATAGTCCTAGCCTTCACAACCTCCTCAGGCAAGGAGTTCCACAGGTTGACTGTGCGCTGTGTGAAGAAGAACTTCCTTTTATTTGTTTTAAACCTGCTGCCCATTAATTTCATTTGGTGACCCCTAGTTCTTGTATTATGGGAACAAGTAAATAACTTTTCCTTATTCACTGTCTCCACACCACCCATGCTTTTATATACCTCTATCATATCCCCCCTTAGTCTCCTCTTTTCCAAGCTGAAGAGTCCTAGCCTCTTTAATCTGTCCTCATATGGGACCTGTTCCAAACCACTAATCATTTTAGTTGCCCTTTTCTGAACTTTTTCTAATGCCGGTAGATCTTTTTTGAGATAAGGAGACCACACCTGTACGCAGTATTTGAGATGTGGGCATACCAGGGATTTATATAAGGGCAATAAGATATTCTCAGTCTTATTCTCTATCCTCTTTTTAATGATTCCTAACATCCTGTTTGCTTTTTTGACTGCTGCTGCACACTGCGTGGATGTCTTCAGAGAACTATCCACGATGACTCCAAGATCTTTTTCCTGATTCGTTGTAGCTAAATTAGCCCCCATCATGTTGTATGTATAGTTGGGGTTGGCGGCACTTAGGACTTTCCCCCAAGGGAGGGGGAGGAGTAGGGAGACCAAATGAGATGAAGAAAATATTGGGACACATTGGGAGGGCTCCACCGGCGGAGCAAAAAAAAAAAAAAAAAAGCCGAGTGCTGCCGTCGGAGGGAGGAAAAAAAACAACAAACCCCCCACCCCCCAAAAAAAACCCCCAAAACCCAGTGCTGCTGGCGAAGCGAAATATTGGGACAAATCGGGCAGGACCCGGGACAACCACCCAAATATCGGGATGGTCCCGATTTTCTCGGGACGTCTGGTCACCCTTGGGAGGAGCGGGGACACAGCGTGCTCAGGGGAAGCGGCAGGGCAGGGGTGTGGATTTGGGGACAGGTCAAGGGCGGGGCGGGGGCAGGAAGAGGTGAGGCGGCAGGTGAGCACCCACCAGGCAGAGGGGAAGTCGGCGCCATAGGGACGAGTGGCGGGGGGGTGAAGAGCCAGCGGTGGGCCAGGGGATGAGGAAGGGCGCGGTGGGGGGCGGCCCCAAGCGGAGAGGGAGCGGGACCAGGGGCAGAGTGGGGGCAGGGCCTGGGAGGAGTGGGGATGGACTGTGGGCCAGGCTGATGGCACCCCAATGTGTCCTGATATTTTACTGTTGTGATCTGGTTACCCTAGTTGTTATGTCAGGGAGAAATTACAAGGAGCATGTGAAGGCGGGAGGGGTTTAACATGCAGTGGTTTGAGAGTGCCAATGTTGAAGACTGAGAAAAATTTGCCCCAAAAGTTTGAAAACAAATGTTTGGTGAGAGCCATTCAAATAATGACCTAAAGCGTCTTCCTACCCTCCATATGAATGTGAAAGTAAATCATATGTACCTAGACCTGGGCATAAAACCCACATTTTCCCCATGAAAAATGTTGGTTCACATTTTTAGGTTGAAAAGTTCCCCTTCTTTCTCCAAAGGGTGTTCAGAACTTTTTCAAAATGGAAATTTTTGTTCAAATCGCCATTTTAAAATGAAACAACAATTTTCATTTCATTTCAGCTTAAAATATAGGGGTGAGGGCAAAATATGGAGGCGAGGGTGGGGTTGGTTCCTTTTTCCCCTTCAGTTTAGAAAACACCTAAATAACATTTTAAGTGGAAATGGAATCTGATTGTTCAAACTGACATTTCGACATAAAACATCATTCTGATTTGCTTTTTCTTCCCCTTACACCACAAATGTGAAACAAAATGATATTTTAAGGCACTTGGAAATGAACATTGATTTTGATATTTATGGAGGAAAAATAGAAAATTTTCACTGGAACTGACCCTGCAAAAAAATTCAGTTTTGATGAAACCCTATATTTCAGCAAGAAAACGTTCTTCCCTCACTCTTTTAATCATTGTCGTTTTGTGTCTGATATTTACATGGTGAGAATTTGTAAACCAGCTAAAACTTCTTAAATGAATAGACAAAAAACATCAATTGGCTTTACACGTACCCTGGAGTGGGGCTGCCTTTCCTCCCTCTCCCTTAACCTATCCTAGATAAGTTCATGGAGGATAGGTCCATCAATGGCTATTAGCCAGGATGGGCAGGGAGGGTGTCCCTAGCCTCTATTTGCCAGAAGCTGGGAATGGGCGACAGGGGATGGATCACTTGATGATGACCTGTTCTGTTCATTCCCTCTGGGGCACCTGGCATTGGCCCCAGGATACTGGACTATACGGACTATTGGCCTGACCCAGTATGGCCATTCTTATGTTCTCTCTGTTTGTCACGCTCAGTTTCCTTCTCTTATGTAATAACCATTGTCTGGCATTTGCATTGCAGTGTCTCTCTGATTGTAAGAATAAAAGATTCTCGCACAGAGTGGGCTGGCCCCTGAGATTCTACCCCAGCTGACAGCATCTTTGCTTTAACCATATATCTTGTCTCTTTAGGAAGAAGACAATCTACAAAAGTATGTGCCTGTCCTTTGTGCTGGTGATCATGGTGACGGTGCTGCAGAGGGGGATGACTCCTAGCCATTTCATGCAGGGCCAGCAGCAGAAAGAATTGCACCAAGAGCCCGTGAAAGCTCAGAAGAGAGATGGCATCTTCTCCAAGACCAGCAACTTCTGGAAGAGCAAGAAGGAGAAGCCCCACCTGGAGGCAGCGGGAGTCACTGAGAACCAGGTGAAATCCTGGGACGTCACCACTATCAATTGCACGGCTAACCAGAACATCAGCAAGATGGACTGGTTCAAGGGGCTGGAGCCCAACTTTCAGCAGTTCCTGCTTTACCGGCACTGTAGGTATTTTCCCATGCTGATCAACCACCCGGAGAAGTGCAGGGGTGACATTTACCTGCTGATTGTGGTCAAGTCCATCATCACGCAGCACGACCGGCGGGAGGCTATCCGAAGGACCTGGGGCCAGGAGAAAGAGGTGGATGGGAAAAAGATCAAGACTCTCTTTCTGTTGGGCACAGCCTCCAAAGAAGAAGAGAGGGCCAACTACCAGAAGCTGCTGGATTATGAGAACCACATCTATGGGGATATCCTACAATGGGATTTCCTAGACAGTTTCTTCAACCTCACCCTCAAGGAGGTCCATTTCCTAAAGTGGCTCAACATCTACTGCGACAGCGTTCGCTTCATCTTCAAGGGGGATGACGACGTCTTCGTCAGCCCCAGCAACATCGTGGAGTTCCTGGACAACAAGATGGAAGAAGACCTGTTTGTGGGGGACGTCCTGCACAAGGCCAGGCCGATCCGGAAGAAAGAGAACAAGTACTACATCCCTAGCGCCCTCTACAACAAGAACCACTACCCACCCTACGCGGGTGGTGGAGGGTTCCTCATGGACGGGCCCCTGGCCATAAAGCTCCACAAGGCCTCAGAGTCCTTGGAGCTGTACCCCATCGATGACGTCTTCCTGGGGATGTGCCTGGAAGTCCTCAAGGTGGCGCCAGTCAGACACGAGGGCTTCAAGACCTTCGGCATTGTGAAGAACAAGAACAGCAAGATGAACAAGGAGCCGTGTTTCTACCGGGGCATGATGGTGGTTCACAAACTGTTGCCTCTGGAGCTGCTCGAGATGTGGAACCTGGTTCACAGTAACTTAACCTGCTCCAGAAAGCTCAACGTCCTTTAGCGTGTGGCTTCCCTGAGGAGCTGTGGCAGGAAGGGCTGGAGCATCTAGAACCTTGTCCTGGGGGGCGAGGGGAAAGAACCTACAACCAGATGAAGGCAACAAACTATTCTGGGACTACTCCAGAGCCTTCCCTTCCGGCGATGAGAGGAGAGAGATTGTTCGGGGGAGGGAAGGTTTCTAATTGTGTATTTTTGTACTGTACTGTGTTTTTTTATCCCCAACTGGGTTGGGGGGTTGCTGAAAAAGGAGAATGAGACAAACGAAAAAGAGAGGGAGAACAGGGATCATCTTGGGGTGCTACATTTCAGGAAAGATGTGGCCAAATTGGGGAAAGTCCAGGGAAGAGCAATAAAAATGATTAATGGTCTAGAAAACATGACCTAGGAGGGAAGATTGAAAAAATTGGGTTTGTTTAGTCTGGAGAAGAGACGACTGAGAGGGGACATGATAAATTTTCAAGTACATAAACGTTTGTTACAAGGAGGAGGGAGAAAAATTGTTCTTGAGGATAGGAAAAGAAGCAATGGGCTTAAATTGCAGCAAGGGCGGTTGAGTTTGGACATTAGGAAAAAACTTCCTGTCAGGGTGTTTAAACTGCCCAGGGAGGTTGTGGAATCTCCATCATTGGAGATTTTTAAGAGCCGGTTAGACAAACACCTGTCAGGGATGGTCTAGATAATACTTACTCCTGTCGTGAGTGCCGGGGACTGGACTAGACGACCTCTCGAGGTCCCTTCCAGTCTGACGACTCGGACTGACTGGCACATGCCCTGCTCCGCAGTGTCCCTGTGTCATCCTCTCCTCCCCTTGCCTGGGAGCACCTGGGGGATTCCTCTCTTAGGGGGAAGGGGAGGGGGGATTGCAAATTTCAAAACGAGCACCCAGTGAATCTCAATTCGGTCTGGCCAGTGCAGCCTCCCCAAAGCAGTTGCACGCTGCCCCAGATCAATAGGCTGCAGCACCCCCATTCTAATGGCTTCATTTGCCTATGGCTCATCAACCACCTTGGACAAGTACCCTTCTCGCTGGTCACTCCATTGTCTCCAGCCAAAGGCGGCACGGCCTGGAGTCATCAACCAGGGATTCTCTCCCCTCCCATTAGGGTTGCCAGTTTTGGTTGGTGTATTCCTGAAGGTTTCATCACATGACATAATCTTCAATTCCTGGAGACTCCAGGACCATCCTGGTCCCAGCCCTGGGAGACACGACCCTCCCCCAGCTGGTCGTGGTGCCACCCATGAGTTTTGTGGTGCTAGTTCCACACAGGATTTTCATTTCCCTCCCTGTGCCAGTGACTGTGGCCGAGAGACTCTCTGAGGACACTGCCAGCTGCCTGACAATGGCACCGCTCCGGGGAAAACTCTGTAGCCAGGGGCAGGAAGCCATTTCGTGACTGGGTCGGGCCTAGCAGCAGCCGTGTAACCACAGCAACGGGTGCTAGGTTTCTCTCCCACCTGAGCAGCCGGCTGGCTGGAGTCAGGGCTGGAGGTCTGCAGCCCCACGCCTGGCCCTCAGTGGAGGGAGGGAATGGGACATTCTGTTCTAGTTAGAAGTCAACATTGGGGTTAACCTCAGTGCCAGGAAAACCTGCCTTGAAAAGTCCACTGGTAACGCTCCAGCAGGCAGCATGGCCCCAGAAAAAGCAACATCCATGGTGCAGGAATGCACATGACCATGCACTCCCACCCGTTACACCTGCAAAGACACAGCTATATACCTGCAGACATGTCCATGCACAGCCTCATGGTGAGCTGCACCTCTACACACATGCGCAGGCCCGGTTCACAGACGTGCACATACCCAGCCACACAGTCATTCACATACACGGGCAGAGCAAAGCCACCGGAGGGAACATAGCACGTTGCTGCATAGACAGAACGGTACATACGGTGATGTGCACCGAGACACGGGGGGGCGCACACACAGCCACATACATGCCCCGAGCATGCAGAGAGAAACACCCCCTCTCTCCCTGGTGCCAGCCATTGAAAGGAAAGCGCGCCTACTACCTCAAAGCTCCCCCTGTGCAGCACCTTTTGAATGTGTCCTGGAAACGTGCCGGTCTCATTCACGCCAAGTCTGTACATTCCCCAGGTTAGAAAACAAACACGAAAGGGGGAAAGCCAGCCAAAAAAGCCAACTTCATGCCAGGTCTCGCCACTTACCCGAGGCCTGGGCCCACCTTCTGCTCAAACACCGTGCACATTTGGAAGCGGGGGGCTGGGCCGCGGGAAATCCAGTGCTGTTGCGTTCGGAACCAGGCGGCCAGGCCGACAATCTGCTAGGATTCAGGGCCAGAAACGTTTGTGTTTTACTTAGTTACTGTGAACTTTTATTTAAGTTTTTTTTTTGTGGCGGGGGAGGGTGGAAAAGGAAAGGGGCTGGAAATGGACAATCCGCCCCCCCACCCAACAAAACCATGCAAGTTCCACTCCCACTGTCCCCGTCCTGTGTGCAAACGCACTGTGTGTCTGATGGGAACTGCAGCTGCACAGTGTCACCCCGCACCCTCTCTGCAGCTCCCTGCAGAATCCAGAGGCCTCCTCCAGGGAGCGTTATCGCCTAACGAACGCACACAGGTGCACTCTCACTATATGTGTCTGTGTAATGTATGTCGGGGGCCAGTAGCTATGTATGGCTATTTCTAGGGAATACCGTAGACAGCGATATAGCACGTGCATGTGTAAGGAGAGTATTGACTGTGTACGTGAACATCTCAAGGCTGCTTTTTGCCATGGTGGGAGCTGTACAGACAAATACGGTAGGTTTGAGGACTTTTAGTTTCTAAATAAAGAGTTTTTTAAAAAATCACCTCGAGTAATTCCTAGCAGCTGGGGTCAGCGGTGCGCCCTGGATGTGTCTCGATGGAAAGATAATTTTGCCTAGAGTTGACCTTTGACTTAGTGTCCTGAAGATTTGCTCTATGACCTCTGATTTGACCTCTGATCTTGGCATCACAGTGTTTTGGCTCAGCCCAAGATAGCCCCCCTCCCTGATGGTTACCGCTCCCCAGCCTGTGCTGTAGCTGCTGCAGATGTGCAGCTAGTCAGGGACGCAGCAGCTAGTATCTATGCCACAACAGCCCCCTGAAGCGGGTTCTCAAACATCATTGTGCCGCGACCCCATTCTGACAACAGTTCCTACATGACCCCCCGGAGGGGGGATGGCGGAGCCCAATCCCTGTCGCCCCCGGGTGGTGGTGGGGGGGTGAAGCGCGGGCTTCTGCTTCAACCCCGAGTCCCAGCGCATCTAACGCTGGCCCTGGTAACCTGGGTGGTGACCCACTTGGGGGGTCCCAATCCATCGTTTGAGACCCACGGCACTACAGCCACGTCTACACTACAACTGGGGGTGGGGTGTCATTGCAAGACATGTGGGCATCCCCGAGCTAGCTTTGAGCTCACTAGCACGGGTACCAAAAGGAGTGAGGCCTCAGGAGTATGGGGGTGGTACATGCCCACCTGGACTCCTGGGTAATTACTTGGGTGCTTTGCTAGGCTGCACTAAAGCCCGTGCTTGCTGCACCTTCAGCGCTATTGGTACCCGAGCCAGACTATGTCGACACGCCGCAATGCCCGTTCTGACGCCAGTGCAGATGTACCCTGGTAGGATAGCGCGGTGCTAGTGCCCTAGGGAAGGGGGTTTTGAACTCTAGTTCAGTAATGGCATGAAGTGGGTTTAAAGTGCGTTTGATCCCCCCGCCCGCACTTCCCTTTAGGTAGCCAGTCCTGATGGCTTGCCCCTGCTAGCGCCCTCGGCTGGCTCATGGCGATCTGTAACTGGTGCAGTGCAGCATGGCCAGACCTCTCACTGCCTCTATCCAACCTGAGCACTCTTCCCCCGGCTGTGCAGTGATACCCCTGCCCGCCCCCCCCCCCCCACACACACTGTACTGCCCTCATGCTGCTGCGCTAGGTGCATCTTCCCTGGGAACTCTGCCCTGCCGAGGCGCTAGGAGATAGCTGCCCCCGATTATCCCACAATGCACTGAGGCAAACACCAATGCAGGCAGCACCGTGGGTGTGGATGCTTGAACAGTGACATGCGGCTGGGGGAAAAAGCTGCCGTGTGGACACAACTTCGCTGTGTTTGGTGTAACCAGGTCCCCCCCTGGTAACAGCTGCGGGTCGTCTCCTAGGGCCCGGCGGCTGGCCAAAGCACGGCGCACGCTGCACATGTCTATAGCGAGAGACGCCCAGGCCAGCGGGCCCTGAACCACACCCCGGCTATTGCTCTGGCCCAGCACAAGGTGCTAGGCTGGGACTTGGGGCAGGGGCCATGGCGTGCACCCGCCATCGCCGGGAGCAGCTTGCTGGCTGTCACACTAGCGCCACCTGCTGGGTAAATGTGGTGCCAGGCTTGTCCCTTGAGCAGAGCGAAGGGCTGGGAACCTGGGCATTTTCTGCGCTCGCTCCCTGGCACTTACCGAGCCCCGTGGTACCAACAGAGCCCCAGCCATGTGACCAGCATGTGGCCTCAGCTCCTGCTGCCCGCCCCAGCATTTGCTGTTGGGCGTGTGCGCATGGCGGAGGAACAGGGCCGCCCCGAGGATTCAGGGGGCCTGGGGCAAAGCAATTTTGGGGGCCCCTTCCATAAAAAAAAGTTGCAATACTACAGAATACGATATTCTCGTGCAAATTGCCCCACTCCCCCCGGCAGCCCTGTATGGGAAGGAGGGGAGCAGTTCGCTGTGACTTCTTTCCCTCTGCCAGGGGCACTGCGCTTCGGATGCCTTAGCTCGTAGCTGTCTGACCGCTTGGGGCTTTTTGCTAGCTAGCCTGGCCTGATACACAGCAAGGCACCTGCCCGCGTGCCTGTGAATTTCTCACCTTCTGCATGGGTCAGCAGCTGGGGGTCAGTTTCCTTGGGCCCATCAAGGCAGCCGCCCCTTCATGTCCCCTGGGTGATCACAGAACAGGCCACTTCCCCAGAGGCAAGTGCAACCAAATTGCTGGACAGTTTGGTTCGTGGCGTAATAGTTTAATGATGCTCATGGTGGTAGGGCTTGGTGCACTGCCCCATTCACACGTTTCCCACCACTCGAGTTACCGCCCCTGCTGTTCGGCCCGCGCTAGACCCCGAACTGTGTTCCATGCTGCCAGGCGCATTACACAGCGTTCTTGGTACAGCCAGACAGCCGCTTGCAATGCTGCACGGGTGAACGCACCCGCCTGTCTGAGACTGTACAAGGGCTTTGCACCTCCGCTGTTCATGTAAAGCCCTTGTGAAAACAAGTGCAATGGCACTGACTGACTGAGGCATGGCAGTATGGCTTACTGGTTAGAGCCGGCACATGGGTGTCAGGATGCCTGGCTGCTCTTCCTATCTTTGCCACTGCTTTAAGTGGGTGACCTTGGTCAAGTCACTTCCCCGTGCTGTGCCTCAGTTTGCTTAGTTGAAAAAAAGGACTTCCTGATACTGACCCATCTCCCAGCATCAGGGTGCATTGTACGTATGTAACACAGGAGTGCAGGCCTCTCATTGATTAAGTTTTAAAAAGGGATTGGTGCGTTATATGGCTACCAAGCAGGAACCCAACAGCAGCAATGAGCTCCTTAGGGATGTGGAGGAGGGGCATTCCTGCGGGATTGCCCCTCAGCTGAGCTCAATCCAAGATCATGTTGGATATGAGCTGAGTGGCACGAGCAGGCCATTTTTCTCACCCATGGCGTGGGAAAGGGGAAGGGGGCACCAGGGCCATAGCTAGCAAGTGGGTCGGGGCTAAGGAAGGGGCGTTATGGAGCGGACAGAGAGTGGTACATTTAGAGAGCTGGCGAAGGCGCCAAAGGCAGAGGAACTGTGACTGATGGAAATGTAGGGGGACGATGCTAGGGAAGCAAAGACGCCATGATGCTGAGCAGGGGACCTGCCCTAACCTAACCCCCAGTGGGCAAAAACCTCCCAGCACATGGCATCAGGGATGCTCTGGGAGTCGATGTAACAAAAGCCTTCTCCACACAGGGTGTGCCTAACTGAGCTCAGGCCAGCCGTCTCCTGGAGAGCTGTAGAATCACCCGCAGGCATGAACCCATTGAAAGCTCTGAAGGGAGCGATCCTGCTGCTGAAGGCCAGTTCGGCTCCAGGGGCAATGAGACGACTGCAGTATATTTGGAAGCTGTTAATTATTTACCTGCCAGAGACTTGCCTCCCTCCAGCATAGCTCACGGCTCACCCCTGCACCAAGCAGCCAGCGCCTCTCCATTCTGTATCGCTGTGCTGGTATCAGCTCCTTTGGCACAATCCAGGGTCCGCCCGGCGGCTCTCATCTTCTTCTCCTGCTTTGCTAGTGCTTGAAATGCATCAAGCGCATCACCGTTTGGCCCCATAGGTGCAGGAACTATGGGTGCGGGGGGTGCTGCAGAACCCCCATTTTTTTGGAGGGGTCCCGGCTGCAGCACCCACACCTGGGGCCAGGGGCGGCTCTAGCCATTTCGCCCAAGCACGGCTGGCACGCCGCGGGGGGCGCTCTGCCGGTCGCCGGTCCCACCGAAGCCGCGGGCTCAGCTCCCTTACCCCTGCATTGGCCCCCCCATCCTGGCGACAGCTCTGGGGAGAGGGGGCACAGACAGGGGTAAGGGGGCGGGGGTGCAAGGTAAAAAGTTTGGGGACCACTGGCTTTCAGCACCCTCACTGTAAAAATTGTTCCAGCACCACTGTTTGGCCCTGCCACTGGAAACCTGCAAACAACACACGCAGCAATTCCGAGGGGCCAGGGCATTTCCAGTGCCCCATACACAAGTTCATCAGCACCCCAGTTTCCGCCTCTCCTGCTGGGCCCTCAGTTTACCCCGAGCCGTGTGCCACGCTGGACCGCAGCGTGTGAGGCAGCCATTAGGCATTGACGGGGGTTTCTTTTATTAAACGGGAACACAAAGAAGCAAGACAAATAAAGAAGTTCCTTTGCCGTCAGATTTGCCTCTAGCAGACGTTATTTGAGCCTTCTACTGAGATTATAACCACAATCGGTCTCAGGAGTATTCTGGCTCTGTCACCACGAGCAGCCCTTGGAGCAGTGCCTGGAAAGGGATGGGTCGCTAGTGCAGCACGTGGGTGCTGTGAGTGCACCTCAGGCCAGGGCTGTGTGAAAGGAGCTTTGGGGGGGGGGGGGTGTCACTCTGGGTCCTGAGGGAGAAGTGGCCACATCACTTGGCAGCCTCAGCTGAGAGGGGTCCTCGAGGTGATCTGGAGGCGCAGTGTGGAGGTCAGGGGCCCTGCCCCGGCCGTATCTCGTGCAGGGCTCATGAGAGATCTTTGTTCGCCAGCCCTGCTGCTGGCACCTATCCCCTGCACCTGAGCCAACAAAAGGGCCGTTCTCCAGCAAACAAAGAGGACAAGCCCATGTTGAAGCTGGTGCTCTGCAGGCTGTGTGACAGTCAGTGTCCCAGCCCAGTCCTCGCGGTGTGAGGCCCGGCGCCAGAAGGGACGTACTCAGTGCTACGTGCCCCACCAGCTGGCACAAGGGAGCTGTCCTGAAGGAATTCGGCCTTGGCGTGCGCTTGCCAATCCCCCAGCACTGGGGAGGGTGCGGGGGGCAAACCCCACCTGTAAGAGGCAAAGCGGCTGGAGGTGCTGGTTTTCTCCCAGGGTTTCCAGCAGAAATGAATGAAAACCTGGTTTCGCCTTGAATTCGCCTTTATTGAGGTTGTGAAACCGGTGAAAGGGGCACAGAGGCCTGTGATTAACCTCTGCCCAGGTCACCCCGCTGAAGCGAGCAACACTCAGGGGGGCCCAGGGCCCATCCCTGACCCGTGCGCCCCCAGCTGTGAAGCGTTTAGTCCCCATTGGCCGTTCAGCCCTTGGCCAAGCGCAGGCACAAGGTAGCAAATTGGTGCCAAAGGCAAAGGTGGCTCTTGTGCTATAGTTTGGACGCCTGCCTGGCACAAACCAGCCTGAGGGCCCGTCTCCTCAGTGCTCCTAAGCCAAGCAGCCCCCACCTCGCACTAGCAGGCAGTACCAACTCGAACCCACAACCTAGCGGGGCAACGAGCTCCTTATCTCCTTGGCTGGCCCCGGAGCCAGGCTGTTTGGTGGACACGCCCTCCCTGCCCAGTCCTCTCTTGTTGGCCATTGCTGTCCCCATCCTAGTCTCCTCCTCATGCCAGGTCATTCCTGCTGCTGAGGGGCCAGAGCACTGAGTGCAGCCCAGGGATCGCTAGGGCAACCCCTTACGCGAAGGCAGCAGCCAGCTTCTTCTATGCAACTGTGGCGTGGCAGGAAAGAACCTTGGCCTGTTCTCAGAGGCCTTGGAAAGAGGGGAGAGACCTTATCTCCTAGGAGACAGGGTTTGGGCCTGTGCTTTCCTGGCAGCTCCCCAGTGGCTGCTCCTCAAAGAAGCAGGGCACGGCTGGAGGCAGCTCCAGTTGGGTTGCAACCCCCAGTGGATCACAGCAGCAGAGCTGAGCCAAGTGCCTTCCCCAGGAACAGGCCTCCCAGGCAGGAACACAGATATCTGCCTCCAGAACTAGGGCGTGGGCCCCCCACTACCTAAAACCTGCAGAGATGCAGAAGAGCAGCCGCTAGCATCCCCCTGGGGGAGTGGCTCAGCGGACTAACTGCCGGAGCTGCCAAGCAGGAGACTATGATTCCTATCGATCCCGCTCCTTGCTGGCCAGGTAGGAGCAGGGCCGGCTCTAACTTTTTTGCCTCCCCAAGCAAAAAAAAAGAGCGTCGCCCTGCTGTAACCCCTTCCCCTGCCCCTCGCGGCGCTGCGCTGCCGACCCCCAATACCGCGCTGCCAAAGCCCCTGCCCCCAAGCACCACGCCACGCCGCCGAGCCTCCGCCCCCCGCACAAGCGCCGCACTGCCCAAGCCTCCCCCAGCGCTGCCCGGCTGAAACAAAAACAAAAAAAAACAAAAAAGCCCAGCCGAACCAAAAAAAACAACCCGAGCGCCGCCCCGCCTCGCCCCAAGCACATGCTTGGTCAGCTGGTACCTGGAGCCGGCCCTGGGTAGGAGGAGGGAGCAGAAACTCCCTGAAAAGACCCAGGAAGGGAAGCAGCCATGGTGTGGCAAGCCAGCTGCTGCAGGGAAGCAAGAAGAAACCTCGAGGGAATTGCGCAGAGTAGGTTGCAGCAGAAGCCCGGGAACACGGTGGAGCAGGGTGTGATGTCAGACCCGCAGCTGGGACCAGGTCTGTGTGGGACTTATGGGGCACAGCAGCGATGGGGCAAGCAGCCAGGGCAGAGGGGCCCCAGTGAGCCAGACAGGCCTAGCAGTACGTATACCTGGCACCCGACTGGTATCGTAAAGGGCTGCTGTGCCACAATGCGGCGCATCTAATTACCCTGATGAAGGCACCCCCATGCTCCCAGCTGTACACAGGTCACCTGTGCCCAGAGTAGAAGGGCATAAGCGGTTAAGCAAATGCTGGATTTTCCTCCGTGGTTTCTTTTGGCCTTATCAGAAGCATCAGATACTGGCCTCTTGTTTGGCTCAGGCATCAGGAGAATCGCAGAGCATGGGCCCACTGCAGCATCTTTATTACCAGGGATCATACGTCAGCCACAAACCCTGATGGACGCACACAGCGAGTAATGGAGGCCAGGGGAGGCTAAGCCTCCCCAAACCTTGTGCCGCTGGAGTGGGGGAGGGGCGGTGGCAGATTTTCCCCCCCCCGGCAAAAAAATCCCCCCCCCCCCGCCACTGCCCCAGGACTGAAGGAGCTCTCCTTCCCTGCCATGGCTCTGAACTGCTGTGGGGGCACAGAGCTTCTGTGGTCTCAGGGTGGGAGGGAGCAGGGAAAGAGCGAGCGGGGGGAGCAGGGACTTGCGGGAAAGAGGCAGAGTGGGGGTGGAATGGGGGCGGGGCCATGGATGGAATGGGGTGGGGCCACAGGGGAAGGGGCGGAATTGGGGAGGAGCTCTGGGCTCCAGCCCCTGGGGCCCTGACTGAGCTTTGAACCCCCCGCCCCAGGGACTGCTGAGAGCAGCGAGTGGGGGCAGGGCCTCGGCCAGACGAGGTGGGCAGGAGAAGCTTCACCCGCCCCTCGAGGGCAGCTAACCAAAGCCTCTTGCTCCTTGTACCGGAGCACAGGTGACCTGGCACCAGCCGAGCACCTGGAATCCCACTGGGCTGGTTGGAGTCACATTTTTTTGGCGTCATTCTCTGGCATCGTTTGTCCCCTCACACCTCATAGGGGTCCCGCAGTTCCTGGCAGGCCGCCTCATGGGAGAGCCAAGTGCACTTCTGGCCGGCCAGCCCGTAGGCACGCAGCGCTGTGTGTGTGTTCCCTGGCTCCACCCGGTTCACACCGGCCACAAACACCCATCAGACGGCAACAGCTTCCGCTCACCAGCAAGCGGACGCCTCCTTGAGCCAAAGGCCCAGCTGCCTAGGACCCTTTTCCCTGGGGGGGCAGGGCAGTGCCAGTGTCCCCCTTTTAGAGACAGGGCACTGAGGCACAGAGAGACTACGCCCTGGCTCCTCAAAGTATTTAGGCACCTAATTCCCATAGATCATCTCAATGGGCGTTAGGCACCTACATACCTTGGAGGATCTGGGGCTAAGTGACTTGGCCAAGGTCACACAGGAGGAAATGGGGCAATTTGCCCCTGGCCCCGGGCCCCGCAGGGGCCCCCACAAGAGTTTTTCAGGGCCTGTGGAGCAGGGTCCTTCACTCGCTCCGGGGGCCCCGGAAAACTCTCGCAGGGCCCGGGCCCCCGGAGCTGCTTCTGCTCCGGGTCTTCGGCAGCAATTCGGTGGCGGGGGGTCCTTCCTCTCCGGGACCCGCCGCTGAAATGCCCCGAAGACCTGCGGCGGGGGGGGAGGGGGTCCTTCTGCCCCGGGACCCGCCGAAGTGCTGGGTCTTTGGCGGCAATTTGGCGGCGGTGGCCCCCTGCCGCGGGTCTTTGGGACACTTCGGCGGCAGGTCCCGGAGCGGAAGGACCCTTCGCCGCCGAAGACCCCAGGCCCCCTGAATCGTCTGGGTGGCCCTGCCCACGAATCCCCTCATTGTCCTATACCTAGAGGTGTTCACTGCCCTCTACACCTTGCATGGTCTCTTGCAACACGTTAACACCTTGCATTACACCGTTGCATTTAGCCGTGATACTCTGGGTACCTTTCCCTGACCTGAAGACAAGCCCTGTGTAAGCTCAAAAGCTTGTCTCTCTCACCAGCAGAAACTGGGCCAGTAAAAGCTCTTGTCTCTCTACTCTCCTAGGCCCAATATGGTTATGCTGCCCATTCGCTGCACTCAGGTGATCCATTAAGGAGAACTATATGAATCAGTGTCTCTATTGCAGCTGATTCAGCTCCCTGATGCACTTTGGGTCCAGGGCAGCTCAGACCCCACCATGATGTGGGCAGTTTAGCCAGGTACAGCTGCTCTTTGGCTCAAACCTGGCAGTGGCAGCCTGGTTTGAGCACATCACGCCTTAAGGCCGTTTCCCGCCTGCAAAGGCAGCTGTGAATGCTCAGTGGTTGGGTGTCCTTGGAAGGCACGGACGAGGCAGGTGGTTAGAATGCAGAATCACCACCTTGCACTGGACTTCAGCCTGCACGGCCCCTGTGCAGCGAGCAGGCGTTATAAAGCAGGAGCTGAAAGGAGCTGGAGAGAGCCCTGCCTTAAATGCCACTTATGTGGCAGTGGCATCGCTGGCACTTTAAGTCAACGCTGGCTGTCTCTTTCTGTGCTCGCTCAGACGCGTTACGGGCTTGCTGCAGAAATTGGTCAGTGAAGTTCTCTGGCCTGTTACACAGGAGGCCAGACTGGAGGCTCAGCATGGTCCCTTCTGTTGCTAAAATCTATGAACTGAAACCTCGGGCTTGTGAGTAGCAGTTGCTGCACCAGGAACAACCTCGTCGAGCCCCAAACTGGCATGAGTGTGTATCATTAGCTGGATTAGATCTGGTCCCCATTGTGCCGGGCGCTGCACACACAGTGAGACACAGTCCCCTGCCCAAAGTTGTCCCCATTTTACTAATGAAGAACAGAGGCCCAGAGATGCCACTGGGTGTGTAAAACAACATACGTGGCCATAACAGCAGGGGTCACATGGTCTTGAAGGCCAAGGCTGTTAATTCACTAGTCCACAATCACGCAGCCAGTCTACGGTGGCCCAGAGAATAGAACACGTCCCAGTCCTTAGCCACACCCTTTATTTCATCCTTGAGCTCCGCTCCCGAAGGAGACACTGGCCTTTCTGGAGGCAGCAGCTCTCACGCAATCCCACGCTCCACCCCTCACTGTGGATGCTGGTTTAGAAGCCTCCTCTCACCTGGCCACCGTGCCCACTCTGGGAATACTAGAACAAGGGCGCGGTGGCCAGAGCCATGCCGGTTTGAGACAGGATCGTTAAATACTATGAGCCTGGTTCACCATTGCCTTGGGGCTCCTTCATGCCATTCCAGCAGTGTCAAGGGACCAGATTCAGCCACTGGGAAACAGCCCCACTCTTACCCCTTTGTATTAGGTAGGCCTGGACTACACGTAAAAATTTGCTCGCCCTAGCTCCATCGCTGAGGATTGTGAAAAATTTCTCTTCCTGAGCACTGTAGTTGGGTTGACCCAGCTCCCGGTGCAGCTGTGGCTACATTGATGGACGAATTTGTCTGTCCACCTAGATCCCACCTCTCAGAGAGATTTATTAATTACATTGGCGAACCCCCCATCGATGTAGGAAGCGGTTATATCATGGTGCTACCACAGCACAGCTGCACTGCCAGAGAAGTGCAGCTGTAGCATAGACACAACCTTAGTCTGTGGATTCTTAGATACAGCACAGCTTTCAAACCCCATTCTGCCAAGCCCCCACCCTAGCTAAGTGCCCAGACACATCCTATGGCTTGTAGCAGTGTTTTAAACTCAGTCCCTTAACTCAGTTTCTGGACAAACAGAGCAGAGGCCTGTATCCCGAGCTGGTTCCTTCATGCCGTCTGCTCTGACGATGGCCAGCGTTTCCCATCGCTCGTGATTCTGTTTCTTGGCTCGTAGTATTTGGTGGGTTTTTTAAAGCATCAGCTCCTGGAGTTTGATAAGTACCTGAGAATTTCAGCTTTCATTTAATCAAAATAGTAAGCAGCTGGGTTGCCCAGAAAAGCTGGAAAATATAGCCCCTTAAAGGGTCAAACACCAGAAGGCAAAGAAAAGGGATGGATCACTCAGAGATTGCCTGCTCGGAAGCATCTGGCATTGGCCACTGTTGGAAGAGTTAGATGGACCTATTGGTCTGACCCAGTATGGCTGTTCTCATGTTCTTAAACAGAATCTAAAATTAATTTTTTTAATCTCATGATTTTAAATCAATCTGGTGATTTTAAGGGACATTAACATGATTCCTGAGCATGTGGGGTTGGTAATCCTGGAATCTCTTTAATGACATTAGATTTTTCAACCCCTTTCACCTCCTGCAAAAAACGAGTGGTTTCTCTCCAGCCTTTCAGCATATAAGAAAACAAAACAAGTGCTCCAACCTTGCTTCCAACACAGCTCCCCCAGGCTCTCTACCTGCAGCCTCCCACCCCTCAAAGCTCAGCAACACGCTCGGGTTGAGTTGTAAGAACCTGTAAAAATCCCCTCAACAGCTTTTTCCCTGCCTTGCTAAAAGCAAATGCTGCCATCTAGTGCTCCTACAGAGAATAGCAGCAGAGCCTTTTCGACCATTTGCTGGTATTGCTCCTAAGCAGCCTCACATCTTCTAAAATGGCTGATGCCCAAATTAAATCATATTCACCAAATCCTCCTAGCAGGCCTGGGGAGTACTGGTTACACGACTTTAAAATATTTCTTATTGCTGTCATGACTCCTGTGCTTTCTAGTCTCTGCTTCCCTTCTAGGGCAGTGGTTCTCGACCTGGGGGTCGGGACCCCTCAGGGGGTCGTGAGGTTATTACATGACGGGTCACGAGCTGTCAGCCTCCACCCCAAACCCCGCTTTGGCTCCAGCATTTACAATGGTGTTCAATATATCAAAAGGTGTTTTTAAATGCATGGGGGGGGGGGTTGCACTCAGAGGCTTGCTGTGGGAAAGGGGTCACCAGTACAAAAGTCTGAGAACCCCTGTTCTAGGACAAGGAGCGTTTACAAAGTGGCAGCTTTAATTTTGTGAACTGTTCTGTGCACCGGTGAGGTAGAAGACAGGAAAGTAAGTCAGCACTTCATAGTGCCGGGGGGGGGGGGGGCGGGCTTTGGAAAGGAACTAAACTCTTTGGGGCAGGTGTTGCTGTTTGCACAGCACCCCGTCCAATGAGCCCAATTTTAATTGGGCCCTATGGGCACAAGCAACGAAGGAGAGGCAGCTTCTATGTGACCATCTGCAGCTCCTCTTGGGTAAGGTCCCATAATGCTTCTTAGTAGGGATTGTGGCGTTAGCTAGTCAGAATAAATGCAGGATAACTCCCAGCCCGTGCCCCCTCTCACAGAGGCATTGCCTCGCAAGGGGGTACAGGCAAGAAAGGCTGCATCAGCTTGAAGCAGGGGAGCAGCAGGCAAGGAGTGATCTGCCCTGCTCCCCTCGTACACTTCAAGAGCAGTACTTTTAGCAAGGACAGCCGGACCAGTAGGTACTCCAGAGCGTTCTAGAGAATGTCTTTATGAAAGGCGGACATGTACTTTTGCCAAAGTTGCCATGATCCCACACTAACCTTCACACCTGAGATGCAGTTTGAGGGAAGAGACATTCTAAGCTGCCAGTGAATGATCTAACAGTACGACAGTTCCCACCACCTCCCCAAGGACACGCATAGCACTCCAGATTATGTACAGAAGAGACTCTCCTTGAACAAGTAAAACCACATACTCTGAAAAGTTAGAGATCACATCAAACCACAGTGTAAAACCCCCACATCAGACACGCAAAATGGCAGTAAGGTTATAGTCTGGGAATTTCTCATGTGCTTTTGTTTTATGTTTTAGAGTTTAGTTACTAGGGGAAGTTTCTACCACCATTGTCCTGTTGCAGGATACAGAAGTTTAGTAGCCGCTGCCTTGACCGTGGTTGTACAGATCCATGTGTTGCAGTCACTCATCTCACAAAGGGAAAGGGATGTATTCCTGGTCTGGACAGCTGCAAGGCTGAAGAGACAGGCTGTCATCTGTTCCATGCTCCAAGATGCACCCTTTGTACACAGACATAACGTTAGGCACAAGTGTTCAGCAAGGCCCTTTGCTCCAACAGCTTGGCTTGTGCACAACCCCCTGGCCCCTCGAAGCTGCGGACGCCAGGGAGGGTAAGATCTTAGAGAAGGTCGACTGTCAAAATTCACATCAGTGCAGCTGCGCATGTCTGGTGAAATGGTCTCCCATCAGCTTAATAACTCCACCTCTGGGAGAGGTAGGAGCAATGTCAGCACATCACTCAGGGGTGTGGATTTTCACATCCCTCAGTGATGTAGTTCTATCGGTGTGTAGTATAGACCTGCCCCTAGAAATGCTCTGCCCTTTTATATGACAGAAGACAGGAAGGAAGGCCTGCTAAACTGCTTGCAAGGCCTGTATACCACCCTACACCACATCCAATGCAAGTATAGTGGGAATTGCTGTTACTCAGCTGCACTGAGGCTTTAGAAAGGAAGCATCCTTCGGAACCCATTCTAGGCCAGCCCATTGAAGATTTCACACATCAAGGAAGCTTTTACTTAGCATAGTTGAGTATTTTGACAGTAGCACATTATACAATTCATCTTAATACTTAAACAGCCTCTTTATTAAACAGCAGTTAAGACAGCCCCACTGGAGTTCATGGGGATTTTGCTGCTGGCTCCTCCTAAGTCTTCCATCTGGAGTAGTGACAAAGGGCCTGTTTCCCCCATGTAAATAATTAACACTTCCCCGCATCACTAGGAATAAGTTCACTAACAGATGTACAGATCTGCAGATACTAGGAATGAGCCTCACAAAAAGCTTTCAAGTAAATAGAACATCTAGGCATTGCAAGCTGTCCCAGAATGAAGATACCTTGCAGTGAGTTTTAGGTGCAAAGTGCTGCAGAGAACAGGAGGTCCCCAAACACACAGAAGCCACTTTTAAAAACCTTTGATGGTGTAGAATACAGCAGATTCTTGTGGTATGTCATGTTCTACCCAATTCATAGGTCACAGAATCTATGCTGCAGTTAGTCTCCAATGCTCTCTTGAGATACACATGTAACACATCTAGTTCTCTTTTGCGGGAGAATTAAGAGCTGGTACTTACACGCTTTTAAAGACAAAAGTGTGGAAAAACATCACTTAAAAAAATCAGCACTGTACTCAGTAGTCTGACATTACTAAAAGGCAGATGTTCATTTTCTAGGAGAAAATCCACACAGGTTAATATCTCAGGCTACATAGGAAATGTAGGTGTAGTTACCGCTGACAATCGTGCTCACACCCCTGAAATATGATGCCTTTTGGTGTTCACATGGAACTGTGTGTCAGACCTTCTGTTACAAGGGGCAAAATGCTTACGCACCAGGCCTGCAGCCCTGACTGGGGAGGAGTTCCTTCTCCCAGCCTGTCTTCATCTATGCAGATGTTGAACACTTCGGAATAGCTATAGTTTTACTCCCAGCCAATGGCCCCACCCTGCCTGCTGGGACCTCTACACACTGCCATACTACAAAATTACACCAGTCATTTCACCACTGTCTAGTGTCAGGCAGATGCATTTCAGCTCTATCAGCTTGGCATTCAGAGGAATGTGTAAGATGACTTGTTCAGCACACCATCTGGAGAAGGTAAGAGATCCATGACAGATGTTCAAAAGCTTCTACGGCAGGAATTAGACTTATTGACAGAAGTGGCAGGGTCACATTGTTTGGAGTTTTGTTACATTAGAGAATAGCATCTTTCAGGAAATGTCTAAAATTCTCCCTGACTTGTCTAGTTTGAGATATTCCATTAGACAGTTAACTTAATTACTACATGACATCTAAACTTGGAACAGTCTGATGTGTGTAACTGATGTGCTCTGTCTAGCTGGCCAAGTTTTATTTAGTGAAATGTTTAATTTAACCTCCATTACTTGAGTCATGGGAGCAGAGACAGGTTTCCTTTCCTCCACATTTTCCTTTCCTCCAGGCAGGAAGTCCTAATTCCCAGCCTCATATACATCAGGTAGCAATGAAACAGACATGCATTTAAGGTACTAGTTGTTAGAAGTAAAGCATATTTAGGTTTTATTCTTAACCAAGAGGGCTAGAAACTTTCATTTATGAGTTTAGATTCTGTAACTCTGAACATATGGGGCACAGAGCTAAAGCAAGTGCTCTGGGCATTTAACACCATTGGGCCCTTTCACATGAGGAATGTGTGTATGATTTGCCTAAGCCATAATATTGTATTTCCCTCCACCCTCTTTCGCAGGCAGTAGTTCTTAAATCTTAGACCTGTCCACTCTACCATCAGAGTGATCCTATATACTGAGCGGCTACATGCCTTCCAAACAGCAACTTGTGACTTTGGAGGCTTGCGAGCACAGGAATGGGATATGGAACAGCTGTTCTATGGTGAGTTAGAGTGTGCACTCTTTGAGCATCAACAGGTGGCACAGCAGAGTTCTTAGACAAACTAGTACTGCTACATATAAACAGGTTCAAATGTCCATCCCGAGTAGAGCCCTGCATGGGACTATTTTTAATCCTGGTCCCACCCACTCCTGTTAGACAGTGGGTGCTGCAGGATCCCAGTCCCACTGCAGGGACCCTACACTGATCCCATGCAGGGCTCTAGTCTAGAGCTCGCTTGCTTTCCTGGCCCAGATTGCTAACTCCTCAGCACGTGATGAAGAATGGCAGGACGACGTGCACCAGTTCAGGCCCTTTAATCTGTCTGAGACAGGGTGCCGAAGCACAAAAAATGATAAAACGGTCTGCATTTTTACAGCAAAAAACCTACAGAAATTTATAGGGAAAAAAATATTTTTGTACATGGGGTAAAACGTTATAAATTCAAGACAACTCACAGACAAGGGGAAACTCCCACATCTAGCACTCATTTCTTTAAAAAGTTCACTTGAATAGCCAGGCAGTCAAGCTGCCGCTCTCTTTGAAATGATAGTTACTTTTCCCAAGTGGCTCACAGTACTGCTTTGCTTCTTGGAATGTCCTCAGAAGGCTCCGTGTCAAAACAAGGTGGCAGAATAAAAACCCCAGAGTCCTTTCAGATAGCAGGGGAAGGAAGGAAAAGGGACTGCTTAGTCATCAAATTTTATCTTCTTCCCTTGTGGCTTGTGATCTCCTCCTCCTCCTCTGCCTCCCCGGAAGCCACCTCCTCTACCTGGAAAGAAATTGAAGAGATCAGGAACCAATGTTGCAAGAAGTTAGTACATGGACAGCACATGGAAGGGAAAGCATGTTACTATCCCAATGTGCCACCTCAGAGAATCTGAAAGTATGTGCCTGGCCTGGGATTAGTCAGGCAACAATTTAGGTAAGTGAAAGACTGAAGTTGATAACATGCCAAGCTTTGGTTACCTCCAAATCCTCTGCCGCCACCTCGTCCACCGAATCCACCTCGGCCACCCCGTCCTCCTCTTCCTCCACGTCCGCCAAATCCACCACCAAATCCGCCGCCAAATCCACCGCCACGCTGACCATCACCCTTGGGCTTGGCATAGTCAAGGATCACTTTGTTTCCATCAATCTCTCCATCCTCCATTGCTTCTTTAGCTGCTTTGGCATCTTCTGGGCAGCTGAAGTCCACAAACCCAAATCTATGCAAGGTAGTGAAAAGACATGAGTTCACCTTCCATCAAAGCGAGCCACGCAGTAGTTCCACCCTTCGCCAGAATACCATGCACACTGAAGAGCTACACTGTAATGTATGCATTAAAAAAGATAACGTGCTTGGGGGGGTGGGGGGGAAGGGAGAGAAGGGGTGGAGTTTCCCACGATCCTATAAGCTTTAGTCTTTCAAAGTTCTAGCTTGTTAACACCATGCCAATTTTAAATGTGCCTTGTTTGTGTAACCTGCTCCTTGCAACAAGCGTGCTAAATGTAAAGGAGGCAAGTTCCATACTGAACCCTAGACTATGCTGCTTCTTCACAATACCTTCAGTCCAAATTACTGCGTATCTAACGTCGGCCCAGAGATCAAAGCTGTGACATTTAAATATCCCTTAAGAGGCTCAATTTAATGAACTGGTAATGAGCTACAGGGGGAGTGGGGGAAGGAAGGATGGAGCAGCAGAGTGTAAAACCTCATCAAGAAGGATCTGTTTGCACTATTAATATTGGCCCACTGGCAGTCAGAGCAGAAGATCTACACCATTTTTCATGACCATCCATGGGACTAAGCATCCGACGAAGTGGGTATTCACCCACGAAAGCTCATGCTCCAAAATGTCTGTTAGTCTATAAGGTGCTACAGGATTCTTTGCTGCTTTTACAGATCCAGAATAACACAGCTACCCCTCTGATACTAAGCACAGCTTGTTACACAACAACACACATCCAGTGTCGCACAGCCTTGGCTAATCATCCATCTGAAGCCAGAAGGTGAATATGCCAGCACTGAGCACTTAATTTTCTTCTCGTGCGAATCCACAGGCTGCCACTGATTTTACGGCAGGAAGGAGCTCATTGAGAAGGGAGGCTGTTACACCTTTACTGTTCACAGGTGTAATAGAATATCCAAGATTGCACACCTGTTTCCTCTTAGCAACTAGTTGCCAATGTTATTAACACCAATTTGAGGTCAGTTAGGATTTCAATTGATTAATCTAGACTTCTTCCAAATTCCAATTATACCGTCTCCAGATTAGAATTTAACATACCCTTTGGATGAGCCAGTGTCTCTGTCCATGACTATTCTGGCATTGACAGAACCCTCAAATGAATCCCTCAACGTTTCCTCTGTGGTGTCCTCAGAAAGGCCTCTGACAAACAGCGTTTTGGTTTGTTCTAAAAAAGAGAATCCATTTTCAGATCAACCACTTTTGTAAAGTTTCTGCCTTAAGTAAGATATGTGAGCCAGGTTCCTAGCCACGCATACATCAAGCCCTTTTACGTTAAAAAAGGAGACGTTAGCCAGTTGAACACTGTGGACTAATTTGAGATGTCAGATAAACATTATCTACATCAACATTACAAGGCTGCTTTCCTGGGCCACAACTACAAAAATAGAAAGGCCAAACACATTTAAGTGACTGACATACAAACAGCTAAGGTGTTTTTCTTTCGAGATTTTAAAAGAGGGAAAAATATTAGCAACTTATGCCAAGACATTCCCCCGCCTTTGTTTCTGACCTGGAAAAAAACCTGTCCTGTTAGACTTGAAGCATTTACAAACAGAAATGCTCAAAAAAAACAAGTTCAGTTGTGAAGGCATAATCGTAACTACAATTAACACAGCCTGATCAGTACTTTACTATCCAGAGGAATTTTGAGATTATTTCATCAGTATCTCAGTCATCATATCCACCTCTTAAAAAGTAACTCTTGCTGCTGTTCACTGTTCCTAGCATCTGAGAAGCAGGTCTTTTCCACACCATTTGTCCACATCAAATGATTTTTGGGGAAGATAATTAAGTGTACATGAATTCTAGCTGAATCAAAGTCTCAAAACCTCTGTAGGTCAGGATAAAGCACAGGGCACTTACGACTAAATCCGCCTCTGGAGTTACCACTGCCTTTCTGTCCAGCTGGTGTGCTGAATTCCAGTCTGATTGTTCTGCCTTCAATTTCTGTGTTGTTACAGGAATTCAAAGCTTCCTTAGCATCTTCAGCTGTGGAAAATTCGATGAACGCATATCTAGGTGGAGAGAAAAATTCTGATCAGACTGGAGACTTGTTCCCATATGGGCCCTGAATAGCATGAAACAAGTCATGCTGCCAATATTCAAATCTTTACTACAGGGCTGGATCACTTAAGTTTCGTTAGTTTTTTGGTGGGGGTTGGGAGGAAATAACTCCACTCTTACGCACCCTTTAGGCTTGCCCTGGTTATTTTGTGGCATCCTGATAGAAGAAGCTTTTTCAAACAGTTCTTGAAGAGACTCTTCTGTTGCATTGTATGAGAGGTTGTTCACAATTAGAGTCTTTGACTCTCCACCTATCAGGAAAGAGAAAGACAACTTAGAGCTGCACATTTACAGACAGACTTTTCCAAACTAAACAGAGGTTTTAGGAGCAAGAGGGAATGGGGTATTTTCAGGATTATGCATCTTTCCTCCACTACAGGATCTGCCTCAGTCACCATGCACAAGGTGGACTCTCAAGCACAAACTAATAACCTTCATGCACTTAATTGGCATCTAGTGTATTATATGTCAGGGTAATTGGTACCTGGACTAGCAAGATTGTTCAGAACTGGAGAATCGCTGTGTAACTTAAGACTCCAAAGGATTTAAGAATGGGTTAAGTGCTCCTTTGTGCAAGGTGCTGGTGGATTAACAGCCTTCAAAACAAATCCTCAAATCCAAGAATATTCACCAATGTACCACACTCTCTCTCTCGGGCAAGGTCTAGAGAACGAAGGTACTTGTTTCACAAGGCCCAGCATGATAGGGGCAGGTTGACTCAAGTCTGAACTGATGGACCTCTTTCCCACTAATATGCAAATTAGAATAGTAGCCATTGTGATTTTTTAGAACTATTTAAGATGGCATGAAGTGTATGGGATTGAAAGTAGAAAGAAAAGAGGAAGAAATACAAAGGATTCCCTCCATGTTACCCAAAGGATTTCCTGTGAACTGCTCTGATTTGCTTGTGATAGCATCACAGCCTACCTAGCCCGTCTTGGTAAAGCTGATCTGTGTATTGGCTATCATGTACCTGTAGCACATTATAGTGCTGTATAAATACCTTTCTGTGTCTCTTGATGGCTCTTCTCTCCTGTGTAGTCTAAGATGATAGCACGACCCTCGATTTCAGTGCCTTGCTTCTCCTCTAGTGCCTTGTCTGCCTCAGCTTCTGTTTTAAACTCTACATAGGCAATCCTAGAACAGTAAAGACAGCAGATGAACAAGCTGTTTCTTTGGGGAGCATTGAATATGCACAAAAAGCTAAAACCAAAATAATGCTTTCAGGACAAGTACTGAATTTCACTTTTCTAATTAGCAGTTGAAGACCGCAAAAAGACATCAGTCTACATTAAAAAGGCAACGCATGCCTGGGAAAAAATTAAACTATCACAACTACATACCCTTTACTGCTCCCGTCCTTGCCAGCCACTAGCCTGATTTCTAGCGCTTCTTCAAATACTTCTCTCAATTCATCCTGAGTTATACGGTAAGGTAGATTCTTAACAAAGAGTGTTCTGGCATCTCTCTCTACAAAAAGACAAAAAAATTACGATTCCTTAGTACACTGTACCACAGTGAACAAAATGCCAGCACCAGGAAAGCTAAAGTAATTCAATTATATCACCAAAACACAAGTAAAGTTGATATTTTATCTTTGTGCCAGGAACAGCTAGAATTTTACACATTAAGGGCTCTACATCCAATAGTAGAAATATCTTTACCACATGCTGTTTTGCTAGTAATATGAACATTCCCCCAAACACAATCCAGATCATGTTGAATTGTCTCCATATTTGAGACATACTTTGAAAAATCTCAACCCATATAACAAGGCTTTGATAAGGAAGCAGTGAACTAATACAACCAGAACTTGTTACATTAGATTAGTTTAATGGTTTCTGATTAACAACAAAGGGCTTATACTAGAGGTGCAATTTCCTTCTTGACCAGTATGAAGATACAACAAAAATATGGTTTTAAAAAAGCCATTAACCATTTCTGCAGGTATTACTACAAACACCAAACCAAACAGGCCTGTAGCAGAGTCAGTCAGTCACGGGCTTGCTTAACACGACAAGACGCATTACCCAGAAATCTAGCGGATAACTAACTTTTGTTCTTTTTCATACCTTTCTTTGATTCTTTAAGGATTTCTTTACTCCTTGCTTTCTCCAGTTTGATTTCCAAACCCATGAATTTCTTCCCATTAAATTCAAGGGATTTATCCAGATCCTCGGCTGATGAGAAGTCTACATAGCCAAACCGCCTGAAAGAAGGAAGACTTTAATATCTACACTGAACTTTGGAGTTAGTGTCAGAACACATTGTGGCAGTGTGGTCAATAAGGATATGTCTACGCTGCACTATAAACCATGGTCTGTGCAACCCAAACTTATGGAGCTGATGTTTCCAAACCCACGCTTAAGCATCCACACTGCACTGTAAACCTGAGCTTATGATTGCTGGACTCAGGTCTCTCAGCCATGCTACAGCACCCACTCTGCACTGCACAGACCTCTTGACTTGGGCCTGTGGCTTGCGCTGCATCCACACTGCAAAATGACAAGGGCTTAGACCAGAATCACAGTGGGGCTCCCTTAGGATTGAAGTCCTGCTTGCTTGCTGATACGAGTCAGACAGATGTGTGTGTGGATGGAAAGGGGACTTGGGCTCAAAACTGAATCAGGACTGGACTTCGGTTATGTTTATGCTACTCACCTTTTAGTGACACAGCTGTGCCGCTAAAAGGCATGCAGTGTAGCTGCTGTTTGTCAGCAGGAGACAGTTCTCCCGATGACAAAAACAAACAAACAAAAAATCCCACCCCCGAGCGGCAGTAGCTGTTCACACCTGTACTTTCGGTTGGCAAAAAACTTTTATCATTGGGGGGTGTGTGTGTGTGTTTTTCTCCACACCACTGAAAAAAGAAGTGTGTTGCTGACGAAAGTCCAGTGCAGAGAAAGCCTTAGGGTATGTGTACACTGCACTCTAAGAGCTGCCTTCAAAAAAAAGAGTTAATGATTGAAGCAGCTTTACAGTGCAAGCCATCAAAATATAAACCTTACCCAACTAACATTAGTCAGAAGAGCTGTGCCCCTTGACACGGAATCTGTCATGTTGATTGCTTTCCTAAGACAGCAAGTTTTCAGACTGGAACTCAAATTTAGAGATCCAAATGCATCAAGACAAGTTACATCTCAAACCAGCACACCTTGTAGCTGTCTTTAAAGCAGTCCTGAATTCAAATCATGGCAGATTTCCTGTGCCTTCCCAGGAAAGTCACTTAACCTCTTTCAACATCTGCCAAATGGACACACTTACCCAAGTCACACAACTAGTAAGAATTAGTTGTTCAGTACTAAATATTTTCAGAAAAATGAAACCAAATTGCCCCCAAGACACTCAAAAAATAGCTCTTTAGAAAGCAGAATAGCTTAGATTCATCTGCCCAAACAAGGGCTATACGTAAATTGCATAAAATGAAGGCTGCAGCCTTCCTCTTTGATATGGCCATGCTGTCTGAAGCAGCTACCAGTCCTGAGAGGAAGTGCTCCACCTTGTTCAGAATTGCATAAGGCTGAACTTGGGCTAAACAGTTCCACACAGTATCCAGTGATCACTTAAACATTTTGCTTGTCTCAGTTATGCCTCCTAACTGTGCCAGTAGTTTACAGCTTAGTATGAAGACAAAGTGGCAGCAGAATTATAGTGAAGAGCTTACTTGGAACCACCAATTCTGACTTGCAGAACTGGAAGGTCTTTTTTGCCAAAGAACTCCTTGATGGCAGTCTTCAGTTCCTCATAGTCCTTGTTGGCGTTCAAGTTTCCCATGAACAGGGAGAAAGCTGAAGCAGTTTCTTTAAGAAAAAGTGAAGTTAGGCAAATTAAAAGGATGATCAAATTGGAGGCATCTTACTCTAGAGGACTACGGCACATCAGTTTATATCAAAGTCACATCAGACTTCAGTATTAAGTCCCTAGTATTCATCATTTGTGCTGGAAGCACCATATAAAAGCCAAAGATTCAAACCCCATAGTGCAAGTTCCCCAGCTAGTACCTTCCCACGTTAAATGAAGACATTTTGAACATTCTCTCTGGAGCACTGCAGTAAGGGGAGCCTTGACTTTAGCTGCACTCACATTTCAGGCTGCATCATACTAACATACCTTCAGTTTTCTTTTTCTTGGCTTCTGGAACACTTTTTTGCTTGGGCATTTCCTTCTTTCGTTTTCCAGGAACTTCCTTCACAGACTCTGTAGTACAGGAAAATACATTAGAAGGATCTTAGAATAAAAAGGCATCCAGTGACACCCCGCCCCCCCATGCTGGATCAGTACTTGACTATCTTGAGAAACTTTCATTGTGACTTTTCCTCACATCATTTCAAGGAGTGTTCATCAGTTCCAGCTTTGGAAGACAGGGTTGGACACACTTCTTGCCTACTGCTGCTGTAGATGAGTTCTGTGTATTACTAAGCAGCAGGGATTTACATAAGCATAGAACATTCAGCTCACCTTCCTCTTCATCATCATCATCCTCATCATCATCGTCATCATCTTCGTCGTCGTCATCCTCATCCTCAGAGTCTGCCTTTGCTTTCATTGGAACAGCTTTCACTGGAGCAGCTTTCTTTCCTTTTGCTGGGGTTACGTCCATTGCCTCAACTTCAGAGTCTGAAACATCAAAGCAAACGATCTTTCTTGGGAATGGTTCAATTCCTGTGCAACTGAGCAAAGAATCTTCACCACCCTCATTTCCACTCTGGTAAAATGGGCCATGCTTCTCCCTCTTTCGTCTTATCCATTTCAGTTTGCAAGCTCCTTGAGTCCCTGCCCCAAAGTGTGTTTTACAGTGCTTAACACAACTGGGTCCTGGACATGACTGAGGTCTCTTAGCTTATGTCCACACTGCAGTGAAACACCTGGGGCTGGCCTGAGTCAGTTGACACAGGCCAGCTGTGGACATTTTATTGCAGTGTAGACGTATTCTACCATTAGTAGTGTCCAGTAGGTAGTAACAAGCACCACAGAAAGCAGCAATAGGAAATAATTGTTAAACTCTAACACACTCAGTTTTATTTATAGGCATCATTGGCCTTATAAAATCAGGTCTGCCCTATGTGAAATAGGCAAGCAAACCAGTTTCAATAATACAAAGAGCTCAGTACACTATTAGTGCCATGTCAGCCTCTGTGGGTTCAAGCCAACCAAAAACTTGTGCATTTTATAAATGATCAGAATTATATACTCTAAGCCTTCCCATAACCAGTGTAGTCTACACACCATCGTCTTCCTCATCGTCATCTTCCTCATCGTCGTCATCCTCATCGTCGTCGTCAGATTCTTGTTTTGCAGATACTGCCACAGGTTTTGCCAGTACAGGCTTTTTGACTGCAGGCGTCACAGGCATTACTACTTCCTCCTCAGACTCATCTGTAACAAGAGTTTATCACTCACTAGTCTGTATGCTGTAAACGAGCACTTATCCCAGGGGAGAGCAAACTATAGCCTGTGGGCAGGATTCGGCCCGCGGGACTGCCAGCCCCGTGGCTCAGCAAGGCTAAGGCCTGCCCTGGCCCCACTCCCAGAGACGGTCAGCACCACATCCCTGCGGCCCCTGTGGGAGGGGAAAAGCGGGCTCCGTGTGCTGCCCTCACCTGGAGGCACTGCCCACCCGCAGCTCCCGTTGGCTGGAAATGGGGAACTGCGGCCAATGGGTGCTTCAGGGGTGGTACCCACAGGCAAGGGTGGCACGCAGCAGGAGCCACCTGCCCCACCCCACTCCCAGGCATGCTGGCCACTTCTGAGAGTGGTGCAGGGCCAGGGCAGGCAGAGAGCCTGCCTCAGCACCACTGCCACCCCAGAGCCGCTCGAGGTAAGTGGCGCCGGGCCGGAGCCCAAACCCCAAGCCGTTGCCCTGAGTCCCCTCCTGCAAGCTGCACCCCCTTCCCATACACCGCACTCCAATCCCCCGCCCCAGCCCTACATTCATGGCCCTGCATACAATTTCCCCTCCCAGATGTGGCTCTCAGGCCAAAAAGTTTGCCCATCCCTGATTTATATGGTTAATTCAGGTTTGCTCAAGAAATGTACTCTGAGATGTTGCTAAAGAAAGCTGTGAAAAACAATCAATCGTTGGCTTGAACCATGCATGACAGGGAGCCCATGAAGCTTCCCCCTAACAGCTCTGCTACTTTAACTTAGTGCTGACCTCTCTACCCTATTCCTTTGCTATACAAACCCTGTGCCTCATTGGACTAAAAGCTGCCAGTTGTGCTGAACTGTGCACTGCTTGTGATATGGCCAAATAGGAGCTATTCAGGTTGAGGTAATTTTGTTCAATTATGGCAAAGCATTTAACAGAAAAGTGAATTTTGACTTGCCAGAGTCATCTTCATCCTCCTCACTGTTGTCGTCTTCCTCCTCCTCCTCCTCCTCTTCCATGTCTTTTTTCTTCGCATTTTTTCCATTTTTAGCTCCTTTGGCTGGAGTAGCAACTGCCTTCTTGGCTGGAGTGGCAACTACCTTCTTGGCTGGAGTGGCAACTACCTTCTTGGCTGGAGTGGCAGCCTTTTTGCCAGGTGTAACTGCTGCTTTTGGTGTTACCACTTTCTTTTGAGGAACAACCTTAGAGAAACAGACAAGTCAAACGAGTGTACACAACTCCTAAATTAGATTAAATTAAACCCACCACAATCATTCATCCAACTAGCGTCTCTGCTGCAGTGACTAAAAAGACTGCATGACCAAACTGTAAAGCCACGCTGGCAGCTCACCGGGAACTAAAGGACTGTTCCCCATTTGCATATATAATAAGTCTCCCTGCTACATGTGAACTTGTGCCACCTCTACGCCTGTTTCTGGCCCCTCTCTGCCTCCACATCTAGGACATCTGGAGGGGGTGGGTTTACCAAGTATAAAAAGAAACCAATATTAAGAACCCTTGGTAAGAGCTGAGTATTAATAGGTGCCCTTTCTGACAGAACTACTTAGTTTCTGATGAAATGCCCAGTTAGCTAATTTGTGTTTTCTTCCCTATCTTTATGGGAGAGGAATAGAAAGGAGAATACAATTAGTTTAGTGCTCAAGAAGCCAGCCTTTCCACAACAGACTCAAACCTTTACAGTGCCAGATTTGAAAATTATTTAACTACACTCAAAATATCCATTTGCTAATGCTAGTCCCTTGTCTCATCACTTATGGTATTGTCTCATCACTTATTGTATTTATTCCCCTATTTCATTCACCGAAGTCTTCTAGTTGTGTTTCCCAAATGAGTAGTTTATTCCCAAAGCAACATGGAGCAAAATAAAATCCAGATGTAAAATGATCACCTCTTCCTCACTGCTGTCCTCCTCCTCTAAGGAGTCCTCCTCCTCACTATCTTCGACATCCTTCGGGGGAGGAGGAGCCACTTTTTTCTGTTTGGCTTGATTCTTCGGGGTCTTAAAGAAAAAATGTAAAATATGAACATACATGAATCTTCCAATTTACAAAAATGTCTATACAAGAATGTAAAGTACACCAAAGCCGTAAAACATTTAAGACAAATCCCATTTTAGCAAAATTGTTTCCAAATTGTGCTTGCACACACAATTGTTACAACTGCATGGCACCACTACTTTCATATCAAATTTAGAAATCTGCTGGTCTTTGTCACCGTGTATCATGCATTATTTTCAGATCCTCTAAAATGCCTGCGCATGAACCTGAGACACGAGGAGAGGAACGAGGTTTGGAGCCACGCGGAGCTCTTCCTGAACCTGCTCAGTTTGTCAGGTTAATACACGTGCAGCCCGTGAATAAAGCCGAGAGACGGAGCCCCTCTCCTATGTGAAGTCACGCCTTACACCCGGCTTTCCTCCCGCCCACACAGGGCCACGCTGCTCGAGGAGCCCACACGCCTCGTGGAGGAGCCGTCAGCGCTGCGACCAGGGCGCGGAAAGTCCAAGCGCTTCCCCTGCCCGCCCGAGCCCCGGGAGGGCTCGACAAAGGGCCCTGCACCATGTGGGACAGGCAGGCCCGCGCCGCGTGCTTGCTGCTCCGGAGACACCACGTGGCCACCCCCCCCCACGCGGCGCACGCAGCCTGAGGCCTTCCCATCCGGCAGCGCGAGCCTCCGGCCCCGCCTCCTCCCCCGCGCGCGCGCCCCGACCCCCTAGCTTCCGTCGCGAGCCCCGAGGGGAGCCTAGAAACCCTCCTTCCCCTCCCCCCCAAAGGCCGGAAAGAGGCCTAGAAACCGCCCCGAGCCCTGCGGAGCCGGGATGCGGCACCCGGCCTCGGGGGCTGGGAGAGGCCGCGCGAAACCCGCTGGCTTCGGGGTTGCGGGGGGGGGGTTAGAAACCCCCTCTCCTCAGGGAGCCGGGGGGAGCCGAGAAACCGCCCCCCGGTACCGCCCCCCGACGGGGGGGCTGGCCGCCGCCGCTCGCCCCTCTCACGGATGGGGCCCGGAAGGGTCCGCCTCGGGCCCGCCGCTCCGCGGTCCGGGGCCTGGCCGCGGCAAGCGCGCCCCCCCCGGGCCTCGCGCTCTCCGCGGGCCTCACCTTGGCGATCTTCACCATGATGGCGGCGGGGGCGTCACGGGCCGGCGCGCGGTCCGGGTCGGTTGGGTCCGAGTGCGACAGGCAGCGCCGGGAGCAGCGACTCGACTGTGGCCTGGGCTGAAGCGAAAGAGTGAGAGCGCCGCCCCTCCCCCCTACCTCCCTCAGCTTATGCTTTGTCCCGCCCCCCTTCGCCCCGCCGGACCAACCCCTGCCCGCGTCGCGGTTAGCTCCGCCCTCCCGCCCAAATGCCGCCCAATCGCTGGTCTCCGAGGGCGGAATACGCACCAATCCGCGCGGGGCTGCCACTGACCAATTGGAGCGCGCGTTACAGCGAGGGGTCGTGCCCGCTGGGGAGAAGGCGCGATGTAACCAATAGGTGGCTGCGCTCGGATGGGGGAGGGGGACCTGGTAAAGGAGCAGCGCAGCACGTGGCTCCAGGAAAACCACGTGCACCTGGGGGCTCAGGGGAGAGGGAGTGAGAGGGGTCGTTACGTTACCCCATGGCTTGGCGTGGGGTCGGGAGCCGAGACCAGCCTGGGGCTGGAGATCAGCCTACCCCTGGGGGACTGGCCATGGGACCACCCAGCCCTGGGGATAGGACTGGGATAGATGGAATTATGCCAGGGGGGGCTTGGGCTGGTGATGGGTTGGAGAGGGTGGTTTCTTCTCTGATCTATGATCGCTGTTATCCTGCTACCCATCACCATGGTATCTAAGTTCCTTACACATAAAGTCGATAGCAAAGACCCTCGCAGACTTTGTAGCGCCTCAGGCATGGATCCCTTTTCAGGGTCAAATGTTTACCTTGGATAAGGTTTTTCCCCTTTTGGTTTGTGAGTGTTTAAGGGTACGTCTACACTACGGATTTTATTTTTTTTAAATAACCGGTTTTGTAAAACAGATATAAAAAAAAAAGTGTGTGTGCCGCCACACTAAACACATTAAATCGGTGGTGTCGTCCCGGATCCTGGCGCTAGCGTCGATTTCTGCTGCACTCAGCTTGCTATATTATCCCGTAGCTATCCCATCCCTCCCCCCCCCCTTTGAATTTTGAGATCATCCCTCTGATTGATGCGCAAAAAAATCATGGTGGTGGTGGGTTGTGGTAAAATGTCAGTCACTTCCGCTGCCAAGCCGAAAGCAACAGCAATCATGGAGCCTGTTTTGCCTTTTTGACTGTCACCGTATGTGTACTAGATGCTGCTCACAGAGGCGATTCAGCAGTGGCACACACACTGCTGCTTTTTTTTTTTTGCATGATGGCGATGGTTATAAGCATACTACCAGTCCTTTGCACTGTTCCATTTGCTGCTTGTTCATAGTGCCCCCTGGCTGCTCTTAGCCAGGGCAAAAAAAAAAATTGAATGACTCCCTGAGTCCCCTCCTTCCTTTTATCTAAAAATAAATAGAATCCTGCCTAGAAAGAATATGTATGTACAAGAGAGAAGAGAGAGAGAAGAGAGAGAGAGCTGCACAGCTGCATTCAGATTGCAGTCAGTCAGAGGTCAGTGTCACTGGTGCACTGTGGGATAAGCCCGAGGCCAATGGTCAACGCCGCACACACCCTAATAACCCTAATCCGTAACTATACCGATAGTTATACTTACTAGGAGGAAGGGACAGAAGAGAGTAAAAAAAATAAAAAAAAAATATTAAAAAAAATCTGGTGTGTGTGCCTGGTGGGTTAGGTTCTCCTAAAACGGTTTCGGTTTTAGTTTAACCCTAAGTGTAGACCAGGCTTTAGAATACCTACTTTTCACCTCTCTTTCCCAGTCTCTCTTCATCATGATCTCTTTTCCTTCCATCTTTACCCTCTGTACTCTGTTTCTACCTCATTCCACTTGCTCTTCTGTGGGGCAGGCCAACATTGCTAGTGAAGGTGCAGTAGCACAGCTAGGCATACTGGTGCTAGTTTTAATCTAGCTCAGGTAACAATAGAGTAGCTGGCGTGGCACGGGTTAGCAATCAGAATGCATACCCTGGCACCCTGAGTCCGTGCTGATGCCTGTGCCACCACGTCTGCATTACAATCTATGCCTACCCTTACTACAATCACACCTTCACTTGCAGTGTAGACATCCCTGCCGAGCACAGGCCAGAGCGTGGGTTCTGCTCACTTCCAATGGCAAGTGAGACAGTCTTGAGTTTAAATAGCACAAAATGTAAGAGCCATGAAAATATGCAGATGACAGATTCCATCTGACACAGTAAATGATCTTTGCTATTGTTGGACCCTATTTTGTACAAACCATCCAAAATGTCACATCCCGACCACTACAGATCCAGCACATTTTAGCTGACTCTACCATTATCAATCATTACCAATCAAGGTCCCGACCCCACTATGTTAGGCACTGTTCAAAGACAGAGTAAGAGGCAATCCCTGCCTCAAAGAGCTTATGTTATAAAATGTCACCCCCATCTCGAAGTGTAGACATACCCTTAAAACATCTGCTGTGTCAGTAGCTCCTATAACTTCATTTTCTGTGAAAGAGTGACATCACAACCCCCTCGGACTTCTTAGTCACTAACTAACCAGCGTCTGTAACATTAGTTCCCCTCCCACTCTGTACTGGAAGGCTGCAATGTAACAACTTTAACCAAACCAATGGGTAAGTAGGGAGTGTGATAGAGAAGGGAAGGCTCTTTGCATCTGCTTACCATGCTAATCAGTTAAATCAGCAAGAGGCTGGGGTTTAAATCGCTCTCACTGGGATTTATCCAGGATGGGGCATCAGAGCCTCTATTTTTAATTTTAAAATCATTAAAACAGGTTTTTTTACCAAAAAATAATAAAGCAGGAGTCGATCTTCATGAACCATGAGTCACATGAGCTGACAAACGCAGAAAAGCTTTGCAGATCAAGTTAATGTGATCATAGTTAACATTCCCTTAAGATGAAGGGGAAAGTAGTTCAAACTTTTCTTTGCCACTATTATTTTAATCTTTCTGGGGACTTACAGGCTGGGGGAAAAGGGCAAAACTGTAATTCAACGTAGGCTTGTCTTTACTAGGAAACTAAATTGTATTTAACCACGTTTTTTAACTATTATGTTAGGGGGCATGATGCTGGCCAGGTCTGACTCATCAGTGCAGACAAGGACAAGTTGTGATCAGCATCATGTTAGCAAGTGGTGGGTAAACTCGGACGCCAGTAGAGTTTACCCACAACCAGTGGCGGCAGGCTTGTATAATTTTTGGTGGTGCCCAGAATGGGTCCAAGTCCTCTCCCACCGCCACACCTGCCTTGTAAGCTGATATATATTTTTTAAAATAATGTAAAAATGGACTAGAAACAGTAAGTGTGTAATAGTTTCCCTATATTGCACAATATCACTATCCTAAGAAAAAAATATTTAACGAAGAATATCAACTTTAGTAATACTCTGTTGAATACGGAAACAACCCAGCATTCTTGGATCAATAACCCTCAAAAGCAAAAAGCTCTAATTCGCTATTGGACTCCAACCACGTAAATCTTGATAGCCAAGATTGATGAAAACTCCTTCTCTTATCTGTTAGATTTGCCACATCTTTCTTTTGTAGCACTTCAGTTTGCAAGCTGGGGGTCGAACTCAGGCCGTCACTTGATGAATTGCCCTTTTGTTCCTTTTTTCTGGGTAACTTTATTAAAAATTTACCCACTGTTGATTATTATTACACAGAATTAATGGGATGGGGCTGAGGGGTTTGGAGTATGGGAGCAGGTTCAGGGTAGGGCAGAGGGTTGGGGTTCTGGGGTGAGGACTGCTGGGTGGGGCCGGGGATGAGGGGTTCATGGGGCAGGAGGGGGGTCAGGGCTGGGGCAGAGGGTTGGGGGGGGTGAGGGCTCTGGGGTGGGGCTGGGCCAGGATTGAGAAGTTCAAATTTTGGGGTGCAGCAGGCAGGCTGCTCCAGGGCTGGGGCCAGAGAGGATGACTCTCCCCAGCCCTCTCCTCACTGGCAGCAGCGAGCTCCCTCCCTCCCTCCTGACATGACACTCACCCAAGCCCCAGGCTGCGGCTCAGGAGGTCCAGACAAGATAAGCCGCCTCTGAGTTGCCTGCCAGGGGGGCTGCCATGCCGCTGCGCCTCCTCCCCTCCTCCCTCCGCAGGCGCAGCAGTCAGCCAGCCACCAGCACTGCTCCCTTAGTCAGCAGCGGCCGGTGAGGGAGTGCAGCACGGAGCTGCAGGGGGCAGCCACCTGCTGCCCAGGGCATAGGTGAGGCAGGGACGCTCGGGCATGCAGGGCCAAGGGAGAGACCTGGCCCTGAACACTGGTGGATCCAGGGCCCTGAATTTGCTGGAGCATGGGCACCACAGGCCCATAAAACTCCCCGCCCCTGCCCACAACTAACTGACACAATGCCGAATATAATTTGTCCTTGTCTATACTGACTAATCACTATCAATCAACTAGATCACTGATATTCACACTGAGGCTTATAGACTTCAAGTGGCTCTTTAATGTATCTCTGTGTGATTTAATTAGTCAATCTGTTATTAGCCAATCAGATGCTTTTACTATGTTATTAACCAATTGTAGTTGATAAAATATTCGGTTAATCATTTTGCTGTGAGAATAATATGTACATTATATACATATAAAATAGGAAATGAAATAATTCACATGACTGTGGCTCTTTTGGGTAATGTTGATCTCTCCTTTGGCTCCTGAGCTCCTGAAGTCTGAGTACCACTGAGCTAGATAGCTGCAGAAGTGGAGAAAGGCATCCCTGGATTTCAGGTGTCTAAATTAGCTCAATCTCCAGGCCATACTCACTGATTTCACCCTTTAGCCTTGGGCAAGCTGGGTTTCATATGGCAACACGACCAGGTGTTTGGCTCCGTGGTACACAGGGAATTCCTGGTGAGATGATCATAATGGTCCCTTCTGACCTTAAAGTCTGTGATTCTACGACAGCTTGTGCTTATGCGCATAGGCCTGTCCACACTACAAAAACACATTGCCGGAGCTGGTTGCGAAGTTGGAAATTTTATCATCATCTGATAAGAGAGTTTGGTCCCATCTCACTGCAAGGCTGGACAGTGTTTTAACCATATCGACTACTACCAAGATATAACTAGATCCTCTAGCACAGTAGATGTCCAGGGGGAGTTTGGGCTGTTCTCTGTGTCTCTTAGGGTTGCCAGCCCTCCAGGATTGGGCTGGAGTTTCCTGGAATCAGCATCCATCTCCCAGTGACTACTGAAAGCAATCCAGGAGATCTGAATAGGATATTTTAAGAAAATGACATTATGACATGTTGGGGGAAAAAAAAATCTCCCAGAATAGCTTCAGTCAGAGTTGGCAACCCTAGTGTCTCTCTATTTTAAAACCTTCCATTGTTGTTCCAGTAGCACACCTTCTTGCTGGTCTTTATAGTCACCACTCAGCTCCCAAGCTGTATTTATGCTCCTAAAATTGCCCCCTCCCATCTCCCTCTTAAGGATAACTTCAATCACATTTTACCAGCATTGTATACCTCTAAAAGTCCAGACAGCAAATATGATCAAAAGTGTGCATTCATTTCCCCCCTTCCCTGTCTTGTCAATATTTATCCTGCGCTTTTCTCTGTATGTGGCAATGCTAGAGACCATTCACACACAAATCCTCTGTAATAACTCATTCACTTTTCACAGTCCATGCTGTTTGTTTACTTTTCTGCACTTCACGCAGTTAGAGCAATGAAATGAATTTTTCATTCATTCCTGGTTTCATTTTGGGTTTCTAATCACTTTCATTTCTGGCTCCTGAGTAGCTCACTGGTGTTTAGGTTCACAGCTCTGCAGAGGATCATTTCAGTCCTCCCCAACTTTTGCCACTGAAACTCTTTTTCTTTCTTTAGAGAAAACATCACTGTTGCTGATGCAGGTGTTGGAAACCCTGAAGTATTTCTCAAGTTCCCCATGGCGTCTCTTCACCATGCTGCGATTGCTGGAGCCAGGGACCTGGATGTCCCATGGTGCCATTCATTGTTCTTAAGACGCATGGCATCAGAGTGAGGCTTATTGTGCTGTACTTTGTAATTGCCTTTACATTAGTGGGTTTACAACCTGTGCTCCTGCCATCACTAAAGGCTGGGCTGCTCTCAGAAGGGTTGGCGGCATAGCTGTCGGTTAGGGGTGTGATTTTTTTTGCGGACACAACTGTGCTAAAAGTTCTAGCATAAGTCCAGTGATAGCAGCAAAAATGTCATTTTGCCAGCCTATTTCACGCAGGGGACTGGGATGAGCTATGCTGATGAAAGGACTATTTTTACCACTATAGACTGGCTCTCCCGTATGAGGGTTTGCTGGAATGGCTATACCGATATAGTTACACTGATAAACCTTTTCAGCGTAGCCAAGCCTGTGTCTTTTGATGCGCTCTCCCAGAGGCAGCAGCAAAGAATGAAAGGGACAGCTTTGGCAGCCAGCCAGAGCCTGAGGTTGGCAGGGACCAGATTGGTATATTTCTTACTCGATCAGTTATTCATCGAGTGTTCTGAATGGGGGAGGGCAGCAGGCTGTTTTCAGGTACCAAGACATTGTCTTCCGTCTCCACGCAGCCTGCTCGTGAATCGCAGCAATGAGATGTGGTGCTGCTTGGGGACGGAGCCCAGTACCCAAATGGGAAGGAGGAATGTTTTCACTGACCCCCAACCCAGTGTCCACTGCATTAACCCTGTTGCACTGCCTCCCTGCTCAAGGCTCTGCGACACCTCTGTGACACTGCATCGCCACAGGTGTGCTGCACTGCACTGCCCACATGGTACTGAATTACCCCTAGCGCTGCCCTCCATTCCTTGCACTGCTATACCCCCGAGGTGCTGCAATACCACTGGGGCACTGCATTACAACCCATAGAATCATAGAATCTCAGGGTTGGAAGGGACCTCAGGAGGTCATCTAGTCCAACCCCCTGCTCAAAGCAGGACCAAACCCAACTAAACTAAATCATCAGCCCAGGCTTTGTCCTGACCTGAAAAAAAAAACTAAGGAGAGAGGATTCCACCTCCCTAGGTAACCCATTCCAGTTCTTCACCACCCTACTAGTGAAAAAGTTTTTCCTAATATCCAACCTAAACTTGGCTACTCTAGCTCTGCTGAGCACTGCAATAGCACCGCGTTACTGTCTGTCTGCCATTGTACTGTCACCCTACCTGCACTGGCTTAGCTCCACACCAAACTGCTACCCATAGTGCTCAATTACCTCCCGAGCGCTGCATCCCTCCCATGGGAAGGGAAGCCGCTGAGTCAGCCAAACAGCTGAACTGTGGCCAGTCAGGAATTTCCCATGCATGGGATCATGCTGGATTCTGCTTAGAACAGACCCAGACTTGTCTGAGGTGCCCAGCAACCACTCTTACGGTTAGGAGGAGTTTGGCCAGAAGTTAATGCTCAAGGAAGAAGTCATCTGATGTCCAAATCCATTTCTGAACAGTCTGGCCAAGGCACCAGCAGGTTGACGCATGTGGTCTCTCTCTCCTTGCCTCAGCTCACGGAGGGCTGCCAAACGGGTTTCACGTACTTCAGGGACAGCCGAGTGTTCAGTCTTCAAAACACGCTATTTCCCCACAGCAGGTGTCACGGTCTGTAGCAAAGTGTTCTTTGGAATCCTACTGTAGTGGCAATGACTGCCTGAGTATATAGTAATAACCTCACAAATGTCAGGCCACAAAATCCCACCTACAGATGGACAAACTGAGGCACAGAGCAGCAAGGTGACTTACCAAAGGCCACAGAGGGAGGCAGTGGCAGTAAGTCTCAGGAACTCTTGGCTTCCAATCCAGTGCTCAGTCCATTATGTTACATTGTTTCTCTAGAGCTAGAGACCCATTTAATGCAACATGGTCCATGTATTAGGACTATATGAGGAGCGATTAAAAAGACTGGGACTGTTCAGCTTGGAAAAAGTGATGACTAAGGGGGGATGTGATAGAAATCTATGAAATTGTGACTGGTGTGGAGAAAGTGAATAAGGATGTATTTACTCCTTCACATAACACAAGAATCAGGGTTCAGATTTAAAACAAAGGGAAGTACTTCTTCATACCATGCATGGTCAACCTGTGGAACTCACTGCCAGGGGATGCTGTGAAGACCAAAACTATAACTGGGTTCAAAAAAGAATTAGATAAATTAATGGAGGAAAGGGCATCAATGGCTATTAGTGATTACGGTCAGGGATGCAACCCCATGTTGTGGATGTCCCTAAGCCTCTGACTGCTGGAAACTGGGACTGGGCAACGGGAGGGATCACTCAATAATTGCCCTGTTCTCTTAAATGGGCCTCCTAGGCACTACCGCAATATAAATACAGACCCAAACTCTGAAACAGTTTAAGCTGGGAAGTGAAGAATACCGCATGCAACTGAAATTTTAGGGATGCAAGACAATGACTTAAGTTGAAACTTGGCTAGAGGAGTGGGACAAGCAGTCTGATTCTTGGAGCAAATCTGTTTTAGGTACGTATTTGGATTGGCCCCCCATCACTGGAGCATCTAACTTCTCAATCTGTAATGTATTTATTTCCACACCACCCCTGCGAGGTTGGGTGGTGCTGTTATCCCCATGAGAACTGAGGCCCAGCGTGGCTAATCACACAGGAAATCTGTGGCAGAGAAGGAAATTGAACTTGGGTCTCCCAAGTCAGCATCCTAACCACTGGTCCATCCTTCCACCTCTGAAGCGTCAGGCAATCTATAACTTCTGTAAATGATCAGGACTTTGGTTTGACATCCGATCTGAAAGATAGGCACCTCCAGGAAGCACATTTCCCTCTAGCACCATTCTCGGACATTAGTTCAAGTACTGAGCAATCTCCAGTCAGGATGCTGAGGCCAGGGCAGGATGCCCAAAAACTGAACTAAAATAAAATGGTTCTTTAGAACAAAACCACCTCCAGTTGAGGGCTTTCTGTAACTACCTCAACACACTGACAGGGGCTGGCATTGGGTACAAATTAATGCCACCCACAGGCGAAAAAAATCCTCACCCCCAAACTATGTGTGTGTCTGTGGCTGGGTTTTGCCAGTAGATGGCAACAAAGGGCTGCATGTCGTTTTTTCAGAGTGGGAACCCCACAGTGACAGAAGGGCTGCACGGCAGATCTCACCTGTGATGCACTCTGCAGGGGCACACGTGGAGAGGCGAGTACCTGAGCAGCCGGGCACTTGCCCCTGGTAAATCTCCCATCCCGAGAGCGCGGGAGGCCCTGGAACCGGCGGGATGACCGAAGCGACAAAGTTCTGCATTTGATCAAAAAGCAGCTGGGGTCCTAAAAACACAATGCCCAACAGGGCCGCCCGGGGTGTGTGTGGGGGGGAGTGCGAGCCCTGGCCCGGCGGCGGTCTGGGTCTTCGGCAGCATTTCGGCGGTGGGGGCCCTTCCATGCTGCTGAAGACACAGAGCGACTGAAGGGCCCCCTGCCGCTGAAGACCTGGACCGCTGCCGGGTGAGTACAAGCACCGCAGCTCCCCCGCTTTGTCCCCCTGAATCCTCTGAGCGGCCCTGCTGCCCAATCCTGGGAGCAATCAAACACCAGGCAGTTGTACTGCCACAGCACTCTGCACCTAAGGGCCACTGGGACCCAATAACTAAAAACTTACACATACCAGAGGGCCAAGAACTAAACAAACAGCAGAGCAGGTGGGGAAAATGAAAGAGAAAAACTGCCAAAGCCCAGCCCCCGATGCTCAAATAAATAAAACCACCCCTGCTCAGGCAACATAAATCTCACACAGAAACCAAAACAGCAGCAGCCTTGCCTGGGTTCCGTGTCCTGGCACATGCAGAGGGTTAGAGCTCATGGACCCGCCGTGTAGAAGGCCCTTCCTCCTATCCCTACGGGATTATGCTGCGCAACAGAGAGCGGTTCCAATGCCTCTGACCTCAGGTGCTAGGATGGGACATAGGGACGTAAAAGACTGGGCTTGTGCTAGTTATATGTGAACTGCAAAGCACAATAAATGGCCACTGATAACCCCTTCCCATTTTGTGGGTCCCCCACAGAATGCGCTTGGCCCACAATCCATCTGTCTGATCAGCAAATGCAGTCAGACAGGTGACCTGGGCCGTACTGAGTCCTGGGGGCCTGTGACCATTAGCCGGGTAGGCAAAGGCCCTGACTAAGGTGCAGAGAAGCAGTGACAACAACGTCGCCTTCTCACTCCTCGTGTATTCAGGTGAGATCTGCACCCTCCTGACCCACAGGAGGCACCGTTCCTGCTAGCCTGGCTACAGAGCCAGAAATCTGTTCCCCTCGCACGCCGGCAGCAAAACTGTCGGCTAAGTCCTGATTGCAGCGCCAAGTGGCAAGAAGAGCCCGGATCCCACAGGGAGCTGGAAGTGCCGACAGCAAGAACCACCAGGCAATTCTGATCTGGCTCTGCTGGGAGGGAATATGCAGGAACCCACTCTGTTGTTTTCACAACAGAGCATCTCCTCTGGCGTCTCTGAGCATGATGGCAGGAGAACTGCAGTACCAGCAAAGGGAATGTCGGAAAGGACAGGCCAGGCAAATTACACCAGGGGACACGAGCTGCTTCCAGCCTGGAAGCTCCCCATTTGCAGCAGCTGCTCATTCCTCATTTCAAGCCACAGCCCTCTGCTCCGTGACACCACAATCAGCACCCCAGCAGCCAGTTAGTGCGTCAGAGAGAGCCCAGGCGTCAGAGACCACGTGGCACCAGGAGAGAAAGAGCCAGCATCTCAGAGAGCTTTCACAATCAGAGACGAAAGCGAGCCCACAGGGCCAGGCGGGTAAGCGAAGGCAGATAGGAAGGGATGCTCAGCATGGCATGGGATTGACTGGACTCTTGGGAGTTGGGGAGTGGATGAGCACGGAACTGATGGGGTGGAGGGAAGGACAGTATGGAACTGATGAGTCTCTTGGGGGATCAGTGTGGAATTGATGGTTTTCAAGGTGGACGTGAGGCAGAGTGCCCCTAGTTTACGACTTATCCTTTGGGGGAGCAGATTTTATCCAGGGAACTTCGTGTGTCTCGCCAGCGGTGGTGGGAAGTATTTCAGGGAGCCCCTAGTTCCAATTTTGGGAGCACCTCACTTAGTCCTGTCTCAGCTTCACCCAGGCCAGCCCAATGCCTACCAGTCAGAGCCCAAACAATATCCCCCCATCTGCCAGCGAATCCCCCCTGCCAGTGACCACCTCTGCAGCTGCAGGGAGCCCTATCTGTGTCCTCAGCAAACAATACACACGAATTAGCCGCACCCAGCGCACATCACTCATGTCACCTCTGTGACCAGCCTGTCTCCACTCCCCAGCACCTTGCACCCTTTGTTATCCCATGGGCCTAACATCGTGGGGCTTTTGTCCCTCTTGCCTTTGGCCAGCTGACCGGCACTGAGGAGTCACGCCGCCGAGTGGAAGAGGAATGCAGATGTGATGGGAACTCCCGTGGGTTGGAATGAACCTGCCAGGAGATGTCAGCAAGACGACGCATTCAGCAGATGTGCAAGAGACCAGGGCAGAGGCGGTCGTAGCTGGGCTGAGGTCTACCCACCAGGGGCAGGAGTTGATGGGCAGAAGTTGGAGGAATCACAAGAGCCAGGCTCCATAAGCCAGAGCCCAGAAATCTGACACTGCAACAAGCCAACATCTGTATGGCTGCTCAGACAATGCCACCCCCTGGGGTTAAATAGGGAGCTTGGCCAATCAGAGGGCCACAAGGTACAGTCGCTCTGGGTCTCTTGGGCAGGACATCCTGCAGTGCCTACTCTCCATAATGTTCCCTGGCGGTGTCTCTGCATGGCCTCCCAATGGCACTGTGGGACTCTTAGCTGCCCTAGGCTCAGCAGACCTGGGTTCTAGTCCTGGGGTCCTTCCATCCTGCTTTAACAGTGAGCTCTTCAAGGCAGGGAGTGTGTGTTTGTGCAACACCTCACACAATGGAGCTCTCAGCTGCAGGGTCTTTAAATGCTACTGTCAGATAAATAAAATACAATAATCATCACAAGAGATGGGAGAGGACCCCTCCATCAGAGTATGAGCCCTTTTGGGCCGGGACAGTGTCTACCCCTCTCTTTGTGCAGCACCCAGCCCAAAGGGGCCCTGATCCTGACTGGGGCACAACAGCTGCATTAGCTAGTATCAAGGAGCAGGAGGCAGCATGTGAGAGGGAAGGGGAATCTCACCCTTTCCGCTGCCTCTTGCCCCGGCTGGTTGGACGCTCCGGAGTTGAACAGCAGCACAAGTGTTTGGATGCGGTTCTGATACCGTTACCGGTGCAGCCCTTCTCTCTGGCTCCCCGCCACCCCTAAGGACCCCCACCCCCAGAAACTCCTCCCTGCTTGACTGAAACCCCCTCCAGCAGGGCCCCTCACATGCCCAAGGCAGCGTCTTGTGCACACTCCCGGCGGTCTAGACATGGGGCCTGATCTGAAGTCACTCGAAAGCTGCCACTGGATCAGGTGCACAAGTGGGAGAAAGGAAAGGTGGTGGGGGAGAAGGGAAGGCAGAGGAGACGGAGACTCATGCGCTAGTTTATGCTGAGCAGGACACAGCTGATATAAGCAGAGAAGGGATCTGAGTCCTTCCTGACTCCGAAGCTGGGTACAGCCAGCACCACCGGCCCTAAGTGCAGCTCCTAGGACTCTGACCACCGGCTCGCTGAGCAACGTGCAGCAGATCAGCGTCTGGCAGAACGATCGCACTCCACCACCCAGATGGGAAAAGCAGAAAGAGCTGAAGCTTCTCTTCCCCAGGTCCGTATCCCTCAAACGAATGCACCGGCAACTCCTGGGCAAAGAATCAGCCTGGGGGGCTGCAGGGAGGATAGGCTGTGGAGATTCCCTGGGCCCAGTGCAGCTAGGAAAGGGGCACAAGGAAATCAGATACTTCCACCCACCATGCAATGGTCATTAAAGACCCCAGCCCCCCATGTGGGAGGAGCCTGGGAGTGAGACCCTAGCCCTGCTCTATGTCATGTCACACACGTGAGTTCCCTCCGCCATGGGTCCAGATCCAGGCTAAGTTCCCGTGATTGACAGGTTGTTCTCACCTGACAGCTGTTGTGCGGTGCCTGCATGGAACAAGCCTGCTGGGTCTCACTGTTCTCTGCAGAAGGCGTCCCCCCCAGCACGAAAAATACCCCGTTATAACTGGTGTCGGCCAGCAGCTCCCTTGGCAACCGCAGCAAGGGGCCAAGGACTGACGGGACACAGCGTCTGAACTCTCTGCCCAATCGGGGCTTATTTATGTTGGGCTGGAATTTAAGGAGGTCCAACCGAGAAAGGCGACCCACTCACAGCGTGGCTGGCCCGGATCCAGAGACAACCCTGTTCTGATTGGTTGTGTTGATGGGACCATAACTGGGCTGCCCAGGGCTTTGGAACACGGTGAAGGTCCCGTCAGCGCTACAGACCTCAACCCCGATATCGTCAGGCCAGAGAACAAGCAGGCTGGAACCAACTTCCCCGAGCCAGGCGGAGACATGCCTCAAGTGCCGCTGCCTGACGTGGTTTTCTGTCCACACTGGCAACAAGAAACCATGTTGGCTCACAGCCACGTGTCCCTGCTGAATACACACACAGTCACTACTGTGGAGAAGACACGGCCTGGGACATGTTTGCTAACCTTTGTGTGGCTATCATGGGTCTGAGCCTATGGCCACGGAACTCAACAGCAACACTTCCCTGAAGTTCAGCAGGGGCAGGATCTGATCCCAGCTGGTGTGAATCGGCATAGCTCTATTGACTACCATGGAGCGACCTATACCGTTACGTCAGGTGCCGGCTTCCTTGCAGGCATGCGCGGCTGAGCAAGGGAGCGTCCTGAAGAGCAGATCAAAGGAGCAAGGGTGCACGGAAGAAAAGGCAGGGGGGAGGATGATGAGGCTCTTCCCACTTCCAGGTAATGAGCTGCAGATGTCTGCGTCCCCCTCCACTTGGCACCTGGATGTAGGCAGGGGTGAAGAGCGGATGCCAAGAACTGTCAGAGGAAGCCGTTCACAGTGCCCCACATCAGACTGTATCGGCCCTGCTGCCCTCGCTGCTAACGACGAGCTCTCAGGTCTGCCCTGTGGGGGGGGGGGGTGCAGAGGTGCTGGCTAACACTGGCATAGGGGTAACACAGGCACCGCCTTCCCGGTGCTGAGCGGAGGAGGACACCCACCCATCTGTGGAGCTCTTCTGCCCTCGCACTTTCGATCGGCATCTCGTGCCGTGGGCAGCAGCATGGCCTGGCTCCGGAGGAGTGGTGCTCACGCACCCTCGGGATGGGTGCATCAGACGCAGGCCATGACAGCAGTGGAAAGGCTCCCATTGGCCTGGCGGTTTTGTTTGTTTTTCGCCTTCCTCTGCAGCGTGTAGGTGCGGGTCACTTGCAGGGATTAGCTGGGTATATCTCACGTCATCATTTCCCTGCTAGTGCGGGGGCCTGGGGACTGGCACACCTCGGCCCCTCCTATCCCTGCCCATGGGGACTAGCGCGTCTCCTGGGGGCTGCAACACTTCGGTTGTTGGGGTTAGGGTGCGGGTGCGAGGGGGAGGAGTGGTTGATGACCTGGGATGTCCAGGAGGTTGGGCTAGATGAACTGCTGGCCTGAAACTCTCTGACCGTGACTCCCAGGGGCTTTGTATCAGCCCCAGATCGCTCTGAGCGAGGGCAGGAATTTGGCCATGAGGAGGTTTCACTTCCCCCAAAGCCCTTGTGGCCCATCCCACCGGAGAGTGCCAGGTGGGCCACTCAGCGACTGCTTTCTCTGTAGAGCCAGGGCCCTTTGCTAGCGTCCCAAACTCCCCCCCGCCCCCAGCCCCGCTGCGTGCCGTCTCCCAGCTACACGGAGGCGTGAATGGGATGCCAGCTTCTGTGTGAGATCCCTTCTGACGCCATGCCTGCCCTCGGAGTGCCTCCTGCCCTCCATCTCCCCACTCCATCCCCCTCAGCCCACCACCCCTCAGAGAGCTCAGGCGTGCTTCATCCGAGCGCTGCACGCTCCTTTCCCACGGGATCCCTTCGAACGCTTCCCGGTACTCTGCCCTCAGCTGTGGCAAATCTAACAGGCCTGTGGTGTCTGGCTCTGTCCCTTAGGCCACATCAGGTCACGCCAGCTCCTGTGCCCAGGGATTGCTCGCCGGGAGCTCGATTTGTGAACATCTTTTTGTAAAGCTCAGTTTACGCTCCACTTCCTTTGCATGCTGCAATCCTCAGCCTCAGGTACCATTAGCCTGCAGCGGTCTGCCCGTGCCAGTCATAGAATCATAGATTCTAGGGCTGGAAGGGACCATGAGAGGTCGTCTAGTCCAGTCCCCTGCACTCACGGCAGGACTAAGTATTATCTGGACCATCCCTGAGAGGTGTTTGTCCAACCTGCTCTTAAAAATCCCCAATGATGGAGATTCCACAACCTCCCTGGGCAATTTATTCCAGTGCTTAACCACTCTGACAGTTAGGAAGTGTTTCCTAATGCAACCTCCCTTGCTGCAATTTAAGCCCATTGCTTCTTGTCCTATCCTCAGAGGTTAACGAGAACAATTTTTCTCCCTGCAGATGTGGGAGTCCAGGATGGGTTAGCTGGGGGTTATGGAGTAGGTGGAGATGGGGCAGCCCAGAGTGTGTCAGCTGGGGGCTGTGGGGTAGGTGGAGATGGGGGATCCTGGGGCTGGGATAGCAGGGGGCTGTGGGTTGGGACTGAGGTTCATTGACAGAGCTGGGCTGGAGGGGAGCCTGGGGCTGGGTTAGCAGGGGGCTGCGGGTCGGTATTGGGGGGCACCGGCAGAGCTGGGGAGGTCAGGATAGCAGTGGGTTGCGGTCATATTGGAGGGGGAGCCCGGGCTGGGTTAGCAGGGGGCTGGGGGTGGGGATGGGGGGCGCAGAGCTGGGGTGCAGGGGGCTGTGGTTGGGACTGAGGTTCACTGACAGAGCTGGCTGGGGACGAGCCTGGGGGGGGCTGGGGCAGGGGGGGCGGTCGGGCGGGGGGGGGGCGCAGAGCTGGGGATCCCGGGGCTGGGATAGCAGGGGATGCTGTGTGTCAGGATTGAAGTGTGCTGGGGTTCTGGTGCAGCCGCACACATTGTACTCACCTGGACTGGGCCCACCTCTAGCCGGCGTTACCAGAGTCTTGAGTTCAAACATGCCTTCCTTCTGCCTGATGGCACAGCAATAAGAGAGCAGTTGTTAACCTACCCACCGAATCACACGCTCTGCTCTCCCCTTCGGAATTAAATTACTGCACTTTAGTCACTTCTCTGTAATCAACATGCCCAGTCACCGCTATTTTAACGGTGGATGAGCTTCCTCTTTTGGCACCAGCCCGTACTTTTCTGCTTTCCCCCTAGGGCTCCTAGCAATGATCATTTCTGCTAGCCTGCTCTCTGCAGCCTCCGTTGGCGCAGGCTGCGGTTCTTCCCTGACATAGCAAAGCTCTCCAGAGGGCTGTCGCGCCGAACACAACTCTGCAGCTCTGTATTTCGAATCTGCCAGCAAACACATTGCATTTCCTACCCCCTTTTGCTTTGGTTACACTGCCTGGGCCCAAGTCCCCTCTCACGCGGGTGCAGAAGTAACTGTCACCGCCAGAGCGATTACACCGCTGTCAAACTGGTGCGGGTGAGAGAAAGAAGAGAGATTGACAAGATTGGGATTGTTCCCTTAGAGAGGAGACGGATAAAAGGAGACTTGATAAAAGTGTGTGAAATAATGACTGGGGTAGAGAAGAGAGACTGGGAGTTTCTTTTCTCCCTGGCTCTCAACACAGGAAAGAAGAGCCAGTCAATGAAACACAAAGGTTGGAAATTCAAAACTGACCAAAGGAAATATTTCATTCACACAGTGTGTAATTGGCCTGTGGAACTCCCTGCCACATGAAGTCAGTTAGGCCAAAAACTCCTTAGGATTCAAAAATGGGATTGGACTTCTATATGGATATGAAAAATATCCCATGTTACATTAATGACAACTACATTTTGGAATGAATAGGAAACGTTGTGCTTCAGGGCTTAAGCCAAGCTCTGTTAGATTTCAGGCTGAGACCTATGTTGGGGGCAGATTATCCCACATCTGCTACTATGAAGCATCTGGCACTGGCCATTGTCAAAGACAGGACACAGGACAGGGTGTCTGGACCTTGGATCTGACCCACGCTGGCAATTCCTATGAGAGAGAATCTGCCCACGTATCTGTGGGCTGCTGTTTTAGTGCACTCCGTGCTGGGGAAAGGTACGAGATCAACAGCTCTGGGCACCCACAGGGCAGGCACAGGCAGCAATACAGCAAGATTCCTCTGGCTGGAGCAATCCAGGCCTAGGAACCATCAAGTTGTGCATGTAACTAACCTATGCAGCTGCCTGAGCTTACTGTTGTCCCTCTGCTGAGCAGGACCCCACGGCTGTGGGGTCAGTACTGGGGACTCTCCAGTGTTACTTTGCTACAAACAATATTTATTATTCAAGCTGACAAGTGTTGGATTCCGACGCCCCTTTAAGCTCATCTCCTCCGGGAAAGTGTCCCATGTATAGCAAGATGTCTGCAAAACGGAGCGTGTTTTGTTTATGCCAAATCGCCCATTTGCAAGGCACAAAACACCAACAGATTCTAATTCCAAGTAGCTTCACCTTTTGCTGGGAGAATTTCATGAGCTTGTATCGCTCATGCTTACGGGCTTGGGTGCGATCATTTCCATTTCATAAGAGGAAGACCATCTCTGATCCAGAAGAGTGTTTAAGCACATGCTTAACTTTAAGAATAGGCTTCCGTCCCATTGAAGCCACTTGGACTTTAAGCAGACGCTTATGTACTTTGCTGAATACAGACAATGATCTGACAGGAGAGTTTGGTCTCAGCACTGCCTCCTGCTGGGTGCAATATGGTGATGGTTGCAAGCTCCCTCTCCAAGGTCACACGTACATGGTTGGCTCAGGGCCTCAGCACCTGTATATCATGAAGCCACGGATCGCTTGCGGCGCATGCTAAACCCTTGAAACACGCCACCTGCCGCGTTCTAATGCTTTGCTAACTGCTCTGCTAACAGCCGGCGCGTCTGGACGCGTTTCAGAATAGTGGTTTTCATCTTGCATTTCTATGCTTATGTGAGATGTTTCACTGAGAGTCAGGTGTTAAGTCATGGGTCAGCAGCTCGCTGCAAACCCAAGTGGCTTTGGGTGCATCGGTGGGAATGGGAACGCAGGGCACCCGTTGACCACATTAACTCAGCTGCCCCCGCAAACTGGACAGGACAGGCAAAGGGAGATTTACTGGGCACTGGCCTCGTCATTGCAAACTGAATCGCATCTTCTTGCTATTTGTTGGGGCTGGCATGTGCCCAGCCAGCTGGCTGCTTTGATTCTGGCTTCACAGCACTGCTGATCTTATTAGCAGACAGTGTTCTAGGGTTGGTGGAGAGTGCTACAGTCAATTGATTTCATTTTTGTTTTTTAATTACTGAGAGTCTTTTCTGAAACAACTGCACCACTTCAAAATATTACACAACCCCAGGACAGTCCTTGGGCCTGCACACTGGTGTGAAAGCCAGGCTCTGTGTGTGTGTGTATATATCTTCCCATGCCAGCACAATGCAGGATATACCGTCAGGGAACCATGCAGCCGCTGTGTGAGGTTAAAGGGATAAAGTCAGGTTTAAAAACAATCTCTTTATGTGCAACATAGTAGCACAAAAAAGCCCCAGTGGAGATCAGGGCCCCATTGTGCCGGGTGTTGCACAGACAGTTAGCATGAGGCAGCCTGTGCCCTAAAGAGTTTAAAATTTAAACAGACAAGATACACAGTGGGAGATTGTGCGGGGAGAAGAGAAAAATTGTTTTCCCTGTTTCACCAATGTGGAATTAAGGTGAACAGAGATTACGTGACTTGCCCAAGTCAGACGGCGAGTCAGTAGCAGAGCTAGGAACTGAGGCCAGATCTCCTGAGTCCCAGTCCAGGGCCTGACCCATATAAGACCAGCCTTTCAGTCACTCACTATCTAACTAGGCTCTTCTCTATCTTCTCAGCTCTGCCGTATCTGCGTGTTCCAGCTAATATCGTATATTATTACGATCGAAAGAATTTCTTTGTAAATAGAACGTACTTTCCCAGCACTGATGCTGTTCACTGGCTTTCTTCATTTCACTCAGCATGGGCAGGTCAAAGGACCCAGATTAGTCATTTCTAGAGAGACAGGGTAGGTGAGATAATCTTTCATTGGACCAAAAACATTGGCGGAAGTACTAGCTTTCAAGCTCCACAGAACTCATTTTCCTTCCCCGGACCTCAAGAAGTTGGTTCAATAAAAGAAATGGCCTCACCTACCATGTCTCTTTTGTATCCTGGGACCAGCAGGGCTACAACATCACTGCAAACAATCATAGTCATTTCGGGTCAGTTTCACTTCCTGGTTTTCACCCCAGAAGCCCTGCAAACTCCGCAGGGGGATGGTAAGGTCTGAACAAAAAAAAATTGTTCTCGCTGAAATGGAAAAAAAAATCAATCAATCAAACAAAGAAAACTTCTCCGTTAATATCCATGTTGTACAACAATCCCTGAGCCCTGAGACAAACTACCCAGCTGTGTCCCATTAACCAGAGACAAGCAGGTTATCGAGCCATTTGGACCCTGAGAGAGAGAAGGAAGAACATTGCTTGCTAGGAGAAAAAGTGTTTTCCAGACCCCTCCCCTCTACACCTCCCCCCCCCCAAGCCATCAACCCCCCTCCTGGACCCGAGAATTGTAGTGGAAAGTTAGACCAGAGCACATTTATACCAGGCCCAGAATGCTCATTTTTAATTGTACAGCAAACAAACAACCTGATTTACTCACCCAACTGGGCAATTAAATACTTAATGCTGTTGGCTATAAAACCTCAATGGCCTGCTGGCCCAACTGCCGGGCTTTGCGCAGCACGCGGCGGGAAAGGAGCTGGCGGAAGGGTCATCTTCTCTCAATAGCAAAAAATCAGTGAGAGACTGGAGGAGCTGGATTACAGCTCTGGCTAGCTGGAGGGTGTAAACCCCCAGGTGGGGGAGGGACGGTGCAGGGGATCCAAAGGGAATAAGGAGACCTAATGGGATGAAACTGAGCAAAGGGGTGGTTGAGCCAGACTGTCAGGCCAGCCTTCCTCTCTCCGGGGACTCCCAGCGGAGACCAGTTCAAGGTGACGTCTACTGATGCAGCGGGAGGAAGCCTGGGAGCTGGCTCAGCTCAGCCAGAGGGAGGCCAGTCCCCGTAGAGACTGGCTCAGCATAACTCCTAGCAGGGGAATCCCTTCTCTGGCTAGAGGCGCACTTTGAGCACCGCTCGTGAGTACAAGCCCCACGTTTTTTTTACATGTGTGTTTTTGGTTTTAGTCATCGCTGCGCCCCCCCCAAAAAACTTCAAATTGGCCCACACAAGCCCTGACTCCTAGCAGCCTGAGTGGAGTAAGGAGACTCTCAGCTGAGACCAGCTCGGTGTGACTCTCCTTTGGCTCCCTGACAGAGGGGCCACCAGGATCTGAGTCTGTGCCGGGGGCACTCTGCTAGCAGGACCGCTCTGCGCAGGGAAATGCGAGCTACAGCCCTACAATGGGGCGACCTGCTGCCTGACACTTCCCCCCACTCACATTCAGACCCACTGGCCATCAGCCTAGCTGAGCACTGGGCCAGTAGGTGGAGCCCTGCAGAGTAACAAAAGGCCCCTCCCCCTCCTGTGGTAGCATAATGGGGAGGGTTCAGTCCCCAGTAAGGTCTGAGGCCAGCAACCAGGAGACGAGGCCCCGATCCTGCAGCTGCACTCCCAACCCCCACTGACTTCAGGAGGGGCCCAGCACTCCACTCGCAGGAAAAAAAAAAGTTGCGGGATTGGTCCCTAAGTGACTTGACCAAGGTTATCCTGGGCGTCTGTGGCAGAGTCAGGAAGTGCACCTAGGACACCTAACCCAGTGCCTGACCTATAAACCCATCTCATGGAGCCTGCAGCTCATTCCTCCCCTGTAACATCTTTGGGCCAGAGCTTTGTCTTTTGTGCCCTCATAATGACACTACATCAAGTGGAGAGAGTCCTTCATGCCATGGTGCACCGAGCCGAGGGAGCGGGTCCCGGCAGGGCCTGCTCGCCTAGCACTTAGCTGTATATATTCAATGAGTGGGTGGCCACTTTGGCATCTTTATGACTTAGGCTGCTACCAGTGGGGACAGAATGCCTGTGCCTGTGATTAATTCCCCTACATTACGGCGGATTGTGCCCATTCTAAACAAAAGGGGACCATTTATTCCCCGCGTAAGGACGGGCTGGGTTGCCAAGCACCGAAGCACACACCGTGGACGGTGAGTTACAGCCTGGGGGTGGGCGGGCTCCCGCTGAGGAACAGTCCTTGCACGGCGCACCTCACAGTCGAGGATCTCCAAGCCCTTTGTTCTCTCTCAGTAACGGAGACTCACACCCTGGGACGGAGGCAAGTGTAATGCCTGTTTCACAGATGGGGAAACCGAGGCACAGAAAGATGAGGTGACAGTGAGGCAATGACACAGCCAAGAAGAGATCCGAGGAGTCCTGGTCCTCGCCCAGTGCTCTAACCACTAGCTGATACTTCCTTTCGTAGCCAGACAGGCCCACAGAGGTCCCTCTCCCCTGCACTAGACCAGGAATGTCCTCTGAGCTCTTCCAAAGCCAGGCTATCACTCAGAGTTAGGGGCTTTGCCTGATCTGGCTCTGCTGACTAGGAGAGAGAACCCCTGCTCGTCCACACCCAGCTTCTCAAGAGTTTCCTCCTTCCCTTTGCAGCTCTCAGTGTTGCTGCGTCTGCCCCTCGACACCCCCAGTTTCCCCTTCGCTCCCAATCCCCAGCTGCAAACCCAGCCATGCAGCCAGTGAATCTGGCTGCTAAGCACCCCTCTTTGCTGAATTTCTGTGGGGCTGCTTCCACCTTGACACTGTGCAGAAACTCCCCTATGCTGCGATCGCTTATCAAACAACATTCAGTTCACACCAACTTTTCTAACCGCAAGCTATTAGCAAGGGTCACGTTTGCACTGAGCTACCAAGCGTCCTAATCCTTCCCTCCAGGAAAGGTCTGTGACTATAATGAACTCGAATTGGCACTTGGCAGGGTATCCAGAATCACAGGCTTGAAGGTCCCCCGAAAAGCCGTCACATCTGGGGTGGGTAACTAGCCTGACCCCGGTTTATCACTTGCGGTAGCTTTGTGTGGCCACGTTTGTTCTCATGATTTGATTCAGGGCATGAAATGAAGCTACTTCTTCTTTTAAAAAAGCCTTTTAATTGACTCTGCCAGGAGTCCGCAGGAAGGCACCACAGCTGCTGTTGCCAGTGGATCGACAGCTCTCAGTGGACTGGGGGGTTTATTTCTGAGCTGCTAACCCCGCTGCCTGCCCCGCCCCCCACGCCCATCTCTCCAAACCGTCCCAGCCCCTACCAATGCCAGAAAGCCTAAGTCTCAGCATGCCCCATGACTGTGCTCAGGCAGCGTATAGGGGCCTTAAAAGGAGCCCACGCAGCCTCCTGAGGATCCTTGCCCAACTGGGGTAGTTAGCTTAAGGGCTCTGGGCCAGCCCTCCTGCACTGGGGTACAGGGAGAGCCAGCCCTGGGGTGGTTAAGTGCATTGCACTGCAGCTGTTCACTGCATCCCTGCGGCCATAGGCAGCAAAGCGTAAATCAGAGCAGCCTCGGGGCTGCTCTAACTTACACCCAGGGCTGGGCAGGATCTGGGATGGCCCCGGAGCATCACAATCCCACCCTCCTCATTCCCATCCCAGGCGCAAGGATGGAGTAACTGAGAACTGGACCCAGATTTTTTTTCTTGAGCACAGCTGGAAGCTATCAGGGTTCCCCTAAAAAAAGAGAGAGCGAGAGAGATAAAAAGAAAGACAGGCTTAGTTAATTGGTCTGTCTTGTTTCTAGACCCTACTCCCTGGATCCTGCCTAACCAATTCCTTATATTGTCACCCATCACCCCAGACCATGTGACTGCTTCCCTGAGCCCCACATCCCCCCGAATCCTGTTTCTGCCTCTGCATTCTATCCCTCCTGCTCGCACCATCCATCAGAACCGCAGGCTCCTCTCATTTGAGCCAACGTGAGCGTTACTTTTCTGGTTCAAGAGCCTGGGCTCAGACAGATGTTTGCAGGCAGCACAGCTCTGCCCGCCCTTGCTAAATGGCATTTGTGTCTTAATTCTGAGTTGGTGCCATGAGGCGGAAAGCCGGGCCTTGGCTGTTTGTTGGCATTTCTGCACGCTGGTTGGATGCAGGAGCCTTGGGAGGCTAATCCCTCTCTGGACTGCCAGCCTGCAACGCAAAGGTCCTTTCCGTCAAACACGAAGAGGCTGCTGAAAATTTGATGACGAAGCTCCCTGACTGGGAAATCTATTAAAAGAGAATTCAAAACGCCACTCTGCCTTTCCGACTTTGTCCAGCACCCAGCCCGCCCCCGCTGACTCCCAGCCTGCAGGAGGGGTGTTTAATCCGGGCTATTCAGCTTGCAGGTGAAGGTACCTGGACCGTTCCTGAATGAGAGCGATTTGCACTGGCCAGACAGGCACAATGCAGACCGTGGGAAAGCTGCCTCCATATGGTGCCAAAAACCACCCCAATCTTTGGGATCCAGCAGCTCACTCCAGACCCACCGTTCCCTCCACTATTGCACTGCAGTATGCACACCCCCAGCTCTACTGGGGCCTCTCAGAAGGGAAACTGAGGCAGTGGGGCAATTAAATGACTTGGTCAGGGAATCTGTGGCTGAGCTGGGACGGGAACCCAGGTCTCCTGCAGCCTACACCAGTGTCCTCACCACCCCTCAAAGCCTTTGGCCCTACAGCTCTTTGCCCCTGTCACAGGTAGCCTGCTGGGTCATGCTGGCTGCTAGCTCGTGACACGGGCGGCTGCCAGGAGTCCAATGCCAGGGCTCTCGGAGACACTCAGAGCCTGTTAAGACGTGCCCAGCGGGACCTCAGCAAGGGCGTGGAGCTCCCTCCGGAGCCCAACGGGGAGATGGCAGGAGGAGCTGGCAGTGAGGCAGAGCTGCAGCGCCTTGCCCGCATCAATGGGGTGCGCCCCATAAGCAAGCATCCTAGCAGGGGTGGGGGCCAGGCTCCAGCTTGACTCTCAGCAGCTCCCTCCCCTTAGGAAAAACAACTGGTCCCCTGGCTCCGCCCCTTCCTGCCCTGAGACCCCTCCCCTCCCGTACATCCACCGCTCTCCTGTTCCCCACCAGCCTCTACCCAAACTTTACCCAGCTGACATCAGCACTGGCTGAGGGCAGCAGATAATTTGCCCCAGCGGGCGCAGATTGCGGCTGCTTTCGTGCTTTATTATGGAGGTGCAGCTCTCGGCGTCCCCCCTCCAGTACCATCCAAGACATAGGCCACCCCCCCACCCCAGATTCCTAGGTGCTGTTCTGACTTTAGAGAACTCGCTTACGGCTGCCTACGGGCAGTTCACTGGACTCCAGAGCGATCCGGCCGTTCCCACCAAGGGCTGAGCGTGGGGGCTGTGTCCGGCAGCCGTCCCCTGACCCCGCACGGGGGCAATTCTCCTTCAGTCGCAGCATGGCTGTCCTGTGGGGCGACACCCACACAGGAGTCGCACTGTCGCCCTAAGAAGGCTCTGGTGGGTTTTGCGTTTTGTCAGGGCCGGTGCAAGGAGAGTTTGCGCCCTGGGCAAAACGTCCACCTTTCACTTTCCCTCGCCCCAGGAGGCGGCTGCGCCCAGCCCCAGGCGCGGTGAGTTGGAGGGCAAAGCTCACCTGAGCTCAGGACCGCGTCCTGCCTCCCCCAACGGCTCCGTCCCTCGTCCGCGCTGGTCGCCGCGCCCGACCGGCTGTCTCCTCCTTGCTCCGCCGCAGGCTCCCACTGACCGTCCTGCGCGGCGCCCCTCGCTGCGGGGCGGGTTTGTTACGGAGGCCTCGCTCCCCATCCTGCCCCACCCAGCTGACTCCCGTGACGCCGGACACTGCTTTTTGGTGCCCCCAAACCTTGGCACCCTAGGCGGCCACCTAGTTCGCTTAGTGGTTACACCGGCCCTGCGCTTTGTTCCTTTGGAATAAATCCTTGTTTTTCCTCAGCGACAGGATCCCGGCACCGTGAGCCCCCGGCTCTTTCACAGCCCAGGCACCGAGATCTTTTGTAATAACATTCTGAATTGATCTGATGGACAAAAACCAACCCAACCCCCAAGCCAATGCCAAGCCCTGCTTCTGTTATTTCTAAAAGCAGCTATGGCTTGTTCTCTGGGCAGAGCTGCATTCAGAACTGAGGGCCAGAGCCTCAGCTAGTGTAAATAGCTATGGAGCGAGGGTCGGTTTCGACAGCCCTGAATCACTGAGGACACGGTGGCCTCTGTCTGGTCCCCAGCAGATGCCTGGGTGCCCAATGTTTTGAAAGCAGGGCCACGCAATCTGAGCTCTCTCTCGGCTGTCTGTGCCCAGGGGAAGGCCAGGGCTACAGCAGAGAGGAGGTGTGGGCTGAGGAGCCGGCAGGGAAAGGCAGGACTGGAAAAGCAGGGGAGTGAGGGGCACCAGCAGAGCTGTGTGTGAGGAGGCCAGGGCGGGGAAAGCAGAAGGGGGAGGGAGGCCTGGGGCCAGAAATAAAGGGCATCAGTAGCGCCACGATGCATTGGCTGAACTGTGAGTAAAATCCAAGAACCGGAGGAGAAAGACAGTGGGAATGTTTCTACTGCGCTTAGACATTATGTTGAATTATACTGTTGAGCTAGCTGGGGTCCTTTGACCAGCAGGACCCAGAGGGGGGGAAGGGGAGCCATCCCATAACAGGGAGGTGCCCACCCGGGCCCCAATCCCGCAGTCGGACCCATGCGCCTGTGCAGTACCCCATGGATCTCATGGGCAAGACCTTCTTGGGAGGACCCCGCAGTTTGTTCTCACCCGTTCACACCCCCTTCCTCCCCCCAGCCAGCACCGCTGTGAGCTGAGCACTGTTAGTGACGGCTCAGCTGAGACGGATGGCTATCGATCCACTCCAGCCGCCGGGAAGGCCTCTTAACCACAGCCACAGATTTCCGCTCATCGCAAGAAGCTGGTTCTTTGCACCAGCCTGGAGAGACTGTGGCGCTAGCAGGCGATCAGTGCTGGGCCAGCCAGGGTAAGCCAGCTGGGATAATCTTAAGGATCAGTCTGGGATTCCCTTGGTTTGAATCACGCCATGTTTGTCCTTTCACTTCCTCTTCATATTGCTGAACTGCCCAGCCCAGGAGGCTCCTAGCTCCGGAGTTCAAGCTCACCCTATACGGCTCTCACCACTCCAGGGGGGCAAGTCTCCAGAGCACCCTCGTTAAGTGGCCTCTGCTGAGCCCGCCAACGCAGGGGCCAGTTAGTACCAATTGTTGGTGGTGTGGGCGTGGTGGTGGTGACTTCCAGTTGTTGGTGGGGGTGAGGGACAGTAGTACCGATTATTGTTGGTGGTGGTGGTTAGTACCAGTTGTTGTTGGTGGTGGTTAATACCGGTTGTTGTTGGTGGTTAGTACCAGTTGTTTTTGTTGTTGGTTAGTACCGGTTGTTGTTGCTGGGGCTGTGGGTGGTGATGGTTAGTACCAGTTTTTGGTGGGGGTGTGAGTGTGGTGATGGTTAGTATCATTTGTTGTTGTTTAGTACTGGTTGTTGGTGTTGGTGTTTAGTACCGGTTGTTGTTGTTGGTGGTGCTTAGTACTGGTTGTGTTGTTGGGGGTGTGAGTGTGGTGATGGTTAGTACCAGTTGTTGTTGATGGTGGTGGTTAGTACCAGTTGTGTTTGTTGGGGGTGTGAGTGTGGTGATGATTAGTATCAGTTGTTGTTGTTGTTGTTGTTTGTTTAGTACTGGTTGTTGGTGTTTGTGCTTAGTACCGGTTGTTGGTGGTGGTGGTGGTGAATACCGGTTGTGTTGTTGGGGGTGTGAGTGTGGTGATGATTAGTATCGGTTGTTGTTGTTGTTTAGTACTGGTTGTTGATGTTGGTGTTTGTGCTTAGTACTGGTTGTTGTTGTTGTTGGTGGTGGTGAATACCGGTTGTGTTGTTGGGGGTGTGAGTGTGGTGATGGTTAGTACCGGTTGGTACCATTTTGTGGTGATGTGTTGGGCCCCTCTCTGGGCAGACTGGGAAAGGACAGGGGAGCGTGGTCAGACACTTGGTGTTTGTGCCAGCTGTGTGAGAAAAAGTCCTGCCCTACCAGAGTTAAGAGCTGATTGCAGTGTCCCCACCCTCCTGGCCCCTGGATCTCAGTAAGATTCCCACACAACAACTACATCCATTAACCTGCCTCGATCAATCCCTCAGATTTTGGGGGCCAAGTTTGAGACACCTTAAAGGGGCTTGGTTTTCAGACAGTGCTGAGCCCCCCACCTGCTGAGACTCAGGGCTCTTTAAGGAGTCTCATGGTGAAGCAGGGAGGTGCCCCAAATCACTAGTCACTACACTAGATGGTCCACAGGAGACAGAGATGGAAAGACCAAGATCACTGAATCCACCCCTCAGCCAGGCCCGGGCATTGTTGTGCGGATAGGTGCTAATGGCTGCCATTAAGGGAGACTTTGATCCAGAGGCAATCACAGGCCTTGTTAGAGCTAATGGCCAGGCCAAGCCTTTCAGGCTCAACAGAAGGCGCAATCAAGCCCCTTTCTATAGAAAACTGCTCGGGCGGCCCGTGGGCCTAGGGTTGCCATCCGTCTGGGTTTTACCCAAACAGTCCGGTTTTGGGCTTCTGTGTCCAGGTGCCATTTAGGGTTGAAGTCTGGTCAAAAAGGGGACCTGGCAGCGTCCGGTCTCCCCCCGCCTCCCCCCAATGTGTCCCGATATTTTCTTCATCTCATCTGGTCACCCTAAGGCCCCGATATCAGGGCAAAGGGGTGGCAGTACAATCCTGCACCCCCGGCTTCCTGCGATTCACCATGACTCTCGGCCAGCCAGTAAAACAGAAGGTTTATTTAGACGACAGGAACACAGTCCCAAGACAGGGCTTGCAGGCACAGACAACAGGACCCCCTCAGGTCCATCTTGGGGGGGGGCAGGGCCCATCTGGGCTCCCCTCCATTTTCCCAGCCAGCTCCAACTGAAACTCTCCAGCCCCTCCTCTCCCTTTGTCTCTTTCCCGGGCCAGGAGGTCACCTGATCTCTTTGTTCTCCAACACCTTCAGTTGGCACCTTTGCTCGGGAGGGGCCCAGGCCATCAGTTGCCAGGAGACAGGGTGTCGGCCATTCTCTGCACAGACCCTTGCACACCCCTGCCCTCTAGGGCTCTGCAACAATCGCACACCCTTATCCCACCACCTAGATACTGAAGAAATGCATAGGGGAAACTGAGGCACACACAGAGTTCAGAGAAAACATTAAGACCATTCCCGCTTCGTCACAACACTATCCAGAGAGAATCCTGCTGCTCTCTCCTTGCGGAAACGCCTGCCTGCTGAGCCCAGCTCTCCCTGGCAGGCTGAGCAGGTTCTCCTGGGCAGAAGCTACTTTCACAGGGTATTCACCCCTGCCCTCGTGTGGGGCATGTTCACCCCATCACGCCCCTTCGTCAGTCCACGGCAGCCCCTCCCTGAGCAACTCCACCGGCTCACTCCTCCGTCCAGGGGCTGGGTCGAAGCAGTCTGTCTTCCTCATTGCTCCGGCCTCCACGCTTACCAAGACCAGTGCCCAGCATCGGCTCGGCCCTGACTCGTGGTTTCCTTGTGCTCCCCAGGCTGTCTCTCTGTCTCCACCTGCTGTCTCTTGTCTGATATTTAGACTGTGAGCTCCTTGGGGCAGAGGCCTGCCTTTTCTGTGTTTGTGCAGCTCCTAGCACACTGGCGCCTGGCCCAGGAGTTGGGCTCCTACATGCTACTGCAATGCTAATCATGGTAATATTAAAATAGTAAGCAACAAGGTGTCCCCTTCTGCACCTTCTTTTCCTCGCTATCCTCGGCTCATCTCCTCTGCGCACGTGGCAGCAGGATCTCCACGCGCTCTGCCCTCTGCAGCTACACGGGGGGTTGGGAACAGCTTTGAACCTCACCGTCTCGCCACCTTCTTGGAAGTCGCCATTGGGAAGTGGCTGTGGATCCTGTTTGCAAGCAGCTACTGTCACTATGAAAACCATTCTGGATAGGGGCAGGACGTTAGGGGAGGGAATAGCTTGGGGCTGGGGAGTGGGGTTTAGCCCTGAGTTCTGTTCCTGGCTCTGCCACTGACCTGCTGTGCGAGCTTGGACAAGTCGCCGCATCGCTCTGTGCCTCAGTTTCCCGTCCCACTCTCTGTCTCGTCTCTTTCGTTTGTAAGATACCAAGGACAGGGCTTGTTTCTCCCACATGTGTGTGTCCTGCAACACAGGCCCCTCTCTCTGCTGGGGGGGGTTAGGGGGTGGGGGGGGCACTGTGCAGGGAGAGAGATCAGGGGTGCAGGAGATTAGGGGCACAGGGCACAGTGTTAAGAGATCCAGAGGTGCAGAGATTAGGTGAAGGGGAAGGGGTGCAGGGTAGAGGAGGTAGAGAGAGCAGAGATTAGGGGGGGGGGGGGGTGAAGGGGTAGAGAGAGAGAGAGAGAGCAGATTAGGGGGGGGGCACAGTGGGAGGGGGGGGGTCCAGGGGGGGGATTAGGGGGGGGGGGGAGATTAGGGGGGGGGGGGGGGTTAGAGGTCCAGGGGGGGGTAGGGGGGGTTGGATTAGGGGGCAGGGGGGGGGGTTGGGGGGGGGGGCAGGGGGAGGGGGGGAGGGGGGGGGGGGGAGGGGGGGGGAGTGGGGGGGGGGGGGGGGGGGGGGTACGGGGGGCGGGGGAGGGGGGGGAGGGTGGGGGGGGAGGGGGGCCACAGGGGGGGGGGGGGGGCAGGGGCAGGGGGGGGCCAGGGGGGGGGCCAAAATACAAATTCACCCGGGACACCATTTTCCCTAAGGCCGGCCCTGCCCTTTTGGGGCTGTCAGCGTGCACAGAACGCGGGTGTCTCCTCTGCGCGGGGCCAAACTTTTCAGGCCTCTGGAGCCAGCGAGGGGCCATCCAGCCCCGCAGGAGGGGAGGTGCACCATACACCTGCGCTCAGACGCTTGGGCGACTGCGCCCTAAGGAGACAGGTGCCAGCTCGAGGGGTGGGGGGAGGGCGGCCGCAGAGGGGAACAGCGAGTTACAGCTGATTGAGGCATTAGGCGGCAGAGCACAGCGAGGTGCGGGGTGGGGGGCATCTCCCTTAGCAAAGGAGCCTGGTTTGCGTCTGACGTGACAGCGGGCGGAGAGCGTCTAATGGCGAGGAGACAGGACTCCTGGGGGGTTGATTCCCAGCCCTGCCGCTGACTCGCTGAGCGACCCCCGGCGAAATCACACAACGGCTCGGTGGTCAGGATCCCACCCTGCAAGGCCTCCCGGGGCAGGGGAACATCTCAGACACCATGGGGCTGAGCCCACAGAAATACCTAGCTAGACATGGCTGAGTCCCAGCAGGCAGCACAATCTGACCCTCCCCCAGGCACCTGTTTCTCCTCTCTCTGCCATCCCCAGCACAGGGAAAAGCAACGGCTGAGACGCAGAGCTGCCCACGGGCAGCCTGACGCAGACGCTAGCTAGGGTCAGGGCTCCAGGCGAGGCCCCAAATGGGAGTGAATTGCTGCTTGGCAGAGAGAGGAGATCATTTCCCAGGGAACGGGGTCCCAGAAACATTCCCCTTACTTTTAATGTCTTTTTGAATCAAAACCATTTTAAAATGGCCGCAGTCGAAAGGAAACTCTTTGTTTGATCGGATTCTTTTCTTCAACTTTTCAGTTGGCCACTCTGAAAAAATTCCATTTTCAGTTCAACCCAGAATGGTTTTGATTTTGATTGGTTTTCAGGCTGAAAAATCCATTATTCATCCAGCTCTACTAATGAGGCAGCCTTGCTACATTCCCTTCATTCACTGGGGAATCCAGACCCAAGAAGCTAAGGGAGAATTGGAAAAATGAGTAGAAGAAGATTTCAAACGTATCTAAACTGAGCGTCTAAGGGGATGCTCTTGTGGCTAACGCACAGCCCTGGCAGTCAGGACTCCTGGGTTCTGCTACCAGTTCCCACTGACTCCTTGTGGCACCCTGTGCAAATCTCTCTCTAGGCCTCATGTTCCCTATCTGTCTAATTCCTTATTTGTAGGCATGTTAGCAGGCCTCAGGTGTGGTCTGGAATTTGATCACGGGATGGCATTGTGAGGATCCATGTTCATTGTCTCACCAAATCCAGACTGAATGTGCACCATTTACAAGTGAGAAGATGGAGGACCCAGAGCACCTGCAAACTCAGCCTGGGTTCTGAGCGTCAAGCCAGGCTCTTTCCGGCTGGTGCATCAGCACCGCTGACAAAAGACTCCGCGATCAGACATGAGTTAATTCTGTTGATGATGCACGAGTCAGAATAGAATCCAGCTCACTCTCCCAGAGCTATCCAGGAGTAGAAACTTCCTTCCTTCAGTCCTTATAGTCAGCAGAGGTGACTGACCGCATGCAGGGCACAGCTCAGATTCGAGCACTCTAATTAATGCTCGCGATGTGCTTTGAGATCCTCAGATGGAAAGCAGTGGACATGCCAAGCAGTAGCATTAAGTCTTGCTATACAGGTTCTCCCATCACATGTAACTTTCCACTGCATCCCCCACAGCTTTCGCTCAGATGAGTTCTCAGGCACCTGCCATGGCTCCTTATTTGAAAGATACCAGATTTCTTGGCCTGGACTTTCTTGTTTTATATATCTCCTAAACCCTGCGATACATGGAGCGAGGGTCAGGGTTTGCTAGCCAAGCCGTCACGGGGAGAGGAGGACAGCTCTGGTATGTGCCGGCTCACCGCGCGAAAGGTACTGAAACCTCTGGGACTCCCTGATGACTGACTTTGATTAGGGAATAATGCCCAAGCCACTGGCTTTTTGGAGACGCCGTCCCAGGCAGGTATCCCCGGGCGATACACGAGCTACGCACAGGGCAGCTCAATGTTTTTTCCCGGGCTTTCACAAGCCAGATCTGGACATTAAAATTATACAGGTGTCGGCAAAGGACCCTGCGTCAGCTCTGGGGAAAATTAAACACGGAAGCAATTATCGGGCGGGGATGTTAAACTTCCAGGGAGGGAGCAGAGCTTGATGTGGAAAAGGACAGCTAGCGAAGAGCCTGGGATTCAGACTGGGGGACATTCAGGACTCACGGATCAGCTGAGGCCGTCAAAGGCAGGCTCCAGGGAATGAGCGTTTCGTAAGGAAGCTGGTGTGCTTGGAGTCAGGCTAGCCTGTTTGCTGCCAGGTTTTATCCCCAGCAGGTCGATCTGCAGTGAGAGACACTGCTCCAGCCTCCTGCAGAAAAGGCCTAAAAGTGTTTAGGTTTTCATTTAGGATCCGAATCTTGCAAAGACTTATTTATGCAGGTAGGAATAGTCCCACATGACTTCAGGGACCTGCAGTTGCACTGCTCATGGTCATAAAGTTAAATAAGTGTTTGCAGGCTTGGGGCCCAAGCTGTCTCTTCTGCTTCTTGTTAACATTAGAAATTCAGGTCTTGTCTCCCCTTCTTCTCCTGGAAGAGTTCATGGAAAACTTGCAGTAAGATTTGGGGATCACAGGTGCCACGGAAATGAGCACTGACCAACTGAGAAAAAATGGGATTTTTAGTCCTATTGTTTAAACCTCTTTGAGTTGTTTTGTGTGTTTGTTCGTATCTATATAACTCAAATGCCTGACACACAACTGGGAGGAAAATTTTCTTTGTGAAAAATTCAACAAAACACCCCCCCACACACTTCAGTTCGAACTGAGAAAGTTCCCACTCCAGCTCTCTGGTCCTCCAATGAGTCCTCCAACCAAACCAGGGAGGCCAGAACTTGAGACTGGAAAGGCAAAACTCAAGAAGATTACAGGAGAGGTTCAAGCCAGTTCACACTGATGATGGTTTAGCGTGAGAGCCTCTGCAGTTGGGCGTTTGATATCCCTGCCAGCTGGGCTCCATTTTGCAAGCCAGCGCTGTCGTTAAAAACCAAAAATAAAAACATAACCAGCGTGCCAAGGCCGTTTGCTTTTCCATCTGTGCAGGCTGGTTATTTTAATCAAAACCAGCTCAGAGTTCTGAGGGGAAAGTGCAGATCAGGGTCCAAGCTTCATTTGGCTAATTAATGAGCTGGAAAAAAAGCCCCGAGTCTCCCTTTAATTGCATTAGCAGAGGCACTAAATTGGGCAGCACTAAAAACACCAAGGAGGTCAGTGGGCTGATCTCAAACAGGACCTGGGGAGGGGCGGGCTCTGGGCAGCTCAGAACTGAATGCAAACAACGCTGGAGAAAGGACTGGGCAAACACAGAGCAAAACAGCCCAGGACCGGCTATTTGGAGGGAGCGGGTTCTAGTGGGTAGAGCAAGAGATTGTGAATTAGGACTCCTGGGAAGGGAGCTCTGGGGAGCGAGTGGGATCTAGTGGGTGTGAACAGGGGCAACTGGGAGCCAGGACTCCTGGGTTCTAGTCCCAGCTCTGGGAAGGGAGTGGAGTCTAGTGCGTTAGAGCAGGGATGACTGAGAGCCAGGACTCCTGGGTTCTAGTCCCAGTTCTGGGAAGGGAGTGGGGTCTAGTCATTAGAACAGTAGGTTGTGAGTCAGGACTCCTGGGTTCCATCCCAGCTTGCCTACAGACTCCCTGTGTGACAATGGGGCAGGCTGGCGGTAACCTCTTGGTGTCCCCATCTATAACACAGCATGAGGCTTCCCCACTGACCGTAAAGAACCCTGGGCTCCTTGGATGGACTGTGCTTTGTGGGGTGAGTGGAGATCAGGTGTATCAAGGCTAGGGAGGGAGTCTGGTGCCACAGAGTTACTCCATCCACATTACAGCAAAACTTGCCTCAAGGAAGCTACGTCCATCAATGGCTGTTGGCCGGGTTGGGCAGGGAGGGTGTCCCTCGCCTCTGTCTGCCTGAAGCTGGGAATGGGCGACGAGATGGATCACTTGATGGTTACGTGTTCTGTTCATTCCCTCTGGGGCACCTGGCACTGGCCACTGTCGGTAGACAGGATACTGGGCTAGATGGACCTTTGGTCTGACCCAGTCTGGCCACTCTTTTGAGGCCAGTTACCACACGTACTGAACCCGGTTCCATTCTGGGACCTAAGCACGTCTTCACCGTGTCCCCAGGGCTTTGGTGTGGTGCGGGTGCTGGCTGTACTCCAGCACGGCACTGTGCTCTAGGAGCTGTAGCATGGGGCCCGCAAGCTCAACAGGGGCTGCCAACGTTCAAAGGCCTGATCCAAAGCCCGGGGCAAGGTGACCCTGACCTCAGTGGGCTTGGGACCAGGCCCCAAATATTGAAGGAAACTAAAAAGAGGCCCTTGAAGCTAGTGTTCTCCGCCACTCCCTACCAGCAGGGCCGGGCTCTTATTACAGGCCTGGGTCAGACACGTCTCACAGCTCATCCTGGCAACTACCTGCTTCAACCCCAAAGATCTAGGCCTAACGCCCTCCGGCAGCCAGGGCCTCTCTTCTCCTCTGCCCCCAGGCTGGGGAGTGGTGGGCCGGGCATGCTCCCCGCACATCTCTGTGCCTCTGCAAAGCGGAGATGCCCAGAGAGAACGAAGGGAGGGACGGGTTGCAGTGTAGATAGCACCTTGCAGGGCCCTGCATGAGGCATCGTGTCCTGGAGCAGGGAGGGGGTAGCCCCTCTCTGTGCAGCTCTAGTGCACGGGGCACGTGTCATGTGGAACAGGTAGAGCTTCCAGATGCAATGCACAGCAATGCCGTAGGGGGTCTTTGTCCCCCTCTAGTGGCTGTCCACAGCTGTTAATACTGCTAATAAATTGAGCCCAAGGAGGAGGGGCTTGTGCTTTTAGATCCAGAGCTTCCAGGTTCATTCCTTGCTAATGGCCCATCCAAGGGGTCATGACACAACAAGAGAAGGGTCCTAAATAAAGGCGGAGGGCAGAGCGGGGCTGGGTGAGAACCACAAGATCCCCCGGATATCCGGTATGGCCGGGATGTAGCTGGATGATCCATTAGCTGGCAGCAGTAGTAGGTTCTTATCCTCTTGTATGGACCAGCCACTTAACATGCACTGAACCAGTGGGTTGCATGGGTTTGGCCACACCTTTGCCAAAGAAAAGGAAGTTGGACAATTGCTCCTGTGCAAGGCAGCACCGGAGTCTGTGCTCGGAAGTGTTTTCGTAGGATGCCCAATCGGAGCAGCCTGGCACAGAGGCCCATGCGGATGCTGCTTCCGCAGGCTCCGTCAGCTGGCAGCATAAATCGTTCCTCACTGGACGTGGTGAGTTCGAATCCTTCGCTCTTCAGGCCACGCCTGTCAAAGCTGCGGCGGATTTCTCGTCACTGCTGGGGCAAGCCAAATTGAAAAGCTTCCTGCTGAGATCACTGAGCAGATTATATTAATTCATTGTGTAATTGGAGAGAAATAAGCCGTTAAATACACTCTGAGAGCTCGTGCCCTGAGGGGCCGACATCCAAAGAACAATAACCCAGCTGTCAACAGTGTGTTCGGATCAGAAAAGAGATGGCCAAAAAACCTCCCTCTTTGCTAAACCTGCTCCCTGTGAGTCCTCCAGGCGTCTCACCCGCTTCATTTACTGGCTCCCGGTGGCATCGCTCTAGATAAGAGCAAAGCTCTGTTTGTTCGGCCCTGGGCCTCATTCCCAAAGTGGCTGTCTCAGCTCCTTGCACCTTTCACGTCCTCAAAGGCAGCCGCTGTGACCCTGCCCCTCTGCCGTCCCAGAGCACGTGGCGGATGCAGAGAAAAAGCAGTTGATTTTCTGACAACATGGGGCTAAGCCAGCAGCTCTGGTGACATTCGGGTGACTCGTCAATTGGCCGAACACACTGCTGGAGTCACCAGGGCAGGCTAAACGCAAACCCCTCTCATCCCACCTGCAGAGAGGTCGTGCTTTTGGGACCTTAGCTGCCATCTCAGCTCCTGGGAATCCCCAAAGTCAGGAGCCACAAAATGCCCTGCTCTTTGCTGTCAACCCACTTCTTGGAAAGCCGGGCACGGGAACAACAGAAGCTCATCTTTGTTCTGCCCATGACCTTCCTCCTGGCAAAGGCAGAAGAGGGAAAATGTGGCCAGTTGGTCGGCTGATCAGACCGCTGCTGCTGGCTCCCTTGGGTTTGCGTAGGGAGGGCACGCTCGCTGTCTGGGGCACTGTTCTCCCACTGCACACCAGCAGCAATCCCTGCTAGCTGACGAGCTGTCGGCAGGGGTCCAGGTTAGTCTGGTCCCATCCATGTTCTTTCCCCAAGCCTGGCCTCCCAGGGGTCTGTGGATCTGAGGGCATTTGGTGCTGGCTTTTCTCGACACTCCTGGCTTTGTTGTTCTCCATGGCACAGTGCAAAGCCTACAGGCCAGATCCTCCCCTGTGGTACAGCTGCTCTGGGGAGCTTCACCCTATTGCAAGAGGGACCCTCCAGTGGCCTACAGCCAACAAGGAAGCTCTTATGCCACTTGCCGACCCTACTGCTGGTGTAGCAGGGGAAAGGTGGCATGGCTGGGATGTGTTTATGCCACATCAATCCCCAGCAGCAGCTTCAGCTCCTTGGGGCTGTCGGTGGCAGGCAGGAGTTAGAGCAGCCTCGAGGCTGCTTTAACTCATCTGCACATGTCAGCCACAGGGTCAGGGCAGCAGGAAGGGGAGTGTTAAGCCAGAGCTGGTTTGATGTTAGAAATCCCATTCAGAGTTGTGTGAACATAGGTAGGTTCAGAATTCAGGCGCGGGGGCTAGTGGTCAGAGCAGGGGGCTTTGGGAGGCAGGACGCCTGGGTTCTGTCCCCAGCTCTATGTAGTGAGCGTGGTCTAGTGGGCAGGGCTTTGGGAGCCAGGATGCTTGGGTGCTGTTCCTGAGCTTGCAGGCATGATGCAAAGCCCACTGAAGTCAGTGGAAAGGCTCTCATTGGCTTCAGCAGGCCATGGGAGACTTTTGGTGAGCGACTTGATTTCTCCCCGCCCGCAAAGCAGGGATAACACAATCCTGTTTCCCAGGGGTGAACGGGAAACTAAATGAATCAGTGCTAGCGAAACCCTTCAATGGCAGGCAGGAGGAGAGGGCAGAGTTTTATCCGTTACCTTCCCAGAAATAGACATGAGGAGCCCAGGACTCCACTCTTGACAGGTACGTGACGGAGAAGCCGAATTGAAAGAGAGAGAGTTGTTTCCAAGCGCCTGGGGATTATTCGTGACATCTGCACATGTCTGTCTGTCACTGTGTCAGGATCTTACACACCGGATGGATAGGTGGCGGTTGTGAGAGCCACCCAGCGTCCCCTTTAAAGAGCCCCGCCTGGCTTTCCAGCCTGAGATGCCTTTTCCCCTCCACATGCAACAATCATCATCGACTCGAATCCAGCTCCCTGGGACAGCTGGGCTTCAGCATCGGACCAAGAGAACCTGTGTCGAGATGGAAAAAAACCACCACTCCGACCGCATCCCCCAAGTTGTCACCTACCACGGCACACTAGAACCCATAACAATCACACCCTGAAAGCAATCTCTCCCGAACCCTTCTCCTGGCCTTCCACCAACCCCTCAAAACTCACCAAGCTCATCCTCAGAAGCAAGCTCCTCACAGACCAGGACACGCCAACTCAAAGCGGCACCAGACCCTGCCAGAACAACAGATGCAAAACCTGCAGACGCATCTCCACTGCTGCAATGATCGCGCCCCCCACAACACAAGGTCCATGAGTCCAACACATGCCTAGCACATGTGGCATCCCTCACCCAGCGCACTAGATAGCCCAATAACAGGTATGTCAGTGAAACGAGACAATCGCTACGCTCTCGAATGAACTAACACAGGAAAATGATAACAGACACAAACACCTGTGAGCAAACACTTTTCACAAAACAATCAGCCCCTTTCTGACCTCTGATCCCTTATCCTCAAAGGAAACCTGCCCAACACCTTCAAAAGATGAGCCTGGGAGCTTAAATTCATAACTTTGCTAGACACTAAAAATCATGGACTTAATAAAGATGTTGGATTTATGGCTCATGGTAACAACCTGTAAGCCGCTAACCTCTCTTTTATTGCCCCGTGAGTGCAGAGGTGTTAACGGCCCACTGCCCCTTGAACGATCTCTTTCAACATGTGATAACTCATCTGCTCTGCCCTTGGATTTAGCTGTGACTTTCTTATGCCGGGTTTACCCTAGGAGATGAGGTTGCTGTAACTACGTCGTTCGGGGGGTGTGACGTTATTGATATAAATTGGGACCATATAGAACATGGGTTGCAACCAAGGTCCTGCAGTGGCACCAAATCTTAGATAAAGGGGGTCATCTAAGGTGTCTAAGACCAGATTATGGGTTGCTGGTTATAATTATGCTGTCTGTATGTCTGTATCATTTGTAGTTAAAGTTATAAGTATTGGCTCTGTAATGTCTATAGTTTGTATTCTGCTCTGCCTCTGGGAAGTGTCCCAGACAAGCTGATGTTAGCCCGGCATAGCTGGATTGATGGCCCATTAAAGGGCCATCGGCTACACAATTGACCCATGGAGAGAAGGCAGACACGCCTTGTGACTCAGCAAAGTATGCAGGGACTGGCCCATGTGACTCTAGGCTCCATTTTGCTGTAAAATTCCACAGTGAAGACAAAGGGATTCTTACACCTGGAAAAGTCTATATAAGGCCAATGCCTCATCTCCATCTGGTCTTCAATCCTGCTTCTGACCTCTGGAGGGACTTTGCTACAAACTGAAGCTCTGCACAAAGGACTGAAGGACCCATCCCAGTGGGGGATGTTTTCCAGAGACTTAATCTGAACCTGCAGTTTACTCCAGCACTGCTGCAAGCCTGAACTAAGAACTTTGCCATTACTGTATGTAATTGATTCCATTTAACCAATTCTACCTCTCATCTCTACCTTTTTCCCTTTGTAAATAAACCTTTAGATTTTAGATTCTAAAGGATTGGCAACAGCGTGATTTGTGGGTAAGATCTGATGTGTATATTGACCTGGGTCTGGGGCTTGGTCCTTTGGGATCGAGGGAACCTTTTTCTTTTATTGGGGTGTTGGTTTTCATAACCATTTATCCCCAGGATGAGTGCACTGGTGGTGATACTGGGAGACTGGAGTGTCTAAGGAAATTGCTTGTGTGACTTGTGGTTAGCCAGTGGGGTGAGACCAAAGTCCTTTTTGTCTGGCTGGTTTGGTTTGCCTTAGAGGTGGAAAAACCCCAGCCTAGGGCTGTAACTGCCCTGTTTAAGCAATTGGTCCTGATTTGGCACTCTCAGTTGGGTCCCGCCAGAACAGCTCCGTCACAGGGGGGTTAAAAATCCACCACTGAGCAACACAGTTAAACTAACTTAGCCCCTGGTGTAGACAGTGCTAGGTCGAGGGAGGGTGGAGTGATGGGCGAATGGCAGTGGTTTGGGTATAGACAAGCCCTGAGCCTTACCCACTCCTGAAGAACTGCTCCAGGTAAGCTTGAAAGCTCGTCTCTCCCACCAGCAGAAGTCGGGCCATTAAAAGAGGTCACCTCACCCCCCTCGCCTCTATAACGGGGAGCGACAGCCAGTTCCAAAGGAGACAAGGAAGCACCAGCACGTGGTGGCGGGGGGAGGGTCTATTCACGGCGGCATCGTTTGCCACTTAGATCCCAAGCTTGGCTATTCGTTCCCTGGCCGGCACGTGGCATTTCACTGGCTGTTTCTTTTTAGGCTTGTTTTAGTTCTTAAGGAGGGTCCCCTCCATCTCCCCCACAATCCAGCCCCATTCTTCACTCACCAGCCTTCCTCCCCCTCTGCCCTGGCTAGGAAGGGGAGAGATTCGTGGATTAAAAGGCCAGAAAGGGCTCTTATGATAATATCGTCTGCTCTCCAGCATCACCCAGGGGCTCCCTGGGGTTCATTCCAGTTTGAACTCTTTGAGAAGAACATCCCATCTTGGCTTAAAAATTACCAGGGGTGGAGAACTCGCCGCAGCCCTTGGTAAGTGAGGCCAGTGGTTAATTGCCTCACCGTTAGAAACGTGCGCCTTATCTCCAGTCTGAATTTGCTGAGCTTCCGATTCCATTGTGTTAACCTCCATCTGCTAGATTGAAGGGCCTTTTCGTATCACGTCTGGTACCTATAGACTGTGATCAGTCCCCCCGCAAACCTCCTCTTTGATAAGCCAACTAGATGGAGCTCCTGGAGTCTATCACTTTAAGGCCTGTTGTCCAACCCCCCGGTCATTCTCGTGGCTCTTCTCTGAGCCTGCTCCAATCTATCGCCATGCTTCCAGCGCCGGGTGTTTGCCTATATCCCCTCGCGAGGCTGAGCTGGCGCTGGCTGGGATCAGCACGGGCATCTGGAGCCTCTCGGCTCAAGCCACTGTTAATGGTCAAACAGAGGGGTGCTGCCTTCCCAGGTAATTACTGGTGGCAGCTGATGGATGCTGGTTGCTGGCCCACTCAGTTCAGGCTGTATCAGAGGTACCACTTGCCTGCCCGTCTTTGTACCCAGACCTCCCGAGGATCATTTAAGGAGGCTGGCAAAGTGCTACTGATTAGTGCCCAAGTCTGATTGGGGCCCCAGCTTGCCACCGCTGCAGGCCACACCCTGCACCAGCCCTATATGACAATAGTTTAGTTACATATTATAGACTTATAGAAAGAGCCCTTCTAAAAACGTTAAAGTGTCTCACTGGCACGCGAACCCTTAACTTAGCGTGAATAAATGAGGACTCGGCCCAGCACTTCCGAAAGGTTGCCGACCCCTGGCTTATACCTTCCCCAGAAGCATCCAGCTTTGGCCACTGCTGGAGTCAGGGTAGCAGAACAGATGAACCATCTGCTTTAGTTTTGGCCAATTTTCTTCTCCCCACCCCTTGGGATGGCCCACACAGCCCCTGAGCAGGGCACTGCTGGCCACCGGGGCACATCGGCCCCCTAGCTTCAGTTCACCTGAGCTGACCTTAACCTTAGAGGGCAGAGGGGAGCTCGGTCTCCGTGGCCCACTCAGTCCATGGCCTCTGGGCTGAGCTTGCCAAGGAGGGCACAAGGTACCAGCCAGGGACACTTTAGGGACCAGCCTTGTTGTCTTTGGGTGGGGGCAGGGAAATGGGTGGAAAAGTGGAGATTTCTCATGACATCATTAAGAAATTCTTGCTACAGAAAACTCCAGGCTAGTTGGTGCCACAAGGACACTGCATGTAGCAAGAGACGGCGCGTTGCTGCATCACGCCTGGAGCATCCCAGGGGAAGAATCATGGCTCGCGGGAGCAAGGAGATGCTCCAGATGGGTAGTTGGCAGCTGGGCTATACCAGCAGCGCAGCCGGCTAGTGCTTTGCAGGGGCAGAGCTGAGGTTCCAGCTCATCCCTCACTCCCCACCCATGTGCTGGAGGTGGGGAGTGCGGGGGACATGCCTGGTTGGACCCCAGATCCAAGTAGCTCCCACAATCCCGCCCTGAGCTGATTCACAATCCTGCGAACTAGCATCACCAATCAGAGCAGACTCTGAAAGCCACCGGCCGTTTGTACCCAGGGCTGTTTGCACAGGGCTCAGCTTTCCGAGCTGAAGGTTCAGTAGCTCCCGTCCTTGGTGGGTCCCTGGATGAGCTCCGCCCAGTGCCACCAGCACTGGAGTCCTTGCCGAAGTGCACAACGTGCTCCTGCCGGGATCAATGACTCACCAGCGAGCCATGGAGACGGGAGGAAAAATCACCAGAGAGGAATTACTGAAGCAGCGAGTTTAAAAAACCAACCTGCCCGTGATGGCTTTGGAGCGGCCTGTCCTAACTGATGAGTCCTATAGGCTTGGCTAAGGGTTGGAAGGTGGTGGCTACTGGTCTTGACTGGGCTATTGGGCTGTTTCCTGTGTGCACGGCAGGAAATGCACCCGGGGGTGGGGAGGTGGACCCAGATACACACTTCCCAGCAAACACTGGACGGGCCATTCACTTTGCTGATCTGGCTCCACGGTCCTCCACCCCTCTGTGGAGATCCTCAAACTGGCCCAAGTATGTGAGCTGAGAGGACAAAGACCTTGGGCTGGATTTAAGCCAGGCCCCCAGGCCAGGGCAAAGGGAGAACCCGGATCCCAGAGACCGAGGACCTAGGGGATGTTTGACTTAACGGGGTCCCATCAAGAGGCTGGTTAGACGCTCAGTAAGACAGACCCACGGGTGGATCTTTGGTTGGTTTAAAATCCTTTGCTCTTGTGTTCTGGTTTGTGCCTGGGATGGAACAAGCAATACTTTGGTTTCAAGAAGGCTGTTCTGGGTCGTTGTTTTCACCTCTGGCCACAGGGAAGAACCACAGGTACTGGATCCAGTTGTTCTTGCCGTATAAGCCCAGGGTGCTACAGCCCAGGGCCAGTGGGACAATCACGTGATTCCACCCTGGGGAGGTCAGTGCCCTCAGAGGGGCAGAGAAGGAGTCAGAGGTGCAGCCTGCCCTGTATCTGTGATCCCACCCCCAGATCTAATTGACAAGTCTCCAGGGAAGGGGCCGCTGCAGGACGGATTCGGCTGCTCTGCCCATCACACTGCGTAGGGTGTGTCTATGAGTGTGATGATCCCCGTATGTTGGCTATGGGAGGCAGGTACAGCATGTGGAGGAACTGCATCAACCCGGGAATTACCAGCAGCCCATCCTGTCTGCTCTCCACTGCAGAAAGCAAACCCCTCCCGCAATGCAGCGTCCTACCATACAGGGAACATTCTCTCCGCCCCCCGCTGATGATCAGCTCACGCTTTGACGTGCAAGGACTGACGGCCTTATCCCATCTAGCGTCACTGCAGGTGCTATTCTTGAAAGACTCTCAGCCAACAGCGATAGCCTGTTGGCCCCCAGGCTGGAAATGGGACGAAGCACTGAGGGCCGAGTCTGCTCAGTGGACGGCCCAAGACACTGGAACTCATTTGCTGGTGGGGCTCTGACCACTGCTAACTCTTTAGGGTGCGTGGCAGCCTCTTCGCTCTGTCCAAAGGGTGATTTGGAATCTGTCTGTCTTGGCTCTCAGACCCTGCCCAGGCTCCCAGTACCTGAGCTCCCATCTCACCAGCTATACCCCATGGATGGTGTCTGCCTCCTGGGTTTGTCACTTTCAGTAGCTGCAGCTCTGGCTAAAGAAGGGACTCGGGAGGGTAACTTTCCCATGGGAGTTTTTTATATTGCAAATATCTGCACATTGCGCTCAAGTCCTAAGGGGATGGGCACATTAGAAATGCGTATAATAAATAATAGATTTGTGGATTCTTAGCACTTAAGGCCAGACAGGACTCGACTCAGATTAGCTAGTCTGCCCTCCAGTGCAGGCTGTTAAATTTCACCCAGGCACTGAGTCCAGTAACTATGTAAGGGCCAAGCGTTATCAGTTACCCCAGGATCACCGGGGCTCAATTCCAGGGCTCTCAAAGGAGATACTCCTGCTGCACGCCAGGGTCAATGAGATCAGAATCTGGCCCTAAACCCTGATTCAGGAAGCAGCGGTAGGGTGGAGAAGAAAATGGGACCAAAAAATGAGGGCTGGCCAGATCCCCAAGCTGCTGCTTCTTCATGGTACAGTAGCTAAAATATCAGACTAGGAAGGACACCGCTTTCATGGTGGGTTAGCACACAGATACTGTGGTGACGGGTACAGGGTACCCCCTGACTAAGGGTAATACAAATAATCAATAGGAAGGAAAACCTGAATAAACTAGACTGGGGGTGTAAGCCGGTGGGACCAGCCTGAGGGTCAAATAAAGGTTCCAATAGAAGCAGAATTTCTGTCCCTTTCTGCAGGGAGTGTTTGATTTTCACAACAGTCCAAATGAAACCAGAGAAACCAGCCCTTCCGAAAGCTGCTTCTTCATAAAGCAAAGATCTCCAGCCCAGGCTTCCATGTATCCAGCATGGAAACCCCCCTGCAGCCTACCACAGTGTTGCCAACACTCACAATTTTATCACAAAGCTTGCAATATTTGGTGTGTTTCTTAAAGCCCTAGCGTCTGGAGTCATGTGATTATAGGGTGACCAGATGTCCCGATTTTACAGGGACAGTCCCGATATTTGGGGCTTTTTCTTATATAGGCACCTACTACCTCCCACCCCCTGTCCTGATTTTTCACATTTGCTGTCTGGTCACCCTATGGGATTAGGTGAGAATCTCAGCTGTCTTTTTTTTTTTTAAAGTAAGTTTCCAGCTCTTCTGGTTGTAGAGAAAAGCTTGAAAATGTGACCCCAGTGCTCCAGAAAGACTCAGAACCCAAAAGGCAAAGAAAATGGGCCCACGATTTATGATTTTTAAAAAAAACAACAAAGAATCCTGTGGCACGTTATAGACTAACAGACGTTCTGCAGCATGAGCTTTCGTGGGTGAATACCCACTTCTTCAGATGCAAGTGGTGGAAATTTCCAGGGGCAGGTTTATATATGCAAGCAAGAAGCAAGCTAGAGATAACGAGGTTAGTTCAATCAGGGAGGATGAGGCCCTGTTCTAGCAGTTGAGGTGTGAAAACCAAGGGAGGAGAAACTGGTTCTGTAATTGGCAAGCCATTCACAGTCTTTGTTTAATCCTGAGCTGATGGTGTCAAATTTGCAGATGAACTGGAGCTCAGCAGTTTCTCTTTGAAGTCTGGTCCTGAAGTTTTTTTGCTGCAGGATGGCCACCTTAAGATCTGCTAGCCAATCACATGATTTTTTTCAAATGCTTAGGGTGGGCGGGCAGAACTGCTACCTACCTCCTGCAGGGCTCACTCTAACTGAGCAGCTTGCTAGTCTTTTATCTGGCCTGCAGGCTGTCACCTGATTTCTGGCCTCAAATGCAACACCTGGGAAGCAGCTAATTAATCACAGCTGAGGGCTACGCCTGACTGCCCTTAAATAGCTATCTCAGCCTGGGACAAGAGCAAGTAAGATCTAGGCCCAGGGATCTGTATTAAAGTCCCACCTTTACCATAGCCTCCCTGTGTGACCTTAGACAAGTCACTTCATCTTGCCTCAGTTGTCCATCCATAAAATGGGGATAATAATTCTGCTTTGTCTGTCCTTTTAACCAGTGAGCTCACTGGGGCAGGGGCTGCTTCTTCCCTTGCATATGTATTGCTTTTCATGGATCTTGGCTGGAGCCTCTAGGTGCTACTGTATTATTGCTGGAGGGAATTTTTAATCCAGGGAATTGGGATGTCAAATCACAAAAAGAGCTCAGGCTAAATACAGTAGGTAGCTCCTTGGTCACCCAAGCTGAAAGTCAAATCTCTCATGCACCCTGGCCAACATGCATTTGATTCAGCAATGTCATCCCCCAAGCTCACGAGAGCTAGTCAGAAAGATGCAGGCAGTTTCCAAAAGGGCTTCTGAGTTTCTTTGAATGTGTCGCTTTCAGGAGCTTAGAACTGCAAAGGCGAAATCTTTCTGGCTGTTCCAATAAACACAGAGAAGATAAAATGCGTAATTCAAGTTTTACCACCAAGCAGGATTCCAGGAACAGATGGGCCCTCGGATTGGGCTTTGCACTTTGTTTTCGTTTTAAATTAAATGCACCAATCGTTAGCTCCATTATCACTTGGCATGTTTAATTTTGGCGCAACAAAAGGCCCATTACCTGCATCTACCGCTCGACTGCAGAAATCTTTGTTGCTGAAACAAAGTAAGTGCCCTTTAGTTGTGTCCAGCTAAAGAGCCATTTCGCGTCTGCGGCATAACTGCAGGATTCTCACCAAACGGCCTGTGGAATTTCAAACTGGCTTCACGTGGAAAAGAGACATTGGGCTCAATGATACTGGGGACTTTGCCTGGTTTTGCTCTGCTGAGCTCATCGTCCTTAGGGCTTTGTCTCTTGTAGCTGAAGAAAGGGAGTCTACTCTAGTGGCTGGAGCAATGGACTGGAAGTCAGGCTACCTAGGTTCTGTTCCTGGCTCAGGATGGCAGTGCAGGCTAGTGGTTAAAGTGACAGGACTCCTGGGTTCCATTCTACACTCTGTCACTCAGTCGCCCTATGGCTAGAGGGACTTAACCTTCCCCACCTTTAAAATGGGGATAAGAGTCACCTTCCCCTGACATGGGTGTTATGAAGCTTCTTTAACGATGATGACATGCTCTGGATCCTTTGATGAAGAGTGACGCAACATGCCAATGGCAGTGCAGGTCTCTCCTGCTAACATGGGTATCGTGTTAGCAATTTGGGGCAGTGACCATCGCTCCCTCTAGCGCCCAGCTGACGGGGTCCTGACTGGCACCACCACAATGGAACTCATAATCCAGTCACATAACTGAAAACTCAGCCAGAATTGCATAGGCACAAGGGGGGCAGAGTTAACTGTTTGCATTTTCTGATTTTGAGCACTTCCCTTTGCAGCATTGAGGCCAGTGGTTCTGCATGTAATGACTAGATTAGACTGGAGCTACTTAAAGCAGGCTCTGGAGGAGAGGAGATCTGGGGAGATGGACCACCAGGGAGCTGTTATTCTGTAACTTAGACCTTCAAAAACTCAAGCCAATGGACTTTCCAAAGCCATCCAGCCCTGGGGAACGCGACAAGATTTCCACCTGGCATCTCGGCCTTTTATTTGAACTGCACTGACTTCACTCCCATTGCCGAAAAAGGACTGGGAAACCCAGGGTCAAGAGCTGATTTGCTGGTGGCTGAAGAAGCCAGTAGATGACTGACAGAAGCTAATACAATGGGAAGATCTTGGGGACGGACGGAGAGGTGGGGAAGCATGTGTCATGCGAATGGCACATACTTGATAACGATGCCCGTGCAAAGCAACCCATTGCCTGAGCAAGGGAAAGGCTGCAAATCCCAGTGGATGCTGGCTGGAGGTCATCAGCGGGGAGAGTTCTGGCTCCCTCCATCATCCTGCAGCACTGCCCTCCAGTACGGCCTGCCCTAGAGAATAATCTCCCCATTGTGCTGGCCCACAGGGAGCCGCGTTCCAGCTCTGAGCTCCCCGATCCACTGGCTCACCTGGAATCTGAGTCGAGGCTGGAAATATCCATCATGCCGGGTTCCAATCCCAACCTCTCCCAGATGGGCTCAGATGACAGCAGGGACCACCAGGCCTGCCAAGACCCGGGAGTGGGGCTGATGGCCTAGGTAGCTGGAGGAAGGCCCTGCTGAGGAGAGGGAGGTGGGCTCTGGGAAAGAGAGGGAGGGGCGAGAAGGAATAAAGGAAACGAAGGAGTGGGGAGAGAGAACAGAACCCAGGAGTTCTCCTCCCTGTACGAGAGCCATATCAGTTCACCCCATCCTCCGCATGCAGCCTGCCATCTTCTCTTTACTCTGGCAAACTGGACTCACAGACAAGACCCTAGATGCCCATGGACTTTGGCTGCATCACACAGACCTGGGGCTGGCTCTGGGCACCCATTTCCAGCATCCTCACGGTACCCCTCGGGGCAAGCAGGGTTTCAAGCTGCTGGAGGGTGCAGGGAGCCTTGTTTCCAGGGGGAGTTAAAGTTTGCAAAGGGGAGCGTGTCCCAGCGTGAGCAGCGAGTGGCAGGTGGGCAGCGGCCTCAGGGGAGGGGGCAGAGGGGGGGCAGGAAGAGGCAGAGTGGGGGCAGGGCCTCGGGGGAAGGGGTGGAGTGGGGGCGGGGCCTTGGGGCGGAGCAGGGTGGGGGTGTAGAGCCCACAGGGAAAAATAAAAGTCAGCACCTATGATTCTTTGGCTTCTGCAGCCTGTGAATCACTTTCTACACTAATTAACTCGCCAGCCATCCTGCCCTGGTTGGGCTCCCTCACCAGACACACGGGTGCTGGCTGTGAAAGGCCCAGGGCAGTTGTTACACTGTGTGCCAGGCTGGCGAAACACCAGGCGGAGGAAAAATGAATAATGCCATTCTCCCCCCACACCCAATAACCATGCTCAGGGGCCAGATTCTCGGCTGGGGCAGCCCCTTACTTTGGCATAGTCGAGGCCCCATCTGCAATCAGACGCACAGCGAGAGACCTTCCCTGCCCTACCTGAGATCAGGGCCCCATTGCCCGGGATCTGCAGGGACACATAGCACAGACCCTGGGAGCCCCTGCCCCAAAGAGCTTCCAATCCAAATCGACAAGACAGACCGGGGGAGGCTCAGTGTCCCAGCTTTACAAATGGGCACCACGGCCCGGATGGATGCAGCGTGTAGCCCACACAGAGAGCCAGGATTTGAACTCAGCTCTCCTGGGCCCCGCAACCATCGTTTCTCTCTGTACCAGAGCCTGCCCTGGCTAGACCACAGACCACCCGCATGGGCCCCTGAGAGCATTCACTATAATTCTGCTTCAGCCCTAGCAGGACACTTCTTAAGCAGCCAATTTTGGCCTGCAAGCAGCTGGTGCATCTCATCTGTCCCTGCTGCTAGTTCCTTCGGCCTCCTCCTCCCCACCCCCACCCCTCCCTCTTCGCTCTGCCTGGGCAGCTCCACAGCTGGTGAATCCTGAAGGGGATAAATCCGAGGGTGCCACAGGCAGAGAGGATTATGGGCTTTCAGGTGAGGAGCAAGCGGCAGGAGCAGATGGACACTTAAAGGAACACACAGATCCTGGTTTCCTGCCAGCGTCCCCCGGGCAGAGAGAGGGCGGGGAGAGAGAAAGGTGGGCAGGGAAGCGGAGTGTTGCTCAGATGTTTCCCCAGGAGATGCCAGCTGGCCTAGGTGCAATAAATAATTGGGGCTCCTCGCCAGGCCATTGCTAGGGAAGACCCAGTCCTGGGAAAACAAGACCTCACAAAACCGGTGCCTGAGCATCAAAGTGATCCCAAATATCACTGGAGCTTCCAGCAAGTCCATCATGGCTGGTCCAGGGCTCTGGGGGTGGGGGTGGGGGTGGGCCCGGTGGGCCCTCCCTCCCACGGCGTCTGTTATCACAGAGCCGGATTTCCCTGCCGGCTCTCCCACTCCTCTCCCATCCTGGGGGGCTGGGGGTGGTATAAAAACACCCCTGGAAAGACTCCTCTGGACTTTGACAGCGGCAGGATCAGACCCAGAGGCTGGCTCTTGAAATGGCACTTACCCGTGTTGAAGGGAAGGAGCCAGTGTCACCCCGCGCTCCTGCACCCCTCGGTTTGGGTCCTTGTTGCACACTGTAGGACCCCCGTCATGCACTGAAAGGCCCAGAGTCGCCCTCCGAGGGCTGAGGCTTGGCTGAGGACCATACCCACCATGCTGCCCAGTGAGCAGTGCGGTCCCTGGGCTCATGGACGAGTTGTCCTGTGCACTGCAAGGACAGGAGCAGATCGGTGAGTGTGTGTCCAGGCCCTGGGCCAGCAGGATTCAGGAGTCCCTAACGCTCCCAGCCAGGATTTGATGGGGCCGGGTTACGCTGCGTGCGGCGCAGACTCTGCTGCATCCCTGACCTCTCCCATGCCGTCCAGCCTCACACCCCTGACACCTTTTCCCTGCTACCCCAGCTCAGTGCTCCTCAGTTCCTCCATCGCCCAGGCCCACCTCCTCAGCGAGACGCCTCTCTCTCCTCCCGCACACCCAGTCCTGCTGGATTTTCCTCCATCCCGTCGCAAAAATCCATCGCTTCCTCTCCGTCCCCAGGGCTAGAAAGCACATCCCTGCCCAGGCGGTCTCCTGCCTCGCCTGCTCCCACCACCTCCTCTCTGAGCTCCCAGGTCCCATCTCGCTCCCCACCTGTCCATCCAGATCAGCGGCACCACAGTCATTTCCCCTACTGCTGCTCAGCCCACACCAGGCCCTGCTTCAGATTCCTCCACTGCCTGTCAGGGGCCTTATGCTCAGGCTTCTTCATCTTGCTATCTGGGCTCTACCGCTGCCCCTGGTACCGGTCTTGTTTCTTACCATTCCTCTCCCGCCTTGCGCCTATGCTTTGCCAATGAATCTATCTGTCTATCTATCTATCTATCTATCGTACCTAGGCATTGAATATAGATTTGTCATCTGCCCTAGTAACTGGAGATGGGAGGAGTTACCTGGGGTATGATAAGAACCCACCTGAATATTGCCCCCAACCTCAAATCAAACAATATTTTGAGGTTCAGATCACTTTTCATTTTCGCACCCTGTTCTGGATGGAAGGGCTCGGATCCCACTGCAGAAGCCCTTCTGATGGTACCTACAGCCCAAAGAGAAGGAGAAAACTCATCAAATTCTCCCTCAACATCCAGACCCGGTTGGAAGGGGGTTGGGTGATGCCATTCAGGTCCAGCGCTGAGAACTTCCGGGTGCTTTTCCACACTCATCCTTTGGCGTTTCACCCGTCGCTAGCGGTGACATCCCACGGTTTTGCTAAGCGAGCCCAGAAAAAACCCTGACATTGGTGTTCAGGAGGGAGATGAGGGGAAGTAGCTGGAGTTCTTATAGCTCATTTATCTCGGCTCAAAATACACACGACAATTGAAACAAAGCTGTGTTTTGCTCCACAAGAGGAAAAAAAATCTCTATTGCAAACAACCACTGTGAAAACAGCCTTACAAGGCTGACACAGCCTGGTGGATTGATGGCTTTTTAATCCCAAAGCCGCGGTGATAAATCTGCTTCCTGGAAGCGCTGAAGACAGTGTCACTCACACTGTCTAACAGCAGGGGAGAGACAGCTCCATAAGCCACTCAGGGAAGGGCAGCGACTCCTTAGACGACGGGATGGGGTGAAATCCAGAGCGTTGTGCGTGGGGCATGTGTTGATTCATTCCCCCTGTTGGGAAGACGCCATCCTAAATCTCGGAAGATAGATGGCAAGCATTGGGAGAAGATTCTTTTGCACAAATTGTTTGCGGTGGAGATTACTCCATGGAGCCCGGCCCCTGCAGCACGTCCAGCTTGCTGAATATTCCAGACAAGCCAAGCACAGACATCACCCTCGGCCCCGGCACGCTGCAACCTCGGCACCAACCGCGGATGCAGAGAGAGGAGACGCCATTTGGAACCTCTCCCACTGAGCCTTCCCCTTGACCGGCTCCGACAGAGTCCGCTGTGCTGCTGTCCGGAATCTGGAGCATTTCAACTCAGGGTGTTACCCCAAGGACACCAAGCTGAGAGACAGCATCACAATGGCTGGGTGTGGGTCCGTCCCTTCTGTGAAGTCTTTCTTCTGTTTCTCTGCCAAAACCGAGTCTTATCGAAGAAATCCAGGCAAGAAGCTTCCTGCTGAAAGGCGGATTCATCCCCCAGCCCCACAGCAGCCTCTTAGTAAAAGGCCCTTAGCGAGAACATTCTACACAGGCTGAATCTTGCCTCAACGTCCTATCTCCCCACTTCCTTCTAACGCACCCTACACCTTAACGAGGTGACGCTTAGGGTGGTGACCACCAGGCTAGGCACCAGAACCTCCCTGGTTTCGATGGGCCAACCGTGTGCCCCACCATCTGTGGGTCACAGATCACAAAGGCATTTTGGGTGGCCCATGAAACGTCATGGAAGTGCTCTTCAGAGCTCCACTCAGAAGCCAATTTTAGAGCATAACAACGACCTTACTGAACCCACAAGCTTCAGACCAAAGCGACCTATTCGTATTTGCCAGCAGATGGCACTCTTTATATTAACTAATTACACAGACACAGCTATGCGGCTCTGCCTACTGTACAGAACTCTCACAGCAGTTGTGACGTGGCGAGTTACCCTGTTAGCTTTGGGGAGCAGAGGCAGTCTTCTCTTGTCCTGGCTTTGGACAGCAACTAGTGCAATGGGACACCGGTCCATGACTGGGGCACGTAGCTGCTACGGTAATCCCCATCAATAATAATAACATTTTGATTGCAAGGTGACGATGCTTTGATGCAGCGTTAGTGTGTTTCAGCACAACAGGGCACTGACTAAAAGGTGCAGCCAATTGTTTGGCGACACTCGCTTTTCGCTCTTAAAAATGTTCAAGAGACCAAATAGCCAAACATAGCCAAACATATTGTCTAAAAACAAAGCAGGACAATACGAAAAGGAGACACGTATACCCTCCTTCTGGGAAGCAAATTCTCACAGTGTGTTCACCTGACAGAGAAGGTGTGCTTCAGATGCACTTTTCCGCTGGTAGTATTTATAGGATGATTTTGCATGTTACAAAAACTTCTTACGTGCCATTTAAACCCAAGCCACCAGTTCGTACCAGTTCCTTACCTTATTGTTCTGTACCTTCCTTATCTTTGTTTTGGACACCAGCATTCCAGGTACTGGTCTGCGAAGGCACCTCCTTATACGTTCCCATAGCTCGTTTTGAATACTACACTCTAAGTGCTGCCGAGTCAAGGAAGTACTCCTTAGGGTGGCCATGATACAAAATATTCATGCATCTTTGCTTTGGCACGTTTCCTATTTCCTAATGCCAAAACTGACTTCAGCTTTGCAAAGTTGTGTTGTGGGATACTGGACATGAGTGAAGAGAATTGTAGGAAGCGCATAAGACTTTCAGTTAACATAACTTCCCAAGACTTATATATAACACATATTATATTAATGCCATGCACATACACCTGTTAACATGGCGTATACTACACCTAAATATCTCCAGTGGCCAGAGATGGGACACAGAACAGGAGGGCTCTGGGTTATTACGAGAATTCTTTCCCAAGTGTCTGGCTGGTGGGTCTCACCCACATGCTCAGGGTCTAACCAATCGGTGTATTTGGGGTTGAGAAGGAATTTTCCCCCAAGTCAGATTGGTAGAGATTCGGGGGGGTGGGGGGCCAGGGGTCACCTTTCTCTGCAGCATGGGGCACGGGTCATTTGCTGGTTTGAACTAGAGTAAATGGTGGATTCTGTGTCACCTGAGGTCTTTAACTCAAGATTTGAGGACTTCAGTGACTCAGCCAGAGGTTAAGGGTCTATTACAGGAGCGGGTGGGTGAGGCTCTGTGGCCTGCGACGTGCAGGAGGTCAAACTAGATGATCATGACGGTCCCTTCTGGCCTTAAAGTCTATGAAAGTCTATGTATTGGCTAACAAGCGACTGACCAGTCACCTCATCCTCCAACGTCACAACATAAATGTCATGAAGTGATTTGCCCAGAGTCACAGAACAGGTCAGTGGCAGAGCCAGGAAAAGAACCCTGGTGTCCTGAGCGTTACTCTGGCATGCTCTGTCCTGGGCCTCACCCCTCTCAATGCAGCAAAGTGGCCCCGAGCTCATGGTCTGGCTACCAGGATGCCGTGTGCAGAGTGATTGCCACCTTAGCCCACCCATTAGCCGTGTAGCAGGCACGCTGGCTCTCTGCTGCAATTGCTCCGGCTGCCCACAGCAGAGACTAATGCTGGAGCAGAGGGATTAGATAATGCGGCGGGAGCCTGCTGAGTTGACGCTATTTCCTTATCATCTGGGACTGTGATAACCAGCTTCTCTCTGTGGGATGCCCGGCTGCCGTATGGTTGCATGCAGGGGCCAAATGAGAACTGCCTGCATCTGTCTCCCTTTGCCTCATCTGTATCAAAGTGAAGCGACCGCTTTGTGTATTACAGCTCAGGCTCACGCCACAGACCAGCACGCTCCGGGGTTGCAGGCTTTATGCAGAGAGATATTTTGGGGAGCAGATAGTGCTTGTCCGCGCTGCCAGAAGACAGCCCCAGGAGATAGAAATCCTCTGCCCGCTCATAGATCAGGTACAATGCAGGACCCCTTGCCCGCTAGTCATCAGACTGAGACCTGCCCCGAGTGCCACACAGGGGCTACCCAATGGGGGTCCGAGTCGCATTGCTGCCTGTCCTGGGCCTTGCAGGATAGAGCTGGGTTTGCCGCCGGCCAAGCCGAGCCCTGTGCTGATGGCCCTGCAACGGTCCTTTGGGGCCCAGGCGGTCACAAGTGGCAGCATCATGGGGTTGGCGAGGAGATGCTGCTTGTGTTTTCACAGAGGTGCCTTTGCCAGCTGGCGCCTGGGCTGGTTGCACCACAGTCTCCTCGACAGCAAGCCCATGGGGTCGCCCTACAGGCATCAGATCAGCAGGCGCTGAGCACCGGACCCTTGGTAGGCCTGGAGATAGAAACCTATCCTGCTGCCCAGGGCCTGATCCTTATCATAGAATCTCAGGGTTGGAAGGGGCCTCAGAAGGTCTCTAGTCCAACCCCGTGTTCAAAGCAGGACCAATCCCCAGACAGATTTTTACCCCAGTTTCCTAGAAGGCCCCTCAAGGATTGAACTCACAACCCTGGGTTTAGCAGGCCAATGCTCCACCCACTGAGCTATCCCTCCCCCTCACCATTAGCACATCAGACGGCTCTCTGCACAGATTGAGGACACCTCATTTGGCTGCTCCTCACCCTGAAGGTTTCTGGCCCTGGTTAGAGCTGGAACAAGTCCGAGGCTCGGGGTTCTCACAGCTTCTTGTTTCATCCAAAGCCCCAAAGGTCTGGAATAGGGGCGGGGGGCAAACCTGATATGTGAGTAGCTGGGGAATATGGGCTTGATCCAAGCATTAAAGTTCACGAACAGACTCTCATGGACTTTAACGGGGGATGGATCAGCCCCTGCTAAGGCAGGGAGAAGGCCAAGGTGCAGAGACGAGACAGAGTCTCAGGGTCTGAGAATTGTTTCATATATAAAACAGCAAAGGCCAATGGCACCTTCTGGGCAGCCCTGGCCCCCTGGCACGGGCACCTTCTGGATTCGCTTCGCCCACCTCTCCCAGCCAGGCACTATCAGCCCCAGGCTGAGGTCAATGCAGTTGCTATAAGATACATTACAGGCTTATCCTGAACCTGGTCTCACTGCTCACTCTCAGTGGGAGTAAAACACCCCCAAGCCCGAATTCACTGCTCGCCCTGTCCATTAGTTTAGACCCACTTGGCACGGGTGCGAATAATGCTCCAGCGTGCATGGCACAGGAGAACCAGGCCTCTTTTGTCTGTGTGTGTGCACAAGCTGGGCGGGGTCCCTTTAGAGGCACTCCCATTCCCTCCCTCGGGTGCCTTGCCTCTCTGGGACGTGTGCGCGGGCCTGTGGTCCCCGGCATTTCCAGGGAAAGGCACGTTCGCCCCTCAGCGCTGATGGGAGCTCTTCATCTCTGCCGTAAGCACCAGGATCCATCTGATCCTGACATTCCCGCTCTACAGGCCCCTTAGGAACATGCGAGCCACTTTGCCGTACCCCATTCCTGGCCTCCCGGCTCAGTGATCTACAGCTCAAGGGGAGACCGATTCATCCCCCAGCTCCCCACCCAATCCCCCTAAGCCAGCACAGACAGCTAGCCCCTAACGCAAGGTGTGTCCGTGTAAACCGCTCCCACTCCGCGTGGTGCTCTGGTCCCCGCTAGCGGTGGCTGGGCCCCAAGCCAGGGCTGATGAGCTCTGGTGGGAGAAGCTCACGTGTTTAGAAGCAGAGTCCCAGGTTCGAGCCGCCGGGGGCACAGCATTCCATGTGAGCGAATAGGAAGGGAGCATAGGAAGGGGGAGGGATAGCTCCATGGTTTGAGCATTGGCCTGCTAAACCCAGGGCTGTGAGTTCAATCCTTGAGGGGGCCATTTAAGGATCGGGGGGCAAAAATCTGTCTGGGGATTGGTCCTGCTTTGAGTAGGGGGTTGGACTAGATACCTCCTGAGCTCCCTTCCAACCCTGATATTATATGATCAGAGCTGCTGGGGCCAGTAGCTACCGTGCAGGCAAGTAGCTCCAATGGGGAGGTTGCCCTATTGAGGCTCCTGTGGGACCCAATGGCTCCCAAGGAGGCTCCTAACTCTCAGACGTTGGTAAGCAGTGATGCGGCAGCATGCTGGTATGTTCTGCCCCCTCTGGTGCCCTGGAAACCACCCCCTTACGCACCAATAGCACAGCGCTCTGGGAGGGTCCCTCCACCCTGTCCATCGAGTTACTCATCGGCCGCACCGAGTTACTCAGGGGGTTAACAGTGGGCTCTGGCACACAGCACCAGTACAGCACCAGCCCAGGTGGGCAGTGACCTAGCATCACTAATAGCTCCCCAGAGCTGGCTGATGGCCTGTGTGAAATGAGAAATGAGCTGGTGCTGTCATGCCAGCTCCAGAGGGATCAGCATCCCCACCCCAAGTGTCACGGTACTAATGGATCTGATGCTATGCTCACACATGGATTTGTTCCCTTCAGAAATAGCTAGACAGAAATCAAGGATGTTAAACGTCCACCACAGACATCTGGTCCCTTGGATCAGCCACTCTACACCAAGTCTCAGAGGTCCAGTGTCCTGTGGCTCCATCCCGTGTCCTCCATGCCTTGCAGGTGAAGTCCATCTGAAATCACCTGGTCAGGTCTGCCATAGGGTAACTGCGGGAAATTCCATCCTGTCCCTGGAACGACCAGCTGATGTTCTGAAGCATGGGCTCTGATCGTCCTTTGCACAGCTGCAGATGTTATCAGCCACCAAATCATCCTTTAAACCCCAGCCACAGCATTTATGGTGGACAAATTGCTCCGACTGTCAAGAACTTTATTCTGATCGCTCGTTTAACCACCCTTCCCTTGGCATTGAGTCATCACTTCCATATGTCCTCCCGAGACTCCGAATAATTTCTTTAATTTATATCGCTATCTCGGAGGGATTCAGACAGCACTCACGGCCCCCGCGAGCCTCCTCTCCGCTAGACTATTTACATTCGGCTCCATCCCTCCCGCCTCATATTTCTTCTCCTTGGCTCGTTCTCGTTGCCCTTCTTTGTTTCGCCTCTCATTCCGCTGCCTCCTTCCGAAGCAGTGGGATAGTAAAGCCGTGCTGGCTGCAGGATCCTGGTTGTGTTTGCACCAGGTCTATGGATGTTTTTCCTCTCCAGTGCCATCTCCCACAGAGCCCTGCCTCCCCGCTGGAGTTCTCAGGGGAGCAGTGGGGGAGCGTGGCCAGCTACAAAGCCAGCCAATTCTGCTTGCAGCTGTTGAACAAGGATGGGGCGGAGATCTGGGCATTGCATGGCTCTGGGGTCTACACTGCAGCACCAAGACTCAGAGCTCAGGTCAATTGCAGGGCTCAGGCTCCAGGGCTAACATTTTCAGTGTAGACGTTCAGGCTTGGGCTGGAGCCCGGGCTCCGAAACTCCACAAATGGGGAGGGTCCCAGACCTCGGACCCCAGCCCGAGTATCTACACTGCAAATTTTAGCCCCACAGACTGAGCCCCGGGGGCGCAAGTCGGCTGACCTGGGCCAGCCCCGGCTGTGCTGGGCCAGTGTAGACGTGCCTTCAGTATTCAACCCTAACTGCAACCCATTGTAGACTAGGAAGAGGCAGGTTATGCTCCTCTTGGGGTACACTCTGCCCCAACCTGGGGAGGGGCGAACCAGGTCAGATCAAACAGAAACCCAGATCTTCCCTCCCGAGACCTCCCCCACCCCTCAGCGATCAGCTCAGGACTGGTGTGGGTGTGGCTATGCAAATGAGATATTAGCATGGGCACCTCTGTCCATTGCCCAGAGTGGACCAGATGTTGACCAGCAGGAGCGGAATCCCACTGAGCCCAGCGCAGTGTGGAAGGCCTGTCCTGTCCTCCTGAGAAGTCCGGCTCAGTCTTGCAGACCCAAGAGGTCCAGGGCGTTTGGGGGTGGGTCAGAGAAATTCGGGAGTTTATCTTCCCCAGCTGTGCTCATTGCTAATGCACGGCTACCTACCTAGATGTCCCGATTTTATAGGGACAGTTCCGATATTTGGAGCTTTTTTCCTATATAGGTGCCTATTATCCCCCACCCCATCCCGATTTTTCACACTTGCTATCTGGTCACCCTGAAGCCAGCTGGTCTCCCTGGAGCACCCTGTGCTTTCATGCCCTGAGCAGATCATGTAATGTCTGGGATAGATTTGTGCAGGATCTGTCTCCTCCTGGGCTGATCCAAAGTCCTGGTCAGGAACAGGAGGGGACTTGACAAAGACCGTAATTTCGTACAGCACCAAGCACAACAGGGTCCTGGTCCACACCTGGACTATATATTATATAGTCCAACACTACTACATATTATGCAGCCACCTGATACACTGTCAAGCCTTCCCCGCAAACTGTCTCCCTCCAGTGGGTGCCCCTGAGACAACAATCTCTAGGCAGGCCTGGTGGAGGGATTTAACCACAGCCACAAGGGACTCTTTCTCTGAACTGGCCCTGCAAGAGGAAAAGGCAGCTCCCCAGGGGACCTCGCTAGCCAGACTCAGGTGCGTCGGCCTGAAATGATAATGAGCAAAAAGCAAAAGAAGCAAGAAATTACTTTCCCCCAAACTATCCTGAGCACCCTGAAGAAGCAGCTGTTTCTGCCACTGAGCTCATCTCAAACACAGGACTGCATAAGCAAGCAGCTGCGAGCGGACTTGTGTCTATTTTTCTTGTTTCCTTTATTTGCCGAGAGCAGTTCCCGAGCGGTCTCCGCTGTAAGCGCTTCCCTGAAAGCTGAGCGCTGATCGTGTCTGTGAGCTCACAAAACAAGTTTCGCTTCGGGGGTTCATGCAATTTTCATTTATTTCTTAGGGCAAAAAGTAATTTAAAAAGGAACTTTCCAAAGGGTTGGTGCAAACACATTGAACCTGCTTCACAGTTTGCTTCTTGTAGCCCATATGAAACTGGGGTCTGCGGAAGGAAACTCCACAGACACTCAATTCGAGCGCCGCAGAGAATCTGCTAGGAAGTCTGGCCAACCTGGTCGATTTCTCTACTCAGAGTCCCTAAAATGCTCTACGGAGCTGGGTTCCAATTCCTCGTAGAGCGGTTTCTATGGTAACTGTCTATTAAAATTCTAGAAGACGATCCCGAGCTTTCTTCCCCGATTGCCATGCTCCGAGAGCGAAGGCTGAGTGAGGTCAACAGCCCCAGGGTGTTTCACAGAAGACAGACGCAGAGATTCCCCAAGAAGCCACTTTCACAAGTAGCTGGCAGTTTCCCCTGCACCCTTCTTGGCCTGTGGTGATGCCACGTTGCATTTCAACATGAGGCTACAGACAACACCACTTATCCCGCAGGGTGGCCACCCGAGCTCAGGGGAGGTGACCCGAGTTTGGTGGGTCTCAACGGCATGATACTGCAGGCCCCCACTGAGGACCCATTTGTTGGCTGCATCTCCAAAGAACTAAGAACTCCTCTGTAACGTTGCCCCTTCCAGATCAGGCCGACCATCTCGCCCACTGCCTGGATTGTACGTGTTCTGTCGATGCACTGAGAATTCCAGCCTCCAGGCTGAGCGCTTGGGACTGTTTTAATTTAATACAGAGCTGAGCCTCCACTGAGCCGTTCTTATGATTTCAGAGCCGCGGCGCCTCTGCCTAGAAGGTATTGAATGGTATTGAATGGAACCCTGTCGACTGTACTTTTAAAAATATTGCTTCTGATGCCTGCTTTGCTGGAAACTCTGGCTGTCAGAGCCGAGAGACATTGTCAAAAGAGAATATCCTTCTGCCCACTATTCGGCCTCCTTTCCCGCGTCACTCCCAGCCTAGGAGCACAGGACTCGGCAGGCCGGAGCAGCCCACCCACCCTGGTATTCTAGCCCAGCTGGCACCAGCACCGAATGCTTCAGAGGAAGGTGCAGACCTCATGTCCCCTGCATCCCCACTAACTCTGCCTCTTCCTTGGTCTTCAGGCTCATCTCCTTGACTGCAGCCCTTTGGAGACCCAGCGGACAGGGTGTGGGTAGAGCGACCAGATAGCAAATGTGAAAAATCGGGACGGGGGTGGGGGTGGGTAATAGGAGCCTATATAAGAAAAAGACCCAAAAATCAGGACTGTCCCTATAAAATTGGGACATCTGCTCACCCTAGGTGAGAGGGATATTAGGATATAGATATTCAGGCCTGTCTGCAAAGGCCTAGACTTTAAGAATTTAGATGTATTCTTATCACTTAGCTAGTTATAGAGGTACTGTGACAAAGTTCCTCCTCTACCTTGGTGGGTCCTGCGCTTATTGGCGGATTTGCTCGCCTCAGAGATCTTCTCCTCTGGTGGAACCCACAGTCCTGTGTCTGATCAGGAGTTGGGAGGTTTGGGGGGAACCCGGGCCCGGGCCCACCCTCTACTCTGGGTTCCAGCCCAGGGCCCTGTGGATCGCAGCTGTTTATAGTGTCTCCTGGAACAGCTGCCTGACAGCTACACCTCCCTGGGCTACTTCCCCATGGCCTCCTCCCAACACCGTTTTTGTCCTCACCACAGGACCTTCCTCCTGGTGTCTGATAATGCTCGTACTCCTCAGTCCTCCAGCAGCTACACCCTCTGACTCTCAGCTCCTGGTGCCTCTTGCTCCCAGCTCCTCACACACACACCTCACTGACTAACTGGGAGGCTTTTAACTAGTTCCATTGATTGGCTTCAGGTGTCCCAATCAATGTAGCTCTCTCCACTGCCTTCTAGAAAGATCTTAATTGGCCCCAGGTGTCTTGATTAACCTGGAGCAACTGCCATTTGGTTACCATGGTACCAGGGATTTGTTTAGCCTGGGGCTAACATACCTGTTCCTCACTACTTTACTGTAGCTATCTGGCCTTGCCCCATCACAGGTACAAAACAAGAATCAAAATCAGTTTGCCTCTTTATAGGCTTCTCTCACTAGGATAGTCTAAGGCCGTGTTCTTAGGCTAAGGCCTTTGGCTAAACAGCAGGGGCAGCCGTAAGCTGGGAAGCGAACGGTCACGTCCTCCCCAGTCACACTGAAATAAGGCAGTTTGGGGCTGTTAAAAAGGTGATTGAATCTATCACCTCCAGAGAAAGAGAAGAGCCTAGAAGATGTAAAGAAAACGTAGTTTGACCGCAGCCTGTCTGGCAAGAACTCGCTTATCAATAGCTGGGGTGTGAAATCCTCATTTCTGTGTTGTTCTATCACTTGCCTTTTGTTTGTCTGTATAATCTCTGTCTGGTTCTGTGCGTGTTTCTGTCTGCTGTATAATTAATTTTGCCGGGTGTAAACCAATGAAGGTGGTGGGATATAATTGGTTAGATAATCATGTTACAATATGTTAGGATTAGTTAGTTAAATTTCAGTAAAATGATTGGTTACGGTACAGCTAAGCAGAACTCAAGTTTTACTATATAGTCTGCAGTCAATCAGGAAGGAAGTGCTGGGGGATTGATATCATGTTTTGCTAAGGGGGGGAACAGGAACAGGGAATGGGAACCGGGGCACAGGCAAGGCTCTGTGATGTCAGGGCTGGGAAGGGGGACACTGGGGAGGGAAATTGGAATCATTGCTTGCTGGAAGTTCCCCCCAATAAACATCAAATTGTTTGCAACTTCGGACTTCGGGTATTGCTGCTCTCTGTTCAGGCGAGGACCAGGGAATGGGAGGGTGAAGGGATGAGCCCTCTAACAGGGGACATCACTGCCCGTGCCCACTGACTGGCATCTTGGGGAGGCTTCAGAGATTCCTGCACCCTTCACCGTCTCTGCTTAAGGGGGCTCCCTCTTGTGAGGCACCTGCAGGAAATGAGCCAGACCACAGTCGTTTTCTGCCCTACTACAGGCAGGCTGTGTGCCTATGCAGTTCCACAGCGCTACAGATTTCATAGCATACCTCATAGGAACACGCTGCCACCCCCAGCGAGGTGGGGTAGCTTAGCTACAGAGACATCTGGTCAACCTTTGAAATCACCCCCCTCCCACCGTTCCCCGATCAGCCTCTGCCTGCTGTGTCACAGAGGTCGCTCCCATTCTCCAACCCCAAACCCCATTTTTCAACCTCTCCCTAGGTCCATATCAAGTCCCTTGACGTCCGGGGTTTTTCCAGAGCTCCTTAACATCCCAGACAGCACCCCTGCGCAGCCCTCTGCGGAGACATGCAGAGACTAGGTGCTGAGCTGACAGACATCTGCATTCCCCTGTCCTCCAGGAGACTGTCTAGAAATGGGGAGAATGACCTTTAGCAATGCTAAACAGCTGCCTTCAAATGCTTCACTCCCCAGACAGACCTTGCCTGCTAGATGAGCCTCATTCTGTAAGTATCCCTTTGCATGGGATGAGAAAAGTCCTTGACAGATCTCCATAACTCAGCGTTTCTCTCCTTTTTGCCCTATATTAAATCTCATTTATGGACAGATACCAGCCTAGCTACCATACGGCGCTTTTCCTCAGTAGAACTCAAAGCATTTTACAAAGGAGGCCAGTAGCTTTATTCCCATGTTACAGATGGGGAAACTGAGGCACGGAGCAATGGGGTAGTAACTTGTCCAAGGTCACTCAGCAGAGCCAAGACTAGAACCCAGGTCTGCTGAGTTGCTGTCCATTCCAGTCCTCTGGCTGTGATGCTACATTGCATTCACGGCCCCATCACAATAGTTATTACTATTAGTTGTATTTCGGTAGCACACAGAGGCTCCGGATGAGATCAGGACCTCACTGGGCAAGGCATTGTACAATCATAGGCTCTGATCCAGGCCACAGACTAGACCTGGTCCCTGCTCTGACGCGCTTTCAGTCTAAGAAATGGGTAATTACGGAGTGCCCTGGCCATGGGGAAATTCCTTTGTAACCCCAAGCAGTCAGGAGTTGGATTTTGCCCTGAAGCAGGAAGGATTTCAGTCCTTTATCATTTTCCATTCTATCTTCATATAGTTGTAGATGTTCACATTATCCATATAAATAAATATCTAACCCTTTCTGGGATCCCGCTGTGCTTTTGGCTCAAGGATACCTTGTGGCAGAGAGCGCCACAGGCTCATGATGTGTTGTGTAAATAAGTATGTTATTAGCTTTAAATACATTTAAAGCTCTCGTTCTCTGGTCTCTTCGTTCTTGTAAGCAGGAGTGCCCGACGTACCCACTCTGTGATGGCCCCTCTTAATCTCTAAACTAACCCATCCGGATCGTCTCATTCCTCCTATGGTTGTCTCACCAGGCTTCCAATCATTTTCACCACCCATCTCCAGAGCCCCGTGTCCTCTGCTTGTTTGTAACAAGGTGACCAGAATGGAGCACAATCCCCCCTTCCTACTTATGGTCACTTTCCCTTCCCGGCACTGCTGCTGCTGCATTTGTGTTTCCAGTGAAACCTACAAGGGGAAATTAAAATTCTCCTCCAAAATCCTGTTTCCCCCGGGAAAACAGTTCTCATGTGATTAGGTTTTATGCCCCCACTTCTGGTGTTACAAACACTAGTGGTTGGGTTGAGCTTCTCACCCAGGGTCCTTCAATTTTGACATCTCTTGGAAGGCAGCCGATTCCCCGGCTCCATGATGTGCTGTTGACTCCTTGTGCTGCCTGCCGCAAGCTGGCACAGACAACACCCGGCTGCTTCCCATGTACGTGGCAACGATACTTAGCATGGATATAGAGTGCCCATGAGAGTGGGTGAGCATCCCCATCCCCATGTTATACAAGGGGAAATTGAGGCACGGAGTGGCTAAGTGACTGCGGCATGAGTCAGTAGCAGAGCTGGGAATAGATGCAAGGTCTCCTGACTCCTAGTTCCCTGCCCTACCCAGGGGACAGAGAAGTCAATACTTCTTTCAGATCAGAGATATGGAGGACAAGCAAGGAATAGATAGATAGATAGATAGATAGAGGGGGTGTATGGGGATAGATAGATAGATAGATAGATAGATAGATAGATAGATAGATAGATAGATAGAGGGGGTGTATGGGGATAGATAGATAGATAGATAGATAGATAGATAGATAGATAGATAGATAGATATGGCAGCAAAGGCCCTGCTAGCAGGGCCGGCTCTAGGGGTTTTGCCACCCCAAGCAGCCAAAAAAAAAAAAAAAAAAAAAAGAAATCGGCGATCACGATCTGCGGCAATTCAGCGGGAGATCCTTCGCTCCGAGCAGGAGTGAGGGACCCGCCAAATCCTTGAAAGTGCCGCCCCACTCCGGAGTGGCCGCCCCAAGCACCTGCTTGATAAGCTGGTGCCTGGAGCCAGCCCTGCCTGCTAGGATGCAAAGGGAAAGCCAGACCCATATCAGGTAGATTCCTGGACTCCTGGGACCATTTCCACCCCTGCAATGATTAAGGCCACTCGGTGCCTGTTGGCCACTAGTCCTCACACACCAGCATTCCCCAAGCTGTGCAGCTCAGCTAAATCCCCGGTGGAACAGATGGTTACGCATAAGGAGTTAACTCATGTTGCTAAGCATAACGGTTACACTGACCCATCTGTTCTCACCTGGATTTAGCTGGGACACTCTGATTACGTTTCCCAGGCCTGAAGAAGAGCTCTGTGTAACTTCGAAAGCTTGTTGCTCTCACCAACAGAAGTTTGCCCATTAAAAGATAACACTTCGCCTGCCTTGTCTCGCTCAGCGCCCGGACCCAACAGGGCTACAACACCCCTGCAAACAAGCTCTGGTTACTGGTCATATTAAAAGAATTAATCAGATAAATTTGTAGGTTTCAGTTGGATATTAGGAAAATCTTTTTAACTCTAACAAGCCCTGGAGCGAGTTACCTAGGGAGGTGTAAAATCCCCGTCACTGGAGGTTTTTAAGAACAGTCTGACCAGGGTTGGTGTAGGTTTATTTGGTCCTGTCTCCCAGGGCAGGGGGATGGATTAGATGACCTCCCGAGGTCCCTTCCAGCCCTACATTTCTCTGATGCCATATCTGTACGGCTCCCCTGCCGTTTTGCATAAATCCTGGAGGTGGGGCCAAGCCCTGGGATTCAGATCTCAGTTCCGAGTGGGACCGCACACGCCCCACAACAACACCCCACAAATCAGATTTGGGGTCCTGGTATGGCCCATTTGAGGCTGAGGTGCTAATTCTGACGTTTGGATGCTGGTTCTCCCTTTCTCGGTTTTGAGTTACCCACCGTTTGGGGAGTTAGATTCAGAGGTACCATTTAACCTTGACATAAAGAGAGATCCCATTTGGATCTGGTTCCTACTGAGGTTCTGAGCACTCCTGGTGTTTGCAGGGGTTGAGTTCTGGGGTTCTGGTAGCAGCTATTGCAGAGACCGTAACTTTCCAATCTGGAGTTGGGTTCACACTGCCAGCCTCCCACCCCCAAAACTCACGGGCCGAGATTTGACATTTGGGGCCACTTCCCATACACGCTTCTTCCTGCACGTCTGATGCTTTAGGGATTGGCCTTGAAGGGGTGGAGCTGGGTGGTGTGAACACCGCCCCGGCTCTGCGTCAGGAGACGCCTCCCTGGGCCATTCTCAGGGTAGAAGATTCAGACTCCTCGCCGACACTCAACAGGGCCCCTGCCTAGGTTACGCCTCTTGTCTCCCCATCCTGCGCTCTGCAACGCAGCTGGACACTCCTTGGTCTCGTCTCATTAGCATCTCCAAGACTTCCCCTCACACCTCCCCTAGGCCTGGCACATCCTCCCAATCCTGTGCACCATACAACCTCCCTCGCCTTCAGATCCCTGCCCAGGACTCCTGGGGGGAGGGGTCAGAGGAAGGCAATGCCCTCTGCGCCACCACACCGGCCCCCTGACACCGAGCTATCACGTCTCTCCTCTGCATCTCGAAGGTTTTCCTGATCTCCCAGGCATCTACTGAAAGGGAGACCCCCAGCCCTGGATCCCAAATCGCAGTGCACACAGCTGGGCTCTAAACCGGATCAGCCCGTGCCACAGGGCCTCTCTGTTGTAGCCTTCCCTAACCTCCCGCCAGCCTTTTGCTGTGCTGTGTCTCCTCATGACGGTGGGTTTCTCAGAGCAAGGCACCCGACTGTTTTGTTTGTCTGCAAAGAGCCATGTGCCCCTCCGTCTCTGGAGAGCTGATAAATAACAGCGCTAGATCTTTTCCCCATTTCAGCGTGAGCTCTTGGAGAGGTCGGTAAATCAGCTGGGCTCGGCTGGCACGCGGCCCGGAAGCAGGAGTCAGTGCGGATGTTTTCGTGCGGGGCTGGCGGATGGCCTTTTATCATCTTTCCTCCCGGAATCTATTGGTCTCCTTTATTTTGGTTCAATCTACCGCCCCGAACCTGGAGGCATCAGTAGAATTGCCTATTTGCAGCTTTGATGTCTGCTTTGCATCGTTCCGATGATTTAAACAAGTCCCCCAAAGGCAGATCAATAAAGGAGACCCGAAGAGGAAAATAAATGGGCTGCTGCCATGTCTGGCTTCTTTAGGAGGTAGGCAGAAAACCTGAAAGGTTTGTTGTTTTCCCTTGGGCTCGCTTTTCCCCTTGGAAATATCAGCCATGTCGAGACTTGACTTCCTTGTGTACTGAGTGCGTCTTGTCTGAAGGGGCAGGAGAGAGGAATTTTTAACACGAGATCTTTTCTCCCACCTGTTGCTCTGCCACTTGAGTTACACAGGTGTGAGCAACAGCAAAATACAAATAAAATCCATGTTAAGAGAGGGGTTTAGACAGCAAATGCTTCCCCTCGGTGTCAGTCGGGGTTCGGTCTCTGGGTGTTTGTGTTGTCATAGCCCCCCTGCCTCTGCGCTCCAGTTGCCTATAGAGTCATTTGGGAAAACAGGGAGAGATCAGCCCCCCATTTCTCTTTGCCAATCACTGTTCGTGTGCAACAACTTATCAGCTGAGATCTATAGGCCTCTGGGAACTACGGGGTGGCCTCACATCAGTCTCAAGGCATCACCCAGTCTTACCCAGCGGGTAACCCGTCTCCTCTTCTGCTCCCCAGCTGAATGATACCTGCATCAGTTCTGCCTTGTTTAATCCCTGTGCAGTGAGTCTGTGGGAGGAATCAGACAGGCTAGCATCCTTTCTCTTTGCCATGAGATAGTACGTGTAGGCTCCCCCAAACCTGGCAGCACAAAGACTACCAGCTGGGTGGGGATTTATATAGATAAGAGAGTGCCATTCCCTCCTCCTGGCTCCCCTTTGTCTGCGGAGATCCGGGGGATGCAGAACTGGCCCTGACACGAGCTGAGACAGATCCTTTTAAAAAAGGAGCTAAGAGTATTACTAGGAAGGCTTGGGAAGAAATCATTAAGGCTCTTTCACCCTGTTTTGCACTTTGCACCATCATTGATAACAGTGCACAATGCTACCACTAGTGAGTGAGTGGAGAATTCTGAATTGCACCAATTTTCACTCCCTCTGCACGGGCATAACATTCCTCCCCAAAGTGCAGGTGAGCGGGGTCCTGAAAGCACCGGGACAGAGGCCTTGGCTCTCTGTCTGTCGCACCCCTGTGGCAAATGTGGTCAGTTTCCCTGGGTTTCCAGTGTCTCAGCCCCTCCTGGGCATCCTTCTACCACTCTGGCTGTTGCATCAGTGTCAACCCTCTTCCCAATGCCACTCTCTCCTGGGGCCCCATGGGGCATTTGTCCTGGGCCCCCTCCTTTTCCTGCTACTCTACACTGTCTGTCTGGGTGATCTCATCTGGTCATGTGGCTTTAACTACCATCTGTACACCACCGATCCATGAAACCACCCCTCCCTGCCCATCTGTCCCCCGCCACCCCTCTGGAGCTCATAGACTTTAAGGTCAGAAGGGATCATCACGATCATCTCGTCTGGCCTCCTGCAGGCCACAGAACCTCACCCCCCCACTCTTAGCCTCTGGCCAGTCTCTGCGACAGCTCCTCTGGGAGGTCCCACTGGGTATTGTGGGCAGGAAGTTCTGATTTCCAGATGCCAGACACGACCCTCCCTTAGCGCCATCCAACCCCCTAGGAGATATCAGTGGAGCTACCCAGAGGTCGCTGCTTTGTAAGGCGAGTGCCGGGCCCTTGGCGGATGAGTGCTGGCAGCGCTTCCAAACTGGGCTAGAAAGGAAGCAGGGCTGTCAGGCACTCGATGCTCGTGCTATGGGTTCCCAGAGACCCAGCACCCCAAAAGCACATGGCTCCGGGCAGCAGAGCCTATGATGGGCCTTGGTTCCGGCAAACCACGCTGAGTGTCTCCTGGGATGCTGCCTATAAACAATTTTACATCCCAGTTAATCACATTAGGGGGCCCTCAAGCTTCATTCGAGCAGCAGTTGTTGCTTAATGAAAAGTATTGACTGACTATTAAAGAGCCATTCCCTTGAGGTGTATATCATCGCTCAGCACTAGCCCTTGACAAATGGCTGGGTAATAGTCATCAAGGGGCAATTACTTGCTCCCAAACACATCACCCTGTTGGCTGCAAACGGGCGAGCAGTGGAAGGATAGAAACCTCCGGCTGGAGCGTTCCCACCCAGAGCTCCTGCTCTCCTTCGCACCAGTGATGGATGGCAGATTAAGGGAGAGGAAACGAGATCAGTATTGATGCTCGTGGCAGCGATTGTTTCCTCCGAGAGACGTTTTGCCGACGCAGGGCCGCGTCCTGCTGATTGCGATGGGAATTGGGAGAAGCCAGTGGGAAGCGAAGGGGATCAGGCCAGTGAATAGTGCTGGGAGGGCTGGATTGTGGCTTTCCCCTTCTCTCATCAGCACCCCCTGAATGATCCAGGACTCCTAGGGCTCCGAAACCAGGGTGGGAAGGTCACAAGAAAGAAGGCCCTTCACCAAGCTCCCTGGCAGGGCGCTGCGGGTAGCTGCTGATGGGGCCAGAGACCAGAGTGACGGTTTTCCTTTCGCTGCAGGTGGCTTTGTCAACACGCCGGGCTCCGCGCTCGGGTGCTTTGTACAGCTGCTGCTGCTACAGCAGAACATGCTGATACAGGGGAAACATGGGTTCTTCTCGCAGCACCGTGACTCCCAGGTTTGAGGCTGGATCCAAGAGAAACGTGGCCCGTGTGGGGCTCAGAGAGCCCCTCCAAGCTGTAAGGATAATGTAACCCAGCCATTGCTCCGACAGGCAAAGGCCACAGGGCAGGGATGGGCCTGATCCAGAAGCCCAGGACGGAAAGGCTCCGAACCCACAGCCCAGCTCAGTTCACGAGGCTCCCCCCACCCCAGGGCTCTAAACCCCAAGAAGTGACTCCTTCCTGCGGGGGCAAACCCAGCTCCATTGCTCCCTGGCAAGCCAAACGGACGAGTGGTGAGGGGAGCCCCTGAGGCAGTCTCTGCAGGGGGAGAAGGCCTCAAAACTAGTCCCCTGGTGGGAACCCCAAAAGGGCGGGAAAGTTTGGAGCTGGAGCCAGACTTGACCATCCTTAACCCTCTCTCTGTCAGCTACAAGGCAGGATCCATGCACCCCGTCATGCAGCCTCTCTCCCCCCACAGCCCCCTAGCTAGGAAGTTTGGTTTGGTTTTCAGTCTGTCTGGCACCAGTGTCAACTTTTATGGTGATCCCAGAGGTGTTCCTCTGCTCTGTACGCAGGAGGGAGCCTTGCGGGGTGGGGGGAGAATAGGGGAACACTTTGCAGGCATTGGTGGCAGTGCTGGGGAGCTTAGGGTCACAGCAGCCTGGGATCTCTCTGGAGGAATCTGCCATGGCCCTGGGCAAGAAGGAGAGAGAAGGAACAGGATTCTGCACGGCCAGCACTGAACTTCCATGTCCATGCTGCCTATGGGTCTGATTCTGCTCTGTGTTCAGAGGCTGGGGGTCATGCCATGCGGAGGGCACGGGCCCTCCATGGGTTTGCACCAACTCTTCCCCCAAGTGCCCCGCGCTACGGAGGAACCACCTGAATTCAGAAACAACCCAGACAGCAGCTCCTCTAGTCGCCTTCCTGCATTGTTTCTGGGACATGAAAACAGGGTCTGGGATATGCTTTGTGGGCCTGACCCAGCATGCACCGAAGTCAGGGCAAAGACACCACTCGTGGCTGTGGGCTCAGGCTCTTTGAGAAGAGAAGCGGCTGATTAGCAGCGGCTGATAGTCTCCTACCAGATAAGAAGGATGCTCCATGGTGCCTAGACACCTCAAGGGTGGATACGTTCAAAATTCAGATGAGATCAGGGAGCTTCTCAAAATTCTCCATGGTGCGGGCAATGGTTGGGCAGAGCTCTTCGGGACGAGCCAGGGTTGCCTCTCAGGTGGGATTTCAGTGTCTGAATATTTCATCCTCTTTGTGGGCTGGGAGATCACAGGGGAATCGAGAGTATTGATCTGAAGGAATAATTGATTGCCCCTTTCCGACTCAGAGAAGCGCAGCCGCTCGAGCCGCACTCCTTGACATTTGGTGACATTTCCTGAACGCTGCGTTTGAAGGGCCGGCTACAGATTGTTCACTCACAACCCAGTGCAGCTGCTCTGGATTATGGGGGGGTACTTCTGAGGCCACGGCCCCAGCAAGTGACACCAGGACACTGTGGTGTATGGTCTGGGCTCTGGAAGGGGCAGCAGCAGGGGCCTGCATGTTCTAGGGTTAGGGTCTGTACTGTGTCATTTACAACCATCTAACCATCTCCTGGCCCAGAGGTGAGCTGGCTCCTCTTGCACATAGAGCTGAAAGCACTTCACCTCCTTATGCCCATAGGCACCGACTCCATGGGGAAAAAATGGTGAGTGCCCAGGACTCACCTATCAGCTGTTTGGCGGGCCCCACCCGTCAGTTCCTCCCCCTCCCCCAGTGCCTCTCGCCCACCACCCCTCAGGAGGAGGTGGCGAGGGGGCGGGGCCTCAGGACCGAGCAGGGGTGGAGCACCCGGGGGAAAGCTGAAAGTCGGCATCTGTGCTTATGCCCACTTTATAGGTGGAGAAACTGAGACAGAGACGAAGAGACGTGCCCAAGATCACACAATAAGTCAGTGTCAGGGACAGAAACAGCTCCCAAGAGTCCTGACTCTCAGTCTGGTGCCTCATGCACTGGGGAATGCTGCCTCCTTTAAGACAGTCATCCAGATAATAATCATTAGAAACCGGAAGTCAGAAAACAAAGCCAGTCACTGAACGGTGACTTGGTGAATCTGGACAAAGATAACAGTCTAAGGTCCTGACTCCAAACCCGCTGAAACCAGCCGCAAGGCTCCCACTGCCGGACTGGATTATGCCCTACAGGAGCCGCAGGGATCAGTTACGGGATTACAGGCCCGTTTACAGGGGGGTTAGGAGCAAGCGAGGGCATTGTGAGACCCAGCCTGCTTCACTTTATTTGCTCAGGAATGCCAGGGACGTTTCTGCTGCTAGTATCAATATTATCACAGCACAAATCTGGCAGCACTGCATGTGAGCTAACCGTGCTTTGGGGGCAGTGGCTTTAAAAAAAAGCAGGATTCCTGTCGTGGAAACAGGAATGGCCATATTGGGTCAGACTAATGGTCCATCCAGCCCAGTATCCTATCTTCCAACAGTGGCCTGTGCCAGATGCTTCAGAGGGAAGGAACAGAGCAGGGCAATTATTGAGTGATCCAGCCCCAGCTTCTGGCAGTCACAGGTTTAGGGACACCCAGTGCATGTTGTTCCATCCCTGCCCATCCTGGCTAACCACCATTGATGGACCTGTCTTCCATGAACTTATCCAGTTCTTTTTTGAACTCAGTTATGCTTTTGACCTTTACAACATCCCCTGGCAAGGAGTTCCATAGGTTGACTGTGCATTATGTGAAGTACTTCCTTATGTTTGTTTTAAACTGGCTGCCTATTCATTTCATTGGGTGACCCCTGGTTCTTATGTTTTGTGACGGGGTAAATAACACTTCCTTATTCACTTTCTCTATACCAGTCATCATTTCATGCACCTCTATAATATCCCCCCTAAGTTGTCTCTTTCCTAAGATAAAAAGTCCCCCAGTCTTTTTAATTTCTCTTCATACGGAAGCTGTTCCATACCCCTAATCATTTTTGTTGCCCTTCTCTGTACTTTTTCCAATTCTAATTTATCTTGTTTGAGATGGGGCAACCAGAACTGCTCACAGTATTCAAGATGTGGGTGTAGCATGGATTTACATAGAGGCATTATGATATTTTCTGTCTTATTATCTGTCTCTTTCCTAATGGTTCCTAACATTCTATGAGCTTGTTTGACTACTGCTGCATACTGAGCAGATGTTTTCGGAGAACTATCCACGATGAAGCTGAGATCTCTTGCTTGAGTGGTAACAGCTATTTAAAACCCCGTCATTTTGTATGTATAGTGGGGATTATGTTTTCCACTGTGCATTACATCGCGCCTATCAACAATAAATTTCATCTGCCATTTCATGGCGCAGCTGCCTAGTTTTCTGGGATCCATTTGTAATTCTCCACAGTTGGCTTCGAATTTAACTATCTTCAGTAACTTAGTATCAGCTACAGATTTTGCTACCTCACTGTTTATGCACTTTTCCAGATAATTTGTGTTGAACAGCACTGGGCCCAGTACAGATCCTTGAGGGACACCACTATTTACGTGTCTTCATTTTGAAAACTGGCCATTTATTCCTACCTTTTAACCAGTTACTGATCCCAGAGAGGATCATCCTTCTTATCCCATGACTGTTTACTTTGCCTAAAAGCCTTTGATAAGGGATCCCATCAATGGCTTTTTGAAAGTCACTGAATCTACCTTCGCCACATGTTTGTTGACCCCCTCTAAGAATTCTAATAGACTGGTGAGGCATGATTTCCCTTCACACAAGCCTTATTGACTCTTCTCCAACAAATCGCGTATATCTACGTTTTGGATCATTCTGTTCTTTACTATTTCTACCAATTTGCTTGGTACTGAAGTTAGGCTTACCGGCCTGTAATTGCCAGGATTGCCTCTGGAGCCTTTTTAAAAGACAGCGTTACATTAGCTACCCTCCAGTCATCTGGTACAGAGGCTGATTTAAGTGATGGGTTACATACCACAGTTAGTAGTTCTGCAATTTCATATTTGATTTTTGTCAGCATTTTTAAGTGAATCCCATCTGATCCCAGGGACTTACTACTGTTTAATGTATCAATCTGTTCCAAAACCTCCTCTACTGACACCTCAATCTGGGACAGTTCCTCAGATTTGTCACCTAAAAAGAATGGTTCAGGTGTGGGAATCTCCTTCACATACTCTGCAGTGGAGACCGATGCAAAGAATTCATTTAGCTTCTCTGCTGTGACTCCTCTAGGGAAAGTCAAGGCGAGGCGCAATTGCGTTTATACTGAATAGAGACAGTGGGTGAGGGGAGAGCAGCTGAGAGAGAGAAATAATTTGAGCCCAACTAATGAGAATGGTTGTGGGTTTGTTTTAATTCTCAGGTTAAGCGACAATCAGCTCATGCACACCGGAGAGACCCACAGAGAGAAAACCCCCGAACTCGCCCCAGCGTGGACGGCCCGGGGTAGCTGCTGATGCCGGAGGAGAGGCTGCTGCGCTGGGGAAGGTCTGGGACGAGGTGGTGAAAGGAAGAAAGGAAAGTGGAGAGGGAGCGAGAGAGCATCTGCTCCACAGCCGGGCTGCCAGCACTGCACTTTGTGTCAGCTGTTTGCACACGGATCGGAGACATCTCCGTTGTCAGGAAAGGTTCCCATGTTTATGTGGGGAGGGTGAATTATCTTCCATGGCTCACACGCGCCAACACACAGGAGCCAGCCAGGGAAAGGGTGAGTCAGCCTCACACAACGGCTCTTCCTTCTTCACTGGGGTCGGAGTAAAACCAGCCCCCCCCCCCCCCCGCCTCCAGCATGGCCTCGGCAGCTCCACCAGGCCCCGGCCCCACAGCCCTTTCCCTCTGATTTACAGTCCCTCCCTGGCAGGTGGAAGGGGAAAGCGAGGGCAGCCAGGTGTGGTGTGTGTCAAACTGAGCTCCCCGTGCCTCGCTGAGGGGGTGCCTGAGCGAAGGGCTTCCCACCCACAGCTGCCATGGCCTTGCCCAGAGCTGCCACGGCAGAGGCACGGCACACGCTCGGACAGCCAGGCATGTGGCGGGGGGGGGGACGGTAACACCACACCTCATGAGGGTGTTGATGCCTCAGCTACAGCACGTCAAACCCACAGGCCGCGCGCGAGATCCTGCATCTGCGCCCTGCCACGCTCCCTGAGTGGCATTTCTCTGCTGATTTCCTCCACCGCCTGGTTCTCGCCCTCCTCCCCAGGGACAGCAGGAGTAGGGGTGTCAGGAACCCAGCGCTGCCAACTCTCTTGATATCTGGCATCTTTCTGAAACCCCCAGCTCCTGGAGTCCTGGGATTCTGGGAGCATCTCAGCCCTTGTTTTTGAGGCTGTAGCCCAAGTGGGTGTGGAGAAAAGCTGGGGACTCCTAAAGGTCCCAGCACCAGGAGGCAGGGAAACAGACCCCGACATTTAGTATTTTTTAAAATCAGATGAATTTGGGGGGCCAGGAGCTGGTGATGCTAGGAACTGATTCCCTGCACATCTCAGGAGCAAGGGGGGCTTGCGGGTAATCAGGAGCACCCAGTGGGGACTAGGGTACTGGAGAAAGTTGGGGGCTACTGGGAGGGGGGTGTTGGCCTGGGACAGCCTGGAGGAGGGATTGTTGTGTGGTGGTAGAAGGTGCGGGAAGGGAGGAGAGAGCCTGGGGAGGTGGGTAGTGGGACAAGGGGCGGAGGGTGAATGAGGCTGGCAGGTAGTAATGGCTGGAGCCTCAGGCTAGGATTAGCAGGGAGACTTCTCCCAGGAGGGAGGCAGGGCGGGGGGAGACGGGGGAACCTGTTGCCCTGTGACTCAGGCGGCCGGCGGGCAGCGTTGCTCTGTGACCAGGGCCCAGCCCTCTGAATGACAGAGGCAGTTGCTCTTAATTCAGTGGCCATGTCTGAACCTCTGGACCGAGCTGTTTCAGGCCCCGATGCCCTACACAGGGATCAGTGGAGACAACCTGCCTCTCGCTAACCTCTCTCTTCTTGTCTGCGCCCCTCCTAGCACTAAGCCGGGCCGGTGCTGCCAGACGCACCAGACAACCACCTGCAGCCGGATGGCACCACCACCTGTGCCGAGGCCAAGAGTCTGCAAAGGCATAACCCAGCCAGCGAAGAGTTAATGCCCCACCTCTCTGAACCCAAGCTCTGCCTTCACTCGTACCCTCGTGCCATGGCGCAGCCCCTGGTGAGTTCAGCCTGGGAGTGGAGATAATGCCAGGGCAGTGCTAGCGGGTGGCACAGCAACAGGAGACGTAAGCGGGTGACTAGACACTGGACATGGCCTTCCCAACCCCCTCCCGGTCATTGTGTCCCTCCAGGAGCCCGGCTAGCGGGGAAGGCCCTGGCGGTGCCCTCAGGGGAAGGACGTCTCATGCTTAAGGGCGTCCTCCCCCTCCACGCCCATCTCCTCCTCCTCCACATTGGACAGGGGCAGCCCGTTGCCGGCGGGCAGGTGCTCGCACACCGTGCTGCGGGTGGTGACCCGGGTGACGCTGGGCGAGTACTTCCTGGAGCCCAGCCTCCGCAGGCGCCTGTGGCACATCACCTCCTTGAACATCTCCCGGAAGCGCGTGGACATCACGTTGTAGAGGATGGGGTTGGCGGCTGAGCTCAGGTAGAAGAAGACCCCGGAGATGATGTGGACGTACTGGAACATGTGCAGCATCCGGCCCGTCCAGTGGGAGACGAAGCTCCAGACGAGCCGGTCTGTGTGGAAGGGGGCCCAGCAGATCCCAAATACGACAACCAGAACGACTGGAAGGAAGCAGAGAAAATGTCGTGGCCATTGGAGGGGGTGGGTGTGTGCTGGTTCTGTGCTCTAGTCCCTGACAGTCGCTGATCTGATGGCGCAAGTTCCTTCCTGCCTCCGACTCTTTGCCTTCATTGCATTAGTTGCCCTGTTCTCTCTATGCAGAAGGGGAAATATTGCCAGTGCACGACACTGATAAAAGCATGCATCCTGCCCTTCTTAGTGCCTGGCTTACATAGGACAGCGAGGGTGGCCCCAGGAGTAGAGAGGTAGCTTGGGCCGTAGGTAACCGAGGTTCAATTTCTGACTCTACCACAGAGGGATAACAACCTACTGATACTGCCAACTAACATTTACCTTGAGTGATAAAGGCCTGCGGTCAGGCCCGCCAACAAGGGGGAGGCAAAGGGGAAAATTGCCCAGGGGCCCAGGTATTTAAAAGGGCCCAGGGCCCCCAGCGCTGCGGCGGATAGGAGCCCCAGACCCTTTTAAATTGTTCAAGTGGGCCGCAGGACTCCTAGGCACGCGTGGGGCGGTACCGGCGGTGCTGAAGGCAGCCGGGCAGGCATGTGGAAGCCCTGGCCATGCCGGAGGAGCACCCATTGACCGTTCTGCCAGAATTGCTGTTGCAGGTGTGCCTGTGGTGCTGCGAGTTGTGGGTTCTTTCCTTGCTGATTACCCATTTCAGGGTGGGTGGTGTGTACCTCTAACGTGCCACCCTCGGGTAAACACCCATTTCTTTCATAGCCCTCAGGTGACTGATTTACTGCCTCCCTATTACGGTACTTACCGTAGCTGCCATCATACAGCCATGGGAAGGAAACGGGCCCTTACAGTATGAGACATAAACCTACAAAGGATTTAGTGGCTGCAGGATGGGAAGAGACACAACAGAAAAAGGCAGGAGGTTTTGGTTGGTTCTGGCTGGCAGGTGTGTCACTAGCACTAGTTTCTTCAGATATATTCTACTGATTTATCTGAATTAAGGGCAAGACACAAAAATAGGAGGGGATGGCTGGCAGTTGAAATGAAGCCCAAATACCACTTTGATGGGCATGATAGATAGATTAGGGTGACCAGACAGCAAATGTGAAAAATTGGGACAGGAGGTGGGGGGTAATAGTAGCCTATAGAAAGAAAAAGACCCAAACATCAGGATTGTCCCTATAAAATCGGGACATCAGGTCACCCTAAGATAGATAGATGGATAGATTATAAGAATTTGAAGGCATGAGGTTGCTCATTGCGGTGAAAGGACGCTGATTTATGTCATGACATATCATTAGCTATCATGGCATGTCACACAGCAGTTCATTGGTTTTGCATCCTAGTCACATGGTTTGTTACATTCCACAAGGCATGATGTGCTTTCAACAGAGTTTATAAAATCAATAGCTTATCAAAAGGTAACAAAGGGTTCGCTGTTTTAATAACCGGTTAATCAACAGTCATAGAATCCCGAAAGTCAATAGACTGCGTGTAACCATCTATAACGTCCTACTCCTGTCTGTAACGTGAAACATCTATTAACCCTTTGTAAACCATTTATAAATAGAACCCTAATATAAAGTGTGACCCGGTTCTTTCCCAGCCTCCACCCTCCATAAGAAATATGAGACATAAGAACGGCCAAACTGGGCCAGACCAAAGGTCCATCTAGCCCAGTGTCCTGTCTACCGACAGTGGCCAATGCCAGGTGCCCCAGAGGGAATGAACAGAACAGGGCAATTTTCCAGTGATCCGTCCTCTGCCATGTAGTGCCAGCATCTGGCAATCTGTGCGATTCCCTGTCACTATCGCTCCCTTGCGCCCCTCTGATGTCTTGGACCTTCACCCAGTCTCAGCGGGTCTTTCTTTCCCTCCCCCGTCCGTTCTTTTTGCTTCGTTCTGCTCTCGTCCTCTCTCTGCTGCCCCTCCTCTCCAGCCAGCGGTTGCTAAGTGTGGTCACATCAACCGGCTTTGGCCCTTGTCCCCCTTCCGTTCGTTATCCTGTCTCCGGTGTTTGTTTCTCTGTCACCTTGCCCAAGCTCCTTGACAAACACAGCTCCTTTCCTTTCCCCCGCGACCCCAGAGCGGGCTGCGGCTGTTGCCCCAGGATACGCACCCGGTAGAAATCAGGTGCCTGGTCTCGAAGGTTTTGTTTATCCTGGTTAAATACACGGCCCTGGCGCAGACGGGAACGGAGCAGCCTCGTCGCTGCTCGCCACGCCCCCGAGTCTGGGCATGGATTCCCGGGCTGGTGACCGGAGCCAGATCGGCAGCCCTGGAGCCTTCCCAGCAGCAGCGATGGGGTCATGAGAAAACCTGGTTCCCATCTCTGATCCCCCCAGGCCTGCCCAGCTGCTGAACATGCCGGTTCCCCTCCAGGGGACAGGCAGCCTCCTGCCTTCGCTGCCCTGGCAGCTGTCGGCTCCTGCCCAGCCCCTCCTGCAGCCGTCAGGCGCCGGATCCGGTGTAAGGGGACTGTTGGCCCCTTACTGAACTCAGTGGGGGGTTTCTGGTTGGGTAGCTCCCAGTGCCAAAAGAGAGGAAGGTCGATGGGAAATTAGAACCCCGAGACTGACAGTCCCCAGGAACAATGCTCCAGCTCAGCCTGATTGACAGGCCAGGCTAATCAGGGAGTCAGGAGGGTCCCATCCTCCTTGTGAGCTGGAATCACCTGGGTCAGGCCGAGTGGGGCTGACTTAAGGGGAGAGCAGGGGCCCAAGCTGAGCTGGGGAGCAGGGCCCTGCCAGCCAGAGAACCGGAGAAGCAGCCCAGGGAGTAGGTCCGTGCTGGGAGCAGAACTGCAGCAACCAGAGCCAGAGGGGCCAGGGAAAGCAGCCCAGGGGGCTGGAGGCAGAGCAGCAGCTGTGCTGAGGCAGAGTGGGGCTGGAGCAGGAGCCACCCGGAGCTGGGTGCGGTGAGCAGCTGGGGAGGGTGAGGGGGACCCTGGGCAGCAGGCCCAGTGCAGGGAGATGCCCCTAGCTAAGAGGCCCTGCAGGCCAGACTTGGAGGGGGATCGTAACCCCGACGGGGGGCTGACACTGGGAAGAAGGGTCCTGCCACCTAGAGCCTGGAGGTGTGTGGCCACTGCCAGAGAAGTGTCCGACCCGCAGCACCTCTGCAGCACAGCCAGGGCCTGGGCCCTGTGAGGGACAGACTGTGACCTGCCCTGACATCCCAGAGACGCTGGTTGTGATGTCCCCGGACCACAGAGCGGGGTGACGTGTTTCCTTTAACCTTTCCCATTTTTTCCCCTGTTCCTTTTTAATTGGTTGCTGTTTAATAACTTGTATTTGCTTTGAGCTGTGTGCAGTGATCAATTGGTCTGGGAAGCATCCAGTGCAGAGAGAGCCCCCCAGAGTGGGGACACCCTCACGCCTGCCCTACGTGACCACAACAAGCTTGGGGGTCGAGCCCCCCAGGAATCCTTGGCCCAGCCTTGTCGGGGTTACGAGGACTCTGCCACACGGGAGAGTGGAAGGGGAGTCCCGAGGTCAGGCAGAGTGCGGGAGCAGAGCGGCAGGCACCCACCCAACACTGCCCAGGGAGCCCCAGGCTTCCCGAAAGGCTGAACTCAGGGTTAATGGGATTCTGCTGGCGTTTCACTTGGATGGGTGTTTATTTTTCCAGCGACGCTCATGCCCCCGGCTGCAGCTGAACGGGGCGGAGGGGAATCCGGACTCGATTTGGAATGGGGCCTCTTCCTTTGAAATGCTCAGCCCTGAGAGAGGCCAGGGACATGCCCAACTGGGGGCCCCCTGGGCAGCTTGGGTGGCACGCAGCAGATTGCAGCGCCCTGCATACCAGGTAAACTCCTGGCTGCCTGGTTAGCTGAGGGCCGAGCAGGAGGCCAGAAAAGGGATTTCAGTCCTTATAGGAATTATGGATCCAGGGGACAGAAATGTCCCAGCTAACCCAAACATCAGTTAATCGGGATTTGTTTGTACAAGGCCCCCATAGACCATGCTACCCTGAATGATGATTTATGTTTCTAGTGCCCCTTTCCTCCCCAGCTGCATCACCAACGACAGGCAGGCGGCACTGGAGGCACCCAGATACTGCGGTGATGGGAGCTAGCTAGATTAGACAGAGTGAAATGCAGCTGTTTCTGGGGTGGAGTCCCACCATGGGGACACAGAAATTTCAAACCGAACGCTCAGCCTGCTCCTCTGATCGCCTCTGTTTGGATCAAGATGGAGCAATGCATTCTGGGACATGTCGTCTCTGCGGGCTGCACCTCGGCCTTAGAGATGGGCCAGGCCCAGGCAGGGCCGGTGCAAGGATGTTTTGCACCCTAGGCGAAACTTCCACCTTGCACGCCCCCACCCTGAGGCGCCCCCCCACCAGTGGCAGCTCCCCCTCTCCGCCCTGAGGCGCTCCCGCCCTCTGCCCTGAGGCACCCCCCTGCGGCAGCTCCCCACTCCCCACCCTGAGGCACCCCTGCTCCGCACACGAGCACGAGCACCCTGAGCACGCCGTGGCTGCTTCACTTCTCCCGCCTCCCAGGCTTGCGGCGCCAATCAGCTTAGGTAGGAGAAGTGAAGCGGCCACGGGGTGCTGGGGGAGGAGGTGGGGCAGGGGTGAGCTGGGGCGGGGAGTTCCCCTGCGTGCTGCCCCCCCCTTACTTGCTGCAGGCGGCCCTCCCCGCGCTCCCCTGCCCCAGCTCCCTCCACCTAAATGCCGGCGGCGACCAGGGTAACCAAAGATCCGGCCACCGTGGTCGCTGCCGAAGAAAATGGCTCCCCAAATCCCAGTGCCCTAGGCGACCGCCTAGGTCGCCTAAATGGCTGCACCGGCCCTGGGCCCAGGAAGCGCTGCAGGGAGCCCTGTGGGGCCGCATGCTCAACCAAATCACCTCGGGGCAGCTGAGCTCACTGCTGCAGGGTGGCATGGGGGACCGGGCCCATGTCCGTTCCCCAAGTGCCCGCCTGCCAGGGCGCAGCACTCCTGGGGAATCCTGCCCTTCAGATCTCAGTGCCCTCAGGCTGGGCTCCCCCCCTGGCTTCCCCTCTCAGCTCCCATAACTCTCCTCACTCTGGCTAAGTGGAGTCACCCGGGGGTGTGGGCGGGATAACCCTTCGCCCCTCTGAGCAGAGAAGCCGCTGCAGGGCCAGTGGTACCTGGGGGTCTCGCTCTCTCACCCAGCAGCACAGCGGCTTTGGCACATCCACACGCTGCATCTACCCCACAGCACCGATCCCCTAACAGAATCATAGAATCGTAGGGCTGGAAGGGACCGTGAGAGGTCGTCGAGTCCAGTCCCCTGCACTGAGGCAGGGCTAAGTATTATCTGAGACCATCCCTGACAGGTGTTTGTCCAACCTGCTCTTAAAAATCCCCAACGATGGAGATTCCACAACCTCCCTGGGCAATTTATTCCAGCGCTTAACCACTCTGACAGTTAGGAAGTTTTTCTAATGTCTGAGCTAAACCTCCCTTGCTGCAATTTAAGCCCATTGCTTCTTGTCCTGTCCGCAGTGGTTAAGGAGAACAATTTATCACCCTCCTCTTTATAACAATCTTTTACATGCTTGAAGCCTGTTATCATGTCCTCCCTCAGTCTTCTCTTCTCCAGACTAAACTAACCAGTTTTTTTTCAGTCTTTCCCGCAGGCCATGTTTTCATTGCTCTCCTCTGGACTTTCTCCAATTTGTTACTTCTTTTCCAAAGGGTGGCGCCCAGAGCTGGACACAATACTCCAGTTGAGGCCTTACCCGTCCTGAGTAGCGCGGAAGAATTACTTCTCGCTCTTGCTTACAATACGCCTGCTAACACAGCCCAGAAGGATGGTCGCTTTTTTTGCAGCAGTGTCACATTGACCATTCCCATTTCGTCTGTGATCCACTATAACCCCCAAATCCTTTTCTGCAATGCTTCCTCGGCCGTCATTTCCCAGTTTGTACGTCTGCAATTCCTTCCTCAGCAGAGTACTTCGCATTTGCCCCTAATGAATGTCATCCTATTTATTTCAGACCATTTCTCCAGTGTGTCAAGATCGTGATGAATCCTAATCCTGTCCTCCAAAGTGCTTGCAACCCCTCCAGCTCCGTTGCTGGGATGAGGGGCGCTGGGTTACTTCCAACTGCAGCACAATGACTTGCTGAGCCAGTGTGGCGGCAATGGGGACGGGACACCTTTGCAGCCAGCCAGCACCACTTCAAGCCAAGCCTGAGTTAAAACCCCAGGCGTTGCAAGCAAGGTAAACAGCTGGGATGGCTGTTGCAGGAGGACACAAGGCCTTGTGCAGGCATGGGGAGCTCAGGAGCGTCCCAGCCAATGCTTGTTTGCAATACTAGCCTGTCTCTGCATGGCAAGGCCAGAACAAAAGGGATTCACTCCCCGCCGGCTTGTTGATCTGCTTTCTGGGGGCGGCTGGGGAAGCAGGTTGTAGAAAGGACGTGAGGTCTGGTTAACATCTCTCCCTCTCTCTCTTGCCAGGGCTGCTCTGCCACGTGGCTTTGCTTCTTGGCAAGCATGGGGCCTTCGCTCAGCTTAGCCTAGAGCCAAAGCATTGCAGCCCCGGGGAGCACTGCAGGTCAGCAGACAGACACAAAGCTCTGGCTGGCTCGGCCTCCCAGCGGGCACCTTCCCTGGGAAACGTTTCCTGCCCTGGATTGTGTCTGTGCCCAAGCAAAACCCACCAGCCAGCCAAGGCTCCCCTGGAAGCCCGCTACGTTTATTAGTCAAATGAAGCAGCCCTCCATTAATGGAGTAATCACCATCCCAACCCTGGGCACCTCTCGGAGATTAACGAGCGGCTGGGAGAGCTGCTGGCTCAGACCTCTTATCTCCGTCCCGGTGCCAATTCCCAGCTGGTTCGTGCTACTGTGATGAAAGCCTCTTTCCCTAGTTTCTCCACCAAGCTGACACCAGCCAGGATCACTGCAGGGGACTCTCCTGGGATGGACACGGTAGGCGGAGAACCCACACTCCCTTGTGGTCCCAGCCGTCTTCTCTCACACTGTAGTTGGAAGGATGCTGCAGGAGAAGCCAATGGCAGGCGTGCTAAGCATGCAGTGAGCCCCGGCCAGGCACGCGGTGGCACCTGATTCCAGGACACCGTTTCCACCTGGGCCAAGCGGGTGCAAAATGGCACCCGATCAGAACGGTAACATTTTACACCCATTTTCCCCAGCTGCAAAGGGGGACACGGGCAAGAATCGGGCCCAGGAGCTGGAACCCGCCTTGGCCAGTCAGAACTCGCCCTCTGCGCATCTCGCTTTAAAATAACGACTACGCTGCAGATCTCCGCTCAAGTGCGGCGCCAAAGGCGCGTTTCCAGGAACATAGCGCTGAGCTGCGGTTACCCTGCAACGCATCCGGCACTAAGGTACCACCAGTGCCCTGCAGCAAGGCACAGCCCAGTCACACCCCTGCGGCGTAGCACACAGTGCCGCTTGGCTGCTGATACGGCACGGCCCCGAGATCCCGTAAAGGAAGCCTTGGGCATAACCCAGCCCGTCAGCATCCCAGGACAGGGCCTGTAGCCTCTCTCTCTGTACAGCACCATGCATCCTGAGGCTCTGCCTAATTAATAGGATGTTCCCCTGGAACGTGTGAGCACCACAATGCGTTCTCATGCATGCAGGGCAGCCAGATAGCAAGTGTGAAAGATTGGGATGGGGGTGGGGGGTAATAGGCAGACAGAGCCTCAATTATTGGGAATGTCCCTATCAAATTGGGACGTCGGGTCACCCTACACGCATGCCCCCTCCCTGTACACCCAGCAACACACACCGCCAGCTAATGCAGCACTGCTTTGCTGCCCCCACGCACCCACCCGACCTGGAAAGGTGCATCGGAAGACACCTGTTGAGTGACATGCTGGAACAGCAAAGTCACACTGACGGTGCAACACCAGCACCGCACACATGAAGGCAACAACGCTGAGAGACGTACACACACACACACGCACAGACAAAGAGGTACACACACATACACATGCACACACACAGAGGTACACACACACAGAGGTACAAACACGCGTGCGCGCACACACAGAGGTACACACACACAGAGGTACACATGCACACACACACAGGTATGCGCGTGTGCACACATACACAGAGGTACACACACACACAGGTAGACACACACACACACATACACAGAGGTACACACACACATACAGGTATGCGCGTGTGCACACATACACAGAGGTACACACACAGGTAGACACACACACACACACACACAGAGGTACACACACACACAGGTACACACACACACACACACACACAGGTACACACACACATGCGCGCACACACACACACACACACACAGAGTAAACACAGCCAAAGGAGTCAACTGGAATAAATGAGTGCGACTCCATTGACTTGGATGGGGGCTACGTCGATTGCCACCCGCCGAGGATCTGGCCCAAGGCGCCTGGGTTCTGGCTGGGTTTGTTAGGAGCTCTGAGACGCCGGCTGGCTGTGCTCGCGGAGCGCTGCACTGCGAGGGGGAAACGCTAGGGTCCCGGCGGGCTGGGGCTGGGGCATTGATGGGGGAGCAAGTCCCATCCAGCATGCTGGCCATCCCTGGCTCAAATCCCTAGTCTGGTTGCTCTCCGCCTGTACCAGATGAAGGGGGCGGATCACCTCTCTGCAGGGGCCTTTCTCCAATGCGTGTGCTCCTAGGGGCTTGCAGAGAGACTGCACGGAGCCTGGCCCGTTCCAGTCTGGACTGCTCCAGGCGTTCCAGATCTGCAGTCCCCTTTGCAACGCCTTGGAGCTGGGCTGCATCCACCCGCCACCACTCTGCTGCGTGGTGCTCAGGTCCCCTTGGAGCTCTCGCTTGGTCCTGCCCGCCAGCAGCTGGGCTGCAGGACGCGGGTGGCCTGCCCTAGCCGCCCAGTGAGAACGCAGGGTGGGGATACCTCTCCCCTGCACCACTGAGCTGCATCCTTCTGTGATGCAGGGGACCAGCCGCCGAGGTGAATCACGAGCTCTCCCCTGCCTCGCCCCCTCATCTCCACTTACACAGCATCTTAGTCACCTGCCTCCTCCTGATCTTCTGCTGCTGGACGCGGATGTTGTGGTAGTCGCAGTCCCCGCCCAATTTGGCCTCCAGGGTTTGCAGCATCTTCTCCTTCTTCAGCTGCAGCCCGATGAGCAGGTACAGGATGCTGATGGTGCCCATGGGCAGGAAGAAGAAGAGGATGGTGGTGATCTGGATGATGAGGTTGTAAATCAGGCGGGGTTTCACCAGGGTGCAGATGGCCGAGTCCGGCACCACCCCCCGGCCCGGCACATAGAGGGGCTGGATACCATGCAGGCTGGTGTTGGGGATGGAGCAGAGCACGGACAACCCCCAGACCGTGACGATGACCCGCTTGGCGTGCTTCCTGGTCACCACGTACTTGGCCTTGAGCGGGTGGACCACGGCGATGTAGCGCTCCACGCTCAGCGCCGTCACGTTGAGGATGGAGGCAAAGCAGACCGCCTCGAAGAGCAGCGTCTTGAAGTAGCAGCCGCCGGCGCCCAGGAGGAAGGGGTAGTTGCTCCACATCTCGTAGAGCTCCAGCGGCATCCCCAGCAGCAGCACCAGCAGGTCGGAGACGGCCAGGCTGAACAGGTAATAGTTCGTGGGCGTCCTCATGAACCGGTGGCGCACGATGACCAGGCAGGTCAGCGTGTTGCCGATGGCCCCCACCACAAAGATCAGCAGGTAGGTGGCGCAGACTGGGATGAAGAAGCTGGATCTCCGGGGGCCCAGGTATTTGTCCTGCAGCTGCTCCACCGTCAGGTTCAAGTCCCTGGGGTCAACATGGCTGAAGGCAATGTCCTGCTGGCTTCGGTTGCACAGATCCTGGTAGTCCAGCAGCGCGGGGAGGTCTCTGCGGGGCAGGCTGGAGCAGTTGGCGGAGGGATACATGGCCTCCCGCTGCAAAGAGACTGGACTGGATTAGAGAGAAGCCTTAAAGCCACCCTCATTCCCATCCCCAGCAGCGGCTCCTCAACTGTCCTCTCTGCGCTGCCAGAGGGGCTCGGCTAGGCAGAGCCCAGCATGGGCCTCCATGTTGCAGGTGAACCGTGAGCACTTCAGGGTCACTGTCTCAGAGTCAGGGACCGGACCAGGAGCTGTCTAGGTTGCTGGCAAGTGGCCAGCCTGGGGTGGACTGAATGGCTGCCCCACGACACCACGGGCCTGCCGCGGGTCGAAATCCAACCCGGGCCAGCGCATGCTCCTCAGGAACGATGGGCCCAGGCCACAGCTAACACAGCCTGCCGTGCCCTGAGGGGGACCCCTTGCCTGGCTTGGCCCGGCCGTGCTGTCTCCAGGTATGGGGGCATCTCATGCTGCGCCAGCTTTCCAAGCACCAGTGCAGCAGACGCATGTGAAAAATCCCCCCTCTGCCTGGCACTGTGGGGCGCTGGGTGCATCCTCAGACGGCCTGCTGGTGCCGGGGAGGGGGGACTGCGGACAGTGCTGCCGGCTTGCTCCTATGCCAAAATTTGGCCCTTGACCCGAATTTACAAAACCCTGGGGCCACGTGCCAGGGAAAAGTCACTGGGTGACTGGGCTGGATGGGCCAGTCTGTATCATTGACAGCTTCCTGCACCAACCAGGTGGGGTTTTTAAACCCTCCAGCCTCGCCCAAACCTCCCAGTCCCTATGATCCTGCCCCCCAAACCTCTCAGCTCCCTACGGCCCTGTCCCTCCAAACCCCACCCCTCAATACTCCCCACTCGGTACAATCCAATCATGGTTTCACTCCTTCCTCTCTGCACCCCTCCTCATCCACCCCCCACAAAAGCCAGGCCTGGCAGAAGCTTCTGTCTAGCACAGATTTGCCTGTCCCGAGTATAACCAGATCTGTCTCCAGGAGACCCTGTGGCCTCCCGAACCATGTTACAAACAGACGTCCCCCCGCACACCCTGAGCCTGCGGCATTTCCCTAACTCCACACATGTGACGAGCGCCAAGAAGCCAGGCACAGCTCAGTCCCAGGGGGCCCTTTTTGCCTGGCTCAGGAAAATGCTACTTCAGTGGCTCCCGTCTCGCAGAGTCGCCTTCCCTGGCTGCGTGGGCCAGGGCTGCCAGGGCCGTGTTATTCAGAGGGTCAGTGTCATCCGACTACCAGTCCCAGGGCTGCTCAGCTAGACTGGCACCGTCTCTTTCTAGCAAAGCTTTCTCGGCAGCCGTTAACACAGGCCACTCGGCAGGGCCAGGCAGGACGAGTCTCTCTCCATGTGGATGTTCTCTGCCTCCCGCACACAGGCGAGAAGTGAAGCCAGGATGCAATTTTACAGTCAACCCAGAAAAGCTCTGACCTATCACCCCAGTTCAAACTTCCCTAGCTGGGCGACGGGGATACAGGGACGGCCATAAAATCATCCTGGGGGAAATGGCTCTTCATCCTGCTGCTCTCTGGTCCAGGGGACAATTTACACTGGGTGCTAGATTAAATGCAAACCCTCGGCGGGACAGGGACCAGGGCTTGGGCTTTGCCATCTTAACAAACAGGCCGGGAAAAAAAAATCTCTTGTGCTTTCAACTTCACTTCCATGTCCTTTCAGATCCTCCCTGAAAGCCTCTGCCGATTATCTCGCCTTTCCCTCTGCCCTCCTTCTGCTCTGTTAGTCACCTGGGGAGGCAGATGGGGAGGGAAGACACCACTTTGCATTGTGCTAGTCACGGCCAGGACTTCCAAGGGGTATTTCCCTCCCGTCTATGGCACCTGTTTGCAGCGGAGAAATACCTCCTTGACTCCTCTAGCTCTGCGAGGGGGTTACTGCCGCCCTGGGGTGCAGCGCATGCTAAAGATGCTCTAAAAAAAAGAATCAAGTGGCTTTGAAAGAGACCCACAGGCAAGGGGCAGCCCAAGGGGACGCTGACACGGCCAGCAGTGCTGCTGGTGGGGGAACGAATCGAGTTCTGATTTTTTATTTGCGCTCGGTGATGGAACAGACATAAATAACTCCGCTCCCGTCCTGAAGTGCTGACACAGTCTAATAGACTCAGGCAGGCAAATCGCCTTGCAGGGGAGATGCCACCTCTGAAGTGACAGAGGCAGAGGTTTCTCTTCTCCTGCTTGGCACACGGACTCTTGGCCAGGACGGGGCCACCCCTTCAGGTGCAAACCTCGCTCCCTGCCCCCCCAAACCATCTCTGGCACGGAGAGCACTGGCCAGGCAGGCTGTGTCTGCAGCGCTAAACCCACACGCTGCTCACAGCCAGCTCCAAGCTGCAGGCAAAGTCCATATAACAGCCAGGGGAAGTTTAAGCTGAGACTGGACCCTTAATACTTAACAGGATTCTGATCAAACGGGCACATCTTACCCTCACTCGCCTGCTTCCCAGAGTCTGTCTACAGAACCTATATCCGGTGTCTGTCTAGCTGTCCATCTCTCTGTCCATACACCGATCCCATCTATCACTCCAGTACACATCCAGCATCTGTCTGTTTATCCGATATCTGTCTAGCCAGCCAGCCAGCCACCTGCCCTGGAATCTGCAGCCATCCATTCACACCTGCACAGTGTCTGCCCCTCGGGGCTGCGGTTTCGGAGTTTTATCACATTTCCTCCACAACTGATATAGAGTCGGTTCCAGCCGTACCGCCCCAGCCCGTCGGGTCCCCTTGCCTCGCTCCTCTCCACGCAGCTTGCTAAAGCAAGAGCAGGATTTTACCCCCGCCGCGGCTCTATTTTCAGATGTTGCCTCCTCTCTTAGGAACACGCCTGTCACCCTCCAAACTGTCTGCTTTTTCCAAGCCGTGGGAATCCACTTTTTCTCCCCCGCCTAGCGACTTGGAGTGGGGCGATCAGGGTTCCCGGACACCCAACGCTACATTCATTTTCCAGAACCACAACAACAAAAATCCAGATTTCGTTCTGGCAGAGGGGGACGCTCACCTTGCTACGCAGCCCGGCTGGAGAAAGACTTCCCCGCTCTTCCAGCCCTGCTCATTTTCCCTCGGCGAGTTTGGAGGAGGCGAAGAGGAGACGGTTAAAGTCTTCACTCCATCTCAGCACTGGGGCGTGTGCATGTGAGCGTGTGACAGACTGGAGGGAAAAAGCATCAATGAATGGGGAGGCTGCCTGCCTCGGGGTGGGGGGGCCGAGAGAGGGCTGGAGGGGGGGCTGCCTGTAGCTGCTGGCTTTTCAAGCACCACCAGGGGGCATTGCAGTCTAGCAGGACCTCCCCGTCTCTAATCACAGCTGCGGAGCTGGCTCTGGGGAAGGGGTTTTGTGCATGGGGCTTTGTGTTGCAGCCAGCGCCATGGCAGGCCCCCGCCTTTGGACCACGCAGGAGGCCAGTTAGCAGTGGAGGCAGCATGGCTGGGCAGAGTGAGGGACCTGCAGCTGGGAAGTAGCCTCTAACTCCAGAGGGGATCAGCGCTGTCGTTAGAGGGAGAGGGTAGGATCGGGCTGCACGCTGCACTTTCCTGGCCCAGGCGTCCTCTCTGCTCCAGCGTCCCCCGCAGCAGGAGGCGTGAGATGTTCGTCTGCCTCGGTCTGCAGCCTGGGCCAGCTCAGAGCCCCGTCTGAGGCTGTCCCCACCGGGTGGGACGTAGCTGGGGATGTGTCAGGGCCCGTGGTGAATTCAGAGGGGTCTGGGACCAGCCAGGCGGCCTGGGTGGAACCGGAACCGTTAGCTAATCCCGACGTGCAACCCACATGGGAGTCTACTCTGGGAGCCCCATGGCAGCTCTGCTGCCTGACGCTCTGTAGGCACCCCCAACTCCTGACCCGGGGCCCCCCTGCTGTTCCAGCCCTGAGCTCCTCCATCTCCTTGGCCTACCCTCATGATAGCCCGGCCTGCTATTGCACCCACCATTTGTGGATACAAGCAGGGGCATAAGATCCAGCACGTTCATTTCCATTGCACACCACGCAGTGCCACCGCAGAAGGGAAGGCGTCCCCTCGGCCCACCAGAACAATGCTGGGCAAGTCGCTGATCAGTCCTAGCCTGGAATGATCCGCCCTGTGCCCTTTCTGCCGGGGGATCCCAAAGCGCTTTACAAACATTAGCAAAGCCTCGCAACCCCCGTGGGATGTATCACAAACCCCCTTCTCCAGCCATGGAAATGACTTACCCTAGGGCAGGGGTGTGCTTGAGCCGGGTGCCCTGCCGAGTCCCAGTTTCTGTCGCTAACCACTCAACCCCCCTCCCACCAGCTGGGGGGAGAACCCCAGGGGTCTGCTTAGCAGCCCCTCTGCTATACAAGGAGATCAGCTGCTGGGGCGCCAGCCACTCCCAGCCGCTCTGGGCTGAGCGCCGAGGGCCGCGTCACAGCCCGAGGGTGTGAAATCACATACACAGGCACAACCCGCTGCCTCCAGCCAAGGCCTCGAGCCGTCCCGCTCCCCAGCGGCGGCGTGTGTGGGGCAAAGCCCTTTCGTAGGGGAAAGAAAACAAACCCCATTTTTATTTAATGATCATGAGCAAATATTTGCCCGAGAGCTTTCGCGAGTGCGAGCCAGCGCAGCGCGTGCGGGACCGCTGGGATTGGCTAATACAGCCTGTGGTGCCCTGAGTCACCACCTGGGGCCCCTTAGATCCTGGCCTGGCTTGGCCTCGAAACTGAATTTACAAACCCTGGGGCCATGGGCAAGTGCTTTTTCCTGTCCAGATGACTGGGCTGGATAGGGCCTAATCTGTACCGTACCCAGAGAGCAGCCGTAGGATCGCACTCGCAATGGCTTTTGTTTGAGGTTGAGGAAAACAACAGAAAAGAACTGAAGTCAAATCGCTGGGGGAGAGAGCACAGTGTGTGCATCTCATTGCAACGTGCCACGCCCCGCTCTGGAGACAAAGCGGCCACTGTCTCTGCCCACAGACAGAGGGCTTAGAAATGTAAAGGCACAGGACACAGAAAATAAAAGCTGCATGCACCACAGGGCTTAATCGGGTGTAAGAAGCCTCTCCCATCGCAAATGTCTGCTCCTTAGACAAACACAGGAAGAGACACACAGTCCAAGCCTGCTCCCATCGACGTAAACAGCACAACTCCTAGTGATTTCAAGGGGGCAGGAATCTAAAGAGATGCAAAGTGTTATGTTTCCCCCCAGCCCCAAGAGCAGAAGAGGCAGTGTTCAATCTGGGCGATTTTATTTCAGATGATGGAAAACAAGACAGAAAGAACAAATGTAAAGTCTCCACACGAGAGCAGTGAGTCCCTCTGCAACAGTTTGGAGATGGCCAAACAGCCGCTGCCCTGCAACTGCCCCCTGTAGACAGGCAAGGGAAACACCTCTACAAGGTGCAGGACTCAGAAAACTGAATGCCAGCTGCCCCACACAGAGCAGGGCTAGAGAAATCAAGGCGGTCACAGACATGTCATTTATTTTTATTCTGGATAGTACTGTAGTCACGGCCCAGGACCCTGTTGTGCGGGGCGCTGGACAAACAGAACAGACAGTCCCTGCCCCAGAGAGCTCTAAGTATAAACCAAGTGACAAGAGATCGAGACAGACAGACAGAGAAGGCGAAGAAAAGAGTCAGACAGCACTGATCAGTGTGATCGGCGGAGGTTTCACAGCCTAACCATTGTTTGTAGGGATCCTGGCAAACGAGGAGGGACGGAAGGCGGATAAGGAAGTAGCTTTGTGGGTGTTTCTGGGAGCGGGGGGCAGCAGCCACCCGGTTTTCATGGGTGTCAGGAGATCTCAGAAGCTTCCCCCCCCAGCACTGAGGAACCCAGCGGCGTTTTGCTCTTTCCACCAAAGGGCTGCAGCCAGGCATGAGAGACGCGGATGTGATGGATTCCAGCCACCGCACCCCCGCCGCTGTTTTCAGAAGGGGTCGGTCTCAGCCGGGCTTGGAGACACTCACGTTGCCACGTCCCCAGCCGCATGCAGCATCACAGAACAAAAAACGCCCGGGCTAGAAACGAGACAGGAACAAGCAGATCGTTGCAAGAGAAGGAAAATCACGTCAGGCCCAAGGGCGGGCTGTGTGTCTCACCGGCAGAGGTCTGAGAAGGCAGGATGCCCAGGGCAAACCTCTGCTCTTCCTTGGCAAAATGGATCCAGCTCTGCCGTTCAGCTTTCCTTGTACAGGGGCCATGGGAGACCAGGACCGGCACGGGGAGGGGTGGCTGTCAGTCAGAGCATTAGGGCCACGGCTGGGAAGGGAGAGGGTTGCAAATCGAGACTGTACATTTGAACAGATGAGAGTAGGGGGTCCTGGTCTGGGAATAGCAGGGGCTGCGGATCAGGATTGAAGGGCATCAGCAGAGCCGGGGTTGGGAGGAGCCCAGGGCTGGGGTGGCGGGAGGCTGCGATTTGGGATTGAGGGGCACCGGCAGAAATGTGTGTGCAGGGCGGAGGGGGGCACGCGCCCTCTCCCCCTGCGCCTGCTTCCCCCACCCTCTCCCCTGGAGGTTCACACTGGAGTGCAACGTAGGCCATGAGGGAAAGCGCAGAGATCAAGTCACCCCTCTCCTCCTCCCCAAGGTTTTTTGGCCCAGCTGAATAATAGACCCAGCCCTAGAAAGTGTTTAAAAATTCATCAGCAGCTCTGTTTACTTAACAATCTTCAGAGGCAGGCAAACAGCGCTGCTAACAGGAGTAACTGCACTCGCAAAGAGTCAGGATTAACAACCCCCGTGGGACAATCCGATCGGTCAACGGAGCCATGTGTGAACAAGGGCTCTGCACCCTCTTAGCCCCACCCGTAAGGGAGAGCCAGCGGGCCGGGGTCATGTGCGCAAGCTTCTCCCAGCCAGTTGTGAGGGGTCACAGGGTCACATGCAAAGGGCCTGGCCACGGAGCAGGGTGGGAAACAGATTTCCAGGCCTGGGAGAGCTTGAGATTTCGAATTTATTTGCCAGTCCCAAATGGGGACCCAAAAGTCGAAATCTTGAAAGTTTTCACAGCCCGATAAGCCAAACTGACGTAGATCCCACCAGTCGAGACGTTTCAGTCTCATCATTTCCAAACGGGTTCGTTTCTATTTCAACTTTTCTTTTTTTTTAGTGTAAATCCACTCACATTTCAAAACGAGCAGTGGTTTCAAACAAAAAACCCCAAAACTTTTAAATTAGAAAATGTCAAAATGGGCCCCACTGACCATGTTGAAACTCTTCAAAAAATGTTTTGAATCGGGAGATCTGTCCAGTCCAGCCCCATCCTGCGAAGTTTTGTTTTCAGTTAATCAGCAAATTTCATTAGCAAATTCCCACCCAGTTCTTCGCTGTTTCTTGTTCCATCTGTGCAGGCAGTGATCTGCATTGTTTAGTTCCCTGCCCAATGGCTGTTATTGGAAATTAAGGAAAAACAACAAGAAAGAACTGAAGTAAAGTCTCGCTGCGGGAGAGCATGGCATGGGCATCTCATGGCAATAGGCTGCACTGAGGCTGAGAACCAAATGGCCACTGGTCCTGGCACAGAGGCCAAGCGCTCGGACATTTAAAGGCTCCGCACACAAAGCAAACGGCATCAGAGTTTCTTAGTTACGTGAACAGAACTTCCCCACTTCCGTTACAGTGTGGTGGTTACAGAGCCTATGACATGGGGAGCAGTTCTGATTCCAGCCAGGAGAGGGTAGTGGTGCATAGACGTACAAGGGCTAAAGCAGTTTCTGATAACACCCTGAGGCCTCCAAAGGGCAATCGAACCCTAACCAGGGCGTGCGCCTGCCGCCGGCAGTGGCTGTGGTGGCAAGTCCACTAGCCCATAGGCCAGCTCTCTGCATCGCCCCGTCAGTCACAGACAGAATCCGCCCCTTCCTCTCCTACATGGCCAGCTCCCAGGATTAGCCAGCGCTGCCAGGCGTGGGTCACCATGTGCCGCCCATGCAGCCTAGGATTGAGCCACAGGAGACACATTCAGGAGCCTCTGGCGGGTTGCGAGCCTCTGTCTGGCTTTCACTGACCTAACCCCGTGGGGAGGCTGCATTGGTCGGAGTTTGTCGAGCACTTGGACACGTCACTAGAGAAGAGCAAAGCCCTCGGCGATGATTAGCAGCCCAGCTGTGAGCAGGGAGCCATTTAATTCGACGAGCGGGAACAGCAGGGCCAGGGGCTGGGGCAGGGGGCTAATAGGCCAGACGTAAAAGCCGCAGCAGAAGTGCCGTTTGAAAGCTCCGTTTCTGACAGCCGACTACTTATCTGCTCTGAAACATACTAAGACCCACCTGTCCTGTAGCAGTGAGTTCCACAGGTTACTTACCCACTGCATGATTAAGCCGCCATTTTTAATCAGCTGCCTTTTCACTTCATCGCATACTATGGGATGGGGGTCACTTGGCTTTCTCTGTCTCATGCATGATTTTAAAGACCCTGATCAGCACTGGCCTCAAAGGTCCTTTCCCTGCTGTTTCAGTCCCTCTAGCGGGACCCCAGGAAGCTGGCCCTCTTTGCCAGTTAGCCAGCTCTAGAGACCACAGCTTCCCTCTTTGCAATTCATAGCAGGCAAGGAAGGGAAATCTCCCTTCAGTAACGACAAGGGGACCTTTGACACCAACTCGGCGGAGAGGAGCGGAATCCAGGCTGTTTCTACTGAGCCAAACCTGGACATCCCTTGGGACACTGCTAGGAGCTGAGAATCCTCTTCCCCCCCCGCAGAACAACAGCGCCTCCTGTGGACTCCTCAGAACTGTGCAGTACGGTTCCGAAGGGACATTCGCTAGCTGCCAAATCCAAGTCACTCAGCCCTCGTTCCCTTTTTATGCTCAAAATGTCACATGGCTTGTCAATCACCAAGCAGTTTGTTAAGCAACTTTCAAGCCATTAGTTATACAGATGTGTTTTTGCAGGGCCTGCAGTCTCATGGGCCCCGACACCCACACACTGGAAGTCAAACACAGACAGGCTTCCTATTTTTCCAAAACCACGTCCTGCAACAGTTTGGAAGACACAAGACAGGATCATGCTCAATTCTTTTCATCGCTCCTCCTACTCTCCTGGCCTGCCTGGTTATGCTAAGGTTGCTACGAAGGCCTTACAGGTGCTTTTGGCAAGAGGCATAATTATCGATATTCCGGTCCTAGGCATTTTGCTGCAGTGCTAATGTCTCCCCTAACCAACCCGACACAGAGGGGACCCACCACACATCCTGGCTCTCGGATGCAGGGGTCAGAGTTTGGCCTCACGGCTGGCCAGGCGCTATAAATTGCCCTCCTCATGTCAGGTTGGGCGCTCTTCCACCGTGTGAGTTACTGTTTGCGACGCTGCCACACAGTCACAGCATGGGGAGGAAATCAGGCTAGGCCGGCACGTGGTGCCAGCAACTCTGTCGAGCCAGAGAGTAGCATGTAGAGCCTGGAGCAGGGTCTACGACCAAGTGGACAAGGAGACACATGCGGCGATAGCCTCCTGAATTTCCTTAGTGTGTTAGACTCTCTTTCCAACTCATGCTTCCACACTGTGAGGGCATCGTTTTCGGCTCCCTGGCGGCATGGACTGCCAGGCGCGCCCTTGTCCAAACACGTGTGAGCTGCAGTAGCAAAGGGACACTAGACACCAGACGTGAAGTCCCATCCCGGCCATAGGTGCGGGCTACCTCCCCTCAGTACGAGCACATCTGCAAGTTGGTTCAGCACGTTGCTCCCGGACCAAGAATGGGGCATCAGTCAACTGGAGATGGAACAGGTTGGCGTGACGCTGACAGGCCAAGCGGCAGCTCATGCCAAGGCCGCAGGCCTCATTGAGCGCTGACGGCTGCACAGCTGGAAACCAGTCCAGCTCACCTGTGTGTTCGCACCGTCAAGCCCGACGTTCCGTTGAGAAGAACGTGTTTAGACTCGCTGAAATACTTGTAGGAGGCTGCATGGACGGGTGTCCCCTATAACCGCTGTAGCCCTCACGGTATAAAGTTATACTGAGTGTTCGCATTGCAGACTCCTGTGACCGTGTGACTCACCAAACAGACAAGCAGCATTAATTGATGTAAAATGCTTGTCCTGCCCACCGGGCCCAGTGGAACCAAATGAGCCATTGTGAAGCATCAAAGGACAAAGCCTGTTGATTGCTCCCCACACGCACACTCATACGCCAAGGGGAGACAGGCCGCGCACTGGTCCTCTCCCTTTGAACTCTGGGGGAAGGGAATAAACATTCCCAGCCGGAAGGAATTTCATCCCTACGCTGCTTGAACTCTGGGGAGTGACGAGTTTTAAACATAAGCCAGGGGGTCCCCAGCTATTTACCCCCAAAGGACATAGAGAGTTTGCTTATTACAGACGTTTATATTATCCTCTGAAACCTGAGACTGGAACTCCTTTGTGTGTGGACGTGTACAGGCACCGGCACGTCTCTCCGAGTGGGACCCCGCGATTCACCCCCCTTGCAGAGCGGAACGCTAGGAGACAGCACTCCCAGGGGCCACCCATGATTCCTCAGCAGATCCCACTGAGTTTAGTCTCATCCTGTCTGGTGCAGGTAAACGCAGTGACAGCCTCTTCAGAACAAAGTCGGGTTTATTTAGCCATAGGAACATAGCGAGCATAGAGAAAAGGGTTAAAACAACATGGCAGGAGTACCTAAAGCTTAGCACTTCCCTCCAGACTTAGCCAGGCCCTGCCTTATCACAGGTACCCACCTGCTTCCAGGGAGTCCATCTTTACCCGTTTAATAGTTTTCAAGCTCTTTAAGGTTTCGCACCCAAGGGCCCCTGTCCCCATCCTAAGCCAGGGGGTGGTTGGAAAGACCACTGTCTCCCACTTTCTTCACACTCTGCTCTTAAAGGAGTGCTTCCTTCCCCGATTCACCCAGTTTCTCTTCTCTGCAGAAAGGACAAAGCAGAAATGGGTCAGTCAGTGCTCCAGCAGATAAAGAAAGAAAAGCAGGTTTGCTGCAAGATTATCTGGCGGGATCACAGCGGAGGTCACAGGGGGCTTTGCAAATTATTATCAGTCCCAGAAAGTGTGTGTGGGGGGGGGGGGGGATCAAAATTGGACACGAAAGTGAAATTGTGCAAAACAGATTGGTGAAAAATTGCAGTCCTTGTCTCCAGCTCCTGTTGCCATGGCAATAAGTGTGATATCACAAAGAGAGGATTATGATGTCAGAGTCAGCAAACAGACTCGGAGCACCCAGCAGCCCCAGCCCTGAGTAATAAAGGAGGAGGGCTGGATGGAGGAGTTGGGTTGTGTCTCAAGTAACGTTTCCCAGGTGGTATCGGCAGGTCCTTATGCCCTGCTGTACAATGCAACAAGACAAATCAGGGATCTGTCAATAACCATTATAGGTCACTTAGTATTTTATATAACTAGATGCTGTTTAGTTAGCTCACTAAGAGATCTATTTTTAAATGTCATTGTATGAACCCAGAACTTCCCCCTCCACATAGTGTACCAACGATTCAGTGTCTGATCCATTGCCTGATGATGGAACGTGAGGTTAATTGTGCAGAGGGCCAGATATATCACACACTAAATGAAAGCCTCAGCGACCATCAGCTGGAACCTGAGGAAACGTGATGTTACAATTAGGGATAAGCTGGAGCTGTTGGCTGAATATGACAATCAGCCGGGGGAGCCTGGCTTGGAATCCAGATTTGGTAACTGTCCCCTACTGTCTATAAAGAGGCCAAACCAAATCCCGGAGCTGAACTCTCACCAACTAGTCTGCAGGGTGGGAGCAGATCTGGGCTAATAACTGAATTAAATGGTGGGACGGACGCGGCATTAAACTCAAATTCGTTCATTTGGTGCTGGACTGGGTTTGTCTGGAGAATCGGTCTCCAGAACGGAGCGCGGTACAGAAAGACACATCCAAGGCCTCCTCATTCTCACAGAGAGGAAGTGCCCTGGCCGGGGCTAGACCGGGCAGCAGCAGCTGATAACAACAGGGCTTTGGACTTCTACTGCACCTTCCACCTGCGGATTGCAAAGCGCTTTACAAACATTAGAACCCAGGGCTGAGATTCCACGCTGCGCCTCTTGGAGATGCAACGCAGGACTTGTAACCCTGTGGGCAGAAGGACGAGGGTGGCTTTAATCCACCTTTGCGCCTCCCAGAGCTGGTGTAATTTAGAGCAGCCCGGGGGTCTCTCTAAATTGCAGCTGTCTACGGGGGTGGCAGTGTGGCCCAGATTCCCCACCCCTGACAGAACCACTCATACCCCCAGCCCTACCCCTCTAGTGCGTGCACTGGGGGAATTCTGCCCTGCTGAGTAATGGTCTTTCATGCTCTTTGTAGCTGGATGCAAATCTCTCCCCAGGACACCTGAGTCATTTGCCTCCTCTCTTTCTCTCAGCTGCGTCTGTTCTGGAGCCCAAAGCTACTGGGCACTGTTCATTCTGATCCCTGAGTCCCTCAATAGGGCCGTGGAGGACAATATACAGGAGATTGAGAGAGGCAGTTCTGCCAATAAAGTCAATGGGAGAATGAAGTGCCCAGCTGAGAACAAGGTTGGTTCAGAGCCCAGCGAGCTGCAGCCCTAATGAAGGTGCTGGGAAGCGGTGTCCACTTTCAGCTGTTCCTCTCACGCACACCTCAGTAATTGCAGGGCAACAGGCGGTGGCCTCGCCATGCTCTGCATGTGCCCTGCAAGGGTTTAGTGTTATTTCAAAGCAGCTGGTATTTGGTGCAGGAGGGCAGTAAGGAGTCCCGGTCCAAAAGCTTCCCTGAGATCACACGTGAGTTGCTAGGACACGTCTCAGGCCCATCTCATCAGTCATCCGCGGCAAAGGACCTTTAACATCGTTTCTCTCCCCCACCTTCCCCAGGCCACCGACGGAGCGGGGGGCAAAGCGGGCAGCTGCCCCAGGGCTGGCGATTTAAAATCGCCATCGGAGCCACGGGCCCAGAGCCAGGCCCCCGTACCAGTAAGAATTAAATATTACTTTCACCCCTGCTGTGAGGTCACCCCCTTGGCCTGTTAGCACTCAGTGTCCTCCAGCTCCCAAGGCCCTTCCCCCGAGTATCCCAGCAGCTCACAGTCTTAAACTGTAAATAATCCCCAGGCCCAGCGAGGTGGGGCCAGGTGAGAGACTAAATGACTTGCCCAAGGTCACACAGGGAGGCTGTGGCAGAGGAGGGAATGGAACCAAGGGCTGCCAAGTCCCTGTCTAATGACCCATCCCCTGGACCAGCCTCTCGCTATAACCAAGGCACAGCCACAGTTGCCCTTCTCCGCTGGTGAGTGCCAGGGTGTTTCTCCAGCACGCTGCCTCTCAGCCGTCCCTCGCTGCAGACAGAGCAGCCGACGCCCCTCCTGTCCATGCAGCTCTGGAGCTTTCTAGTGCCCAGAGCAGGGAGTCCAGACTCTGGGCTCAGCTCTGTCAGTGCCGTGCCGTGCAGCCCCCTCTCTGCGGCGCTGTCCTGATCTACGGAGGAGGGATGGGGGTGCAAATTATGTGCTGGGAGTAGGCAAAGGTGTTCCCAGCGCTGGGCCTGTAGCAGACTGAGAAGACAAGGCAAGACTTTCCCAAGGTTTCCTTCACCTGCCACCTGCCCACGTGGCAGATTGCTCCAGTGGCGACCAACCCAGCCCCAGGGGTTGCTCCGGCCCTGGGCCACTGCTCCTGGGCGGGGGCTGGCAGCTGCTCCAGCCCCACCACTGCAGCAGACTGGAACCGCTGCGGTCACAGAATCCATGACCTCCGTGATAGACTCGGATCCTTGCCAAGGGCCAAGCTCGTGGAGGCACCTGGGGACTGTCTCCAAAGAGCCCGCAGGAGTGTCTTTCCAGCCCGGGCCGAAGAAGACAGCTGCTTTAATTGAGTTACCCCAATTAGCCAAACCTTGGGGCAGCTTTCTCGGCTCACTCCTTCTGGTGCTGCTAGCGAGTGGCTCCTGGAAAGGAGAAATAAAGGGCTTCAGAGCTGCCATGGGGCACCCTGCACTCTCTGCAATCTTCTCCGCTGCCCATAATCACATCAGCTTCCCAGCCAGCCCGGTTACCTGGGCGAAGCACGTGCCGGCTAACATCGTTAGCTAGGCAGTAACAAGTGGCCGCTGGGGAGAGCGCGGCAGCTTGCCAGCCTCCTTGACTGCATTGGCATTCGGACGGGAGGAGAGGCATGCTAACAGGATGCTGCTAGCAATCAATCTTCCTAGGAAAGGCACCCTGGGACCCCCACTGGAGATGAAATGCCTTGACCGAAAGGGATCAAGTTCTATTCGGCTTGTGCATCTTTCTCGGTGAGTAGCAATTATCCCTGTCTCCAAGATGGGGAGCTGGTCGCCTTGCACATCGTGGAGTCCAAGCCAAGCTTGGCTGCTGGTCTTGGTGACATAAGTTTGGCAGGTCTCAGTCCAGCCCTGGTGCCACCCCCATCAGCCAGGCTCTGAGGCCACACTTCCTTGCCAGCCCGCATTTGCCTCCTGCTTCCGCAAAAGGGCTTGGCAGGGTTCATTCCCAGCAGCAGGAGATGGAGGTAGATCGACAGAGGCGAAGGGGAAGAGATTTGTGTCCAGCTGAGGGCTGAAGGTCAAGGTGGCAGCAGGAGGCACTTCCAGAGAGGCCAGGGCCTGGGCCAGCTGGGATGAAATGCAGGCACACGGCCAGCACTAGGGGACCACAAGGAGGGGAGTGAGAAGGCAAAGGGCACGAGCTGAGCTGCAGAGAGGAAACCCTCACTGGTAGCCTCGTGGCTGAGCGGGCAGTGGAGCGAAGGGGGGTGAGGAGAAATTCTAGGCAGCATTTAAATGCAGCTACTTCTGGGGTGGAACCTTCTCGCCCCTAGGTCAGGGCTGAGGCCCACTGGCAATGAGGTACCGTGTTTCCGAAAGCGACGCTCCATGGGTCTCCCCCGGGAACCTGAGGCAGCCGGAGCTCAGGGCAGCCGGAGATTCATGAGGACACATCGGAACGTGTCAGACCCCAGTTCATGCCGGCCGAGGGGAATCAGTGGCCAAAGCAGCAGAGCCACCAATGGCTCGTGTCCCCGAAGAGCAGCAGGCTCTGCGCGCTGCTGTGCCAATGACACGGAGCCGCACACGGACGGGCTGCGGGTACTGGCGTTATTCACGAGCGCCGATGCCGAGCTCTGCGCTGTCCAGTGCTCACACCCAGACACGGGTGACCAGATGCCCCGGTTGTTACCAGACTTGCCTGTTACTTTGGGGTGCGCTCATTTCTTGGGGTTACTCTTCTCGGGGGAGGGGTTTCTGTACGTCTGTCAATGTGCTGCTTGTGTCACTTGTGTTCTCATACGGAGCTCTAGTTCTCCCTGCTGCAAGTTCCCTCCCGACGGAGCTCTCCTGCAGGACCTCGGTTCCCCAGGGCTGGGTTCTGCCAGCCCCAGAATCAGATGAACACACACACACACACTCTAACAGAGAGCGTCTGAGTCAATCAGCACTCCCCAGCTGCCACCCTCCTATGCCACAGGTTCAGCACGTCCCTATCCTAAGGTGACCAGCTGAGAGGGAAAAAATATTGGGACACATGGGGGGGAGGAGGAGGTCCACCGGTGGAGAGAAAAAAAAAAAAAAGGCGAGTGATGCTGGCGGAGCAGCAAGAGGAGAAAAAAAAAAGTTGAATGCTGCTGGCGGAGCAGCAAATAAATAAACGAATAAATAAATAAAGGCAAGTGATGCTGGCAGAACGAAATATCGGGACAAATTGCGTCCCGACCCAAGATCGGTCGGGACGCGGGAGAAACACCTAAATATCGGGATGGTCCCGATTTTATCGGGACGTCTGGTCACCCTACCCTATCTCCACTTTCACATTACAATTGTCCTGGTAGAACCGACTTGATGAGCAAACCCCAGAGGATTTTTGGGCGCTGCAGGGATCTTTAGCTTAGGTACGAGGAGCGTTGCTGCAGAGTGAATGGGGAAGCTAAAAACACAAGAGAGAGCGAGAGGGAGGGAGGGAAGCAACCAGCTTAACCATACAAGTTATTTACTGCCGGGTAATAACCATACAGGGGGAGCCAACCAAACCAAACAGTCACAATGTTAAATCTAGCTTCAATTTGATCACAAAAGTCAGGCTTAGAAAACTGTAACTGATCACACAGGTCAGGGGTCACCGAGAGAGAGCGAGAGCTGGGATCTCACCCCTCCGTGAAGCTTGAACCGGTCGGGGTTCCCAGGTGATGGTGGTGGTAGCTGAGGGTCCGGAGGGCTGGCGACAGGCAGAGCCCCCAGCACGATCAGTCCGGAGAAGATGAAGTCCCAATGGAGCTGATGCAGATTTTGGATCCAGGCATCAGAATTCTGACTGGAACGTGGGTCTGGGTTTTTGTAGGGAAACGACAATGGTTCAAGGGAGACACTAGATTTGTTTATGGGTAAACTGATGGCTCAAGGGAGAGTCCCGGTGTTGTTTTGTTCAGGCTACACAATGGGAATAGATCATTGCTGGCTATGGGAGCTCACAATGCAATTAGGCAGCTTCACTCTTTTGGATACCCATGAAGGATTCATTACTAGAATTGGTCTGATAACTGCTGAGCTGGGGGTGGGCAGGCGTGGGATCATTAACATCTGGAGCAGAGATCTCCCATCATGCCGTGCTTCCCTGCTGTTCTGGTCCCAGAGTTCAGTGCGGTTCTTGCCTCTGTGCTCCATTCTGTAGGCTAATGGAGATGCCTCCCTGTCCCATCTTTGATGCGGATTAGGCTGGGGAGTTGCCTTAATCCTGTCACCCTTGTCCAGAGGGGTTTAGGTGTGTCTCCCACGGCCTTTTCATTGCTTTTTGTAAGTCTTTCTTCTGATCAGTTTGGGTTCAAGCAGAGGCTCGGAGGGTGGGGGTCCTTCGTGAGTCAGACAGGCTGGATACCGCGCCCTGGTTCCCCAAGGACACACAGCTCACAGCTACCACAGCTCACCCACAGGCTGGTGGCCAGTTGCTTGTTTGCCTTATTACTCCCACCCCATGTTCAGTTCCTTGTGCCTCCAAGAAGGATCTGAATGAGGAGAGGAGGATGCCTGGTTTGGCAGGACTGGGGGGTGGTTCCTTGCATGCCCAAAGGGGGCAGCGTGGGAGAAGACTAGAGAGGGAACGAATGGGGCATTGAGGCTGGCGTCACTGGGGGAGCAAAGGGGGTGAGGAGGAACCCACCATGAGGAATCACTTCATCCAGTGCTTAATTGCAGCCACCTCTGGGGTGGAAGCCGCAGCTGTTTAACAACACACGGCAACGCTCTGCAGTAGCTTAGGGAAGGAAGCGAAGAACACTGCGTCCAGCTGAAGCTGCGGGGGAAATTTAGATGCACAGAGTAGAATAACCCAAACTGTGGTCAGGACACCCGGGCTAACACCCCAACCCTTAGAAATAAAGCACCATGGGATCTTAACGACCACAAGCAGTGGGTCTCCGAAAGGAGAGCGCCCCCTAGTGGCTCATGCCACCCCGCCGCCCGCAGCACACTGGGCTTTCCAGCCACATGCCAGGCATCGCCGCACTGGGGAGAGCTCAGAGGAGCCCAAAGCCGGATGGTGTGTCTGTACCATGATGGGCCCACGCCACGTAATAACGGTTTATGGCTGTTTTCTTACCCCTCTGTCCTCCGGGAGGGTTTTGTTTTCTGAGTTATTCACGTCAATAAAACCAGTGCATAAAGCGTCCGCCTGTATGGTTATAGGCGTAATGATCCCGCTGCGGGAAAGGCCTGGTTTGATGGCCCCTATAAAACATTTGATTCGCTCCATTTTATTATTGACAGGTATCAGAAGCAGAGGAGACAGAGCTGATTAGTGCCCAGCTTAATACCCCAACTCTCAGCCAGGCCGGACGCGTCGCCCCTGGAAACCGTCCGGTTTCGATTCATTCACCACGTACTGAAATAAGCCAGAAACAGGCAGTGGGGTCGGGGGCAGCTTTGGCGAATGGGAGGACAGGACTAGAGGGACTTGGGGGGATGGGATGTCCAGGGATTGTGAACGGCACAATAGAATTGTGTCATCAGGGCACGTCTTAGGGCATCGGTGACTGAAAGTCATAACCATTGGCAGTGCGGGGTAGTGGTTAAGACACTATGCTGAGCTCCAGGAGACCTGGTTCAGTGGCCAGCTCAGCCATGGACCTGCTGCATGAGGTTTGGCAAGTCACTGCCCTGCTCTGTGCCTCAGTTTCCCATCCCACCCTTTGTTTGTTTTGCTCATTCTAATTGCCGTAAGCTCGCCTGGCAGGGAGTGTCTCTCCTTCTGTTTGTACAGCACCTGGCACAAAGGGACCCTGAACTGGGGCCAGCACATGCTGTAATACAAATTCTCTGGCTGTTTGGTGGCTCTCAGGCCAGATCCCAGGGGGTATCAAACCCCACTTCGTGTCGTGCCCACATGCTGCTGCCCGCCCCATCTGGGCACATGCAACTGCCCGCTCATTGCCCTCCGCCAGGTCCCGAGAACAGCATTCACGCTCAAGCAGCTGGCATAGCAGGAAATGCTTCGAGCTCTCCGCTGTGGTCACAGGGATCGGGGCCAGTGGTGTAGCCCCACTCGATCACTGTGTCTCTAGACCCACCACAATGGACACTAATCGCCCTCCCCGTATTGTGTCTGTCTCAGCTGAGAGACCAAGGCTAGAATGGCCCATGGCAGTTTCTCCTCCTGTGGTCATGCTGGAAGTGGCTTCCTCTTCATCAGGGCTGGAGGACGGGAGCGGTAAGTGGCACACCATAGATTTCAGGGGCCCAGATCCTCAGCGGGGATGAATCCAGCTGCCCTCTGTGCATGGAAGAAAACTACTGGCGATCACATTGAGACGTTATTCAAACCGTACCCACCTGAACGGCACATACATTTTATTATACCGCCCGCTCCCACAGTACAACGCAAGGACACCGCTACCGTGTATTATCTGGGGATGACCTGAAAAATCCTATTCCCAGCTGGATGTATCATGTCACCCTCACTCGCCCCTCCTGGTCGACTCTGAGGATGAGCAATCAGGGACTGCTCTTGTCACCCTTGTTTCTCGCACACATCGGGTCCATCAGCTGTTTCGCAGCAGTCGATGGGCCCGGCCGGGCGCAGCTGAAAGCAGCATTGGTCCCCTCGCATCAGTACCGCTCAATGGTCGTTCATTATGTTCGAGGTCCGTGCAGTTGTTACAAGGGGATTCCCTGCTCTGATGCACAAGGGAAGGGAGACTCACAGGGTAGGTCTACACAGCAACTAGACACCTCCAGCTGGCCCGTGCCAGCTGACTCGGGCTTGGGACTGACTAGGGGCTGTTTCATTGCTCAGGATGGAGCCTGGGGTGTAGGACCCTGTAGGGATGAGAGGATCCCAGAGCTTGGGGTCCAAGAACTCTCCACTGCAATGAAACCCCCGCGACCCCGAGTCGGCTGGCATGGGCCAGCTGCCAGTTTTTCTTTGCTGTGTAGACAGATCCATACCCACTTTCCTAGTGCCCCCAGCTCCAACAGCGAGGGAACTATACACAACCGTTGCTTCATTTTCCATGCGTGAGACGGATCGTTCTGTAAATGACCCCTAGGATTTGAAGCATGTACCTACTAGCGACTTGGACTGTGACCTCAGCTCTGGCAAACTGAGCGCTGCTTTTTAATTCGATGGGAGGCCTCCTCCAGCTGCGGTGGGAAGTGGTAGGGGTGACCCAGTAGGGGGCGCTCTCCCCTCCACCCCTTGCATGTGTAAGTTACATTGCCCCCGGAAGCTATGTCCCTAGTGGTAACAAAGCACATCTCCCAGTGCCTGGCCTGGGATCCCTTCTTCCTTTCAGTCCCGCTCGGCTCCATCTGGTTACTCGAGCTGTCCGTGGGAGACAGAACTCGGTCCTTAAATATTCCACTTTTCATACCGCCATGTAGTTCAGTGATTCCTAGTTGTTTCCAGGCAGCCAGCGAAGCCGCAGGGAGATCCCAGGCGCGGCTGCTGGGAGATTCAGACTCTCAGGAGGCGGGAAATCAGCGAGGCAAGGGACATGACAGACGGCCTCGACTCTCCGCCTTGTTTTCCTAGCCATCGGAGCCCAGCAGGAACGGAGAGGAATATATTTGATTGCTGATGAAACCCATCTGAGTTGATTGGGCTTTAAAGACGTTCACAAATCACCTATAACAACCTCAGCGCGGTGGGAGCAGCTGGCTCGGCTTAACGAGACACTTTATTCAGCTGTGTCTCTCAGAGAGACCACGGGGGGCCCTGTCTCCATTAGCCTGGCCCAAGGCAACAGGCAGAGCCCCGCACTAGCTTGTCAAACTGCTGGCCAGGCCAAGCTCCCGGGATGGCTTGGAGATACTAACCAGGCCCTTAAACTAGAGGGACCTGGTATCCCACAGTGGGGAGGAGATTTCGGCAGCATCTGTTGCCACTGTGCAGATGGGCTGCTGCGGTCTGCACCGACAGTCGCATTAGTTAGGCTGGTGGATTCGTTCCTTGGCCCCGGACGTTACATTCACCAGTGCAGGGGGCCGGAGTGGGCAGTTTCCCATGACTATTTGGTATCCAGATGTGCTGAGGAGTCCAGAGCTCACCACAGCTGCCCTGATGCTCTGTGGGCATGGGCCCTCGAGGGGCGGGGGATGCCAGGCTGGCAGCGAATTCCTCAAAATGCTTCCTCCCCCGCCCCCACACACACCAGCATCACCTTGGCCATTCCTGGTCACAGCTGCTGAGCGGAGACAGGGCCCAGCAGATACATAGAATCATAGAATCTCAGGGTTGGAAGGGACCTCAGGAGATCATCTAGTCCAACCCCCTGCTCAAAGCAGGACCAATCCCCAACTGAATGATCAATCCTGACCTTAAAAACCTCTAAGGAAGGAGATTCCACCATCCAATGCTTCACCACCCTCCTAGTGAAAAAGTTTTTCCTAATATCCAACCTAAACCTCCCCCACTGCAACGTGAGACCATTGCTCCTTGTTCTGTTATCTGGTACCACTGAGAACAGTTTAAATCCATCCTCTTTGGAACCCCCTTTCAGGCAGTTGAAAGCAGCTATCAAATCCCCCCTCATTCTTCTCTTCTGCAGACTAAACAATCCCAGTTCCCTCAGCCTCTCCTCATAAGTCATGTGCTCCAGCCCCCTAATCATTTTTGTTGCCCTCCGCTGGACTCTTTCCAATTTTTCCACATCCTTCTTGTAGTGTGGGGCCCAAAACTGGACACAGTATCCAGATGAGGCCTCACCAATGTTGAGTAGAGGGGAATGATCACGTCCCTCAATCTGCTGGCAATGCCCCTACTTATACAGCCCAAAATGCCATTAGCCTTCTTGGCAGCAAGGGCACACTGCTGACTCATATCCAGCTTCTCGTCCACTGTAACCCCTAGGTCCTTTTCTGCAGAACTGCTGCCTAGCCACTCGGTCCCTAGTCTGTAACAGTGTATGGGATTCTTCTGTCTTAAGTGCAGGACTCTGCACTTGTCCTTGTTGAACCTCATCAGGTTTCTTTTGGCCCAATCCTCTGATTTGTCTAGGTCCCACTGTATCCTATCCCTAACCTCCAGCGTATCTACCACGCCTTCCAGTTTAGTGTCATCTGCAAACTTGCTGCGGGTGCATCCACTCCATCCACCAGATCATTAATGACGATATTGAACAAAACCAGCCCCAGGACCGACCCTTGGGGCACTTTGCTTGAAACCAGCTGCCAACTAGACATGGAGCCGTTGATCACTACCCGTTGAGCCCGACGATCTAGCCAGCTTTCTATCCACCTTACCGTCCATTCATCCAGCCCATACTTCTTGAACTTGCTGGCAAGAATACTGTGGGAGACCGTATCAAAAGCTTTGCTAAAGTCCAGGAATAACACGTCCACTGCTTTCCCCTCATCCAGCGCTCTGTGCACTCTGGGAAGGGGACGGAGCTGGGTGCAGCCTGGGCATTGCTGGCATGTCAGTCTCTGCTGTTCCACAGTCTCTTCCAGTGACTCTATATGGAGGAGGGTGGATCCCTGTGGGACTCCCCAGAGAGGGCTCTGGAGGCTGAGGAGCTGGTGCCCCCTCAGCAGGCTCTGGGTATGATCCAGGAAGAACCTGATGCAGCCCACCCCTGCTAAGCTCGGCCATGGATCCAATTCCATGGGCCTCCCCGAGTCTCGGAGCCTCCATCCGTAGCTTTCTCATTAGGCCCCCGTGGTTAATGGAGGGCCCAGGTTTGGGGCCTTGCCAGGTTCTTTCTGTGAGGAAGAGAAATGGATGAGAGGAGCCAGGTGTATTCTTTGGCACAATCCTATTTATTTACAAAGAATGGACACAGAGGCTTGTTTCCCTGTATGCAGCAGGCAGATTCCTTGCTCAGAAATTCCTATGCCTCCCCTCCAGCCCATCTGTGCCCCAAACAACTCCGTCCCTCTGGCTTGCTGGGCCTCCCTCACACCTAGCTTGCCAAGCAATCCTCAGCCATGTGTTTGCAACCAGCTCCAGAGAAGCCCCTCAGAACACATGGCTTAGGTCTGCTCGGGCTTTGCCATGTGGCCTACTGCCTTGGGTGGTGGCTTCTGTTGTGTCTGGCTATCTCCCTCCATGAAGGTGCTTAAATGCTCCTTTCCTTTAGCCTGAAAGAAGGGTGCTTAGCACACCCATCAGCTGTAATGAGATCTGTGATTGTCTGTAGCTCAAAGACCCACATGATGGCAGCCATTAACTCCTTCCAGCAAAACAATATCATCTGATATGACACCAGTGGATGGGTGGGCCAGATTTTAGCAACTCCATTGGCCTGAAGCCAAGAGGCGCATGGGAAAAGTCATACTCTCTAACTGCAGAACATCCAGAGAAGGGGGATCTGCTCTCCCTTGTCTGACATCTATCCAGCAGCTCAGCTCCTTCACGTCACACCTTACCATAGGCCCAAGAACATACAGCAACTAAGCACATGGAACTCTGGGCTTCCCCCCGCCTCCGAAAAGGAGGGTGACAGAGGGAGGTAGTGGCTGTGATTACTGTGAGGAGGGGCAAAAATCTGAGGGACAAAAAGGGTAATTGAGCATGGATTGATTTTAGCTGTAAGCACAGATTCAATATCGCCAGTGAGTCAGGACCCCCAGAATCATGAGATTGGCTTAAAAAAAACCCCACCCCTTCTGGGGTTCTTTTTCTTTGCCTTCTGGTTTGAGCTGTTTTCTAGCTTTTCTCCACAAGCAGAAAGACTAGACACTTCCTTTTGTTAAGTGAAAGCTGCGACTCTCACAATCCCAGGACTCCAGGTGCTGGGGCTTTAATAGAAAGAGTAACTACTGCAAGAATCCATGATAAAATCTGAAGGGCCGGCTACTGAAACTCACCGGGGAGAAATATACTCGGCCCTCTCTCTAAAGTCATGTATCAAGGTTAACCCTTCGCTCACCATGCACACGCTAGGTCTCTTTGCACCTTCTCATGTCGTCTGCCCAGCTGGGCAAGCACATGTGGGCGGGGGAGGAGGGAGGTTAAGAAAATGACAAGGCAGAGATAGACCTGATTACCCACAAATCAAATAGGGAGAGAGATTTTTTTTTTGGTTATTGTAACACCAGCAGCCCCCTTATCAGCCCTCCCTCCCCACCAGCGCCTCCCACCCGCACTCGGGGGAGGGGGTGGAACGGGGTGAGAAGAGGCAGGGCGGGAGTGGAGCGGGCCAGAAAGGGGCAGGGTGGGGGCGGGAAGTGGTGGGGATTTGGGGGAGAGCTGGGGGCCGAGCACCCCCCTGCACTGGTTGATAAGTTTCATCGTCAAGTACCCTCACTTATTTCTAGTCTGAATTTGTCTAGCTTCAGTTTCCAGCCACTGGATCTTGTTGTGCCTTTTTCGGCTAGATTCTAGACCCGTTTCCTATCAGCAATCTCTTCCCCAAGTCCATAATTGCAGGCTGTGCTCAAGTCACCGCTTAACCTCTTAGATAACCTAAACAGACTGAGCTTTAGTCTCTCAAGACAGATTTTCCAGACCTCAAGTCATTCTTGTAGCTCTTTTCTGAACCCTCTTCCAACATCCTTTTTGAAGTGTCGACACCAGAACGGGACACAGTATCCGGTCACAGGATTCTCTCTGTCTGCGGCATTACACGACCTCTCTGCTCCTACTTGATATTCTCCTGTTTGTAATCCAAGGACCACTTTTGCCCTCTCACCTACCGCGTCGCTCCGCACTGGGCGTTCACGTTCAATTGGTTACCGACCATTCCCCCAGGTCCTTTTCAGCGTCACTAATCAGAGTTCCCGAGACAGCACGTTGCTCACTGGACAGCTGGGGTGATATTGTGGGAAGCTGTTAGTTCATGGATCTGAGAGACTCTCACCACTGGATCCTCAGGAGTTAGTGACATCCACCCTGATCAAATTGGCCCTGTCAATACTGGTTCTCCACTTGATGAGGTAACTCCCTTCTCTTAGTGTGTCATTATATAATGCCTGCAGCTGTAATTTTCACTCCATGCATCTGAAGAAGTGGGGTTTTTACCCACGAAAGCTTATGCCCAAATAAATCTGTTAGTCCTTAAGGTGCCACCGGACTCCTTGTTGTTTTTGTGGATACAGACTAACACGGCTACCCCCTGATACTTGCACAAATAGTTCCACTTCATAGACGTTCTCGGGCAATTCCTGCCTTCAACAGACAGCCCAATACAATAGAGTACTCAGAGAATGGCATGCTTTTCCTCTCCCCTCGTTTCCATGCTCCTGGGCTTGCTTGAGAACATGCTGAGGGATCCACCCACACGGCAGGTGTACACGCACAGCTTTATCCTTGTAACTCACTTGGATTTTCATATTTTGCTGAAAGGAAAATCATTTCGTGCTTGCCAAGGTACAATCAATCAGCATTAAGGGGGAGAAATGACCTTCATTACTGCACGTCTCTCTGCAGGGCTGAGCCAGGAATTTGGGGAGAACGTTGGCTATTTCAGAACAAGTCTTCGGACGCCATGGCAACCGTAATTTCACTAATCAAGGCCAGCTGCAGGATGGAGGCACTTTTGCACCAGCCAGGGGAGCCGTTTGTTTTTAGGTATCTATCAGCTTGAATCCAGACCGCGTCTGGTTGGCAGCCTTTTGCAGCCGGTTCACCTCGCTCTGTGATCTTGTCCGCTCAGCAGGACTGGGCCTGCTCTCCGCTTGGAGAGGAGACCTCCCAAGGAAAAGCCAGGAATGCTCCAGGTGTCGATGAGCTAGCATGCGGGTCTGTTGTCTGGTTCAAGGCTGATTCAATGGACCAGTCCAGCGAGGTGCTGTCTCTCCATTGAGACCTTTCGATGAGCCATGGTGATTGAAAAGTCCATGGCAATTTTCATAAGAGATGGGTGGAGATCTGTCCTCCAAGGGTCTGGCAACTGCAAATTCCATCTTGGTTAATAACATTCTGCCTCCCTGCATTCCACTCCCAGTCACCACAGGCGAGACACAGATTCTTCTTAAACTCCTGTCCTTCACTGTGCCATGGCTGCGTGCTGCTAGACAGAAGTGGCTGCAGGTCAGTCATGAAATGGTGTGTGCGTACTTAGATGTATGTACATGAGCATTTGGGGACTCTCAGACTGAAAAGCGCTATCGAAATGATCTATCCACTGCTATTGCTACAGGATAAACCTTGTCGTAGGCCATAAACTAGCCAACCGCCAGGGGTCAGGAAGAAAATCCCCCTGTTGGCAGGTTATTCCATAATTGTCCATGAGATGGATTCTTGCACCTGTCTGTGAAGCAGCTCAGACTCACGGACAGGATGGACCCCTGGTCTGAGCAGTTCCAGAAACTCCTACGGTCCTATGAGTATTGGTTGTGCCTTTAATTGTGTTTTTGATCGTCCACATTCCTCATTATGGCCTGAGGCTCCCCTGATGCCCACATCAAATCCTGCCTCTGTCCCCTATTTTCCAAGCCCTGCATTTTAGCCACAAGCCTTTTGAAGCCAGGTCTGAGGAGAAAGGTGTTTAGGGATGCAGAGAGACAAGGTGGGTGAGGTATTATCTGTCATTGGACCAACTTCTGGATGGAAGCAGTTAACAGATAGGAACGCCATCTACTGGCCACTTAACAGACCCCATCAACTCTGTTCCTCAGTCAGCTGGGGAATTCTCTGATCAGATACACTTGTTCCTTTGCAACTGAACTCGCTACTTCTGCCGGCCTCCCTTTCCCTCGAGACCCGGGGAGCAGGGATCAAGCAGTGGTGAAATCCTTCCCTTGGGCTTACATTTACCCTCACCGCAAGAACCTTGACGAGCTCCAGTGATTTCCGTGTGATTTCTCTGAGAGGTCTCATTAGCCTGGTATAAAACCACCCTGCTTTAGCCTGGTAACAGACCTGACATTATCCAGCAGGAAGCCCTCGGCCTGATGCAATTTATTGCCCAAGCCATAATGAGGTTTGGATTGACTCACCTTTGGAGCGCGTCTAAACAGAACACATCTTTCATGGCATGTCACCCAACGGCTCGGGCAATTTATCGAGGTCTGCCTAGTCTGATCCAAACCTTCTTTACCACCAATAAAAAGATATAAATAAATCAAGCAATGAGAAGCCAGAGGCTACCCTGAAGTTCCAAGCCAATTTGCATACACCAGCCCAACACACTGGTTTCGGGCTCCCACCTGCTCACCTCCCCTGAATCACCTCTCAGCACCCATCTGAAGGCTTGGAAGGTCTCAGCGGCTTTCAGCCCGGATGAAGCACCACACATATAATTCTGCTGCACCTCATTTGTGAAGGGTGCCAGGCAAGGGGATAATAAACGCCTGCGATCTGCTTCCATTTGCCAGGCAATTACTCAAGCTCCAAATCAACAAAACAAAGGAAACAAAACGCAGCAGCAAATAAAACATATAATAATAATAAAAAAAAAAAAAGAGACGCCGAGACATTTATAGCCCAATTTGTGCTCAGGCACTTTTCTCCCCATTGTTTTATACGAGCTTGCGGGAACGTGCACAGACCTCTAAGCCAGGATCTGGGTGCAGGGCTCGAGGAGGAAGGGAGGCTGCTGGAGGGAGCAGAGAGGCTCTCATCTTTCCTGGCGGTTGTTCGCCCCAGGCGATGATTTAATGCTATCATTGCACGGCATAAAGGCGTCTGAATTTGTGCAGTGAATTTGCTGATCGCCTGCTGCTTTGCAGGGTTGTTTTACAGCTGGCTCCCTGTGCTGATCCCCAGCACCCTGACTGGTTGACTCGAGAACCAGGGGGTGGTGGCTCATTATTTGTATAAGGAACAGCTTGGGGTGCTCTCGCACTGCTGAGCAGTTCCCACTACTGCAGCCTACCCCAAATCTACAGTGTCCAATTACAGGGAGCCCACAGGAGTGGGCAGGGAAAGGAGCAGAGAACAAGAACACCCTGGAATCAGATTTAACAAACTACTTTCCCCCACCCAGTCCCTCACTGCATGCTACAGCGACTGTGAGCTTGGCAGCAACACTTGGCTAGAACTCCACTCCCCCGACGCAATCTCCTATCCATTGTGCTCCAGGAGAATCTCCATAGCAGTGCAGGGCCCGTGACACATGGTTGAGCATGTAGAGACTACAGGGACCCAGGCCACTGTGCTGGGGTGAATGCAAGACTCTAGTGAAGTCTACACTACAAAATTAAGTCAACCAAAGTTATGTCAACGTAGCGCCACTGCAGCAGTCGAATCAGTTTTACACGTCCACACTACGCTCCTTGGGAGCCTGCGTTCAGCTGATTATCCACTACACCCCCCAAATCACGGCTTCCCAGGATACAGTCCCCCATCCTGCAAGTATGGCCGACATTCTTTGTTCCCAGATGTATACATCTACACATCCCATATTAAAACACATATTGTTTGCTGGCACCCTGTTTACCTGGTGATCCAGATCGCTCTGAATCAGTTACCTGTTCACCAGTATTTCCCATTCCTCCAGGTTTTGTCACTTTCCGCACACTTGGTCAGTGATGGTTTTGTTTTCTGCCAAGTCATTGATTAACATGTGAACTAGCCAAGGACCAGTCCTTGCAGCTCCCGCTTGACGATTCCCCATCTACAGTTACATTTTGAGAGCTAGCGGTCAGCCAGTTTTTAATCCATTTCATGTGTGCCCTGCTCATTTTCTATTGGTCTGGTTTTTTAATCAAAATGTCGTATGGTACCAAGTCAAACACCTTACAGAACTCCAAGTCTATTATGCCAACACTATTACCTTTACCGGCCACATTTATAATCTCATCAAAGACATGTATCGTTAGATCTTGCCAAACTATTTCCCATAAACCCATGTTGGCTTGCATTCATTTCAGTACCCTCCTTTAATTCTTCATTAATCGAGCTCTTTATCAGCTGCTCCATTATCTTGTCCAGGATCAATGTCAGACTGACAGGCCTGTAATTACCCTGGTCATCCTGTTTACCCATTTTTTAAAGTTAGCACAACGTTAGCTTTGTTCCAGTCTTCTGGGACTTCCCCGGTGCTCCAAGACTTATTGAAAATCAATGTTTACAGTCCAGTAAGCTCCTTAGACAGCCAACTCTTTTGAAAGTCTTGGCTTCAAGTTATCTGGGCCTGCGGATTTGAAAATATCGGACTTTACAGGATGTTAAGCAGAAGCCACTAGAGGTACTAGTGGAATGGAAAGCGTGTTATCACCATATGATGAGACTATTTCATGTTTTTTCCCAAAACACGGCACAGAAATATTTATTGAGCACATCTACCCTTGTTACATTATTATTGATAATTCTGCCATTTCGTAATGGACCAAATACCATTGTCAGGATCTTTTTTGTTCCTAATATACTTTAAAAAAACTCTCTATTGTCCTCAGCTTTGCAGGCCATAGATTTCTCCTTAGGTCCCTTTGCTTCCCTGATCAATTTTCTACAATTCCTAAATTCTGATTTGTATACATAACTATCAACTTCCCCTTTCTTCTATTCGTTATTTGTTTTTTTATAACTGCCTTCACTTCGCCTCTAAACCAGGTCTTTTTTTTTAAACCAGCACAGCCTTCTTCCTCAATTGCGGGATTGTAGCTTTTGGGGTATGTAGGAAGATATTCTTAAATTATTCCTCATGATCAGTCACACTTTCCTGATCAATACTGCTTCCCAGTTGATTTAGTTCATGGTTTATGATTAGATCCCTGGAAACCGCCCAATATGGATTCATAGTAGTTTCTGACTTTGTTTTGCTCAGCCCACTTAGCAGTGAGTCATAACTTGACTCAGTAATTCATAAATTTCAGAGCTAGAAGGGACCACTGTGATATCTTCCTCTTGCTTCTTTTTCATTTCTGGAGGGCATTTTTCTGTGATTAGTAAGTACTGTGTCTGGGAAACCTATGACCAGCTCCTCCTGTTTATACTCTTGCTGCAACTTTTCTGCAGTATCCACCTAGTGCCTATGATTCATCTAGCCTGTCAGGCAACCCTGCCATCCTGTCATTCACTCTGTTTATCTGTATGGATTGACTCACGTGGGCCCCAGGGACCTGTCATTCCATGCTTTCATCTCACGAGCCAAGTGAAGAATAAGCAAGCCAAGGCTGAGACCATATGAACTTCCAATCAGACAAGCATGTGTCTCTGAGAGCAGCCTGGGCCTTATATGCTTCAGGAGAAAGGTGCAAGAATCCCCCCGTTACGAATTATGGAATAACCTGCTCAGGGGGATAGTTTCTTCGTAGCCCTGTCAGATATTGGGTTGTGTATACCCCACATGTGAGGGCTGATATACCTTAGATCTTTTCATCCCAGTCTATGTGAATGTTGTTCAGACAAGGGTCTGACCCTTTTTAAAGTCCTGCTAAGTGCTTGGCCTTGATGACATCTTAAATATCATAGAAATGTGGGGCTGGAAGGGACCATCTAGCCCAGCCTTACACACTGAGGCAGAACCAAGCCTATATAGACCATCCCTGTCCAACCTAGTCTTTTAAAACCCTCCACTGATGGGGATTCCACAACAATTCATCCCTTGGAAGCCAGTTCCAGAGCTTAACTACCCTCATGGTTAGAGCATTTTCTCCAATATCTAACCTACATCCCCTTAGCTGCAAACTAAGCCAATTCCTTCTTGTCCTACCTTCCTGGAGAACAACTGATCCCCCTCCTCTGGATAACCACCATTCATATATTTGAAGGCTTAGCAGCCCCCCCACCCTCGGTCTTCTCTTCTTTCCTCATTTTCTAAACCTCTCATTTTTGTTAGTTCTCTCCAGACCCTCTCCAGTTTGTCCACCTTTTCCTTAAAGTGTGTCCAGTGTGGGGCACCCCAGGACTCCCGCTGAAGCCTCACCAGGGCTGAGCAGAACAGTCACCCCCATGTCTTACAGGCAACGCCCCTCTTTATACACCCCAGAACGACATTAGTCTTTTTCACCACAGCATCACGCTGTTGACTCATCCAGTTTGCGATCCACTAGAGCACCTTGATCCCCTGCTGCCTAGCCAGCCATTACCCCATTTTGTATTGGGGCAGCTGATTTTTTCCTTGCTACGCACAGTCCTTCCCACTTGTCTTTCATTGAATTTCATCTGAGCGACTTCAGACCAATTCTCCCCTTTATCAGGGGATTTTTGAATTCTACTCCTGTCCTCCGCAGTGCTTCACTCACACCCCTCAGCTTGTGGCAAGGAGGGGCCCAGGCTAGCGAGGCATTGTGGAGGAGGGGCACCTCTCATTAGCAATGAGAAAAGTGGGGGCTTTCCGTTTCACTGAGCAGCACCCTGCTCTTGTCTGAGGGGGTATGTAGGAGCACCCAGCAGCCCTTCCCTCTGCTATTCTCTTCTACCTCTGCCCTCGCCCTCCTTTGCTCCCTAATTGGGTAGCTAACGCTCCCAGCCTGGAGCGATTCTCACTGCCCGATTGTGGACTCCCTTTAGATTCCCACTGAACCAGGGGTGGGGAAGGCAGCACTGAACCCACGATGGGGATGCGCCATGGAGCTATACAGACAGTGCTCGCTTTCGCTAGCCTTTAAGCCACCTAGCAGCCCTTTGCTTTCCTGACGCCAGCTGCCTGGTTTGCTCTGAGCCACCTGGGCGATTGCAGTTAATCAAGAACTTGCACCTGCTCAGGGAGGCCAAGTAACAGCAAGAGCTGGGGCTCGCTGCAGGCAACCCCAGCAGCCCCTCCACTCTGCCAAACCAGCAACACCCACCCTTCCCACAGCTTCTCACAGCCAGTGGCCCCTCCCTCCTTTTATAGCCCCTCTGACTGCATTACCAGTCTCTAGCTCCACCCAGCCCCAGGCCTCCCTAATCCCCCAGCAGCCCCTGGGGTGAGGGTGATGGCTCAGCTCCAGGAGGGAGTGTGTTAACCCTCCCCTTGCAGGGTCCACTGCCTCCCTCTCAGTAAAGGAGGCCAGCAGAATCCTGCGGCTGGATAACGGGGTGATGGCTCGGGGATGGGCGGGGCGCATTGGATGCTGGTGGCGTCTGTCCAGTTATCTGTTTTGTGGCTGCTGATTTCCGCTGTTTGAGCAGCCCTAGCGTTTGTCAAGTAGCTGCTCCCTGGCTCACGCTACAAGCCAACTAGGGGGGTAGGACCAGCAGGCCCTGGCCAGGAAGCGGTGGGGCAGTCAGGAGGGATAGCTCAGTGGTTTGAGCATTGGCCTGCTAAACCCAGGGTTGTGAGCTCAATCCTTGAGGGGGCCACTTAGGGATCTGGGGCAAAAATTGGTCCTGCTAGTGAAGGCAGGGGGCTGGACTCAATGACCTTTCAAGGTCCCTTCCAGTTCTAGGAGATTGGTATATCTCCAATTATTACCTTATTACTTACTTAGGACACCCACAGGGAGGAGTCCAGGACTGGTAAAGCCTGGGAGAGGGGAGACTGCAAGTCAGGACTGAGGGACATTGGTGGAGCTGTGCGAGGGGGAAGCTTAGGGCTAGAACAGCAGGGGGTGCTGTGGGCTGGGATTGAGGGGCATCAGCAGAGCTAGGGGGGCGTCCAGGACTGGAATAGCAGGGGGGCTGCGTGGAAGAGGATGGAGAGGCAGCAGCAGAGTTTTGTTTTCCTGCAGGAGTCACTTCAGTCTCACCGTGCCTCAGTTTCCCCATCTGTAACACAGACATAATCCTTTCTCAGAGCTGTGGTTAGAAGGAAACTTCCACACACATACACCAGAAGACTACATCTCCCCAGAGACATTTCCTCACAGGCCCAGAGCAGTAACCCCCATGCCCAACTCCTCCCTGGGGGCGGGGGAAGGGGGGCTTCAGGAAATGACTCCGATTCTGCAAGAGCCTGTTGAACTCACAGATAGCACGGAAACAGCTGCTACCTACGCTGTGCCCGGCACACAGGGCTGATCAGCAGCACACAGCGCTGGCCCCAAGGCATGAAGGGGGAGGGATCAGTGGGATTCTCTTCTCCTTCATGTGACCTTCAGCCCAAGTGAAATGAAGTTGTAGGCCTCACTCAGGGCCTAACAGTTAGTGGCCAGCTTTTCTATAGGTACCGAGTGTCATAGTTCAAGGCAACTGCCCCGAAAGTCCCCCTCTACAGTCCTGCCAGGGCACCACTCTAGGCTCCTCAGCCATCACCTCTCTTGGGTGGAAAGATGCATCTCTCCCACTCCTGAGTGGGGTGTTTCCAGGCTGTCCAATCCCCTGACCGTGCTGTGATATCCCCAGCCAAAGCCGGACTGCCTCAGCAGGCACGTATCACTTCTCTCCTCTGAGCCAGGGCACGGGGTAATGGCCATCGTGAAGGGCACCCAGCCCTTCCTAAGCAAGCACATTTATTCTTACGGTAAAAGCATTGCAGAGGAAACATATTAAAACAATGAGAACCTACATGTCGGCTCATAAGCTTAGTAGAGATCACCCCGTTCCAACAAGGGCTGTGGTTGGTGGCTGCTTTGCCTGTTGTCCCAAGTTCATCACCGCTTCAGCTCAGAACACAGCCCCTCATGGCTCTGAGAATCACTCTTTTCACCCGTTTGGGTCTTTGAAGAAGCCGTGAATAGGTCATTAGCCAGACAAGGGATTTCTGCTCAATGTACAGCTTCCAGAGGATGGATCCTTTGCATTCCCCTCCTCCCAAGTATTTCCTAGGAATCCCCCTATTTCACTTGTCTCACACTGCAATTAAACGCTAGCGGCTGGCCAGTGCTCAAGCTACGGGGTCAAATTGTGGTGTAGACATTTAGGCTCAGTCTGGAGCCCAAGATCTGGGATCCTCCCTCTCCAGTCCAAGAAGTTACATTGCGATTTTACAGCCCAGTAGCCGGAGCCAGCTGACATGGGCCATCCACAGGTGTTTCATCGCAGTGTTGACCTACCCAGAGAGTCCTCGGAAGTGCATAACACGCCCAGGGTTGGCATTAGCCATTCTTTCTCCTTAAAGCAGTTACTTCCAATCCCACACAGACAGTTACAACTGACACCACTGGGTGGGTCATAACCCCAAAGCACCTGGCTGGGTCATTTGAAGTGGGACTCAAACCGGGGACCTCTGGTGCTTGATGCATGAGCCTGAGCTAGAAGGACCAGCTCGGTTAGCGCCGCCTGGAGCAGACCCGTCAATCTCTAGCTGGGCTAGCCATTAGCAGGCAGCAGGGTGCCACACCATGCAGGCATGGCTTGCAGACTCCCCGTGGCCAGGGAGGTGCTGGCCCCACTGCCAGAGGCTTTCCAGTTCAATTCCCCTTACGGGCAGCTACTTATAACACTGGTGCCCTGGCCAAGTCATTGGGAGCCAGGATCAAACCTGAGATGAGCCTGCCCCAGCCTTGGCTAAGACAGATGAGTCTGTTAGTGGAGGTTCACGTGTTAAGAGATCCCAGGTTCCATCCCTGCTGCCATTATACATTTTGAATACAATGAACTCCTAAAATACTTACCGCAATTCAGTAAGATTAAAGAGGCACCTTGCTGGTATTGCCATATCTGTCACCCCGAGCACCCTCGACCTCTACTGAAGCCAGTGGAGACCCCGGGGGCTCAGCCCCTCTGGAAATCTGACCTCATCTCAAAAATCACCAGCCCAGCTAGCAGCCGTTGGGCCCTGTGCCGATAGCCTTGCCAAAGTGCCAGGAGTGAATGCGCTGTGGAGGTAGAACCTGCCTGTGGGGATCAGGACTGATGCATATTGGGATGGTAGGAGGGCTAAAGGGGGGAAGATGCTCGCATTCAGCCTGCGGTGGACTGCTCTGCAGCTAGAAGAAGCAGTCGCCTGCCCTGAGCACTTGATTCTCCAGGTAGACAGGGCCTCGCTCTGACCACTAGGCAGCACAGGCTCCCATTGCAAATGCCCCAGCCAAGACAGGTGAACGTTTGATGGGCTCGGTTCCCGGAGAACCACGCAGCACAATGGCCTCCTGGAAGGATGTTGATAAATTGGAGCTGATGCTGAGAAGAACCCCAGGAATAATGAAAGACCTGGAAAACGTGTCGGAAAGCTATTGAGCTCCTGGAGTGTCTCTGTTTAATTTATGAAAGAGACGATGAAGGGGTGATGTGATTCCAGTCTACAAGCACCTGCGTGGGGAACAGATATTTGCTAACGGGCTCTTCAGGCTAGCAGGGAAAGGTCTAACAGCAGCCAGTGGCTGGCAGCTGGAGCTACACAACTTCAGACTGGAAATAAGAGGTATATTTTTTTTGATGATGATGATGATAGGTTCTACATTAGTGATTACCACTCAAGAAGGATCTTGGAGTCACAATGGATAGTTCTCCGAAAACCTCAGCTCAATGCACAACAGCAGTCGAAAAAGCTAACAATGAGGAAATGGATAGAAAATAAGACAGAATATTGTAATGCTCACACCATGTACCCACACCATGGTCTTCTGGTCTTCCTACCTCAAAAAGGATATAGTGGAAAAGATTTGGAGAAGGAAAACAAAGATGATCAAGGATATGGAACGGCTTCCATACGAGGCGAGACTAAAAAGATTAGGGCTGTTAGCTTAGAGGAAAAAAGAGGACAGTCTATAAAATCATGAATGGAGTGAAAAAAGTGTTATTGACCCTTTCGCACAATATGAAAACCACTACCAATGAAATTAATAGGCATCAGGTTTAATACAAATAAGGGGAAGTACTTTTCCCACACAATGGCAAGTTAAACTGTGGAATTCATTGCTATGGGATGTTGATGGCCAAAAGTATAACTACAGTGAGGGAAATTAACCAATGAAACAATTTACCAAGAGTTGTGGTGGGTTCTCCACCCTGGATCATTTTTAACTCAAGAGGTGGATTTAAACCGAGAGGTGGATGTTTTTTCTAAAAGATCGGCTGCAGGAATTGTTCTGGGGGCAGGTGTCCGGCCCGGGTTACACGGGAGGTCAGACTAGCGGCTCGCCATGGTCTCTTCTGGCCTTGGAATCTATGACTCGAAGAATTGTCATCCCAGAGGACGGCTGCCTCTCTGAAAAGCTGCCCCACAGCTCCCAAAGGCACTGAGGTCTCCTCACCCCCCCAGCTCTGGCATGCACCCTTCTCACTCCCCATTTGAAAAGCTCACGTTTGCAGAGGGGGAAACTGAGTCACGGAGCAGTCAGGCAGCTGATCCAAAGGTCACACAACAGCGTGGCGGCCGGAGCTGGGCATGAGTGCCTGACGCCTGCCGCACTTCCTGTTTTCGAACAGAAACAAAGCACCAGACGAGGAGCCAGAGCGTCACTCCGCTGTGCAAATATGGCGGCTCCCTCTTCCTCTAGTTATCCTGCCCTGCCTGCGCTCCTGGGGGAGGCGAGAGGATGTTTAAGGTCTGAGGCAGGGGCTTGAGGGCATTTGCATCCCAACCGCAAGGGCTCTACCCACCAGAAAGCTGCTAAAATGGACAAAGCCCCAGCACCCCCTAGACAGAGGATCTGGGCCCTGAACTGCCAATCCCGAGTCACCACCCCAGAAGGGGCAGCTCTGGGCCAGCACAGGACGCAGCCTCCATCCGCTGCAGCGGAGGGGAGCCAGGAGTTGTCAGGGGCCAGGCTGGGCAGAGGCAGGCGGTTCATCAGGTGCCCTGCGAGGTGTGAAATCCAATCTCTGTTGTGCGCGCGGGGGGCCGGCACCTCCAAGGGAGCCGTGTGCTGCCCCAGCCCTCTGCTGAGCGGCAAATCAGAGCCACTGCCGGGCCGGGGAAGTTGCCATGGAGGCGGGAGGTGTCACTTAAAGGCGATTACCCGACTCTCTCTGCCAGCAGCACGGCAGGCGGGATGTCCACAGGACACCTCCCCGGCGGATTTGTTTGGGCAGCGCTCATGCCTACCGGTGCTGCCCAGAGCCTGGCTGGGGGTGGGCAGGCGCTGGGCACGTTTCCTTTCAGCTCTGCCAATGCCCCTCAATCCCAGTCCTGCACCTAGCTCTGTGATGCCAGCTCAGGGTTCCTGATACACAGCTCTGCCGCTGCCTCTCAATCCCGATCTGCAGCCCCCCAGCTCTTCCTGCCCCCCCCCACTGCTCTGCTAACACCCCTGAATCCCAGCCTGCAACCTCACATCCCAACCCCCACTACAGCAGTCCTGGATTCCCCCCCACCCCAGGTCTGTTGATGCCCCTCAGTCTTAACCCACAGTCCCTCTTCCACGTCAGCCTGGGACCCGCCCCCGTCTGCCAGTGCTCCTTAATCTTGACATGACTTCCCTTTCCCCCTCAGCCCATCTCTGCAAATGCCCAGCGAACCTGCCAGCCTGACGCTGATCCTGGAAAAACCAACGGAACAACTGATCTGAGACGTGACTAATAAAGAATTAAAGGAGAGTAATAACACGAAATGCCAATCAGCACAGGCTTATGGAAAACAGATCCTGTCGAACGAACGAACGTGAGATCTTTTTCGATGAGCTCACAAGCCAATGGTGTTGATGTGATAAACTTCTGTACAGCATTTTGATACGGAAAGTAGTACGATACCACATCAACCCGGCTCCCATGAGCTGGATTAAAAGCTGGCTAACCGACAGGTCTCCAACGTAACTGTACGCCAGGAACCACCATCAAGCGGGTGTGTTTCTAGTGGGGTCCTGCAGGGATCAATATTCCGCCTACGCTAGTTAACATTTTTGTCAACGTCCTGGCAGAAAAACCTAAAATCATCCCTGATAGAGTTTGCAGGGGACACAAAGATAAGGGAAGTGGGAAATAGAGAAGACAGGTCACTGATTCAAAGCGTCTGGATCGCTTGGTCAGCTGGCTTCAAGCAAACAATATGTGCTGTCATACGGCCAAGCGCAAATGTATACATCTCGGGGCAAAGAACATAGGCCCTGGTTACAGGAGAGGGCACTCTGTCCTGGGAAGCAGGGCCTGGGGTCATGGTGGATGACCAGCTCAACACGAGCCCCCAGTGCAATGCTGTGGCCAAACAGGACCAATGTGATCCTTGGATGTATAAACGGGGGAATTTTGAGTAAGAGTAAGGGCCATGTATTACCTCTGTATTTGGTGCGATCGCTACTGGACTACTGGATTCAGGTCTGGTGTCCACAAATCAAGCAGGACGTTGAGAAATTAGTGTGTTCAGAGAAGAGCCACAAGACAGATTAAACGGTTAGGCAGCCTGCCTTAGCAATAGACTCACGGAGCTCAATCTGTTTGGCTTATCAAAGAGAAGGTGAAGGGGTGACTTGATCACGGTCTATAAGCACCTACACGGGGAACAGATATTTGAGAATAATGGGCTCTTCTCTCCAGCACACAAAGGTCTACCGAGAAGGGGGCTGGAAGCTGAAGCTAGACAAATTCAGACTGGAAATAAAGGGCAGTATTTTAACAGTGCAGGGAAATAGCCACTGGATCAAGTTCGCGAGGGTTGTGGTGGATTCTCCATCACTGGCCGTTTGTCAGTTTCAGATGGGATGTTTTTCCCAATGATCTGCCCGAGAGGGAAACTGTCCAATGGCCTGTGTTCTGCAGGAGGTGAGCCGAGACGATCGCTCTGGGCCCTTCTGGCTTTGGAATCGATCAATCTGTTCAGCCGGTCATGCAGCCCTGCTGCCTTCCTGGTCCTGAGGGCTCCAGATCATATCACCTGGAGGCATCAAAGTCAGGGATCTAATGCAAATCCAGGAACTCACATGTCACAAGCAGACTGTGCAGTGATCGTCATCCAGGAAGGGTTCAGGTCAGTCATCCACAATGCCTGTATTATATACAATGAAATGCAAAGTCAGGAAATGCTGCAGGTGAAGGTGAACCCCTCTCCCACAACTCTACCCCCCCCCCCGCCCCCCACGTGCATTTTACGGGAACACTCCAATTGCCAGACCAGAGGGACCATTTCACGGTGGCCAACACCAGATGTGACAGAGGCAGGTGCTGGCTACCCCCTAGTGGACAATTGGGGAATAACCTGCCCATAAGGGAAGGGTCTTCCTGACATGCATTGACCTGCATGAGAGGGTTTCTATCCCTTGTTGTCCTGGAAGGACAGCTCGCATGGGAGCCATGTTTCCCAGGCTGGGCATGCAACTGGCACCATGTGTCTTTGGCCCTAGGAAAATGACGATGACTAGGGCTGCAGATTTGACACCGCATTTTTGAATAAAAAACCAGGGTCCTGGACGTCGTGATCTCTGAGATAAAATGCCAGGGCAGCTGAAATTCAATGATACCTCTTTAAAATCCTAGGCCTGCCTCCTTCTCCTCGCCCCACTGAGGGGGCACCCGCTGCCACGGCGACGTACTCACCTCAACCTTAATCCCAGCCTGGTGCAGAGGGGAGGTCCTGGATGGGCTGGGGATGGGGGGGAGTTGGAGAGCAAGCCCGCCCCGGCCCTGCTCTCACCCTACAGTGACAATTCCTGTCCTACAGGGATGGGCCTGGCTCCCCCCTTCAGACTTAGCAGCCTGGCATACAGGTCACTGGCAGAGGGGTGGACGGGCCAAACCTGAACATCACTGCCCAGCCCTGTAACACCAGGCTGCAGCGCCTCTCAATCATATTTAGCCTGGCCACACCCACCTCCGCCCCCAGGCCAAACCTAAGCAGCGAGGTGACTCCATGAGCCAGATTGCAATGCCCAGAGTGGGGTGCCGGGCCCAGACCTGCAGGACCCATTTATTAAAATCACAGACACAAAACCAAGTCACGGACAGAGGGGAAAATCACGGTATCCGTGACAGTTCTCCCGCTGTCACACACCTGCAGCCCTGCCCATGACCAGCCCACCGCCAGCAGCAGAACCGTTCTCTGCTGTGGGAGCAAAGCCTGCGAGCGAAGCCACATTTATCTCGCCAGCAGGAACAAGCTGCGATTCTTAGATGAGCGAACGCAGCTCCCCGGCCCTGGAGGACTGGATCCAGAGCGCTTTGTTCACCATGCCAGCTTCTGTCACAGCCCACCTCACTGGACTGATCATGCCCTATAGTAGCCAGCACTGACCAGCCCCAGCTGCCTGACAGTCAGGATGTGCTCTTCTCTGAGATCTCTGAGCACCTGAGTGGTGGCTGGGAAAAGGGCCTTGCATCCCGAAAGAGGGGTGGGCACTGCCAGGGCTCCACAGGGAACACATAAAATGCCCCCATATTGTCCGACCTGTCGGCTCCCCCAGCGAGCGAGAGACACGCCGATCGAGCTGGTCAGGCGGGAGGGGCGGTTTGTTGGCTGTCTCCCAGAGAAACACTCGCTGGAGAGGCAGCGTCGCCGTCCTGCAGCCGGCACCCTGGCCTAGTGCATACGTAGTCCCGCAGACACGGCTCATGCAGGATCTCGTCACGGTGGGGTGTCAGTCGAGAGGTCAGAGGGAGACTGACAGACAGGCCTGAGAGGGAGCAAGGCATGAGGGAGGAGGAGGCTTCTTGGGGGGGGGTCAAACGAGTCCTGTTGATTTCCACCTGACCAGGTCGGGTGCTCGCTCCAAAAGCCTGTCCTGCCAGACTCTGTCCTGCTGTTTCCCTGCCCTGACTCCTGGCCAGCCAGCCAGCCCTCCCTCCGCTCAGCTCCCATTGGATGCAGTGTCTGGGGAGGGAGATCCCACACAAAAAGGGAAAAGGGCTGACGCGCACGATGGTGGTGCTACAGGGTGTGTGGGGATGGTGGGTGTGCAGTGAAGACCAATTCTGGTTGCTCATGTCTAATTCCCTTTGGATTCCTCCTTCATTGCAGCAGCGAGCTCCAGGGGGAGGGGACTTGGGCCAGTGGTGCCTTTCCAAATGCATACACCTGGCCTGCTGGCAGCCTGCCCCCCCAGCACCCATCAGCGATGGTCTCGAGCTGAATTCACTGTTGTCCTTGTCACCACTCTGGAGATCTCCCCACAGAACCAAGAGGGAGGTGGTGGTAATATTTAAGATGCAATAGACGTTCAGAGGCACACACCAATTAATAGCTCCAGTCCCTTCCAGCCACGGATCTCACAGCGTCTCTGTTAGATAGGGCTGCTCTCTGTTTCACATAGGGGGAAACTGAGGCACAGGGAGATTAGCTGACTTACCCAAGGTTGCAAGACACAGCTAGTCTGTGGCAAAGGCAGGGCTGGAAACAAGATGGTTGCCCGTCTCTCAGCCCTGCCTTGCATCAATTCACTCATGCTGCCCAGAGGCAGGAGGTGGGATGGGGAGAAATGGATGCAAGACCCTCCCACTGCTTCAAATTAAAACTGCAGTTAGAACCGTAGCATCACATTCCTGTATTAGATACCCGGCTCCGCTTCTGTGCCGGGCGGGGGGTTAGGAACGCAGGGATAATAGCAGCCAAGTCCTGTGCAATTAGTCCAATACCAGCATTTAGCACTGAGGAGAGAGGAGCAAGAGATTTCAGGTTGCACCTGGGGGAGCCGGTTTGCAGCCTTTTCCACTCACGCCCGCCCTGCTCCGAGACAGGGTAGCAAGCAGGCGCTAGAGACCCGCAGATGATCCAACTCCCCCCTGCCCCCCCATGTAGGAGCTCAGTGTTTTCGGCCCGAACTGCCTTCTCCAGCCCCTGCCTCCTCCCCAAGCTCCTTCCCCTGCCTGATGGAAAAGGATGGCCCCAGATTACAGAGCCACAGGCCTCCCCACCCTGGCTCCCATTTTCTCCTTCCAAAAGAAAAGCTTTTGGGGGGAGATCCCTGCCAGAGCCAGTAGCCCATTGGGTAGGGTCCCCCCAGCACTGCTGTCTCTGGGTGCCTCTAAACTTCAATGCATTGCTCAGCACAACATCCCAAGGGGGCAGGGCAGATTTACAGCTGGGGCCCAGAGAGACAAAGGCCCAGCTCCCCAAGGGGAGTTAGGCTCCTGACTTCCTTCACAATCAATGGGAGTTAGGAGCCTAAATTCCTTTGTGGATTTGAACCTAAGTGACTTGACCAAGGTCACAAAGGGAATCTGTGGCAGAGCAAGGACTAGACCCCAGCTCTCCTGAAATGCACAATACTGCCCTAACCACTGGGCAATCCAGCTGCTTTCTACTCAGGCTAATGATCCTTCACACCTCCCTTCCAAGGCACCTCAGAAATAGGAATGAATTTAGCATCACAACCCCCTGGGAAGGTTGAGCTGATTTCCACTGTACAGATGGGGAAACTGAGGCACAGAGCGAGTGGCAGGGGACCATCCCTGGCTTAAGGTCACAGAGTGAGGCTATGGCACAGCTGGACAGAGATCCCGAGAGTCCTTGCTTCAACCATCCCACTTCCTCTCTGGGAGAACCACCTCTGCCGCAGAAGAAGGACATGTCTCAGCACAATGAGATTTGAGCTCACAACAATTTTTCATGTCAGGAGTGACCTTCAGAGAGTGGCCAGAGGCATCAGCAGAGAGCTGGGCTTTGACGTGACTTATCGCTGGTCCTTGCTCTTGGCTGGGCCGAGTGGAGCTGGGTGTGCTTCACCTGGGGGCGTATGTCGGCTCCCAACGCCGGCTGCTCCCAGGGCTGAGCTCCAGGTCGCTGGGTCATCAGGCAAAGATCCCCTTGCTGCCCTGAGAATCTCCACAGGGCTCGGGCCAAGAACGTCCCATGGGATTTTGCAATGGCCCAGGACAAGAGACGGCCTCCCGCACTGCGTTTCTCTCACGTCCTGGCACTAACCACTGCAGCCCCGGAGGTGAGTCGAAGGAGTCCAGCCTGCGCTGCCTGCAGGATGCAGTGTTTCCTGGAGGCCGGCGCTGCCTGGCGTGACACCCACTGTCACTGGGCATATGGATTTAACAGGCTCTGGGCCGGCAGTGGCCGTTTTCTCGGCTCTCGTGTCATTATCGCCTGGTATTTTCTGCATTAGCTCCGTGGCGTTATTTCCCTTCCCTGCTAGGATGCAATAATCTGTGCCTGGGCACTTGCTTTGTTCCCCTCCTTGCCTGGACCTTTCTTTTTATTTCTCTCCCAGTGTTTATGTTAGAGAGGCCCCCGGGCACTGGGGAGCCGTTGTGCTGGGGCTGGACAAGCACAGGCGACGAGCCAGGCCCTGCCCACTGGTGGGGACAACGGAGCCACAAACGTATTCATGGCCCAGTTAAGTCCCGTGGGCTGCCATGAGAGGAGGACTGGGCCCTCAGCCCCCAGCTTCCCTGACTTCCGTTGGCCTTTAGAGTGGAGGGGGAACACCCGTCAGCAGCGAGGAGGTGGAACATGCCAAGGGCGTGAGCATTGTGTCTAGGGACAGCAAAGCTGGGACATCTGGGATGATCCTGCGCCCATAAAACTGAACAGCCAGCAGTGTGTTGGGAGCACCCGGGCACCTCCCTTAAACAAGGGACGATCTTGGGCAGCTGTCAGCCTCACCACCCCTAGCAGCCTCCGGCTCACAGAGTTACTCCTCTGTGCTGTGAACGCAAAGGTCCAGGGTTCAAGCCCTGCCCATAACCCCTGAGGAGGCTGTTGGAGCAGCAGCCATGGTAGGGTGGCGTCTGTTCACACTGGGGGTGCTATGCAGACCGTTGATTATACCAGCAGGGCCAGGGACTAGAACCCAGGACACGGCACCCTCAGAGACTGGCTTCTCCATGTCAGTGCCTGCTGCTGGCCGGCGGGAACAAGCCTCCACCTCACTGCTGTGCTCTCGGGAAGGGACGTGGGGTTTCCTTGCCATGCCCGGAGCAGCGATCGCAGTGTGGTGAGGGGGCAGCCTCTATGTACGTCCTGGTTTAACTGCCCTGTGCCCCCTGCTCTGGGATTCCCTCTTTCTGTGTGTGACACCAAAGCCATGGCTGGGTCGGTGCCAGTGTGCGCAGGCAGGTAATAGAGAAGGCACCATCTACTGGCACACGGGGAGATATAACGTGGTCAGGGCCCGGGAACAGCTGCGTCTCTGCTTGCTGAGCCAGCCGGTCCCCCAGAGCAGGCCTGGGTCGTCTGTGCACCAACCAGCGGCCTTGGCATCCGCCTCACGTCCGTGGCACCACAGCCCCTTCTCCTGTCCCTCGCACGGGGCTCAAGGTGCAGCACGGCTGGGGGGGGGGAGAGGGCAGGCAATGGATTCCCCCCCGTGACAGGAATTTCCTCGCTGCGGAAGCAGCACAAGGAGGCTGTGGGTGGGGCTGTGACACTTCAGGCCCTGCCCAATCCACCATGGCTGCCATTAGGCGCCGGCCAACCCACCTTCAGTTGATTTATAGCATCACGGGTGAGGCACTCTGGGTAATTGCGCTGTATAAAGGACCCAAAGCAGTAGCCTGACCTCCCCTACCACTAGGAGGCGCTCCAGGGAGATGAAACTGGGCAGATGGAGCTGGTTCCAAGTGCAACCTTAGGGCCAGGGAGGCGGGAGCCTGGGTGCTGCACTGAAGTTACATGGGCACCTCCCTTGGGGTGTGAAAAATCCTTTTTTCCCCCAGGCTTCTGCAGACATAGGCAGGCATCAGTTACACTCGGCTCTTGCTTTCAAGCTTGTCTTTGCATCTGTGAGGAATGGCACAATTGTATATGAAATGAACGCTGAGCTACCGAGTTCCTCCGGGGTCTCCGGGAGCAGAGTGGAGAAAAGAGCGAACAATATACAGCCGGGCTAAGGCCCAGCGAAGTAGGCGAGGGCTGTTGGGCACCATCTAGGAGTAGCTGCGTGTTATTATCCAGGCGGGGAAAGCATCAGTCAGTTGTTACTATGATTTATTATTTGCATGGCGGTGCCAGGATGCATGAGGGGCTGATGGGAGGTGAGCACCATGGAACGGAGAACAGGAGCGAAGCTGCCAGTGGCAAAAATGGGGGTGGGGGGAAGAAGACTCCATTGGGAGCTGGGTATCTCAGGAGAGAGGTAGGATGCAGCACCCTGAGACCTTCATCCTGCCATAGGGAGGAGGAGGATGGACAAGACTCATTCTCACTGGTCAGAGCTGGGTCCCCATGGTAACTCCTCCGAGGGAAAGAGTGACCCCACCTGGAGCCAGCCCAAAGGGCAAACACAGAGCTGCCATGTACCCCCCCTCCCCAGAGTCTCCCATGCTCACCCCCCCACCAATCCTGGGTCTCACACACACACACCCCTCAAGTTCTGGGTCTCCCATTCACACACACCATTATCCAGGACCACCCAAGCACATAGCCCCCCCAGTCCCGGGCCATGCACACAATGCCCCCCCCAAGCCAGGGTGTCCCATGCACCTAGGGCCTCCCACATCCCCCCAGCAGCTGTAACGCAATGACAGTGTGCTGCATGCCACAAGCAGACCGTACCCAGGCTGTTCCGAGCAAGCCCTCGCCAGGCGGCTGATGCAGAATGAAACAGAGCGCGGGTGCAGGGAAGCAGAGCCCTTTGCAGAAAGCCGCCTGCCGGGGGCAGCATCCTCAGTGCTGTGCCGTGGGGGTGAGAGAGCCACATGCACCCCAAGGCCCAGGTCTCTCCAGCCTGGGACGGGGAGCTGCACTGACCAGGCGCTGAGCTGAAGCCCAGCAGGAAGGAAGGAAGGAAGCGACCTGTTAAAAGCCGCCATGGAGCAAAGCCAGAACCTTTCATCCCAGGGGGTCTCCAGCTTTTCCCTACTGGGGCCTGCTCTCCCAAGTGGCTGGGATCTGGACGGGACATCCCGCCTCCCTCAGAACTATGGGACGGGCAGGGCGGTTGTGAGAGACCCCGACACCTGTTCATGACCCCAGGTCGAGCACCCCGATTTAGCCAATAAAACGGAGACTGGCTCTGAACTGGCCCTGGTTTGGGGGCTGTAAAGTCACCCCTCCAACCAAGCCCCTAGGGCACAAGCCTGCCTGTAGGGCCCCACGGGGGGTACATGGATCCCAGCTTCTCCTGGGACGGATGCCTGCTGGAGCCACAGGCTGCCGTGTCTCTGAGTCCAGACTGACAATGGCCAGGGCAAAACCCAGCCTCCGCCTGGCCAGGAAATGGTCCTCATTGCCCGCTGGCTGGGCGCACCATCACGGCGCTTTGACTCCCTCTAGTGGAGACACGTCAAAACTACGTCGGGCCAGGGAAAGGGTGGGTTCGGCAGAGGCCCTGCCTAGGCAAGGAAACCGCGGGTCTCTCCCCCAGAACGAGCCGTGGTGGGGCTTGCCCTGCAGTGGTCCTGGCTACGATACCCGTCCTGGGCTCCCATCCCAGGGATGGCACAAGCTGCATGCCCCTGCCCAGCAATAGCCTCCACCCTCAGGACCAGACGCTGCTCTGCCCGGGGATGGACGGACACAGCCGTGAACTGCCCGGTCCGGGGACGGACGCCGCCACCATCCGCCCTGCCCGCTCCCCTGTGGTCACCGCGTGCTCCATCTGCACCTCGTTCTGGAGTCTCAATCAATGCCAGCTCCCTGGGCTAGCCTGGCTCCCGACACGTCGGGGCCCCTTTTCACAACATCCCTTGTGCAGGATCCTGCCGTGCTGGGAAGTGGCCAGCGCCTAGCAAGGGGCCTAGATGACCTAACCTGCCTGAGGCTAAAACGTGCCTCCTGGGACGTGCCCATGCCATTAGCTGGGCCCTGCAGCTAACCCGACACTGCTCACAAGCCGCTGCTGCGCACCAGGCCTCTCTGAGAGTCCGGAATGGCAGGGAAAGTGCTGTGAGGATGTACATCCGGTCCTGGCCCCGGCCCCGGCCCCCCGCCTGTCTCTGGGGAGGGGCACGGCAAGCTGCTCACATTGGCCAATGTCCCTGGGCAGCTCTGCAAAGCCTCCACCCCAGCCTCTTCTGGAAGCAGGGTCTGTGCTAGACGGGCCTCTGGGCAGAGTCACCCCCTGGCACCTGTCTCAGAGAAAACCCCGAGAAGCAGGGCTTGCGCCTTCCCACTCAGATCCCTTTCCCACTGCAATAAGCCGAGGCTCCTCAGCCCCCTGAGCAACATGCCAGATGGGCACAGGGGTGGGCAGACTGCCTCCTAAACCGGCACCTCTTTAACGGCTATGCCCCAGCAGTGGGCACACAACCTTCCATTGTTGGAGGCTTTTAAGAAGAGATTGGACAAACCCCTGTCAGGGATTGTCTAGGTTTACTTAGTCCGGCCACAGGGAGCTGGACTGGATGACTTCTCCAAGTCCCTTCCAGCCCGACATGTCTGTGATTACATTTGCTTAGCTCAGTTACCCTGGTAGCTGCTCGGGATGCACAAAGCAAGGCAGACGTTGGGAGCCCTTCTGGAACCGGCAAGGGGAAGGAAGAGGCGCATCCGAGTCCGGAGGTGTCTGATTGCCCAATCAAGGGGTGCAGGGAATGAGCGAGAGCTGGAAATGACCCTAAGGGAGCTCAGTCCGTTTAGCTGATGGAGAAGAAGATTGAGAGGTGACTTGATCACGGTAGATAAGTACCTTCCTGGGGAGAAAATACCGGCTACTCAAGGGCTCTTGTCTCGAGCAGAGAAAGATCAAGAACCAATGACTGGAATTCAAAGCCAGAGAAATTCAAGGTAGAAATAAGGGACACATTTTTAACAGTGGGGATGATTAACCATTGGAAGTCACTGCCAAAGGAAGCAGGGATTTGCCATCTTTTGACGTCAGATCAAGTCCGGCTGCCTGTCTGGAAGTTGTGCTTTAGCCAAACAAGTTACTGAGCACAACCCAAGGGTGCCTGGGTGAAATGCAACAGCCTGTGGCATACAGGAGGTCAGGCCAGAAATGATCCCGCCTGGCTTCAGACTCTCTGGATAAGTGACCGTGTATACAGGCCTCGTGCACATAACCTTCAGAGACGCTTCTCTTGGCTGGGAAGTCAGTTCCGAATGGCACGACACACACAGAAGAGGCAGGGCGGGACGGGAGATGCCGCACATCGGGACGGTGCATGGGCAGAAGTGAAGCTGGGGAAGGGGGCAGTGAGAACCTGGGCCAGAGCCTGGCATCGGAAGAGAACAGGGAGTGAGCAATTCTGAGACCTTTCCTGTCGATATCACAGCAGCAGCTGGAGGCGCCATCGGGCTGGGTGCTGGGTTAGTAGAAACAATCCCCGCCCAGACGGGCTTACAGGTGAAATGGACGAAGGTGGGAGAGGCCGTGACATGCCACAGAACATCAGAGGCACGACTAGACCCAGGTCTCCGGGGCCTGCTCTACAAAAACCATCCTTCCTCCACTTGAAAGCCCAGGAGAGCAGGGGGCAGGGATGGGGAGGAACAGATACAGCCGGGCCCACACATTCACGGGGTGCCTAAGAATTCAGCCCGAGGGCTTTGGGGAAGGAAGGTGCTACATGAACGGGGGGAGGCCCCAACACTTTTTACCAGCTGTAAGGGCGAGCGACGGGGGAAACGGGGCAGAGAGCAGTGGGGGGGGGGGCAGGTCGTGCGGGGAAGAGGAAGCACAGGAGCAAGGCCTCAGGGGACGAGGCAGGGCGGGGCCTGGGAGGGGGCTCAGCAGGAATGGGCGGCAGGAGGACGAGACCTCAGGGAGAAGGGGAGGTGCCAGGCTGGGACTTGTGGGAAGGGGCAGTGGGGCCCCCCCACGTTTAGGGAGCTTCCCGCTGCTCCTGACCTGAGCTAACTATTCCTTAACTGATCACAATGGTTCCTTCTGGCCTTCAACTCTCTGAATGATCATTATTAAATTAATTCTGTTAAGGTGGGAGGATCCTAAAAACGCCCTGTAGACACGTGGACTCACCCCTGCGGTGCCTCCTGCTGGTCGTCCTCAGGAATTAGCTCTTTGACCCAGGAGCGCCCTCTGCGGGCCACTGATCTGCTTGCCGTTGGCCCCCGTGTCCTTCCCTGGACCCCGGTGCCCTTTTCACTGGGGTGCTGCCCCCTGGCAGTACCCCACCGATCTGGGTCTCCCCTCCCTGGGGAACCCCCACCCCACTATCCCCACTTTGCCTCAGTTTTGGCTACTTCCCAGTCTCCATCTAGCCCCGTTCACTGGGGCAGCCTGCAGTATCAGCCGCTCATCACAGGGAAAGGGGTTTGGACCTGCTGCCTTTGCCTACCCCTGGGCTGCCCCCTGCAACCCCCAGTACCTGTTGGCCCAATGCTAGGCCGCAGCCTGGGGCTTTCCAGGCAGGAACTCCCCAGCTCCTCTGCCTGTCCCCAGCCCTGCTCCACTCCGGTACCCTGTGTCTAGCTCCCTGCAGCCAGGCCCATTTCCCTCTACAGGCAGAGGGAGACTGCCTGGGCTCCTGGCTCACTGCCTCTTATAGGGGCCAGCTGGGCCTGATTGGGACCTGGCCACAGCTGAGCCCACACTCCCCAATCAGCCCAGGCTTCTTGCCCCAGCCCCAGCCCTCTCCTGGGCTGTTTTAAGCCCCGAAGGGCAGGAGCGGGTAACCACCCCACTACACCTCGTATAATAAAGCACCCAGGCCGAGATCCTCCATGGGCTGATTTCAGTGGACATTAGATCCCCAAACACCTGTGAGGATCTGGGCCCTCGTGACTGGAGAAAAGGCGAATACAGACTAACTGGGCTTCCCGAGCAGGGCTGGCTCCAGGCACCAGCGCAGCAAGCAGGTGCCTGGGGCAGCCAACGGAAAGGGGCAGCACGTCCGGCTCTTCGGCGGCAATTCGGCAGCGGCTCCCTCGGTCCCTCTCGGAGGGAAGACCCTGCCGCCGAAGAATGAAGCAGTGGGGTAGAGCTGCCGCCGAAGTGGGGCGGCAAAAACGCTGGGGCTGGCCCTGTTCCCAAGAGGCTGCTCGGAGATCTGAGGTTAAATAAAACTCTCCGGGGGAGGAGGAAAACCAACCCAGAATCCACAGAGCCGGTTACCACTTGCAGGGAAATAAAAGGGCAGTGAAAGCCCAGCATGCTGGCCGCAGAGGTTAGCAGGAACCAGCCGCGCTTTTACAAACCCTGCAGCGGGGGAGCGGTGCATTCGTGGAGGACGAGAAAGTCACGATGGGGCCAGCACTGCGGAACGTTTTTAAAGCCTGCCTTTCACAAGGGAACTGAAGAGCAGCAGCCTGAGCGGTCAGGCCATGAAAACAGAGAAGGAACTGCTTGGAACATCGGCACAAAAAATCAGCCCCTCCAGATGTTAATTACGTGCAATGCCCCCTAACACATTGCGGCTCCTTGTCTGCCTCTAGTGGCAACATCACACAAATGGGTTTAGGAACACTTCTGGCCATGGGGATGGGGAAGGTTTTGTAGCCCAAGTTGAGGAGGCTGAGCCATGCTTTAGATCTGGAAGGGCAAGTTTCGGGCCAGACAGGTGGCACGTTCAGTGGCATCCTTACGCACCCCACAACATGGGATTGAGGCCGTTACATCCTGAACGTTTCACGCCATTGATGATGATTTCTCAGATCTGGGAGATTGGAGAAGATCGACCATGGTACCAATCTTCATACACAGAAAGAACACTGATCCCAGCACTTACCAACCAGTGAGTCCAACTTGTATCCCGGCGGGGCGGGGTGGGGGGGCAGTGCATGGGACCCCCAAGTAGCATGTCTTTGTAACGGACAGATCTGTTCAGTCTAATTGCTGTCTAAGCCAGACTTGCAAAGTGAGCGGCTGACGGGAGTAGCTGAGCGCACGTTGGGTCTCAGGAAGTCAGCTGCAATGTCGCTAGAAAATCATCCTGTCAAAGCTCATCCAAAACTGGCTGGATTGTGGAGTCAGAACGCTGCTGCCACGAGCATCTCTCTCCTGTCACTTCAGCTGCTCTCAGAAGCACGTCACTGGCTCCCCACCACACTCAGCATCAAGTGGAAATGTCGATTCTCTCCTTCAAGGCAGTGCATGGCGCAGCCCCCACCACCATCTCTGTCCTGAGCCCCTCTCGTGTTTCCCCTGCCCTCTCCATTCTGTCACTGACACCAGCCAGGCTACGCCAGCCCCTCCTGCGTGCCATGTCCTATGCTGCCATGCCTCTGTTCCTCCCCTCTAGCCTCCTTCCAATCGCTCCTGCAAACCCACTCCTGGAGCAACACTGACCCAAACGAGCACATTCATGCTTAAACGACGGCCCACGGAGCCAGGAGGCCATGTGCCAGGCACCAGCCCGGCCCCCTGATGGGATATCACGGCCCTTTCCCAGTGATGCCTATCCCTAGTCTCTCAGTATTTGGTGTTGTACTTAAAGCCTCAGCTCCTGGAGTCAGGTGATTAGGTGAGGTGCTCTTTTAAAAGCAACCAACACACACACACACACACACACACACGTCTTCCGCCCTCATGGCTGCAGGAAAAAGCTTGAAGATGTAATTAAGGGCTCCAGATCCACAAAGCAAAGAAACAGAACCCCACGTATATTGTTTTTAAGTCCCATGACAAGCCCCAGGCACGGGGCACCTTTCGCGCTGCAATGAGAGGCCTGGACCAGCTCCCAGTTCACCTTTCTGAGCCCAGGTTTCCAGGCCTCCCTGTGATGCTGCCCAGTGCCCGGGGCTGGGGTGCAGGGTGGGAGAACAGGGTGCTTGTCCGGTGATGCTGCCCAGTGCCCGGGGCTGGGGTGCAGGGTGGGAGAACAGGGTGCTTGTCCTGTGACGCTGCCCAGTGCCCGGGGCTGGGGTGCAGGGTGGGAGAACAGGGTGCTTTTCCCTTCAGCTGGAGCTTGTGGAGAACACTTCTTCAGAAAAGCTGGGCAGCTACCAGAGTCTGGCCACTGAGACAGCTCCGTGGTGCATATACCCCAATCCTGGCTGTTACCTTGGCCGTCTCCCCACCCCACAGCCCCTTTCTGATGTCCTAATCCTACATGGGAGGCAGTGTGGCTCAGTGGATAGTGCACTGGAATTGGTCTATCTCTGCTTCTGCCACTGACTTGCCGGATGACCTTGGCCAAGTCTCGGTGCCTCCGTTTCCACTCTGTATATTGGAGGTGATGCTGCAGATTGGCCCTGCTTTGAGCAGGGGGTTGGACTAGAACCTCCTGAGGTCCCTTCCAACCCTGAGACTCTGTGATTCTATGAGCCCCTCTGTAAAGCTCTTTGAGAGCTGCTGGGTAAAATCGCTGCACATGAGCTAAACCGTATCTTATTATTATATTCTGAGCTCTCTGGGGCAGGGTCTGCCCTCACTTTACTCATACGTGCATGGGCCCCCCAACTGGGGCCTCTGGGTGCCACCCCCAGTCTAATCCATACAACACCTGAGCCTCAAATCCTGTAACGAGAGGGCCTCCCCCCTGCTGCCTTGTGGGACTTCCCTGGCACTAGGATGCCATCCCGACCTGGGAGGGGTGCAGCGGCTCAGAAGTGCGAGCGCATTGCGAGCTCCGGGAGATGATGTGGGAGGGATGGAGACGTGTGGATTGGAAAGACCAGTTAATCCCCATGGAGGCCACTAGATGGCAGCCCCTGCTCCTTCTTTGAGGGCCGCCCCAGTAGGTGCCCGGCGCCCATGGCCTCAGCTGGGGCAGTGCCGCTCTCCCAGCTGGCCACGAGTCGTCTCCAGGGATGGCCCCGATTTCATCTCCAAATGGGGCCGGCCGCAGCCCTTGACCCCCAGGCCAGCCGCTGGGATGCCAAGAGGGACTAGACTTCCCCACCCCCCCAGCTCGCCCCCAGCGAGCAGCTTTGATTCCAGCCATCTGTGACCCCTTCGGTGTTCATGATCCTTCTCCCCATCCCATCCCACCCCCCGGCTGCTGGCCCTCAGGCAGAGGCCTGCTACGTCTCTGCGCCCGGCAACGTCCACCCAGCGCGGGGGCCGCTTTCCTACCTGGCAGGTGGGGGCCCAGGGAAGAGCTCCCCATCGGGATCATGGAGGCGGGGTCCCAGGGATCCGGGCCTCACCTGGACTCCACATGAGAAGCTGTGCGCTGGGGGGAGGTGTTAGGGGAAGATCCAGGAGACATCCAGCATGGTTCTCAGTCCAAACTCCCTGGCCCCCGCTGACTAGAGCTCTGCCGACCACAGCGATGTCCAACCCTGATCCCAGGGTGTGGCAAGGGCCTCTGATGTCATCTTCCTAGTTGTGACCTCACAACCGTTGCCATGGCGATCAATGATGGCCCCAAAATATACTCCTAGATTCTCAACCCAGCCCCTGGTTCCTCCCCCCTCTATTCAGAGGAGCAGCCTGACTCGATAGGGACAGAGCTCCCGGGGGCCGAGGGCTGGAGCCGGGGGAATGGGTGGCAGGACTAAGGGGGATCAGCAGAGCTGTGTGTCATGGGGGGAGGAGCGGGACTGTCATGGTGTGGACAGGGGCGCTGAAGACTAGGGGCTTTGGCAGAACTGGGAGGAGGGTGGGTGGCCCAGGCCTAGTTTCACCCACGTCCCTGCAAGTCAGGGGTGGAGGAGGTGCCTGCCGGACTGCGATAGCTGCAGTGCATTGGCAGAGCTGTTCCCACCTGGCTGCCCATCCCAGCCACCCACTGTGGCCCTGCGGAGCCCTGCCATGAGCCATGTGTAGTCACTCATGCCAGGCCTGTTGCCCGTCATCCTGCCCACCACCAGGCAGTGTCCCCAATGGGTCAGCACCACCCACCCCCCTCCATGAAGCCAGTACTGGCGTTGGGAGGGCCAGGGATCGTGGAGGGGGTTCTGGTAGAGCCAGCTGGGTGTCTCCACTTTAATATCCAGATGGGAAAATGACCGGCCCTTTCTGCAGCCTGCAGTGAGATGAGGTCCTGAAACATAAGTCCTCGTATCAGAGGCACAGAACGAGGCCTAAGGCTGGAGCTAAAGGAATGGTCACGACTTTGCTGCTATAAAACAAAGTGAAGCTGTGAGCCAGAGGCAGGCCCTGCTCACAGAACCTGGCACGAAGAGGGCAGATGCTGCAAAAACACACATACCTAAAAGGTACTGGGCACAAGTCGTGTAAACACGTGCCAGGATGGCACCAGGACACTCCAGCACAAGCACATTCCACACAGATAACAGGAACGTGCTGACCCAGCCTAAAGACGGGCTTAAAGGGATCATATGATGGAGAGGGTTGTTTTGCTCGAACCAACATGTACAAGGTGAGAGGCGGCACCTTGACACATAGGGGGGTAGTACCTCCATACGTCAGGAGTGATGTGTAACTTGTTTGTACCTGTGTATAAAGATGGACCTCTGAGGGGTTGTCTTTGTCTGGCCTAGGGGGCAGTGGTAAATCCCACGACTGACTGAGCCGGTCCATTGTCAGGAAGCACATTTGGAGGGATAGCTCAGTGGTTTGAACATTGGCCTGCTAAACCCAGGGTTGTGAGCTCAATCCTTGAGGGGGCCATTTAGGGGATTAGTCTGGGGATTAGTCCTGCTTTGAGCAGGGGGGTGGGACTAGATGATCTCCTGAGGTCCCTTCCAACCCTGATATTCTATGTACTGGCAGAACTGTAGACATCTGATCTGGGGAGCTAGTGACTGTGTTTCGTTTGGCAATAAAACCTGGCTGGGTGCCTTCGTACCTTATCGGAGTCTGTGGCCCTTGGGGTTTGCTTTGCCAGTGATCTGCACAGAGCCAGGGCAGCACACAGAGGGAACATGCGCACGCAGCCGACTGTTATCAACATTGGACGGAGCAGAGCACCACGCTTCTGACGACACAGCCAAGCCGCTAGGAAAGGCCATGGCATCAGCTCCTATAAGCTAAGCAGCCTGAGGGCTGGTCTGTATGTGCCAGGCAGGCCCTCTGGGCTGGGGGAGTCGGTGCTGACCCCACTCCGCTGCTGGGCCGTGTTGTGCTCCTGGCAGTGCCATCCTTTCACTCCTTGTGGCCATTCCAGACCCTCTGGCACTCTCTGAGGCCGCAGCCCTGATGTCCTGGGTGAATTCCACTCAGCTAAATCCATCCTGCCTCCCAAACTGCCCCTGCAGCTGCATTTGGCAATGCTATTCTGCTTCGCTTCCTGTCCCAAACTCTCTCTGGGTGGGTGCTGTTAAACCACCAGCATGTTCCTCCCCAGAACTGGCTGCAGCCTACTGTGCCGCACAGAGCTCCCCGCTCTTTATTGTAGGGCTGTCAGGAGTGAGGAGTGTCGCCGGCTTCCCCTATTGGAATAGCTGGGAATTGAGGCGGAGGCCTCATGCTGCCTCCGCACTGGGCTGGGCCTTGGAGCTGCCGACAGGAATTCTGCCACCCCTCCTCCAGCCATGCCCACCCTGTGTGCAGAGTATCAAGTGAGGCCCTTATGGCCTCTCTCACCAGGACCACCCCCCGGGTCTCTTGGGCTGCCTGGCTCCACTGACACAATAGCAGAGGCACAGCCCTGGCTAATCCGGCTTGGTGGCTAGGGAAGTCCACTGGATTTCAAATGAACTGGGCACTGCCAGCCCGCAGCTTGGTGACCGAGCTAAGCCGCCCCGAGACCCAGCTGTGCAGATAAACCGCAGGCCTGAGCGTACTAATCTGAAGAGAACGAAGGAGGCAGCTGGGAGCGAGCTGGGCCAGGGAAGGGAGGATGAAAGGGAGCGACGGGGGACGGACGGCTGAGACTCCAAGCTTTATCCCTGAGCAGCTGGCCAGAACTCAACGGGCTGGATTGCTCTGCGGGCCAGAAAGCCATTGCTCTCCGGCCAGTGGACAAAAGCCAACAGCATCAACATCCCCTGTCCTTGCACTGGGCTGTCCCCCGGGGCCCTCAGTGCAGCCCATGTGCACAGCGATCTCGCAACTCGCCAGGGCCTGGGGGACGTCCATGTTCCCTCTTCTATAGAACTCCTGGGTTCTATTCCTACCTCTACCACTGCCTGCCTAGGCAGCCACCTCCCCTCACCCTCCCTAGGCTTCGGTCAAATGGGGTGGACCCTGCACCTACCAAGGGGGGCTAATGCGAGTAACTCCTGAAAGGCCTTTGGAACGCCATCAAAGAGGGGTCGCGGTGGTGGGTGATCATGGCAGGAGCCCTCCACGTATGTACTATTGCCATAGACCAGCAGGCAGGGATGTGCCCAGAACCCCCACATGCACTTACCCCCAATGTGCAGGGCTGTGCAGCAAATTGTTATCGTTATATTTTTACAAACGACACAGTCCCCAGTGTAAACGGAGCAGGGAACGACTGGTTTTATTTCCTGCACTGAAATAACAAGTTTCCATCTTGACGCCAATGAACAACTCGCTGGAGCGGATACACCAGCTCCTGAGCTTACATATATGTGCGTTACACCTACCGTGTGCTTGCGCTTCAGCCTTGGCCTGCAGTCAGGCCACTGTGCTGGGACCCCAGCTGATCCCATAAGCTAACCACTCAGGTTAGTATTAGACTCCTGGGCCGACCCCAAGGCAAACGCCAGGGTGTGGCAGGAACTGTGTGATTCAGTCGGGGGCGCTCTTCTCTCCTAGACAACACCTAACCCTTTGCCTCCATGTGTTGCTGCGGGGGCTGTGCTGGAGGAAGTAGTGTGACTCAGTAGGGGGCGCTCTCCCCTCCAAGTCAGTGCTGACCCCAGTGTCAGAGGGGCGCTCTCCCCTCTGAGTGGCCGCTGACCCCATTTTCCCAGGGTGGTCTGGGAATGCTGCACTGCTGGAATCGCTGTCATTTGGGTGAGCTGGAAAGGTCTTGTATGTTTGAGACCATTCAGTGTTCCACCCATGGGTGTTTTGGTCAGAGGTGGCCCATAAGCTCCCGCATCCTGACCAACCTCCAGTGCAGGATGCTTTGTTCTGCCTACCTAAACTCGCCCTGCACTTTCCACCGGATACAAGATCCTTCTTAACTTCCTGTCCTGCACTGGTAGGTATTGTAGCTTTACCCTTTGAAGCCTTCCTGCCCCTACTCCACCCCAGAAGTGGCTGCATTCAGTGGAAGGGAGGTGTTCCCTGTCAAACCTTTCCCTATTTCAAAGGGACGGTGTGTGAGGTTTCATTACCGAATCTCCACAGAGCACTTTGAGATTCCAGGACGGAAGGTGCAAAGCATTAGCCAGAGCGATGACACTGCTAAAGTCACCATGTGTACCTCACCTGGCGTGCAGATCCCCAAATGCTGCAGTTAGCTGCTATGATGTTAAGCTAGGTGGATGCCCCACTTAATCTAATGAGGACAGATCAGGGCCCCAGGTGACTTGTGCTGTTAAATGGATTATATGCAGTTAAGCCACGTGCACTTAGTGGATGGCATTCACTATCAGACACCTTTGCTGGGGCTCTCCAAGGGTTCCCAGCAGCATCCAGATCTCAGACTCCAGCACTTCTGCGGCTGAAGGGCTTGATCTCCCAGCTGTCAGCTTGAGAGGGGAACTCATGCCTCTCTGTTTAGGCCGGCTGGCATTTTCTCTCGGCTCTGCACATGCTGGTTCACCACGAGCTGAATCCAACCACAGTGACTGTTGGGCGTTTACACCAGGGGGCTTGCTCAGCACCACAGGGGGCAGGCTATAAATTCAGGCGTCACTAACTGTACTGCCCCCCGCCTGTCCCTGTGGGAAGTTTGGGGTCCTGCGTGTTGTGGGACAGGATGACTCTAAGCTGCTAACACCCTCTGGCACGGCTGACTATTGTGACGGTCATTCATCTCCTTTTTCTTCCCTTTCCCAGGGCCCGCCCCCAACGCGCCACTCTCCCCTCCAGGCCTTACATTCCATCCTCCTTCCTAAGCAGCGATCGGATCTGCAGCTGGGATAAGGGACCGTGTCCCTGCGCTGTGCTCCCCTGCGGTTCTGTAGTGTTCCACAGAATAACCTCGGTGACTGCTCAAGCCATGTGGCGTTCAGCCGTCAGCATTTGGGGGGAGCCAGATTTGGTTCCCCAGGCCTGGTGCTTTGCATTGCTCCGGATAGATCTCAGGAGTGTCTTGGCAGACTCTAAAGAGAATCTGGTCCAGGTCTCCTTTGTTCTAACTCCAGTGGAGGGCATAACACAGAGGACGGCGCTGTGAATAACCCAGCTGGTGTCTTGCTGAGCATTCCTACTGCAGATCTCCAGCTGCAGCGGCTCAGTCTCCGTTCACCATACTGAGATTTGCTGCCAGTATCTTTCCATTTAAGACCCAGCCTGAGGCTTTCCCCAAACATGCGACCGGAAGCTTAATCGGTGGGGTCCTCAGAATGTTTCCTGTCTCCTCATCTGGGCCTGGGCACCCACCAGAAAGATTCCTCCCACTGGATTCTCATACGCTAGCCCCTTTGAACCCCTATGTCAGCAAAGGGAACTGGTCCTCACTAGTTTAACGGTCCAGTTTCCAAACCAAAGAGGTTAGGATAAGTGGCTCCATAGCTGGCTTGTTTATTCAAATGTCAGAGGGGTAGCCGTGTTAGTCTGGTTCTGTAGAAGCAGCAAAGAATCCTGTGGCACCTTATAGACTAACAGACGTTTTGCAGCGTGAGCTTTCGTGGGTGAATACCCACTTCTTCGGATGCAGTGGGTATTCACCCACGAAAGCTCATGCTGCAAAATGTCTGTTAGTCTATAAGGTGCCACAGGATTCTTTGCTGTTTATTCAAATGGCGTGAGGTTCGGCCCATGCTAGCTTAGCTAAGACTTTCATGCTTTAAGGCAGAACCTCATCAAAGCCCTCGGGGACGGAGGGTGGAAATCCTGCTGATTCATCTGATAAGATCGAAAATTAGACATGGACTCCAGCCACAAAATTCAGATCCAGAGCACTGGTCCCGGGATGCAGGGGTTGGCTCAGGCCCCATCGCTGCTAAGGAAAACCCCCTGCTCAGGGAAGTTCTATTGCAATAATATTTTATGTGGCTATAAAACCTTCTGTCTCAGAGCACTTCCCAGGCTCTTGTAAGGAACTGGCTGATGTGCGTGTACACCACTGCCTTCTACTGGAGAGAATCAGAACTACAACTGTGATTTAAGGGCCCCATCCTGCTAACAGCTAATGAAGATTCTCCCTTAGATCAGGTGGGGGTGGGAGCAGAAGGCTCTGAATGCTAACCCCACTGTTTCTATTATGTTCTAAGTGGAAGAGGAGCTGGGCCATGACTTTGGGAGACTTTCAATGAAGCTGTGGGTTTGAAAAGGGCGCTGAACCAAGCCTGCCTGCCCTTGCTACTGCCTGGGGTGTTCAGCCCAGAACTTCCTTCCCCAAAAACATTTTCTCACCACCCTAGAAGCCAAAGTTAGAAAAGCTTTTCTAGGTGCCATCTCACCCCTTGGCCTGGACAGAATAGTTCCAAAGTCCCCGAGGCTTTGGCCTTTCAGCTAAACTATCCCAAAGCTAGTTCATGTGAGTAAGATGAGCTGTGGCTCACAGGAGGGTGTCTACTCCAGTGCCCACCCTACGTGTGGCCTTACTCAGTATCCCTACGCTGTCCGTTTACCCTACCTCTGTCCATCTATTTAAGAACCTACCATCTGCCCATCCTGGGCAGCTCTCACTAAGTAGCTTTGGCTAAATACTTTGGTGGCAGAAGCAGCTAATCCCAACATTTTACTGGCCTGAGGGATCACAGGACGTGCTGGGGAGAGTCTGCAGGCAAAACAGGACAGGGAAGGTCAGTGCAGAAGGTGAGGGGAAAGTTTCACCAAGTGATGAGCAACTGAAAAAAGGGGGTTGGTGTGGTAACTATTCTGCTACCCTAGCTACAATGATCATTCCTGCTATGGACCATCCTCTGGCAACCCCACTGCCTGACCACACCCTACATGTTCTATCACCCATCTGACATGCCCTCATCCCCCTCACATATGGACTATCCCCTGTAGTCCGTCTCTGCCACTCCCTTGTCCCACTCACCATTCGAGCTGGGCAGAAAAACTGTGACTGAACCATTTACTGTCAGCAAGTGCAGCTCCGTCAAAATCGAAACATGTTGCAGAATTGTGGCCATTTCGCCAACTTTCATTCTGGGGAAAAAAACAAGTTCTGACGATGCTGAAATGTTCAGTTTCCACATTTTCAGATTGAAATGTTTTGATTTCTTTTAAATGACTTTTCATTTTGAATTGATTTATTCTGTATAATATAATATAATATAATATAAAACGTTGAAATCAAAATGTTTCGATCGATCCCAAACCATTTTTTTCTGGAATTGTCCTTTGCGGAGACTTTCAAGTTTTCAGGTTTCATTCCATTTCTAAATGAAGCCAAACTTTGAAATCTCAGAGTCCTTTGTAAAACAGAACCTACTCTTGGTATCAGTTTGGTTTAAGAATTCCTAATGCACTCTTTATCCTAATATCCATGATCCAATATTCCACATCTAGTGTCCCTCAGATACGCCAATACTCTAGTACCCTCAGACACTCTAGTAGTACCTATGACTCTAGGATTTCTATGACCTCACTCATGCTCTAGTGCCATTCTTACCCCTCAGATACTCTAGTACTAGTACTTGTCTGATGCTCTACTGTCCCTAACACCCTCTGATAATCTAGTACATTATTCCACATAAACTAATGCCTCTATTCCCTCCACCCCGATACTCTAGTACCTCCAGAACACCCTGATTCTCTAGCACCTTTAGGATACCTCTGATATGCGAATACCCCAGTACTCCTCTTATATCTCTCTGACCCTCTAGTGCCACTCTGAACTTCTAGTACCTCTAGTAGTACTCCTTTGACTCTTTAGTATCTAAAGTACTGCCTGGCTCTCTAATACTCATGATACTCTAGAACTCTCCATTACCATTCTGACTCTGATAGACTAGTATCTATAGTAGTACTTTTGATGCTCTAGTATCCCTCTGCTAATCTAATTTTTCTAGTACTCTAACACCACAATACTGATACTCTCATAGCTCTAGTAACCCTAGGATAATCTCTCGTATCACTGTGACGCTAGTCTCTCTAGTACCCCTCTGATACTCTAATGCCTCTGGTACGCCTCTGGCAGGGCCGGCTCCAGGCACCAGCTTAACAAGCAGGTGCTTGGGGCAGCCACTCCAGAGAGGGGCGGCCTGTCCAGGTATTCGGCGGCAATTCGGCGGAGGGTCCCTCGCTCCTGCTCGGAGCGAAGGATCTCCTGCTGAATTGCTGCAGATCACGATCGCGGCTTTTTTTTTTTTTTTTTGGCTGCTTGGGGCGGCAAAACCCCTGGAGCTGGCCCTGGCCTCTGGCACCACAGTACTGCTCTGATGCTTTAGTACCTCTAGTAACCCTGGAATATTCTACCATGTCTCTGGGACCATAATACTCCCCTGGTACTCTGGTGTCCTCAGATCCTCCATACCCCTCTGACACTGACGCTCCTCCTGCTCTTTAACTGCATTTCCATCTCCCACCCCCACCCCCTGCTCTCTGAACCCTGGGTGCCGCCCCAGGTCACCCCCAAGGGCAGCAGAGCCAGGCTTCCTGTCCCACAGGAGGGCTGTGCAGCCGGGTGTGTGATGCGGCTGCATTTCAGGAGCTGGTTGCGCCCGCCACGCTGGAGCTGCCAAGGGGCTGGGCCGGCTCAGGCGGCTCCATCTACTTCCCTCCCCACACCGCCAAAGCACCAGGGCTCTCGCTCAACCCAGTCTGTCTCCATGGCAATAGTGACCTCATGCAGGGACAGGCAATCTGGGCCAGTCGCCGTAGCAACCATCCCAGTGACATCAAAAGCCGAGCTCCTGTTCCCAAGGCAACCCACCGGGCTGGCTGGGCAAAAGGAGCTATTTGTGTCCCAGGGATTCGTTGCCGGAGACATGGCAGGGGGAGGGAGGCGGGATGGGGGGTGCACCCCCCCCCCAGTCAGAGCTGCTCTGGGCTGGGGGGCAGGCGGTACGGATGGGAATATGCCAAGCCTTCTCCACCCAGCATGGATGCTGCTGTGCCCATCGAGGATCAAATCCTTGCAGGGGGTCGGGCCAGCCCCCCCTTCCTTCCCACGCACACCAGGGGAGAGGGAGCTGCTCCAGTCCTGCCCCTTGGGATCCTGGGGGTGTCACAACATCACAGGGGCTGGTTTATGCCCAGCCTGGAACCTGTCTCCCAGGAGTGAGCCCTTTAACGGGCCGGGTCCCCAGGATCCACACAGCTCCGCAGGGGCAGGCCCGTGGCCTCCACAACTCAGACGGGGCCATCGGCACCAGCCATCCCGGTCTCTCTCTCTCTGGCTCCCTGCAGCGAGTCTAGACTGCGGGAGGCTTGTCCTGTAGCTCGTTAGGGGCTCAGTGCTCCCAGGGAGTCTTCACAGCGACACAGCCGACCTTTTCCAAGCAAGGCCGCCATTCCCGAGTCACCCGGCTCCAGTCTCTGCAAGGCCTTAAGTCAGCAAAGAGAGGCTGAAGTTAAGCCATAGCCCAGCCAGTGCTGTGACAAGCCAGCCAAGCTACAGATCCATTCCCGGGCTGGATCTCTCTCTTTCGTCCGCCGGCGCCCAGGTGAGAGCAGCCGACTCCCTCCAAAGCCAGCCCGTCTCCTGGTCACCTGTCCCCTTTTCCCTTTATTCTCCAGCTCAGTTCAAGCGTCCCACCTGCTGGAGCTTCCTGCTGTTGGGTGTCGGTTGTTCGGTCCTTGGGGTTCTCTTTGTCTTGGTTGACTCTCTGCAGATTTGGGTCAGTTTCAGCCAATACTTGAATGACTCTATTCATTCCACCAGGAGCTAGGTGACACACGCACACCTCCTGTCTCCTGCACTGTTCCAGGTGCGGTGGTAACCCTTCTGCACCCACTGGGTAGCAATGCAACAGACATGGGGAAACTGAGGCACGCCTAGGCTTCATACAACTATTACAGCTAATTTCCACTTTCTCACATAGGGTAACAGGACCCCATGTACATACACCCCGCCCCATTGGAGATCCAGGAATTCAGTGTTGCCAGTGTAGCCAATACACCAGCACAGGATGGTTCCAGGCCCTACCCTGATTTCCTCTGGAAACTGGGGGCTTGACCTCGGCGTGTTATAGGAGCTCAGGCAGGATGTACTGAGAGTGAGCCCTGAAAATCTGTCTTCATTTGTGCTTCTGTTTAACAGGGTTCAGGACCTGCTCCTTCCTCCCCCCACAGCAGGTCTCAGGGGAGGGCTCAGATAACTGTAATTTGTTACCCCTCCATAGTGTCTGCTATCTGAGAAGCTCAGAGTGCTATATACATTCTTGGATTATTTCACAGCTCCCCTGGGAGCGGAGTGTGCATCAATATCCCCATTACACGGCTGGGTAAATTGAGGCACAGAGCAGAGCAGGGACTCACCCAGTGAGTTGATGACAGAGCCAAGGATAGAAGCCAGGGGTCTGACTCCCAGTCCCCTGCTCTAACCATGAGAGCACACTCCCTCTGGCCCAAGTCAGCCCTTAAAATAGGAAGCTAAAAATATAAATAGCCACGCTAGGTATTGCATACAACCCAGCAGGCACAGACTTCAGCTCGGGGGGTGGGCAAAATCCATCTGTGATAGAGCCAGGATGGCTGCCAGCATCTAAAGCTGGACTGCCCAAAATTTGCCCAAACAAGAGGCTATATGAGCAGCTTGCCAGAGGACAGATGGGTGGCAGTGCCCTGATTTGTACAAAACAGGGCAGAGTGCAGCTCCCCTTATTTCTCTGTAGAGGTGCAGTCCAGAGAGACGATGAATCCCAGCATGCCACCACTCAGACCAAGATGGGACACAGGACCCGCAGGGGTCACACTGTCTTATATAAGAACGGCCAGACTGGGTTAGACCAAAGGTCCATCTAGCCCAGTATCCTGTTTTCCAACAGCGGCCAATGCCAAGTGCCCCAGAGGGAATGAACAGAACAGGTCATCATCGAGTGATCCATCCCCTGTCGCCCATTCCCAGCTTCTGGCAAACAGAGGCTAGGGACATCATCCCTGCCCATCCTGGCTAACAGCCATTGCTGGACCTTATTGTGTGAGAGCATGTTATCCAGTGCCATGTGCCCTCCTTCAGCCAGGATCCAGCTTGGATCCAGCTAGGGACTCTCCCTCCAGTGGAGTGGCTTCTGATCTATTTGGCAGCCATTACTCTCTGAACGATGCCAAGTTCGTGATGATCTCCTAACCATGAGGCCATTGCTACATGCAGGCCCGATTCTATTGAAATGGGTTCTGGAGGGAGAGTCCCTAGCTGGATCCAAGCTGGATCCACTCAAACAGGTTGTGGAAGAACCATCCGGAGCTGGATGCTGACCCAGTTCCAGTGGAACCGCCTGTAGCTGGACGCTGACGGGGGTTCTGGTGGAACAGCTTGTCCTCTAGTTACCCTGCTATCCAGCTGCCAGAAGCTGGCTTCGTGCTGCCAGAACAGGCTGATGGGAACCCCTCCTGCCTTTGTTCGCACAATAATAATGCCATCTGCACACTCACAGAGGGAGGCTCTACCAGCCGCTGGGGCTTTGCACTGGCCCACACACAGCCCAGCAGTGAGATGAAGTAACAAAGGAGGCCATGGCATGTCATGGGTGACATGCCAGCTCCCCGTTTTGTGCACATGTCTGAGGAGACGGGCCCGTGGGCTGTAGCTGAATTTCCACCTGTACCTTCCCATCACCTCCCACAGTGCTCTAACAGCCAGGAAAACGATTGTATAAACTACACTGGGGGCTCCATGGGGAGGTCTCTGCTGCAGGGCTCCACAGGAAAGGGTTAATATGAACCATATTAAACATAGTTTAGCAGCTGCAAAGATCAGTGCCCTGCCCTCAGCCTATGATCAGCCAGTGAGAGTGTCTCGTGATGATGTAATGCTTCAAGCTGGCCATGTCATTGGCTAGGCACACTGTCCCTTGGCATCCTGAAGGAGACTTTTAGGGGAGGAGTTTGGTAAAAGCTCCTCCTCCTTTAACCTTTTAAAGGGTGCCTCAGCGATGGCCTGAGCCCTAGTCCCCTATGTGTAATTTCTGGGGAGGGGGCAGTCAGATCTGACCGCAATAACAACGGAGGCCGGGCAGATGTGAATGACCAACAGGACCAGCTCTGCAGCTGACCACAGGGAGCAGGCCAGCAGCTTCCCAAGGGAAAGGACACGCATAGGGGAGGCAAGGGTGTGGACGTCAAGTCTTAGAAAATAATCAAGATGAAGCTGTAGCGATTAACCTCTTCACTACTGACATGTCCAACCCAGCACGTCCAGTGCAGGCAAAGGACTACATATGATAATAATTCCACCCTTAGCATCCAGATGCAGGTGAACCTGTAACCTCTAGAGCAGCAGGTTCAAATCCTGGCTCAGGACTGGGGAGAATGCATCATGTTGAAAAATGTGTTAACTAACATGATGTTAAGCCCTTCATTTGGACAAGGACAGTATCAATGACCAGCTAACGTATTTTTAAACACGACTGTCTTTGCCCACATGGGCCATGTTTACACAAGGCAAAAAAATGTTTTTAACACATAATAAAATTCTAGCATCAGCAAGGCAAGACGTAGTTCTAACATTTGTTAGCTGATCAGAGTAAACCCTACGCTCCCTGCTAGAGCTGTATTATAATCCAAATTGCCCCATCTACACTAGGATTTTAATACACCAGCTAAAAACACACACCTTTCTTCCTGTTAAAGATGAGTCCATTAAGAGTCAAGCTGTGTTTAACATCATGCCAATTAAAATGTGTTACTTAACTCGTTTGCTAACATGCCTTTTCGTCAGTAAAGACAAGGCCCTATGTGACAAAGGAAAAGTAAGTGTTGCACTTCTCATACTAATTAGCATCAGTCCTCAACACAAAATCACTACAGGCACAAGCAATCAATTCATTATCTATCTATCTGGAAAGCCCAACATTTCTTTTCCGGTGGTCTGAACTCCAAGATGTTGCTGAATCTCTGAGTAAGGCTAGAAGAATGAACACAAGGCTGAGAGCCTGGAGCGCCTGTCTTCTAATCCCAACCCTGCCACTGACTTGCTGTGTGATGTTGGTGGAGATCACGGCTCCTCTTCGTGCCTCAGTTTCCCCTCTGAAAAATGGGGATAATCAGACGTGCTCATCTCCTCCCAGGTAAGTTGTCAGGCTCAGCTCATTAGTGTTTTCAAAGGGCTTGGAAGAAGTTAAGGGTTAGTGTTCTTACTTATTTATTAAGTAAAACTAACCACTAGATAGCACTGTTGCTCCACATACAGACAGCTGAACGAGCAGGTATTTGGCAATAGAAAGCCTGGATTTTAAAGGCAGCCTGTTCACCCGGCACTGCCCACCAGACAAGATGCGATGCCAGATGGGATCCACTGCAGTCGCTGGAGCTCAGCCAAACCTCCACTGCCCACAGCAAACCAAAAAATAACAATAGCTGACAATTACATGGTGACTTGCAGTGGCAAAAATGATTTAATAAGTCAGATGTACAGTTGTCACTCCACCCACCATTGAAATGCTGCCACCTCTGGGGTGAAACATGGCAGTTGCTTAACAGCAACACAGCAGCCGTTTGGAATGGGGAAAGAAGACTGTAGCTAATCAGGACTGTAGGGGGAATTAGGGAAGCAGCATGTAATTACCTGAGTTGGAATTTGACCAGCCACCAGGATAAATGCCCTGACTCTTTATTATTTGAGGATCCTTTGAGGCCAAAAATGACCAGGAGTTTGGGCTCACATCTTGGCTGAAATATGGCACATTCAACAGCTCTGCACCCACTAATGGGGCCCGGGGTAGAGGACTGACTCAGAGAGCGCCTCCTACTGAGTCACCACCAGAGGCAAAGCCAGGGGGTCTCTGGGCTTTTGCATGTCTAGGAAACCCAAGCGGTGTGTATTTGCTGTTGGAAATTCCCCAGACACATGGATCCATCTCTCTCTCTAGCTGTGACTCATGGTTTCCGGCAGCATCTGCACAGAGAGCGTTTTCTGTTTCCCATGACTCCTTCAGAGGCAGTGGCCTATTCAGAGGGACTCAGCTGTTTGCCTGGGGTCTCAGGAGACCCCTGGGATGTCTGAGAGGCCAAAGAGAACGTATGTATGCTGAGGGCTCTCGAGCATCCATTGGATATAGGTCATTGTGGATATCATTGTAAGGCACTTCACAGAACCCAAGGCAAAGGTGAGGCTGGCCTGACGGGGCCGTAACAGTACCTCTTGGCATCGTTCCTCGAAGGGGTACTCACTTCAAAGAGCAGATGGGCACCTCCCACCACTCTGGAGTGCTAACTGCCTCCAGTCCCGCCCTTGCCCCTGTGGGGACAGCACCCATAGCTTGCAAATCCCCATCTCCTTCCTTCCCAGATGGGTTTCCACCAGCTCTGGCAAGCTCTACCCTCCTCAGAGAGGGCAGTGCTCACTGGGTCATGCGAACCGGCTGGGAAGGGATTCGGGGGGGGCAGTTGGGGTGTGACGAGATGGGGTAAAGCGCAGTAAGGACAAGGCAGAGAAAGGGGCCAGGTTCGAGGGTGAGGGCTGCGGGGTGGGACTTAGGCTGGTACCCGGTGGGCAGCCCCTGAGGAAGGCCTGTGCTCTCTGCCTACCGCTTCCCCTGCCCGACACTCTGCAGGAAAGGCAGGAGCGGGGGGCTGAGCCACATGGTTCCATGGTGCATCTGTGCCCTTTGAATCCTGTGGGAATGTGGAGGTGGTAAATGTCACCCGCTGGGGCCAGGGCGCTCGTAAAACGCCTTTGTCTGCCGGAGAGGCTCTTTGGGCCTGGCTAAAGGAGCCACCAGACAGCCAGGGTGACCTGAGCCACGGCAGTGATTCCGGCTACCGTGTGCCCCCACGCCAGTTGCCCTCGCCCCTGGGCTGGAACCCGCTGTAGAGCCCAGAGAGATGTCAGGGTGCCGTTTCCAGTATAAAGAGGCAGCTTTGCCCCTGGGGCAGGGAGTACAGAGTGCCCATGTATTTAAGCAAGTGTAGTTGGGGATGAGGGAGTGGCACATTTAATCTCCCTGGCCATCCGCACGGGCACAGGAGCGGGAGCATGTCTGCCCCTCTCTGCGGCTGAGCCGTTTCAGGGCTAATTGTGCCAGCGTCTTTCCCTCTTCCCTTTTGCCTTTCCGCTCCCTCCTTCCTGCTTTCTCTGCAAGTGGGAGCAGGGAAACCACCTACCGGGCCTGGAAAGGGCGTCAGCCCTGTGGCAAGACCAGGGTGGGGAAACTCAGCTGAGTGAGCAGGATGCTGCTCCCAGTGCCAGGAGTGGAGGCTGCAGAGTAGTGGCCCAAGGGGAGCTCTGGGAGCCCCACAGCCTGGGAGATATAAAACCCAGCTGGACGAGGCCATCCTGCTCTGGTCCCCATGAGGGTGGGGCTGGATGGGGCTTGGCAGGGATTTCCCCCCTCCCCACACACATTCAGGGCAGCTCCCAGCTGTTCCTGGCAGACGAGGCCTGTCCCTTTAACAGGGCTGGCCTGGGAGCAGCAGCCCAGCCTCATCAAACATTCAGGCTCAGCCCCTCCATTAGGGCCTTTTATGGCCATTAGCTCATGGAAATAAATTACTGCTGAGGCCTGCAGCTGCTTTCTGGCTGCCTGGGGTGTGCCCAGGGCAGGGTCCCTATTGCAGGGAACAGGCAGGGGAGAAAGCATCCAAGTCAGATACCGCAGAGCTACCGGCCTTGGCACGACTGTGCACTGAGACTGTTCTCCACTGCAGTCCTACTCCAGGGCTGGCCCCGAGAACGTGGCTTGCAGGACAGGGCAGCCGTGAGGCTGCGGCACAACCATGTGAGGAGCCAGAACCCCCTCGTGTCACAGCCATGTGGCCACACTGCAAAGGGGGTCCCACTCCCGGCTTTATCCTGCGGCACTGTCCTGAGAGCTGAGCAGCAAGCACCCTGCTCAATTGCCAGCATGGGGATGGGCCTGCCTCCATCACAAGAAAGTGTGGCCGGGACCGTGGGCTCACTAGGAAGGGGAGAGGAGAGAGGGGGCACCCTGGTGCAAACAACCATATACTGACTGATCCCTGGCCTCTGCCTGCAGGAGTGTTCATGGGAGGCATGGCAAAGAGTGGAGAGACCCTGCCACTCACCCATGCCACAAGCCTCAGAGGCTGGACTGGAGCACGAGGGCAGTTCTCTCACTCAGGGACATGTGTGAGGGGCTGGGCCCTACAACTGCTGAAACCCAGCGCCGGGGCGGCAGGGTCCCACGACTGCAGGAGTCGGCAGGCACCGAGCGTCGGCCACGCCCTTTCCTGCACTGCGCTTGCAATGTGCCTTCTCCCCCACCCCGAGTGTGGCTGTGTGCACCCCACCTGTGTGGGCCAGATGTGCCCTGGCCAGGCAGGGCTCTATCCTAATAGGGAGCCCATCCCCCTGCCCTTACAGCTGAGGATCCCAACATGCTTCTCACACATCAATGCAGCTGTATCACGCTCCCCTTTTCACAAGAGGGGAAACTGAGGCACCAAGAGGGAAAATTGCTTTCCAGAGGCCACTGAGAACAGGTCCCACTTCTGACTCCTACCCTCCTGTTCTAACTACTAGACTACCCCATGTGGCACCTCTGCTCACATCTCTCCGCTTCCCTCTCCTCCGCTCCATGGCAGGAGGGCAATTCAGGCTCGGTTGGATCCATTCTTCCCCAGGTACCCACGTGCCCTGCTAACAGCTCCTTTCAGGGCCTCTACCAATACCACACATCGGATTGACCATCCAAAGCAATTTCCAAGGCTTCTAACCAGACAATGGTCTTGACTTAAGCGATGCTGGTAATCTTGATAATTGGGGGCGGGATGCCCCCCATTCTCCTCTCCCCCACAGGGCACCCCACCCACCTTCCCCATGCTGCCCCCAGCTGTGCCAGCTCGTGGAGCAAGCAAACGGCGCCTGACCCCTCTTGTGATGTAACCAACTACTAAGCCTTCTCTGTAAACGCCCAGTGTTCCCAACATCTCGAGTCTGCACCGCGGGGGAAGCCCTGCACTCTGCCACATCGCCCGTCCTTCTGCCACAGGTCGCCGGCTGCCTCTGCTCCGGTGAACCCGTCACCTTCAGTTTTCGGAGGATGCTGCCACGCATCCCCCAAGAGCCACTGTCACAGGGTTCTGGAATAATTCATGGCTGAGCAAAGACTGGAGAGTGCACGGTGACTTGCTGCCGCATCAGCACAGCATGGCCTGCTCCACCTGCCAGGAATCCCTGGGTGACCCGCAGCCACTCGCTCTCCAGTCCTTCCCCATCCCTGTCCCCTCAGAAGGCTCTAACATCCATTATCTTAAAAGATGAAGCAGGTAATGGAACCCCTCCCGGTGCTCACACAGTCTTTATTCCCTGGTCATGGGTGGCACTTCCGTGTGGCCCATTAGAGGCATCCCTTGGGCCTCCAATGCGTCTGAGGTTCAGCTTGGCCTCTCATCTCTTCAGGGCACGCAAAGGTCATGCTCTGAACTTGTCCTGCACTTCCAAATGCACATGCAGACACTTCCTCAATGCCTCTCTTTCCAAGGGGCAGTAACACCGATGCCCTGGCTATTCCAGTAGGGTGAGGACAGCTTGCTCCTCTGCAGATTCCACCCAATGCAGGCAGGGTGGATTTGATTTACATCAAATTGATTTAAATCACGATTTAAATCACTAGTCAGGAAGACTCGATTTAATCATGGATTTCTACATAAAAGTGCACTTCATTAAACTATTCCCAAACTGGGTCTCTTTTACGACCTGCTGCCATTAAAGGTTTTCCCTTCTAGAGAGAGAATGGTATGGTAGATCTCAAATCAAGAGGGCTACACTCAGAAAGACCTCGAGACTTCTGGAATATGCTGCTCAAACAGTTTCACTTTTGTTTCTACTGCCTGTCCCTCCCTTCTCACATTTATCTCCAGCCTTCTTCTCCTTGTCCAGATCTATTCTGCCCCCACCAATCTTCTATTCACACTGAACTTTTTTAAAACTTTGAACTTTTAGAGAGAGGTAAGGGATTGACTCTGTGTACACACATTTGCAGAGGGACAACAGGGTTGAGGTCTGTTATTTCTCATCTCTATATATTATTCATTCATTTATTTATTTAAAGTATTTCTGCTGTTAACAAGCATGTTATCTCTGGAGACACAAATCCAGTCTGAGAACTGCAAAACTAAGCATCTCTGATGGTATCTTCTAGACTGAGCACTGAGTCCCATTGGGTTGATAGAAAAATTAACATAAATAATCTATACAGAAGCCCCTGGAACCCCATAAAATTGGGTCCCTAATCCATGAACTATTGGAACTCATTTACAAAACTTTTCTTACACATTACATGAATATATTGTCTCATACTATAGAATTAGAATTGATAATCCCTATTCCATGATGAGATATCTATGAGCTATAATGTATCTTAACTAAAACTATCTTTAAATAGGTTTTTTCCTCAAAAAGAATTGTATCAAAAATCTGATTTAAATAAAAAAAACGATTTTTTTATTTATTTTTTAAATCATTGATTTTTATCCACCCTGAATGCAGGATTCTTCTCCACTTCCTGTTCTCATCTGTTGTGCTAAGCACTGCTGTGCTCCACCCCAGAGGTGGCTGCATGTCAGAGAGGGGTTAAGTGACCCCTGAGTGTACATGAAATGTGCTTAGGGTTCTTGGAATGAAAAGTGTTACTGTAAACATCAGTAATTACTCCTCCAGCTCAAGAGCCTACCCTCACACACTGCCAGAGCAACAGAGCAGGTTCTGCAGCAATGACTGGGATAGGGAGAGGCCTGGACGGGAGAGGCTTGGCAAGCTCCACCCCCGCCATTCATGCACAGCAGCAATACGCCCAGAGCATTCGAGATCCATCTGTGCTCGTGGAGTACACCAGTTCCACTCCAGTGGCGCCCGCCACTCCCCACATCCTCAGTAACTCAAGGGGAACTAGGTGGCTCAGGACATCAGGGTGGGAGAGGAGCCCTTGATCCTGAGGCTACAAGTCCTAACCTAGGTCTGCCATGATGGAAAATCATTATCACGGGGTGGCCCCTGGATGGAGAGAGCTGGTGGGCTGTGGTCATGCTCCTAGTGCATGTGTGCACACATCACCAGTGGCACTGAGCAGCTTCCTGGCTGGCAGCTGCCGCTCCCACTCCCCTCGAGGACATTGCTGAGCAAGGGCGAGGAAGGCTCACCCCGCCAATGGCCAGCCCCCTCACTGGCTCCACGTCCCCCCAGGAAGGTGCTGAGAGGGGCTGCCCACGACCCGAGCACCCGCATCTGGGAGGGCAAGGCCTCAGCCACAGAGCAGCTGGCCCAGTTTGTCACCCAGGGCAGGGCTCCTCCCGGGGCAGCATGGGTGAGGCCCTCGGCAGCACACGCAACCAAGAGGGTGCAGGGCTTTGATGCAGGCAACACATGACGGGAGCTGCACCGAGCTCTTGCCAGGCTCAGGGAAGGAACCAATAGCACCAGGGCACTCGAGCAGATTAAGGATTGCAAGGCGCTGGTAATTGCTTTGCAGTATAAAAATAGGCCCTCCTTTATCCCTCGCCCTGATCTCCCACCCCCTACTGGCCCAGCTCCCCTCCCCGCACTGGCTGACAGATGCCACTTGCCCAGCCCCTTCCGCCAGGAGGAGGGAGGTAGGAAGCAGCTGCCACGTTGGGATGGATCGGTCATGCCCAGTGATTTGGGGGGCGGTGGGTAGGGGCGCTCTTGCAGCACGGCAACATCTCCTTTCGGTGGATGCGCGTGCAAATGGTGCAATTCAGGTCACCAGCGAGGCTAACACGAGTGGCTCAGCCTTGTCCCGAATGGATGGTGGCTGACCTTGCAAGACCCCCGAAGCTCTGCTCAGGAGAGTGACGATAGGGGGTACCAGGGGCACAGGCAGAGCAGTGTGCACAGGGAGCCCAGGGCTGGCAGGTACCCTGTGGGGCACACCCGGGACTGACACAGCAGGGCATGCAAAGGTGTCATATTTCACAACCGCAATTCCTTAGCCCAGAACTCAGGGCACCAACAAAACGGGTTGCAAACTGGATCCCAGCAGCTGGGCCTGCCTGCCGTGGGCTCCAAAAGCCCAGCCCATCTGTGTTCCACAGCAGGGCCAAAAGGGGCCCAAACAAGAATCCCACTGTCATCTCTCCAGCAGCTGCCACAGGACTGGCCCTAGGAAGCACAGGAAGGAGCCGGTCCCTGCAGCGCTCATCCTCCCTGCAGAAGCAGAGCGCTCTGCACGAAGATCAAAGGGGAGCAGTTCCTGCTGAGACCCAGTCTGGCCTTGGGCCACAGCTACCACAGGACACCGTGGGTCACACTTAACCCCGTAGGCACCACGTTCCCCACCCCAATTTACCATAAAAAACCCATCTGTCTGACAGGCCTTCTGGGGAACAAAGCTGCAGCCGGTACAGCCAAGAGCTGCCAAACCAATTCTATTTACAGAGGGACAGCTACAAAAATAAACAGAAGTGAGATTAGAAAATATCTGCTTCCCACACACTGCAAATGCCTCGGGTCACTGCGCTCCCTCTAGCTGCGTTCCCCACATGCGGGGCTCCACTGTCTCTGGTCTCTCTGCACACAGGGCTTCCCTATAAATAACCAGAAAGAAAGGGGTCACCTGGAGTTCACTAGGGGTGCCGTTCGCCTAGTGTTGTCCCTCTGCACGGGGGCGAGTTTTGCCCTGCAGGTCGTGTTTCACGACTGTATCTCTATATCTATATCTCTATCTTCACTATACTGCAGTGTTGCTACACCCCCGTTCAGTGCAAGTGACCCGCTCCTGTACTGACAGGGGGTTTGGGGTAAAAAGGAGGTTCTCCTGCTGCATCCTATCTCCATGTTCGCTGGGAGCGATGATTCACTCTTGAATCTCTTCTCTGGGCCCTGCACTATACTGCCGTTCACTAGAAGGAGCAGACGGTCACTAGCACGTCTGCAAAATGACTGGCGCCCTTGGGTTTGCTCTGGCAGGCTCAGCTAGAAACGGGGTTACAGGTGGAGCACACGCCTCTCGTCTTTTCGTGCTTTTTCCATTCCTTGTACACTAGCTGAAAGTGAAAATATGCTAATCTCTGCACCCACCACGCCTCCGTCCAGTCCACCACTGCTCTGCCCACCCCCAACTACCCCTCCCCCTACACCCCGTCCTCAGCACTGCCACCCAGACAACTACCCCTCCCCCTACACCCCGTCCTCAGCACTGCCACCCATACAACTACCCCTCCCCCTACACCCCGTCCTCAGCACAGCCACCTATACAACTACCCCTCCCCCTACACCCTGTTCTCAGCACTGCCACCCATACAACTACTCCCTCACCTGCTCCCCCAACTACCAACTTCCCCTACATACCCTCCTCTGCACTGCCACCCATACAACTACCCCTTCCCCCCCTACACCCCATCCTCAGCACTACCACTTATTCAACTACCCCTTCCCCCTACACCCCATTCTCTCCATCACCACTCCCCCACACCCCCTCCTCTAATGTCACCCCCTACACACACCTATCCTGCACTCACTTCACCACCTCCCCATGCACAACTACCCCCTCCCCCTGTGCTGGGGCAGCCCTAGGCATTTTGCCGCCCCAAGCATGGCAGGCAGGCTGCCTTCGGCGGCTTGCCTGCGGAGGGTTCGCTGGTCCTGCGGCCTTGGCGGACCCGTCCGCTGAAGCCGCGGGACCAGCGGACCCTCCGCAGCCAAGCCGCCAAAGGCAGCCTGCCTGCCGCCCTCGCGGCGACCGGCAGAGCGCCCCCCGCAGCATGCCGCCCCAAGCACGCGCTTGGCATGCTGGGGCCTGGAGCCACCCCTGCCCCTGTGAACACCCACCTGCCACAGCCACTGTCCCCATGCTACTCTGCACCCCTTCTCCCCCCCACCCACAGCTGCCCCCTCCCCCCAGCACTGCACGCTCTGGTTGCAGGCTCCCCCCCTCCAGCCATGTGCCAGGGTGCGTGACCCACAGGGCATGGGGAGCCACCCGGGCCACCGCCTGACCACCACCCCATGCACCAGTGCTGGGGGCTCAGGCTGCTGGGGGGGCGGGGAAAGAGGAGGGTCAGGGGCAAATCTATGTCCCCCCCTCCCCCGACTTTAACTGACGCTCGGGGGCCTCTGGTGCAGCAACAGGCTCGGGAGCCTTGTTTGCCCCGTTGCCCTGGGCACCGAGGTCTCCTCCCTCCCAGTGCCGGGCGCCGCACCCAGCCCCCACGGCAGCCGCAGCCCCTCGCCCACTTGCCATGCGCTCATCGCCGCCCCTCCCCGCCCAGCCCAGCCATGCGCGCGGGGGGGGGGCGTGTCCCATCCCCCTCCGGGGCGGTGCTGCTGCAGCCCGGGCCCCCTCCGCGGGCACATGCCCCCCCCTCCACCCCCGGGAGCCCTGCCTGGATTTTTACATTACCCCATCCCGGCTCCTTTGTCCTTTGCCCCGCCTCCTGCTCCCACGTGCGCCGCCCCCCGCCAGGGTCCGGTGCGTGGGGGGAGGGAGCTCCTGTGCCCCCCTCCCGCGCCTCCATCCCGCAACCCGGGCGGGGGGCGGCTGCATGTGGCCCCTGGCAGCGCCCAGCTCGCGGCAGCGGGAGGGTCCGTCGCCCCCCCGAGCCCCAGTTCGATCTGGGGGGGGGCGTTTGGGGTCGGGGTGTCTCTTGATCCGAGCCAGCGCCCTGCGCGGGATGCTGTAGCCCCAGCTGAGGGGCAGGGGGCCCCGGGGAGCGGGAGCTAAAGGGGGGGGAGCAGCGAGAAGCGCCCCCCCCCGGTCCCCTTTCCAAGCGCCCTGCAAAGCCCGCCGGGGACATGCGCTAAACGCCGCCCCCCTGCAGCAGAGCCCCGGGCCCCCAGCGCGGAACCCGGGATCCCGGCGCGTGTCCCTGCTGCAAAGCCCTGGCTCCCCGCGGCTGCCGGGAGAAGGGGCCCCCGGGCGGCTCGGTGCCAGCGGCTGGCCCGCTCCCCTGCCGATGGGCGGGCAGTGCATGCACGGGGGAGAGGCGCTGCCTGCTCTGGGGGGCTGCTGCTGTGATCCTCGCCTCGGGGCTGCGCTCCCCTGGGTGCCGCTGGCCCCCAGGCCGGGCAATCTGCCGCCTCCTCCCCCTCTGTGTGTCTCTCTCTCCCTGGGGCTCTGCTTGCCTTGGTATCGCTCGCACTCCCCAGGCTGGTCTCCTCCTTCTCTTCCCGGATCTCTGCTCCCCTCAGTGGTGCTGGCTCCCAGGGCTGGGAAACTCTCCCCCCGGAGTCCGGCTCCCACAGCCCAGGCTCGCTTAGCTCGCTCGCTCTCTGCCTGCTTCCCTGTCCCTGGCTCTCTGCTCCCCTCAATGCTGCTGGCTCCCAGGGCTCTCCCTCTCTCTCTGTCTCCTCCTCCTCTTCTTTCCTTCTCCCTCTCCCTTTGTATCTGTCTCCTTCTTGCCTTTTCCAGGATTTCTACCGCAGCCCAAGCCACCCCATATCTCTGCACCCCTGGGTGCTGCCTGCTGGCCTCCCTCCCAGATCTCTGCACCCCTGGGTGCTGCCTGCTGGCCCCCTTCCCAGATCTCTGCACCCCAGGTGCTGCCTGCTGGCCTCCCTCCCAGATCTCTGCACCCCTGGGTGCTGCCTGCTGGGCCCCTCCCAGATCTCTGCTCCCTGAGTGCTGCCTGCTTGCTTCCTCCCAGATCTGTGCACCCCTGGATGCTGCCTGCTGCCCCCTCCCAGATCTCTGCACCCCTGGGTGCTGCTGGCTCATGGGCCGAGTTGCTCTCCCACCCACTTATCTCTGCCCCCACACACACGTGTGTTGTGCCGGAAGGGCTCTCCTTGAGACTCCCAGTCAGCAAGCGCTCAGCAGTGCTCCAGCCATTGCTGGAGGGAGAGGGTTGCATAACCCTGCTCTCACCCCGGGGGTCCAGCCTGGGCTGCAGAACAGCCAGGCAATACCAGTTCTCCAGCGGAGACGCTGTGCATGGGAGAAGGAGATGGGGGAAGCAACCAGGACAGCTCCAGAGCCCCCAGCTCAGCTGCTTATTCTACAGAGCAAGCACCCTGCCCACTTGTCCCCCTCCTGCTGCCTGCGATGGCATAAACCTACGCTCCACACAGAACACAACACAGGCCAGGGTGGGAGGCAGGGCAGGTGTTGCTTTGCCCCAGGGATGGCCTGTTCTGTGCTCTGCCCTATAATACACAGCACACAGCGACTATGCGCACGTACTGCATACACACCACCCTGCGACGGAGCAACAGTGAGCAGGCAACAGGCTGCCCCAGCAACGGCCTGTTCGGCTGGTCCCAGTCTGTGACGCACTCTGTTCTATACACCACAGAGTTCAGGGCACAGCAGAACAAAGCCATGGCCTTCCCAGCTGTCACTGCGCTGCAGAGGAGGCACAAGTGGGAGGGCCAGAAAGCTCCACATTCCAGCCGGAAGGAGGGGAAGGGTGGCCCTGTGGTGAGTTGCAGCTTCTGGGAGAAACATGTTGGAACATCCCAGTGCAAGAGGGGAACAAATGACCTGGCCAGTTTGCTGAGGAAGGACAGCCCAGAGGCCAGGGCGTCAGCCTGGCGTTCGGGAAATGGGCATTCGATTCTTCCAGAAACCCGCTGTGTGACCTTAAATGGGGACGAGGGTCCTGACTGACCTCCCAGGGGTGCTGTGAGAATAAAAACATGATTTCTTTGTGATGTGCTTCGATACTACAGCAATGGGGGCCATGTAAGTACCGTGGCTAGATAGATAGCACATGCGGAGCAGACCCGAGAGAATGCCCCCACTCCAGGTTCTTTATCCACTGTCTTAGTAACCTGTAGATGCTTCTAGTGGGAGCCAGGGCAGTGTTATATAACTAAAAGCCCCCTACTAGAGATCAGCAGCAGGGTTTGAACTTGGCATCTGCAGCACCAAACCAGACCTCTGCCAATCGGGCTAAGGGACTACATTAGCTAGCAGCGGTAGCGGGTTGTTATCTTCTATACGGACCAGCCTGTGGAGTGGGACAAGCTACACACTGAGCAGGCCTGTTTCACAACCATGTCAATGAGCCTGGGGTTTTCACTCTAGCTGGCAACACCTACCAGATCTCCTGCAAGGCCCTGACATTCCTGACTGGTTGACTCACTGCCAGGAGGCTGCATGCGCGGCACCTGCATTCGTCTCCTCACCTGCACACCTTGCAGAAGTGCCTGTCAAACAGCCGCTCCCCACGCTGGGGCCGTCAGAATATTCTCAGGCCTTGGACGCAGCAGGTGTCAAACCCACCTGACTTCATCTATCAAACTGGCTAGAGGAGCGACTCTTGGCTCCGGTCATGGGGGATTTGGGTTGGGCTGGGGAATTTCCCAGAGTCCTGCTCTGGGCAACCCAGCCTATCTCTCAATAAAACAAATTTGCCTTGCAAATCTTCCCACTCCAATCCCTTACTGAGCAGCCAATCACCTCTCCAGGCTGCCCAATGCCAGACATCTCCTAGCCGGGCTGGCAGAAGGGCATGGATTGCTGAGCATCCAAATGTCCTCAACCCAATGACCTTGAGTGGGCCATGGAAAAGTTCCAAGATGACTCCACTCCTGCCTCAAGTCTGACATTTACGATTCCTCAGCTGCAGAGATGACTCATCTGTCCCTGACCCACTGGTTTGGACCAGAGGGTGCCCCATATACTAACACTGTCCATGGCAAAGGACCAAAACAGTATGGGGGGAAAGGGGAGAAGAGAGACAAAATTGCCTCTCCCCACCCAAGAAATCCACCTTTTTAAGTTTTTGCATGAATCTGGTGATGTGCTGACAGCTTTGGAACCTGAGACCTCCACCCCCAGAACTGGGACAGCCTGGGCATTATCAGCAGGACAAGCTTCAGCAATGGTCCACCTATCAGCTCATCACTGTCCTGGATGCATGGCTACATGTCTGGAAGACAGAGCCCCACCGACCTCATTCAGTGCAGGGCAAGCGATGGCTGGTCGTTGCTGATCTGGGCTGGATGCAAACCAGTGAGCTGGGGTGAACAGCTCCAAACCTCCCCCCCAGTCCCCACTTAGAGCACACCGAGTCCCTCTGGCCCTCCCACAACTGGTTTTGGCAGCCAGGGCTTGTGTTCGTGGGCTGTAGGTCCCGAGAGAACTGCCCTGGCAATCCTATAACCGCCTATGGCTGGGACTGCTCAGGCAGCATCTTCTCTAATCCCCCTCAGGTCTGCTGATGAAGCTGCAACAGAGGCCAAGGTATGAACGAGTCGGCACCTCTTCCCGCTCATCTGCGCTGGGCTCCACCCCGCGTGTAGGGGGCCTCTGCAGATCACGGGAGCAGGCCCTATGACGACAGCCAGAGCCTTGGGAAGCAAGAGAGCAGGCTGGGGAGGAGGAAGGCACAGGCTCAGGGGCAGATGTAGAGATAGTGGGGCCCTGTGCACAGCTTCATTTTCGGGAGCCTCCCCTCGGACCCAGCCAAGAAAAAGAACTTTCTCTCTTATCTCCCCTACCACCGGTTTCCATTGTGCTTTTCTTCATCCTCCTATATTATAAGTAAGAGGAAGTAAATAACAATAAAGTGAGGTACCTTGATTGGGGCAGGGGATTGGGGTGTGGGAGGGGGTGCAGGGAGTGTTGGTGGGGGTGGTGGGAAAGGGTGAGCGGTGGGAGGCCTGGGAGGCGCCACCCCCACAGCTCCCATTGGCTGCAGTTCCTGGCCAATGGGAGCTGTAGAGTCCCCACTCTGGGTGGGGGCAATGCGCGGAGACACCCCGCTCCCCGTGGGGGGCCGCAGGGATATGCCGGCCACTTCCATGAGCGATGTGGCGGGAGGGAGGCAATGCCAGCAGCCTTAGCCCTGCCGCTGGCACAGCTCTGCATGCCCCTTGGGGGAAGGGAGGGGCTCTGAGGGTCTCCCTGTCAGCTTCTGGAAGTGGCGTGGGGCCACTGGCCACAGAATGCAGGCAGCCTGCCTGCCTGAGCCCTCCTTCACTCCTGGCAAGGACTCAGGGGCAGGTTGCCAGATGAGATTTGTCCTGCATTTTGGGGGGGCCCTGTCATTGGGGGGCCCGTGCCACTGCACTGTTTGTTTCATGGTAAATCTGCCTCTGCACAGGCTGTGGGGTGGATTTCAAAAGTCCTTCACCAGCCTCCTCACATGAGTGAGCATTTCCAGGGTGGAGATCACAGGGAGCAATGAAAGATGCCAGTTGGGAACATAGGTGCTTGAACTAGGGGCAGGGTGGATAAAAATCAATGATTTAAAAAAATAAAAATAAAAAATAAATCAGATTATTTTTAATTAAATTGGATTTTTTGATAAAATGCTTTTTGAGGAATAAACCTATCTAAAGATAGTTTTAATTAAGATACATTATAGTTCAAATATATCTCATCATGGAATAGGGATTATTAATTCTATAGTGTGAGACAATCTATTCATGTCATGTGTAAGAAAAGTTTTGTAAATGAATTCCAATAGTTCATGGATTAGGGACCCAATTTTATGGGCTTCCAGGGGCTTCTGTATAGAATATTTAGGTTAATCTTTCTATTTACCCAATGGGACTCAGTGCTCAGTCTAGAAGATACCATCAGAGATGCTTAGTTTTGCAGTTCTCAAACTGTGGATTCGTGTCTCCAGAGATAACATGCTTGTTAACAGCAAAAATGTTTTAAATAAATAAATAATACATAAAGATGAGAAATAACAGACCTCAGCCCTATTGTCCCTCTGCAAATTTGTGTACACAGACTCAAATCCCTTACCTCTCTCTCTAAGTGCAAAGTTTTAAAAAGTTCAATGAATAGAAGATTGGTGGGGGTGGAATAGATCTGGACAAGGAGAAGTCTGGAGATAAATGTGAGAAGGGAGGAACAGGCAGTAGAAACAAAAGTGAAACTGTTTAAGCAGCATATTCCAGAATTCACTTTTATGTGGAAATCCATGAATAAATTGAGTCTTCCTGACTAGTGATTTAAATCAAACCCACCCTGACTAGGGGGCTGGGGGTGCTACCGCACCCCCTGGCTTGAAGTGGATTCCAGCATATGCAGAGTTTAAAGTTTGGCTCAATGATTCTCAGCACCCCCACTATACAAATTGTTCCAGCACCCTGGCCGGGAGCGGAGGGCCTGGAAGGAATGAACCTCCCAGCTAACGAGGGGCAGGCAGTTAAGAAATGCACCCTCTCCATCCTTCAGAGGCTGGCCCAGGGAGCAGCAGAGCTGAGCAGCCAGAGCGATGGAGGGCGGCTAAACCAGTGCTGGCACAGACAGAGGGCCCAGCTAGCCCTGCCCGTGCCCTGGGGAGGTCACTCTAAGGCCCTTGGCATCTCTGCTGCGAGCCCCTTTGGCACCATTGTCACGTGAACGGTTCCCTGCTGGAGGCTAGGCCGAGACCTGCTGATTTCGCTGCACAACTCCCCAATGGCAACGACTTACAGTCCCCTGGGCTGGATCTGAACTGATCGGTGAGAGGCAACAGGCTCTGGCATCCTGCCGCCAGTCCCTGAGCGTACCACCCGCTCCCCACCATCAGCACCGCTAGGTTCTCGCCTTAATCTGCTTTTAACGCTGCAGTTTAAGGCCTCCCATCTGGTGACTCCCCTGGCACATGGGCGCTGTCACAGAGCCACGCGGGCTGCAGCCTGGCACTTCACACCCCTTGGTTCCCTCACTGGCACTCAGCAGCACTCAGTAATGAGAAGCCACAGGGGGGTCTGGTCCCATACAAACACCCGGTCAGGTGCAGCCACACAGGAACAGGGCGACGTGGGGCTCACACAGAACTGCGGCTCTGGGCACGTTCCCTTTGCCAGGTAATAATGACTCCTTTCACCCAATGATCTCAAAGCCCTTTAGCTGAGTTTATTTTCCATAAAACCACCCAAGTCATTTTGTCCCGGCGTAACAGATGGGGAAACTGAGGCACAGAGAAGGCTTGCCCAGAGTCACACAGTGAGTCAGGGGTAAAGCTGGCAATAGAACCCAGGAGTCCTGGCTCCTTGTTCGAGCCACTTGATGACAGTCTGAGAGCGTGTGCCTTTCTACCCAGTCCTTGGGAACGCCCTAACGCACAGCGACGTATCTGGTCAGATCGCTGCCCGGCTCAAGCCTCCCTCGACCCTGGCTGAGCTTGAGAAAGAACCGATCCTGCCCCCGGAGAAGGGAAACACAGCGGCAGGTTTGGCTCCTGTAAAGTCCCTGCCAGCAGAACGGCTCTGCCCAGCTCTGCAGAGGGCAGAGAGCGGGTGGGGAAGAAAGTATCTCCCAAGGGGGCAGCATGGCAGATCTCCGATGCGATAAAGCTAAAAATAAGCCGGTGTGAGCTCAGCTGCTTTGTTGCTGACTACAATGGCTGGGTATATTTTTAGCTGTGGTGGACTTTGCTGCAGGGCTGCTCGGGATCTCCCGGGGACCCCTGCGATCCCAGGAGCTGCCGGGTGGCTCCAGGGGTGCTGTGGAAACGGTAACGTTAGAAACTAAACACAAACAGCACACCTTCCCGCCCTGGCTGACTCACTTCACATCCCTTCCCTCTCTCCCTGCCTCCCAGGGTATCGCTAACCCCAAGTGTTCCAAATCCGGAGTCAGGCCCCCAAGGCATGAGGGTTTCAAGCCTATTAAATGCTGGTTTCTATTTATTTCCCGCCTGCTGCTTGAGAATTTATGGCTCACTTTCCCCAGCTTGTCCCCACCACTGTGAGGGCTAGAGAAGGAGCGTCTCTCCAAATCACAGGACTCCAGGAGCTGGGGGTTTAAGGAAACCCCCAAGTGCCACAAGACTAGTGACGAGATTGTGGGAGCTGGCAGCGCTGCGCCCCCTCTCTGTCTCATTGCCGCTGGCTTTGCCAGCATGACAAAGTCCACGCCCGTCTCCACCAGAGCTCCGTGTCTGGGACAGGCTTCCCAGGGTGACACCCCATGCCCGTTTGAGACTTGGTGGCCCAGCTGCTGTCACACCCCTTCCCCTGGACCAGCAGCATGTCAGCTTGGCACCGTCAGCAGGCTCCTCTCTTGCCTGAACTAGAGGGTTAACTCCACTGGCAGGGAACAGTAGTTGGCTGTTGTCCTCTAGCGACAGGGATGCGGCACACCCTGGGCTGGCGTGGGTGATGCTGCCAGGGACTGCAGGGCTGTTTCGGTGGCTCACTCAGTCTCCCCTCCTCCAGTCCCTCTCCCTCCCCTTCACTCCGTGGGTCTCCTTCTACCCCTCTTCTCCTCCACCACCCCCTGCTGCTCCTACCTTGCCTGCCTGCTCGGCTGGGTGTGAGCCACCCCTGCCTGGCAGGGGCAGGAGGCCGGGCAGCTCCCGACTAGCTCTGCTTGGGAAAGGTGCTTCGGAGAGACCGTGGCCCAGCCCCACAGAGCTAGCCCGCTCTCCGCCTGGCTGAGCACCGTGGCTCCATTCCCAGCACCAGGGCCATCTGCAAGGGGAAGGGCCAAGAACATTCGGGATAAAAATAGCCGTTCTGGAGAAGGAGCTGGGAGCGCGGCTTTTAATAACAAGGGTGTATCCCTCTTAAAGGCACAGCGCACGGGCTAGGCAAGCTCCCCTGGCCAAACCCCAGTCCTGTCACCAGAAACGGGAGAGACCTACCAGGTCCTCCAGTCCATCCTGCTGTGCGCTCCATGTGACTGGAGTCTGGGGGCTCGGGCAGGGCACAGACGTGTTAGTAGTCAGGGCAGGGCTCGGTTTGCTTCCCAGCTCTGTCATTGCCCCCCCCCCACCCGCCTCTTTTGTGGCCTTGGGCAAGTGAATGAGGCTCACTGTGCCTCAGTTTCCCTCTCTGTAAAATGGGGATACTGAGAGCCGCCCTCCTTTGTGGAGTGCTCTGAGAGCCTCTGATGGGAAGCAACAGAGCAACGGAGCATATATTGTGGGGGGAGAGATTTCAGTGCCACTGTATCCAGGACCCCTATTCACATGATCCCCCAAGATCCAGCATTCGCACACACACACACGCCCCCCCGCTACAGTGAAATGGGTTGGCCCAGGCAAAGTGAGAAGAGGGGAAGAAGGGGAAGCGGCACTAAACGAGGTCTTTCCTTCCCCTTGGGGCGCGATGGAGGGGCCCATCCGAGTGGTGTTGGGGGTGGAGAAGGAGTGGGAGGAGGGGACTTCCTGGGACTGCTGGGAAGAGGAATTTGTCCAGGGGGCTGTGGGGATTGAGCTGGAGCGTGTGGCACGCTGGGCCTTGTTGGCTCCTCAGCCCACTCCTGGCGAGCTGCAAGGAGCAAACCTGGCCAATGGGCACGTCAGCGACCCCTCCAGCACGCTGGCTTGGGGCCAAAGCGGGGCACAGACGCCATCCCGCCGCGTGCTTCCTAAGTCCACTCCACACCCACCCCGGAAGCGCGGGGGGTTCAGGGCACCTGGCAGAAGCCTCTGCAGCCGGGCAGCTGCTGGGAAGGAGGGAGGGAGGGAGCTTGGAAAGCGGAGCTGCCTTTGAGTGCCCTTGAAAAAACAACACCGCAGCTTCTACTCCCTAAAATAAGGTAATAGCAAACGTCCCCTCTGTGGGGGTGGGCAGCCAGTCCGCTCAGATTTGACTATGTTAGGATCTGCTCTGTTTGAGGGCAGATTACGCCGGGGTCAAGCATTAGGGAACGCCAGCCATTTGGAGCCGCTCCCAGGCATTTTTGGCCATTCCAAGGCGCTTCGGCGTACACTGGCCCTTGTTCTCCAGGTAGTGGGAACGTCAGATACTAACCAGACTCAGCTGCCTGCCCTTGAGCCCAGAAACACCCCCCACCCCCCAGCCAGACCCACTGTTCCGCCCGATGGTCCCTCTGTGCGGTGTGCCGGGTCCGGAGTGCAGCGTGGTACGGGCCATGCTGCAGTACAGTTTGCTTTTGGATGATAAAGTCATCTCAGCACCTGAGCTGAAGGACAGCCTAGTGGTTAGAGCGGAGGGCCGGGTCCAGTTCCCTGGCTCCGCTACTGATTCCCTGTGTGCCATGGGTAAGTCACTTAGCCTCTCTCTGCCACAGTTCCCGCCTATCAAATGTGAATAATATTGCCTTTGCCCTGTAAGCTCTTCAGAGCAAGGATTGTCTCCTCTGGCATTTTGGGAGGGCCCTGATCTCAGACGGGACCTCGAGCCCTCAGAGCACTGGGCTTTTGGGCATCCTCTCGTGAAGATTTCAGCCTGGCTTGTCATTCCCGTTCCTGTTTGTGCCCTAGCATTGGTCCTGCTCAGAGTGGTGACTTTCATTTACCTTTCCCAGCCAGGGAACAAAGGGTGAGTCCCTTTATAAAACCAAAATCAGTACATGGGATCTACAGGACACTCTGTCCAGATTCTAATCCCTGCAATGCCCCGGAGCTGGTTCGGAGTGACTGGGCAGAGTCTCTTTCAGTTGTCACCCCCTAAGCCTACAGCAGGTAATGAAAGTAACAGCGAGATTCCGGGGACATGTCTACACTACACAACGCAGCACCATGGACGGGAGGGGCTTTTCCATCAGTCTGGTTAATCCGTCGCTCGGAGAGGCGGGAGCTAGGTTGGTGGAAGAACTGTGCTGTCAACCTAGCTGCGTTCCAGGGTGAGGTCAACCCAACGACGGCGCTCAGGGGACAAAATATTTCACAGTCCTAAGCGATGTAGCTAGCCCGATCTAAATGTTAAGTGTGAAGCTTGTGTGTGTGTGTGACTGTGTGATCTAAATGTTGTGTAAAGCATGTGTGTGATCTAAATGTAGTGTACAGCATGTGTGTGTGCGTGTGATCTAAAATGTTAAGTATGACGCTTGTGTGTGTGTGACTGTGTGATCTAAATATTGTGCAAAGCGTGTGATCTAAATGTAGTATACAACATGTGCGTGTGTGCATGTGTGATATAAATGTTAAGTGTGAAGCTTGTGTGTGTGTGTGTGACTGTGTGATCTAAATGTTAAGTGTGTGTGTGATCTAAATGTTGTGTAAAGCATGTGTGTGTGTGTGATCTAAATGTTAAGTGTAAAGTGTGTGTGTGTGTGAGATAGATCTAAAGCATGTGTGTGTGTGTGTGTGTGATCTAAATGTTGTGTAAAGCATGTGTGTGTGTGTGAGTGTTCTGAGAGGGTGGTCATCCGTGTGGGAGTATATGAGGAGCTGGTGTGCTGAGTCTGGGCATGCCTTTTGGTTTGTGTTCATGGGTGTGTCTCTGGCTCCTGATTTGAGTCAGCGGGTTGGGGTGTGTCGGGGGTGGGGGGCATGTGCGTGTCTGAGTCTGAGTTCCGGGAAGGGGGCTGCCCCATGCAGGGGTTTTGTGGCTGCAGGCGGATGGCGGGTGGCTGTGTGTGCTGGAGCTGGCTGGTGTCTCCGTTCGAGTGGAGCGTTTGAGGTGTGCGGCGGGGTGTGCGGCGTGCAGGCTCGGGGGGGTGCTCCACACGGGACAGGCCTGTCTGGGAGCCCGGCCTCGGCTCAGCCCGCGGCATTATTTCCTGCTGGTGAAACAGACGCTTCGGCAGCCAAGGCTGTAACTGTTTCAAGCTGGGAGGAGGGTGTGGCTGGCAGAGCAATGCACCGAGGCTGAGACAGGCTGCTCCCGGCCCCTGAGCGCCAGAACCTCGTTTGCTTCTCATTGCAAGGTAGCCCAATGCACTGCGATGCTCCCCGCCCGGCCTGGCTCGCCCCCCACACTCCTGGGCCAGCAGCGTTATCCTTTCCCAATCCCTTCCCAGCTGCCAGCCAGTCCCGCCCCCCGGGGTGTGTTGTGCAGACACAGGGCCTTGTGTCCGTGCAGGGACAGAGGCTTTGCTGATGACCCACCCTGCTTTGTTCTCATGCCAAACTCCGACTTCTGCTTAAGAGACTCCCTAGGGCAGGGGTCAGCAACCTATGGCACGGGTGCCAAAGGCGGCACGTGAGCCGATTTTCAGTGGCACTCTGCTGCCGGCGTGGGGTTCCGTCTGCCGGCCCCGCTCAGCCGGGCCTGCCTGGATGGATGGAACCCCGGGGCCAGCAGCGGGCTGAGTGGGGCCGGCGGCGGGGATGCTGGCTGGCAGGGGCTGGCGGATGGAACTCCACACCAGCAGCATGGATCCCGGCTGGCAGGGGCCGGCGGACAGAACCCCACACCGGCAGAGGGCTGAGTGGGGCCGGCGGCGGGGATCCCGGCTGGCAGGGGCTGGTGGACAGAACCCCACACCGGCAGAGGGCTGAGTGGGGCTGGCGGCGGGGATCCCGGCTGGCAGGGGCCAGTGGACGGAACCCCACACTGGCAGCAGGCTGAGTGGGGCCGGCGGCGGGGATCCCGGCTGGCAGGGGACGGCAGAGGGAACCTCACACTGGCGGCAGAGATCCTGGCTGGCAGGGGCCGGCGGACGGAACCCCACACCGACAGCGGGCTGAGTGGGGCCGGCGGCGGGGATCCCGGCTGGCAGGGGACGGCAGAGGGAACCTCACACCGACAGCAGGCTGAGTGGGGCCGGCGGCGGGATCCCGGCTGGCAGGGGCGGCAGACGGAACCCCACACCGACAGCGGGCTGAGTGGGGCCGGCGGCGGGGATCCCGGCTGGCAGGGGACGGCGGACGGAACCCCACACCGACAGCTGGCTGAGTGGGGCCGGCGGCGGGGATCCCGGCTGGCAGGGGACGGCGGAAGGAACCACACACCGACAGCGGGCTGAGTGGGGCGGCGGTGATCCTGGCTGGCAGGGGACGGCGGACTGAACCCCACACCGCCAGCGGGCTGAGTGGGGCCGGCGGCGGGGATCCCGGCTGGCAGGGGACGGCGGACGGAACCCCACACCGACAGCGGGCTGAGTGGGGCCGGCGGTGGGATCCCAGCTGGCAGGGGCCAGCAGACAGAACCACACACCAGTGGCTCAGCCCGCTGCCGGCCTGGGGTCCCGGTCGCTGGCCCCGCTCAGCCCGCTGCCGGCCTGGGGTTCAATCCGCTGGCCCCTGTAAATGTAAAATGTGTTACTGGCACACAAAACCGGAAATGACAGGGAATGAATGAAGACTTGGCACAGCCCTGGTGAAAGGTTCTCAACCTCTGGCCTAAGGAGTCCCAGGAGGCCCTTTCTTGTACTAAAGATTAGCTACCACCAGGGGGCACTCATCTCACTGATCCTTGCACTACGGCTCACCCCAGTTTGCTGAGGACGAAACGTTGGGGGGGCCTCAAGCGAGGCATCTGAATCCATACACGGGCACGTTGGGGGGGGAGGGATAGCTCAGTGGTTTGAGCATTGGCCTTCTAAACCCAGGGTTGTGAGTTCAGTCCTTGAGGGGGCCATTTGGGGATTGGTCCTGCTTTGAGCAGGGGGTTGGACTAGATGATCTCTTGAGGTCCCTTCCAACCCTAATAATCTATGACACTATGACACGCCAGGGCTGGACCCCCAGTGAGTGCGCTGCCTGCCACAGGGGCCTCGTTCAACCCTGCCTTGGCCCATGCAACCCTTGGCCTCTCTTCTGAGTCCGCAAAAGGGGACAATTTGCACGAGCTGTGACATGGCCTGTGGGTGGCAGGAACTGGATTATCTACCTTGAGGAGGTATCCGTCCCCCATTCCTGCACTACCTGAGCATCTCCCAGCTAATGTATTTACTCCCCACCCTTGTGAGGTAGGGCGGTGCTGTTATGCCCACATCATAGATTGGGAAACCGAGGCAGGAGATGTCCCCAAGGTCACACAGGATGTCTGTGGCAGAGCAGGGAATTGACCTGAACCAGAGCTCCTAAGCTGCTGGCTAGTGCCCTAACTTCTACGCCATCCACCCTCTCCAGAGGTCCACCCAGTTACTTCGCAGAAGCCAGCAAATATTAACAACTTTTGGATACCGCTGGATTTAGCGTTTTCTGTCACGTAGCCTATATCGCCCCAAGGTGCCTCACCAACACAACCCACATGAGAAAAATCTAAATACAGCACTAGAGGCAAGCCACAGATGTGCTGTGGAACGGGGCATGCTGGGAGCTGTGCTTTCTGCAAGCCCCATACACTTCCACTCTCAGGGCAGTTGGCGTCTGCGCCCAGTTTCTTTGCAAAGAGTGGCCCTCAGGTTCCCCCGGTGGCAAAGACTGGGCGCCCTGTTGTGTACAGGGGCATCACTGCACAGGATGAGCACATGGCTCGAGGAGCAGGTCCCCTGCCAGCTCGGGGGGCACTGCACGCCCCTCGCGTTGCTCTGGCTGGCTTCCTGCATGGTCCCTCATGTCCAGCAGCTGATCAATATCTCTGCCACCACGGCACTTCCCAGCCTGCCTCACACACCAAGAGAGAGTGGCGCATTGCAGCTGCACTCAGCAAGGCAGATTTGTGCCGAATGTGGCAGGGAGGCAAATGGCCCTGAGGCTGGGGCTTTGGGGAATAAATTCCTTTGCCTGTGGCACTCGGTGGAAGGTAAAGGAGATCACATGCCTTTATCGGTGAAGGATGTGTGGGAGCAAACACAAGGTGGAATATACAGGGCCGGCTTTAGGAATAATAGGGGCAATGCTCGGCCCAGCACAGCCTCTTGCTTTGTCAAAGTGTTGCATGGACACCAGCTCCACCTTGCAAGGCGGGTCAGTGTTATTATCCCTATTTTGCAGATAGGGAAACTGAGGCACAGGGCGAGGGGAGGGATTTGCTTAAGATCACACAGCAAGTCAGTGGCAGAGCCCACCTGGGGGTCCTGGCTCCAGCCTTCTGGTGTGACCACGTCACCTTTCCCTTTGGGGGAAATTCTAGCCAAATTAGTTGTGGGGCTCCCCGACTCACCTTTCACTTCTTCCCCAGCCACGACAAACAAGCCTGTGGGCTCTGCAACGCCCACAACTACCGTGATGGAGAGCTGGAAAGGGGGATCTCAAAAGTGCCTCGGAGAGGGATGAGTGCCGACGGAGGAGCTGGCACCTGGGCTCCTCTTCTGCAACAGGAGATCTAGACACACACACACACAAAACAACCCAGCCCCTCCTGCCAGCAGCCCTGGAGAATGTAGGCTGAGGCCTTCGGTCTTCGTGTCTGAGCAGAGGAATTCAGGCCCATGTAACAGCAGCTCTTGGAGCACTGGATACTGACCTGTCACTCTGCCCCGATCATGTGGCGAGGCCATGAAATAAAGTCCGGTCTCTCCCCAGCACCCTTGCGTGGCAGTAGGAAATGAATGGAACAAATTCAGGGCTGCGAGCGTTCACAAAGTTCGCGGGTTTTTTCTCTTAAAGCCCAGTGCCTGGAGTTCTTTTTAAAAAAGAAAGTTTCTAGCCCTTGTGCTGGTGGAGGAAAGCCAGTAAACATGGCCCAAGGATCTGAAACCAGCAGGCAAAGAGGAGGAACCAACAATTAGTCTTATTAATAAAATCTCATGATTTTTAAGCCAAACTCACGATTTAGAGCACTCCCTCCTGGTCTGCTCTCCTGCACTCCCTCTAGTGTTCACTAGGATCTACTGCATCTGCTCACTCCTCTGGGCAATTAGACACAGCCCTCCTTCCCCAGAGCCACCGGCTGTATTAACAAAGAGCCGAGTGTTCTCTGGAGAGCCCTGTGCTTCCCTGTCCCCATCAGCCTCCCCGCAGAACAGCCCTGGAGTGCAGAAAGCAGTGACAGCAGAATTAACCAGCAAGGGACAGGATCAGCTTAGAGCAGCAGCATCAATGGCTGGCGGGACACTCAGTGACAAGCCGTTCACCTCCAGCACTGCCTTGCAGCTTGTCTACACGGACAAGTTAATTCAGATTAAGGTGGGGTGTGAATAGCTCCATATGGGAACAAGCCTGTCAATGCACACGGAGCGCACCCACTGATCTCCCACGGCTGTGCATTCAGACACACACCTAGCCCTTCACACCGGAGCACGTAGCCAGTCACTTATGTGCGCACTAGCACAGAGATGGGAATGTGTGGGCACGGGGAAAGCAATGTGTAAGGGTGCGAGGGCCCGGCTGTGCCCAAAGGAACTCGTGCACCGCACGGTGGTGGTGTGGAAGTGTGTGCAGGATATGTGGCGGGGTTGGGTTTTTTTGCACAAATAAATGTGTGTGCACATGTAAGTGTTCCCAAGGGCCAGCCGCACAACACTGGCCCTGATTCCTTACTCCAGCACTGCAAGGGGACAGGGGGGCTTTGAAAACACCCCACAGCCACTGCAGCCTTCCCCTCCTCCTCCATAAACACAGCCAGCCCATGCCCCGCAGCCAGCCAATACGCCCAGCCTGTCTTAGCCAACGCGCAGGTCCAGGGCTGACTTCAAGTGAGAAAAACAAACCACAGCCAAAGGCAAGAGCCCAGCCCTCCGTCCCTCCCAGATCTTGGCCCTGTCGTGCGCACACGCGCTCACCGCGAGGGCTGAGGCATGCTGGGTTACCACCGGGGAGCTGCCCAGGCTCCGGCCCATCATGGCTGCTGATGTCCGGCAAAGACCGACGAAAGCCAGCGGTGACAGGCAGCGCTAATGCCTCCCTCGGGGAACGCTGCCTACCCACTTCCCAGAAGGACGCAATAGCCTGGCCTGTGTTCAAGAAGCCAAAGATCTCCCGAGGTCTCACTCACCCTGCCTGCAACCTCCAGCTACCAGGGAGGTTACCCCCTTTTCTCCTTGCCCTGGCCTTTGTCTAGTTACACTGTAGGCTCTTGGCTGCAGGGACTGGCCCTTATATATGTCTGTGCAGCACCTTGCACATTGGGGCCCTGATCAGTGATTGGGGTCTCTCTGTAACATAAATATGTGCCGTGGGCTCTTTAATTTGATCAGCAGCTCTGGGTTGTGTCTGACTTGAAACATGCATCCAAGGGGGTGGGGGAACCCACCAAAATATTTTCCATCCAGGGTGGGAGTAAGGGCCACCTGAGTCTCCAAAGGGAGCCCTGGTAGCGCCGCCTGGTGGCTGTCGGAATGAGATCCGGAGCTCGAAGCCACGGCCTGGTGTAGACTCTGCTAGCAAACCGTGAATAGAGGCGAGTGTAGCATGTCTAACGTGGCAGCAGGTGGCACCACCCTGCTGCGATTCACAGACACCACCTGGGCAAACCCCTCCTGCCCAGCGTCGTCCGGGGCTTTCCAGGGACGCAGGAGGGCCTGGGCAGGCTTCGCAGGGGGGCTGCGTGCGGGGCTGGCACTGCTGGGCAGGCAGCTCCCGGGGAGGTGGCGTGGCGCTGGTGTGCCGTACTTAGCACCGGGATCAGAGAGGAGAAAGCGAGCCCAGAGCGACAGCGCCAGGCCACGCGCTCATTCTCGCTGTGAAATCCTAGCAGCGGTGGCGCTCGGTGCCAGCTGGGGGCTGGGCATCGTGTGTGCAGGGAGGTGGCGCAGGGGGCTGGGACAATAGGGGACGTCGCCCCAGGACAGGCCTTGCCAGGGCTGGGCGAAAGCAGCCGTGAGGGCCAGGGCCAAGGCGGTGCGGTGGGGGTGGAGGCAGCCGGGGGGTGGGGGGCGTGTCTCCAGGACAAGCTTGGCTCTGTAGCAGCTCTGCAGATGGCCCGGAGGGAGCTGGCAGGCTGCTGCAGCAGCTGAATAAGGGGAAAAGCAGAGCGAGCCCCAGGCACCTGACCCCGTGCATGGCCCAGCGGGCACAGGGCCCCAAACCCCTGCCCTGGCTCCGAGGCCTTGGAGCCGTCTGTTGTGTGGCTTTGGGGGGGACGGCCTGGCACATCAGGACCGGCGTGGGGCAACGTCCCTCCTGCTCCCCGGAGGAAGGCCCGGCCCTGCGGGGCACCGAGCCGACAGGGGAGGGGAGAGGGGGGCAGCTTGGGGCCCGGACGGAGGGAGACAGGCAGAGAAGGAAGGAGACACGCGGCAGAGAGAGACGGGGCCATGGGAGAAGCTCAGGCCGCAGGAGCTTCCCCCCCCACTAATCCCCTAAGGCACTTGAAAGGCAGTGAGGATTTGCACTGGCAGCAGGGGGGCACCAGCCTTTAATCAGGGCTGACAGCCCGAAACGCACCCCCCCCCCCGGCCCCGCATGCCTGCCCTGGGGCGCTGCACTTGGGGAATCAAATGTGGCAAGCGGTCGGATTTTGCCAGCCCCCAACCCGGGGGTGCCCTAAAATGCCAGCCCAGCACCACCCCACGTCGCCACGGCAGTCGGTTCCACTGCAGCAGGGTGACCCTGCCTCTTCGCTTCCCAGAATCCCTGTTCTCAGGGGCTGGGCCCGGGGCAGGGAGCAGGGTTCAGGCCAGAGCTGGGGAATCAGCCCCCAGCTAACCGCCCAGACAAACATCCTTATCAGCCTTCTGCAAAGCCAGCAGCTGGTCCCCGCCCCGCCCCGGGGGTTCGGCCACAGGCTCCTATCAGCACTGGCTGGCCCTTCTGCCCAGGGAACACAGCCCAGTGAGTCAATCATTGACAGAACCAGCCCAGCCGCTCTTATCAGCCCCCCCTCTCCCCCCCACCCCCCCCTGCAGCAAACACACTGGGCCCTGCAAGGGGGCACCTTCAGCGGGGTCCAGTCCTCACAGCCCGCCAGCCCTTGGCCTCTCGCTAGCTAAGGTGCCAGTGGGCGCCCATCACCCCCATATCTGTGCTCCTACCAGTCCTCACACACCCCCTCCCCTCCCTGTGATCGAGGCCAAGGGTCAGCCCGTCAGAGCAGGGAACTGACCCAAGTCTCTGGAGTCCCAGGCTGGGGCTCTACCCACTGGGCAGCACTTCCTTTCTGCTGAGTCCCAGGGGCCGACCGTAAGGGCTAGACTCTGCCCCTCGGGAATGGGCCTGAGACCCCCCACACACTCATCTCACATAAGCCACCAGCTTTGGGGCACGGCTCATGCTGAGCTGGAGCCGTCCCCCTCTCCCCGCATTGACAGACTCGGTCCCTCTGTTGCTTTTCTTACTAGCACAAAGTGGAGACACTGGCACGAGTTTGTTCAGTCCTCAGCCTAGCTCCCCAGAGAGCAGTGGCCGTGTGGGACCAGGGGAGGGCTGCGTCTCTCGCTCCCGCGGGGTCAGCAGAGGCTGGATGGGGCTCAGGGTAACATGCTCCGCTCCTGGAGGAGGCGGTGCCTGGCTCTGCAGCGCCCCCTTTTGGCCGAGCTAAAAGCGGCTCCGACCAGCGTCTCGCCCAGTAAACCCAAGCTCCCTCGCTGAGCTCCTGATCGCGGCTCGGACACGCAGCTATCCCCATGAAGAATCTGGTCTGGCTCTTATTAAGCAAACAACTTCCTTGCCCCGCCGCCGCCATCCTGGCCAGCCGCTCCGAGGGGAAGCCTGGAGCAGATGCTGTGCCATAGGCCAGTGTCTGGGACCCACGATGCTGCACTTCACGCAGCACTGCACCACCGGACTGTGCCAGAGCAGCCTGAAGCCTGTCATCAGCGTCGCCTTAACCATACAGGAAGCAACAGCAAGTTCCCAAGCTGTGGGATGCCATGACCCCCGAACGATGGGCCGTGGCCAAAGAGCAGCCAGGGTTGGTTACAGGGGGCGTCTCCCCATGGCTCCGAGTCTGGGGCTCAGCATGTGAAGACCAGAGCGGCATTTCTCTGCTCCAAAGCCCCCATCCGAACCCAGGGAAGGAAACAGAGCCAGACAAGTAGCCACATCCCGGCCAGCGAGAGGTGGATACTTGTCTGAGGCCCTGCCAATGGGCCGCAGCCCCACTCCAGTGGGAACCCCTCTGAGGCCCATCGGCAGGGGAGGCTGCCCCTGCTGCCCCTGCTCTGGTGTTCTGCACAGGTCCTCAGTCTCCCTGGCCTCCGATCTGGCCCCCGTTCGTGCCAGCGTGTCGCAGGGCCGGCCTGGCCGCCAAGCACAGGGGCCGCTCTGCTGCTGCTCTGCCCTGATCTCGTCGCTCTCTCCTATGACAGGCGGTCAGGGCTCTGCTGGAGGAAGCTCAGGATCTGGCCCCCAGCATGGGATCGGCCCAGGCCAGGAGCCGAGAGCCTGGGGCATTGCAGCCTCCACTGAACCCGCATTTCAGGTTGGGGCAGCTGAGCGTTCCTGGGAGCGCAGGGGTAACGTGTCGATCGTCCAACAAGCCTCTTCCCTCCCGTCACTGGAGGCATGGCCCCTCCACCCAGCCATGCCTCCCCCCCTTCCCCAGGATAAAAGACCCCCTCCCAAAGCAACCCAGGGGCAACTGCAATCAGTGAGTTCCCGTTGCCTGCCCAGAGCATCCTGCCTCCTGGGGGGCCTTTGGGGCGGGCGGGAGTTACTTGGGGTCCCCTCTGGGCAGATTAGTGCACGGCTGAGGCTGGCCCTGCCCGGGAGCAGGCGTGCTGGGAAACGGCCCAGCGGCTCAGCCAGCTGCACCAGAAAGGCGCATTGTGCCTTTAAGACAAAGAGCCCCGGCACAATACCTGCTTTGTGTCAGGGCGTGCAGAGCTTTGCCCCGCGAGGGGCCGGGACATGTATGGGCTTGAGTGAGCCCTGGCTCCTGGGATTCCTGGGGCTCCCACTCCTTCCTGCACGCTGGGGAGGAATGCGCTGCCACACAGACACGGGCCAGAGGAGCTGCAGCCCCGTCAGCAGCAACTTGGCCGGGCGCAGCCCCGGGCCTGGGCAGCTGCGCGGGCGCGGCACCAGCAGGAGCAGCGGGGGACTCTTATACCCCGTCCCTCAAAAATGGGGGGTCAGAGCCTGTCTGCGTTTGCACACGCAGCCAATTCAGCCAGCCAGGCGGCCACAGCCAGAGCACGGATGAGCTGCCCCACAGGAGGGAAGATGGGGCTGCAGTGCGTGTGTGGCCACCTCATGCTGCTAGGGAGACAGTCCCCCAAAAGACGGGTTCCCAGCCTGGCACCTAGAGAGGACAGAACCCACATTTAGCAGAGAAGGTGGGGGTTCTGCTCGGGGCTGGACGGGGACCGCAGGGGGCTGTGGGTCAGGACTGAAGGTCCTGGGCAGAGCTGTGTGTGGGGAGCGCAGGGCTGGGACAGCAGGGGGCTGTGGGTCAGCAGTGAGGGTCACTGGCAGAGCTGGGTGTGGGAATCCCAGAGCTGGGATAGCAGGGGGCTGTGGGTCAGCAGTGAGGGGCACTGGCAGAACCAGGTGTGGGGAGCCCAGGGCTGGGATAGCAGGGGGCTGTGGGTCAGCAGTGAGGGTCACTGGCAGAGCTGGGTGTGGGGAGCCCAGGGCTGGGATAGCAGGGAGACACAGGGTGGCATGTTTGGAATTAGTAGCCTGCATTTTGTGCATTAAAAAAAATGCAATTCTCCAGCATACAAGGGAGAGTCACTCCAGCCCCACGAGGAGCGGCTCAACCTTTGGCGCCCAAGGGGAGCCGAGTTCAAGGCCCCCTAGCGGCCTCTCCCTGTCTCAGCTGTCTGGGCCTGGAAGGGGCCTAGAGGAAATGTGCAGATTTCTGCCTTGCGGGGGGAGGCGCAGCCCTCTCTAGCCATCGGGGAAGCAGCCCTGCTGGGCCATGGAGGGAATTTATCCTACAAAGGCTCGGCCTGGCAGCTGACCGGGGCTGGCCTTGGGGGAAACAGCATTTGATGGACGTCCTCGGTGCACGGGGCAGGAGGCATCTGGGCACTGACCCAGCCTGTTCTCTGTGAGCTCTGTTCTGGGGCGGGGGCTGTAGAACACACTTCCGACCGGAGCTAAAGGAGGAACCCCCCAGCTAGCAGAAGTAGCAGGCTGTTACCCTCTGTGGACCAGCCACCAGCAGGGGATACAAGAAACATTGTCACCGATGCCTGCTTGTGTGTGGTCACTTTGTGGTGGTCTCTGGGAGCTCACAGGGGCAGAAGGGCAGCTGTGGGTTCCCCCACATCCCCCGAGATCACACTTCCCCCGAGTTTCTAACCAGCCAGATCCTGGCTGTTCACTTCAACTGCCCCAACACAGCACAAGTTGTGTTTCTCTCCTATTTGTGTGTGTGTGTGTCCGTCCACCACTGCCCTGTGCCAGACAGAATCAGAACAGTTTGCTTGTGGGTCATAGACCCTCTGCCATTAACAGCTAATGGTGATCCCCCGTTAGGTGAAGTGATGGTGCCTGTCCTTTTAGAGCAGGAGGGTCTGAGTTCCAGCCCCACCACGAAGTCCCAGGTGGCTGTGCCGGCCATGGGGTGGCCAGGGATTTTTCTATATGGCACCCAATCCCACAGTCAGCGAGCCCAGGCCCTCTTCCCCGCGTCTGGGAGTCTGCAGCCTGCGCTTGGCTATCTTCGTTAGGAGAGGGGCCGTCGCTGCAGCCCCAAGCCACAGGAGCTGGCCAGCATTAACACAGCAAGGGGCACTGGCATTGTGACCTCGCTCCCCTTCCCCTTTGCCAGTTCCATCTGCTGCTCACCGTCAGAAGCATCCAATTACCCAGCTCAGCCCAGGAGTTTGAAAAGAAACACCCGAAAGGCGGGGCCTGGGGAGAGATGCTGGTGGAGTTTGTTCCATTGAAGGTGCTCCCAGCGCCAGCCTCTCCCAGACGTGCCACTCGGAGCAGGATTCGGGCGCAGCCCCAAGGTGACCAGATCCCTTTCAGGCCTGGAAGCCATCTGCCGCAGAGAGCTTCCCAGGGGAGTGAGCGTCTGCCGCAGAGAGCTTCCCGGGGGAGTGAGCGTCTCGTACCTTGCACTGCACGGGCTGCCCAGCTCACATGGGCCTCGTCGCCACGCTGCCTGTTAGCACCATCACAGCATCGGACGCTGCACATTGGACCCGGTTCTGCTCCTAAGTGCAACCCAGTGAGCTCAGCGGAGAGACGCTGGGGTAACAGACCAGATGCTGATTTGTAACGGTCAGGGCGGCCCCAACTGCTACCCGCACTGCGCTGAGTATCATGCACTGCACCCCATCTCCAGTCACTGCTCACTGCACCACGGACCATGCACTGGATACACTGGGCTTGTGCTCCAGTGCTCCCAGCCTCGCTGGCGTCTTTGGGGCACAAAGCTGCAGCAGCGCCAGTAGGACCCTCCTGTGGAGGGGAAATCTGGTGATGCAGTGCTGCCTCCGCTCCGCTCTGCTCCTTGGGGTGGGGCATCCCCATGCCCTGGCCATCCATCTCAGCTGTCAGAACAGCCCCTGGGGACAGCTGCAACCGTCAGGTGCCTCCGTCCTGGGCCAGGGCCAGTGCCCGCTGGGCCCAGGACTGAAGGGCTGCAGGGGTGACTTAAAGCCACCGTCAACACTCGGCCTTATGCCAAGTACAGATGGACGTGGGCAGACCCTCTGCCCTACAGTATATATGGTACCACACCCAGGAACTCCCAGCACAGCCCCCCAGTGTACTGAACAGCGGCTGCGGCATTGTGTCACAGACCTGCCGCATGCGGCGTGCGCCGCACACCCGCTCTGCTCACAGCCTGCGTGTTGCACGCAGCCAGGAGACCCCCAAGCCTGCCCACTACCTGCAAGATGAACGGCAACCCCCAGCAAAACTGCGCCCTGGGTTTGGAATGTAATGCACGGCCACAGGGCCCCTTCTCTGTGCAAAAGCACTGCGCTTATTGCTGCCACAGCTGCACTGCTCCTCATGGCACCGGCGCTCTGCGGCTGAGCAGCCCTGATTTTAACGGGGGTGACTAGCCGGCCAGGGCTTGTTCATTCACACTGACCTGAGAACCTTTGAGAGACACGCTGAAGACACCCTCTGAAAAGCAGACAAAAATCGCCGGACTTGGAGTCAGGACTCCTGGGTTCTATTCTCAGCTCTGGGGCAAAAGTGGGTCAGGACTCCTGGGGTCTCTTCCTGGCAGTGCCATTGGTTTGCTGTATGGCCTTCAGCGAGTGACTTCCCTGCTCTGTGACTCAGTTTCCCCATCTGCACGAAGGGGTTAATAATCCCTACGGTAGCAAGGAAAGGCACAGTGCTTACAAAGGGCTCTCAGACCCTTAGATGGGCGGCCCTAGAGCCGTGGTCCTCAGACTTTTATACTGGTGACCCCTTTCACATAGCAAGCCCCTGAGTGCGACCCCCCCACTTATAAATTAAAACCACCTTTTTATATAGTTAACACCATGATAAATGCTGGATGCAAAGCGGGGCTTGGGGCGGAGGCTGACAGTTTGCGACCCCCCATGTAATAACCTTGCGACCCCGAGGGGTCCCGACCCCCAGTTTGAGAACCCCTGCCCTAGAGTAAGGGCAGATGATTCCCGCATCCCTCCCTGACCCATGTACGAACTGGCCTGGTAGGAGGGATTCTCTGCTACTCAGAGGCACCATCCTACGCCCCAAAATGAAGCGGCTTCGATTGCCAAAAGCTGCGTGTTCAGCCCCCTTGCCGGACCCGCAGTGCCAGCCTACAGGAAGCCAGCCTGCTGCCTTCCCACAGCCGGACCGGCTACCAGGCTGCTGTGCCCCGGCGGGCGCGTTTGGTTCTCAGAGGGGCTGGCGAGGGGGCACTGGCACTGGGGGGTCAGTGCCGGGGACGCTGGGCCTGGCTCAGCCTGGCCACTGTCATCAGACACAGATCTGGGCTCTGAACTCATTTCCAATACGCTTCTCTGCCGCTCGCTGGGCGGCCTTGGAGCCCGGGCATCACCGCCAGCCCCGGGGGGCACCGCTGGGGGTGCCCAGGGCCCTCATCTCCCTCCCGCACCCCGGGGCTGGCAGCACAGGGGGGAGGCCCCGCTCCGCGCAGCCTCCCGCTGGCCTCCGTGTTTTCTCTCCAGCCCTTTGTGTGTGTGCTCCTGTGGGGCTGTGTGTGAGCTCAGCCATGGATCAAGTTGCTGCCTCCCTCCCCTGCTCCCGCCTCCCCTCCTCTCCCCGCCTCCCCGCCGCCATTTCGCAGCTCCTGCCTCTCCCGCTCAGGCTCCACATCATGGACGCCTGGCGCCAGGCACAACAAAGAGCAGGGCCCCAGCGCACGAGCAGGCCTGGGGCGCCCCGCACCGCCCGGGCAATGGCTCTAAATCACACGGGGGGCTCTGGCAGGCCCGGTGCCTCACTCCCCTCCAGGTGGCAAGCGGGCGGGTGTGCAAAGGGACACACACTCACAGGCCCCTGTCCACACTCACGCCCCCGCCTGCCCAACGGGCACGGTCACTAGCTAGCCCTCGCCGCCTGCCCACGCCCCTCTTCGCACGCACAGCGTCCCTGCGGCTCACACACGGGCAGGCGCTGCCCCCACGTGCGGAGGGCGTGCCGCTCACACGTGTTCACAAGCACGCTACACACGTGTGCACACACGCAGGGCGTTCCAACCCCACCCCCCGGAGAGGCTACGCTAGACACTTGTGACGAGTCAGCCACATGCTCTACCTTGGACATGCTATGCACATACATGCTAGGCGGCCTCACACACACATGTACTGTATGAAGCAGCAAAGAGCACAGCTCGCCCCTCCCTCTCCCAGCTCACAAATCCAGCAGGTCTTGTTAGTCAGCCGGTTTCCCTTGCAAGCAGAAGTGACAGGCAGAGAGCCAAGGCGGGGTAGGGCCCAGCAGGGGCTCACCAGAGAGGAAGCATCAGGCTCTGTGTTTTAATATGAAAGGAAGGAGGGGAGGGGAAGGGAGGAAGCAGAGGCCTTCCAGCAAACCAAGGGCTTGGCCTGTGCACAAGAAGAGGGCAGCATTGGCTAGCAATACACGGGCACACACTCTGCATACGCCTATCCAGGCCAGTGCTGCCAGCTCTTGCAGTTTCCTTGTGACCCTTGCAGTATTAGGTGTTTTTTTCTACTAAAGCCCCAGCTCCTGGAGTCCTGTGATCATGGAAAAACCTTGCTTTCGGGTTTAAATTCAGGGTCTAGCCCTCGTGGCTGGAGAGAACAGCTTGAAAATGTGGCCCCTAAACAGCTCAAAAAACCCCCCGGAAGGTGGAGACACAGAACCCACTTGTGTTTGGTTTGGAATCTCACGGTTTTTAAGACAATCTCATACTCATTTGGGGGCAGCCTCCGGATTTTGGAGCCCCTGGGGTTGGCAACGTTGCAAACATGCGCTAACGCTACTTGGACTACACACACGCCATTCAACAAGTCTAGGCACAATAAGCTCTACAAGTGTTGCCGAAGTGTTAAAAAGAGAGCGAGAGAGAGAGACACCAGGCCCTGGGGCTCTGTCAGAGTCTGGGTGGTTCTCCCCACGATGGGGAGAGGGTCTGATGTCCTGTGTCCATTTGTCATTAGTGGATCAGCACAGCGACACCAGACGCACACAGGCGTACGGACACACTGCACACGCAGTGCATTCAGCTCCTGGTTTGCCATGAGTCAGCATCCACAATCCCTTTGTCTTTCCCAGGACAGCAGGGCTGCATCTGGGGTGTTTATTAACCAGCGTGCATCCTAGGGAGACAGCATAATACCCCAGGGCAGGGGGCGCTGGAGCTGTTGGGTTAAAAAACAAATGTGAAGGGTAAATCCATGCTTCCCTCCTGCTGGGTCACCAAGAACTGGTGTCAGCCCCATGCACCCCCACTGCCACCCACCCCAGCAGGTCAGGAATTTGGGTTTGAATATGTTTTGCACCTCTTGCAGCACAGCACCCCCTACCGCCACCCTAGAGCATCGAGGTTACCATGGACTCAGCAGAGGGGAGAGCACCCCCTACTGAGTCACCCACTCTGGTCCCTGAAGTACAGCACCCCCTAGCACTGCTCTGGGGTCAGCATTGACCCAGAGAGGAGAGTGGCCCCTACCGAGTCACCCACTCCCGGCCACACAGAGTGGGTGGGACATTGGGCTCAGAACCGATTTAACAGAAAGGACAGCGCCCCCTACTGCGTCCCCTGTATTGCTCCCTGCTGCACAGCACCCCCTAGTGCCACACTGGGGTCAGTGCGGACACTCCCTTTCCCCAACCCCTTGTGGCCATTAGAAGGAGGAACTCGCTCCCCCATTGAGGTTGGTCCCTTCTTCCTCCCCACAGCTTCCGCTGCTGCTTCATTCTGCCAAAAGCCCCTTTGCCACAGCTGCTATTAGCACGAAGGGAGGGAGAGGCTGCCCCCCAGCCACGTGTTTCATCCAGGACACCATGTTCTCCTAACAGTGCCCCCTCTCCTGCTCCCCAGAACATGGCTCCTGGCTCCTCTCTCTCCAGCCCCGTTCTACCAAATCTCACCCCATTTCCTCACTCTCTTTGTCAGCTGATGCAGCTTATCCCAAATGGCTCTGCAGCTATCAAAGCATGCAGCTATCAAAGCATGCACGGTGGCAGAGCCCTGGGAGGAGAGAGAGGGGCCAGGCTGCCGATCTGCCCCAGGAGCTGGAGGGATAACATGCATGCACAATGGAGGAGGAGCTGAGGCAGGGATGGTGGAAGGATATTTGCCATAGGCCACTCCCCTTCCAGGGGCTGTTCCGTATGCAAAGGAGCAAACATGCTTTTAGGCAAATGAAGCCTCTATTTGATGTGGGAAGAATAAGAGGAAGGTGTTCATGTGAGAGAGAGAGAGCGCAGTGTGTCTCCTCTGTGAGGGGCCACACCCAGCCAGGCACAAAATGGCTGCCCTAGCAGAGAGAGATTTATTGGTGCAAGCAGAACACAAAGACTGCCAATGCCCCTCGGGCCTCCACCCGGCAGCTCAGGAAGCAGGATTGTCTCCTATGATCCGTCGTAACCTAGAGCTACGGCCAGTCTAGTTTGATGGGCCCACTCGCATGGGAAGATCTCTCTTGGGAGCTTCCATCAGGTGGTTTAGTTCAGCAGCTGCCTTCACCCTTCGCCCACACACCCCACCAAGAGGCCAAGCCAATGGCAGCATATGGGAGCCAATGGCCTGCCTCTGCACCAGCGTCCAGCCCCAAGGCCCTACCAACGGAGCAGCCATCCACGCCCACCTCGCACCCACGTCGCGTAGGGCTGGCTTGCCCGCCTCTTAGCCCCCCTCCACAGATGTCTTCAGCTTCTCCCACGAGCAGGCTGTCGCTACAACCCCATCCACGCAGCTCCCCACTGGCCCTAGCCAGACCCGAGCCACCACATCTCTGCACCAACCCAGCCAGAGGCCTGCCACCGTGCCCCGTCTCTGCCGAGGGAGGGAAAGTGGCTTGCGTTTATCCCGGCAGGCCTTGCTTTCACACCTGCAGTCCCCTGATTTGGGAGGAAATTAGGCCTCAGCCCCGCTTAAAGGCTCAGCTTGCCCTGTGGCCACCACCTGTCCTGGCGTACGTGCCGCACTGACCATGTGCACTGCCTGTGCTTGTCTGAAATGGGGCCCTACAGGCCTTTCCGGTCAGCCCTCGTGCACACATTGAGTGTGGCCTAGACAGGTGCTGCATCCCAGCAGAGGCACCGACCTGATCGATGTGGGTTCTGCTCAGCCTGCCATCCACGGGGCCAGCTGCCTCCCCAGTACGGCTCCAACTACACGTCGCCTTGCTCCAGTGCCTCCCCGCCAGCAGCATGCCTGGCAAGAACGCGTGAATTAGGCCTCGACCATAACGTTTCCCCCCTCCCCCGCAAGGCAGGCCAGCAAGTCACTTGTTTTACAGATGGGGACAGTGAGGCACAGAGGCTGACTGTCCGAGATCATGCAGTGAGTGGGTGGTGGATCTCGGAACAGACCCCAGACTGTCACTCCCATGCTGTGCTGTGCCCACCCACCCATCTTCTCCCCCGAGTGAATGGGCCCATCCTGTAGGCATGGATGTTAATTTACAGACACCCTGTGAGACTCGCCCCATTCAAACACTTAACCAGCTGGCACGCGGGCACCAGACATCATTGGCCAGGGTTTGGTTACAGTCTGGGGTGGGCTGGGTGCATAAGGGACACTCCGGCCCTTCTCCCAGCCAGCAACACCCGGGCTGCGCTGATGTCCAGACTCAGATCCACTCTCCTTGCTCAGTACATTTATCATCACTTGCCTTGAGCGCCAAGTGCTTTGATGTGTGGCTGAAACAAGCTGGCAACTCTCCCGGCTTTGCAGCTCTAGCCATACTCCTCAGCGAAGGGTGGGCTTAGGGTTAAGGGCCAGATATGGGAGCCCGGGCACCTGGGTTCTGTTCCCAGCTCTACCACAGACTCAGGGTGTGACCTTGAGCGTGTTACGTGCCCGCTCCGTGCCTCAGTTTCCCCACTAACACAAGAGTAATTACCTACCTCACGGGGGAGGGTTCTAAGGTTTAATTCACTAACCTTAGTAAAGTTCTTGGGCTCCTCAGGCAAAAGAGACTGTTGGTACTTCCCCCTCCCTCTGCTGCGGCTCTCAGCCTGCCACTAGCCCCTGGGGAGGGTCGTGGGGGAGGCAATTTTCTAGCTGTCCATAGGAGCAGAGGGGGATGGAAGAAGGAGGAGGTGGATAAGCAGGAGCAGCCGCAGGCTCAGCAAGGAGGAGCGTCTCTCAGCCCTTTGGCTGGCTGCCTGCCCTTGTCTGGTTGAACACTGCGGTGATTCTAAATCTCAAAGCAACAGCGGGGATTGAGCTCATCTCCTCCTGCTTCAAAACAGCAGGCCCCTGCCACCTGAGCTAAAGGAAAACAGGGCAGCATAGGACCTATGACACACACGTGGTCTATACAGGGCCTGTGACACACAGCAGAGCAGTTCTGATTCTAGCCAGTAGAGGGCAGTGGTGCTCACACACACAGTAGCAATAGCTGTTAGAGCAGGGGAAGGTGGCTGCCCTGGCACCTTGCAAGCAGGGAATTCCCCCAAATCCCCCCCCCCGGGCCACGTGAACGGAAGCAGTGGACCACGCTCTCTCGGCACAGGCAGGAGGAGGGCGCCCCTGGCCGGGCCTGCAGAGCACGGCTCAGCTCTTGTGCTCTGGGTCTTTCTGGGCAGGGGAGCTGGCCAGGGAGGGAATTGTCGCATACACGTATTATGTTCCAGTCTGCAAAGGGCGTTGGGGCAGTACCCGGAACCGATGGCAGCACTTGACAGCGTGACGGTGCGTTAACATCGCCAGCGCTGCACCCGCTGACAATGGCACCGCGGCGATGGCAATGCCCATCCAGACACCCCCTACCCTGAGGGGCAGAGAGCCCCTCCCTGCTCACAGCCAGCATGGGAACACCCCAAAGGTGTTCCATTTGGGAAGCTGCCAGGCTCCCACCAAGCCCTGCTCCCAGCCCGCTCCAGATGGCAAGGAGAAAAGCCGTGTGTCACTCCAGTCTGAGAGCGACAATGCCACTGCTGTGTGGAAGGCGAACAGTGACTGCAGAGGCCATGGGCAGTGCCTCCCTGCCCCATAGCGGGGCCCAAGTGCACCACATCCCTGCTCCCCCGCAGGGTCCTGACCCCCCCGCTCCCTCCAGGGCCCTGACCCCCGTCTCCCTGCTCCCTCCAGGGCCCTGACCCCCCTCTCCCTGCTTCCCCTCAGGGGCCTGACCCCTCCTCCTCCCTGCTTGTCCCCAGGGGCCCAATCCCCATTCCTCCCTGTTCTCCCCGGGGCCCCAACCACCCCCCATCCCTGCTTCCCCCTAGGGCCTGAGCACTGCAGTTCCCTGCCCACCCCCCAACACCTCCCTGCTCCCCTGGGGCCTGAGCACGTTGCCCCCCAGCTGACAGTGAAGCAGCAAGAACTGGGCCCCAGAAGTCCCAGGCGGGTCTCACAAAGCCGTAAGCCAACCCGATCCAGGGGGTGCAGATGCAGCGAGTGCCATGGGACCCTGTGGTGCCTGGCACGTGCCATGCAATGGATGTGGCATTCTGTGCTGGGCCTGGGCGTGCAGATGTGCTGCAGGATCTTTGGGGAGCGGTCGAGCCCTGTTCCTCTCCGGCTGTGAATCCGGCTCTATACAGAAGCCTTGGTGCTGAGGGCCCTCTCCACCCACAGCCCCAGTGATCCCGCCTATGCCACAAATTGTACCTGACACCGCAACTGCACACCCACCCTGCCCCTTCCAAACCCTCCAAGCTCCCTGGCATCTTCGGGGAGCTTGCTACACACCACACTGGTCTACTCCCTGCCCTGAGGGTCCACCTTCCCCTCCACACAGACCCTGTCTTGCTACGGGCATACACGGTCCTGACCCATCCATCCCCAGGGGGTGCCAGGACCAACTCCTGCATCTCAGCCACCAGGGAGCAGGCTTCTCTCACAAGCTACTGTCTTTAGCCGCTTGTCAAAGGAAACATGAAACACCTGCGTGAACAGCCGCTTGGCCTTAGAGATGGGCATTGTAGGTGCCACGGGCGGCAGTGGGTGCCAGGATCTGACTGGGGCAGGTGGATCTGCCCTTGCGCCCTGGGAAGAATGCACCAGGAATTAAAGATTAATTTTCAGTTAAAGATGATGTCACTTGATGAAACCTCCAGGACTACGTCCAACCCAAACAGGCAAAGCTACTCCCCTCGCAGCCGGCTTATTTTTGCACTTCACTCGACAGATTCGTAGCTGCCAAGGCCAGACGGGACCAGTATGACCATTTTCTCCCATGTAACAGGCCAGAGACCTTCTGCCAAACAATTCCTGAGCAGATCTTCTAGACAAACATCCAATCTGGATTTTAAAATGGTCAGTGACGGAGCATCACGACGTTTCCCTGGGCATTTGATTTGTGAAGCAAGCTGGGCCGTCCCGTTCCCCCTTCTGCTCTTTGCTGGTTCTCTCACCCCAGCCCGGTGCTGCTGGGTGGGGGGCTCTGTGCTGGGAGGGCAGGTTGGGATCGATAGGTTGGATACGTTTCCATTGAGAGAGAAACCCCAGGAGCTGCTCCTGCTGCCCCTACCCAGGCAAGGCTCCCAGCGCCCTCAGAAGGAGTTTAGCTACATAAGTACAGAGTAAAATAGAGGAAGGAGCTCAGGGTTCGGTCCATTAGGCTTCGTAAAACTTCCCTGATGAACAGCACCTCATCTGGGGCTCAGATCCCTTTGGATGGATGGATGGATGGATGGATGGATAGGGGGGAAGAGGGGTTGTCCAAACTGGACTTTGAGGGAAGGAAATCTGGGGCCAAAGCCCACGCTCAGGGACATTGATGCAGTCCGGGGGGAAGCCCATGGCGTTGCTGGGGTTTCACCAAGGGCAGATTTAACCCTTTGTTGGCGATTGGTGCCAGCCTGGGCCTGCAAGGCTGACAGGAGCAGCAGGCCGTGTTGTCTCAGGGCCAGGGCCCATTCTCCGTTGCACCCCCGCTGTCTGCTTCCAGAGAAGGGTTTCCAGAGGGAATCTGAAAACCAGGGAGCCTGCTGCTCACACTGCCCCAATCAGCAGTTTTCCCAGATGTTCTCTGAGCTGGCAGATTAGAGGGTGACCTTGGTGGCGACCCCAGCAGTAAATGAATCGTGTGTGCATGCGTGCATGTCTGTGTATTCCTGTGTGCGTGCCTGTGTATGTGCATGTGTGTGTATGTGACTCTGTGTGTGTGCATTGGTGTGCCTGTGTGCATGCATGTTTGCATGCCTCTGTGTGTGTGCGTGTGTGCATGCGCCTGTGTGCATGCATGTATGTGTGCAGGTGTGTGCCTGTGTATGTGTGCAGGTGTGTGCCTGTGTGTGTGCATGTGCATGCCTGTGTGCATGTGTGTATGTGTGTGCATGCATGTGCGTGCAGTACCCTCCATGTGGGTGTCTAGGGGAAGGGGGTGGAACATATGCTGTAGGAGTGCGTTTGTATTTCGTAAGAATTCACAGTTTATTAGCACAGCACACGATTACTTCTGACTCATAACCAAGCCCATTGGTTTCACTTGACAGTTCAGCCATCAAAGGCTTATTTCAAACTAGAATTTCTACACCAGTCTTCCCCCCACCCCCATAGTTTCCCACTGGGGCTGCCACAGCTCCATCAGGGACAGCCACGGTGCAGTGCCAGTGTAGACAGGGTGTCGGGAAGCTCACAATGTTGTAACCACGGTGTTGTGTAGTCCTGCTCAGAACAGGCCTAGATGACGTGGTGGTTAAAATAGCTCAGACCCTGGGTACACTAGCGCTCCCCACTGTGGCTACCCTCAGGAGAGCTGAACCGACGGGAGCAACACCCCCAGTGCAGACAAGGCCACTGAGGGTCCGAGCGAGGGAAGCTGGTGCGGGGATGCTGTGGAGGGCAGGAGATGGCCCCGTGTGTGAGGTGGGAGATGGGGGCAGGGCAAGGAGCCTGTGTATGGAGGTGTGTGTTTCTCTGTATATAACTGTGTGCGGCGGTGTGTCAGCCTGTGTATAACTGTGTGTGGGAGGGAGGGACTGGCTTTGTGTGTGTGTGTGTGTGTGTGAGAGAGAGAGAGAGAGAGAGAGAGAGAATGAGCCCACCACCACCCTTCTGTGGGTGTGTGTGTGAGAGAAAAAGCCCACCACCTTTCTGTGTGTGTGCAGGGCCACCCAGAGGAGGGGGCAAGTGGGGCAATTTGCCCCAGGCCCTGGGTCCCGTAGGGGCCCCCACGAGAATACAGTATTCTGTAGTATTGCAACTTTTTTTTATGGAAGGGGCCCCCGAAATTGCTTTGCCCCAGGCCACCTGAATCCTCTGGGCAGCCCTGTGTGTGTGTGTGTGTGTGTGTGTGTGTGTGTGTGTGTGTGTGAGTGAGAGAGAGAGAGAGAGAGAGAGAGCCCACCACCACCTTTCTCTGTGTGTGTGTGTGTGAGAGAGAGAGAGAGAGAGAGACCACCACCACCTTTCTCTGTGTGTGTGTGTGTGTGTGTGAGTGAGAGAGAGAGAGAGAGAGCCCACCACCACCTTTCTCTGTGTGTGTGTGTGTGTGTGTGAGAGAGAGAGAGAGAGAGAGCCCACCACCACCTTTCTGTGTGTGTGTGTGTGTGTGTGTGTGTGTGTGAGAGAGAGAGAGAGACCACCACCACCTTTCTCTCTGCGTGTGTGTGTGTGAGAGAGAGAGAGAGAGAGCCCACCACCACCTTTCTGTGTGTGTGTGTGTGAGAGAGAGAGACCACCACCACCTTTCTCTGTATGTGTGTGTGTGTGAGAGAGAGAGAGAGAGAGAGAGAGAGAGCCTGCCACCACCTTTCTGTGTGTATGCGTGTGTGTGTGTGAGAGAGAGAGAGCCCGCCACCACCTTTCTCTGTGTGTGTGTGTGTGAGAGAGAGAGAGAGAGAGAGAGAGAGAGAGAGAGCCTGCCACCACCTTTCTGTGTGTATGTGTGTGTGTGTGTGAGAGAGAGAGAGCCCGCCACCACCTTTCTCTGTGTGTGTGTGTGTGTGTGTGAGAGAGAGAGAGAGAGAGCGAGCCCGCCACACCTTTCTCTGTGTGTGTGTGTGTGTGTGTGTGTGTGTGTGAGAGAGAGAGAGAGAGAGAGAGAGAGCCCACCACCACTTTTCTCTGTGTGTGTGTGTGTGTGTGTGTGTGAGAGAGAGAGAGAGAGAGAGAGAGCCCACCACCACCCTTCTGTGGGTGTGAGAGCGCCCGCCACCACTGCCCCTCCACGTGGGCTGGCTCTGTGTTTGCTCGCCCGCGTCCCAGCCTCTGGCGCTCACCCCGGCAACGCACACAGCTGGGCCCTGCCTCGCATTCGCACTCTGCCCTTTGCTCGGGCCGACGGGGACCCTTGCCCTGATCCTCGGCCCGGCTGGCGCTGGGCCTCCCAGGGCCTGTCGCAATAACAGCCGGCCTGCAAACGGGCTCTCCCTCCCTCCACCCCCCGTCTCTCCCCCTGCAACGCTCCTTTGTGGGCAGCTCCCTGATGGAGCCCCGGGGGCCTCCTCTGCTCTGATTCAGGCCCCCGTGGCGCTGGGCAGGGTGTGAGCCAGGGAATCATCCTTCCCCCATAGGCCCCAGCCTTCCCCTCAGGGCCCCAGCCTCCCACATGGGACCCTCCAGGCGAGGAAGCCCCATGGAAGCCGAGGGCAGCGGGTGCAGCTCAGGGCCTGCCTGCCCCCGTGGATCCCACACCGGCTGCATGGCAGCTGCGAGCATGGCGGGAACTTGGCCTTGGCTCGGGGCGAGGCCGTTACGCCCAGAGAGACCCCGGCGGGACGGGGGAAAGGGGAAAGGCCCCTCCTGACTCCTCCTCCCCATCCAGATCGCCCCTGATTGGGCTGGGGTGAGCTCCTGCACCCCCGCTCCCCCCGCCCAAATGGGAACAGAAACTTCCGGGGGGGTTGTGTCTTTTTTCCGACACTTCCCCAAATGACAAACGGCCCCTGGCAACATCTCCTTATCTGGAGCCCGCGCGGGGTTCCTGTTGCAATGCTGACATTTGCCAGCTGCCGGCTGGAAGGAGAGCGCCGGGCCCCTGGGGACGCCAGGCCGAGGGGAGGGGGCGGGGTGGGGGGCTGGCGTGCTTTTCTTAGGACATTATGAATGCTTCAAAGGACGCTCGTCCCCTTTGATTCGTTTATTTATTTATTTCCGTTTGCCTTTGTGCGCATCAGCCTCCAGCGCCAACCAGAGAGCTCCGATCCCCCACACACACTCTCTCTCTCTCTCTCTCTCACACACACACACACACACACACACCCCTCTCTGTGTGGGCTCCCCCACACAGGGAATGACTCTCCCCTCCCCACCCCCATTTCCAGGTGCATGTGCAGGAAATTCTCAGGCACGCTGGGGGAATTCCAAGGGAAAACCAGGGTGTGGCAGGAAGCAGCAATTCAACATGGGGCGCTCTCCCTGCAGTGTCTGTACTGAGCCAAACCCCCACTCACCCCGCCAGGGCTAGGGGGCGCTGCGCTGCAGGGAGCGGTGGGGGGTCAGTAGGGGGCGCTGTGCTGCAGGGAGCGGTGGGGGGTCTGTTGGGGGCGGTGTGCGGCCGGGAGCGGTGGGGGGTCAGGAGGGGGCACTGCGCTGCCGGGAGCGGTGGGGTCAGTAGGGGCGCTGCGCTGCAGGGAGCGGTGGGGGTCAGTAGGGGCGCTGTGCTGCAGGGAGCGGTGGGAGGGCAGTAGGGGGCGCTGTGCTGCCGGGAGCGGTGGGGTCAGTAGGGGCGCTGTGCTGCGGGAGCGGTGGGGGTCAGTAGGGGCGCTGCGCTGCAGGGAGCGGTGGGGTCAGTAGGGGGGGCTGTGCTGCAGGGAGCAGTATGGGGTCAGTAGGGGCGCTGTGCTGCAGGGAGCGGGAGGTCAGTAGGGGCGCTGTGCTGCCGGGACCAGTGGGGTCAGTAGGGGCGCTGTGCTGCCAGGACCATTGGGGTTCAGTAGGGGCGCTGCGCTGCAGGGAGCGGTGGGGGTCAGTAGGGGGCGCTGTGCTGCAGGGAGCGGTGGGAGGTCAGTAGGGGGCGCTGTGCTGCAGGGAGCGGTGGGGGGTCAGTAGGGGGCGCTGTGCTGCAGGGAGCAGTGCAGGGAATTCAGTAGGGGGCACTGTGCTGCAGGGAGCGGTGTGGGGGTCAGTAGGGGGCACTGTGCTGCCGGGAGCAGGGAGGTCAGTAGGGGGCGCTGTGCTGCAGGGAGCAGTGCAGGGAATTCAGTAGGGGGCACTGCGCTGCAGGGAGCGGTGGGGGGGTCAGTAGGGGCACAGTGCTGCAGGGAGCAGGGGTCAGTAGGGGCACAGTGCTGCAGGGAGCGGTGGGGTCAGTAGGGGCGCTGTGCTGCAGGGAGCAGGGGTCAGTAGGGGCACAGTGCTGCAGGGAGCGGGGGTCAGTAGGGGCACTGTGCTGCAGGGAGCAGGGGTCAGTAGGGGCACTGTGCTGCAGGGAGCAGGGGGTCAGTAGGGGCACAGTGCTGCAGGAGCGGGGTGAGTAGGGGCACTGTGCTGCAGGGAGCGGGGGTCAGTAGGGGCACAGTGCTGCAGGAGCGGTGGGGTCAGTAGGGGCGCTGCACTGCAGGGAGCAGGGGGTCAGTAGGGGCACAGTGCTGCAGGAGCGGTGGGGTCAGTAGGGGCGCTGTGCTGCAGGGAGCAGGGGGTCAGTAGGGGCACAGTGCTGCAGGGAGCAGGGGTCAGTAGGGGCACAGTGCTGCAGGGAGCAGGGGTCAGTAGGGGCACTGTGCTGCAGGGAGCAGGGGTCAGTAGGGGCACTGTGCTGCAGGGAGCAGGGGGGGTCAGTAGGGGGCACAGTGCTGCAGGGAGCGGTGGGTCAGTCGGGGGCACAGTGCTGCAGGGAGCGGGGGGTGAGTAGGGGGCACTGTGCTGCAGGGAGCAGGGGGGGTCAGTAGGGGCACAGTGCTGCAGGGAGCAGGGGGGGTCAGTAGGGGGCACAGTGCTGCAGGGAGCGGTGGGTCAGTAGGGGGCACTGTGCTGCAGGGAGCGGGGGGTCAGTAGGGGGCACTGTGCTGCAGGGAGCAGGGGGGGTCAGTAGGGGACGCTGTGCTGCAGGGAGCAGGGGGGGTCAGTAGGGGGCACAGTGCTGCAGGCAGCAGTGGTGGGGTCAGTAGGGGGCGCTGTGCTGCAGGGAGCCATGTGGATTGCTCGGGGGCGGGGGGCCTGTCCACACCGTGTCAGCACTGAGCTGATTCTGGGCTGCTACAGATGACATTTTTCCGATGGGACGACAGAGCAGGAGCCCGCTCGCTCGTTGTCATTAAGGACCCGGTGGCACTTGTGAGCAGAGCCCCGTTCTCCAGGCCAGATACCAGCTAATTGCCTTTCGCTCTGGAAATTTCAGTTGGATGCCGTCTGCTTCGTCACTTCCGGTCCTAAGCTGCCCTGTAACCTTGATGTGCAGCTGTTAAACAGCTTCCATGTTCCGCCCCAGCAGTGGCTGCATTTCAGCCGTGGGAGGAGAGATTCCTCTCTATACCACTAGTGGCATTTCCTTGGCACCGCTGGGTGAAAAGTGCTTTATAAACCTCGGCCATCCAGGTCCTGAGCTCATGCCGTATCTGTGCAATCCAGGAGCTGTTGGGGCGGTTCTTGGTACTACCTTATTAGACTGAGTCATCGCTCCTATGACATCTCGGTCTCTATTCCAAGCGCCTCCCTCTGGCTGGTCCCAAGGGAGCTGAGCCGACCAGAGCCCTGCAGCGTTTACCTCCTTGTGCCCTCCCAGCTCTAGGAATCAGCTGGGTTGGTGGTGCCGGGGGCAATGCTGCTCAGCTGGGGGAACAGGCTTTGTGAGCGGCAGGCAGCTGCAGCCCCTGGCAGGAGGCGTCATTCAAACCAGGGGCCTGGTTCTCGGTGATGCAGATGCAGCCCCCGGAGAATGCAGCCAGCTGGCGCAGCGCTGGCATAAGGCTCCTCGCCAGCCCCTGTCCCTCCCTCAGTGGCATGCTGGGGGCATGGCCAGATGCAGGGCACTGTGGCTAGTCTCTGCTTCCTGGGGCCAGTAGTGGCCCGTGGGCCATCAAAAGCCAGGAGGGCCCTGAACACAGGAGCACAAAGGGGGCTTAACGCTACCCTTTGCTTCCATCCTCAGCCTGCTCCCTCGCCCCAGATGCAGGCACAGAGCAAAAGGGAGTCAGGCCCATTGGTTCAGCCAGGTCTGTAGCTATGGGGCGGGTTAGCTGGTTGGTCACGGGAGATACTCCCATAGAGAAGGCCGCAGTCCCCAGTGAAATCAGCTGGCAGATGGGAGTCTCTCCGGGGAGGGGCCTGGCTGGGCCCTGATCTCACCCCATCGCTGTGCTGTGTGAGCGCCTGGCCTGTAGTTCATTTCCCTGATGCTATCACGAGTGCAAAACCACCCCCCGATGGGCCGGATGAAGCCAGGTACCAGGTACCGCTCACCTGCCATGCTGCTGAGCTGCGCGTATCAGGTACGTAGAGGTAGAAATCACCGGCTGGGTTGCTTAGTGTAGGAGGTGCATCAAAGCAGAACCATGCCACAGAATGTAGCAGGGAAATGCAGGCCGAGCGCACCTGCCGTGCTACCGCGTGTGCCACGTCCGTGCAGGCCGAGCGCACCTGGTCTGTTGTTCAAGGTCCTAGGTACACACCCTGAGACGACACCTGCTCCACTGCAGGCTATGCCTGGTGCATCACGGAGAATGAGCCTGGGTCATAGGTACTTGGTTGGGGTAGCGGTGGCAGTCCCCACATCCCCAGCTGGCTCCTTCACCATTCCTGCAGTGGTCTGTGCGGGGGGGGTTGGCCATGCTGCCCCCAGCAGGCTCAGGCTCAGTGGGATTGGGCAGGCCTGAGTGTAGGTCATACAGTATAAGCAGAGTGCCATGAAATCAAGGTGCGCACAGGGCTGGCTGTAAGCCGATTCCCTCGATTCCCCGGAATCAGGCCCCGCGCCTAAGAGGGCCCCGCGCCTTAGGTGTCTTTTTAATTTTTTTTTTTTTTACTCACCCGGCAGTGGGGGGCGGGGGGTCTGCTCCGGGTCTTCAGTGGCATTTCGGCGGCGGGGCGGGGGGTCGTCTCCGGGGCTTCGGCAGCATTTCAGCCGGGGGGGAGTATGCTCCAGGTCTTCGGCAGCATTTCGGCGGCGGGGGGTCCTTTGGAGCCGCGGAAGACCCGGAGCCACCGCCAGGTATTTGAATCGGGCCCCGCCGTTCATAAAGCCGGCCCTGGGTGCATATGCCTGGCCTCACAGCCAGTGAGCCTGTGGGGCGGCCCTGTGGGGGAGACTGCCATCACCCCGGCCATTCCTAGGGGGACTCTCCGGGGGTCCTGGGGCAGAGTGCTAGCACCCTGGTCACTTGGGTCATTGCGTAACAGAGCAGATTTGAGGATTAATTCGAGGCAATTAACCTGTTATGGGGGGAATTGTTGACCCTTGGAAGCAATGATTGAGGTAATTAGCTCTAAGGGAAGAGATAATTGGCAGGGGCAGGAAAAGAAAGTAACGGGGGGAGGATGTGTGCGAGTGAGCTGGCTGGGTGTGGTAGAAACAGCTTCTTCCTGACACATGCCTGTGCTATGTTCTGTGATGCTGGGAATCTGGAGCTTAAAGCTACATGGGGGGAAAGAAACGGACTGTGTGTATATTGTAAGAGACCCGCCGAGCGGGCCGGGCGGTGTGGCAGGCTGGGGAGTGCCCTGTGGTGCCCCCCCTTGCTGAGGGTGCCTGGCAGGATGCCCTACAGGCCATGGTGGGCTAGAGATGAGGGCTCAGGAACCTTCCGACTGGGCCTGGGGCAGGGTGCGGAAGTGGTTCTGGAGCAGTCACCTGTGGGCAGGTGAAGGGATCGGATGGTGATGGGCACTGCCAGCTCTAGGTGTGTTCACGGGGCCCTGTTCCATCAGCCGTCACCCCAGCCAATGCCCCATCCCAGCCTGCTGCAGCTCCCTCTCCCCCCCGGTGAGACTTTACTAGACCTCCAGGGATAACTGTCCTGAGCTCCCACCCACCCCTGCCAACAGCCCCAGCTCTCCACAGTGTCCCAGGGATGACCCCCTACTTTCCCTCCTCCCCTAACCAGCCCCCACTGCCAGCCCCGGAGAGTCCTTCCGCGGCCTAGGGCTCTGCAAACCCTGGGGCCCAGCCTAGGGTGGAGGTAAAACAGCCCTGGCATGGTGGGTGGGTGGGTGGCTCTGCCAATCTCACAGCCTCAAGGCTGGCACAGCTACGCTGGCATGACCCCAGAGCATGCACACAGCTTACACCGATGGCCGGGTTTGTGCATCGCCGTAGGAACCTCAGCTCCCCGAGCGACTGCGTCAGCCGACCTGGCTGCTGCCTCCCATCAGCCTGGCTGTGTCTGTGCCAGGGGTGTGGCTGGCACGGCTACGGCCCTGGATCGGTCACACCTCGAGCGCTGTCCTCAGCGTTAAGAGCAGACCTGGCCAGGTTCTCTCCATCTCAGCTCACCTCACCCCGGTCCCTCCGCTCCACCTGCGGTACCCCCAAAGAGTCACAAGAGGGCAGCCTTTCCGAGCCTTCCTGTTACGAGCAGGCAGCCCCAGTGAGGGTCGTTTAGCTCCTGGCGGGGTGAGGGGACCCGACCCCCCATGTCCGCTATGAGTCGACTCAGCAGGATGCAGCCATGCTTGGGTGCAGCCAGGCCAGATGTGGTGGCAAGGCAGAACCAGCCCACGAACTAGCAGCCAGAGTCACCCAGGCCTGGATCAGTACCAGATACCCCCATGTGCCCACTCCAGAGCTCCCCAGGCCTCAGCCCAAGTTAAGAGCCTGGTCCCCCACCCCTTCCCTGCAGCTCTGCTCATCGTTTACCCCGGGCCGGGGCAGGCTCCAGATCAGAGCTCTCGGCTTTGCACCAGTCGCTGGGGGCGGAGCAGGGAGAGCCGGGCCCAGGGGCTGGATCCGGACGCTGCCAATGTTCGGGGCCGGTGGGTTGTGCAATGTCGGTTTAGCCCCGTCTCTGGTCGAAGCTGCGCCAAATCTCTGGAGTTTGTGGAAGGGAATACCCCCGCCCCCCGAAACGCCGCAGGCCTGATTCTGAGCAATGCAGCCCTGGAGTCCTGGTGGGGGAGATGCCCGTGAAGCCACATTTTGGCCTCTGAATGCAGGGCCCTGCCCGGTCCCCAGGGCAACGTACAGGTGCCGCAGCTACCTCTGGACTGTTCTGCTGGCCCAGAATAGCTGACAGAGGGAGCACACTGGCCAGGGCTCCTGCCACCCCCACATGAGAGCCCCCGAGGCCTCCCTTGCACGGCCTGGAGGATTTATGGGGATGTGGCTGACCCTGGGAGGGGATCCCGTGCACAGCAGCCTGCGTGGGCTGGGCCCCGTTGTTGTGGGTCCATTAGAAAGGCCTCTAATGCACACTTGCTTTCAGCCCAACTGTGCCGGCCGGAGCCGAGGCTGAGCCGAAGGGACGGCTGTAGGAGGCAGTGGGAGTGGTGAGCCAGTGGGCTGGGACCATCACCGCGCTCTGGGGCTACCCTCTTGGAACCAGCAGGAAGGACCAAGCCTGCCTTAATCACCACGTCGCCTGGTCTGGAGGGGGCAGTGATCGGGGCATGTAGGACTGAGCAAGGGCCGGGCACCAGGATCTCCGCAGAGCTGATACCCACTGCTCCGCCTGGGACCAGTCACTGCACCTCTCTGGGCATCTATCTCCCCATCTGTACCCTGGCGAGATGGGGGATGACCTGCCCAGCAGGGGGCTAATGGAAACCCCCAGGCGCAGCGGGAGGGGGCATCCCAGGCTCCCACTGCCAGAGGAGCAGGGAAACAGGGACCCCAGTGCAGCCAGGACTCCCGAGGTTGGATCCCTGCCCACACAGGCCCTGGATACTGGGCTCCCCTGGCCTGCGCCAGCGGGGGCAGGAAAATCATCTGGACCCGAGCACCTGGCTGCTTGTGCCCAGCTGGCCCAGGGCTTAGAGCCCGCCCTGGAGAGCTGCTGGCTGTTTAGCAGGAGGATCCCATCCATGGGCACAGGAGGGCGTCAGAGGGCTGGGAATGATGAGAGTGGAGCAGCCGCAGGTGCCGAGCCTTTTACTGCTGTAGCTCCATCAGCCTGCGGCACTTACCATGGGCAGTAACCGCAGGATCTCAGCCTGCCGGGGCCTGCTGCTCGGCGCCTGCCGGGGCGGCTGCAGTGACCCAGGGCACAGGCCCGCTCCTAGTCCCTTTAGCCTCTGACAGCGACCAGGGGAAGGTGCCGGAGCCCTGCAGCAGCAGATGTGGGAGAAGCTGCCCCCTATATTCAGATCCTCCGTCTCTAATAGAAACTGGCTGCCGCCCCGAAGCACAGGGGGCCCTTCGGGAATGTCTGGTCTCTAACCGTAACAACGCTGCAGGGCCTGAGACACGTCCAATCCTGTTTCTGAATCTTGCTGAGTTCTTGGCCTCAACAGCTTCCTGTGTCAGGGAGTTCCACAGGTTACTTACATGGCGGGGGCGGGGGAACGTTTCCTTTGATCAGTTTGGATCCCCGCCCTCAGATGTCCCCTATTTGAGAGCTGGGAGAGTCCATCCTGCACAGGGGAGACGGCTCTGCTGGGGGTTCCTGAGGCTGTCTATGGAGACAGAGCCTCCCCCACTGCCTCCCACATCACACCCTCAGCTCCAGCACCCCCCACCAGTAGGGGGCTCCGTGCATTGAAGTCAGAAACTGTATCTGAAGCTAAAGGTCCAAAGATTGCACCTGCCTCTGCTCCCTGTGGCATTGGCAGAGCCCTTGGGGGGCCGGGAGGGGGGGTCGCATGGGGGGATCAATCAGAGAGCGAGGAGCCCAGAGGTCTCAGATTCCCACTGGCACTTCCCTGCCACTTCCTGCAGACACCACTTTCGAGATGACACCCGCTCTGCACGGGTGTGTACACATCCTGGTGCATGGATCCAGGTGGGTGTGCACATCCTAGGAGAGGAGTGTGCAGTGCGTGGGGTGGGGTGGGGAAGGGGTGTAAGTGTGCAGGTGATCCTCAGCAGGTTTAACGGAGAGGGCTCTATAACCACCCGAAGGCGCCAGAGCCTTGTCTACACTAGGGTTCCCATCAGCGCAATGGCACTGAAAGTAGTCCTGGGGGGATTTCCCCTTCCCACTTCCTAGCTCAGGCACAGCCCTGGTTTCCTCCCTTGGGCTAGTCCTTGACCCTGCCACGCTGCTCTCTGTAAGTGTCTGCTCCTCCAGAACCCCGGTCTGGCCTTACGCTGAACCCTGCTCAGCGCCAGCGCTTGTTCTGCACTGTAGCCGTGGCCTCTCTGAACAGGAGGAGCTCTGCAGGCCTCGGGCAGGGGAAGGGGTAATGGGGTGAGGTTGGGATGGCAGGGGTCCCGTGGGGTGAGACAGGAGCAGCAGGCAGCATTGCTCGGGAAAAAGCCTCTGTGTGGAGGGGGAAGCCAAGCCATTCTGCTGTATCTCAGCCTCAGTGTGTCTCCATCCATCGAGTCTAGACCAAAAGCTGGGTGAACGGGCCCCGAGTGCCGGGTGCTGTCTCCCCTGGGCTGAGTGGCTCTGGCTGGCTCTTGTCTTGTGGGATTATTGCTGGATGAGATCTCAGCCCCTGGCTCCTGGGATGGGGAAAGGGGGGGTTGAAATTGACCTCTGAGCGGAGGGACCTCACATGTTAACTCACGACTCCCCCCAAAGCCAGGGGGGATTCACCAGTGCGCGGGTGAGAGAGGCTTTGGTCCAGGGAGAGTGGCACCGCTGGGCAGAGCTGCTGGCTCGGATGAAGGCTGAGTGGGTGAAGGCCGAAGCCCCACTAACAGTGCCAGCAGAGTGACCACGGGCTGGATGGACCATGGCAGCTGAGCTCCCCTCTGCCCCCTGGAGGGGATCCATCTGGGACAGAGCTGCAGCCCCTCCGTGGGGCGGGGAAGGAGGTGGCTAGCCGGGACTCCTGCCAACCTCCCCCTTGCAGCCACACTAAGTTTCCCCAGGGGAAGACAAAATCACCCCTTCACCCGGGCTAGCCAAGCTGTGCCAGAGCACGCGCGAGGCTTTTAAAGGAGCGTTAAGCAGAATCCGTGGCGCTGCTGCATGCAGAGGCGGCTGTCGGCCTCTGGAGAAGGGGAGAACAAAACTAACGCAACGGAGCAGCATTCGAATGCTGCCTGGCTCACTGCCGCCGCTGCATGCCGTTTATATTGAACCTGGTCGTCCCATGACAGGAAAACAAGTCTGGCCTGTCAGCCGGCTTGCAAATGGGCCAGACACAGCCCCTCCTGGCCTGCCAGGGGCCAGACCATCACTGCCTTGCTCGGCAGTCCAGGGGGCATGGGAGACACAGACTGGACCTTCAAGGGGGCAGGGGAGATGCAGTGGGGGCTGGTGTGGTGGGTGATTTTTTACAAATCCTTGCCATGTAAGTAGCAGAGCCCAAACAAGAGTCCTTACACCACTGAGCTTTTGTCTAACAAGCCATTATCCAAGCGTCTAGTCAGCAGAGCTCTCTGCTTTACAGGGTGCTGTCCGCTGTCAGAGCGAGCATCACTGCCACCCCTCTGCCAGGCCGTTCCTAGTGATTTCATTGAGCCAAGTCTCCGATTTCACATATTTAACAGACCAGGCACGTCCCACAAATGGTAATATTCCAAAAAATTGGCCCGCTCAGCTGGGGCCTTTTTCCAGGTGAATGTGCTTTGCCTGGGTATTGAATAAAAGGTAACCAGCGATCGAAGTGTCTATTTGGCTGGGTAGATAACTGGCATGTTCATTTTTCTGTAACAACCACCTCCCCTATATTTTTTTGATCCATTCCTCTATGGCTGGACTCGATTTCTTTTTCCAGTCCAGGCTATTTCCTTTTGCACGTCTATTTCCGCTAGGAAGCCTCTGGGGTGTGACCAAAAGCAATTTTTAACACGCATACACTCAAAACAGACACACACATGCACACCACACACATGCTGCCAAGCGGCTCTGACGATCAGCCGCCTGCACCTTTCGTTCCTGGATGGAGCACGGGGCCAGAATTAATGGGCAGAGGATAAGAGCTGAATTAATTTTGCCCAGAGCAGCAGAATTTGCACGAGGTGGCCAGAAAACGCAGCAGGAGGTCGGCGCGCTCTGCATATTGGCTGATTGGTCTCACCCAGATGCTCAGCCCTGGCAAATACTAATAGGAACGACCCTGTGCTCTTCCGTATTCTAGTCAGGTCTCCATAGCGCCCATCCCAGGGTATCGGATCACCTGCCAGCAGCACAGTGAGCAACATGACTAACATCTGTTGCATGTGGCTCCATCTCCCTTCCCTGGGCCGGTGCCTTCTATCCAAGGATGTCAAGGCACTTTACAGGCATCAGATAATCACTCCCCTTCCCCGTAAGCGCCCTGTGAAGTGGATCAGCATTGCAATGAGGGAGCCGGTCTGTATGTGTCTCTGGTGGAGAGAGTCATCACTTTCCCTCGCATACCTCCGTGCTGAGCAGGGAGCGATTCTCTTTGAACAGAGCAGCAGGGATCATCGGCAGCACAGCGACAGCCCCGGAGTCCTACGTGGCCGCCAATTTGTGGCACAGTCATTCTCCCCATGTTACAGATGGGGAAACTGAGGCAAAGGGCGGTGACTTGCCCAACGTCACAGCACGGGTCAGTGGGGTGGGTGGGAATAGAACTCAGGCATCCTGGCTCCCGCTCCAGAGAGAGCTATGGCTAAGTCGCAGGGAAAGACACAGAGTCATGGGCAGTAAACCCCGCCGCAGACCAGGGCCTGCTCTGGTGCTAGCCACAAATGTTGCAGTCAGGCTGCTGACCCGACCCAGCCCTTCCCTTCCAGTCACATAGCAAAATCTCCCAGCCAGGCCCTCATCCTCTCCCACCAGGATTATGCAGCTGTGTCCTCTCCCCTCCCACGGCACCTCATTCTTCCCTCTGTACAAACCAGGGTTGCCCAGCTCCTCTTCTGGCCCATTGTTCTGGCCACATGGCTCCCTTCCTTCAATCCCCCCCATTGGCCATTCCCCATCCGGTAAGGTCTGAACTCTTTGTCCTCCTCTCCAAAGCCTCCTCCCTCCTTGCTGGCTTGTCTCGTCCTGTCACATCCCCATCCCCTGAACACAGATCACCCTTCCAGAGCTTCCCCATGCCCAGATCCCTCTGCTGCCAGGCCTCCTTCAAGAAACCTGCTGATTCTGTCAAGTGCTTGCCTATTTTAGTTACTTAACCAGTGTGTGGCTTGCCCCATTTATGGGGAGGAGGGTGAATTTTGAGAGGGGCATAAGGACACCGGGACCTAAATTAATAACAATCATTAATATTGATGCAACATGTTTGTGACGTCTTGCTTCTTGGTTTGTTCCACACGGAGGATAACAGCTTACTACTGCTGCTAGCTAACGGAGCTGCTCCTTTAGCCTGTGCTTTGGTATGAAGGGCCTGATGGCCTATCCCTGCTGTGGGAGAGGCCTTTGCAATTTCAAGCCATACTGGCTTTCAGCCATCACTGGGGTACTCCTCTTTTCGTTTGGTTCGTACAGCGCCTAGCGCCACACAGGCCTGGTCTAGAACTATGCTTCCTTGGTGCTATAGCCATACAAATACATAACGAGAGCGATATTTTTAAGCTTTGAATTGAACGTTGCTCATGCAACTTACAAGGGAAACTATAGAATCGTAGGGCTGGAAGGGACCTCGAGAGGTCGTCTAGTCCAGTCCCCTGCACTGAGACAGGACTAAGTATCAGCTAGACCATCCCTGAGAAGTGTTTTCTAATTTGTTCTTTAAAATCTCCACTGACGGAGATTCCGCAACCTCCCTAGCTGATTTGTTCCAGTGCTTAACTACCCTGAACAGTTAGGAAGTTTTTCCTAATGTGTATCCTTAAATTTCCCTTGCTGTAATTTTTCTTTTCCTGACGTCAGTGGTTAAGGAGAACAATTGCTCACCCTCCTCTTTATAACAATCTTTTACATACTTGAAGCCTGTTATCATGTTCCCTCTCGGTCTTCTCTTCTCCAGACTAAACTAACCCATTTTCTTCAATCTTCCCTCGTAGGTCATATTTTCTAGACCTTGCATCATTTTTGTTGCTCTCCTCTGGACTTTCTCCAATTTTCCACATCTTTCCCATAGTGTGGTGCTCACAACAGGACACAATGCTCCAGTTGAGGCCTTACCAGAGCTGAATAGAGCGGATGAATTACGTCCCGTGTCTTGCTTACAACACGCCTCCTAATACAGCCCAGAACGACGTTCACTTTTTTTGCAACAGTGTTACACTGTTCACTCATATTTAGTTTGTGATCCACTATGACCCCCAGATCCTTTTCCGCAATGCTCCTTTCTAGGCTGTCATTTCCCATTTTGTATGTGTGCAATTGATTATTCCTTCTTTGGCATTTGTCCTTATTGAATTTCATCCTGTGTAATCCAGTCCATTTCTCCAGTTTGTCAAAATCATTCTGAATTCTAATCCTGTCCTGCAATGCGCTTGCAACCCCTCCCAGCGTGCTGAGCTCTTTAGGAAAATCTGGCCACTTAATGTGGTTGCTGCGTGCTCCAAAATCTTGAGTCAGGTCCAAAAATTCATGAGATTTGCTTAAAAACATGAGATTTATAAAAAAAAGAATAGATTTAGGATTCTTTTTCTTCACCTGCTGGGCTTTGAGCCTTTAAGTCGTGTTTTCAAGCTTTTCTCTGCAGCAATGGGAGGGCTAGAAAGTTACTATTTTTTAGAAAGAAAGCACTGAGATTCTCCCATAATCACGGGGCTCCAGGAGCTCAGGCTTTAAAAAAACCCACTAAGACTCACAACAAGACTGGGGATAAAATAATGGACGTTGCCAGCGCTAATAGGTGCTGAGCGCTCTAGAAAGTCCAGTCTCAACTATGGGTGCTGAGCTCATTGGAAATCTTGGACCTGCTCCTGTAGGAGGGGGGCTGGGCACCTGCTGTCAGGAGAATGGAGGGGGCTCAGCACCTGCTAGGATAGGGCCAAAGTAGCCCTGCTTTTCTTCAGAACTCTCCTGTTCTGGCCAGTGCACCAGAACAGATGCCACCAGAAGCAGAATAGGAAACAACCGTGGCACTGATCCCCCATCGTGTGGCTGAGCCCCGTGCAATGGGACCTGCAGCATCTCACTCCTCAGTGGGAGAACGTCCCCGAGGTTAGATGCCTGCAGCCGACAGGACCCTGCTGCTGACCCAGGGAAGCTGAGTGCCAGGCCCAGCTGGCCGAGATGCCCCCGATGACTTCGGCCGGTGTGCTGGGCCATGGGGAAGGTGGTGTCTTGCACAGATTCCAGACGGGGAAGGGCTGGAAATACGGTCCCCGTGAGCTGCACCCGGAGCTGCACCGGTGGCTTGTGAGGCATGCACAGGGTGGGCGTCATGAGCACCCAGCCGCTGCGGTGTCCTGGGCCCATCCCTGCCAGGAGGGAGCGAAAGCAGGATGCCCCACTCACAGGGTCTGTATCGCGGCAGCGGCTGCCTCACTGCCCTGTAGGGCACAGCAGGGCATTCCTCGTGCCCACCCGTCTCACCCCCACACAGCCGGGCCAGCCCATAATGCTAGAGGACTTTCCCCAGGGTGTCTCGTGTTCCTCTGCCTTGCCCTCAGGCCCTCTAGCCCAGTGGTTCTCAAAGCCGGTGCACCGCTCGTGGAGGGAAAGCCCCTGGCGGGCCGGGCCGGTTTGTTTACCTGCCACATCCGCAGGTTCGGCCGATCGCGGCTCCCACTGGCTGCGGTTCGCCGCTCCAGGCCAATGGGGGCTGCGGGAAGGCAGCCAGCACATCCCTCGGCCCGCGCCGCTTCCCGCAGCCCCCATTGGCCTGGAGCAGCGAACCGCGGCCAGTGGGAGCCGCGATCGGCCGAACCTGTGGACGAGGTACGCCCGCATCTCGAATACTGTGTACAGATGTGGTCTCCTCACCTCAAAAAAGATATTCTAGCACTAGAAAAGGTTCAGAAAAGAGCAACTAAAATGATTAGGGGTTTAGAGAAGGTCCCATATGAGGAAAGATTAAAGAGGCTAGGACTCTTCAGCTTGGAAAAGAGAAGACTAAGGGGGGATATGATAGAGGTATATAAAATCATGAGTGATGTTGAGAAAGTGGATAAGGAAAAGTTATTTACTTATTCACATAATACAAGAACTAGGGGTCACCAAATGAAATTAATAGGCAGCAGGTTTAAAACAAATAAAAGGAAGTTCTTCTTCACGCAGTGCACAGTCAACTTGTGGAACTCCTTACCTGAGGAGGTTGTGAAGGCCAGGACTATAACAATGTTTAAAAGGGGACTGGATAAATTCATGGTGGCTAAGTCCATAAATGGCTATTAGCCAGGATGGGTAAGAATGGTGTCCCTAGCCTCTGTTCGTCAGAGGATGGAGATGGATGGCAGGAGAGAGATCATTTGATCATTGCCTGTTAGGTTCACTCCCTCAGGGGCACCTGGCATTGGCCACTGTCGGTAGACAGATACTGGGCTAGATGGACCTTTGGTCTGACCCGGTACGGCCTTTCTTATGTTCTTATGTTCTTATGAGGTAAACAAACCGTCCCGGCCCGCCAGGGGCTTTCCCTGCACAAGCCGTGGACCGGCTTTGAGAACCACTGCTCTAGGCTACTGTTTTCCCCCTGAGCTGAGTTAAAGTAGGCAGCCTGCCACCCCATTTACACTGAATGGCATCACAGTTATGCATGATGCCCCTGTAATAATTGGGGCCGGGCTCCCTGCCAGCCTGGCGCATGCATTTCTGCCAGTCAGACGAGATAACTCAATCCAGATGCTCCTGGCAGGGTCCAATAAGAGGCACAGTACATTAAACCCCGCACTGCCAGGCAGCCTTCGCCACTTATGGCCTGTCATGGAAAATGTCATCCACAGCCCGAGCCCTGCACTGCAGGTGGCAGGCGACCAGAGAGCATAAATCCTCCGCAGGTCTCGGCCGTGCTGCAGGAAAAACAAAGCTAAGGAGGGGTGGGGTGGACAGCTCGGTCCCTGCGTCACCAAGGGGGATTGCTGATGCTACTACTGCAGCCACTTGGCACATCATGACAGCAGCAATGATAGAACTCAGACACCCTACCCCAACCCCCTAATGCACAGGCCCTGCCACTTGAGCTAAAGGAAACTTGCTGAGAGCAGTATGGGGCTTATGACACACAGCTGAACAGTTCTGATTTCACCCAGTAGGGAGAAGTGGTGATGCAGCCACACGAGCCTGGCTCATTACCATATTCTTGCTAATTCACTAACATCTTCTCTCTGCTAAGGAAGAGAAACGCTGCTGGCAGGTGCTTATCTTCCACCTCCTTTCTGTGAAGGTGCTGGAGCGTGGGCAGCTGCCTGCCCAGAACTCCACCTCCTGCGAGGTGGGCGGGGCCTGTGGGCAGCAGTCAATGGTTTGCGCTATAAAAGGGACCGCAGTGCCTAGCAAGTGAGATAAAGGATCCCATAATGCACTGAGCAGCTACTAAAAGCAGAGCTCTCTGGTTATGTCTGAGCCAGACCTGGGGTCTGAGCCAGCCCTGGGGTCACTCAGCCCCATGACTAGCCCATCTGACCCCAAAGCCACGGCCTCGCTCCCAGCCAGGCCCCACAATGTGTCTTTTCCTGGCTGAGATCTGCGTGAAGCCCGGCGCCCGGCCAGCCAGCGAGCACCCCCACTCATCAGACGGTGGCTGGCATCACGGTGTCAGCGGGTCACATCCATGGGGTGGGAAGGAAGGTGAGGGAGACTCTGTGTGTGTGTGTGTGTTTGCAAAGCGGGCAGCAATGAAGATGTGCAGCCAGACGTGTGAGTGCAGGTGTGTAAGATACACGGCCCCCCCCTTGAGGATTTTTCCAAAGCCTTGGGAAATCACAAGCCATAAATAACTCATGACTCTGGGAGGTGGCTTCCCCGCGGAGGAGAAAGGCAGAGAAAAATCCAGAGCAAGGAAGGAATCGGATTCTGGCCCCAAACCCAGGCCGAGCCTTTCAAAGGGGCTGAAATGTTCTCTCTGCGACTCCATAGCGCTGGGGAGATTGTGCGAGGAGATTCTGCTCTCTCTCCACGAAAGCTCATGCTGCAAAACGTCTGTTAGTCTATAAGGTGCCACAGGATTCTTTGTTGCTTTTACAGATCCAGACTAACACGGCTACCCCTCTGATACTTGATTCTGTGGAGTTCGCTTGTTCGCAGATGCAACCATGGGTGAATTTCACTTGCCCCCTGTAGATCCCCCGCTTAGGCTGGAGGGGGCGATGCTTTAGCAGTGGGCGGGCTCCCAGAACCCAATAGGTACATTTAATAATCATTTCTTCTTCTTCAAATACTTGCACATGTCCATTCCATGCTCGGTGACTCCCAGGCAGGACCATAAGAGGTGGACTCTGAATTCATGGACACGTGGATTACAACTCTGCCCCCTGGCTCGCTCTTCACAATTCAGAATTTGCGCTATGCTGCTTCGGGCTGCGATTGGCTGCGTAAGCCACACGGCGTTGTCTCCGTTCCCTGACTGGTCGATCAGAACTCGTAGGATCAGGTCTCTGGGGCATAAACTTGCCAGGACGAGGATCCCAGCATGTGAGCTCAGAATGTGCCTCCCGTAAGCACCTGTGCTATCAAACAGCTGCAGGGCTCTGTCACAGGCAGGTCACGGTTGATGGCATTTTAGGGGCACTGTCTGTCGATAGGGCTCAATCCTGCAAACCCCCACTGGTTTCAATGGGAGTTGCAAGGGCTCAGCACCTCTCAGGATCAGGCCCACAGAGTCCTGTTCCCATTAAAGTCAATAGAAGTTTTGTCATTGACTCCACCGGATACAGGATTGGGCCCTTAATTTGTAAGCGCGCTCTGGGACGGAAGACGTGGGCTCTATGTAATTACCAGTGATTACTTACTAATCACCATCCAGCCCCTTCTCATTACCGAAGAAGACACCAGGCGGCCTGTGGACCCATCACTGCTTCTGAACGTCAGCAGAACAGAAACACCTGCAAAACACCAAGAGATGGCACCGGCGCCAGGGCACCAGTCCCAGCGGGATCCTGCATTTATTCTTCTGTCCACCACCCAGATATGGTGCCATAAACTGCAGCCAAGCCCAGGTAGGGGGCAGATGCATGGATGGCTGGATAACAATGCAGGGAAACACCTCAGGCCCATCTCCATGGCTCTTTAAATTACTCCCCTCTCCTGCCTGCCAGCCCAGGTGTCCCGGACGCCCAGATGCCATTTGTGGACTCCGGCCCCTGGGGAGACTTCCCAGCACTAAGTGGATTCTTGTTCCTCTCTCCTGCAGGGGAAGCCTCAGGCTAGACAAGAGAGGAGCTGGAGCTGGGAACTACTATGCATCTGATGAAGTGGGTATTCACCCACGAAAGCTCATGCTCCCAAACGTCTGTTAGTCCAGAAGGTGCCACAAGACTCTTTGCTGCAGATCCTGAGCCGGCTGCCTGGGTTACGCAGAGAGGCAGGATTTGGTCACAGCCTATAAATCAGCCTCAGGTGCCTGATGGACACTCGCCTTCCCCTGGATTATGGACAATGGAGCCAGCGCGTCCTTTGGGGCTGCAGGCAGGTCGACTGTGATCACGGGACAAGGGAGCTGGTTGGAAGGAACCACGTGATGTTCTCCTGCCTATGTCCCCTTCCCCAGCTGATGCTGGAGAGAGACATGGCTGTGTTCACCTCCCGGCCCAGGTAGTCACCTGCAGGGTACCTTGCCTGCCTGCCTGGCTGGCTGGCTGGGGAGAGAGGAGGATCCAGGCAGGGAGTAACAGACTTGCCATGTCTGCTCCAGGCTGGCCAAGGAGAGGTTCCCATGGCCGGGAGGACCCTGGTTTGATTCCAGTGGAGGGCCAGTTCCACTCCGGGAGTAACTCCGCTCCCGGAGGCTGCTCGGCTGGCAATCTGATGGGGGAAGCCGGGGGAAAAAACAAGCTTGGATGCTCTAGGCTACCCATCCCCATGCATGGCCAGGTGCACTGGGGTGCAGCTGAGGACTCATCTACACTGGGGATTTGAGGGGCTGGTGCAGCCTGGCCAGAGCAAACCCCAGGAGGACCCCCCTTACCCACCCCACCAGGGGTAAATCAAGAGAGACTCCACTGAAGCCAGCGCCGGTGAGTGCCACAGGTGCCAGTCTCCGCATATAGCGGTTCTGCCTGTTTACACTGGGGCTCTGCTCCTCCGGAGAATTGGAGCCCTCATGTAGACAGGCAAAGCCACTATACGCCGAGCCTGGCGCCCTGCGTGTCCTTACCCTGGCTGGCTCTGCTTGTCAGCACCAGGGATCTGTGCTGCCCCACTGGTTGGCACTGGGACACATCCCCAGTGCTGATGCAACAGCCACTATCTTGGCTGAAGCCAGGAGATTGAACCAGCGACCTTCAGCGCTGGAACTAAGCACGAGCTGCTCCAGCCGGAGCTAGAGTCAGGGCTCCCTCGGTGGGGCCGGAACAGACTCCTGTGCTCTGCAGATCAGTATGCAGGGCCCCTGTGCCAGACACTGATCGGTGGGCTACAGAGACACGGCCGCCACCGCCTGGCATAGGGCCCCCAGAAGGCTGTTGGATGCTGTCCTGGGGCAACGGACCAGCAGCATCCCTCATCTCTCCGCCTGCCCTCCAGTGCCCACATGGCTCAGAAAGCAGCTGCCTGAGCCAGCTCTCACCCGTCCCTCTGCAGAGCCCTGCTCACCTCTGGGCTCCTCAGCCACAGATGGTGGGACTCTGGGAGGTTATCTATCCCGGAGCATGGGGAGGAGGTGGGAGGATCTCTGCTCTGTGGTTATGCAAGGCTGGCTCCTTAGCACGGAGGGAGCTGCAGTCCAGGCCCATGCTTCCGTTATCTGGCACCAGGCAAGCTTGGCACAAACGTCCCCACGCTCCTGCTGCAGATCAGGCCAGCCTTGTGCCAGCTGCCCTCTGCGTGCGTGCCCGCCCTCTGCCGAGCTGCCCAGCTCGGCAGCAATGAGTCGTCAGGGAAGGGGGAGGCACCAGATCCCGGTGCCCAGACAAGCAGGGCTGCTGCTGGGTAGGCAAGGGCGGCCACGCATCAGCAGGAAGAGAGTGAAGCCGGGGAGGGGTGGGTCAAAGGGAGTGTCTGCCTTGGCCTAGGGCACCCTCGGATAGGAGAGGAGTGGCCCCAAACAGCTCTCTTCACTGGGCTCGCTGCTGGGAATGGCGACGGGGGAGCTCCCGCTCCCCCCCACTCCTGCTGCCAGGTGGGCAGATCAGGTGCTGAGTCACCTCCCTCCGCCAGAGGGGGAGACTGGGCAGCGACTCGCCCCTTTCTCAGACCCGGAGGCGTCCCTCCTTCACCAGCCCGGGGAAGTGGGGTTCCCGGACCAGCCCATGAGTGGCAAATCTATGCCCGGTTTCCAAAAGGGACCTGCATTGCCTGTGCCTAAGGGCGACCCCTGCTCCCCCACCCCCGAGACGAACTCCGCTCCCCTCCCTGGCATTCGCGTCGGGCGAGAATGGAGTCGGCTTACACCGAACTTCATCCCTTTTCATCCTGAGAAGGGAAGCCAGGGACAAAAGCGCTGGAACACGCAGACCTGAAACCGGAGCCTGCTTTTCACCAGTCGACTGGGGCCCGGGACCTTTGCTTGCATCAGCAGCCGGGAGCACAGCTGGCAGCCACTGGGTCCCAGGGGACCTGATTAGCGGGTGCTGGGATGAGTCACGGGCACAGGGAAATGCTAACATAGCAACAGCCCTTTCTGCAGCTAAGCTTGGCTGCGAAGAAGCTGGACCCCTGTTTTAACCCTCCAAGCACCGGCGCCCCAGACAGCTGCAGCATGGGAAATGGTGGTCCCCTGCCAGGGTGCTGGGGGGTGGGAGCTTGGGCAGACTGAGAGCAGCTTCAGGGACTGCCCACCATGTCTTCAGTGGCTGAAGCAGGGCTTGAAAATTCCACTTGCTGCACATGAAAGGGATGTTTTCACTGGGCAGTGGCAGGGGGGAGAGCAGGGTTGGGGTGGGGAAGGAGGGACTGAGCCATCCATATCTGCAGAATTTACACTCTTATTTTAAAAGATTAGAGTTCTGGTGGCAAAGGAAGCCCTCCTGCTGTGAGCTGAGAGTAATCCACGCAGGGTCGTCTGCCTGGGTCTGCAGGCAGGCAGCCGCAGTGCAGTGCCTCTGCTGCTGCTCAGAGCTTTGCTGGTGCTGGAAGTTTTTCCCCAGCAGTACCTGCAGGGGAGCGCCCCTAGCAACCCCTGGAGTGGTGCCTCCATGGTGCAGTATAAGGGGCACTGCGCACTCCCCCCACCCTCAGTTCCTTCTTGCCAGGCAACTCCGACAGAGGGGAAGGAGGGCGGGATGTGGAATAGACAAGAGCAGCACCTCTTGAAGAACACCAGTTACGGAACAGGTAACTGTCTTTTCTTCTTCGAGTGATTGCTCATGTGTATTCCACAGTCGGTGATTCCAAGCTAGATCTGTTGGAGGTGGGAGGAGTTCACAAACTCTTGGGACGGAGAATGGCCCTGCCGCACCCGGCGTCCTCCCTGGTCTGGGAGACGATCGCATAGTGTGAGGTGAACGTCTGAAGACTATGTGGCAGCTCTTCAAATGTCCTGAATGGGGACATGGGCTAAAAAGGCAGCCGATGAGACCTGCGCCCGAGTCGAGTGTGCCGTCACAATTGACGGCGGAGAGATTCCTGCCAAGTCATAGCAGATACGGATGCACGAGGTGATCCTGTCGGAGAGCCGCTGAGTGGAGATCGGCCGACATTTCCTGCGCTCGGCCAAGGCGATGAACAGCTGCGAAGACTTGCTGAACGGCTTAGTCCGCTCCAGGTAAAAGGCCAGAGCCCATCTCACGTCCAGCGCGTGGAGGCGGCGCTCCTCACTGGCCGCATGGGGCTTGGGGCAGAGGAGCAGCAGGAAAATGTCCTGACCCATGTAGTAGGCAGAGACCACCTGGTACCAGCAGGGACATAACGTCCCGGGCCGCTTGCAGGGCCTCCGGCGTGGAGGGCACCCAGACATCCAGGGAAGCCTGCGCCGACTGGGCCAGGCTACTCCGCTCAACCTGAGTCAGAGGCCTGGAGGCCGACGGGGACCGAGAACTGCCCATTGTGGGTCTAGTCTCTCCCACTGTCTTGCTCCAGTGCCTTGGCAGAGAAGACCTCTTCTTAGCCTTCTTGGCGTGCCCCATGGACAGGGGGCGGTGCCGACTGGTGGAAGGCACCGAAGGGTCACCGCGCACCGACGCCACGGTACCCGGAGCGGCGCATCGGAGTCAGGGTCAACGCCGACTCCATCAGAATGGCTCAGAGCTGAATGTCCCTTTCTTTCTTGGTCTGGAGGCTTGAAAGATCTGCAAGTCTTGCAGCGATCGCTGAGATGGGTCCCCCCAGACAGCGTAAACAGTCCGCGTGCGGGTCACTCACTGGCATGGGCCACCTGCAAGTGTCGCACGACTTAAAGCCCGGGGCACGGGGCATGCCCCGACCCGGGTGCACTAAACTGAACTAACACCAATCTAAACTACTTCAACCACAGGTACTACTGCTACGAACGACCAGGAGTTCTAGAGGAAAGCTGCGGCCAAGCTGGAGCAGAGCAGTTCCGATGCACCTTCACTGGCGGCAAAAAGGAAGCTCACAATCTAAGTTTAAGACAAGAGACATGAGGGGCTGGTGACAGGGTGTTCACTCCACACCTGCCCTGGAAGGGTTAAGGAAGTGGAGAAAGGGCCCCAGTGTGATAGGCCCCACTGTGAGGCGGTTTTAGGCTGGAGAAGTGACCCCTGATGGGAAGATGAGGCTCAGCTGGGCTAGTCTGAAGTCAGGAAGCTGGCAACAGACGTGCCTGTAGTGGGGAAGTCTGCGGCCACCCTGTGTGCATTAGAGAGGGAAGCAGGGAACCCCTGGGAGCCTGGCCCTGAGGGAAGGGCATGCCCAGAGGAGAGGGGTGGGGAAGTAGGGTAGGGAGCAGCCCAGGGAGAGAGAAGCAAGGTTGGGGATTGAGCAGATCTCGGCTGCGTGTTGTAGGGTCCCTGGGCAGGAACCCAGAGGACTGGAGGGGGGGCGGGGGCAGGCTTGGGCTCGCCTACCACTGACGGAGCAGCATTGCCTGGACAGTGCATCCAGCAAGACACTATAGCCCAGAAGGGGAAACGACATCGTGCCCCGGCCGGAGGGCTGAGGCCGAGTCACGAGGAAGCTACAGCTCCTGGAGCGCAAGAGAAGAACAGGTTACGAGACGGCAAAGGGAGGCGTAGGACCTGGGAGAGCTCTGCCCCCGCGATAAAGCATCACTACGCTGTGTAGACATCCCCAAATGCTGTGACTGTCACAACGCCGCCCGCGGCCCAGGCAGCCTCTGCTCCAGAAAGGCTCCGGGCCTCAGCAGGAGCTGTGCCTGGGGCCCGCTAGCCGCTGCCTCAGCTCTGCGTGGATGTGTTTTGAAGGGAGCAGGGCGCCGGGGAGCTGTCCCAGGGCTGCCGCGCCCTTGCTCACCTCGCCCAAGGAGGACACCCGAGCTGCTGCGCGTGAGTCGGGCCCTGCCTGGTGGAGCGTCGCCCGCGGCCCCTCGGCCCTGAGTTCCAGACAGCGCTCGGCGTTCTCTCGGCTGCCCGCACCATCGACAGCGGGGGGATGGGCCCGGTGCTGGGTTCCAGAGCCAGACAGAAGCTCCACGTTCAACCTCTACCCATCCTCCCCCCAGTAGGTGGTCAGGCGACTCTGGAGACTCCAGAGCAGGCCTCGTGGGCGGGTGGGGGGGAAGCAGGCTTGGCCACCCGTCTCCAAGGGAGGCTGCCCCCATGTGCACCCCTGCAGATGTGGCACGATACCATGACAGGTGGAGGATTCTTCCTTTCCCTTGGGGTGGGCTTGCCAGGGGCACGTTAAGGTGAAGCGTCGGCTGTGAGGAGCCGAGGGGCGGGGCCGCGGTGGCTTTGAAGCACGCGATCACTCTCAAAGGAAGCAGGACGCATTAAAAAAAATATAGCATCGAAGAAGTGACTGGCCCAGCTGATTTCCAGCATGTGGCTCCTTCACCGGAGGCCTCGCTGCTCAGCCAAGGGCCGGGCCCTGGTCCGTTCCCCTCTCCTAACGGCAAGCTGAAGCTGGCTGCTACTGCTGCCGCAGCCCGATATCCGGCGGGAATCCAATCTGGTGATTATCTTAATTAGATTCCAGCCAGGCTGCCGGCCACACGTGTTGACGAGGTTGGAACACAGGAAATGCAGCTAGCCAGGGCCAATATCCGGCCCTGAACCAGCCAGAGGGGCTGGCGCTGTGCGGAGCTGGTGCAGCTGCGCAGGGGGAACGGGAAAGGGGTGATGGTTTCATAAATAAAGATAGGTCGTTAACAGGGCCGTTAATTACTGATGAGCACCTCTTGGGAGGGGCTGAATGCCCTCCATTCCCAGGCCTGGTTGAAGGGGCTTCGCCCCTTGCAAAGAGCCCCTTTATTTAGCGCCTCACGGCCTCTCTCATAATCAGTCATTAAGGGCTGGCCCATGCGGCGTGTTATTAGGTAACATGGCTATTTTGGTAGGAGCTAGTGGCCCGTTGGCCGGGCACTGTGCAAACGTAGGGAACAGCAGTCCCTGCCCAGAAAGCTCACAGTCCAGGGCCTGTCTACACTGCAGTCAAAGTAGGGTTGCCAGGTGTCCGGTTTTCGACCGGAATACCCTGGCGGCTCCGGTCGGCGGCACGGTGGGGCTAAGCCAGGCTCCCTGACTGCCATGGCTCCCGGAAGCAGCGGCATGTCCCCTCTCCGGCTCCTATGCAGAGGGGCAGCTAGGAAGCTCCTCACCCTGCCCAAGCCCCAGCTCTGCAGCTTCCATTGGCTAGGAACTGTGGCCAATGGGAGCTGTGGAGGCGGCGCCCTCGGATAGGGCAGCACGCAGAACCGCCTGGCTGCGCCTCCGTGAGGAAGCCAGAGTGGGGACATGCTGCTGCTTCCGGAAGCTGCTTGAGGTGAGCACCCCTGGAACCTGCACCCCTTAGCCCCCCCCATCACACCCCAAACCCCTGCCCCAGCCTTTATCCCCCTCCCACCCTCCAAACCCCTCAATCCCAGCCCCAAGCCCCCTCCAAACCCCAAATCCCGCATCCCCAGCCTCACTCCGGAGCTCGCACCCCCAGCTGGAGCCCTCATCCCCCGTGCCCCAACCCCCTGCCCCAGCCCTGGTCCCCTCCCACCCTCCAAACCCCTCAGTCCCAGCCCGGAGCACAAAGGACTCAATGGTTCTCCAAGGCTGCTGAAGGTAGGACCAGGGCCACCCAGAGGATTCAGGGGGCCTGGGGCAAAGCAATTTCGGTGGCCCCTTCCATAAAAAAAAGTTGCAATACTATAGAATAGTATATTCTCGTGGGGGCCCCTGCAGGGCCCGGGGCCTGGGGCAAATTGCCCCACTTGCCCCCACCCTCTGGGCAGCCCTGGGTAGGACAAGAAGCAATGGGCTTAATCTGCAGCAAGGGAGATGTAGGTTAGATAGCAGGCAAAACTTTTGGATTGTCAGGGCGGTTAAGTGCTGGAACAGGTTACCAAGGGAGACTCTGTGTGTGTGTGTGTGTGTGTGTGTGTGTGTGTGTGTGTGTGTGTGTGTGTGTGTGTGTGTGTGTGTGTGTGTGTGTGTGTGTGTGTGTGTGTGAGAGAGAGAGAGAGAGAGAGAGAGAGAGAGACTCGCATGCTTGGCTTATTCTGCGCCAGGCCTACCCTGCCGACGGGTACAGAGCGGCAGGGGGCTGGCTGAACCTGTACATTGAGACCTCTGGCTCCTGCCCCTCCGATGGGGCCTGGGGCAGCTCCCGGCAATAGCGTGGCATCTGCTTGGCGGTGACGAGAGCTGGCACGTGATCCTGGGGCCTCGGTGCAGAGCAGCGGTGGGTGAGTCTGTCAAACAGAGACGTCCCTTTCTGCCGGGGCTCTCTGGTGGCCGGGCGTTTGGCCGCGTGTGTCTCAATCACATCAGCCAGCCAGAGGGTGGAGGGCATCTCTGGAGCCAAAGCCTAGGCCCAGCCTACGCTGATGTTTAGACCGTCCCCCGAATGGCCCCCAATGAAGCATGGCCCAGTATTTCTGCATGATGGCTCCTGCCGGACTCGGCGCACACGAGACGGCCTGTGCCCCCGAATGCAACGGAAACGCAGCCTCCTGGGCCTCCACTCTCTGGGCCGGCCCAGCGTGAGCGGGGCCTGCTGGGCCCGAAGATGCAGGGTGGGGGGCTGCGGACAAGGGGGCACAGGTTCAAAGGGAGGTGGAGCCAAGCCAGCACCTGAACTTCCAGCCCAGCCGGGCTGGGGCGGCTGCTTCAGGCTTGTCTCTCCCAGAGATAGACCAGATGCCCCCACCCCGAGCTCTACCCCGAGCTGGGGACCTCCTCTGCTTTACCACCCCCTGGTTCTCCAGCCGCCTCTCCCCATGGAGACCGGCCTCAGACATGCCACTCGGGACTCCCGGCACTGGCAGGGGGAGGACAAGGAGAGAGGCTGCGGCCTACGGGGGCTGGGCAGTGACCCAGCCAGAACAGAGGCCTGCACAGGCTCTGAAGGTGCCGCTGGCACTAATGGTTGGGGATGGGCACAATTTGCTCTCCAAGGCTCAGGCCGGGTAACTCAAGACATCTGACGCTCTGATTTGGGTGCTGCTCTTGGCCACTGGGTCCCGCCCAGATTGGAAGTAGTGGATCGGGGTAAGGACATCATGAGTGCTGGCTCTGCAACAGATCTCTGTGCAACCGCAGGGTGCTCACGGTGCCTCAGTTTCCTTATCTGTAATGGGGGGACGCTGCTATTGAGCTCCACCATGGAGAGGGGTGGTGAGGCCGCACTCGTTCTTCCTCGATTAGCACCGTGAGATCCCTGGGTTGAAGGTGCTATGGGGGGAATGTCTCTCTAGCTAGTTGTAGCGACTAATCCTGCCCCGGGGGTGGGCAGGATGGGAACTGAGAAGCCTCGGCCGGGTCTCATTTCCGGGGGTATTTGAAAGAAACCGACCGTGCCCCTTCTCTGGACTGCCTCCAGCCCAAGGCCAGCGTCACTATAACCCACCTCTCTGAGCCAGGCCACCTGCCTGCAGCCTGGGTAGATGTAAAGATACTAACACCCCACAATGACGACATGGGAGGAGCAGCATCACCTGGAGCTCTGCAAACAGACAATTTCCAAGACAGCAGATTGGTCGGGCCTGGGACGAACGTCACCCCCCACCTGAGAATGATCCAAGCTGCCACCTTGATTGTACCAGCCGGGAGAGCACGTTGGGAGAGGGGAGCATAGTGTGGGGGGGGATGGGGCGGGGACCATGCAATTGCTCTCTCCTGCTGACTCCAGCCAGGTATTTCCTCTTAGACCCCCAGGTAGCTTGGTGATTGCGATGCCTTCTGTGGGGCACACGGTGCAGGTCGAGGCTGGAAGAGATCCTGCCCCACACGCCTCCCCTCTGCTGCTCTTCAGGGATGGATACCACAAGCCCCATCTGTTCCAAAGCAAAGAGGACGCATTGCCTTAATGACAAGGGCAGGCTGCCTGCGCTCTGCCGGCCGCAGTCCGGGATGGGGGGGCAGACGATGGGAGAGGGGGCAGCAGGAGATCTCCATGTGTTCTTCTGTATCCACAATAGGGGGCTGAGCTGTCTGAGCCAGGCCAGTTTCTGACACACACCCCTGAGCTGGAGGGACACCCATCGAGAGGGGAGCTCAGTCTCCGAGGCCCATGCAATCCGGGGCCCCTCTGAGGCTGCCAGGGGGTGGGGGTGACGATCTGGCCATGTGGACACTGCTCTCCTAGCTGGGCTGTGACTTTCCGGGTCATGTCGCCTGGGCCCGTCCCTCCCCCCAAGCCTGGGCCAGGAGCCCGGTCTAGCTTCGGAGCTCACGCGTCCAAGCAGCCTCCCCTTCTGCCGTCACAGCCACCTTTCTTCCGGCCAAAGACCGGACTCCCTGCCCAGCTCCCCCATGCTGCTCTGTAATACAGAGACATGGGGTGTCCCTATTCCTCCTTTTCTGCCCCCCCGGCCCCCGGGGCTGGGCTCTGTGCCTCCACGCCCCCACAGTGCCCCCCGGCGCTCTGCTAGCCAGGTGCCCTTTAACGCATTTGCCAGGCCAGCCGAGCCGATGGGTTTTCTCTGCTGAGTCTGCTCATCCCTTTGCAGGCAGCTTCCTTCCGCCCGCCCGCCCGCCGGCCGGCCGAGCGCACCCCCGAGCCTTCCGAAAGCCGCCCGGAGAACAGGCTGGCTCACAACCAAGGGCCAAGCACTGACCCAGTGACCTCCTGCGTTCCTCAGTGCCTGCATGCTGCTGCCCGGCTCAGCCTCTGCACAGCGGCAGCCAGGCGTACGGGGCGCCACCCAGTGGACAAAGAGCCTCCATCACAGGCTGCTTCTCAGCTTGGCACACTGGGGTGTTTGCATCCTCTCTCCTGCTGCTGCACAGGAGGGGAGCACAGACCCCCAGGCAGGCAGGCAGGGCGTGATTTCTTTCCAGGGTTGGGCAAGGGGCTTCAGCACCATGCCAGCGTGGGGCGGAGCTGGTGGCAGAGCCTGGGTTGTTTCCCAGCCCCAGGGAGCTCTCTCTCCTCGGGCGCTGTCGTGCTGACGCCGCAGGTGTAATACAGGCCCCATGCCAGGGCATCGTGGCCACAGGGCAGCCTCAAGGCCCCCGGGGTTACCCACCTCCCCGGCAGATGCAGGGCCGGCTATGCTGGGTCTGCGCCTCTCCCCGGCCGGGCAGGAGGGCCTGGAATGGGAGCTATGCCAGGGGCAGATGAATGCATGGCAGTTTGGGAGGAGGTGAGGCCTGGGCTATCCTCCCCCCCAGCTAGTCCCCAGCTGCCACAAGGCCCACAGGGGGCGTCACTGGGACTGTGTTGATCCCAGGAGCCCGGCTTGAGGGGGGGCAGTTTTGTCCCAGGGCCAGCACCGGGGGAGCCCATCCATCCCAGACCGCAGCTGCCCCGTCCCTGCCCAACCCCAGAAAGCACGCGCCATTCCCAGATGCTTTTGCCAACAAAGACAGTGCAGGTAGCCGTGGCAAAGCCCAATGGCAGAGCGGGGACGGCAGCAGGGCAAACCTCCCCTAGCCTGTGTGTCAACCCCTGAACATCAGCCACAGAGCTCCCTGCAGTCAGAGCAATGCCCGGGCAGTGCCAGCATTAACGTGGGGGCCTATTGCTGCCTCGAATCCCAGGGCCCTGGCAGAGCAGAGTCCTGGCTGCAGCAGATGCCCGGAAGGACCAAGCCGACATGAGCTGTCAGGCCAGAGCAACTGTCTGCCACGTGGCACTCTGCTCCCCGTGACAGCGCCTCCTGCTGGGTGCCATGTGTCTGCCGGACACCAGGGAGCTGAGCATGCTTTTGCTGTGTAGATGTCAATTTGCTTTGCCATATAAATTGGGGGGTCGGGAAGGCACCCACATGCAATGAAACTAGGAAAGGGACAGAGAACGGAGCCATCCATTCTCTCTGCCATCCCACATGGCTCAGGTCACAGCTCCAGTGAGCATTTTCCTTGCAGCCACGTCCACCGGTTCCCCATGGCATCTGGGGCTCCCACTGCCTCTGACCTCCTCCCCGGTCGGAAGGATTTTCCAGCTGGATCAGAGCTGACAGGAGCGTTGATGTGCGAGTCGGAATAGAGCCCGGCTGGCTCTCCCAAAGCTGTGTATTACCGTGACTGTCAGCTCTTTGGGCAAGGGACTGTCTGCACAGTGCCTTGTACAACGAGGTCCTGCTCCAGGAGTGAGGCCCGTGAGCACGAGGGAAATACAAATAATAATGGATGTGTGTGTCGCGGAAGCACCAAGATCAACCACCTTCTCTTCCCTTAAGGAGAACGAATAACATACCAACGCCCCACAGATCTTCCTATAACCTGAAATGGAAGAAAAGCCAGAAACTCCACTCAGGCCTTTGCTAGGGCCAGTCGATCCTACATGGACAGTGCTCAGAGACTACATGATGGGCAGGAGGACCACGTCCTTACACCTAAAGATCCTGGCTGAGATTAGCGCTCTGTTGTGCTGGGTGCTGCACAGACCCATGTATGTCAAAATGATCTGGACAAACTGGAGAAAGGGTCTTAGGTAAATAGGATGAAATCCAATAAGGACAAATGCAAAGTGCTCCATTTAGGAAGGGACAATCGGTTGCACACATACACAATGGGAACTGACTGCCTAGGAAGGAGCATTGTGGAAAGGGATCTGGGGGTCAGAGTGGACCACAAGCTAAATATGAGTCATCAGTGCAACACTGTTGCAAAAAAAGCAAACATCGTTCTGGGATGTATTAGCAGGAGTGTTGTAAGCAAGACACGAGAAGTAATTCTGCACGACTCCACGCTGATTAGGCCTCAACTGGAGTATTGTGTCCAGTTCTGAGTGCCACATTTCAGGAAGGATGTGGACAAATTGGAGAAAGTCCAGAGAAGAGCAACAGAAAGGATTAAAGGTCTAGAAAACATGACCTAGGAGGGAAGATTGAAAAAATTAGGTTTGTTTAGTCTGGAAAAGAGAGGACTGAGAGAGGACATGATAACAGTTTTCAAGTATGTAAAAGGTTGTCATAAGGAGGAGGAAGAAAAATTGTTTTTCTTAACCTCTGAGGATAGGACAAGAAGCAATGGGCTTAAATTGCAGCAAGGGAGCTTTAGGTTGGACATTAGGAAAAACTTCCTGACTGTCAGGGTGTTTAAGCACCGGAATAAATTGCCCAGGGAGGTTGTGGAGTCTCCGTCATTGGAGATTTTTAAGAGCAGGTTGGACAAACTCCTCTCAGGAATGATCTAGATAATTAGTCCTGCCATGAGTACAGGGCACTGGACTAGACGACCTCTCGAGGTCCCTCCTAGTTCTCTGATTCTATGTCTACGCTGGATTCCCAGCTTGGGCAGGCGTAGCCACCCTAGCTCTGACTGCGGAGGTGTGAGCAGAGGGGTGGCCTAACCGCCTGAGTACATGCAGAAGTGCCCAGAAGTGCTCGCAGCCTGAATAGACCAGGCAGGAGGAAAGGCAGGTCTGTCCGAGTTTTAGGCTCAGGCAAGCCTCATGGGTGTTAACGCAGTACTTCTTTGGGTCAGGAACGTCAGGTGACGTGAGACACACATGGGGGGCGGGGGCAGAGAGGGGAAATTCGGAGCCCCTTCTCTGTCCTGAAGGGGCCTTTGACTGATTTCCTGGCTTTGGTAGATCTGTGTCACCGCGGCGGGGGGGCGGAGTTTTGAATGTGTGTGAACCCAACAGCCGTGTGTGCGAGTTCCTGTGGTCAGCACACAGCTCTCCCCACCTGTCAGGAACAGCAACTGAAGCAGCTTTTTAAAACACACACACCGCCCTGAAATGCTTGTTTTAAGGGGCTCTTTGACATGGGGGACATGTTCACTCTCACCCCCACCCCAGCAGACCTGGGTCTTGCTTCAGCACCGCCGTGCGCTTCTAGGGGCCTCTCGGATTCACCTCGGGGACGTTTGTTCCCATGACTGCCCGTTACAGAGGTTCTTGGGCCTTCCTCTGCGGTGTCTACAGCTGGCTGCTGTTGGAGTCAGAAGCCAGGACTGGAGGGACCACGGGTCTGACCCCATCTGGCCAGTCCTGGGTTTCCAAGTGACTGTGGTAGCTCACGCCCCCCACCCCCGCTTGGCACAAGAGACCTGAGCTGGGCTAGACAGCGAGAGGGTGCAGAACGCTGCCGGTGCATTAACACTCAGAAACGATGACGGCTGGTGCCTGCTAAATGCCTAGCATGAGACGGACAAACAGATCAATACGGGGGCCCTGGACTGGAATAACTACAGCCCGCAAGTGCTGCTGCTGCGGAGCGAGTGGCATCGGCAGAGCGGAGGGGGCTGGGCTCCAGACTAGCTGGGGATGCTGCGGGTCAGGACAGAGGTGTATGGAGCTGGGGGGAGCTCGGAACCTAGCCATGTTCCCCCTGTGAGTCCCCCGGGGGGTGTCTACACTGCAGCTGGGAACGAGCCACCCAGCCCAGGTAGACAGACCTGTAGTAACTCACTCACGCGAACGTGCTAAAACTAGCAGTGTGACCGTTGCAGCTCCGCCATCGTCAGGCTAGCCCTGGAGCCCAGATCCAGGGGGTCGGGCAGGCGGGAGAGCACTGCGGGGTTTAGCACGCTAGCGCAAGTCGCTCCCCAGCTGCAGTGCGGACATCGCTGGTGGTGGTAGGGGCAGTTCATTTGCTCACACATTCGCGGCACAACACGGAGCTCTTGGCCTAGGCCCCGGGGCATGGGTGAGAGAGTCGCACCTGGGGGCTATCATGGCCCTTGCCTTTGGGAACGTGCTGCAGTCACTTTGTCAGGGAAGATCTCTCCTTGGCAGGCTGTAAGGGCATCAGAGTCCCCCGGGGTTTGCTGGACGATTGCCTAGAGTCAGGTCGGAGCCGTTTGTACTGCAAAGGTCAGGCTTCAATGCACCTGCCTCTCTCATGAGCCTCAAAGCTCCTCCCGGGGGGCTCACACAACACCTCACTCGCTGTTCTATTTCTTGAGTCGTAGGGCCAGGGGAGGGGGATCTTTGTGATCCCGTGCCTCAGTTTCCCCCCAGGACCCTGCGCTTTAGTGGCCAGACGCCCAGTATAACAGGCCAGACCTATTGAGCTTGGAGTTGCATAAATCAGCTGACTCGGTGTCAACTTGGGCATCTCAGTTTAGCCCTCCACTCCCCCGTCTAAAATGTGTCCCCCCCCCCATCTTACAACACCGCGGGCCCAGGTGGCAAGGGATGAACATTAACCCACTCTGCCCCATCTGGAAGCAAATTCACTTTGTAGTTACCCTGAGGCTCAAGGGACAGCAGGAGAGGTACAGGGCCAGATCCTGGCTGCAGGTCCCCGGCTGTAAAGCAGGAGTCATTACTCTGAAAACCCCGCAACTCCCTCAAACCTCCACTAGCCAAAGAGGTGGGGTCTCTGAACGCCAGCTCGGGGGGGGGGGGGGTCTGGAGCAAGAGCAATGCATGGGGCTTCTCTAGGGCTTTCCATTAACTAGCCTTCACGCTCACCCGGGGAGGCAGGAAAGTGGGGGGGAACTGAGGCACAGAGTGGGACCGTGACTTGCCCCGGCCATAAAGGCAAAGCTGGGATTGGAACTCAGGCGTTCCTGGATCCCAGTCCTGTGGTTGCAGGAGATCTGCCTCTGGAAAAGCAAGCTCTGGGGTCCAAAAATGCCCTTAGACAGGGGCCTTATAATAGGGTTCCTCAGCAGACACCTCAACAGCAGATGCTGCAACCCAGCCTGCAGCTGCTGCCTCGTTGTGGCAGGTACGTCTCCTTCCCTCCGCCCTGGAGAGGCGGTGGCGGGGGTGGCTGGAGAAGGAACTAGAGAGCTAGGACAGGGGAGGTTCTGTAGGGAAACCCAGGGGCCAGCCAAGCTCAGCTGAGAGGGAGGGTTGAAGCCCCAGGGAAGCTAAAGCCCAGGGACAGGGTGAGTCTGATGTTAGCTCAGGGTCTGTCTGCTCTGCGGAGGGCGGGCGGGGGGGACGACTCTGTGGCCTCTTCTCTGGTGTCATTCCCAGGGCACTGCTGACTGTGACTTGTATTCATGGGCTGCGGCTCACATGCCGCCATGGGTGCATTGCATGCTGGGAAAGACAGATCCACCTCCACCCCTGTGAGATGGGGGCATTAGCTGCCTGGAAAGGGAGGACGTAGCCTGCAGCAGGCAGCGTATCAGGCTCTGCACTCCATGCTGGCAGCGTTACAGGAGCCGGCAGCATTCACGGTCCTGTTGGACCATTCCCTGGGGGGAGACAGAGCTGCTGTCAGGGCAGCTGCTTGGCCAGGCCATTACTTACCCTGTGGCTGATGGCGTGTCCGGCTCCCCTCCCACATAATGTCCAGCAGACTTGGAGCCAGAGGAGCTGCTGAGCATCTTTGTTAGGGTGCTGAGATCTTAACAGACTTAATACAAAACAACAACGAGCCAAGGACCCAGGGCATGGTCACAGCCTCCGGGCACTGTTGGCCACTGGCCACGTTTACTGGCTTGCAGAGGGGCTGTAGCAGATAGGGGCAACCCGGTGACTTTCAGACAAGTGCTTCATTGCAGGAAGTCAGTGTCAGCAGCTCCTGCCCTTGTGGTGTGACCTTCCAATAACAAAATCCCTGGGTGTGTTTCCCACCCAAGCAGAGTGACCCTACAATAACATCTGTGCATACAGCTGCCAACGCTCCCAGAGTGACTCTGCCCAGCCCCAGCACCCCCGTGCGCCCATAATCAGAATACAAAATATCATTTAAAAATTAAGCTTGCCAGGGCATGGCCCTGTCATTTGCTGGTTGCCTGCAAAGTGCCATGCACCCATGGCTGCATAAATAACAACATTACAGGGCCCAGGCAATCCGAGCACGACCGAGCAACCCTACAATAACAAGCCAGCTGCCCAGCTCTCACAAAAACCCCTGCAATACCCCACTGGCTGCCCAGCTCGCTTGAGCAAGCCTATGGTAACAAAACAAGGTTCCCCGCCCTCCCCCCGCAAAAAAGACCCTACAATAACAAGCATCTGCCTGGACAATGGATGACGAAAAAGATCTCTGGCCACTAAAGAAAGAGATTGGTGAGCCAAACTGCCAAACTTCCCGCTATTTATTTGGGGGGGGGGGTATGAGAAATACCTGCAGAGAGCAAGTGTCCTTTCTAAAGCCACAAGAGCAGAGGCAGAGAGGTCTCTCCTTAGAGCGCTTTGCAATAGCTTTAATTCCCGGGCAGCTTGCCAGCAGCCCCCCCCTTTGTGCATTTTCCTCCCCGGGCCGGTGATCTCTCCTCTCCAGTGAGCCATGTATCCAGACCTGTCCCACGGCTGCTCATCAGCCCCGGCACAGGAGCCAGCTGCAGGCAGAGGCAGCGCCCAGTGCGCACAGGCTCGTGTTCATCACCCGGCAGGGCTTTGCCAGACAAAAGGCTCTGGTTTTAAAGGCACATTCCCCCGGCCCTGCTGTGTTCTGATTGGCTGGGCCAGGGCAGGGCTGATGCTTCTTGCTGGCTCTGTGGAACCGCTCAGATTGGAAAAAAAACGGGAAAGACGTGAAAGAAAGGGGTGTGTGAACATACACACTACACACACACACACACATGTGTGTATGTGCCCCTGGAGCCCCACACCTGCAGGCACCTGTGGGGAGAGACACACACAGAGCCATGCACTGCCGCGTACACACACGCAGGATCAGACAGGAAAGGCCTCTCCAGCTTGGAAACCACAAACCTCCTGTGGAAAAAGCTAGCTAATGCCGGGCCGGACAGGGCGCCGACACTAGGAGGATAAATACTTCCTTACTCACGGACTAGAGAGACATTTAGCCAGTCAGCCTGTGGCTCCCTTGTTCTGCCCTGGGCTTTGCTGCCCCCCTGCTTCTGCCCCAGTCCTCCCCTTGGCCACCCCTTCACCCTAGTTCTTATTCACACCTCTCTCCCGTGAGTTTCCAAAGAGGTGGGGGAGTGGCTGCCATCTTCCAGCTGGCCAGCAGGGGGTGCTTTTGTACTGATTAATCCATCCCTTTGGCTGAGGCTGTGGGTGGTGTTCCTATGCCAGTGGCTGATCTTAAACAGGGCTTTAAAACCCCAAATCAATAGGCTACAACAGGCAGGGCAGCCTGGCGCAGGGCACTTAGGACAAAGGTCTGATGGTGGAATATCCATCAGTTCGTCCAGCCCAGCCCCGATCCCCAATACCCTAGGCCTCAGCCCATGCTACTTAGGCTACTGGGTAAAATCATGGGCATCCGGGGAATGGGAAAGATCGGGGGCCAAACCCTGCCAGGGTGTGAATCCAGGTGGGTGAATGGAGTTACGCCAGTGGGGCAGCCGGGTGCTAGTGTGCAGCACCTAGGTACTACGGTGATGGGCCCTGGCTCGCCAGAGAGCAGAGTGAGCCCCTGTCAGGTGAACATAAGAACATGAGACCGGCCAGACTGGGTCAGACCAAAGGTACATCTAGACAAGTATCCTGTCTACTGACAGCGGCTAGTGCCAGGTGCCCCAGAGGGAATGAACAGGACAGGGAATCAGCAAGTGATCCATCCCCTGTCGCCCATTGGCTGGCTTTACTCTTTGCCCACAGCTCAGCAGAGAGAGGAGCCCCGTGCTCGCCCAGCGTGGGAAACTGAGGCCCGTGGCAGGCAAGTGCCCTTCCCAAGGGCACATGGAGTCAGTGGCGGAGTCAGGAACAGTCACGCTGCCTGCCGGAGTTGGGAGAAAACCCCGACAGAGCTGTGATTTTTGGCCACCCCTGCTCTAAGCACTCCTGTCTGCCGTTAGCAGGTGTTCTTCATATAACAGGGCTGCGTCCCTTCGACAGGCATTCATGTGAGGGAAGGGGAAAACGTCCCCCTCAATGTAGACCCTGCAGGAAAAATGATGGGTTTGAGTCTTCTAATGGGATGGAACACTCCTCAGCTTCAAAGCCCCATGGCATGGCCAAGCACCGGGGCTGGGCCGCTGCAGGGGGCTTGTTCAAAACATTATTGCCATTAGTGGGGCAGGAGGGACCATCACAGAAATTCCTTCACTGCCTGCAGAGTACCGGCTGCCCTCTCACTTGGAAAGCAGGGTCTGAAAAGCCAGTTCCCCTGGGGAAGCAAGGGGTTAATGGCAGGGGTATTCAGCACTTGCGAAACCCCCAAACTTAAAAATAAACAAAGACTTGAAAAAGATCTGGGTTGGGGAGGCAGAGGTAGAAGAAATCTCTCCCCTGGGTGCCGCACCCAACTCTGCAGCCCCATGTCCCTTTAACAGGTGTTCATGGCCTGCCTTGGACTCGGGGCCTTGCATGGGCTGTTCTCCGTGAACCACGTTCCTGCGTGGTGTGTGTTTGCCTGGCTGGGGGTGCCATGGCCTGGTTCCTTCAGTGCCTCGCACAGGGCAGGGTGAAATTACAGGCTACAGGTCGCTGGCGCAGTGAGTCTGTTTGAACAGGAACCGGCTAATTATACCCAGGTGTCTGTGCCTGCGTGCGGATGGATGTGCCTGTGTTTGTGCACACGAGGGGGGCGCGTTTAGGAGTGAGTGTGTGTGTGTGTAGGTGCGTTGGTGAGTCAGTACTCTGGTGCAGGGGAGGGAGGGTGTTTAGGAGTGCCTGTGTGCATTTGTCAGTCGGTGCTTTTGTGTGTGCGTTGGAGTGTGGGTGTGCATTTTTGGTCAGCACTTGTGTGGGCACTTGGGAGTCAGTGCTTGGGGGGCGGGGGGCCAAGAAAGACCAGCCCAAACCTGCATGAAGGAATCACTTCTTAGGAAGCGATGCCTTCCTTCCCCGCCTGCCTCCCCCCACCGCTGCCCCTGCAGCAGGCAGGAAGGGGAGGGTCCTGAGGCAATGGTAGGGTCTCTGTTGCTGGCAGGGGGGTGGAGACCAGGCCAGATGTTGGCAGACGAGCTGGCTCTTGCCTCCCAACCAATCCCAGGCGTCTCTTCCACTTTGAATTTCTGAAAAGCCCTTGGATGATCAGGTCCCCTTTGTTACCCAGAGCCAGGTCTGAATGCCTGAGCCAAGGCCAAGAACCGGGGTCAGAGCCAGCCGGCCCTTTGAGCCTGCGGGTCTAGGCCTCACTTTGTTCAGATCCCCAGGTCTCTAGCCCAGTGGCCTAGTTCTTATCTCTCGTGCCGAGTTGAATCTCAGACCCAGCGGGGATGTTCTCAGCCAGTTTGACAGCTGTCTCCCGTACGGGGCACCGTGCATTCAGCCCAGCTCAGCGACCAGCTTCTCTCCACCTTGCGTGGCACCGTGTGACCGTATGGACCGTAATCTCACACCCACGTGAACAATTCCGTGTGAGGAGTTCAGAGACGCTCTGCACCATATTGGATGGACACTAGGGCCTGGATCCTCAAAGCTAATGTCCACTGAAGTCAAGGGGAGTTAGGTGCCTAAATACCTTTTAGGATTTGGGCCTAGGAGCCACGATAGCAGTTGATACTGGGTGTCCTTAGATATAATCACCCTTAGCATCTCTAAAGCCCCGTCTGACTCCAGTGGTGCCAGCTTTCATGGTGCCTCACAAGATCTGTGGGAGCGGGTCTGGTGGTTGCTATCATCCCCGTTTCACAGATGGGGAAACTGAGGCACGGCAAAGTTAAAGGGCCAGGTCTGCTTCAAAAAGCAACCCCGTCCCGCTGGTGTTGTGGGCTCCCTGGCCAAGTTTGTTCAGTTGACCCCTTGAAAAGGTCTCTTTCCTTCAAAGCGTCACCCATGGGTTCTGGCAGTCAGGCTGTGCAGTGCCCCCCCGACACACACACACACACACACACGATGAGGATTCAGCCCTCACCTAGGCCAGGTCCCTGAGCTAATGACCCAAGCTTTACGCATGGGATCTGTACCTGGCCCCAAGATCTCTTTGGAGATTGGGACCAGGCACCCCAACCCCTTTGGGGCTTCTTAGGGTGGCTTGAAATTGTTGTTTGAGTATTCGTCTCAGGCAGTCCCATGCTGCTATCTCCAATCAACAACTCCTTGGATGGGCCTGGGCCTTGGGCCTGGGCCTGCCCCTGCCCTAGCACTCCCTGGGAGTTGCTAAGCAACCCCTGCCACCATTGGAGTCAGCGCATTCAGCAGCACCCAGGGCGAAGCCTCCACCGTCCCCAATCCACCAGGTGCCAATCACTGGCGTGGGCTGTAAGTGCTGAGAATGTCGCCCCAACACCCCGATGCACCTGGAAAGCAGACACAGGCAGACGTGAACGAAAGGGACCAGGAAGGAAGGAGGTGAGCGGACGGCAGGGTCGACCAGGGATCCTTTTTCCACACCAGGGGAGCAGAGAGGGCAGGACACAGAGATTACAGCGCTGGCAGCAGGCTGCAGCCTGTGTATGGGGTTTCAACCCCAAATGAGGTCCAAATGCATGAATTCTACAGCTTGAGCTAAAGGACAACAATTACTAAAGGTTGAAAATACCATTAGAGGTTTTAACGGCTACATGTTCACAGACACTTGGCTGCAGGATTTCCCCAGTTCTGTTAGGAACACAGGAAAAGTACTCGGGCACCTAAAGAAATGGCCTGTTATCTAAAAGGGCCCAATAACCACCAGCACCCATTAGGATTCTTCTCAGTGGGAGAGCCGCTGAGAGTGTAACACTTTGAAAATCTGGGCCCAGTTATAGGTGCTGTGCACTGTTTTCTGTTAAACAGTCTTCCCGTGGCTTTTTCTCAGTGTGCGAGCAAATGTTCAGTCTTGGGAAGACATGCTGTGGGTTGGTGTTAATTTTGCTGGCCAAGATTCTGTGTAGAGAGAGATGAGGGAGCAGCAGGAGAGTTCGCCCCCTATCTTGATCTTTGACTGGAGTCAGATCTTGAGGCAGAGCAGCTCTCTGGGAACTGAGCACTGGTGTTGAGCTGAGAGTCCTGAAAAACAGACTATCGTGCATGCCGTTTGACCACCTCTGTTCCAGGCCTATGATATATAGTGTAAATGAAGAAAAAATTACACTTAGACCCCACATTATGGATTTCTTCTCTACTGGGAAGCCAACCTGCTCACCCCTGGAGAAAGATAGACAAGAAATAGCCCCCTTGATACAGGGAGACCTGTTGGGAATTTCTGAGTAGCCTGTAGAATCACAGAAATTGAAGATGGAGAAGACCTATTAGCAGATCACTGAGTCGGGGTAGGCTTGTTCCCTCCATTGTATCGACACGTGTCTTATCTGGTTTTAAGTAGTGCAAGCAGTGAGGTTTCCACCACCCTCTTCAGAAACTCTCCTAACTGCTAAGAAAAGTCACAGTTAGAACAATCCCCTTGATAGTCAGCTTACATTTTCCAGTTCTCACTTGTATCTTTTTATTCCTATTTGCTCCCTATTGGTCCTCTCTAGACAACTGCTCTCTGTCCTTAGTGTTGAAATACCCTGGCTAATGTGTCTGTGCCCTACTGCCCTCTAGTGGATGAATCAGAACTGCCAGGTTGTGTGTCATAGGCCCCGTATCACTAAGAGTGATTCTCTTTTACCTCAAGGGTCAGGACAAGGGGACACAAGTTCTGTCCCGCAAAGTTCTGATTGGCCACTGCAAGCAGCAAAGTGACATCCGAGCTGGCCATGGATTTATGAAAGTACGTACGGTATATCTTCCCGATGCTGGTGGAAAGTCATCGCATCTCCCTTAGTCATCACTCAGCCAAGCCGCACAGATTGGGTGCTTGTCATCTTGCTGCGTGGTACAGCTGGAGGCACTGACAGGAGCACTAGTGAAACCAGACACCCTGCCCTTCAGTGTGTCAAATCTGCTGCAGTTCCCATCGCAGCACGGAGGAAATGATCATAAACATTGATTGGGGAAAGTTATGTTGGATCAGCCCGGACTAGCTTTCCATGGCTCCGATCAGCTCGTACTTTACAGCTCGGTTTATGAAACAGGGTTCTGAGGTTTGGTTTTACAACATGTAAATGAGCCATGTACTCACACCCAGATGCTACGGTGGCTGGTCATTTCGTAGGGCTGGAATGTGGAGTGCCAAAGCACAGCTGCCTGTCTGTAGCGTTAACTCAGCTGACACAGGGAATTGAGACAGCCCAGCGAGTTCACCCTGTTCCACCAGGGGGCAGTGCAGTACACACACAAAGCCTGGGTCAGTCCAACCCTGGTTTGGGGACCCTACCATCTAGGGACCTGATCCAAAGCCCACGGAAATCAGTGGGAGTTCCGCCCTTGACTCCTTTGGGAATCGGATCAACCCCCAGCACCTGTGCAGCTCGAATGGGATAGAAAGGGCAGAAACACCAGTGTAGACAAGCCGCAACGAGTCCTGTGGCACCTTATAGACTAACAGGCGTATTGCAGCATGAGCTTTCATGGGTGAATACCCACTTCGTCACTTTTTAAGATCCAGACTAACACGGCTACCCCTCTGATACTAGAGTAGACAAGACCATTTGAATCCTGCCCAGAGCAGGTCTAGATGAAACGGGTTAAAACCACCTGAGCTCTGTCTACATTAGGGCTCCCACTTCTGTTACTGTTCACTGCATCAGGGCTAGTGTGATGGTGGCAGATTTCAGAAAAGGCTCCACACTCACACACACACACACACACACACACACACACACACTCTTTCACAAGCACACTCACATGCTGTCTGGAGCAGAATAATGTGGAGAAACTGGCAGCCTGGCCTCCTGTCCTGATGCAGCCAGGAAGAACAGGAATTAAATTGGAGCCATCTATCACTGTGGGGACTGAGCTGTGGATGGCTTCCTCCCTGATAATAATAACCTCGCTTTGCCTGTCTGCAGCACCATTTGCCCAAGGAGCCCAAACCGCTTCGTATCCGTGCACCAGGCCTTGCCATGCACACAATCACATCTGCCCCTGAGGCCAGGACATGGGGTGGCTTCCTTTATTTCAGGACCGAGCATTGCACGAGAGGGTTCCCCTTTTTCCTGCCCCCGCTATTACTGGAGATACTCGATCTTGGGGAAACGGAGGGCCCAGTCTAGCAGGCGAGAAGCTCTCTCTCCAATCCTGCCGGAGGGGAGTCATTTTATAGCTTGACTGGCGTGCACAACTTGGGGATTCGTTCGCAGGCATGTCGCTGTATAATCATTGCTCTAATAGGGCATCATTCTCCTCTCCGGTGCACTGCAGTCAAGTCACATGGGCGAAATGTGTGGTCCTGGTTTTGTACTAAGATCATTTGTGTCAGATGTTAAAGAAAAGTGGAGTCAAAAATCAGCCCTTCGGGACATTCCCAAAGCAGCTGGGCCAGACAGAACCGGTGAGTGTCCATCTGTGGGACCCCTGGCCAGGACCCAACTCCACCAAAGCTTCTCATTGCTCAATTCTAGTGGGATTTGGGCTCACACCACTCAGCCGGCCAATAAGGATGGGAGCAAACTAGTAATCAGGGCCGCCCAGAGGATTCAGGGGCCTGGGGGCTTCGGCGGCGAGGGGCCCAGCTTTGGCGGTAATTCGGCAGTGGGGGGTCCTTCCGTCCCGGAGCAGAAGGACCCCCCGCCACCGAAGACCCAGAGCGGAAGAAGCTCCGGGGACCCCCGGAGCGAGTGAAGGACCCCACTCCAGGGGCCCCGAAAAACTCTTGTGGGGGTCTGGGGCTAATTGCCCCACTTGCCCCCCCCCGCCCCCCTCTGGACGGCCCTGAACTAGTTTGGAGACTGTGTTTTAGACCCAAATCAGTTTTTAAGCTTGGATCCGTCCCTGACCTGGCGTGAAATTTCAGCAAACCTGGCTGGTTTGAAACTCAGTGTGGGGTGGACCTTTGTGTGCTGACAGGAAGCTGGGGGTTGATGGTGAACTAGGCATAGGGCCCTGCACACACCCTTATCTTCTCCGTTCCTCGTCAGTTCTTTGCACAAAAATCGAAGCCACTCCCAAAGGAGCTGCTGCAGATCCGGGGGCCCACAGTTCACCTGCCGTGTATGTGTGTATGTGCGGGTGTGGGTGTTTGCGTATATGCACAGACACATTGGGGTGTGGGTGGGTGTGGTTGTACATGCATGGCGGGGGGTATATATGCATTTGTGTGTGTGCATGCACAGGATCCAGTCCTTCTGTTGCCGGTTGCTTGGCTGGGTTGTCTTTGCCTGGCACTGTTTGACCACGAATGACCTTGCAGCAGCCTGTGTGTATAACCCATGCCCAGGTGTGCACATGCAGGCGTTTGCTTGTGAACCTGGAAACAGCTTCTCCTGGGCTTTCCTCCTGCTCTATTTAATTAGGCACCAGGGGACAGGGACAATAACCATCAATTAGGTGAGCTGGATAAATGCCCTGGTTTCATAGCCTCTGTGCTCAGAGGAGCCCTTAGAAATCTCTTTCCACTGAGACAGGAGAGGGTGGAGTGAGAGGAGACATGGTTTGGGAAGAGATGGAAAGAAGCCACTGTTAGCTGGGAGAAGCAGGGCAGGGAAGGTCCTGTGGGTTAAATTGTACTCAGTGGCGGTGGTCACAATCCGGAGCTACTCCCTTACTCTAGATTCACCCCCACAGCCCAGCCAGCAGAGTCTGGATCGCTCTGTTTAACAGGCAGAAAATTCCTGCCACTATCCAGAGAGGAAAAGCCCCTGTCAGAACACTGCCATCGTCCCAGGGCAACAGTCACATGGGACAACATTCCCCAGCAAAGGCTCCAGCATTTCACCCAATAAGGCTGCAGCCTGTAAAGGGATTAAAGCCCATCTGGAGAGTGATTGGCAGCTCCCTCTGAAGTCATTGTCCCTCCCCCCAGCAATGAGCTGTTCCCTCACTGTCCTGAAATCACACAGGGAGGGCGAAAAAGCCAGAGGGCTGGCCTTAAAAAGGATCAGGTGAGGGTCCATTGGGCCAGGAGCATCGCACATTGCCTTGGTAGGAAATAAGAGCAGTTCTGTACTGTCTGTGCTACGAGGCAGATTCTGCCCCTTCTTCCGTACACCCAGCCCTGGGACCAGCAAGGTCACATGGTGTGATGTTCGGACCCTTTGGTGATCTCATGGAGTAACGCAAAGATCTGGATTCTGGGTTCAAATCCCAACTGACCTGGTGTGTTGGGTGCCAAGCAGCCTCCTTGGGCAGCCACGCTGAAAACTGGAAACTCTCCGTTAGGAGTGGATTCACTCACCACTGCCCACGCGCTTTGTCAGGGCATCAGAGCCGCTGGCTTCTCCAATAAGAAATACCCCAATGATCAGAACATAAGAACGGCCAGACTGGGTCAGACCAAGGGTCCATCCAGCCCAGTATCCTGTCTGCCGACAGTGAGCAATGCCAGGTGTTCCAGAGGGAGTGAACCTAACAGGTAATGATCAAGTGATCATGCTAGTTATACAGACTGGCCCTGCTGGGGGACGGGTCTACACTGGCTCCCAGGCTGTTTCCATTGCCAGTTCCAGGGCTTGGTCCCGCTCTCCAAGGTCACCAGTGGGGTCAGGACCCAGCTACATCAGCAACCCGTGCATGTACGCCCAAAACAGCTGCATGAGAGTCTGAGATAGATCCCGCTGGGCCAAGGGCCCTCAGCTGTGGAATGAGCTTCCAGAGGAGACGCGACTGAGCCAGAGCACACATGGTCTGACCACTTCCAGGACGTGCTCCAACACTGTGGGGCTGGGAAGCAGTATGAGAACCTGGATACATACTCAGAAGACCTCATGATATGCTACTACATAGGCCCAATTCCCCTCCCAGTTATATAAAAGCAACTCCACTGAAGCCAGCCTAGGCTGTAACTGAGAGGGTAACACTGCTTTACAGGTTCCTGTTACACAAGAGGACCGGCCTGCATCGCTTGGAATATAAGAAAATTGTCAGCCTCCCATTGCAGCTACCAGTCAGCCGGGGCTGAAGAGCTGGACGATTTTCCCCTCAACTCCTCACTGTCTATCCAGCTGGGAAGGTCATTGCAGAGACAACAGAGGGGCTGTCAGTTAACGAAGACGCTGGGCAGTGGCTGTAGGCTGAAATGGTGCTCAGTTAACGAGTAAGGCTGGAGTTTTCAAAGGAGCTTATGGGAGTTTGGTGCCTAAATCGCATTGAAAGTCAATGGGAGCTGGACACCTAACTCCTGATTAGAGCGAGTCAGAAATTTTCCAATGAAACTTCATTTTGTTGGGAAATGCCCATTGGCAGGACAAAACGTTCCGTCAAATCTAGTACAGAGGCAATGAAACTTTTGTCAAACACTGCCCCCCGCCTCAGCTCCAGGGGGCAGAGAGGCACAGCGACTGGGCACCCTGTCTGCCCCCACCTGCCAGCACCTCTCTGGCTCCCAGAGCTGGAGGGACGGCAACGAGGCAGAGCATCCAGGCTCTCCACCGCTGGGCTGGAAGGACGTTGTCATTTTCACTGAAATTGACAGGAACCTTCCCCAAGTGCAGCCAGAAGCAGAAATATTCCATCTCAGCTCTTCCGAAATGAAATTTTTCTTTTCAATCCGGATTTTAATATTTCCTCCCCACTCTGGAATGAGACTTTTCCCCCTCAAACCTGTGAATATTTTTACAGGGAGGGATCCCCCCTTTTCAGCCAGCTCTGCTCCTGTGATGGCCCCTTTGAAATTGGCAGCCTAAGCCTTGACAAGGCTGGGGACTCCGGCAGGACTCTCCATGTCCGGCAAACTGAACGCTGCCAGGATTCTGGAGATGGGACCAACCAGGAGTGGTTCCTACCTGGGTCCCATTATCCCCAAATCCCCTTTGCTCGAGGTAATTTGAACAAATGCTCCCTGTTCTGGCTCACCCCTCTCCCAGATTCAGCCCCGTATTTCAGAGGCTACCCAGCCAAGTACCTGTCAGGGTGAGAGCTGGGCCTTTAACAGAAGTTCAAGCCCCAGTTCTGATCTGTTTGTCCCCCTTCCCCACCCCATCAATGGAATTCTGGGACTTGTAGTGTAGGCACCGTTAGCATGGTGGGCTGGAAGCAAGGTATTCTGGGAAAGGAGGAAGTGGAATAAAAGGCAGGCCACTTTCCCAGTGGGGAGAGAAGCCTGGGGAAAGCAGCTTAGGGAGTCTACAGCTCGGGAAGCATTGACCCAAGAGGGATCCCAGCTGCCTGGAGCCCCTGCAAACTAAGGGTACAACTTGAGAATCTCTGATACAAGGAAAGAAGAGTTACACCTCTACCCCGATGTAACACTGTCCTCGGGAGCCAAAAAATCTTACCATGTTATATCGAACTTGCTTTGATCCGCCGGAGCGCGCAGCCCCACCCCCCGGAGCACTGCTTTACCGCGTTATAGCCAAATTCGTGTTATATGGGGTGGCGTTATATCGGGGTAGAGGTATATTTGTAAACAAGTAAGAAGCTGGGGAAGTCCAAGGAGAAGTTGCAGGCAGTTTCCTGTCCAAGTGTTGAGAGGTACTGTGTGTGGAGGGGAGAGTATGTCTGGAAGGATAGACATGCGTCTGACGAAGTGGGTATTCACCCACGAAAGCTCATGCTCCAATACGTCTGTTAGTCTATAAGGTGCCACAGGACTCTTTGTTGCTTTTACAGATCCAGACTAACACGGCTACCCCTCTGATTCTGGAAGGATAGTTATTTTGTGTGTGTTTGCACCATACCCAGGAGGGAAACTGAGGCATGGCTGCACCTGGATGCCAGAAAGTGCCATGCCCCAAATGCCACTTCTTAAAAAGCTAAACCCAGCCATAGTAACTGCCTTTGCTGGGTCAAGATTCACCCTCCACAACCCCCCCACCACCACCTCCATCAAAGTAAACTTTACTCTAACTCCTGATGGGTGGGTCTGGGATAGCTGCACATTCAGCGGGCTCTGTCCTGACGCCCTTCACTCAGTTCTGCTCAGGCAGATATTCTAAGGTCTGAGTTTGCTGTCTGGACGTTCGCAGGTGAATGCTAGAGCGTGTTCCCGGAAAGAACTCTGATCCACAGAATTCCTGCCAGAAACCTGATCCGAAGAGTTAACCCTTATCCAATCAATGAACAGAAGCAACAGAACGTAGCCAAATGCAGCCAGTCATAATTCCTACTGGATTTCTGATCTCAGTTCCTCAGGACAAGCTCCTGCCAATAAGCCACAGGCCAAGAACGATCCAGTAGCGCTCAAATAACAAATACAGGGACACAAGCTTGTGGACTGGAACGATCCTCCCGATGCTGCTGCCGTGGATGGGCACGTTACACAGACCCCTCACATAAAATATTCATTAGCAATCCTTGGCTCGTCTCTGAGTCATGCAGCTAAAGTGGTGATCGTGGGGAGAGGAGAGTGATGTGCTTCTTAGCGAGTACTAGTGAACTCCAGAGGTTACTGGGCTAGGGAACGCGCCCTCCCTCCCCAGGCGAGCCGGCAGCAGCCCGTTCGAAAGAAAGAAGCCAAGGATCTGGCCTCTGAGCGGGAGGAAACTCTAGGGTCTGAATCCTGTGATTGAACCGAAAAATAGGCCTCCCCTAAAGCCAAGCAGAGCATGTTGTGCCGCAGATTGTGACATCCCGGCTACCCGCTCATCACGGCCCCTTAGGGATGTCCTTGCTGGAAGTAACTGGTCAAGAAGTGCCCTCAGGCGTCATTAGAAGCTGTCGCCTGTGCATTGCCGTGACAGTCAGTGTGACGGACAAACCGTGCAGCTAGTAATGGAGAGGGAGTCCTCTCTCGCCACTGGGGACTGGGACTCTCAAACGCTCGTGCTTGGCTGAGACCGAGAGGGAACATGGCGTGTTGGGACCTGCAGTCTCTTCTGTGGGCCACGGCTCTCTGATACCAATGAGCTGGGCAGGCTGGGACCATGGGAACCAAGGGCCTTGCCCCCCCACTGCGCCGCTGGCCTTTTCCAGCATCTCCTGCCCTCCCCTGCACTCCTCTACTCTGGGCTCCTGCTGAGTTCTTCCCTCCCCACCTAGCGCTCCGCTGACCCCTGCCCACAGCCCCTCCCCACACCCTCTTCACCTGCACATCTGCCTGTCCTGGCCTAGCTCACCAGTGCAAATCAATTGGGTGACTCCTAACCCGGGCCCAGCACAGACACCACAGCGCAAACAGCCAGATGGATCTCTCTGATCAGGGCGGCCCAGGGCTGGGGTAGCAGGGGGCTGTGGGTCGGGATTGAGGGTCACCAGCAGAGCTGGGTGTGAGGAGCGCATGGCTAGCAGGGGGCTGCGGGTCGGGATTGAGGGGCACTGGCAGAGCTGTGGGTGGGGAGCCCAGAGCTGGGACAGCAGGGGCTGGGGGGCACTGGCAGAGCTGGGTGTGAGGAGCACAGGGCTGGGGTAACGGGGCTGCGGGTCGGGATTGAGGGGCACCAGCAGAGCTGTGGGTGGGGACCCCAGGGCTAGGACAGCAGGGGCTGGGGGGCACTGGCAGAGCTGTGGGTGGGGAGCCCAGGGCTGGGGTAACAGGGGGCTGCGGGTCAGGGCTGGGGGGCACTGGCAGAGCTGGGGGGGGGACCTTGCCCAGCGCCTGCTCACAGTCTGCCTGCCTGGATCAGAGCTGGCGAGGACTCCGTGCCAGGCCGGGTGGGCGCCCGCGCTGTGAGAGTCACTGCTGGCAGAGGCAAGGAGCTGTGGGAAAGGAGCACAGTCCTTGCCTGACCACAACCAGCACAAAATGGACATTGGGGAGAGCAAAGTGGTTTGAGCATTGGCCTGCTAAACCCAGGGTTGTGAGTTCAATCCTTGAGGGGGCCATTTGGGGATTGGTCCTGCTTTGAGCAGGGGTGAGACTAGAGACCTCCTGAGGTCCCTTCCAACCCTGAGATTCTATGATCTGGGGCCAGCAGCGCGGCCACTAGGATCGGCAAAGCCCGGCTGTGCCTTAGAGGCAAAGAAAGAAACCCCACTCTGCTGTACAGCACCGGCAGAAGCAGACCCTGGCAGGGCATTGCTGTGAGAGGAGCTCCTAGCTCGGGCACAACCTGCAGTGCCGGGGAGGCTGCACGGACGTCAGAGGCTACCCTTCCCCCAGGCCAGCGCCCGCCCCCCCGTCCCTGCCTGTAGTTACAGGGATTGGTGGGGATGACTCCGTAGCGGGCGCTGTCCTGGCAGACTCGGTACCGCCACTTGCTCAGGGACCAGTGCTGCTGGAGCTGCTTGGTCCGTGGTGGTGTGAAACTCTAGTCATGTGTGGCTCTTAAAGAGCCCCTGGTGCTTGTTGTGAGTGACGGTGTTAGCTCCGGCGCCTTGGCCAAATGTCACCTTGTCTGAGTCCAACCGCCTCAGTTTCAATTGCAGAGAATTGTGCTTAACTTCCTGTCCATAACCCCCTCTCCCCCCGATGTGGATGTATTGCCATGGTGGGGGAAGTGATTTCTTTGTACTTGTGGCCTTGTTTACACAAAGAAGTTGCTCAGGTTTAACGTAAACCGGTTTTAAACTGGATCAGTTAAACTAGTGCAAAGAGCAGTGTGGACCCTCTTAATTCGGGTTAGAGCATCTTAATTTGGTTCAGTTTAAGCCAGCTCATAACCGACTGAAGCCACACCAAAACAGACCTGCGTGAAGCGGGCCCACGCAGCCTCTGGCATTGGTTTAACGAGCTCGGTTTGCGCTCACACCTGGCGCTCGGCCTGGGTGGTGCTGTGTGTAGCGGTGCCTGAGTGTGCGTGCGAGTCGACCGCCCCAACTACTCTGGGACCCCGGGAAAGGAAATGTGCTAGAGACAGTAAATGGAAGATCGTTCTCATAACAGCCTCCTATTGCCAGAAACCGCCTGCCCAAACATGCAGCTCTCAACCCGCCAAAAGGCTCCATTTGCTAAAAGCATCAGCTAAAAGGTTCTTTCAGGAAGCGCCGTGGGTTACGCGCGGCTACATGGACTCCAGCATCCGTGGGAGGGGTCGGCGCGCTCAGCCCATTACTGTCCCTGGCCCTGCGCTGCTGGGGGGTGTCTGGCAGGCTGACCTATAGCCCTAGGAGCGGGGTGGATGGGTTAAGCCAACCCCAGGGAAGAGGCTAAGAGAAGGAAGCACAAGAAGGGGAACCCGGCGGTGGTGTTTTAACTACCAATGTTCCCAAGCCGGGACGCAGGAGGCCAGGCCCTCCTTTGTACAACTGGGGGGCGCCCTGCCCCGCAGCAGGCTGCTTCCCCACCCCACCAGCATCCTAACCACCTGCCTACAAATGCAATGGGGTGATTGCCTGCAGCCACTCCGCCCGCCCCATGCCTGCTCTTGTCTGCTCTTAGGTGAGCGAAAGGGCGTGGCCTGTCTCACCCCTGGATAGGAGACTGCGGATCCCAGGGTGTGGGGGGGCATGTAGGTCTGACGCTCACGCTGCAGGGGGTGTCCTCCTCCGCACTGGCACGGGGGTCCTGGCAGCCGAGAGCTCCTGTCTGGCAGGGCAGAGACCCCACCCTTCAGCGGGAGTGTGCTTGTATGCCAGGGCTCCACGCGGGGTGACGCATGGCATGCTGGGACCTGCGCTCTCCTGGGGCCAGCCCTTTGAATTAACTTTTCATGCCACTTCAGTGCAGCCTCACCCTCCCTGGGACCCTTGGGGTGTCATAGCTTGGACATCTCCACTGGCTCTGTCATGCCGATCAGGAGGGGGTTCAGAGCCCCAAAGGCCATGGTCCATGTTAAGAGTTAAAATAATTTCCTGACAGTCAGGACTGAGCCATTTGTCACCGAGAGAGGCTCAGAGCCCATGCCCAGGAATTACCTGCACCCCACCCCCCGGCCCAACTTCTGAGCAAACTGAGTTTAAGAGACAAACAGACTCATGAAGATAACTGTGTGATACTCAGCCTCTTGGATGCCAGTTATAACAGCTGCAGTCTGAAAAGAGCCATGTTGATAACAGAGTGTGTGGAATAGATGCAAAGAGCTGGCTGCTCTGAGTGTGTCATAGGTCCTATACTGCAAGCAGTTTAGGGTGATTCTCCTTTAGCTCAGGCAATAGAAACCTATCTTCTTGCAGCTCTGAGCTCTAACCCTGCTGACACCCTGAAGTTCCCGGAGGCAGCGGAGTGCAGCAACCCTGGGAAATCCTGGGGCGTTGTGGGTTTGTTGTGGCCTTAAGAATTGGCTTTAGGATGCTCAGGGAAACTGGAGCTGGTATGTCTACATTGCTTTGTTTAGCCCCATAGCGCAAGCCCTGCGAGCCCGAGTCACTGGAGCCAGGCTCTGAGAGTCGCTGCCGTGTGGGGGTTTTTACAGTATAGATGCGCCCTATTGAAACACTGCTTGAGGGGATGTAAAAGGTGAATGGGGGGGGGGTGACACGGGGCTAGTTATTGCCCCCTGGGCTTCTCTCCCTTCCTTGCACTGTAGCGTATCCGGAGCAGAAAGACAAGAAAGCCGCGTCCGTGGCCAGGGGATCTCAGAGCACTGAGCCAGTGTGACCCAGCACCCGGTGAATGGGGCCAGGTAACACCAGCGCCCCAGCCCAGGGAGAGTCACTTTGAAGAAGAAGCTTCGCCCCAGAAGCGAGCGCTCTCGGATCGGCTCCGTCAGTGGTGTTAATGTCACTGTGGGGCCATGCACCAGGCCAGGCCGCCTGTCCCTGCCTGGTTAGGAATAGAGGTGGTCATGGGTGGTGGGTGAACACCCCCTTCAGGGAGTCTAGCCCCCAGCCCTGCCCCTTCCCCCTGCTTTCCCTTTCCCACCGGAGCCCCGAGCACAGTCGGAGGAGTCTCAGCCGAACCGCCCTGACCCACTGTCCTGAGCCGAGCCTCCACCGACTTTGGGGAGAGGGGGAGTCCCATGCATGGGGCAGAGTGTGGGAGGAACAATGGCCTGGGTTAGGGGAGGCTTAGCCCCCCCCCGGCCTATGACACCCACCACCCTGGAGGTGATGAATGGCCTCAAACAGGCCTCAATACAGCCTGTGGATTGTCTGTAAGCACCTGCCCTGCGTTGCCACACCCTGATTGGACTTGTTTCACGTACCCCAGTGCTGGGAATGGGCGGGGGGTCAGGATCACCATGGGACTAAGTGACACACACCTGTGTCCTCCTGCTAGGTCTCCTCGAAAGCTACAAAAAGGCGGGGGTGGGGAGGCACTGCATAGTTGGAGGGTCTCTGAGTCAGCAGAGGGCGCTCTTCTCTCTGTCATTACCCACCCTGATGCCCCAGCCTCGTGGAAGGGAGTGAGGAGGTGCTGCCTGTCAGATGAGATTCGCAGGTGAGTTCTTAACCACTTCTGGTCATGAAAGGTGCCGTGACCCTTTGTGCAAGGGGTGAAACCCTGGCCCTGCCAAAGGCAGTGGGAGTTTTGCCCCTCACTTCAGTGGGATCAGGACATTTATCCAGGCCACGTGCCATTCTGTAGCTGCAACGGGGTCTTTCTGTCCTACACTGCTCTCGGAGACAAGGACTGTGTCTTCTTCTGTGTTTGTGCAGCACCATGCACAATCAGGACTGAGGCCTTTACTTGCTGCTGTCATATGTCACGGTGTTGTTGAGTGTGGTTAAATCGCTGCTGCGCCTCACTCCAGAGGTGGCTGCGTTTCAGCAGAGGATGACACAATCCCTGAGTATTGTTTGTGAAGGAGCCTGGGGACCAAAGGCGCTATAGAAATCCTTTGTGTTATTAAAATCCCATTGGGGTGGATTCTGCAGCTCCAGGGAGTGGGTCTTCTCTGGGCACAGATTTACCCACTGAGCTGAGGCTCACGGGTGCCAGCCACCAGCCGGACTTGAAGGGAACTGAATGCTGCCCGGCAGGAGCCGCAGCACAGCACATGGGGAGCGCTGGAGGGGCATCGGTCCCACACAGGGCTGCTTGGCCAAGAAAAGAAAGAAGAGCATAAAAGGGCAAATAAAATGCCTCTTGAATGCTGGGGCTATTGTGTGGCGGATCCCTGCGCCTCAGGCTGCCGGGGGCCCGAGGGGGCCCTGCAGGACTCCCTGTGGAGCTGCAGTAAAATCAGGGCCGGCTGCTCTCTGCATCACAATGGCCTTGCTCTCTTCCTGTGCTGCCCGGTGTGAACACAGGAAGCCACTCCGCTTTCCCCAATCCCCGCTGTGCCTGGGCCCAAGCAAGGAGCCCCGAGCGAGAGACACTCCAGGCACTGCCTGTCCCCCCTTCCCAACCTGCCTGGGAGTCACCCACCAGCTCAATTGCTGGGGCTGGCTGCCAGGTTGCCACGGCCAGGAAGGCCCCTCGCAAGGCCCCGCAGGGGCTAGCAGGCAGGCCCAAGCCGTGGTCCCTCGCCAGCTGCCTGCCACCTCCATCTCCTTCCCCTCTGAGAAGAGTGCACAGCTGTAACCGCACGTCCCACGCCTGCCCCCGGCCTGCGTGCGGCGCAGCCCTGCTGCCGTTACACGCTGCTCTGCCCGTCGTCTGGAGCTGGGCTTGACCTGAGCATTGGAAACCCAGCCACCCGCTGCACAGCCCCTTCCCTTTCCTGCCGTGGGGGGGGAACCACCTGCGGGCGCCCTCGGGGGGGTGTGATCTGGAGGCGCGTTCCCTGCCCCCTTCCCTCCCCAGCGTCTGTTAAGCGCACTGCCCGAGGGCTCGGCCCAGTCTAGGGTAGCCCCGGGGGAATCGGCAGGGTGGGGGACCCCAAATCCATGGGGAAAGTTTGCAGGTCCGGGTGCAGGGAACGTTGCACATGCCCCGGAGCCGAGGGCCTGGGAGCAGGCTGAGTGGGGGATTTCTTGTAAGAGGATGAATGTTTGCGGCCAGCGGGAGGGGACCCAGCGGAGACTGAGCCGGCAGGGCCCTAAGCAGTTTGGCTAAGGGTCAGTGATTCCTTCCTACCTGCTCGGCCAGGGAGAGGTAACCCCAGCCGAGATCACTCCATGGTGACTCCGAGCAGCGTGGCTAGCGAGAGGCGACACCCGGCTGAGCCCAGCTCTGCAGGGATCCCTACCGGAGGGAAGCCCCTCGCTGGCTGACCCAGCCAAGCTGCTTCCTCCATTGCACACGTGGGTCTGCTGGTGGTGTCTCAGCTGCAGTAAATGGGTGCTGAGCACCAGCCGGCAGACACGGCCCCACGGCGGTGTCAGCAGGAGAGCCGAAGGCCCCTCTGCTGGAGGAAACACCCTCTCCCTCCAAATACTGTCCCATCAGCCCCAGGACAGGGTCGGCGGGGCCATTACACTGCACAGCTGCTGATTGCAATGTGGGGACGAATGGGGGAAAGGACGGTGCTTAAGGAGGGAGACAACTAGCAAAGACTGCGTCAGAGGGGGCGGCAGGTCAGCTCCCACTGAGCCCCAGCAGCTCCTCTCCTTGCTCCCAGCAAGGAATCCTTCCCATGTGAACACCGCGCTTCGGGGGCTTTGCTGGAGCTTGTGGGGAAGAAGCAGGAGGCCAGCCAGATGGGGGCAGCGTGTTTGCATCCAAGGGCAGAATTCAGGCCCTGGATGGGTGGGAGTATCTGGCCTGCGGTTCTGGGACGCGTGAATAGAATTTAAGGCCAGAATATCCATTATAATCATCCAGTCTGGCTTCCTGCTGCATTGCACCCACTGAGCCCGTAACTCCCAGGTGAACTGGAGCGTCTTCCTGGAGAGACGTTCTGCTGGGCTTCGTGCAGCGACAGGCCCAAGCGGGGCTGTGTCGATCTCCCCCTGACAAAAGGGATCCTGTGCTCGGATGGATGTAAGGAGCTGGAGCTGGGAATTGCTTTGGGGAGGGGAACTTAGTGTGTTTAATTGAAAACCCGGAAAGCAAAGGAGTAATGACCAAGCTGTGCACCACGCAGCACTCTGCCTGGATGGCGCATCCCGTTCCCCTAGTCTGTCCCTGTGTCGTACGGCCGGCGCTTTGGGGTGGAGAATGTGTTTGGAAGTGCCCGGTCCATGGCGGGTACTGCTGCATTCTAAATAACACAATTAGCGTAACGTACACAGACCGCAGTGAGCCGCCAAACACGAGGCTACGGTTTCCAGACGTGATGACGGATCTGACATCCCTTCCAGAAGTCTGGTTTCTTTGGCAAGTGCCAAACACCCGCCTCTGAGGATCAGGCCCCTTCAGCGTGTCTCAGCTTTGGCACCCAAAATCCCTTGTCACGTCTTAAGGTCTTGGCCTGTGGACCTGATTCTTCAAACCCTTCCTCACTTGAGCAGCCCCATGAAGTCAGTGGAGCTACTCGTGTGCATAAGGACTACTTGTGTGAGTCAGGATCAGGCCCCCAAGAGCGAGCGAGGGCTGGCGGGTCAGCTGAGTGCACCTTTAAATGTTTAATTAATAAGTATCTGTGGATATAGATTTCCTAGGCCTGATCCTGAGCTTGCTCACGCTAATGTAGATGAAGAGTAACTCCACGGAAGTCATAAGAGCAGCCAGACTGGGTCAGACCAAAGGTCCATCTAGCCCAGTATCCTGTGTCCCAACAATGGCCAGTGGGGAATGAACAGATGCCAGGGGATGAACAGAACAGGGAATCATCAAGTGATCCATCTTGTGTCGTCCTATTCCCAGCTTCTGGCAAACAGAGGCTGGGACACCATCCCTGTCCATCCTGGCTAATAGCCATTGATGGACCTGTCCTCCATGAATTTATCTAGTTCTTTTTGAACCCTGTTATAGTCTTGGCCTTCACAACATCCTCTGGCAAAGAGTTCCACAGGTTGTCTGTGTGTTGTATGAAGAAATACTTCCTTTTGTTTGTTTTAAACTTGCTGCCTATTAAGTTCACTGGTGAGCCCTAGTTCTTGTGTTATGAGAAGGAGTAAATAACACTTCCTTATTCACTTTCTCCACACCCGTCATGATTTTATAGACCTCTATCATATCCCCTCTTAGTCTCTTTTCCAAGCTGAAAAGTCCCAGTCTTTTTCATCTCTCCTCAAACGTTCCAGACCCCAAATCATCATTGTTGCCCTTCTCTGTATCTTTTCCAATTCCAATATATCTTTTTTGAGATGGGGTGACCAGATCTGCACGCAGTATTCAAGATGTGGGCGCACCATGGATTTATATAGAGACAACATGATATTTTCTGGCTTATTGTATATCCCCTTTGCTAATGGTTCCTAATATTCTGTTTGCTTTTTTGACTGCCGCTGCACATTGAGGGGATGTTTTTCAGCGAACTATCCATAGTGACTCCAAGATCTCTTTCTTGAGTGGTAGCAGCTAATTCAGACCCCATCATTGTATATGTATAGTTGGGATGATGTTTTCCAGTGTGCATTACTTTGCATTTATCAACATTGAATTTCATCTGCCATTTTGTTGCCCAGTCACCCAGTTTTGATGGGTGATGATGTCATGTTAGCAGGATGTGTTTCAGCCAGACCCTGTGCCCACTGGAGTTGTGAGCAAAGCTCCCTCATAAATACACACACACACACGCACACCCCTATATCCTAGAACTGGAAGGTCATTGAGTCCAGCCCCTGCCTTCACTAGCAGGGCCAAGTACTGATTTTGCCCCAGATCCCTAAGTGGCCCCTCAAGGATTGAACTCACAACCCTGGGTTTAGCAGGCCACTGCTCACACCACAGAACTATCCCTCCCCTCAGTGGACTTTAGTAAAGCAGGAACAGGACTTTGAGCCCCAAAGGTGCCAGAAACGCCAATTCCAGGCTGACGGAGAAGCTGCTAATTGTATTGTGCTTCGGGAGCGTGTTCACTTATTCTGTGTTCTAAGGTAGTGCCCAGATGCAGCAATCAGGAGCCTGCCCCGCTGTGCTTGGGAAACTGAGGCACAGTGATTTGTCTAAGTTCAGCCAGCAGGGCAGTCGCAGACCTGGGACCAGAACCCAGGTCTCCTACTCAGGTGACCTGCCCTCTGGACCGTGTGGCCTCTCCAGGTAACCTGTGCTTTGGCATCACTCAACCCCTAGAATCACAGAATCATAGAATATCAGGGTTGGAAGGGACCTCAGGAGGTATCTAGTCCAACCCCCTGCTCAAAGCAGGACCAATCCCCAACTAAACCCTTGTAGCCCCGATGTCGTATTGACTCGTTCAGAGCCCTGGAACAGTGACGAGGCGCTCCACTCTGCTCCTGCCCTGTGTGGGGGAGAGGCCACCAGCTGCTAGATGGCACTGTGCAACTTCTGCAGGACTCCTGGGGAGGACTGGCGTGACCTGCATCCAGCTGGGGGGCAGGAGACTGAAAACTGAGCTACAGCTTTGGCTCGAGAGCACCCCCTTCTGTCAGGGGGCCCTAACGGACACGCCGCCCGTACCCCAAAGCACAGTGCATCTGCAGGGCGATCAGATGGTACTATAGAAGCCTGGGTAATGGCTATTAATGTTGTTTTCCTCCACTCTGCTTTGCTTCAAGTGAATTACCTGGGGCTCCCTGGGAATTATCCTGCAATTACTGTGGCTCTCTGGGTAGCCGCCAGTGATTTATTTAACATGGAGCAGCACAAGGAGCCAGGCCTGGCAAGAGCTGCACAACCAAACAAGCCCTGGAAGACCCAGCAGAAGAGGCGGAAGGCAGAAGAGAACCAGTATAATGACAAGGGGGTCACTGCTGTCCCCTCCGTCAGAGAACCGATTGCAGCCCCAATGGCCGAGCAAGCAAACAGCTGAAAGAAACCAAGCTTAATGACAGCACCTGTCCCGATTTCCCTCTACCCAGCACAGAGAGGGCCAAATGCAGGCCTAGCCAACACCAGTACAGTCACCCAGGCACCAATGGAGTCACACGCCCATCAAGTCTGAACCGGGCCCGGAAGGGTGAATTTGGTTTCTTTCTCCATCTAGCTCCGCAGTTTTAATACACCCATCTCCCTCCAGTCTTCAGTGTTAACATCCTCAATGGCCTGAGGGTGAACAACATCCCTGCCCCCAGAGTGTCCCAGCAATGCTGAGCACTGGGTGGCAGAAGGCCTGGCAAGCCAGGCCAGGCAAAGCATTACAAGAGCGTACGCGGGGTTACGGTCCTGCCTTGGGAGCCGGTTTAAACGGTACCTAGCTTCATCACCACTGATTTCACCTGTTCTGTGACCGCTTGGGCTGAGCCAGGGTCAGAGTGGAAAGAGAACAAGTGACTTCGGTCGCGTGGTTTCAGTGGATCGCAGGGCGTTTCTGGACACGTGTTTATACCTCACTGTGATCACGTAGGGTGTGTCCACACTGCAGCTGGGAGCCCGCCTGGCAGCCCGGGGGGACAGACTCATGCTAGTAGGAGCCTGCCTGACCCTCCAGGCTTCAGAGCCCAAGCTCCAGCCGGCACGTCCACGCTGCTCTTTTTGGCGTGTTAGCTTGAGCGCCGCTACCGCAAGTCTGCCTGCCTGGTCCGGGAGGCTTGCTCCCAGCTGCAGTGTAGACACCCCCGGTGGAGTTCTGTGTGGGGAGCTGGGCGGGGTGACGGTCCTGGCGTTGCTGCATGAGACAGAGCAGCACATCGCCACGAATCTGACTGAGTTTGTCGCTGGCGGCGGCGTCTATTCGCCGTGAGTTCTTATACAACACCCATCACTCAGCTCCTTCCAGCCAGGCAGTGACTGAGGTCTGTCCCATCCTCGCCCCCTGGGGAGAAGCGAGGGTCTTGTTATGGTATCGTCTCCGCTCCAGGGACCGTGCAGGGAGCAGCCCGCAAACAGCCAGCGCCAGCAGCTGGGAGGCTCCGGTGGGGTTCAGTGGCTACGGGCTAGGGGTTGTGCCAAGCGCTCGTTCCTGGCAACCCTGCAGTCTTACAAGGTGCTGCATGCACCCAGTCTGCTGTACCGCTAGGGAGGAGAGGCAGGTTTTGTGGTGGCACTGAAGGAGGGGAAGTGTCTCTCTCTCTCTCTCCCTTCACCCATCCAGCCAAGTTTCCACACCGTGCCCATCACCACAGGATGTGAGCATGTCCCAACCTGGCGGTTTGAATTGAACAAACGAGGGAGCTCCGTGTCCCCCAGCTGCCTTCTCCTCCCCCCCACCCCCAGCAAGCCCCAAGCCTCCTTGGGAGGGCCAGCGGGGGGCTGTGAGGAGAGAGGTTTGCTGGCTTCCCTGACCCGAGGGCTCTTTGAGTAGGTCTCAGGGTCAGTGCAAATATTTGCCATGGCTTTACTGATCCCCTCTGCGCGGAGTCCTGGGCAGGGGACAGAGACCAACGTCAGAGAGCGTTTCAGGGCTTAAGCCACCCTCTGACTATGAGGGGGAGGAAGAAATGTCCCCTAGGGGCAGGTTACCCCATAACTGCCTTCTGTGGGGCCCCTTCCTCTAGAGCAGCTGGTGCTGGCTAGCTTAAGAGACAAGATGCTGGGCTACATGGGCCCTGGCTCGGATCAGACCAGCATTCCCTTGGCACTATTGATCAGGCTGCGGGTGGAAGCCCTCCACTTGGGAACCAGGCGTTGGAGAGGACAATGGCAGTGGAGGACAGGGGCCTACGCTCCGGCTCCTGGACCAGAGACGAGCCAGGGTGGGTAACGGCCGGGAGTGAGTAAGGCCTGTGAATAAGGCTCTCAGCTCAGAGGAGATCGAGGCCATGGAGGAATTCTGTCCCTGTTCCAAGGTGGTGACCCCAAGATCTCTGGCTCGGGGAGCAGGGGCAGGGCGAGTGGCCGCAGGAGAAGGGACTGGAACAGGGTCAGGAGTCATTGAAGTATTTGGTGCCGCGGCCACAAGCTACAGGGGTCCAGACAGGGCGAGAGCCTGAGACGAGGGAGTGAGAGAGAGGGCCTGGGGGGAAGCGGAGCTGTCGTGATCACGGGACCAGTGGGACATCCCAGAGGCAGACAACAAAGAGAGGAGGACAGAGCCTGGCACAGAGAGGGAGGAGAGTGCTGGAGTCACCTGCTCCTGGAGGGCAGGGTAAACCACAGCCCAGCAACCACCAGGAGCTCAGCTAGGACAGGCGGAGGAAGAGGCGTGTGGCCTGAACCTAGAAGCCGGTCGCTTACCCCCTGCGGACGGGCGGTCACAATGGGCTGGAGGGGTCAACGCCGGGCTGCTAGCGGTGCAGGAGGCTGGGCTGAGAGAGGCGAGCAGAGGAGATCTGTCTCCAGGGCCTCGAGCAGGAAAGGGCGGCTGGTACTGAGAGGATAGGGGAGCACGGCGGGGCCACCCTTACGCCCAGTAACCCGGTGTCTGCAGCCCTCACATGGCGGGTGGGAGACCCACTTGGCCTGGTCTGGAGCAGGGACTAGACTCCCATGTGAGCACCCAAGACACTGGGATAGTGGGGATAAGGGGGAAGGTAGGATGACCAGATGTCCCGATTTTATAGGGACAATACTGTATTTGGGGCTTTTTCTTATATGGGCACCTATTACCCCCCCACCCCCTGTCCCGACATTTCATATTTGCTGTCTGGTCACCCTAGGGGAAGGGGACACAACCCCGCCCGGCTGGCTCTGTGTGCTTAGGCACGCTCAGAGCACACCTTCTGGCTTCGGCCCCACAGGCAAGACAGGCGGGGGAACGCCACCTCTGCTGGGGCTCGGGCGTGAGCTAGGTGGTGTCAAGAAATGTAACTGCTGGGGGGGCTTTACTGGGGGAAACGGGGGCACCTGCAGGGCTGGGCAGCAGCTGAACACTGGTTCTGTGAATGCCACTGGTGCCTAAATGCTGGAGTTAGATGCCCAAGTCCCGCCTGTGACTCTAGCCCCGGGAGCATTTGATTTCAGCAGATGAGAGGTGCTGGCAGCTGTTCGGGGTGCTCAGAAGTGAGCCAGGGAGGGGAGATGGGGGCAGGCCGGTTGCCAGGGCAAGGAGACAACTGGGGCTGATGCCGGGATGGCAAATCTCCATACTTCTCAGTAGCGCCGAGCCCAGCTGGATCTGTTCTGTGGGTGCGGGATGAGCAGGGAGGCACTTCCTGCAGAACTCAGCAGGTGCCCCGTGGATTTTTGTCCCCATCCCAAATCCACCGGACCTTCCGGTGCACGTGGCAGGATATTCTCGAGAGCAGGGGGGGCTGGAGGGTCAGCATTGAGGGGCATGGAGAAAGCTGTATGTGTGGGGAGTCCAGGACTGGACTAGCAGGGGGCTGTGGGTTGGGACTGATTGAGGACAATGGCCAGGGCAGAGCACGGGAAGCTGGCACGGCCTCTCCCTACGCGGTGCCCCGCACTAGCCAGCACTTGTAACCCTTCGCTTTCATAAACACTAAATCCAGGGCCTGGGGGTTCCCAGCTGGGCGGTTGGGGAGGGTCCTCCCTTCCCCACTCAGCAGCGTCTAGACTTTGTCACTTCAACCCCAGCGGCAGCGCCCGTCCCACTCCTCTCTGTGTGGCGCAGACAATGCAGCGGGCCGGGGCAGTAATGCAGCGTGAAGCCCACGGGAGGGGCGCTCAGAAAGAGCCCAGCCTGGGGAAACAAAGAGCCCTGGGAGGGAATGAGAGAGCCCGTCCTGCGAAGCCGGAGCACTTTCCTCCAGGGGCCGGCTGGCCCGGCGCAGACACCACGGGGGAAAAACCTGCCTGGCAGGGCGCCCGTGGAGCGGTTACTGCCCCCGGGCAGCAGAGATCTCAGCGATGCCCAGGCGACCGGCAGCAGCCGACAAGCCAGACGCAGGCCCTGCCGGGTGCTCGCAGTCACACAGGGGGTGCCGTGCTCGGACGGCCCCGGCCCCTCGACCGGCTTCATGGCAGGCTCAGCAGAACACTTCTGGCCACCCTGTCCTCGGGCAAAGGCCTGGCTTTGTGCGTGGGAGGCTGCCCTCTAGTGGCGAGCCGACAGAGATGGCCTGGGACCCACAGCCGCTCCTCTGAGCCCCAGTGGCAGAGGCCTGTCCGCATGGAGCTGATGGATGAAAGTCATTCCCCCCGCGACCCATGACGTGCTTGTGTCTGTGACAGGGTGACACACACGGGCCCCGCTCCTGCATGGCTGTGACCCACCCACCTCACCCTGATAGGCCCAGAGTTGTTAGGCGGTGGATGAGTCTGGTAGCTCCACACGCGGACCTGTCACCCCCTCCCCAGCACAGTCCCTTGGCCCTGTGGATGAGGTCTGTCTTTAGTTGCTCTGGTGCAGCCACGGTCTGGGCAGCACCTGGAATGAAGATCCAGGTTTTGGAGCGTGTCTCAGCCACCTCCACTCCGTCCAGGCCTTCCCCCACCTGTCCACAGTCCCCAGCATCTCTGCAGGATGGGGACACTGTTCAGTGCATGAGAGATGATAGGGCCGGGCCGCTAGGGAGGAGATGCAGGGGAGCAGATGGGGCCAGGGAGACGGTGTGGGGTGGGAAGAGGCGATGGAGCACAGGTCTGACCCCAGCTTGTGCCGCACGTCATTAATCTCCCATAGAATCTGTTCCCATGTGTGCCAGGGGAAGGTAGCAGCTGATGGGGAAAATCCTCCGCTCAGCAGTTATTGTGCAAGTTGCAACATAGCTGATTTACAGCAAGGCCCGAGAGAGGCAGAGGCAGACAGGCCAGGTGGACGGAGCTACGTGGCAGTGAGGTTCACAGGCTCACCCCCTGATGTCCATCTCCTTCACACAGGGCCTGATGTACAGGGCAGATAATTAGTCAGTGAAGCTCCAGCCCCACGGACTGTACCTGGCCCAGCAGTGTGTGAGATGCTGCAAGTAAAGAAAAATCCCTTCCTGATCCCCGCAGTGACTGAGCAGCCAGCACCTTGGAGCATGAGGGTGGAGCTCACTATTGCTAGCAGCGCACAGTAACTACAGACGCTGTGTCCCACGGTGATGAGTCTGGGATGACAGACAGCAGTGGGGCTGGGAGGTGCAGCCCCTTGCTTTGAAAACAGGGAGCCAGGAACAGCAGAGTTCTGATACCAGTGCACTGGGAGACATTGCACAAGTTGCTCCCCCACTGTGTGCCTCAGTTTCCCCTCCCACATCCCCATGGAGTAGAGTTAAGGATCCTGAGCCCAGTGTGTTGTGGGGATCAGTCACTCGGTGTTTGCAAAGTGTAATTGATGCACTAAATATTGTAGCCAGTACTCGTCCTCTCCCTCCTGCCTCATTGTGGCTTCTCCTCTGAGACTTGCTGAGTTGGGCAGGGAAAGGGCCAAGCAGTACAGGCCTAGCATGCACCATGCGGGGCTGTTTTACTGCCTCTTACTGCCAGTCGCTTTAGAGGAGCCACCGTGTACACGTGCCGAGCGCTGTCCTGCTAACCAAGCTGTCTGGGGCCACCTGAAACCTAACATCTCCACCCAGCCAGGATCACACCAACACACCCCACCACAAGCCACACATACACCCCCACAATACACACACCCACTACAATGCACCATGCTCCTCATACACACACATACACGTACTCCCCATGATACATATGACCCACCCACACACCACAATACACCATGATCCTCCTCACACACACCCACACTACAGACACACATACATACACCCCATGATGCATATGATCCATGCACACACCCCCTTGCTACACACTGTTTGTACACCGTGGGAGAAGGCGGTGCACTTCATGGTGCTACAAAGTTTTACAGCTCCGGAACCACCACATTACTCACCAGTCTGTTTTTAGTCTGTGTGTGTGTTTCCCCCCCCCCCCCCCCATCTCAAGTGCATTAGCTACTATGGAAACAATGATGTCATTGCTAGGGGCGGAGCTTAGCAACATCCGCCAATGCAGTATATAAAGTCCTGTGGCCAATTTCAGACCTCAGTTCGCCCGGCTTGAATGTGCAGCGAGTGTGTTGGAGGCAATGGGGTGACTCTGGATTTACGCTGGAGCCTGGTTTGCAGTGCTGGTCAGGGCTTGTGGATGGCTGGAGGGCCAGGGATGATCCAAGTATCCCGTATGTGGTATAAATAGAGCGTATGGTGTGGATCTGCTGTACATATGGAATAGATCTCATAAGTCTGTCTGGGGTGGCCGGGTTATTCTTCACCAGCAGGAGATGAGGCCTCCGCAGTTGGTGAGCAGATAAATGGCCAGTCCACAGTGCACTTGATCACTCCTGGCTATTTAGACTGTGCTTGGAAGTGTCCTGGGAGCTGAAACCCAGGGGCTGCAGCTGCCTGGTCAGTGATTTATCTGCAAAAGTCAGAGGAGGGTGGAAGTCGCACAAAGGGCTCGAAGCTGTAGCCGCAGCCAAGGGCATCTGGCGAAAAGCTGAGCGAATATTGGGCGAGATCCACGGTGCGTGTAGCGACACCCATCTGCTCTTCCGGCCAGGAAATCAAACCCTGGAGAAAGAGGCAATGTTCATTCCCGGGTGTTATGAAACCTGTGGGGCCACAGTATCCAATGCTCAGCACCCACAATGGGGGCTGGATTTTCCCAGGGCTCAACACCCGCAGTGGGGGGCCAGATTTTCAAACGATGTCGGCTGAATAAGTTCTGACTTTTCGAAGTGCTCAGCCCCCAAAAGGTCGCACCATGACCCCTCTAGCCAGCTTTTTGGATGGGCGCAGCACCCAGAATGCTGAGATCTCTGGAAAATCTGGCCCCCGATGGTGAGTTCTGAACCCTTTGGAGGAGCTGGCTATGAGAAGCAGTGAACAGGGGAGGCGCATTGGGAGGAGGGAGAGAGGAAAGTTTACAGCTTATAAATAAGGCTGGTCTGGACTAGGAATTACAGGTGTGTTGCTAGCATGTGTTACCTGACACGTTCTAATGCTAGTGCAGACAAGGCAGCGTGTGCACATGTGTCCGTTAGCTTGTGTGGGCCAATGTGGGCTAACAGCACAATTTAAATTCCAGCCTAGGCAAGGCCTCAGTCAGTGATTGCAGCCTCCAGGCCTTGAGTGGGAGAAGAGAGAAAAAAAGAAGATCTGGAAAGAAGAAAAGTGATACAGGGAGGTGAACAGGGGTCATGAGAGAGTTGCTAGCTGCACTGCGCTCCCATAGATCTAGGAGCACTGAGGCTGTGTTCACATTGTGTCTGTCTGATGACCAAAAACAATGTCACTGTAGCTAGAGCGATTCACACAGGAGCTGCCTCACCGTAGAGTCAACCTTTGGAACTCACTGCTGCAAGAGGTCACAAAAACAGATTTTCTGGCACGATTTTGAAATGGGGATGGATGGTCTGACTTCTAATGACATTTGCAGCCATGTGTGTTAAAAGGATGGTCTCTCTTGTTTATATAGTGTCTTGCATTTCTCTAGTGCTTGTTCCCTTGAAAGAGCCTAGTTATTACTATGCTCCACAATGGGGCCAGTGAAAAGTTTGTAGAGGCAGCTGGATTAGAATTCAGATACTCCTCTCCAAAACCACAGGTCCCAGCCACTTGAGCTAAAGGAGAATCTCCATTAATAGTTAGCAGTATGGGACCCATGACACACAGTTGAGCCATTCTGATTCTCTCCGATAGATGGCATTGCTGCACATACATAGTGGCCAGTTCATTACACTGTATACAGAGGTCACTTCATCAGTGAGATGCAGCCACTTCTGAAATGTGAAACGTGGTAGCTGTCAAACAGTATAGAGCAAGCTACACACCAATTTAGCACATGGATATTAAAAAAAAAGACCCTCAACACTTCAGGAGTTTACTCTGATCACCTGTGGGGCTGAGGAAGGAATCCTGCTTTCTCCCCTAACCCTAGCCTACCACATACAGTATGGGGCAATGGGCCCGGTGCATTATGGGTACTCCCCCACCTTCTTCTGTATCATCGGGTACTAGCTACTTCCAGAGGCAGGATGCAGGACTAGGTGAATCAGTGGTTTGTTCTAGTGCGGCAAAGTCTTTTAAGAACTGATCGGTTCTTACAGGGCGAAGGGGGATTCAGCTCACTGATCTTACGGCCAGAAGGGACCGTTATGACAATCTGTTCTGGTTTCCTGTGTAACACAGGCCAGAGGATCTCAGCCAGCCCAACTCCTTGTGGTTGAGCACGAGCGTGTCTTTTAGAAAGAGGCGTCCAATCTTGATTTAAAGTCACCAAGCAATGGAAGAAACCACCATGTCCCTCACTAGGTTTTTTCCAATGCTTAGTTTCCCTCCAAGCGCTGGAGAAGCTCCCATGCCCCATGGTAAATTGTCCCAATGGTTAGTTCCCCTCACTGTTAAAAATGTGCATCTTATTTGCTGCCAGCCACTGGATCTTAGTTGGCTTTTGTCTGCTGGGTTAAAAAGCAAAGTGGGGACACTAATGTACACGGCTGATTGTCTGGGGAAATGATCAGTACCACGGTATCTTACAGAGATGCTAAAATCTGGGCGGGCAGTTAACTGATGGGGTTACATTCCTAGGGCTCCTAAAAACTGGAGGGCTGTAAAAATGAACCTGGTTCCACAGCAGATGGTAGCCATAAGAAGCGAATGATTATTCGAGTGTCTTGTTTCACTGAAGGATTCGAATGAGCCAGATACTGGATAAACCCACCCACTCAGCTTTTGGTTGGATCCTTTCCTTTGCAAGGTAGGATTAAGGCTTATTAATTAATTACTTGTTGTTATTTTTGTATCTGTATTATAGAAATCCCTGGAGTTTTAGACCCAGATCCAAAGCCGACCACAGTCAATACAAGTCTTTCCGGTGACGCTGGCGCTTGGGATCAGGCTCGGTTGTACAGTTCTTTGTGTTTCATTATTATACTTTAGCCAGAGGGTTCCCACCATATTTCTTTTCCTGTTCTTGGGTGGGTGAGAATCAAACCATTTTTATTTCCAATAAGCCTGAACTTGCTCTCCATTTCGCCCCCGTCCACCCCCGGTGCATTAACCCAAGAGGGCCCTGTCGAGATGGCGGCTGGCTGAGAAGCAAGCAGAGGCGACAGCAGCGCTTTAGGGCTCCGTGTGCAGCCTGAAGGAGACATGCTGCAGGGTGGGTGAAACAGTCCCCTGTGCAAAGGCCCATGCACCAGTTATGTCCCACCAGGGCCATGGGGTGTAATGGAGCATGAGTCTTGAGTCAGACCTCTGCACCAGAGTCAGTTTCATCCCGGAGGACTCGTGACCCTGGTTTGTCTGAGCTTAATTTCACTGCAAATTGTGTCAGTGACAAGGTGTTAAGCTCTGTATTCGGGGTCCCCATCACTCCCTCGTGCTCTCTGTTGTTACCCTTCCACCTCTGCTCATGGCATGCACGTGCTTACATTCCCCCTGCCCTTTTGGCTGCTTGTGGAATTCTTCCCTGCTGTGTATGGTTGCTGGGTGCTAGTAAACAGCCACTGTGCTCCACCCCAGAGGTAGCTGCAATTTCAGTGATTCCCTATGCACCCCTCACCTGCTTCCTGGGGACGTCACAGGGGTTAGTTAGATAACGAGAGTGGAACGCGCTATAGCAGAACACACTGCAGAGATTGTGACCTTATGAGGGATCCCGCCTAGGGACTAGCCGAGTGGGAGGTACCTCTCGGCTCTGGCCTCCTGCAGGTGCCCCTGAAGCAGGGCTGAGGAATGAAGGACTAGTCATGCACTCAGACTAGCAATTGCTGCACTAGCTCCTGTGTGGGATGGGGAGGGGGGGAAGAGCCTGAACCAGCCCCCACCTCTTGACCCCAACAACAGGGAGCAGCCCAGCAGCCAGTAAACTTGCCTCCCAGCAGCTCTGCAAGTCCCATCTCTGTCATGCATTCAAACATTAACGCTGCTTTCTCCGGACTGGGCCATCCAGTCGCCTGGGAAAACTGGCAGCCCCAGCTAAGATGCACCAGCATCACAGTAGAGTGTGAAATGGAGACAGGGAATATTTCTTCTGGGGATGCTTGTTTCAGGCACGTATTCTTAGGGAGTCAATATTTACTGAACTCTTTAACATACCAGGATTAATCTCCTGAAGCTGATCTAGACTATGACAATCCCTTTAGCCGCATCTCTTACAACCCTAATAGAGCTGTTGGGAGAGAACTTATTGGAAAACCAAAGAGCTACAAATCCCCAATCCAGGAAGGCATGTCAACACGTGCTTAACTTCAAACACGAGAACAGTCCCACTGACGTCCGTGGAGCTACTCACATTAAAGTCGAGCACATGACATGCTTAAGTGCTTTGCCGGGGCAGGGACTATGGGAATGAACTCATGAAAGTGACAGTCATTTCTGAAAAATCCTGCACGATTGCACGGCGGGAAGAGATCAAAGGGAAGCAAATGTGGTATCAGCTTTCAAACAAGCCAAGCAAAGTGATCCTGGCAATTGCTGCCGTATAAATCTAAATGTTGACCCGGATAAATAATGGAGCAAACACCGTGAGAGAAAAATTGCCAGCCATCTAGAGAATACTAGAAACATTCAGTGAATGGCCAGGGCTTTATAAATCTGGTGAGATGGTTATTTTTTGGTTTGCTTTTTTAGTATAGAATTTTTAAAATATGAGTGGATAGTATGTTTGCAGCCTAGTAAAGAATTTGATACAGTGTTTCATACAATCTTACTCTGACAATTAATTCAGACCAGCTTGAGTATAAATACTGGGGCATGGATGGAACACTGGCTCAAAGGCCGTAAATCCAAGGTAGCAAGAAACAGCAAAGTGCTGAGTTGTGGAAGGAATGGTTTGGTGTCACCGGGATTGGTGTTAAGTCAGGACAGCTTGTTTATTACTTTCTTAAATGAAAAAATGACAAAGTGAACGAGCTTGGAAATGCACAGCTAATCCATTCGGTACCCTTGCAGCCTTGCCATTTACCGATATAACCGCTTAAATGTGGTTTGTGATGGTTCTCTATTCTGTGTACCAAACTGCACCATAGGATCTCTATGGATAGAAATTCCATGCTTGAATAATAGGAGTATAGTGGTAGGAATGAGTGAATGACTGAAATGAGTGAATCCCTTGAAGACCTGGATTTCGCAGATGATGTCGCTCTCCTATCACATACCCAACACCATATCCAAGAAAAAACAACTCGACTCAATGCATTCAGCCAGCAAATTGGACTGAAAATCAACCGCAGTAAGATAGATATCATGACCTTTAACATTGCCTCGCCATCACCAGTACGGATAGAGGATCATGTTCTCACCAATGTAGAAACATTCACATACTTGGGTAGCACCATCAGCCAGGAGGTGGAACAAGCCAGGACACCCGGAACAGAATCAATAAAACCAGGAACACCTTCAGGAGCTTAAATACAGTCTGGAAATCATCAACATACAACACCAAAACCAAACTCGAGATTGATCAGAGCTGCGTACTTTCAACACTACTTTATAGTGCAGCATGCTGGGGAATGAGAAAGTCTGACGTCCAATCGGTCTTCATTCCATACAACCTGCCTCAGAAAAATCCTCCGTATCTTTTGGCCCAGAACAATCTCAAACCAAGATCCATTGGCACAGTGCAGCCAGGAGGATCTGGGCACAATCATTGCCAGGAGGTAGCAATAAGATGGACACCTGAAGGCAAGTGAAAACAAGGCCACCCGAAATCAACATGGCGAAGAGCTCTAGAAGCCAAGCTGAAAAACATGGGGCACAGCTGGGGAACCACTGAAAGACTTGCCAGAAACAGACCAGGAGTGGAGGAGCTTCATCACTGCCCTAAACGCCAGAGGCGTAATAGGAACATGATGATGGTGATGAGTGGTAGGAATATGCTACTGACCACCCACCAGGATGGCGACAGTGATTGTGAAATGCTCAGGCTGATTAGAGAGGCTACAAAACCAGAAAACTACCTCCATATTGACTGGGTACATGTCACCTCAGGATGAGACGCAGAGATAAAATTTCTAGACACCATTAATGAATTCTTCTTGGAGCAGTTTGTCCTGGAACCCACAAGGGGAGAGGCAATTCTTGATTTAGTCCTAGGTGATGCACAGGATCTGGTCCAAGAGGTGAATATAGCTGAACCGCTTGGTAATAGTGACCATAATGTAATTACATTTAACATCGTTGTAGGAGGGAAATACCAAAGAAACCCACTACTGTAGCATTTAACTTCAAAAAGGGGAACTACACAAAAATGAGGAGGGGCTAGTTAAATGGAAATTAAAAGAAACAGTCACAAGAGTGAAATGCCTGCAAGCTGCATGGAAATTTTTTTTAAAACACTGTAATCGAGGCTCAATTTAAATGTATACCCCAAATAAAAATAAGCAGTAAGAGGACCAAAAATATGCCACCATGGCTAAACAACAGAATAAAAGAGGCAGTTGGAGAAAAAAAGACGTCCTTTAAAAACTGGAAGTCAAATCCTACTGAGGAAAATGGAAAGGAGCATAAACTCTGGCAAATAAAGCATAAAAGTATAATGAGGCTGGCCAATAAAGAATTTGAAGACAAACTAGCTAAAGATACAGAAATTAACAGCAAAAAGTTGTGTATGTACCCCAGAAGCAGGAAGCCTGCCAAACAAACAGTGGGGCTACTGGACGATGAAGGTACTAAATCAAATCAAGGAAGACGAGGCCTTTGTGGAGAAGCTGAATGAATTCTTTTCATCAGTTATCACTGCAGAGGATGTGAGGGAGATTCCCACACCTGAGCCATTCTTTTTAGGTGACAATTCTGAGAAACTGCCCCAGACTGAGATGTCAGTAAAGGAGATTTTGGAACAAACTGATAAATTAAACAGTACAAAGTCCCCAGGACCAGATGGGATTCACTCAAGAGTTCTGAAGGCACTCAAATATGAAACTGCAAAACTACTAACTGTGGTATGTAACCTACTGCTTAAATGAACCTCTGTACCAGAAGACTGGAGGGTAGCTAATGTAATGCTCATATTTTGAAAAGGCTCCAGAGATGATCCTGGCAATTACAGGCCAATAAGAAAAACTTCAGTACCAGGCAAATTGATTAAAACTATAGTAAAGAACAGAATGATCAGACACATAGATGAACATGATATACTGGGGAAGACTCAACACAGCTTTTGTAAAGGGAAATCATGCCTCACTACTCTATTAGAATTCTTTGAGGGGTCAACAAACATGGACAAGGGGGATCCAGTGGATATAGTGTATTTAGATTTTCAGAAAGCCTTTGACAAGGTCCCTTACCAAAAGCTCTTAAGAAAAGTAGGCCATCATGGGATAAAAGGGAAGGTCCTCCCATGGATTAAAGTTAAAAGATAGGGAAAAAAGGGTAAGACTACATAGATTTCACAATGGAGAGAGGTAAATAGTAGGGTTCCCCAGGGATCTGTACTGGGACCAGGGCTGTTGAACATATTCATAAGAAAGGGGTAAACACTGAGGTGGAAACATTTGCAGACAATACAAAATTACTCAAGATAGTTAAGTCTAAAACTGACTGCAAAGAGTTACAAAGGGATCTCACAAAACTGGGTGACGGGGCAACAACATGGCAGATGAAATTCAGTCCTGATAAATGTAAAGTAATGCACATTGGAAAATGGTACATGCAAAATGATGGGGTTTAAATTAGCTGTTACCACTCAAGAAAGAGATCTTGGAGTCACTGTGGATCATTCTCTGAAAATATCTGCTCAATGCGCAGTGGCAGGCAAAAATGTTAACAGAATGTTAGGAACCATTAGGAAAGGAATGATAAGCTAGAAAATATCATGGTGCCACTGTATAAATCCATGGTACACCCACACCTTGAATATTGGGAGCAGTTCTGGTCACCCCATTTCAAACAAGATAAACTAGAATTGGAAACAGTATAGAGAAGGGCAAGAAAGAGGATTAGGGGTATGGAACAGCTTCATAGGAGAGATTAAAAAGACTGGGACTCTTTATCTTAGGAAAGAGATGACTAATGGGGAATATGATAGAGGCCTCTGAAATCAGGTATGGTGTGGAGAAAGTGAATAGAGAAGAGTTATTTACCCCCTTCATAGAACACAAGAAGATGGGGTCACCCAATGAAATGAATAGGCCACAGGTTTAAAACAAACGTAAGGACGTACTTCATCACACAACGCACAGTCAGCCTGTGGAACTCGTTGCCAGGGGATGCTGTGTAGGCCAAAAGCATAACTAGATCCAAAAAAGAACTAGACAGGTTCATGGAGGATAGGTCCATCGATGTCTATTAGCCAAGATGGTCAGGAACCCACCCCTATGTTCTGGGTGTCCTTAAGCCTCTGACTGCCAGAAGCTGGAACTGGACGGCAGGGGCTGGATCACTCAATAAATTGCCCTGTTCTATTCATTCCCTCTGGGGCACCTGGCACGGGCCATTGTCAGAAGAGAGGATACTGGGCTAGATGGACCATTGGTCTGACCTCGTCTGACCATTCTTATGTGGACAGGAATGATGGTAAGTGCCATAAATAATAGTCAGAGTGGTAAATGGCAGGTCTACATCTTCCCCCGTAATCATCTGAAGTGCGGTGGGCTGAAGGGTCCTGGAAAGCAGCCATGGCTGAAAGGGACCCATGGGTGACCCTGGACAGCAAATGCAACGTGCGAGGAGTGCAGTGGGAGGAGGCGGCTGCGCCGAGGCATCACGTCATGGAAGAGGCCGGCGATGGAGCTCTCTCTTGGCATAACACTGGTGCCAGTCGGCTTGCACCTAGCACATGGCATGCAGCCGGGAGAAAAGCTGGGGCAAACTGCCGCCAGAGAAGCCATTTGCACAAGTTTTATGGTGTTACAACCCCCAGGATCTATGCTGCATATTCTTCAGCGCCATCTACTGGCACTTTATCTACTAACTACCTATCTCCAGAGAGAGCGAGAGCACCGCTGGACCAGGCACCTCCTCAGCAGAGGGATATTGACAAACCCGAGGGGCTTATTAAGAGAAGAATGACAGTAACGAACAAGGAGCTGGAGAGACTGAATTATGAGAGGAGACTAAGGATTTTCAAAGAAGTCTAAAGGAGCTAAGCACCCAGCTGCCGCTCAATTTCAAACGCCCTCCTTTGAATCCCCAATCCTGCAAAGGCTTATGCACATTCTTAATTTTAAGCATGCAGGTAAATATTTGCAGGACCAGGGCCTAACAGAGCTTGGTGAGGACATGATAATACTCTGCAAGTATTCAAAGCATGTTAACGGCAAGGAAGGGGATGAATTATTTTGGGTGTAGAAGTATAACCACAAGTGGTGGGAAGAAATCAAGAAGGGGAAAAATGTAGGCTGACTATTGGCTGCGTGTGGTTGAATTTCACTGGTGGCAGCCTCTGCAAGGAGTGTGTTGCAAGATCACCAATGGGAGTGTTGTGTTTGCACAAAATGAATCTTACATGGGAGGGCCCAAGCATTCACCTGCTCTTCCAGTGAAGGGAAGCTGTCCAATCTGCATATTATAACTGTGCAAAATCCCATGTTTGGTGAGGAAAGCAGGCGAGAGTTCTCTGTTTGCTTGAAGCTACTGGGAGGTTTGGAATGCTAGAAATAAGGCCAGCAGAGATGAATTGATGGGCAGAGTGCAGGTGAGGCAGTCAAAGGTGCATGCTAAACTATTAATCATTATTCTTTGTATTGCTTTCTCGACACTGACCCGAAACACGATGATACAATCCCTGGCCTGAACAGCTTGTGCAGTTTATCAGCTGGATATCAACACCACGTGAGTGTGTGGTGTGTATTATTTATTATTCATTATTATTATTACTGGATGTTCTCCATCTGTCTATTAACAAGCGCTGCGTTGTGTTGATCACTAAACATGGACCCAGTGTGAGAAACCTTCCAAGTTATATTTTCATTACCTCCGTCGCTGGAAAGGCTTTTCTCCCCAGCTTCAAGCACTTTCAAATGTTTCATCTGGAGCAGGTGGGGGGAAATGAAAAACTAGTTTTCTGAAAAATGTTTATTTTTTTTTGTTTTGGTCATTCAGAGGCTCCAAACTGAGCCATTTTTTTTGCAGTTTTTTTTAAATAAATGTTTGGGAACTACTGACGCTTATCAAAATTACTCATTTGCTGGAACTGCGGGTTTTGGGAGATGAAAAATGTCAATAATACAAATAATAAACATCAGCCTTTATTTGCAGACAGCAAGAACTGTTGACAAAATCAACAATTTTTCATTCTTTTTAGAGAGTATTTTTCGTCACCGACAAACTTCTTCTTAAAAGTGGAATCAAATATTTACTCCATTTTAGGCAACAATATAAAAGGCAGATTAAATACTGAAAAGAAAAACACGTCTAATGTGGGAAGATGTGCTATATTGCAGCCTTAAAAAGTGATTGGACTGGAATATCTCTTCCTCAACACTGTCTTTCTCTCATTGGCCTCCTCCCTCCACCAATCATATCTTCTAGTGGCCCTGCCTCCTGGTAGATGTCCTTCATGCACCACGTTCTTCATGTCCCACATGGAGCTCTGAAGACCATTCTCTTCTCCCTTAATGCTCCATGCAGGCCCCTAGGAAGTCCCATGTCACAGCCCCAGCCATGGAAGAGTGGGTGGGACTCATATCAGCACTGCTCCTTTAACTTGGATGTGGATCACTTGGTGAGGTCCAGTTCGCTTTCAAGGTCTACTGCTGGCATTTAAAATAGCTGCATTGGCCCCAGTGCCTCACACTTGGGTTTCTTATCGCTGTATATGATGCAGCCATCCACCAGAAGGCATATCGTACAGGAGTCCTCCAGCATGTCACAGAAGCCAGACCACGCCCGGCAGAACCCGTATGCTAGGGTGATGCCAAGTGTGTTTGGTTATTCAGAAGTCTGAGTATGCAGGGGAGAGGTGAGACGTGCTGGTAGCACATCAAAAAAATATGTGTTTATTTGTGCATTTGGGGTTCTCGCTCATTTCTCGAGTGGTCCTCATGGCAATTCTGTAGGACTTTGTGGCCCTCAATTACTGAACTGCCTCCAGCCCCATGGCCTTCAGCCCTGAGTGCTGTCCTTGCATATGACCTTCTGCTCCAAACCTATGACCCCTTACTACTGGAACTAACAGGCATGTGTAGATAAATTAGGACGTGTATCTTGTATTGGCTGCAGCCACTAGAGGGTGACGTAAAACACACATTTGAACACGTCTGGCACTCTGTCCAGTAGCAGGCAGTGCTCCTGCTCACACGCTCCCTACATTCATTGCAACCTGCAACACCGAGAGATACCTGGCGTAAGGTGTTGCAATGCTGATGGCTTTGGGATGACAGCATTGGACGGAGAGAGGTGGCTTCTATTTCTATCTCTGCCATACACTTCCTGTGTGACCGTGGGCAAGTCATTTAACCCCTTTGTGCCTCGGTTTCCCCATCTGCAAAATGGAGCCAACCGCTTCAGAGGGGCATTGGGAGGAGGATTTCATTGGTCTGTGAGGTGCCCAAACACTATGGTGATGGTGAAAACCCATCTATGGCATTAAATTGGTACTGTATAGAGCTCCCAGCTACACTCGATGGTCTTGTGCGCATTGAATGTATATCAAATGATCATTGTTAAAATTAACGAAGTGGACCCTTTTCTTACCCCTTGGGCCCAATCTTGCCACCCTCTGCACTTTCACGCTAAAGCTATGAGGCACGACGGGACCTGTGCTCTGTTGCAATAATGACACGCTGCAGCAAGTTGTGAAGCAGGAGGCTGGAGCCATGCGGGTGTGTCATTGTTACACAAGAAACAACGCAGGCCCTGGAGCATCCCATTGTAATTACAGGGGGCCCTGGTTGTGTGAAAAGGGAAAAGGAAAGGAAAACTTCTTTCAAATGAGGCGCCTTTTCGTAGGAAAATAATTCAGGGAAGAATGGATCCATATCTTTCCAATGGCAGTGTCTGAACCGCTGCCCCAGGCCTGGAGTTCCCACAAGATCTAAAAGGCAGTCAGGTGTGAATATTAATTAAATAATTAAACACCTTAGATAATTAGTAAGATGAGTTTTCCCTCTTGTGGGCGTATTGATATGGCATGCGGAGACATAGGTGCTGACTCTGTGGGTGCTCCAAAAATAGTGGGTGCTTAGCACCCACCAGCGGGCCCCACCAGTCAGCCCTCCCCGCCCCCAGCGCCTCTCACCCACCGTGGATCAGCTGTTCAGTGGCCTACAGGAGGCACTGGGGGAAGGAGGCGGAGCGAGGGCGGGCACACTTGGGGGAGGGTGCGAAACATGGCAGGAAGGGGCGGGGCAGGGGTGGGACCTTGGGGGAAGGGGTGGAGTGGGTTCGAGCACCTCCAGGGAAATGGGAAAAACGGTGCCTGTGTGCGGAGATGTGATTAAAGCATTTCAAGCCCTGGCACTACCATCCAATAAGAACACTGCTCATAGCGTTCATCGGCCAATCAGCTAGGTCAAATGGAAACAGCTTGGGACTTAAGGCTCAGGAGACCTGGGCCTGATTCCCAGCACTGCCATTTACTTGCAGTGTGACCTTCCGTACATCACTGCCTTTTGTGTGCCTCAGTTTCCCCATCTCTTACATTGGAATATAAGCGCTACAGGCTGATCCACGCCACAGTAGGTGTTTGTGCATGTTCTGCTGGCACATTTGGAGCCCCTGCTGCAGCGGAAGATGGGCTTTATGTGGAACACGTCCACGTTAGATGCCATTTCGGCCCTCCACTCATTTTCGGAGACACACCGCGAGTTCAAGAAGCCCCTGCATGTGGCGTATGTCAATCTCAAGGCTACGTTTGATTCCATTGACTGAGTCGCGCTATGGAAGGCCTTAAAGGATGTAGGTGTCCCAGCCACTCTGCTGGACTTGATTAGCAAGCTGCATAACGGAACCACTGCCCGTGTACCTCTTGGGAATCAGATGTCGGCACCTTTTAAATCAGTATCTGGTGTCAGGAAGGGCTGGGCCCCTGTGGTCTTTTGCTGGGCAGTGGATTTCCTAAGGCAGCATTCCGTCAGGTCCATAGGCATTAAGATCAGTGATCTCTCGCTCTCACACCTTGACTATGCTGATGACACTTCTAGTACAGAGCCGCGACAGGCTTCCTGCGGCGTTCCGGCAAATGGAGGAGGAGTCGGCCAAGGTCGGCCTCCATGTTTGGTGGCCAAAGACAAAGCTGCAAAAGCTAGAACCAGGGGGCCCCGCGACTCCAATCTCCTTGAATAATGACAGTGTCGAAGCAGTCTCCAGCTGTTACTATTTGAGTTCTAGTCTTGTCAGTCCCTCCAGCTCTCACACGGGGATTCGTCACCGGATTGGCGTCGCAGCGTCTGCCATGGGTCATTCGCAACGAATATGGAATCAACCTCGTCTCGGCACGACAACCCAGTTCAGAAGCTGTACGATTGTGAAATGTGGACACTCAAACTGGGCAAAGCTGGAGGCTTTCCACACAAAATGCCAACGTCGTATAATGGGGCATAAAATGGAACAACGTCATTCGTAATCCAGATGTTTACGGTCGCTCTGACCTACAGGCTCCCAGGGTCACTGTCTGCAGAGGGCATCTTATGCATTTTGGACATGTCGCCAGAATGCCGCGACACGTTCCCGCGAACGCCATTCTCCGGGTGGCTTGTAACATCTGCGATAAAATTCCAGAGGGGTGGAGGTGACCCAGAGGCAGACCCGATTACATGGGTGCATCAGGTCTGTCCTGATGTTGGACTCTTGGCCGGTCAAGCCCTTGCAGCTGCACAGGAATGGACCAAATGGCAAACGATCACTATGGCTGACCATTCGGCCAAGTGTTGGAGAAGTTTCCCCATCTGTAAAATGGAGATAGTGGTATTGCCCAGCCTTGCGAGGGTGTAGTGACGGCTGATGTGTGAGCACCTGGGAGGAGAGAGACTGTAACCTCCCATCCTTTAATATTTTTGTTGAGTGTGTGCATCATTTTAGTCCTGGTGAAAGATACTGGAACAACAGCCCTGGGAAATGAAACCACCTCTCCAGCCGCAGAACAGGCATAGCACAGGGAATAATGGCTCATCGAGTGAAATCCGCTGGTCGCTGTGTATTATACCCTCTCACCCCGTGCAGATCCACAGAGGATGTGACTCCATTATAGCTCTTGCACTGTAGAGACTCATGCCTGTAACTCTGGAGGTCCTCGGTTCCGTGCCTGGTGTGTCAATCAAGATGGTGGCCAGTGCTCAAACGTCCCCCTTCCAGCTCCTCCTAGAGGGCAGCTCAGTCTCCATGGCGTCTCTGCTAAGATGGGTGGCAGGGATAGCTCAGTGGTTTGAGTATTGGCCTACTAAACCCAGGGTTGTGAGCTCAATCCTTGAGGGATTAAAAAAAAAAAAAAACCCTGGGGTAGAGGGGTGGATTAGATGACCTTGTGAGGTCCCTTCTAACCCTGATATTCTATGATTCTAAGACTGCTAACCAGGAGGCCAGTTCTGAGCAGCATCTTTCCAGATGCCAACTTCTGTCCACTGGAGGTAAATGCTACTAAGCCAAGCAGATACTTTTCTCTGGATAAAGTTCTTCTCATAGTGCTTCTGTTTTGAGACCTCATCAGGCAGTTGAGATTGGGGAACATTAGTAGAAGAGGGTCGTGTGCTGGTTTGGGGCATCATCGGGCTTTCTGCAAAGCAGGAGGCTAGCAGCGTGTCTGTGACATCGCCGGGAAGAGGAGAGCAACTCTGGTATCTGCACACTGCTGCAAGTATTAATTTTAATACCGACAAGCTGGATTTCTGCTGGACTGAGACATTTCAGGGACTCATAACCTGGCGGACAGTAGTTCTACCTAGAGCAGTGGTTTTCAAACTGCGGGTCGTGACCCAGTACTGGGTCACGGAACGTAAGGCACTGGGTTGTGGCAGCTCTGGTCAGCATCACCGACTGGGCCATTAAAAGTCCCGTTGGTGTTGCTGCCTGGCTAAGGCAGGCTAGTGACTCCCTGTTCTGAGACCGCGCTCCGCCCTGGAAGTGGCCAGCAGCAGGTCTAGCTCCTAGGCGGGGGGGACGTCACAGGGCTCCGCGCACTGCCCCCGCCCCGAGCACTGGCTCCGCACTCCCATTGGCCAGGAACCGGCCAATGGGAGCTGGGGGGGGGGCGGTGCCTGCGGGTGAGAGCCGCGTGGAGCCGTTTGCACGCCTCTGCCTAGGAGCCAGACCTGCTGCTGGCCGCTTCCGGGGAGCAACGTGGCCTGCGGTGCCAGGACAGGGGGGAAGCCTGCCTTAGCACCCCTGCTGCGCTGCCCCAGCCCTGAGCCCCCCCATACCTGAAGCCCCTTATGCACCTCAAACCCCTCATGCCCAGGCCCACCCCAGAGCCTGCACCCCCAGTCCAGAACCCTGACCCCCTCCTGCACCCCAAGCCCCTGCCTCAGCCCAGAGCCCCCTCCCACACCCTGAACCCCTTATTCCCAGCCCCACCCCGCAGCCCTCACCCCCACACCCCAAACCCTTCAACCCCAGCTTCGCTGGGTCACAGGCATCAACAATTTTCTTCAACTGGGTCCCCAGAAAAAAAGTTTGAAAACCACTGACCTAGAGTGCATGTAGGAATACGGCTGGCGACTGGAGAACACAGGGCCCCTTCTTGGGGTCTCCAGTACGAATAGGGAATTGACAGCTGCCTGCCCATCACCCTTGGTTTCTGTTTATACTGTGAGCGCTGGTGGAAGGAGCTGGACTGAGATCCTCAAGGAATGGGGGCTTCTCTGTGCCTGCAGGATAGGGAGCAGGCCAACCAGCGCATCTCAGAGCTGTCCTGGAGAGGACACCACCTGGGGCCGGAAACGGGCCAGGGTAGATAAAAATCAATGCTTTTAAAAAAAAAAAAATTAAAAAAAAAAGGATTTTTGTTATTTAAATCAGATTTTTTTGATAAAATGCTCTTTGAGGAAAAAACCTATCTAAAGATAAAGATATATTATAGCTCAAAAATATCTCATCATGGAATAGGGATTATCAATTATAATTCTATAGTATGAGACAATCTATTCATGTCATGTGTAAGAAAAGTTTTGTAAATGAGTTCCACTAGTTCATGGATTAGGGACCCAATCTTATGGGGTTCCAGGGGCTTCTGTATAGATTATTTAGGTTAATCTTTCTACCTACCCAATGGGACTCAGTGCTCAGTCTAGAAGATACCATCAGAGATGCTTAGTTTTGCAGTTCTCAAACTGTGGATTCGTGTCTCCAGAGATAACATGCTTGTTAATAGCAAAAATGTTTTTAAATAAATAATATATAGAGGTGAGAAGTAACAGACCTTAACCCCATTGTCCTTTTGCATGTTTGTGTACACACAGTCAGTCCCTTAACTCTCTCTAAAAGTGAAAAGTTTCAAATAGTTCAGTGAATAGAAGATTGGTGGGGGCGGAATAGATCTGGACAAGGAGAAGTCTGGAGATAAACGTGAGAAGGGAGGGACAGGCAGTAGAAACAAAAGTGAAACTGTTTGAGCAGCATATTCCAGAAGCCTTGAGGTCTTTGAGTGTAGCCTTCATTGATTTGAGACCTACCACACCACTCTCTCACTAGAAGGGAAAACCTATAAGAGCAGCAGGCCGCAAAAGAGACCCAGTTTGGGTCTCATCTATCTCTGAGTTGTGCAGAATACGTATTAAGGTTATAACAACCAACAAAAATGCACTTTTCTGTAGAAATCCATGATTAAATCTAGTCTTCCTGACCCACTGTTCCTTCACCTCTCTGCTGCGGCTGCGCCACGTTGCAGTGGGAAGTGGACACCGGGCTGGGAGCCACCCATTCGTTTCAGAGGTGTGAGAGATGGCCCCTCCTAACCTGGCCTGGATGCGAACTGGTGATGTAGAGGTGAAAGGCTCCATCTCCGATTGCCAGCCAGTCATTCCCCACCGCCCCCGCCATTATCAGACTAGTCGCTCTAGAGCCGTTAGCCATTCAAGAGTCGAAACAAAGAATGTGGGTGTATTAGTCCACAGCTCCGTTACCTTCACTAGGCTATTTTTAAACACCTGGGTTTGCTTCCCCTCCCCTCCCCATCACCATGGAAATAATTCCATTGTTTTACATGTTCCGTTCAGCACATTCAGGACAAGGGAATCAGTTCACTGCATGTTCCAGATTGATTTTTGCATTGAAACCCCCAGCCTCCCGAAACCCCACCCCCACCGGCTCCCTTTTACAAGCCAGGCCAACACTCCGAAGAGAAGCAAAGCAGAGACCGGACACCCATAACACACCCCTCCCGCAGGGAGGCAGGAGCTGCCATGGCCAGAATGTCGCCTCTGCTGGCTTCAAGTCCCACCCCACCAGGCTGACCTAGAAACGGTAACACAGCTCGTGCACTGGAGCCCGGGGATGCTCAAGGCTCATCCTTCTGTTTTCCAGAGCGGCTGAGTGACAGTCGCCCCTCCCCGGCCGCTCCAAAGAGCGTAATGAGAATTTCCTCCTCGAAGCAGCTCATTGCCATGGAATAATCGCTCTAGCAGCAGGATCTCTGCCGAGGATTAGAGAGACGCCAACTTGCTGAGCTAGTGAAACGCTCCCCCCGCCCCCCACCATCCTTTGCCGAAGAGGAGGTGAAACTCCTACCGCCTCCTTAATTAATTTGCCAAATTTATCGCCTACCATGGAAGTGGACACCATGGAAGAGAGCAGCCCTGCCGTCGCTCGGCAGTTCCAAGCAAAGTTCAGCCCTATAAACTTCTGTTTTGAAGCTCCCCCTCCTCTGCACACACTCCTGCCCCCTCTCTCCATCATCCTCATTCCTCTCGGTCACTCGCCTCTCCTGGCGCAGGCTAGATAGAGGGGTGGGGAAGCGGTGAAAGAGCAGCTGCCTTTTGCAGGCAACAGTTTTGTTGTTGTTGTTCCTCTTTGGACTGCTGAGGCATAAAATGTCAAGCTCCGTCTGTTTCTCTCTGACACACATGGGTCAGGTCATCCCACTGAGTTGAGCGACTGTAACTAAACGACGTGAAACACAGGTGGGTTTCTCACTTGGCTTGTTCTAAGGTGGCCTTCGTTTTAGTCATCAGTCCCACGCGGGTTGTTTTTTTTTTTTTTTAAAGTGCCTTGGTGGGAATGTCATTTGCAATTTCAAATTTTTCTTTCCTAAATATTCAAAGTTCCGATTTTAATCGCTCTCTCTATCTATATATCAACATGTTCTTCAGACATAGATGTCCCATCCTGAAAGAGCCTCCCCCCTGCCTGAGAAGGAGACATGCATGAAATGTTAACATGAAGTTCAGCAAAGGAGCTTTATTTTTTTCAGTGTATTTGGAGAATCACCAGAGGCAATCTCCGGACTTTGCTACTGCAGAAGGCGCTCAGAATTCCAGCTGCACTGACACCCTGCCGCGAACCCAAAACCACAGTTCACTGCCATGATCGGAACTGACCGCTCCTCTTGGAATGTAAAAGGGGCAGCTTGTGGAGACCACAGATCCTTGTATGCGCTGCTCCATCTAGATCCAACATGAGGCCCACAGAGACAGCTACACCTGCTCTGCAGTGCTCCTGATCCGAGCGGTCACACTTTGCAACATCCTCTGCTCAGATCAATATGAAACATCACTTTCCGGGATCTGTTTTCTGAGCAGGCTACTCATAGTTAACTCTTTGTACAACAGTCACCCCTAGAAGCTGAGAGCACGGTGCCATTGTGTGAGACACCGTATGTACACACAGCGATATCTCCAATTATTAATTAATTAATTTAATTAGCGCACAACCTAAATAGCCAAGGTGTGAGTGGGGAATCCGAGCACAGGCACAGAGAGGTGAAGTGTTCACTAGGTGAGGGGTTCTCAACTCTTTTCTTTGTGTGTCCCCCCCCCCCCCCATGCTATAAAAACTCCACGGCCCATGGCTGTAAAAACTCCCTGTGCCACAACAACTGTTTTTCTGCATATAAAAGTCAAGACCGGCATTAAGGGGTAATAAGCAGGGCAACTGCCCGCGGCCCCTCAAAGCTGAGTTGCTCAGGCTTCATCTTCAGCCCCGGGTGGCGGGGCTCAGGGCCCCAGTCTTCAGCCCCTTCGGCTTTCTGCCTTTGACCCCATTAACTCTAATGCCGGACCCCCTGAAACCTGATCGCGGCCCCCCAGGTGGCCCCAGACCCCTGGTTGAGAACCATTGCACTAGGTCACACGACAGTAACAGAGCTTAAAAGAGAATCCAGGTCTCCTGACCCCCAGTCCAGCGCCCTGCCCATTAGACCACGCTGCCTTCTCTAAGGCCACCTCCTTATTCAAGGTGAGACAACCATGGTGCGGTGGGCTGATCCCCACAGGGGGTCCTTTGCCCACCCTATTTTAACAGTCTGTCGTACCTAACCCCAGTGTTGAACATCCGAGTCGCACAGGCACGATAAACCAAAGTGGAGATGAGCAGAACGTTTCCAGCTAGAGGTGAAGATGCTAGGAATCCGGGGCACTTTTGAATCTTGTTGTGAACCTGCCGTCAGGTCATCAGTGGAGCTAGTTTGGGGAATGTTCTCCTGAAACAAACGCTCTTTCCCAGCCCCAAATTCAAAGCGAGTTGTTGAAATATTTAAACTTAAAACATTGTTTAGAAGTTGGCTGTTGTCTAGGCCGCATAGCGATGGGTATATCGGAAAGCCAAAGATCCATGTTAAAATAGCTTCTCTGGCAAATTTAACAGCGACAAGGAAACTGGAGGAGCAAAAAAAAAAAAAAAAAGCCCGACATAAAAAGTGCTAAAAAATCCCATGCCATTGTTTTTCCTTCTTAAGCAGCTTTGCTGAAGTTCAGGCAGAGATGTGCGTCAGGGTCTAATCGCAGCACATCAGAATTAATAACTATCTAAAAAATAAACACAGCAGCAATCATGGAAATGCAGGGCTGGACCGGACCTCGAGAAGTCAGCAAGCACAGCCCCTGGCCCCCTGCGCTGTTGTAACCGGCTAGCAGCAAAAACTCCATTAACAGGGCTACCCTCTTCTCTTTACAGCCAAGTGGCCGCTGAGTCCATTCCACGCTGCTACTGCGATCTTGTATCCGGGTTTTCGCAACCACTCTATCGAAGACGGACAGGAGCGTCGCTCAATAAGGGGGCGCAAAGCGTCAACAGAGCGTTCGCTCGGGGTTGGTAGCCAATCAGCGTCGCCTGAGTCCTATATCCCGCCTTCCGAGGCGAGACTCTGGCCCGGCCCAACGGCCATGTTGAGTGTGGCAGAAGCGCTGCTCCGCCCGGGGCTGCCCCTCCGCCGGCTCCCACCGCCCCATTCCTGCAACGGGCACCGGGAATTGCCTTATGAAGGTGCTGCGGTGGCGGTTCGGCCGGACCCGGCCTTCTAGAGCCCCTGGCTGGGAGGGAAAACCGAATGGTTGCCCCATGAAGGGCTCCGGGCGCCATTTTGAGTGTGGCACGTTCCTCTACCCCCCCTTCCCTGCTCAGCTGCCTCCATTGAGCTCAATTGCAGCTTGAAACGGGACTTTCTGCCGGTTTGGCTGCACCGGCCCAGCTGGGAGGGGGCCGGCGTGTGGGACAGACACAGCTTCGTGCAAAACGTGGGGAGTGCAAAAAAAAATTGGGCGGTTTTCAAACAAAAAATTGCAATGTGGCTTTAAAAAAAATGCAAAAAAATCTATTTCCCCCGTCTCCGTCCAATTTGATTTATTCCACTGCATGATATTAAGGCTGGGGGATTCTGTCTCTCTTTCCCCTTCCCACCCCATTTGCAAAGTTATAGGGGGTAGGGCTCTAGGAAAAGGGGGAAAAATCCTGGCTGCAGATTTTTTTTTAATTAGTCTTCTCAGATTAACTTGTGTAAATTTCTTGCTTTCGGGGAAAATAAGTTTGGGGTTTAAAATGAGCTTTAAAAGGGTAATGCGGGGTGAGAGCGTTGATACCCAGGTGGGAAAGAGGTTGGATTTCCTCCCCCCCCCCCCCCAGTGTGAAATTGGGGGGAAATCGGAACTGTGTTTTTTTAACTGTAATTTCCTGTTTTTTTAGGGAGGGGGGAGTTTTTGTTAATGGTGTGGCTGGATCGTAAAAGGTTCAATCACCACTAAGATAAAGGGAGTGTGTGGAGCGGGGAGGGATCGCTTATTCGGTCGTGGCTTGTGGATTGAAACCCCGACCTCCTCTCCCTTGAGTTGGAAAGTCCCAGCCCCGTGTGAGGTTTTTCATAGGGACTAACGCTGCTCTTGGGTTTTAATCAGCCAAAGGCGGAATAAACCTCCCCCCGCCGCTTGCACCGGTGGAAAACGCGCAGCTGCTTTTTGCGGGGGGGGGGGGCGCTTAACGTAGAAGCGGATTTCATTTGCATCAACTTTTTCAATCCCCCCTCCCCTGGCAGAGTGGGGGGTTGCTGCCCTAATGGCAGCGGAGACATGCAGAAGCCGGCGGCGGCACCGCGGCTGCAGGAGAGAGACGCAAGCAGAGACGGGGGGGGGGGTCGGTTTCTCCTCCTGCTTAGTTCCTCTGTTCCAGCCTGGCGCTAACAATGCAACCCAGGGCTCTGCGTTTTGCACGCGGCATGCGGAGCGACTTCCCTGCGGAGGGGGAGGAAGGGGGCGGAGAGGAGCCGCCAGGCCGTTGCCGCGCTCCGCATGCTGAGGCCGGGCGCAAACTCATTGCATCCACGGGGCGGCTCTGCCGCTTTAAGCGGCCTTGCCCATTGTTTGCCCCCCGACCAATGGCCGGGCCCAGCTCCCCCGCGCCGGGCCAATGGGGATGGCGCAGGGGAGTGAGCGCGCCGCCCACTAATCTATATTAAAGCTAGTGGCGCCGCGTGAGTTCTCCACTGGCTCTGGCCAAAGCCATCTTTGCATTGTTCCTGCCCTGCTGCGCGCCGCTCCTCGGGCTGCCGGACCTGCTCCTCGCTTATTTTTATATCAGATCTATTTTATATACACCTCTCCCCACGCACCATGTCGGACACGGCCGTGGACACCAGCGCGGAGATCTCCACCAAGGTGAGGCTCCGCACCCAGCCCTCCGCTCCACCCCCCTCGTTTTTTCCGCTTTTTTTTTTTTCTGTGTGCGCCTAAGTACCGTTTTGTCTTGGGGGGGACCTGCTGTGTGTGTCTTTTTTTTCTTTTCTCTTTGTCTGTAAGGGGTGGGGGAAGGGAGCGTGATTTGTCTCTTAAATGCTGCAAACCTAGAGTGGTTTGTTTGTTTATTTGGGTGGGTGGGGGGAGTTTTGTAAAGTCTTATGCTGGAGGGGTTTTGCTGTGTGTGTGTTTCAACCAGGCATTTAAAAGCGCCCTGTAATTTTGTTGATGTTGCCTGTCTGGAAATCTCTCTTCATTCAAATCGCCTCGCCGCTTGACAGCCCCCCCCCCCCCCCGCAATCAAACTTGGATCCCACTTTAGTCCTCCTGCCCGAGAGAGGGGAAATAACCTGCCTGGAAAGTGGGGGGAAGGGATCCGGCCCGAAACACCCACTTTTTAATGGGGGTTGATCCCAGCCCCCCCTCCCCCTTTCTTTTGAAATGAAGCGGGCGAGAAACGAAACGTTTGTTGGGGGGGAGGCGGGGGGCATTTAAAAACACCATCACCCAAACAAACAACCCGATCACTTCAATTGCCTGGAAATAACTTTACAACTCGGTGGCGGCGAATAATCGGAAGCGATTTCCTTGGCTGGCCGGCGGGGGGGCGAGACTTGACTTTGATGGGGAGACGCTTGGATTTGACTGCAAATGTTGGTGGCGATCTGCGCGGGTTCTTTGTTTAATGATGCCAGGAAGCGAGCGTGCCGGGCCGGCGAAATAACGTGGCTTTGCCTCTCGGGGGTCGCAGCCCCAGATACCTGCCGGACCCCCCTCCCCAGCCCGGCCGCTTTCAGTGTCAGCCTGGCTCCCCAGCTAGGGACGGAGCCCGGTTCTTCCCCCCCCCCCCCGCTTTTTTCTTTTTAAGCGGGTTAAGATCCCCATCAGGCTGCAGGGGTTTTAACTCCGGTTAAAGACCGATTAACCTTGTGGGGCAAAAGGAGGGAGGCGAAGGGAGGGACCCCGCGCTGTTTTCACCAGAAGCTTAAATCACTGGCGCCCTGGGGTTTGCCCTCCGAGCTGGGCTCCCCAGCGGAGGGGGAGCTGGCGAGCAGCGGGTGTCCCAGCCGCTGCCGCCTTCGCGGAGGTGAAGCCTAAGGACAGGACGTGGCTCGAGTGAGGAGAGCCTGTCAGGGAGCCCACGCGTGGGAGTCCGGGTGAAGGGGGGAGCGTGAAACTTCCAGCCACAGTGTGGGGGGGGGCGGGGGGTGAGCCTCCGGCCCCGACTGGCAGAGTCCGAAGTGGCCGGGCTTGGATACAGCGTAGCGAGCGGTGGATACAATGTAGCGAGGATCACCCCACGCGGTACCACCCCCGCTTTGCTTGGGGGGTCGCGGCTTCTCCCCGCATTCCCGCCGATCACTGCAGTGGGGGAGGGAGTTGTGGCCATGGCTGGATCCCCAGCGGGCTGGGGGGGCTTTTCTATGGCCCCGGGAATCTGGGGCGGGGGGGGGGGGGACGCCGCTCTCCTCTGGGCATTTGTCTGTGTTTCAAGGTGTTCCGCCCGCTGCCGCCGCCCTACACCCACCGGGGCTGGGAAAAAGGTCAGCGGGCACCCCCCCCCCCTCCAGCCCCGGGCAGGCGCTACAGCCGGTTACGGGCTGCGGGGCCAGGCGCGGAGCCGCCACGGGAGTCCGCAGCCCAAAATCCTGCTTGCAAATTTCGTTTTCACTTCTGTTTTCCCGCTTCTGCGACTCGAGAGTCCCCGGACCCCAGCCCCCGCCGTGCGGAGCGCTTCCCACCCCCCGTTTCCCTTCTGTCCCCTCCCCCCCTTTGCTGAACTTTGGCTCGCTCGGGTCCCGGCCGCGGCCAGGGGGTCCCGCCCAGCGGATGCACCGGGGGGCGGCTCCCTCGCTCGCGCTCCCCCTCCAGCAGCCTGTTTCGGAGGGATCCCGGGGGTGGGGGGGAATCTAATTAACCTGCCCTTGCACTTTGGGGGCGGGGGAAACTTCCCCGCTGTCCGTCCCCCCCCCCCGGGATTTGTGTAGCAGCCCCCTGCGCTTCCCCCGCGGGACTGCACTTCTGCGGGGGGGCTCGCCCGGCGCTGGGCTAGCGGCCCCCGCGGTACGAGCTGCCCCTACAGCCCGGAGGGGGGGCTTTGCCGATGCACCCCCAAACCTTCCGGGGACCCGGCTCTGGAGGGGGGAGGCGGCGCTTTGCACCTTCCCCAGTTCGGGTGGGGCGTTGAGTCCACCTGCCTCCCACCCCCGTTGTGGGACGCGGGCCCCAGCCAGCAGGACACCCCCCCCCCTCAGCCCCCATGGGGGTCCGGCGGGGGAGCAGATCAAGGGCGCGGGTCCCGCCCGCTTCACGTCGGGACACTGAAATAAACAAGACACTGAAGATTTATTCCGCCGGGTGGGGGGAGGGGTCCCAGAGCTGCCGCCTCGGCTCCCGGGCGGCGGCTCCTCCTGCTCTGCTCGGCGCCGCCCCCCCACCCCCAGCTTCGCAACAGAGCTCGCTCATCAGCACGTGCTGCCGCCTCTGCGCGCTCCGCCCGCGCGGGGCCCCATGGGAGTTGGAGTTCGCTCCCCGCGGGCGGCCTTGCGCCGGAGGGCCCCGCGGAGACTACAGTTCCCGGCAAGACGCGAAGGGCGGGGCTGGCGCGGCGGCGCTGGGCCAATCAGAAGGCGCGGAGAGTGGCGCGCGGTTTGAAATGGGGCAGGGCGCGTGGCGCTGAGGAGCCGGCGCCCCCTGCTGGCGGGAGGGTTGCTGCAGCCCACAGCCTGGCCCTTTGAAGCTGCAGTAAGCCCCATTGACTGACTCAGAACACTGGGGGGTTGCAGGTGGGTCCGCGGGGATCGCAGAAGACTGGCAATAAATAAATAAAACAAATGTAGAATCCTGGCAATGTTCAACTTTCTTTTGCAAACTGCTGATGTCACAGGCCCCTTAAAATCCATCGCACTGTGGAGTCCATGCAAACCACTGCCTCCGAGTGACCGAATGGTGTGGCTAGAACTGAAGGGGCAGGTGGGTCTCCTGCAGCAGGGCAACAAATCACATGAACAAATATTCCAGAAGTACCTGGGACTGGACCAATCCTTGCAGTTTGCTGGCCGTATATTTTAGGCCACTTTTAAATGATCAGACCTGACTGGGTTTTTTTGCTCTGCCTGTACTGGGGATTAGCTATGACCTGGCTTATGAATGCAGTTGGTTTTGATGGTTTCTAGTGTCCATTACTACTGTGCCAAATGGAATATTCAAGTTCGCTTTTTGGGAGTAGGAGAAGGTTGAAGGTAGGGCTTCCCTATGACTAAACATCACTGCTATTTTATGGACAAATAGTCCTGTCGCACCTATAATTGGAGGCTCCATCAAAGCATTAAAACTAAAGTAATACTGCTACATTGACTCCTCATCTGTAGTCTGGTACAAATTTGTCTATTTGCATTGGATTCGTTCTTAGGAATGGAAAAAGTTGTAGTGTGCATTTCTAGCAGCACTGTCGCTATGCAAATAAGCCTGGCCTGGTAACTCATTTATAATTGAACTGAAAGTATCTTAAATGGAACACTGAAGGCTGGTGCCTCGGATTTATTAAACTAAAATTAGTAATAACATTACTGCTCCTCCTTAGCCATAAGAACCACTTGTGTTTTACGCATAACTTCTCAAAAAGGATTATGAACATCGTAACTCGTGACTTGGAAATTTTGACTATTTCATTTCTTCTGTGTTAAACTTGGGGTATCTTAGAATTTCCTTGTAGGTCAGTTTAAAATTGTGTGCTGGCTCTAAGTAGTTATGGCATGACAGCAAATAAGAGTGAGGTTAAATGCTAGCATCTCACTCCTCCAGTAATGACTGATAGGAGTCGGAGATGGTCGGTTCAGAGAAACTGCAATTTGCATGGGATTCAAATGTTAGTAGAAGGAGGAAGTAGATCTGCACTTCTGAACAGAATATTTACTTGACTAGGGTCTCAGCAACAGGTGTAATAAACCCCAGTGCTTGGTATTGCAGAGGATGCCCTTTCAAGGCATCCAGGGCTAGGTTGTCTTGGGATAATGCGGTCAGACTTTATTAATCCTTGCTTGCTTTATCCAGATGCCTGGGTATCTGAAAGGCTTAAGTAGTCCACTGTTCTAATATGCCTTTGCTGTTGACCGAATAATCCAAAGGTTATTTTCATCCAAATAAAAAGAGAGAGATGGGCATATTAATCGGGGCTGGCCATGCTGTGACACTGACAGTGAGGAAGTGACACCAACTCTGAGGGTGACAGTGACATGCTTCCATCCAGGCTGAGGGGCTTGCGGAGAGGCCGCCAAACACCAAAAAAACACAGGTTTGCTGCTGCAGCAGAGTAGGAAGCTGCCAAAAAGTTTCCAACACCTCATGGTCTTTGTTCAAGGCAGACTGCCTGGCTGCCCTGCAGCCCTGGTGAAAGGCCCCTTAACTTTCCTTGGCAGGGGTAATAACTTCTCTCATGGCAAGCAGGATCTAGCTGCAGCTGATGCAGTAACATAAGGGGAGGATGATGCAGACGTTCTTTTTAGCCATGTGCGGGAACAGAAAGTTGGATCCTTTCAGCCTGTTTGCCTAGTGACTTGGCATGACGTCTCGACAGTGATCAATAACAAAAACATACGGGCGCTTGCTCTCTCCTGCCTGTGCTTGCGGTTCGGATTTGAACTGATCTAGCAGTGTTAAATCTAACGGCGCCATGTTCCTTGGAGTAATGTGGAAAAAACAGCCGTCTCCCTGCTGTTTGACTAAGAGTCTTGAGATTTATCCTGGAGTTTCCACTCTGTGACTACAAGTAAGAGCAATCCGGTTGGGAGAGACACCACAAGCTCAGCTAATAACAATTTGGGCTCAGTTCTCTACCTTTCCCTGTTGTGAAGGCAGCAAGTGGCTGTGCGAGTCTGCAGACCCTGGGGTGACTGATTCGGTAATTCAGCGTGCGCCAAAGGGCTATCAGTGGGAATGCAGCCGCTTCCCCTGAACACGATAAGGTGGGAAATGAGCCAGTGCTTTGGCTGCAAAGCAGACGCAGGAGACCAGCTCTTCATGTTTGGAAGATCCTGGGAGTTCCTGAGTTAAATGTGGCCACCTCTTTTAGTACCAGGCACCTTTTGCTTTAATAAAGTCTAGTTAATACAAACTTAAAATCTCTCCCTGGTTCCAACCCCCACAACAACTGTCCAGAAGAAGTTGCTCATGCAAGGGATGTAAAGGGTAATTGTCTCCCAGACCTCCCCGCCCTCGTTTTATAACTTTCCTACCATGAGGATTGTAGGCTGGAATCCTGGTGACTCATTGGTTATTTCTGTTCCTTTAAGGATCTAAAAGAGAAGAAAGAAGTTGTGGAAGAGACAGAAAATGGCAGAGATGCACCAGCCAACGGCAACGCTGTAAGTATCGCTAGACCATCCTTGGGAGATGGCCCTTTGCTTGCTGCTGCTCCCGCGGACTCGTGGTTTGGCATTCTCTGGGAGGAGGAAAGGTTGCATGCAGCAGCGCCCTGCTGCATAACCCCATTGGGAAAGCAACATGCTGGTACAGTTTCAGAGTCGGTGGGTGATTTCCAGGTGTACGGGCGGGAAAGGGAGGTGTGGTGGGAGCTCTTGGGCTGACTCTTAAATCCCGCAGAGAACGCTTGTCTTCAGTGCCGCCTCTTTCTAGAAGCCCTGGTTTGGTTTGAAAATGTGGCAAACAGATGGGTGGGGAAAGCCTTGTACACAAGCAAATCTGGGGTTGGCTTGTTTTGTTGTTTTTCTAACAAAAGCCAGAGGGAAACTGACAATGCTGCCTTTTAATCTGACACGATGTCACAATAGACTTTAGATTCCTGTCTGAGGCTCAAGATGCAGCCACCGCATTACCATCAAATTTAAGTCCTTTATCTTTGTTTCTGCGTGAAGTGTAGACAGAACAGGGAACAGCCTTGAAGTGAGAACACACGTAGCTTGCATGTCAGCCGGTGGGCACCTGCTAGGAAGGCTGAGCGGAGGAGCAAGGTGGGGGCTCGTCTCCTCAACTGCACTTGCTGGATGGGTTCCTAGATCGCTCGATCTCGGGCTGCGGTTCTGTGTGTGGGGATGGGATGGGATGGGATGGGGAGGCGAGCGATTTCCCTCCATGCATTTTTTTTTTTTAAGTGAGTGTCTTGTCTTGACAAGGAGAACGAGGAAAACGGCGAGCAGGAGGCTGACAATGAAGTAGACGAAGAGGAAGAAGAAGGTGGCGAAGAAGAGGACGAGGAGGAAGAGGGTGATGGTAATTTTTCACCCTGCTTTCTCACCTTAGAGTAGCCAAATCCGGCCCTGAAATGGGACCCTTTAGCAAGAGGCTTGAGTTACTGCACGTGGCCAGCGAGTGCCAGGAGCAGCATCTCCCCCTTGTGGCTGCTCTGGGCAGTTGTCTGCTTGCTGCAACTGACAGTCTAGCCAGCCTTGTATCGTCCCTCCCCTGCCTCCTGGCGGCCCTGATCTGTCAGCCCGGGTCTGAAATCAGCCTGAGTTTGTTCTAACAGGTTGAGGACAGATCGCTCCCCATTCTGGCCATGCTGCGTAGTGCAGAGGCCCTGAGTAAACGCTTTAGCTCGTAGCACATAGCTGAAAAACCCGCCCTTAATCCCAGGAGCTGTGCCGGTCCCAGCAAAACGGCAAACCGACGTCGGCTGCACGTGGCGGGCGAAGCCACAGTCTCACTGGCCTGCCCTGGCCGGGGAATGAGCCAGGGCTCTGGGGGTCTCCCTTTGCCAGGCGGGTGAGGAGCAGAGCGCATAGGAGGTCGATGCCGCTCTCATGCAGTCCCCGCACGTGCTGCTCAATCATACTCACGTCCCAAGCTAATGATTCATGCTAAGCAGTTGGTTCCACTTAAGCAGATGCATGAACCTTTAGCTCTTTCCTGCAGCGCGTCTTATCTGCAGCTAGAACAGGAGCAAATGGCTCATTTAAACTTTTTTTAAATGTCTCCCCTTGCAGCTCCCATCTCCCTCCGGTTTCCTAGCGTAACCCGGCCTGCAGGCAGGCGTCAGTGGACCACCAGTCACTTCCCTACCTGCTTCCCTTTTCAGCCTCCCCCGCTCCTTGTCCAAGATCCACTTGGCTGAATAAAAATCTCTATTTTTAATCCCAGTTAAGGCTGGGAGGAGGCTGCGAACCATTATTAGCAAACCATGCTTCTTGAGCTCAACCTGAAACAAGTCCCTTGATTAGCTATTCCTGGTTAATCCCCTGCAATCTTGGGCGGCATCAGCGGGTTGTGCTGGGTGTGGGGTTTTGAGGCCGGGAATTGAAGGGCTTTAAGCAAGCCCCTGTCTGAATAGAGGAAAGTCTGGGCTCTTCCTGGCAGCAGCCCCGGGGGAATAAGAGGGACACGGCGCTGTCCGTATAGGAACTGGTTCCTGGATAGCTCACTGGATACACCAGCAGCCTCGGCCTTGCAGGATGGACGTTTAACCCTTGGAGTTGAATTTCACCTCAGCCTTGTGGGAGCCTGGGCCCATCCGCCTTTTCCAAGAAACCCTCGAAGGGCTGCCTGCTACGTCTGGGTGCTTTGCATAGCTGGGCTTCGCTGTGGCTGTGGGGCGTTGTTTAGATACCGTGGTGGTGAGCGTGATGCAGCCCCCTCTGCTGTCACCCCCCCCCCCCCTCAAAGAAAAGCATGGATACGATTCGGAGCACTGAGCCACCTGCACCCCTGCTGCGTGGTTAACGCCTGGCATGGGGAGGGGAGTGGGGAAGAGGCAGGGGCCCTCCGGGATTCCAGGAAGGTTAACTCACGTCTTTCCAGCCTAACCCTAGCTAATCTCTGCTTGGAAGAGGTTCCTAAGGGGCTGATCCGAGCAGCCTGGCCATTGCATAGGAGAGAGAAACGCCAGTAAGGGCTGCCAGTGACTCTCCTGCCTCCTGCTGGTTTCAAATACTTGGAACTAAACTTCAGCCCAGAGTCATCAAATCCGTTTTTAAAGATCCCTCCCTGCCAACCCCATCCCATTATTTGCTTTGCTTAAAGAAGCTCAGGCAGCTAAATATGCCCCCAATCAGCTTGACTGCGGTCACATGATCCACCCAAGTATCCCGGTGCGTGAGCTCGCTGGTGAAGTGTTGCAGCTAATCTGGCAGCTCCAGAGGCGGGGGCGATGCTGGGGCTGAGCGTATGCTGGTGGAGGGCGTGCCGGGCAGATGACCCTAATCCCCAGCTGTCTGTACGTGCAGCTCGTGGTGACATTTAAAGGCAGCTTACTGGTCTGAATGCTGTCAGTTTAGCAGGGCCTCCCGTTATGCAAAGGACTTAGGCTGGTCTGGTTTCCCCTCCCCAGTCTCACTCCCCTCCCGGTTGGCCTCGGGCGCAGTAGGCGACATTGTTCTGATCCACCGGCTATTTGAGCTCAAAGTGGGTCACGTCTGACTCTCTGCCCCCTTGCTGGAAGGCTGCGGCCGGTCAGCAGAATTTGTTGGCCGTTCTGATCATTAGGACGTGTTCTGACTCAGAACTAATGCGCTCTGGCTCTCTTCACTCATTAAAGATGGACTAATGGCCGCGAAGAGAAGCAGAAGTAATCGGAGCAGTTAGAGCAGCCGCTAGGAAAGGCTTTCTCTTTTTTTAAGCAAATTTGGTGCTCGTCACTCTATTTACCCATATGAGGCATGGGCTCCCTCCCCCCTCCGCCAACGAGCCCCACTCCAGATGCAGAGGGGACCATCTCTAGTGTCCAGATGGCCCACTCCACTTTTGGCCCCTCTGCTGAGACACCCCCCCTCCCCCCGCTTCCCCTCCAAGAAAAGCGCCGTGCGATGGTGATTCTGCAGCCCAGGCACCTGCAGCGATCGGTATCTGGGCCCAAGCAGCTGTCAGGTGGTAACTGCTCAGCTAGGATGCAGCTGGCTTTGAGCTAGTCGTATAGCGGCCCCGTCTCCTATTCCCAGCCGCCGTCTTTTGTAATAATCTCCACCCTTCTCGTCCCACCCCTGCGCGGCGGACGTGCTGAGTCGCTGTCTGGCTGCACGAGCCGGAGCCCCAGGGTGGCTGATGCCAGCCGAGGGCAGCGTGTGCCAGCCCTTGCAGCGGGGGGGAGGGCTGTTCTGGGCGTCGCAGTGGAGACGCGCGCTGGGCCACGAGCCGCTGGCTGTCTGGAGGGGGCCCGCGCCGCCTGGCGCTGGGCCACACACACGAAGAGTTGGTGCTGCCCTTGAACGTCCGAGGAGCAGAAGGACAAGCCCTGAGCTTGTCCCCGTAGGGGTCGGGTTCCCGTGCCAGCGGGTCTCTGCCTAGTCTGGCGCTTTCCTCGCCTGCCTGCCAGCCCCTGTGTCCTTTCCACGTCGGGCTGGGCCAGCGTGAAGCTGCCACCAAAGGCTCACGTTCCTTGTTCTTCCTGCCCTCCCCCCAGGTGAGGAAGAGGACGGCGATGAAGATGAGGAAGGTGACGCACCCACAGGCAAACGGGCAGCTGAGGATGACGAGGTAGGTGGGGTGCATCAGGCTGTGAACCCCAGAGAACAGGACACTGGAGGGGCTGGCGCTGGGCCAGCGAGCCCTCGTGGAACCACACTTACCGGCCCGTTGCCGTGTTCTCCTCCCCCCAGGCCTGTGCGCGGTCCTCCGGGCCCCACCCCAGTTCCATTGAGACCTGTGGCCGGGTTAGAAGCCAGCATGGCTACAAGGGAACAGCCAGAACGACTGCGCCTGGACTCTCTCTAGCTAGACGAGAACCCTCCTAGCTACTCCGATGGCTGGGGGAGGAGGGGGATTGGCAACAGTGGTGCTGGGTGCTCTGGGAAACCCAGGGGTGGATGACGGGGCGGGCTGGGCAGCCAGCTCCCAGGATTGTCCTCAATTTGTCAAGTCCTGATGCGCGTGGGAGCTGTAGCGCTCTGCTAGAGAGTAGTGTCGTTCCCCCCCCCCCCCCATGTGCTTGGCTCTGCGCACAGCCAGGCTGCGTGTCGCGGGGGGGGGAGCCGCTTGCCTGAACTCTGGGTGGCTTTCCACGCTGCACCTCCTCCCCTCGCGCCTGGCTCCAGCATCCGTGCTGACTGTTCGGCACGAACTTGGTTTCCAGCCAAACACCAAAAGGAAGGAAATGCTGGGAGCCTGTGTGGGGGCGGGGGTGAATAGGTGCTTCCTGGCGAGGGGGGTCTCGGTAGCCAGGGGTATGTCTACACTGCACATTAAGCCTGGGTTCTGATTCAGATTTGAGCCCAAACCCCAGTTCTGTTACACCTCAGTTCGACTCGCAGCAAGCGCCCAGGTCCTAGCACCCTGCTGTGGGGCGGGGTGGGTCAAAGCCCACTTCCCACTGTGACTGGGGGCCAAGCCCTGTCATCTTGCAGTGTGGACGCAGCTCGAGCCGCAGACCCGAGTGTGAAGGTCCACAGCGGGCAGTATGGACGCGTTAGTGCTGCAGTGGGCAGGCCTGTGTTTCAAAGGGATCTGGTCACTGGCAGGGCCGTGGGATGCGGAGGCACAGGCAGGCAACGAAGATATTGTGGAGAGGAAACCTAAACCCCTGCCGCTATGAGCAAATGCCAAATCCCTTCTCGCTGGCCCAGGCTCTCAGCCTGTCTAACCTGCAGCTGCAGGGCTGATCCAGAGTATAGCCACGACCGAAGGGATGAGAGCTCCACCCGCCTTACGTGCCCAAAGGGGCTCTGGCAGGATTCCCCCGCCCTCCCCCCGACCGTTCCCGGCATACGGTGAAATCCACCCTTCCCGTGCCGCCTGGCAAGGCTCATAGTTGCACCCACTGCTGCAGCCCCCTAACGCCTCTGCTCCTCCCCAGGACGAGGACGTCGACCCCAAGAAGCAGAAAACCGACGAAGATGACTAGGCAGCACATATATATATTTTTTAAAATAAGGAGAAAAACAAACAAAAGGCCAGCGCGACCTGTTCACTTTCAACGTCCCGTCGCAACCCCCCCGCCGTGGTCACCCTCCCCAAGTAGAGCGAACCTGCCCGCGATGCCGCCGCCACTCGGACCGAATGCCCGAAAAGATTCCCCCGCCTCCCCCTCCCCCCTCAGTGGGGCGAGAACCCCTCTTTCCCCAGCACCAAAACTTCAAGGCCCTACTTTCTTTCTTAAAAATACTTTAAAGGAGAATTTGTTTGTATTTTTTATTTACATTTTATATTTTTGTACATATTGTTAGGAGGTCAGCCATTTTTAAGTGATCTCGGATTGACCAAATGGGGGGCTTTGAAGTGTGTCTCTCTCTCTCTCGTTACCCATCTCTGACTTTACTTGTGGTGTGACCGCGTCCCAACAAACCATTCTCCCGAAGGAGGAAAAATGACCTTGTAAAAAAACAAAAACGCAAAAAAAAAAATTTACAATCTTATTCTGAGCATTCCAGTAACTTTTTTTGTGTCTGTCCTTTAGCTGTACTATAAGTAGTGGGTTTGTATGCGATGGTAAGGCCAAAGAGAAAAGGGTTTTTTTGGGTTTTTTTTCTGTCTATGAAGTTGCTGTTTATTTTTATTATTTTTTTTTTTTTGGCCTGTTTGATGTATGTGTGAAACAATGTTGTCCACCAATAAAGCGGAATTTTATTTTGCTGAGTTGTTCTAACGAAGCTGGCTCCCAATCGCTGCTTTGGTTTTTTGGTTTGATTTTTTTTAAGTTGTTTTCATTTGTCTGATCAGAAGCTGGGCCGGAGGGGGAATTTGATGGTGGTATTTGCTGGGAGCTCCAGGCCTTCCCTGTATTCAGCAGGCTCCCTAGTTTCCAAGACCAGATGATGGGCTCGTCTGAGCTGTATAATGCAGATTCCTAGAGCAGATATTGGTAGAGAAACCTAAATTAAAAATGGTCTGCGATGGAGAATCCACCGTGATCCTTGGTAAATTGTTCCAGGGGTTAGTTATCCTCCCTGTTAAACGTTTATGCCTTATTTCCCATCTGAGTTTGTCTAGCCGCGACCTCCAGCCGTTGGATCGTGTCAGAGACCTTTCCCTGCCAGCCTGAAGAGCCCGTTAGGAAATATTTGTTCCCCAGGTCGGTACTTACAGGCTGATCAAGTCACCCCTTCAATATCTCTTTCTGAGCGAGCCCTTCCCTTCTGAGACTGTCTCCTAGCTGAGGATCCCAGCATCTAAACGCTAACCACTCCCTGGGAGGGAGAAACCCTGGCACGGCTGTGGAGGCTAAATACTGTCTTGATGGGAAAGACGCATGATTTCAGAGGTGGGACGCTGTGGACTCAGGCCTAGCTCCTCAAAGCTATTTAACTCCCAGGGGAATTAGATACCGAAGTACCTCTCGGGATTTGCTCCTCCGTTGCCCCCCAAAGCTGAGCTAGTCTAGGCACTGCCAGGGACCTGGCCTTTCAGCCGAGCAGCATCTTCCAGCTGGTTTCTGGGTTAGTAGGACAGGAGTCAGCAGGGGCCTCAGGAGAAGCTGTGCTAGAAGAACATCTGGGGCGTGTTTAGAGCAGGGGGGGTCTCCCTGCAGAGGCTGCTCAGCAATTCCTGGCCACGGGAGGTGGTAGCTCCGAGAGCAGGAAGGCTCCGCAGCCTGGCTATTGTGGACATGTGAATCCTAGCAAAGCTGCCAGCTTCTCCAGGGTCGTTTCTTCAGCAATTGCAAGAGGCCTGGCTGTGGGCGAGAGCAAATTTACAGGTATGGACACCATCCGTCTACCTCCCCCTGCCTGTGGTTTGCACTCAGTTTAACCTGCCTGTCGCTGCAGAGCGTTGGGACTCCCCGGCTGGATCTGGCGAGGGTTGTTTCCCCTTTAAGGTCCTGGTGTTTCTATAAAGCACATTGGCTTGGGGGGGAATAGCATTCAGCCCATCCTGACAAGGTAGGTGGGAGGGGCCCAGGGCTGGCCGTGGTACGGGAGAAGCAGCTGGAGTGTGTTGGGGAGTCTGAATCCCTTTGTAGGACAAGGGAGGAGTTTAAAACAAAAACCCAGCAACCCCTAACCTGTAGCCTATCTCTGCTGCTTCGCTCTAACCTCCCTCCTCCAGGGTTTTACAGCTAGGAATCACTCAGCTGCCATCACCAGCTGAGCGTAACACAGTGGGCCGAGCGTTCATGAGAACGTGCCCCCATCTTTTTGGAACATGTGTAACACTGTTCTCCGTCTGAACTGGGCCGAGACAAAACGGGGAGATTTCTCCTCTGCTGCGTAGTCTTCGTTCCTGGCCTTGTATTGCATTCCCAGGAGTTAGTGAAGAAGCCCACGTAGGACGGAGCATGCTGCAGCCATCAGCAGTTGTAGCTGGTTGCAAGGGTTACTGCTGATGGATGCATCTAGCTGACTGATGCTCTGCACCTGAGTCTCTGCACTTACACGGATGTTACTGAGCTTAAGGCTGGCCCATTGTCCTGAATCACCTGCCTAATTGCACCAATAACATATGCAGCATTGTGGCCATGGGGGTCCCAGGTACAAGAGACACGGTGGGTAAGGACTGACTTCTGGGGGTGGGAGAGGCGAGCGTTTGCGTGTACCCAGAGCTGGCCTTCAGGTCTGTCTGTCTCACTCATGGGGATTTGCAATAGCTGCTTCCATACCAGCTTTGCAGCCTTCCTCTCAGGCTGGGCTAGCTACGTCCAGCCACCCTGACTACGCTGGCTCTTTGAGGGATGATTAGCAGGAACGAAGGGTGATTGAGTGGTGGGTTTTCCGCTCGCCACCTGAATGGCTGCTTTGACCTGATTCTGGCTTGCAACGGGTCAGAAGCATGCACCAAAATGGAACTGGCAAACAAGGAGTGTAGGGACCACAGCTCCGTCCTGTGGAGTAGCTGGGAGCCTGGGCCTGGGGAGGATGCAGTGGAGGCGGAGGCACTAAACAGATACAGGAATAACAGATGTTTGAAGTGAGCACCAGAGCGAGCAGCCCGTGCACAGCGGAGGGGCCCTACAACGCAATCAGCCAGCCAAGAGCTCCTCCTGGCGCCCTGTTGAAGGCTCTGGCTTTTGGGGGGTGACCAGCGTAGCCCAGGGGAGAGATCGGCCACGTTAACCCTTTGGAGACTGCAGACGGAGGGGGCAGCTGATGGAGACCTGGCTGGAGCCCTGTCTGTCAGTGCCTTGGCCATCCGGCCTCTGACAGCGCCGGGGCCTTCCCTTGGAGGGCCGTGGCTGTGCGCACATGAGGAAGAAGAGATGGGGGCAGGGCTCCTGAACCCGCCCCTGAGCCTCGGCTGGCAGCAGCAGGCCCCAGCCCAGTTTGAGGTCAGGCTTGAGCTCTCCAAAGGACCTTGCCCGTCTCTGGGCCTTTAACTGCCGCAGTGCACGAGACGGCAAAGTCAGACCATGGGGCAGCTTTCGGGCAATGACCCTGGTTTCTAATGCTCCAGCCCCTCGAGCTCAGGGGCGGCCGGGGCTTCCATCACGGGCAGCTGAGCTCCGCCCTAGCAGCGATGGGTTTAGCCTCGCCACACCCTGGAGAAGGGGCCTTGTCCCTATTTTACCAGTGGGGAACTAAGGCCCAGATCCTCAAAGGGGCCTGACTTCTACCGACCTCCGTGCCCAGCCGGGGTCGCCCAGGGCCCCGGTGGCCACGCCGGGAACGGCGTTTACGGCGATGCCAGTCGTGGCCCCGCAGGAGGTTTGACCGAATGGCTCCGCGCACGGAGCAGGCCCAGGCTGTGTTTATGGATGTGCAAGGTAAAATACGCTAATAAGCTCCAGCGCTGCCGTGCCACCAGCCCCCTGGTGCTGCGGCTTCCATGCAGTCTGGGCTGCTCGCTGTGTATTAACAAGGGGTTAAACGTGGGCTGGGAACCTGAGCTGGCACCGAGCTGCCGCCGGCGCCGCCTGCCCAGGTTACGGTCCAAGGTCGCCCTTGCAAAAGGGAGGCTTTGTCTGCAGGGCGAATTTGCCCAGGTCCCATCGATCCATGGCCAGCCCCCCCGTGCAACTGCCCTCCTGTGACCCGGCGTTGGGGAGGAAGCAAGCGGTATTTACCCTGCAGGTATAAAGCCTGGCTTGGCCGGCCTGCGGAGGGGGTTGCCCCAGAGCAGCTGCCCCAAGGGCTGCAATCAGGGCAAATCCCCAGTGCAGACATGGCACAAGACACGGTGGTTATGGGGTGTCGACAACTGGGGAGGGAGGGGAACCGGTTGGGGGAGGGGGAGGAATGAGAGATAGTAGCGGCTGCGACGAAACTGCTGAGTTTATGAACAATCCAGCCTGCAGGCCAGCTGCCCCTGGTCCACCGCTTTCGCCCAGCCCGCCCACGGTCCCTGCTCACCGGCCTGCCAGCCAGCGGCCCTCGGCCCACCGTTCTCGCCTGCCCCCCCAAACCCCCACTGCCCTCCACTCCCAGCCTCACGCTCACGCTCTTTCAGCCCCAGCTGCCTTGTATGCGAGGGGCTAACGGCCCCCGGGGGTGCGTACTGCAGGGCAGACGGGGTGTTGCTAATTGCCAGGAGGAGGGAGCTCTCCTCCCCCGACCGTTCCCCTCAGTCCTGCCCCTCCAGCCAGGGCCAGCAGGAGGTAATCTGGGGGGGCTTCTTGACCCCCCCAAACCAAGCCCACTGGCAGTACCTCCAAGGCAGCTGGGCCAAGCTGTAACCATAGCAGCCTGTGCCTCTTTCCCAGCCAAGCACACGGAGGGCTCCTCCCCTGACATGTGTGTCCCTCCTGGGGGGTCTGGGAACACATGCAGACCAGCCCTTGGCATGCCCCGGGCAGGGAGAAGGGACCAGAGGGAGCCTCGGTTAAATTGGTGGCAGGGGACTCTCCTCCCCCTCTGCCCCTCCTGCCACGGATCTCCAGGTGCTTCACTGAGCCTCACGGCCCCATGGGTGGGAAGCGAGTGTTTTAATTGCCGTCCTACCGATGGGGAAACTGAGGCACACAGCGGCGAGGAGACTTGCCCAAGATCACAAAAGAAAACAGTGGCAGAGTCGGGAATAGAACCCAGGAGTCCTGCCTTCCCCTCCCCCACCTTGGGTCAATCACAAGGGCCTGCCCCGCTGGCCACCGACGGATTGCTCCGCCCTTGCTGCAATCCTGGGCTTTTGCGATGGGACTGGGTGCAGTGATAAGGACAGCCACAAGGGGGCGTAGGGGCCTGACCAATACCCTCTGCGGGGTGGGTGCGCGGGGGCACAATGCCCCTGCCAGGTTAGCAGAACGCGATGTACTCACAGCCTCGTAGGCAGAGCTCAGTGGACACACAGCAGGCTCCTAGCATCCCTCCTGTCCCCCTCTCTTTCAGGGACTCCTTGCAACCCGCTGCGCCCACCCCAACCCTTGTACCAGGGGCTCTGTGTGTCCCCCCCCCAGACCCCCTCCCCCCAGGGCAGAGTGTCCCATTGGCCCCTCCACCATACGCCAGGAACGCTGTGTGCCCCCCTCATGCCCCTTCCCCATCTTCACTCCCTCCTCTGGGTCCCAACCCTCCTCCCAGGGCCCTGTTTTCCCCTCCCTGCCTCCGCAGGGCCCTGCTTCCCCACCCACCCGGTCCCTGTTCCCTTATCACCGCGACCCCCCCAATCCCTTGTGGGTTCCTGCTTTCCCCACCACCCCACTGGATCCCTGCAGGCTGCCGAGTTGTGGTCGGATCGCTTTTTGTTCAGCCAATAAACCTTCCGTGGGGGGTTTCTACCCCCAATACACAGGAGAGCCAGGGAAATGGGCAGCGTTCCTGGAGAATAAAGGGTGAGACCTGCAGGCCCAGCCTGGCTTTCCCCACTGGCGTGTCAGTGAGCAATATTTATAAAGCACCTTCCATCCAACATATCCAACCAACTGATTGCAAACTATAGACATAGACTGAGGTGACTTAACCCACCCCTGAAATGCAGCCACCTCTGGGGTGGAATACGACAGCTGTTTAACAACCACACGGCGATGCGCCACAGCAGAAGTTAGTGTGCTGCATCCGATGAGAGCTGCAGGGGAGAAATCGGGCAGCAGATCAGAACCGCCTTCTTTTCCGTTTCCAACCTATCTGGCCCCCTTGCCAGTTTCATTCCTACCTGTTCTGTTTTTCCACTTGCTCGAGGGCCGTGTTCCCAATGGATCTCCTGTAGTTTGTCGTCTGTCTCAGCGCAGCAGACACTTTAGACAACCCCAGTGCTGGACTGGGAGGGGTGTCTAGTTTTACTGACATGGGTTAGCATCCCTCCGGCGTAGCCTCTTTCTCCGCCAGGAGGCTGGTGTCCCGTTCCCTTTCAGTCTCCAGCTCTGGCTTTGTGAGCAGTCAGTCGGGACAGGGCCCTCCCTGGCCTGCCCCACATTAAACAGACACGGGTGTTCAGACTGTCCGTCCAGGGGCTGCGCAGCGTCCTTGCCGCAAACCAAAAGGCTGCACCAAGTGGAAAACCTCCCCGCCAATGGCACGTATCAGAGGTTACCCCCGGTCAGTACCAGTCCTTGTAAACCCTGGCATCGGGGGCAGAGCTGGAAACAGCTCGGGTGGGCCGGCAGCAGGGGCATCAAGCCGGCTTTTCCCCCGTTGCCCGGGCTGTGCTTCCGGGACCAGCAGCTGTAGCTTGGGGTTGCCTGGTACTTGGCCGGGGTCCCGTTGTGAAGGGACCTGCAATGAGAGACGCTCACAAGTACAAATTTGGCTCTGCAGCAGCGCTTCACCCAACAAGCCCAGAGAGCAGGGACGTGGTCTAGCAAGCTGCCCACGGCCGGGGGCGCTGCTGATCCGCCGAGGAAAGGCAGCAGGTTTCCCCATTGGAGGGGAGAGGGAGACAGCTCCCGAGACCCATTGATGCCCAATATGCATCAGCCGGCGGCCTGGGTATGTGAGGCAGAGGCCCCAGATGTTGGAGAAGAACAAAGAGCAGGGAGACCACCCAGCCTGAGAATCCAGCCTGCCTAGTCACGTTAGCCCGTCGAATAAAGCGTGACAAGTGCTTGCAATTAACCCCCCTGGGACGGAGCCCCCGCGGGTGCCACTTGCCGTGGGGTGGGCGGAGCTGGGCTGGTTTACAGCAGCAAAGGGCCTGGCCCTAAGAAAGTCGCCACAGCCTGAGCTTGGGTTGGAGTGAAGAGGGGAAGGGGGGGTGATAGCCTGGCTCCAAAACCTGGGAGCCCAGGCCGCCATGGCTCCGTCTGGAGATGGTGTAAAGACAGCGCCTGTGCTGGAGAGGGGCCCAGCTGCTTTCGCCAATACTGCCCTCTTCAGAGAGCCCGATCCCGGGCAGACGTTCGGTGGGGCCGTGGGCTGCGCTCCAGGAGCTCCAGCTGGGTTCTAATCCCGCCGCTGACCCCCATTCCCTCTGCAGACTTAGCCCCTGTGCCGCTGTTTCCTGCTCTAGGAAAGGGGGGACAGTGGCAGTTAATTACCCCCCTCCGGGGAGGATTTGGGAGGTGCTTTGAAGACAGGGTGAGGAGGATGCACTAAAGAGGAGCGGGGGGAGTGAAGGTGAAAGACAAGAGGCCACCGGGCAGCGTGATTGCATAGGAGGAAATGCACAGCCCTGAGCGCCCCAGCACCTGCAGCGAGATTCATGGAAGCTGAAGTATAAGAGCTGCTCAGAGGCCATGGTGATGGGCAGGGTGTGAATACCTAGAACAGAACAATCCAGAGCACTGAAAGCTGCCGAGCTTTGGAGTGTTACAGGGCGGTCGAGGGGGGGAAGGGACGGGGAATCTGGCAAGCTGGGTTCTGTTCCTGACACCGACATGGGCTTCTTGGCTGTCTCAAATTTTCTGTGCCCTCTTTGCCCCGTCTGTGTAACCAGTGACTTACCTGGGAGGGACGTGGCACTGCTCAGCCGCTACGGGGCGCTTACCGTCGTACACGGCTGTGACGCTGTTGCAAATGCATCTACCCAGCAGGAAGGCCCTGGCACCCAGCCCGGGCAGCATCGTCTCCCTGCTCCACCCTGCGGGTCCCTGCTGGAGCAGCCACGGCCCCAGGTGGCACCGGCGCGCCAGGGCTCGCTGGGTGGGGCGGTAGCAGGCTCCTTCAGTCGTGCGGGGATTGGCACAGCGGGGCTGGCACGGTTCCTCTTAAGCTGTGCTGGCAGGGGGCTGGGGCAGGGGAACCTGTCCCTACGCTGAGGTGCTCCGGGGAGGAGAAGGCCGAGCCCCTGGGCGTGCCCAGGGTGATGTCTAGGGCCATGGAGGCTCCACTCCGCTTCAGGGCCCATCGGCACCATTGTCACAAGCCTCCCTGTGCACACTCGTCCTGGTGCTTTGGATCGAACCCCTCCTCCCCCAGCAAGGAAAAGCCGTAGCAGCCCCAGTGACAGTGACACAGAACAGAGAGGCGCCCGGGCCCCAGCAGCTTCCCCTCTCTGGGATTAGCAGCCAGTGCCAGACGGAAATCGCTTTGACTGAGCTTAGACACCCAGGGGACTGGAGCAGCAGGAGCACAGCAGCTAAATCAGGGCGTGCCAGGAGCTGGCTATGCCTTTACCCGGGGAGAAACAGGCTCTCAGCCTCCTTCCCAAGCTGCCAGCCCCTCCACCCTGGAGCCTGCTTCGGGCTTCAGGTCCTGCGAGTTTCCCAGCCCATGGGGCCCAGTAGCAGCGAGATCAGACCCAGGACCCCGGGCTTGTCTCGGCGGGGATCATCGACTGCAAGGCAGCACGTGCTTAATCCGTGCCGAGCGGGTGCCCCTCACACCTCGCTCGCAAGATCGCGGTGCCCGTCTGCTCGGTGCTGGCTGGGTTAGCGCCGTAACTGGGGGATCGGGGACGTGCCTTCTGTGTTTATAGCACCCCGGTGGGACAGGCTGTGGGGCCAGTGCGTGGCTTTGCCAGCTGTGAGCCAGTGGGCAGTGCCACGCTGGGGGGCAACGCTCAGAGGCCTCGCCCTCTCGGACCGCAGACTCCCACACCCCCAGGGCAATGAGCGCTGTGAGCAGATGGGCTGCAAACTCACCCGCAGTCATGGACTGGGACCCTACTGCGCTAGGTGCTGTACAAACACAGTCCCTGCTCCAAGGAGCTTCCCATCTAAGTACAAGACAAGAGCCAACAGCTGGGTACAGGCAGACCAACGTGGGGGCACCAGGAAGCAGCGAGACACTATTGGTGAGCAGCAGTGGTTACAGCACAGAAACAGCTTGGCCGGTGTCCAGTTTTTGGACAGATTTCCCGGCAAAGGGTAGCTCTGAAGAGGGGTTTGAAGGTGGCTAACGAGGTGACTTTGCAGATGTTTACGGGGGCAGCCCTGCAGAAAGCACAACGTGGGTTGGTTGAACCTTTAACAGGCAGTAGTGGCTGAGATCATGGGCCGACCGGAGCCAGGAGCCCACATCTTGACAGCGAAGGAGCGATGACAGGGCGGGTGGGGGTTGCCCGGAGAGCAAAGACAAGCAGCTTCGGGGGGGATGAAACGAGAGGGGTGACACGGTCAAAGTGACGGGCGAGGAGAATGAGCTTTATTACCGAAGTGATGAGTGAGCCTGGGGACCTGTCCTGGGACACAAGGAAGGGCCCTGAGGGACTTTCAGAAGACAGGTGCTTATAGGGTGACCAGACAGCAAGTGTGAAAAATCGGGACAGGCGGTGGGAGGTAATAGGAGCCTATATAAAAAAAAGCCCCCGAACTCAGGACTGTCCCTATAAAATTGGAACATCTGGTCGCCCTAGGTGCTTAGCGCTTTCTGAAAACGAGGTCCCTTTAAGGCCTCTCATGCCGGGAAGCCAAACGTTGAGGCCCCACCAGGTCACCGGTCACTACTGAAGATGCAGGTCTCAGGGAGCGTGTGACGCTGGTAGCGTGGGGCTGGCTCTCCAGCTGGCTGGTCCCCAGAGGCGAGAAGAGCTGACACAGCATGTACAGGCTGACCTCCTAGGAGAAGGCTTTACCAAGAGACCTGGCTGCAACCTGCAACCAGCCCCTGAGCCGGGCGAGCTGGATTGCTGCAGAAAGGGGGATCTCTGGTGGCAAGTAGGAGCATTGCAAGGGGACTGCAGAGCTGCCGCCTTTCTAACGCCGCCTCTGCCACCCCATGGGGCACAGGCAGGGAAGCGGCTGGCAGGGCGCTGCCCTTCTCCCGTGGGCCCTCCCATGGGACGGTCTGCAGGAGGAAGGCGTGTGGAGACCAGAGCCCCCTGCCTTGCAGGGACACAGGTGTGAGCCTGTCACGGACAAGCCCCCAGCAGCTTGTAGCTTCCCTCCCAAAGATTCGTTCGCTACCAGACAAGCTGCCCTAAAAGGATGTGGGGGCACCAGCTGCCCGGGACAAAGTTTTCCACTGGACACGGTTTCAAACAGCAGCCGCTGCAGTGGGCCGGCCGCTCCGCCAGCAGGCTGCATGGCCAGGGACCGCGGTGGTGGTTTCCGCTCAGGGTACTGAGTGTCTGACTAGTTCCTCTTGGGCGGCCAAGCCAGGGGTGGAGTAACTCGCAATGAGCCTCTCTCTGCTGCTGGGCCTCCTTCTTGTCCCCTGGGCAGCGGGGGGCTTTACCTGACTGGTGGGGTGGGGAAGGATTCTGACCCCTCTGGGCACAGGCTGCATTTGACACAAGCAGGAGACATGGGACCAGAGGCTGAAATCGGCTCCTGCAGGCAAGCTCAGCTGGAGCCCGCTGGCCATTGATCTCTGTGATGTGCTAGTCTGTGTAGATAGGCCCACAGCCTCCGACTGCAGGGGGACAGACCTGCCCTCAGCTCATTTTCATTGTTCTTCTGAGATTCCAGTGTGAGGATCCTTCCTCCGTAGCAGGTCTGCCAGTGCCCCTCACCCCCGACCCTGGGCTCCCAACACCCGGCTCTGCTAGTGCCCCTCAGTCCCGACCCACAGCCCCCTGGTACCAGCCCTGGGATCTCCACAGCCGGCTCTGCCAGTGCCCCTCAGTCCCAGCCCCCCAGTACCAGCCCTGGGCTCCCCAAAGCCGGCTCTGCCAGCACCCCTCAGTTCCAGCCCATGGCCCATGGTACCAGCCCTGGGCTCCTGTAGTGGGGTGGTTACCCGCTCCTGCCCTTCGGGGCTTAAAACAGCCCAGGAGAGGGCTGGGGCTGGGGCTGGCGCTGGGGCAAGAAGCCTGGGCTGATTGGGGAAAGTGGTCTCAGCTGTGGCCAGGTCCCAATCAGGCCCAGCTGGCCCTGTATACAAAGGCTGGGAGCCAGGTGCTCAGCAGGCTCTCGCTGAACACAGGGAGAGAAGGGCCTGGCTGCAGGGAGGGGAACCATGTCTCTGGAGTGAAGCAGGGCTGGGGAAAGGCCAAGGGAGCTGGGGAGCTCTGGCCTGGAAAGCTGCAGGCCTATTAGGTACTGGGTTGCAGGGGCAGCCCACAGCAGGGCTGGCTCTGGCTTTTTTGGTGCCCCAAGTGCACCAAAAAAAAAAAAGGGAGGGGTGGCTGGAGTGGCAAAGCAGGGGAAAAAAACCTGTGGTGCAGCCAGAGCGGCAAAGCAGGGAAAGAAAACAAACCAAAACAAACTCTGGGGCATGGCCGGAGCGGCAAAGTGGGGGGGAAAAAACAACAAAAAAAACCCTGCCGGGCAGCCGGAGCCAGGGTGCAGGAGGACTCCCTGTGCTGCAGACGTGCAGGGGAGTGCGTGCCTGGTCTAGCGGGGAGGGGAGAGAGAAGGGGGGCGGCCAGGGTTTCAGTGGGGCGCTTGCCCCGAGGGCCTCACCGCTGCACCGCCGGCTGGGAGGGAAGGACGCTGGCTGCCAGGGTGACCAGGGCGATAGGGTGACCAGAAGACAGCAAGTGTGAAAAATCAGGACCGCGGGGGGGGGGGGGGGTAATAGGAGCCTATATAAGAAAAAGACCCACAAATCAGGACCGTCCCTATAAAATTGGGACATCTGGTCACCCTAGTAGGCGACCGTGTCCCCTCCAAGTGCCTCAGTTGTGCCTAGGAAGTGAGGACGATGGTACGTCAGGGGCTTGGTCTGCTGTTTATTAGGTGCATTGAGAAGGCTTTGCAGAGATGGAGCTGGGGAAATACAGGTGTGTGGATAACAGGCAGCCGGGCTTTCTGCCCAGTGCCACAGCCCTGTGTCAGGTCAGCCAAACAGCACTGAATCAATAGAGTGCAATGAAATGGATCCTGGCACACACAGGCTCTGTCCCATATCAGGCAGGGGGGCGCCCACCAAGAGGGACAGCCCCCGCTGAATCAAAGCCAAAATCCATCCACTCTGAGCCCGTGAGACTGAGGCCATCTGAAGAGCCAGAGGCCCAGTCCATTGCTCTGGGATAGCCCCCCAGCAGTGGATAGGGGGAGCAGGGGGAGTGCTGCTGGGGAGCCCAGCCGGCTGCACACACAAGGACACCCGGCAGAGCAGTGGGTGGATCCCCAAGGCCAAGATGGAAAGCGAGGGGGAGAGGCCGGGGGGTCATCGCTGCGGGGGATGACGGGTTGCCTTGTTAGTGCGTGTGATGTAGCCAGGGGCAGGTGGCTACATCGCAGTCGGGCTTTCCCCTGCTGATCCATAGTCCTGAGCAACCCAAACCCTCCATCCCCCCCAGCTCGGTCACTGCTCCCGGGGCGGGACGCAAAGAGCCGCGTGTGGCTGGCCCTGCTGCTGGCGCCCCCAGCTCAGTGCACCCTGCGCCTTTTGTCCAGAGGACTCAGGAGTTGCATTTCAGCCAGGAGCTGCCACGGGGTTTATTGGCCTTTCACCCCGGCCACTGCTCCCACTGCCTGTCTCATGCTAAGGGGCAAGGACACACGTCCGGCTGCATTAAACAGCTGGCGCCGAGGATTTACAAGCCGAGGGCATTCAGCTGGGAATCCCAGCCGGGCCTGGCAACTTTAGTCTCCGCTAGATTTCTGAGTGAGAAAGAGGAGCCTGGAGTTCTCGCCTCTATCTCCTGGTTTGACTTTTTTGGCCAAAGATTCCTGGAGCTGATTAGAGCCCGTCCAGCCCTGCTGGTACCAAGATCTATGAACGGTCCGAGGCGTCCGCCTGCCTCTAACGACTCCGAACGGATCTCGCTGTCTAGTCTGGGGAGGTGGCTCTGCTTGTTGGCTTAGCAGCTGCGTTTCCTGGCTGGTTGCCCCACCGGGTGAAGGATCATGTCCTCCCCGGGAAGGCACTAGCCCTTGTCTGTCTCCTGGGTGGTTTGGGACGGAGCTCTCTCTCACAGCTGTTGGTGGCGGGGCAGGCAGCTGATTCTTTGCTCTGCGCTCACAGGATCCCACGCGGGGACTTGCAGGGGGGTGAGACTGAAGGCTGGTATCTGAGCCTCCTTGAAGTCCTGCTCTGGGTAGGGCTCCCAAGGGCTTGGGAGCATTGTTGTGGTACAGCGCCATCTGGTGCCCCCCGCAGGAGAAGCGGCAAAGCTAAGGGTGAAAGTTGCCAGCCCTAAAGATACTGTAAGAAATCGGAGGCCACCCACGATTCCACAGCTGTTCTGGTGCACACTAGGGCAGTAGCGGGGAAAGACTCCCAGCCTGCTGCTCCATCAACACAGGCGGTGGGAGGCTGTGTCGTCCGGTAGAAAGAGCACAACCCGGAAACTCAGGAGACCTGGGCTCTGCTGCGGGGCAAGTGCCTGGGTTTCCCCAACTGTAAAATGAGGATACAAGTAGTGCCCACCTTTGTAACATGCTTTGAGATCTACTGAGGAAAAGCTGGATAAGAGTTGGGGGGTATTATTATGACTATTTTTATTATTTGCAGTATAGGGTTTAGGATGTATAGTTGGGAGTTCTGGGCTCCTTCCAGCAGGGGGCAGTGGTGCGCACACACCCATATGACGATATTCTGGCCGTTGCATCTAACTGCAAATTTACAAAAAGTAAAGCACTAAAAAAACAGGGCTGTCTTAGAATAAAGATGAATGCAAAATAAAACAGGGACAGAGCGGGGCACAGAAAGCAGATCCAGTTAATATGGGCAAGAAGCTGGGGGTCTCAGCTCCCTTTTCAGACCCATAGCCTGGGGCTGTTACGCTCTGGGACTGTACAGACAGCTCTTTGTGGGTGGCCCTGGGCCAGCAGGGACTGTTACACCCATTCCTGTTGCTCCTGGATCTGCCGCGTTCCCCTCCTGAGGAGAGGTCAATTTGTCCCGATTTTTTTAAAAGATCATCGCATTTTAGCAGGTGTTGGAAAGTTCCCGCTCTTGTGTTCATTCCACTGGATGCTCCAGGCTCATGCCCCTACCCTTCATTACCCACCCTGGCCGCCTGCTAGGACAGATGAGCCGCTGTCTGTGACAGGCGCACCATCACGGCTCGCAGCTCTGGGGACAGGGAAACAGGCACTTGTGTTAGACTAACTCCTGGCTGGAGACTTCCACCTGGGAATTCTGCTCTCCGCATCGGTTCACACTCCCCCCTGCTTTCCATGAGCTCACAGAGCCTGAACGAGGGAAATATCCTGGACAGGATGGGAGTGTAATCCCAGCCAGCCCCTGTGCTCCTCGGCCACACCAGCGTCCCCTGAAGAGGGAGACGGACTGTAAAAGGCTGGGCCCTGGTACTGGTTTTTGGGTCATCACCTTTTTTCTGTCATGGGTCATTGACTCACAGAAAAAGTCAATCGCAGGCCACTCACCCACCCGAGGGGCACGGAAGCTCAGGGCTTCCCCCCGCAGTGGGGAGAGCCGACGCTTCCGGCTCCACAGGGGGGCGCCACGGGCTGGATGAAATTAACCAATGGGCCTGATCCGGCCTGCAGGCCGTAGGTTCCCCACCCCTGGTGTAAAGGGATTCACCCACTGCAGGAGCACCACCTTGTGGCCAGGCATGGCATAGCAGCTCTCGCCCATATGGCGCCCCCTACCAACGGTTGCGCCATGGTCCCTTTTCCCACAGCTTGGCCCTCAGGCCAAGTCACAGTTTGGTCCACCCCTTCCAGGGGAACAGAGTGTCCCACACAGCTGTGGTCCAATGCCCTACAGCAGCTCTTCCCGTGGTCTTTGGGCTGCATGGTCCTCACACCACCTCGCAGTGGGATTCATCCCACCTTCCTCGGTGGCTGGTAGAGGAACCCAGCCCAGCCCTCCCTCTGCTCTGGATTCCAGCCCGGGGACCGTGTGTCTGGCAGCCAAGGTCTGCTCCCTAGACGGCTTGCTGCCTCCTTGGACTGCTTCCTCCCCCTACTGTCGCCCAGAGAGCGGCTGCTGTGTCTCTCGCTGCAGCCTCTTTCTGCTACAAACTCCCTGGTTTTATAATTACCATCCAGCCCCGCCCCAGCTGGGCTTCTTTCTCTTGGTCAGATGCTGCCAGGTATCTCAGGCCCACCTGAACCCCTCCAGGGCCTGTGTGGGGTGCACACCCCGTCACCCTCTGCCCTGCACTCACTTAGGCAAGTCACTTAACCTCTCAGTGACTCAGCCCCGCAATCTGGAACGTGGGGATGATCCTTCCTTTGACTTGTCTATTTGGATGGTAAGCTCTGTGAAGCAGGGGCTTTCTCTTGCTTTGTGTCGGGGCAGCACCCAGCAAATGGAGCCCCTGGTCCCAAATTTGGCTTGGAGCCGCAGATACTACAAAAAACTACTGATAAGGAGTGATAGAGACGTCGCTCAGAAATTTGCGCTCTTTCTGGATTGGCTTTTGGACACCCCGCTCTCTAGCCCTTCACCACGACTAGCTGGTCGGGACCTTGCCGACGAAACTTTTTGTGGTGGAAAATGCTGAGTCATCAAAACCGAAACCGTTCAGGGAACTGGGTCGGGGTCGAGGCCTTTTTTTTTCCTGCTTGAAAAAGTTTTGAGAACAATAGCTTTGAAATGTTTTGTTTTGACATTATTGGAACAAAAAAATTCCAGTTTGCCGATTCCAACCAGCTTTTTGTTTCGGAAGTTAAGCTAATTATAGTTAAAAAAGAAAAAGTCAGAAAATTAATCAATGGCCAGACTGAAAATAAGACATTTTGTTTGACCTGAACTGATTTATTGTGGTGATGATGATGATGATGATGGTGGTTGTTTTGCAAAAAAATCTGAGATTTCAACTTTTTGTTCCAATTCGGGACAGGAAATGTTTTAGATATCTCAAAAAACGTTGTGGGACGGGAAAACTGTTTCCCACCCTGCTCTAATCCTGAGTCCAAACAATTCGACTGCCCTCCCTGGACTTGCTCCAGCTTGTCTCACAAACAAGCTCTTTGCTTTTTTCCCTGGTTCATCTAGCCCCACCTTTCTCTGGGCCCTTCCCCATTCACTGCAGCAGGGCAAAACTCCATCTCCACCCTGCATCCTGGTCCCTGGTGTTCATACATTCATAGCATTTAAGGCCAGAAGGGGCCATTAGATCATTTAGTCTGACCTTCTGTATAACGCCGACCGTTACATTGCACCCGGTAGCCCTGTCTTGAGCCCAATAACTTGTGTTTGGCTAAAACGTCTTCCAGGAAGAGATGGAGACTCCACCACTTCCCTTGGTAGCTTGATCCAAATGTTACTCACCCTCACTGGTAAAAATTGGTGCTTTATTTCTAATTTAAATTTGTCTGGCTTCAGCTTCTAGCCATTGCTTCTTGTTGTGCCTTTCTCTGCTAGCTTAAAGAGACCTCAGCTTCCTGGAGGTCTTCGTGCCTTGACCATCGTTGGTAAGAAGGCTGCGGCTCGACTTGACCGGGTGGCACATGCCAAATAAATAAATAAATAGTATCCAGTGTTTTCTCCCTGTGTACGCACCTCTATACTGTGATCAAGCCACCTCTCAATCTTCTTTTTGTAGACTAAATGGCTTGAGTTCTCTACATCTCTCATTGCATGGCATTTTCTCCGGCATTGGAATCATTTTTGTGGCTCTTTCCTGCACCCTCTAGTCACCATGTGGACATCAGAACCAGAGACGGTATTCCAGTATCGGTCTCACCCGTGCCCTGTACAGAGGGAAACTCACCTCCCTGATCATTTCGCCCCAGGTTATACATCCAAGGGTCACAGCTCCCCTTTTTTGCTACAGCGTCCCACTGGTGCAAGAAGAGCCTTCTGCGCAGCTGCTGACATCTGGACCTGCCAGCCTCCATGCCCAGCCTCATGGACTCTCCATCTCATCTCAGAGCATGGTCCCTCAGCTGGGTGTTAGAGATTTCACCTTTCCCTCACCTGTGATTGGCTACGAAGCTCCATAGAGTGCTTGGAGGATGGAAGATGCTATTCACATGACACTGGGCAGGGAGAGCATCGCCCTTCACTTATTTCCAGGGTTATTTTTCTACAAACACCCATAAAAATAAAAATCCCTGATCCCCAGCTGGCCTCTGTGTTTGCTCTGCTTCTGCCGGTAGCCGGCAAGCCTCCAGGGGGAAGCAAAGATCGGCCGGGCACCGCCTGTGGGAGAAGCCCAATATGGCTTGCTCTCCAACCCATCCTCTCCCAGCGCTGCCCGTCTCTACCAGGCTGGGATTAGGGTTGTGGTGGTAAGGTGGAGGGGCCTGCCATGGGCGGTCAGTGCCCCCTCGACGGGCAAGGAGCAGGAGGCAGCGGTGGCAGAGGAGCAGGACACTGGCCTATGATTTCCCCCCACCCCCCAAAATTTGGACCATGGGTGGGTCGCAAAAAGAGACAAAGTGCAGTTGGTGGGTTGCCTTAGTAAAAGGTTTGGAAACTATGAGCATCTGAGGTTGATACATTGTTGTAATTCATGTTCTAGTCTGCAGCTGCTGTCAGGCCTGGACATGAATGGCTTATGTTTAGGGCTTCTGATTTTTTGTTTTAACCAATAAAACACCCCCTGTCAGAGCCTTTTTAAAAAAATCCATTTATCCAACAAACACCAGAAACGGTTACTTGGACCTAAGGGCTTGTCTACATGGACAGTAGTGCAGACCACGGGGGTGTGATTTCTAAAGCGTGCTAACATGTTGCGCGTAAATTGGTCCCTGTAGACCCTCTTGGCGCGCACTAACGGTTCCCTAGTGCACTTCAGCAGGCGCAGTTTGAAACAGTTTTACATTAAAAACACATGACGGAAAGTTACCAAGAGATGACTCATTACTGTATATACTACTGCAATGAATAACGGACATAAATCGCAGTAATATATACAAAGAGAAAGCCCCGAAGGACCCCAACTTTTGGACAACTACATAAAACTCAAAAATTGCTAAAAATAAACTCCAAAACCTGAAACAAAGAAACCCTGAAAAGCCAAAGCCCTAATCATGTTCCAGCTTTACAAAGATCGGGTCTCTGTTGGGCAGATGTCTTACCTGGGGAGCTCCAGACCCACGGGGTATTTTGTAAACGGGGAAGGAGAGGTTTAGAGTTGGGAAAATCAGCTTACCCCTAACTACAGCCTGGCTCCCATGGAACAAGGCTAGTAACAACGGGGCTGTGCCTGTGGCTGCCTTAACAGATGCTTAAACCCCCTTATGCGCCAGGGCAGGTTTCCCTCCGCCTAATCTCCTGCCTCCACTTCCTGTGTTCATCTAATACAACCCTCTTCTTCGTCTCACTTTTGGTGCAAGAGTCTTCTCCTTTTGCGGCTCTGGAAATAACTTCTCCTGTCATTCGCCCCATGTTGATGTCTCCAGCTTGTTTCAAATCTCAGCAGAAAATAGCACAGGAAGCAGACACAGAGCGCTTAAGACAGTTACATTTTCCGTAACTCGTGTTCTTCGAGATGTGTTGCTCACGTCCTGTCCATATTAGGTGTCGGTGCTCGCCACATGCACCGGTGCCGGAAGTTTTTCCTCAGCAGTATCCGTAGGGGACCGGCTCTCGCGCCCTCTGGAGTGGCACCCGCATGGCATGGTATAAGGGACACCACCGTCTCCCCCCTACCCTCAGTCCCTTCATGCCGGAAACTCCGACCATGGGGAAGGAGGGTGGGTCATGGACTGGACATGAGCAACACATCTCGAAGAACACCAGTTACGGGAAAGGTCACTGTCTTTTCCGCTTCGAGTGCTTGCTCATGTCCTGTCCATATTAGGTGACTCCCAAGCAGTACCCCTGGAGGCTGGTAGGAGTTCATGGACATGCAGATTGCCGCACAGCTCTGCCAAACCCAGCGTCATCCCTGGCCTGCTGAGTGATGGCATAATGAGTGGTAAATGTGTGGACAGAACCCCCACCGGGTCATAACACGTCCTTATGCACAAGATGATCCAATTGGAAATCCTCTGCGAGGACACTGGAAGTCCCTTCATCCCGTCTGCTGTAGCGATGAAGAGCTAAGTTGATTTAACAAAAGGCTTGGTACGTTCTAAGTAGAAAGCCAAGGCCCTCCAGACGTCCAGGGTGTGAAGACACCTCTCTTCAGTGGTCTTGTGTGGTTTGAGATGTCCTGGTTCATATGGAAGGTGGAGACCACCTTCGGCAGGAAGGCCGGGTGGGGCCGCAGCTGAACCTTGTCTTTGTAGAAGATCATGATGGTGGTTCTGAGGTCAAGGCTTTAATTTCCAAGACCCGTCTCTCCGATGTCACCACCAGCAGGAATGCGATCTTCCATGTTAGGTGGGGAAAGGAGCAGGAATCCAGCCAGTGGTGAGCTGGAGCAGGTTCCCACAGGTTCCCAAGAACCGGTTGCTAAAATTAGACCTCCATGGAGAACCGGTTGTTAAAGGGCCAGAGGGTGGGCAAAGAACTCTGGTTCGCGGGCCGGACCATCCTGTTGCTCCCAGGATTCCCAGCTGGGGAGGCTGAGGCTCCCCCGGCCCTTCCCCCCAGCTGCAGTGTGGCCAGCCGCTGGCACCAGCTGGACGGCTCAGCTGAGCTCCGGAGTCGTCCTGCTGCTTTGAGCTGCCGGCAAGGTAAGGGGGGAGGGGGCTGCAAGCTCTAGCGTTGCCGGGGCGGCAAGTGGGGCAATTTGCCCCAGGCCCTGCAGGGGCCCCTGGCCCCACAAGTATGTCTCCCCCCCGCCCCGGCTCCTCCCCCGCTCCCCCCCTTAAATCAGAACTTTTTATAGGGAACCGGTTAAGATTTTGGCAGCTCATCACTGAATCCAGCAGCTCAAAGGGCAGGCCGGTGAGCCTAGGGAGGACCAAGTTAAAATCCCACTGCGGGACAGGAGCCCGTACCTGTGGGAAGAGTCTCATGAGCCCTCTCAAGAATCCAACCATCATGTCATGTCCTTGGATCGGCGGGTGAAAACCGGCGATGGCTGCGAGACGCATTCTAACGGAAGAGTGTGCCAGGCCCTGGTTCCTCAAATGGAGCGGGTAGTCCAGCCTGTATGGAGGAATGCGAGGGAGAGATGCCTGTGCCAAGCAACTCAGATGCCTCCTGACCAGCTTCCTGGCACTGCATTATTTCTGGCCACCCGACGAGTATGAATGACACGTCCCCCTCCATCTCCCAACTCCAATCGCTGCAATGGCTTCACCTCCCTCCAGATCAGGTGGTCCTGGGGAGCTGGGCCTTTAAGGGGTTCAGGTGCCATTTCCCCATCGGCTCCCTTGATCACACGACAGAGCAGGTGACGGAAAGCCGGGCTGCTGGGGATATAAGAGGCAGCAGGATGTGCAGGAGCTAGCAAAGGGTCAGTGCCAAGGTGACCGAAGGCCCTGGGGAGCCAGAGGAGACACCTGCCCAGCAGCAGGCACTGTGCGGGGGGGGGGGGGCCTGGTGGAGCAGGGTGGGCTTGGGGTTAGGGCAGGGCTTCTGCCCATGTTATGGAGCACCAGGGCTGGGGTCCCTCCCACAATGCCATCTGCAGAGGGGATGGCTGCACCAGCGCAGGGAGCTGTGATGGGCATCTTGGCTTTTGTGCGACTCCCTTTTTGCCCCGGACTGTGGGGGCCAATCACCAGCAAGTCCCAACTCCTCTGTCCAGCCAGAGGAGAAATGGAGGCAGCCGGTGCACCCTGCTCCCAGCCCAGGTACGCTACTATTCTGTGCTCATGGGAGGCCAGGCATTGCCCCAGGGCTGCATCTCACCCCAGCTCGGGCCTCCTCGCCCTGCCAGTGCAGCGTGAGCAATTGGAGGGGAGGCAAGAGTTGCAAAGCAGGCACTGAATGGAACCTCCCCTCAGGCTACCTGTGCACCTTTTGTTTGCCTGAGTCAGATAATTAACTTCATTAAGAGGGCTCAATTGACCCAGCTGAGTGTTAGCAGACGGAACAGATCCAGGGCACCCTGCCAGGAGGAAGGCCGATTTCGCTTCTCAAGGACTTGAATGAGCTCCCAACTTTCCCAGCAGTCAGGGCGAGACGGTCCGGCCAGCAGTGCGAGATACAGCAGAGCTGGCAGCATCTGGCTGGCTGGATAGACAGTGTGGGAGAGGGAAGGGGACACAGGGGTGGATCTAGCTGTTCTCCGCTTTGCTAGTGACAAGGGGTTGTTTGACTTCCTTCACTGGGATGTCCCTTCCCCTCCAAGCCAGCCGGACCCCGCCTCCCACTCATCAGTATGGGAAGGGCAAGGTGATGGCTGATGAAAACCTCTCCCCCAAGTTGGAAACCTCTGGCCTAAAGGACCTGGGATCATGAGCTTTGCACAGTCCAAGGCTCTGTGACTCGACTCCAAACCGAGGGTGGCTTAATCTTCATCTCCACTCAGGCCACAGCACCTGGGCTAGGTTCCCCACCAGTGGCGCCTCTTCCTGCTTATGGCTTTGACGTTAGGAATGCCGGTCTTTACTGGAAAACTCTACAGGCACCTGGGGATCCAGCGGGTCTCTTACATCACAAGCACCAAGCAAAGGATTCTTAGCCCGGCTGGTTAAGAAAACGGTGTTAGCCCTTAGGTAACTCAAAGGCCCAACGTACTGTTGGGAGAAAAGGCCTTTCTGTTAAAGACCCAACCATCTGGCTTTGATTGCTCCCAATGCCCACTTCAAAGAGGCTTCAGGAAATAGATGGGGAGGATGAGGCTTGATATGTGTAAACAAACACACACACCCTAATTTAGGAGGGCGAAAAGAAAGCTTTTAGGCCTCTTCTTTAAGAGAAAAGCAGCAGAGAGATTTGCAGGCAGGGTTGCCAGGCGTCCAGTTTTCGTCCGGAACACCCAATAGAAAAGGGACCCTGGTGGGGCTCCGATCGGGACCGCTGAGCAGGCTGTCCAGTCGGCGGCACAGCGGGGACCTGGGGCTAAGGCAGGCGTCCTACCTGCCCTAGCTCAGTGCAGGTCCCGGAAGCAGCCACCAGGTCCTTGCGGCCCCTAGGCTCATGGGTGGCCAGGGCAGCTCCATGCCCTGCCCCTGCTTGCTGGCTCCGCAGCTCCCATTGGCTGGGAACCACGACCAATGGGAGCTGTGGGGCGGTGCCTGCGGACGTGAGAGCAGCGTGTGGAGCCTTCCTGGCTGCCCACGTGTCTAGGGTGGAGGTTCTCAAACTGGGGGTTGGGACCCCCTCATGGGGTCCCAAGGTTATTACATGGGGGGTCGCGAGCTGTCAGCCTCCACCCCAAACCCCACTTTGCCTCCAGCATTTATCACGGTGTTAAATATATAAAAAGGTGTCTAATTGATGGTGGGGGGTCGCACTCAGAGGCTTGCTATGGGAAAGGGGTCACCAGTACATAAGTTTAAGAACCAGTGGACTAGGAGCTGCAGGGACCTGGGAGCCACAGTAAGCGCCACCAGGACCCTGCACCCCAAACTCCCTCCTGCACCTCAACCCCCTGCCCCAACTGAGTCCCCTCCCACACCCAAACTCCCTCCCAGAACCCTTACCACTCACCCCCCCAGAGCCCTCTCCTGCACCCCAAACACCTCATCCCTGGCCCCACCCCAGAGCCCGCAATCCCAGCCAGAGCCCTCACCTCCCCCCACACCCCAACCCCCTACCCCAGCCAGAGCCCTTACCGCCTCCCCATCCCAAACGCCTCATCCCAGGCCCCACCCCAGAGCCCTCACCCCCACCCCACCCCAGCCTGGAGTCCTCTCCCGCACCCTGAACCCCTCATTTCTGGCCCCACCCCAGAGCCTGCAGCCCCAGCCAGAGCCCATACCACCCCCCCATCCCAAATGCCTCATCCCTGGCCCCACCCCGGAGCCTGCACCCCCAGCCAGAGCCCTCACCCCCTCCTGCCCCAGCCCGGTGAAAGTGAGTGCAGGTGGGGGAGAGCGAGCGACGGAAGGAGGGGGGATGGAGCGAGCAGGGGGTGGGGCCTCAGAGAAGGGGCGGGGCAGAGGTGGGGCCTCAGAGAAGGGGCGGGGCAGGACTGGGGCGTTCGGTTTTGTGAGATTAGAAAGTTGGCAGCCCTGTTTGCAGCTCGCTGTGCCACCTGCCTCGCTGGCCCTCACCCCTCGTCAGGGTGCAGAGCCGCTGCCAGGTTTGGGCAGGAGCCGGCGCCCTGCTGGAATTGGCAGCGGGAAGCATGTGAACCCTCGGGTACATTTCAACCTCAACGCCCAGCCCTCGGCTGCCTCCCCCTCCCTCTCCCACTTCCTGTTTTGACTCTGCAGCCTTTTGGTTTGCTTGGTGCCCAGCGCTGGCTGCTCGGTGTAACACGTTCACCAGCCAGCAACACCTGTCAGGAGCAGCTCCAACCCCCCTGCTCTCACTAACCAGTGACCCCCCAGGCGCGTCCCAGCGGGTCGCCTAACCCCATGCTTGGCACCCTGCCCTGGGCGTCCGAAGAAAGGAGGGCTCCTAACAGCTGGCCTGCGGGAAGGGAGTCGCCTCCCTGGCAGAAGTGTAAGGGCCAGCGTCTGATTGGGAGCAATTAGCAGGAGAGTAATTTACTGTCTGCTGGGATTCTTCAGAGCAGCTGCTGCTGCTGACTCAGGGCGGAGCCCTCCCGCACCCCCAGTTCCTGGACAGGCTGGGGCCTGGCCTCAGCGGATCCGGACACCAGCTGTACCAGCCAGTGCAGGGACACGTCCGCTCTCAGCAGCTCCACATCAGCCCATGTTTTATAAGGAAACTGGAGAGTCACATTTGCTGCCTGTGGGGAACGGGCCACGTGGGACGGGCAGGTCCCAGTGGGATGGAGTTATGGCCGGGGTGCAGGCGGGGAAGGCTCTGACCCACACATGAGCCAGCCTCTGAATCAAGGCTGGCCCTTCCCTGCTGGGAAGCAAAGCCTTCAGCCCCTGCCGCCCCGTGGCCATGGTCCCCCCAGGTCTGACTGGGGAGCATGGACTGTGACCCACCCCCGGCTCTATCACTGGGCTTTGGCCCTGCACCTATGTGTCCGTGAGAGGCGCTGTGTGAGCTGCGGCTAGAGCAGGAAGATGCTTCGCTCCACCAAACGCAGGGGGATCTTAGGCAGCAATGCGCTCACCCTTCCCCACTGGTCCCCAAGACCCCGCCCTGCGCCCCTCCCTATGGCCTGGTCTGCTCTGGTTCATGCAGGTCCATGCCTGCTGGCCCATCACACAAGCCACCTGCTATAGATATCTGTATCTGGTGACCCCCAGCAATAACAGACATCTACCAGCGGTGGGGCTCCCTCCCCGCCACCAGCAGCCAGCCCTGCTCTCTGCATGCTGTTCCCCTCGGTCCCTGGATCCACAGACACGGAGGATGGGTTTCCTGTCCCATGTGGCTGGGTCAGATCTGGGTTTCCTGGCCTGCAGAAGGTAGGCTTGCAAAAGGTCCTCAGGGAGAGGTCTCCATTCTGCTGAGCCACCTCAGCCGTGTGGCTTCTTCTAAAACTCACCACGGGAGTTCAGCAGACCCCAGCGTGGAGACGTACCCAGCCCGTAGCACAGAATGCTGAAGCCAGCTGCCAGCAGAGGGTTATAAAAACCCTTCCTGGGCAAGGCAGCAGGGCTTCGCAGAGCATTTAAGTCCTCTCAGGGGGAAGGTGTGGCAATCAAGGCTAGCCACAGCCAGGAGAGGGAAAGCTTATTCATGGCGAGTTGGCCTCACTTGGCATGTGCAGGAAATCCAGCAGCAGAGTCACTTGGACAGCAAGATGGTAGAAAGTGCTTGTGGGTGGGCTTCACAAATCATTGGGAGTTAGGTGCCTAAATACCTTTGTCAATTGCACCCTGTCTGTCTATAGCACCTTCCACCCAAGGATCTCCAAAGCACTTCACAAACATCTCTCTAACATGCTGCCCGAGCACTGTTCTCACTGTGTGGGAACCTGCTCCTAATGCTTCCTTGAAGCCAATCAACAAAGCAAGGGATTTCTTCCCCTTCGTTGCAGCCACGAAGAAATGTCTGCAACCACGTGTCATCCTCAATGTCTCCTGCCAACAGGTACAGGAGAATCTCCGGGTTACGAACACCTCAGGAATGGAGGTTGTTCGTAACTCTGAACAAGACATGATGGTGGTTCTTTCAAAAGTTTACAGCTGAACACTGACGGAACACAGCTTTGAAACTTTACTATGCAGAAGAAAAATGCTGCTTTCCCTTTATTTTTAGTAGTGTACGTTTAACACAGCACTGTACTGTGTTTACCTCTTTTTTTTGTCTCTGCTGCTGCCTGACTGTGTACTTGCCGTTCCAAATGAGGTGTGTGGTCGACTGGTCAGTTCGTAGCTCTGGTGTTCATAACTCTGAGGTTCTACTGTATTTGAATTTAGCCATATAGCATGGCCCGGTCTCAGTCCCTTCAGGAAAGGAGAGATCGAAACAGCCTGGATGAAATCCTGGCCCTCTTGAAGTCATGGGCAAAGCTCCCACTGACTTTAGTGGAGCCAAGAGTTCACACTGTCGGTGGTTGGTTCTGCGGTCCCGTCAGCCCTTTGCTGTGTTCTCACGGCCAATGATGCAAGCTGGCAGCAGGCAGAGCACCACTCAATTCAACAGCAAGAGACCACAATGAGCAAAGGCGGTGGGTGGGGAAACTAACTTGGCCTGGCTTCACCTTTGTCGTGCAGGAGCCTGGTAACCAGAGAACTACAAATCTCTCTCTCGAGCCATCATTGTCTTGTGAGCAGGAGCTGGCCGTGGGAACTGACCAGGACACGCCTGTGCACAGTTATGGCTTCTGCAGGACTGGCTACACAGAGGCTCGTTACTGCAAATGACACTCACCGCAGTTAATCCAAGATGCACCCACAGCCCTGACTTTGCTTGTCTGGCCCTCCCCCTGTCCTCTAGCAGCTCTGCCAATGCACCTGGATCCTGAGCTGCTGCATGCTGTGCTATGCCAGTCCCGGGCCGCCCACAGAGACAGCTCCTCAACGCTGACCCGCACCCGGGAAGAGAAGGGGAGGGCTTCAGTTCTACAGCTGGATCCTGAGCTGACGCACCAGCTGACCGCACCAATGAACTAGACTGGGAGCAGAGCGCATGCTGGGCGGCTCTGCTGTGTTGATTAGGGCTGGGTGAAGATGACCCCCCAGGGAAAGTCCATCCCCAACCCTTCCATCTCTGTCCTCAGGCCGTGTTTGAATCCAGTTGTCCAGCACCTAAAGGCCAAGGAAATTCCCATTACACCGCAGTTAGCTCCGATCTCTGGCCCGCTGAGGCGCTGCCCAGCTCTCCAGAGCTTTTCTTAAAGGCTGTGCTGTCTCTAAGCAGCCCAGTCTGCCCTTTCAGTCGCGTCTCCCCCTGCACTGTTTGTGTGCTGAAGAGGAAGCCAAAACCAGTGGGTTTTGATCAAGGTGCCGCTCATCGTGGGTCCCTCCGATAGTATAAATAGACCCTGTGGTGACAGGTGCTTCGGAAATGCAGCTAGAAGGCGAGATTAAAATCAAAGTGTGACGCTGGGGAAGAGAGCAACGCTGGCAAATGACCCGAAGGGACATACCGGCCAGTGCTGGCCTGTTCGTCCATGCACTGGGGGATGTTCTACACTTCATCCGTCTCTCTACACCTCAGGGCCAAAGGCACTTGAGAGCTGCGATGGGGCTGGTGACGCACCTGCCATCAGGGCCTTGCGGAGCTCGGCTGCTAGCCTCCCACAGGCACAAACTATTCCTGCTCTTGCAGCCCCAGCTCCTTCAGCAGAAAGCGAAGGCTGCAGCACTCAGAGGCCCTGCTCAGGAGGCCTTTGGTCGCAGGCAGCGTGGGGTAGCACTGAGCCAGCCTTTCGCAGCCATTGGTGCTCTTGGGGGATCTAAGACCCCGCCAAGCAACTTAAAACAATGCAGCAGCATCCCTCTAACTGGGGTATGTGTGTGACAGATCAGTTATCCAAGCGTCCCTCACTCACAGCCCTTGGTAAAGAACCAGCAGGTGTCTCGCTCCAGTGGCTCACACCACCCATGTCAAATGCATTCTGACTAGGGCTGTCAAGCGATTAAAAAAATTAATCGCGATTAATCGCACTGTTAAACAGTGATAGAATATCATTTATTTAAATATTTTTGGATGTTTTCTACATTTTCAAATATATTGATTTCAATTACAACACAGAATACAAAGAGTACAGTGCTCACTTTCTATTTTTTATTACAAATATTTGCACTGTACAAAAAAAGAAATAGTATATTTCAATTCACCTCATACAAGTATTGTAGTGCAATCTTTTTATCATGAAAGTTGAACTTACAAATATAGAATTATGTACCAAAAAATGGCATTTGAAAAATAAAACAATGTAAAACCTTAGAACCTACAAGTCCACTCAATCAGCCAGATGCTCAGACAAACAAGTTTGGTTACAATTTGCAGGAGATAATGCTGCCCACGTCTTATTTACAATGACACCTGAAAGTGAGAACAGGCATTCACATGACACTCTTCTAGCTGGCATCGCAAGATATTTATGTGCCAGATGCGCTAAAGATTCATACGTCCCTTCATGCTTCAATCACCATTCTAGAATATATGCGTCCATGCTAATGACGGGTTCTGCTCGATAGCAATACAAAGCAGTGCGGACCGATGCATGTTCATTTTCATCATCTGAGTCAGATGCCACCAGCAGAAGATTGATTTTCTTTTTTGGTGGTTCGGGTTCTGTAGTTTCCGCATCGAAGTGTTGCTCTTTTAAGACATCTGAAAGCATTCTCCTCACCTCGTCCCTCTCAGATTTTGGGAGGCACTTCGGATTCTTAAACCTTGAGTTGAGTGCTTTATCTATCCTTAGAAATCTCACATTGGTACCATCTGCGTTTTGTCAAATCTGCTGTGAAAGTGTTCTTAAAACAAACATATGCTGGGTCATCATCTGAGACTGCTATAACATGAAATATGTGGCAGAATAAGGGTAAAACAGAGAAGGAGACATACAATTCTCCCCCCAAGGAGTTTAGTCACAAATTTAATTAACACATTGTTTTTTTTAACAAGCATCATCAGCATGGAAACATGTGCTCTGGAATAGTGGCCAAAGCATGAAGGGGCATATGAATGTTTAGCATATCTGGCACGTAAATACCTTGCAACACCGGCTACAAAAGTGCCATGCGAATGCCTGTTCTCGCTTTCAGGTGATACTGTAAATAAGCAGACAGCAGTATTTCCCATAAATGTAAACAAACTTGTTTGTCTTAGCAATTGGCTGAACAAGAAGTAGGACTGAGTGGACTTGTAGGCTCTAAAGTTCTACATTGTTTTGTTTTTGAGTGCAGTTATGTAACCAAAAAAATCTATATTTGTAAGTTACACTTTCACGATAAAGAGACTGTACTACAGTACTTGTATGAGGTGAATTGAAAAATACTATTTCTTTTGCTACACCCAAACCACAGTCAAACGCCAGGGGGTGCCAGCCAGATACAGCTGCTGGTGATCATTCCATTGCAGCGCAAGTCACGCTGTGCTCTAGAGATCATGTGGCCTTTTCTTGGTGGATTACAGCATACTGGTATTTGACACACAAAACCCCTGTCTGCTCTGAGGCTTGGAGAGGTTCGCCACCTCCTTCCCACACAGTTCAGTCAAGCGCAAGCCTCATGCCTAGGTTTGTATGGCTCAGGAAAGGGCCATTGAATCCTACTTGCTGCCAGACCTCACACTAGACGTGCTGAAAGGCTCGACTCTTGGCTGGGATTTTTGCAGCTGGGTGAGAGGAGGAGTTTGGTTGGACGCTTTTTTTTTTTTATTGGTCACTGAAAAATATTTGTTAAAAAAACCCAACACCTTGCGGTAAGTGCTCCCAGAAGGCTCACTAGTGAGCACTGTTTACGCAGAATACACAAATGGGGGGTTGCCCTCACTGATCCTTGTTGTACAGAGTACCAGGAAAGAAAGCGCCGTTGTGAGCTATTTTCCATCGTACCACAAGAGGGCAGCAGTAACACACACAGCACAAAAACAGCTGGCTTTCAGTCGGTGCAAAGACACTGGGTTAATTGTCATTTTAATGCCAAGGCCAGACTGAAGGCAGAAGCATCATGGTGTGTGCAATTAAACGAGAATGCATCAGAACGCGGGGAGTGCCAACGCCTGCATTCTCCAGAGAAACCTGGCTCGCAGCCGGCAGGACACCGCTGACCTTGCTGTAGGTGAGGGTGCAGCCATTCCACACTCGACTGGAAAGGTATGAAGAAGATTCCAGGCTGAAGCCTTTTTGAGCTCTGAAAGGGAGGCCCTGGGTGATAATGTGATAGAGCCTCCCCCTAGCCTGGCATGACGTCCAACTCTCTGACCAGGAGGAGTTTAAGACCAGGCTCATGCTTAGTGGCCATTTGGACAGCCCTCCTCATCACATCAACCCTCCAGCACGACTGGCCTGCTTGTGAGCAGTCGCCGACTGCTTTGATTCCAAAGCTGAAGAGCTTACATTGCTCCCATAAGGCAGGGATCTAGCTTCTGTCCGAAGCCAGCATCAAAATTCCTAATGACGCCAGTGGGACCTTTCACTTTAACATGGCCGTGCCCAGCCTAAACCAGGAAGACAGTTTTGCAGTATGAGTCGAAGCTCAAACTCAACCTTTAGTGGACAGAGAGTAGGCGATCTGCTTCCCCGAGAAGTGCTGCCCATGAAACATGGGTAGGCTTGAGGTAGCATGGTATGCAGAAGGCTTGGACCACCACCGCCTGTTGGTAGCTAAAGCACAGGTTTCAATCGGGGGGCTCACAACCTTCCCCTTCCCACGTTGCTAAGTAGGAGGGGTCCTGGCTAGATGGACAGGGGGAAGAGGATGAGAACCCCTGTGCTAGAAGCTTGTCTCCAGGGCTGTCAATAAAGCATCCTTCATCAGCATTACACTCACCTAGAAACTGTACCATGCAGACCGGTGCAAGTGAATTACATTACTCTGGCACCCCGAGTCACCGGCTGAGATTGGGGCCCCATTGTGTGGGGTGCCATCTACCTGCCTAGTCCCTGCCCCAAAGAGCTTCATCGGGATGCGCGGGATAACAGTAGCGTCATCACTGCCTCAGGCAGGCAACAGAGTCACTTGGTTAAGATGGAGAAGCATACATCCTAGGCAAGCTACTCCCAGGCGACTGCACCACACAGCACGCTGTAATGGCGGCAGTGCAGGCATAGAGGGCGCCATGCTTGGCCAGCAGCCCTGTGCTGCTGGAGGCTTGTCTAATCAGCCTCTACTTCACACCTAACGAAACGCACCTGTTACAGAGAAACGAAGTCAAACCGTCAGGCCTACCTCCCCACCCCCTTGTCTTGCTGCATTTCCAGTGCAGGCGTCGCAGAAACCTCAACCACAGGGACAGCTCACATGCAAGAGCATGCTAGCACCTGATGCCAGTCGGATGCTATTTAAAAGCTGCCATCATAGCAACAGGTTGGAACAGGTGCAATTCTCCACGGAGGTAATCACACATAAAGACTGTTTCAATAGGAGCAAGCATAGGCTCAAGAGTGTGAAAACGAATATCCCTGGTATTACAGGCCCCACAAACTGAGAGGTTTTTTTAAAAATCATGTGCATTCCTATTTGATTAATCTGAAAAATGCTCCCTGCTACTAGGTTGTAGCTTGTCTTGTTGACAAGAAGCTGCCTCTGCAGCGTGTCACTGGCTAACTCTGCCTGAACTCCCAGCTGGAGGCAGAGTGGTAAACATCACAATATAGCTCCATGTAAACACTGAAGTGGGCTAAACCTGTTTACAAGGAGGACAGTTGTAAGCAGCAGTGTGCTGTAATTTTACCTGGCATATGCGGGGTATTTGGGGCTTGAAAAGCAGTTTGAAAATGGAAGGCCGTGCTATAAAGCTGGGTAATTTACATGCGACTTACCTAGCGCCTTCAGACCCTGCTGGCTTTGGGGCACGTGTGCCTGAACTCCGACCCTGCACCAGGCTGCGAGCCTGCTTGGCACAGGGTTTACATTTCATTGGTTAAAGTGACTCTCCTTCCAATCTGCAAACTGCTACCAAATGGAGATTCCCACTCCCACCCATGCACATATTCCCAACTCTCCTCTCCCAATCCCCCACTGCATGATTCTCGGGGCTTGTCTACACGGTGATTTCGTGTACAGCAAGCCAAAGTGTGAATCTACAGCACAGAAGCATGTGGGCCATGTGAACCCAACTCTCTCACACTGGGAGTTTCATAGTGTGCTTTGACATACGAGTGTTCCAAACAGTCGTGGTCCCCGCCTCAGGGACGGCCGAGTGGGGGCATGCTGCCAGCAATGCTCTGCCCCATATGTCCAGCAGGCTCAGACACATTTGGAGGAAGCTGCTGCTGGGGATAATGCACTTTCTTCTCTCAGATTAACAATCCAGGAGCTAAAATGATGCATTTCTCTTATTCCCTATCATTTTCTTATGAATCAGTCCCCATTCACAGGATGGTTTGACCTCATAATCCTCCTAGTTAAGTTCATCAATATCCACTAATCATAAAACTGCCAGTGATGTCTGAGAGCAGAATCTGAAGGCAGAGTCTGTACAAGATTTAAGTTTACTAAGGGAATGAACATGGCTAATTATAAGAAATGTAACAGGAGCTGTGAGTGAGGGTATGTTTGGAAAAGACCTTTGCAGCAGAAGCGCCCTGTGGGGCAGTAGATAGGCCCACACTAAGGAGGAAGGAAGGCCCCAGAGAGGCTCAGTGTGTGGGGCAAGCCCTGCCCCTGTCAATCATGTATGGTAGAGAAGAGGCCTTTAAAAAGAAGGAAATGGCCGCAGTCAGCTGTGGGGAAGATCACCCCGAGTAGGAAATGGATGGAGTGATTCCTTAGGCCACAGGTGGAGCTCCCAGCCAGAAGATCTCCACCCAGACTCTACAGGGAATGCAGCAATTCCCCAGGGTAAGCCCCACAGAGAGAGCCCCATTCAGCCACCCAGCCAGGACTCCTTGAAAACTGCTACACAGACAGCCCTGAAGTATGAAAGTACTGTTGGCCTTTTTCCGTTTCAGTTGGCTCTGGGAAGTTATTCTTGGTGTGCTGGGACATTTAACTTCCTTTTGATCCCCATCAGAAGAGACTTAAGAAGGTCCACAAAGGGCAGGGTCCCCCTTGCAAGAAATAAGAAAGTGAGGCCTGTGTGTAAGCCACCTAGTGGAAGTAACTGACTGTGGCCAGGGTCTCCTGTAGCCTGGGAGAAAAGCTTAAGGCCTCTCTCTTACACACCCCCATATACCATCAAAGTTGGGCGCACATTAGCACTTGATGTTAGCCACTGGAGCCCAAACAGAGCCCCCAGTACAGCATTTCAGTCTCTAGTAAACTCAAGAAAGAGGCATCTTTAGTGATCATCGCTAATGCCGCTCTTCCTGGAGTTTGTGAACTTGGTGGACTATGTTAGGTGCTAGTCTATTCCTATTCAGTACAACCCCCATTTTCCAGATGGTTTTGGACACACCCAATGGAGTTTGGATAAACTAACGTCTGTGCATTGCTGCCCAGGGAAATAGTAAGCTTAAGTTAACCTCTGGTTGAATGAACAGGGACAATCGTAGTGTGGAGTGGGGAATCGGAAGGAAGACCTGGTCATCAGCTATAGTTTTCACCTTATTTGGAGGAAGCCTTGAGGAGAAAAGAGTCCAGCAAGAACTTACTATGGAAGTGCTGACAAGACCTTTGTTCTGCTGCCGTTGGCTTACTGACAGTGGGCTTGCAAGCTGCAGTCTGGCACTTGCTCACATTTTTTAAATAAGGGGGGAAAAACACAGCTGAAAGTGTTTCCATTCTTTGGACGGTACGAATGTTTTAATTCAGAAATTTGCTTTAATTACATTATGTAATATCAGACTATTTTACAAGTTTAGGGTATGAGAATGTATAGACCATTACACAGAAATCCAGAGAGAGCATAAAAAGTAAACATGGGAAAGGAAAAGGTTAACTTAATCCAAAACAAAGTGCTGAGAGAAGGTGCAAGTGGAAACGAGTGATTACGTACCAAGATCCAGAGAAGTACAAAGGATGAAACTAACATAATTTACAGTGTTGGTTCTGCACAACCATTTTTTGCCCATTTTTACAGAGTCTTTATTCCCCCCCATCACTGAGCTGATGGTTGCGTCTCTCAGGGTTGGGTTTGGTCGGAGGGGAAAACCAAATAACTGATGGGCAAACGTCACAACCCCCGGTGAGCTGGTCCCCAGGCTCACACCTACAGGAAGTGTCTTCCACTGGATAGGCAAGGGGTTCTGCACCAAGAACTGTACGGAGGAAAACTAAAAACAGCCCCAAAAGCCCCCTTATCTCAAACGTAGAAAAGTCTCACTCTGGAAGTGCTTACAAGGAGGTCATCATCGAAGAACTTGGTTTCTATAATAACGTTACCACTGTGGAGGGAAATTAAAAGGAAAGGAAGGAGATATTAGACAAAAGCAATTACAGAATACTGCTGTGAACCGTGCTCTCGCTGGCTTGAGCAAACCCCCGTCCCCACAATACCTGCTGCCTTTTATTTAAGAATATTTATTGTAAGAATGGAATAATGCAAAGGGAAGCCGCACTGTGACCCGATGACATCAGCAACGGACTAGAATGGAGGGCTGCTCTTTACAAAGTGCTATCAGCCTTATTTTCCCCAGTCAATGAGAGACTTGCCCACTGCATTCCTACAGGGAGCTGCTCCCCCATGTAAAGATGAACAGTTTCTGTTCACTGGGTTGAATGTCACACTGGCTGTGTCACAGGGCAGAGCAGGGGAGGGGATGTATACGATACCCATGAATGGTTAACTTCTGCACGATGTTTTCGAAGCCATGGGTAAAGGAGTAGCGTGGCTGGTCACCTTGTGTTACTCGTTCTCTACTGGGGGACATGAAAAGCAGCACCACACGTCCTACTCTGTTATTCTTCCCAAGGTCCCCATATGCCCTCTAGCGCTGGAGGGACCTACCTCAACCAAGGGTGTCATTCTCCCAAGAAATGCTTAAAAGTGAGTGCCTGTTCATGAGTGTCTTGTCTGAACCGCAGTGGAAAGATCTAGTGTCCCACATGGAATATAGATTTTGGGTATGACTGCACACTGTGCTGGTCCGAGGTGGTTTTATGTGTTCTCTATACTAAAGCAGAGGCATAGTATACTAATGCTGGGTGTGCTGTAGAGCGAGAGGTGCTGCTGCTCATCGGCGTACCCAGTGCAGTGAGGCGGTGGTGGTCGGCAAGAGCTGGGATGCAGCTGCTCTGCCAGCCCCACTGGCAGGAGGAGGTGATAGAGTCTACTCACTCCACCCCAGAGAGGGCTGGGTTGTTTTCAGACCTGACCCGACCTGACACTTGAAGTCGGGTCCAGTTGGGTTTGGCTCAGGTTTCAAGGCTCTAATTTTAGGAGGCCTTTGGAGAGTGGAATGGAGAACTGAGAGGCCTAGTAAGATTGGTGAATTTGGAACCTACAGAGAACTGGGGGGGGGTGGAAAATGCTCATGTACCCTTGCCACCCTCAATAGGGCTCAGTCCTGAAAACTTTCTGCTTCCTGCGGGGGGTGGAGAATTGTGTCTCATCAGATGAACTTTTGTCTTTATTCTGGATTTTGCAGTCTGGCTCCCCTGGTGCTCACTGGGAGCTGGGGTTGCTTGCAGTGCCCTCAAAAAGGGCTCCCATGTAGCACTGCTCTAACCACTTCACTTATTGTTCCCTCTGCAGAGGCTTTCTGAAAAGCGCCATCAAAGACTTTTGTGACATCAAACAAAGATGGCGGCTTCAACCACAGCTCCCTCACTGTATGTCTAGTTTCCATCCGGGCAGGGAGGGAGCGAGGGGAAGTTTGAGAAGCAGGATCTTCCAGGAGCCCACCAGTCTTGGTGTGACCAGCTTCCCGCTATCCGCCTAAACCTGGCAAGAGGATTCTGACATCCTCCTGTCTCTGCTGGCAGACAAAGAGAAATGTTGTGCCAGCACATATCTAGCCTGGGGACAGCTCCTATAGGGATGATGGCCTTTTTCAGGGATTATTGCTTGCTAAGGGTCTGCCTCTAGGCTTCTCTTCCCATTAAACCTCCCATTCAAAGTGACGCCCTGGTACTCACTAGCCTGATCCAAGTCCATGAATTGCTGCTCTCCTGTGATGTCGAAGTGTAAGGAGTCAATTAGAGGGCTTTCATTCACATGCTATTTTGCAAAACTAATCTATTTTATATCCAAAAGAGGATAAAATATTTGAAGCTTGGCAAAAATAGGCAGTGTTAAAACAAGCACCAGAAGCCAACTTCAGGTCACAGAGGTCCCCTGGGTGACACCACCTGAATAATGCCTGCAGAGATCTCAGAGCAAGGGCCAATCAGCAACAGCTGGCTTTATGGGCAAGCACTGAGTCGCTGCTTAGCCTGGATGTTGAGGGCATTAGAACAGAATTTTTAAAACTCCTTCACAGCTCCAGTATTTAACATAGAATCAATTCCAGTTTCTCAAAAGTCTTAGCAGCTCTATTAAAGCAAATTAGCCCTACGGGAAAGAGGAAAATGGGGAAGTCCCTCAGAAGCTGGCAGGATGGAACGTGACAAAGTCAAGGTCAACTCCCCTCCTCTTTCGCATTTTGAACAATCCTCCAATTTTACTCTTCTGCACCCATGGAAATGCCAAGCACTGCTTCCCCCACAGCGCGCTCAGATTCTCTAACCCCAAGCTACTCACGTTAAAACATTAGCTGGCATCATCTGTGATTCTGGCGCTGCCTCTATCAAGGACTGCCAAGTGTTTGTGGAGTTAGGGATCACAAAGCCGAATTCAAAGAACCATTCTGTGAAGTGAAAAAGAGATCCAAAAGCTTTTTAAGAAAACCACATTGGTCCTATTGCTCTTTACCTGACTGCACAGCCACCTCCTAAAGCTGTTAGTAACAAACACACCTCATGCTCTATCAGCAGTTTGTATGTAAATTCAGAAGGGAAATGCTATGTAAAAACTAGCATTGTACAACTCAACCTGCATTCAACATCCTCCCTGCCTCCACTATGCCCTTGAGGAGCAGATCAGAAGAGCAATGGCACAGTCATGCCACTTTTCTTGTGATTAACTCAGAAGAAATTGGGCCAAGTTAGATTTCTTTGGAGTGTTCTAAATCCTCCCCCTCTTCAAAAACTTCCCCACGTAAGGACAGCTTGAAGTAGGGGCATAATTAATAAAACAAGGCAGGGAGGTTTGGTACTCTTATACCCCCTAGATCAAGTGTAATATTACAACAAGGCATACTAGATCATGCTGTTATAAGGTCACATGCACAAGGGTTAATACGCTTATGAAATGGTCACTTTAATGCTCTGGGCCATCAGGTCTGACTAGCACTCCACCTCCACATTACTCTTAAAAATTAAACAAATGTTCAGCCCGTCTCATTGCCCTCAATCCCAGCCATTTTACAAAGCATCACTTCACCACGTTCTAGTACAGCTGTCCATGGAACGGAGCGATACCTTCTAGACACTGCCCTTTGAAATAAACTTTCTGTTCCAGTCGGAATTTTTCCATTTGTTCTGCGGAGGAGAAGTTTAGCTCCCGAGACACAGCTTTGCATTTCAGGATTTTCTTAGGAACTCGAGCTGTGGAAGTAAATCCGACAACCATTACTCTGACAATAGCGCAGGGTTTGTTTTGTTATTTATGCCACCCTCTGAAATGCTAACCCAATGCAGAGGCTCTGAGCACAGTTCAGGCCAAAAAGGCAACTAAAAATATGAGTCCCATTTTACAGACGTGGACCCTAAGGCACAGATAACTTTAACCTAATCCCTTGCCTGGAATCTCACAGCAAGACTGTGGCAGAGCCAGAAAAATACCCAGGTCTCTTGACTCCTCATTCCTGGTAATGTACTACTGAAGCCACGTTACCTCAGGCTAAAATGTGACCTGCAACATTACAAATTACTTTAGAAAATGTGCTAAATGTGGCAAGTAGGCAGAGGGCTATTCTGCACATGAACTAGTACCCTTTCCCCCTTCAGCTCTCCTTTTCAGGCTCTGTATCCTGATCAAACCCCAACCCAGCAAGTGCTATTCTGGTGATTTCACATGGACCCTGGGAGCCATTCTGTAAGTGCACAGGAAGTGTCTGGTTCCCAAAACACCTATCCCAGGACAATAAAACTGTACATTTTTAGAGGCAAAATGGATCTGGCATGCCCACGTGGCTGGGCTCCCATGGTGGGTATGACACTGCCAGCAAATGGCAAACTGTAGCTGATTTTGTAAGATCTTTAGGGGAAGAGGAGGAAGTCTGGGAGCATCAGTTATTGTGCTGAAATGTCACAGTAACGAGGAAAAAGGGCATATTCAGTGCACTGACGTGCTACCAAGCCCTTCGCTCTTAGGTGGTGTGATTCTATAGCCTAACAGTGTACTAGGAAGTGTTTTCATGCAAATTTATATTTTATGAACAGACCTGCTCCTAAACAGAAAGCCTATCAAAATGTCCACGAGCAGACAGCAAGCTGCTGTTTAATAACAGGAAAAGCCCATCATACCCCAGGCAAATCCATCTAATGTACAATAGTTTAATGGCCTGGGACTTTGATACGATGCTGATCTAGAGAGCTACAGGGGATCATGATGTAAGCTATCACTTTGTCCCAGGGAGGAGCACCGATCCCATGATTTAAAAAACACAACCACAATGGAGCTGCTTGAAGTTTTTCCCCCCTAATCCACTAATAGTTTTAAGCTATTTTCATTGCATAACACCAACATTCACCTCTGTTCCTTGCAAGTACACACTGCAGCCTATTGTGAATATGGCCTGCCCATTTAATGATATAGTACCTCATTAAATCATTGTGCATTGTATTTATTTGGGCCTTGAGACGTATGGTGTTTTGCTGTTAATGACTGTAAATGTCTTAAAATTACTCAAATCTGTATTTTGCACAACTGACCTTTGGACTCTTTTGCTATATATCTGACTCTTTATGTTCACAATGACCAGACTGTGACTTGCTATGACAAAACAATAGCTGTAATGATATTAGTACTACACACTTCTGACACAGGATAGTCTGAAAGACATTGGAGACTCTGTTTTAATTAAGTCCCAGTTTACCTGTGAAGTAGGCAAATATTATCGCGGTTTTATACAAGGGGGAAATCTAAATGACAGAGCTGGGAATAGAACTCATGAGTCCCAACCTTCTCTTCTATCCACAAGAAAAAACACTCCACCCTGTAGTCTAGAGAAGCTACAGAGAGCCAGGAAAGTGTAACAGTCTGTCTAGATACAGTGAAGGAAGAAGATTCAGAAGCTACCAGTGCCTCTGGGAAGAAGTTGTAAGAGGAAGTCAGAGAACAATGGGAACAAATGCCTCAGGATTTACATTTTCTGCTTCCTGCAGCCCAGTCTCTTACTCCTCCCTCAGCTGCTATTAGCTACTCTCTCTCTTTCGTGCCCCTTTCTTGCCTTCACACCCAATATTACACAGTGGCTAAAAAGAGGGCAAAGCAGAACTACCCCATAGTTTAAGCAATGAAGCACCAGGCTGCAGAATTACCTTATTTTTTTAAAATCCGTGTCTCAATTATTTTACTACAGTTGTATTTAAAATTGCTGGAACCTTTCCCTTCACAGCAGGCATCTGAATAAACCCTGTTCTACAGAGTTCTGATGTACTGTTAAATATTTCCTTGGTTTCAGAACCAGGCCCGTATGTTCAGTTGTGTTTGTAATGATGGCATTTCCAGTTTTTTGCTAGGCATGCAATACTAGCAGAGTATGTCACTAGGTATGTTAACAGGACTGCAGCTATTTGCTGCTAAAAAGCAGTGGAGTGAGACCAGGAGAGACTTGTCAGGCCCAAGTGGATGAGCTCAGAAGAGGCCAGATTAATGTTTTAACACCGTGCTTCTCTTATCTAACTCTGCATTTCAATTCAGACTCTCAACCTTCCCATTACAGCATCAGGCCTCTCTTGAGCAGAGACTGTCATGCCCATCTGTGCACTGTTTGTGTGAAGTGGAAGAGTGCCCACGGGGAACCTGATTAGGAGTAGCAAGTCCATTTCATTTGTGACCAAGCTAGCTTTGAAACCAAATCTCTGTAGTTGAAAGACAAGAATTAACCCTGTGTCCTACCCAACTCTGTACTGCATTAAACAGCTCCAATTCTCCATCCCCTCTATCCTGACAGGATTACTACTTAAAAAAAAAAATCATTACAAAGGAATAATGTAAGAGCTGGATCCTGCTGCCACTCTCTGGTGCCACGTGCCTGCTGCCCTTGCATGATAGGAGATTTTATAATTCACAGGGAGATGAATGCCCTAGTATCACCAAGCAGGATTCAGCCTTTGTCGTTCAAGCAAAAATTCATAAGTAACGTTAAAATAAATGGATGACCAAGGTCACTCCACTCTTCATAGACCATTAGCATGGTGCTCACATTATCAGAAAAGCCTTTTGAGTGAATTCGCTGAGGCCATGCTGTTCTATACATAGCCAGTGTGACAAACAGTCTATATTGCGGTAAGCTTGCTTTCAATTACTATCCCTTTCCGACACGTTTCCACACTGGCATGGGATATTAGATATCAAAGCAGAGTAATGGACAATGGAATACTTTGCTAGGCCTCTAGGAACAGATACGAAAGGCAGAAAGGGAAGAGAAGCCACAGACAGAAGTGGAGAGCACAGAAGTGTCCCATTTCCACTTCAGCATTAAATTCTCCCAATGCTCTGGAGAAAGTAAGTAATGGTCAAGTTGACAGAGGGCCAACAGTATGCACGTTTCCCCAAATAGCTCTCCCACTGTGCCTCAACCGTGATCAATACAATACTAGCCCAGTCCCAGTCACACTGTGTGGTAAGGCTTATTTTTTTTAATGGATTAAGAGGAAAAGTGTGACAATCAGGTGTGCAGAAGTAAATTAACCCATTGAGCTCCTTGTAGTCAGTCTTAACATCTCTCCTTTGCCTGCAGCTGACCCACCTGCTCCTTGTGCTGTAGAATCAAAGTCCAAGCAAACAGTCTATCCTTCAAAAGCGGTACCATACTGACTGCAGTCAGTCCCCATAGAAACTGTATTGCCCAACCCGACAGGGAGGCTATACCTTACCTTCATGCTCCACTCCAGGTACAGACAGATCTTCTGTTCCTTGCCAGAGGATTTTCCCCGTCTCTGCGTCCCGAAGGTTCATCCAATTTCTGATTGGGAGGTGATTAAGGAAAACAAGCTGTGCTTTTAGACTCTGTGCCCATTAGTCTTTGCCTAGCACTGAAGTAGGCTACCTGGAATTAAGCAGGAGTTATACTAAAACCTTACTTTGACATGCCATGTATTTGGAGCTACGGCACCAAGGAGGGGAGATGTCCCTCTCTTGGTTTACAAACAAACCAACATTAGCCCAGAGTCAACGTAACAAGTGAAGGGCATCCACTCATTAAGTTTTCCCTTAAAACTGATGTTCTTTGGCCTTGTTGACTATATTCTACTTATGTCTAATGGATCAAGGAGACATCACCATATTGCAGGGAAACAAGCAGCATAAGAACATAAGAACATAAGAAAGGCCGTACCGGGTCAGACCAAAGGTCCATCTAGCCCAGTATCTGTCTACTGACAGTGGCCAATGCCAGGTGCCCCCCTGAGGAACCTAACAGGCAAGCAGATGATCTCTCTCTCTCTCTCCATCCATCTCCATCCTCTCTGACGATGAGGAGGCCACACCATACCCATTCCATCCTGGCTGGCTATTAGCCAGACATATTTATCACCATAGTCATTTTCCAGTTATTTAAACATTGTTATAGTCCTCACCTTCTCAACCTCTCAGGAGGGTAAGAAGTGTGTTGACTGTGCGCGTGAGGAAGAAAGAAGAACTTTTTTTTTTTTTTTTTAAACCTGCTGCCTTTTTTTTGTTTTTGGATTTCTTTGATTATGGGGAATAAATAAATAAATTTTCATAACTTTCCTTTCTTCTCATCACTCATGATTTTATATATCTCTATCATGTCCCCCCCCTCTCTCTCCTTCTTTACTTTCCTCTTTCTAGCCTTTTAATCTTTTCCTTGGGACTTCCCCTCTCTAACTCCTAATCATTTTAGTTGCTCTTTTTGCTCTTTTTTTTTTCTTCTATTTTTTCTTTTTTTTGAGAGGAGAGAGACAGTATTCATACAGTATCCGTATGGTGTGATTATATAATTCATATATATATAATATATTATTAGTCTATTTCTCTATCCCCTTTTAATGATTCCTAACCTCATTTTTTTTTTTTTTTTTTCTTTCTCTGCACACTGCGACATCATCTCAGAGAATATCCACCTAACCATCTTTTTCTTTTTTTCCTGACTCAATTAGCTTTATTCATGTGTTTGTATGTATGTTGTATTGTTTTCCATTTTTTATTTTTATTTTTTTTTTACATTAAATTTCATTTTGCCATTTTTTGATTTTTTTGCCCAGTTTTGTTTGATCTTTTAGTTTTTTTCACAATCTTATCTTTCTTTTTTTATCTTCTTTTGTCTGAGTAGTTTCATCTCTTTGCTTTGCCACTTCACTTGCCTTCTCCAGATCATTTTATGAATAAAATAAAATTGAATATCCTAGACTGACTGACCCTCTAACCACTACACCACTTACATCTCTTCCATCCTTTTTTACCATTCCTTCCAACCATTTCTTTCCTACCTTCCCCCTGTTCTCTAACCAGAAAGGAAACCATCTTTTTTCCTTATCCACCTTTGCTTTATAAAAAGTTTATTTGGTGAGGGAAATCTAAGGCTTCTTTTTGGAACTACACACCACCTTTGTCCACCCCCTTGTCACTTGTTTGTTGTGTGACAACCTTCAAAGATTAGTAAGAGATTTTATTTTTTTTAGAAATGATTTACAGAAAATTGTTTGACTTTTGCTCAAGAGTTTATGTTTTTCTATTTTTTATTTGTTTCTTATGTTTTCTATTTTTATTTTCTTACTTAACTAGATTGTCTTTGTAGACGGGTAATCACCTGTCTGTAATTTTTAGGATTTGTTACCATAGCTTCTTTTAAATATTCATTGGATTTGTTGTTGGGTATTTTGGGTACCGGGTTTATTTAGTTGTCAGTCTTAAACTTGTTCTTTGATTTCTTTTCTTTCAGAACTTCTGAATTCACTCTTGGATGTTGACTTGTTGAGTTTAATTGTTAATTTAAGAACCTCCTCTAGTGACACTTCAATCTGTGACAGTTCCTCAGATTCACAATCATCAGCCCAACAAGGTCACTCAGCTCAGGTCTGGGAATCCAGGTCTGCATCCTCAGCTGATCATTTCAATCCATTAGAGCCCTTTTTATGACTTTATTTTCTTTATCATCATTTTTTTTATCTTTTTTCGTCAATGTTTTTTATCGGCTTGTTTATTCTGTGTGTTTTTAAAAACTGTTTATTTTTTATTTTGTTTTTACTTTTGTTTTTCTTTGGAGTTTTCTTCTATGGCTTTTTTATTCTTTTTTTTTTCTTTTTTTTTTTTTTGTTTGCAGTCTTTGCTATTTTGGTTTTTTGCTTTTCTTTTTGTTTTTTTTACTTTTATTTTTTTTTTTCTTTTTATCTTTTTTTTAATGGTTGTTTTTTTTTCTTTTTGTTTTACTGTTTTTTTTTTTTTTTTTTTTTTTTTTTTTTTTTAATCTGGGTATGTATTGTCTTGGGGTTATGGTATCTTGTCTTTAAAAAGGGCCCATTTACTTGCAGGGATTTCCCTTTTTAACTTTAACTTTTTTTTTTTTTGTTTGAATTTTTTTTCCTTTTTACCTTTTTTTTTGTTTACAGTTCACAGTGTTGCAGTTGCACCATGTGTGTTCCCACTATGGCTCATATTTTGGATATGTATTGTCCTATGGCCTCGCTCCTCAGCTCCTGCCGGGTCCTGCTTCTCAGCCTCTCCTGCTCCCCTACTCTCTCCTCAGATTAAATCTAGAGTCGCTGTCCCCCTCAGTACTTCATTATGCAGTTATGAATTTTTATCTTAAATTTTAAAGTCGTTATGATTTCAATTCCATGAATCTAAAGTTCAATTGAAATATTATTATAATTGAAATGATTTTTTTTATAATTTTTCTTATTTTTATTATTTCACTCATCATCACTATTATTTCATCATCATCACTACTATTACTGTACTCCTACTTTTATATTTTACTAGAGAGCTATATAGCTATCCAGAGACTCTATGGAACCTGTGGATTAAGAAGATTTTTATTAAGTTATATTCTACACTTTTTTTAATTCATGCCACTCTTTACCTCTATTATATTATGTACCTTCCTTCTGATATTTGTCCTTCCAAATTTTTTTGTCCCACCAATTTGTGTCAGTTTTGCATTGGTCTGTCCACTTGATTGGTATCTATATCTATATTTATATCTATTCTTTCTATTATATTCCATCTTTATATTGTTTATTCTTTTTGGTTAGACTTTTTTATTTTTTAAAACTTTGTTTTTAAATTAGCCTGCCTTTTTATTTAAGTGGATTTTTTTCTGTGCCTGATTTATCTTCTGATGATCCTTATATTCTTCTCCGACCTCTGCATTCCATCCTTTCTCTTCCAGATTCTCTCCTCTCATCTGATCCTGATTAGAACCTGAGACTTCTCCCCCAGACGTCTGCTCCAGTCATCTCCCCCCATCTCCTCTCCAGCAAACTTCTCTTATCTCCTTTTTTAAGTTTTAGTGCCAGCAGTTTAGACTTTTTAGTTTGGTTCTGGGAGCAGTCTCCTCTTATCCCACCCATCCCTCCCATCTCTCCCATTTCCTCCTCCTCCTCGTTCCCCTCCTCCTCCTTCCTCCCATCTCCTCCCCTCCTCTCCTACCCTCTCCCTCATCTGCTCCCTGACCTGGACTGGCTCTGGCCTGGCCTGGGCCATGGAAATGCTGCAGCATTTCTGCCTTTCTGATTTCCACATATAGCAGCTCCTCAGCTTCCTAGGCCCTAGCCCTACCCTTCCCCTATTCCCTACGTACCTATGTCCCTCCCAGCTACACACACCTCCCCCACACTATGCACACCACCCCCACATATCACACCACCACGGCAAGTCCACAAGGCAGGCTCCTGGTCATCCAGTCACCCAGGCAGGCCAGGCAGGCAAGTGACCAGTTCTCCCGCAATAATATCTACATTACTAACACCTGCCTCTTCCCCCTATCAGGAGTCACTCCCTCCCGGAGGCTCCTCCTCCCTGGAGAGAGGTCCCAGCCGAGGAGACAGGTCTGGGCTGCCCCATTGACCATTCTGCCTCCTCTGGGCTCTCCCTCCCTCTCTCCCCACTCCTCTCCACCCTGGCTGCCTCCCTCTCCTTCCAGCACCTGAGCTCCCTCATCAACAGCGGAGGTCTCATCTCTCTCAGCTCACCCTCTCCAGCTCCCCTGGCCTCCTCTCTCTCTCTCTCCTCTCCTCACCTCCTCTGGCCTCAACACCGCCCACCTCGCACACACGCCACTGGGTCTCCCCACAGCATTAGTATCTATAGCAGATAATTCTATAATACAATTCCTCATCACCATTCCCTCACTTCTCAAGAGGAATGAGAAAAGGAGAAACATAAGAGAAACACACCTGCGTGTCACTAGAGAAAGAATGTTGGATCAATTTTCCTGATGTGCAGAGTATGGTAAAGAGTGTTGTTCTAACATTTTTGGCACAAGTAACTCTCATATTAACTGAAATTCTCTAAGAACAGCACACCCTTGGTGGAGTTTCCCCAAGGAACAAGAGCTAAACACACCTAGTAAGAGTGAGTAGGGAGTAAGTTTGTAAGTGTTATGTACCAGACTTCTAATGGTATGGATTGATGTAGTACTCATCAAAGTTAAATAGGAGTGTGGAATACAGACTTTCAAAGGCACAAATAGCAATTAGCCTAAGTGTCATTTGTGCGGTTGAAAAGCTTTCCCATAGTGTATACTGTGCACACACCCACACTCTGGAATTGGGAATCTGCAAAGCCATTTTGGATAGTCAATATTGTATATCCTGATGAATAGGGTTATAGCCTTCAAAAAGGCTGAAGCAGACTTGCCATATTCCCAAAACCACAGTCCCTGCTGCCACAGCTGATCACAGGGGCACTCATGAAGTCACCAGCATTTACATGCTGAAGTACTGGTGCATAGCAGGACCTCTGCCCTTTATAAGATAGCTGCGGCGTGAACCTGTGGAAAAACAGGAGAAAATGCCATTAAGACTTTTGCAGCATTCTCTCTAGGTACTGGTTAGTTTATGTCAGTGTCCACAATGTACTTGGCACTTTCCAGGCATTCAAGAAGGGACATCCCCTGCCATGCAAAGCTTGCATTCTAGGACAGCGGTTTAGGGGGAAGAATAATAATTAATCAGGTTATTTATACAAGTCAAAGCTATTCACTGTAGCAGCACAGCAGAGCTGGGTCTTTAGGAGCGAGCCAGAGGGGGCCTTGTGGATGAACTCAGAGGTTATACTATGTACAAAGGGCTTCCTGGAAGAAGGCGATTGTGCGAGGAGCTGACAAACTGGCAGATGAGGGTGGGAAAAATGGGAGGAGAGTTGGGCTGGGGTGCAAAAAGGGAGGATAAGTAGAGTCGGGCAGAGTTATATGCATGTACACCTCTACCCCGTTATAACGTGACCCGATATAACACGGGTTTGCGTACAGCGCGGTAGCAGCGGGGCTCCGGCGGCGCTTTAAAGGGTCCGGGGCTCTGGCTGCTGCGGGGAGCCCCAGGCCCTTTCAATCACCGCTGGAGCCCTGCCGCTGCTACCCCGGGGCTGCGAGAGTGGGACTCGCCGGCGATTTAAAGGGCCTGGGGCTTCCTGCAGCAGCTGGAGCCCAGAGTTCTTTAAATCACCACCGGAGCCCTGCCGCCCTTACCCTGATATAATGGGGTTTCAGCTATAACATGGCAGGGATTTTTGGCTCCCCATGACCGCGTTATAGCAGGGTAGAGGTGTATATATTTTAATTTGTAATGTACTTAATCTCTGGGCAGACTCACAAAACTCTTAATCTCTACATTGCTCAGTGACAGTACTGAAAGTACTCAAGGTATTTCTGGAGCCTGGGGGAGAAAACACATGCTTTAGCAGCTTTTATTTTACTTAGTGATGTTTGTTTGTTTGAAAATTGTGTATGTGGAGGAGGAGGAAGTTGAGTTAAAATTTCTAATGATTTTTAAATATAAAATTTCCAACAGACAACCATAAACAGAGCTAGAGAAGAGAGATTTGCTTAGATACTTGTGTGCAATCCAGACACCTATAAACCAGAGGATCACCATGAATGACACCATACTTCTCTATTTTAAGGTATTTCTGTGACCCAATTACCACGGTATCTGAGCATCTCACAAGCTTTAACGTAGTTATCTTTACAACACACCTGTGAGGTAGGGAGTGCAGATTTTTAAAGGTATTTAGCTGTTGCTCCACTCAGCATTGCAAAGTCTACGTGACTTAGGAGCCTAATTTTATTTTCAAAACAGGGTTACGCACTTGAAAGAAAATCCTGAGTGGAACAACTATAGCTTCATAACTCAATTACTGGCACGAACACAACAGATGGATGAATGTGACATTATTACTCTAAGCACAGGGTTATGGGGCTGTACTGACCTCCTATTTCTGGTCAGTAAAAATACACTGTAGGCATAACGGACAGAGGTTGACAGTCTAAAAATGATTTCTCTCTAGTTGAAATCCAAACTAACTGGTAATTTAAATTATGCCTGCATATTGGACACTGCAATCTATTTTGACATTGAAGGTGTTAGACTTCCAGGCAGTGTCCTTGTCAAATTTTGTTCTATATTGATGTTCTAGTGTCATGGTAAAGCTGTGTGTGATTGTCTCCTCTGTGCTTTGTATTCTGTCAACTTAAAGATCAATTAGAAGTAAAAAGCTTAACACTAGATCCGGGCTGTCCTGAGTTTGTAGGTCAGCAATTCATGAAATAATTCCTAGCAGATACCTTGTATTTCAAAAATCTAGGCTTAAATTGCAGTACCAAATAAAGGCGGCTAAAGAACTCCTAGCCATGATGGATTTGTGTGTAAACTCAGCACAAGCTCTTGTAAGACTTTTATGAATGAAAAAATAAATTTAAAAATCAACCTGGCCATAGTTACAAATGCAAAACAGGGTTTTAAAAAAAACCCTAAACAAACGAATGGCACCAGCTACCCTTTATACACTCAAGCATATTTTAACAGACCATAATACACTAGTCATTTTACAATTTTTTTCCCCCAAGAAGCTAAGCATTATTAAAAAGGAAAAATAATCTCTCTTCACATACATACAAAAGAGCATCTTGAACTGGACAAAGTCCCTCACATTCAGATTTTTAATTAAAATTTTGTATTTTTCTTGAACAATCACCAGAGAAATGGGAAAACTATTTCCTAATTCAAAATTTTAGTTCATTTCCAGAGATTACTATAATGGGCTAAAAAGCACTGGTTAGGGAATACCTAGCAAAGCAGCAGCTACACTGCTGACCTAGTTAGGAGCTTATCGTACTATTTCTGTCATCTTGCATGGAAAGCTTGGTACTAGGACATGCCCCATAGTGAAGAAAATGGAGGCCTTGAACCAAACCCACATGTGCTGTTATCTCCTAATGTGTTTAATTGGTTTAAGATTCTTTCATCCCAGCAGGAGAGATATTGTTACTAAAAATAAAAACGCTCCATCTTCTGAACAGCAGTGGGGACTTGCAGGCAGGATCAGGAGGGCATATGAAGTATCATTAAGTAGAAAAAGTACATTAATATGGGCTTAACACAATCATTCTTATTGAAGAAAGCCTGTCTCAGAAGTTTGAGAAGGAAACTTGAAGGTGCAAGTTAAAGAGAAGATACAGCCCAGTGAATTGTGGCATCATGAAGCTTAGACAACAAGGAGTAACAATAGTGTATCTGTAATCTGGTTTCTACAAGCAACATCAAAAAGCATAAGATCCTTTACCAACACTGAGTTTTCATGCTTCTGTTATTTCCTATGGGATTTAAGACTCAATATGTCAAATCACCTTCAATCCTGGAGGCATGGAACGATTAGGCAGAACAGCAGACGGGAGAACTGTTGATCTATTTATATTCCACCACCTACCAGGTCAGCAAAGTCTTGTATAAAAGCTGGAATTTAACTTGCTTTATAGACACTTGACAAATTAGCTTCCTCACAGACATACTTTGCTCAGCCTGATAAAGAGAAATAAGATGTGCATTTCCAAACGCAAGTTATGTTGTCTTGACCATCTCTGATCTATGAAGAGGAATGTTTCTTTTTATTTTCGTATCTGTCAAAGACACCATTTTTCTTCACAAAGTCAGGATGTACTGATTCCTATTTAGACTTGGCATGGCAAAAGGCTGCTAATTAAGGATGGAGTTGAAGGAGGAGGAATTCCGGAGGAATGATTCATTTATAGTAGGATGTGGCGAAAGAAACCATGCCTTTATCTACCTTGCTACTGTTTGTACCCTATGATATTTTCTTCCAGTGCACCTCTAACTCTATTTTGACTACCTCAAAGGCTGTGGCAGCCAAACTGCTGTCATGTCGTCCATGAAAGCCTAGGTCTTTTAGTTTCAGTCTATGCCATCTTGACTGTTCTTCACCCTATAGGAAGTTTTGTACCCTTCATTATCTTTCCTAATGAAAGAGCCTAGTTTTTGTAACCAGCTAGTCTTCCATCCTCTTCCCCAGCTTCTCATTATCAATACGATATAGCATTCAAAAGCTGTGCACAACACATCAGGTGTGATCAGGTTGTCAACAAGCACACAGGAATAAGGAGTATCCTAGAGAATAATTGACGAAATAGAGTGTGAAGCCAAAAAGCTTCTACATTAGATTTGTGTAAGCAACCCCCTTTCCCAAGACAAGCTTGTGTTCTAAACCACCCAACTCGATTTTATCATGTTGCCTACAGTGGAAAGTATAAACAACCAGGTAATCATGGCATGGATCAGCATATTAGTTTAGAGGGCAACAGTTCAGTTGAGTAGTAAATAGGAATGTTTAGTAGCCTATTTATATCAGATATAGATTTACCAGGTAGAGCATTTTTATACTAGATTTTTCCTTTACAGCATTTGATTTTGAAGTAGGTAGCCCTTTGGGACTTAGAAACACGGGAGATGGTCAGAAGCTATTGGATTACAGATTAGTGCACCCAAATGGCCTAAGGCTTTCCCTCTGTTCCAGTCACTCACCCTGTAACCTCTCCAGTGCATCTGCTGTTACAGCCTCTAGGACGCAGCTCAGCAAAGTACTTAAGGTACATCCTGCACTGCAACAGGAGACATGACTGCAGCATGTCTAGATATACCCACGGTATTTGTGATCTAACTAGCCATGAAGAAGGTCATGTTCCAGACACAGGCTGCCAGAGCCCATAGCTACTGCTTATAAAACCTTCAAGACATCTGTGTTCTTTTATGTACAAGCAGAGTGGACTTTACAGCCGTGATACGACTTGAGGGTACGTCGGCAGTGCAGTTGGAGGCGTGACCGCAGCATGTGCGGCGATGCCCGAATTGGCTTTAATTTAGCTAGCTCCAACGGCAATGACAGTGAAGCCATGGCAGCACAGGCGCCGACATGGGCTAGCCACTAGAGTACATAACCAGGGCCCTGGACGGGCTTGTACACCCATGCTGCTGTGGCTTCACTGCTGTTGTTATTAATAAGTGATTGCCGTTGGAGCTAGCTAAATTAAAGCCAATTCGGGCATCGCCGCACATGCTGCGGTCACACCTCCAACTGCACTGCCGACGTACCCTTAAGTCGTATCACGGCTGTAAAGTCCACTCTGCTTGTACATAAAAGAACACAGATGTCTTGAAGGTTTTATAAGCAGTAGCTATAGGCTCTGGCAGCCTGTGTCTGGAACATGACCTTCTTCATAGTCAAAGACTAAAATTCAGTGTAAAACCTTATTTGAAGGAACTGGAAGAATGTGAATTCTTTTGTCCACACAGTTTGTCTGGTAATAAGTGCTGCAATAGATACACAAACTGATAGCTATTGCTCACGTGTTATCATAACCTTTGGGTATTTTAAGGAATCCACAGAACACTGTCACCTCCACTTACTACCAGGCAACATCATGCTCTCTGGGCTCCAGATTAACAAAAAAGAATGTCTGTATGTACATTACAAGTGTACATAGCTGTTTAAACTCCGCTGTTATAAAGCCAGTTTTTGTAGGGGGTGAAGGACAAGGAGTAAGTCTTTCAGACAACAATCACTGCACTCATCCAAGAATAACTCAAGGTACTACGAACAATTGAGGTGATCTATTAAATCCCTAAATGGGAAGAAGCCAATTAGGCCTTCACAGCACCTCTGACGTACTCTAGTACTAGCTGTGAAGGAAGCTGCTCTTAAGCTTCCTGTACGGAACAAATCAATTGTGCAACTGCAGTCAGAGACCCAAATATTAACATGAACCATAAGATAGGATATAGCAGAAATCCTCCCCCAACCAACAGTCATTTCACAGTAACTAGGTAATCAGGCGGATATATTTAACAGCTCACGGCAATGAAAAAAAATCCTAGAGTGCTTGTCACATTTTAACCAATACCAACTGCTTAGTATCCTTCCTACTATTTTTCTTGTCTTTGTTTTTACATTTCCCCTTATATCATTACCAATAGTTGCTACCTATATGATCCCATGTTCGCTACAACATGCTTTCATCTTATGTCATACAATCCTCAATTCAGCTGGAGAGTTCTTGGACTGCACTTGGTAAAACACCAACTGATATCACTGAAATAAGTCAACACTACATAGGTTCATTTTAATAGAATACCGTTAACAGTAACCACTTAAAAGCAATATAGAAGTTAATATAGCTGCTTTATCTCTACTGTAAAGTAAAATCCAGGTCTCAGATTTTACCACCTCTACTATGCAGGAAGTCTGATCTTGTGGTTAAAGCACAGGACTAGGACACAGGTGCTGTAAATTATATTCATGGCTCTGTTGCACATTTCCTGTGTGAACTCAGACAAGTCACTTACACCTTGTGTCAGATCAACATCTGTAGAGCCTCAATGAGCTACTTCCCTACCAAGGGAATGTTGCAAGGATAAATCCATTAATATTTCCGTGGTGGTTGGGTATTACAGAGACCACAGAAAACTGTAATACCTAAAAGCCAACAGAGGGTAACTTGTAATCAGTTCAGTTGCAAAGTGCTGCTTACCACACAAGCCGTAAAAAAATACAGAAGCCATCTACTTGGCATATTTTCTTAATGCAGTAAAATCATGTCTAGCTTCTGCCGGTAAGGAATTAAGAGTGCAAGGGCTTAACTGGTGTAACAGCTGTGTCCAACATATAACCTAGGATTCCAGCAAAGGATTCCAACTATCATTCACCATTTTTACTGCTTAGTAGTGACTAAAATGACAACATCAACAGGATTGCTGATTCTAACTAATGGAATTTGGGCATGTAGCCTACTTTTAATTTCCCCTAATTTTCCTTCTAGTCGGTTCTACTGTCTGAAAAAATTCATAGTTAAATCTTTCCAAGTTACTGGGAACTAGTAAATATTTAATATTTGGTCAGAATTTGGGACACCTGCAATACCACATTTATACTGCAGACTAAGAACTCTTAAGCCATGAAAAGGGGATGGGTGTTTAAAGGCTGTGGGGAAGACCACTTTTAAGCCACTTCCAGATATACTGTAAAATAGGCCAAGCTTCAGTTTCACTAGCTTTTTCTCTCCTCCACAAGCTTAATGGGGAACAACTGGAAGGATTGGGCTTTTGAGGCAAGAGTTACATACCAAATGAGAAGCTAAAGGTCATCAAGTTAGTGTGTTCTATGGGGCACTAGGCAAAGAGAATAAATTCTGTGGCTCAGTATCACAGCTTGAAAAACTTAGGTAAAGGAGAAACAAGATGACACTTTTAATATATTTACTTACCTGTCTAAATGAAACTAAGTTGGCACCTCAGAGGCTAACCCTCTTGCATTTTTATTATTTTGTGGAAAGTTTTAAACAAATTCCAGGCCTCAGCAATTTTAGTCACTACTAAGCAGTAGAAAATAATCTTGGCCTCTACAAACGGCCTTTGATTTCTTCAGACAAAAGCAAAAATGTGTGACATCCCCTGGTAGTTCTCTGCAGTCGATGAGAAGGCTTTCTTATCAGTATGTACCAGCAAAAGTTCAGCCGACTAACAGTCCCAACAAAGCAAGAGATGCTGTGCACTTCTGCTATAAACGCTTCTAAGCCCAATCTAAAAAGACTCCAAAGTTGAGCTTTTGAGTTGCCATGCAAGGAAAACGGAAATGAAAAATACAGCATATGTGGTTTATGGTTATAACTATTGTTTAAAGGGAGAATAAATTATCATACCAAACTCCCACAAAAATCTTTAGCTTACAGCAGGTGCTAGTGACAGATGGAGCCAGTTGCCTTGTATAGCAGCTCTGAGAAAATGGTTTGTTCGCTACTGTTAGGAATTTTTTTTGTTCCCATGAGAAACAGACATAGTAAAAGTGGTTCATTGAACCAGACTACAGTGCCAGGGAATAAAAACAAGATGAAACAATACAGTGCTTTTATGTTGGCTTTCCGGTGCCTGTGCTTGTTCGGTTTCTTTCTTTGGCTCTTGTGAACTGATGTGCCAGAATTTTTTTGTGCCAGTCCCCCAGCAGGAAAAGTTGCAAGTGATCACATCCGGACATCACTGTACTCTAGCCAGTAAAACAATTATTAGTTTAGAAAAACCCAACGTTGTTTACAGGACCATTACAGAAGCATAAATAGCATGAACAAAATGACCTTCTCTTTTTAATTTGACAATATGCAATTCCTGCCCATCCTGCCTACATTTAAATTGATCTTTATAATTAGCATGCCAGAAAAGCTTCAACTCATGCTAAGAAACCTTTGAATATTACCATAATTAATGTTGTTAATAATGCTCTGAAGTTTGCAGAAGCAGCAGGGGAGTCAATGGGAGTGATGTGTGCATCCACGGGAAGAACTTGGCCTTTAAAATCCAGAGGACTTTATCAGAACATAATTTTAAAGTGTAAGAACAGCTATAGGAACAGAAGTGAATGCCGCTACAGAGGAAACTAATGGATAAGAAATATACATGAGTAATTGAAAAGCCAATTGAAGCATAAAACACTGGGATTGCCTGAGAATAAAACGACAAATGGAAGCTCTTCCTTCACATGAAAAAGATTCCAGAGACCCTCCCCACAGATTTAGTGGATGAGCCCTATCTATATGTGCCAGAGTATTTTGAGAAATCATTCCCATTCCAACAGATATCATGGTGAAGGGCTTGATGTAAGAACCCCATCTGAAGAGAGAACCCCTGGCAAGTCAAATCACGTTCAGATGGAAAATTATTTTAAATAGATGTTTAAAAGTCCCAAGAAGTTCTGAGACAAATTGTGTGTTAGATTCTGCACCTCTGCTCCTTCATTTAAGTACACCTATCTGTCTCCTGAAATCTAGCACAACGTTTGGTGCAGTAGCACTGATTGCTGCCAGTGGCTTTCTTCACGTCATATTTTTCTTGCTTTTGGTGGTTTCCATTCACTAATTTTTTTAAAGGGGGCGGGGGGTTGGATTTTTGATTCATTGCCAAGCATCACTACTAAAAGAGTGGAGAGCACAAAGGGAAAGGAATAGGATGACTGGTTTCCAGAATGTGACATTATCAGATTAAAATATGACCATGCAAATCTTTGTTGCTACCACTGTTATATAATTGCAACAAATCTTACACAAAGTGGTCAAGTAAGGGGTCAATAGAAAGGGTTAAGCAGCTTCCAGACTAATTGAACCACATTCAACCTTTAGGGACAAAATGATAGATAATGTTTGTTTACATATATATTGTTAGAGATTAACAATGTAAAGGAACCGTCCCTGTCTATGATGTATTCTGTTAATTCAGAGTGTGACGTTATTGACATGAACTGTGACAGTATAGATCATTGTTGCAATCAGGGTGTGACATTATTGACGTAAACTGTGATTGTCTAGATCATTGTTGCAACCAGGGTCCTATGGTTGCACCAGTTCTTATACTGAGGAGGCCAAGTGGGGTGTCTAAGGAAAGGTTGTAGTTTGCTGGTTATGATTATGCTGTCTGTATCATTTTTGTATCTGAAGTTATGAATATTGGCTATGTACTTGTTTGATTCCAAGTAGCTTCAGTGCAGCATTTGGTCAGCTTCTTGAGAATGGGCACTTACTGAGAATAGTCCTATCAAGAAACACTTAACTGACAATGGACTTTGGGAGACGCTAATCCACATCTGAGCTTTCCTGAGAACGTTTAAACTAACATATAAACAATGGCATTGGCCTGCAAAAAGCTGAATCAACATACACATGTGACTTGCCCAGGTGGCTACAGACTCCATCTTGTTGTTGTGATTTTGCACAGGAGAACAAAGGGGTTTCCGCACACAAGAGAGAAAATAAGAAGCCCTCGAAACTCCTCCATTTTGTCTTCAGCTGGCTCAAAAGATACCCTCTCCACCCCAAAGAGATGCCTGAAAGAAACTGGAAAAAAGGACAGTAACTACGGGGATGTGAGTGATTGCTGGACCTCGACTAGGAAGGAGTCTAGTCTGTCAAAGAAGCTTATTGGAGCATCTCTGAGGGTGAGATTTACCTGCATTTAGTCTCCTACTGTATTAGGCTTAGACTTGCATGTTTTCGTTTTATTTTGCTTGGTAATTTACTTTGTTCTGTCTGTTATTACTTGAAACCACTTAAATCCTACTTTTTATACTTAATAAAATCACTTTTTGCTTATTAATTGACCCAGAGTAAGTAATTAATTCCTGGGGGAGCAAACAGCTGTGCATATCTCTCCATTAGTGTTATAAAGGATGGACAATTTTATGAGTTTACCCTGTATAAGCTTTATACAGAGCAAAATGGATTTATTTGGGGTTTGGATCCCATTGGGAACTGGGTATCTGGGTGCTAGAGACAGGAGCACTTCTCAAGCTGTTTTCAGTTAATCCTGCAACTTTTGGAGGATGTGGCTCAGACCTGGGTCTGTGTTTGCAGCAGGCTAGTGTGTCTGGCTCAACAAGACAGAGAACTGAAGTCCCAAGCTGCCAGAGAAAACGGGCTCAGAGGTAGTCTCAGCACATCAGGTAGCAGTCCCCAGGGGGTTTCTGTGACCCAGCCTGTCACACAGAGATCAAAAGGAAATATTAACATTTAAATGAACCGTAAACAGTGAAATCACTGTATTCATCTCGCTTTGAAATGTATAGCAAATCACCTGCGAATGGTGGAAAACAGGCAATTGCCTTATGTTAATCCTTGTAGCTAATTACCAGTGATGCTTAGGAAATAGGTCTACTTCAGAGTCTCCATGATTGCCTATTGTTCATTTAAGGACTCCGAGCTATCAAAAGAAGTCCTGGAATTGTATAAAAGCCCTGGGGTCCTGATCCTTTTTGTCTCAGATCTGCTTGATGCTTCATGCAGGGGAAACTTAAGTCCTAAGAGTGAGATCTCCAGCCCTATGTGAATCACCCTGAATATGAACGCTGGACTATAACCTAGGGACTAATTCTGAAAGAACTCTTTGCAACTATAAAGCTCACCATCTCTACTATGAATCTGATCTCAGAACTGTATTCATGTCTGTATGTATACTGATCTTTTAACCAATACTCTCTCTTTTCTAATAAATTTTAGTTTAGTTGTTAAGAATTGGCTGCAAGCGTGTATTTGGGTAAGATCTGGAATATCCATTAACCTGGGAGGTATTGTGTTCTATCCTTTGGGATTGGTAGAACTTTCTTATATGATAAGATTTTCAGCAACCCTCATCGTATTTGACTGTGTGTCTGGGTGGAGGCCTAAGGCTGGGTTGCTTTAAGGGAACTAGGGAACTGTGTTGTTGGCTTCTGGGTAACCAGTAAGGTATTATAGAAGCTTTTTTGTGCTGGTTTGGTAAATCTAAGTATTGGAATATCCACCAGCTTTGGAGATTTTCTGCCCCATTCTTTGCAGTTCACCCTAATTGAGTAACTACAGCCTGGCTCCCTGGGACCCCAATCACACACAATAAGAATTATTTTTCACTTGGTCTAAAGTGGCACATAAGCAGAACAAAATCAGCGCCAACAGTAGCAAAATGTTTCTAACTAGAAAAGTGAACAAACCCTACCACGCACATCCATAACCTAGTATCCCTGTATTCACACAGCCCTTACCTAAAAAGTCATACAAAAACATGACATAGTTTGTTCCTCAACTCAGTTTGTTAATCAAAATGGGGTTGTCATACTAAAAAGTGTTTAGTTTCTCTTTTAAGAGTTTTTCTATTTAAAGTTTGTGATACACAAACATTTTACTAAACCCAGATTTAGTCAGACTCTTCAATAAAATCTATAAATTGGCCATGTTTCACATCATTTTTAGGGTTTTTTGTTTATTTGTAACAAGTGTCCGCAGGCAAATGGAAATAGGTTTCCCCAGTCTAAGAAAAAAAGGAGATGCCCTTGGAGCTCAGCTATCAATATATAAATTTAAAAAACACACAATGGCTTCCTTCCACATAAGGCATACATCATAAGTGGTAAAAGGGAATTGCATTCTGAATGAGTGAGGTCACGCCACTTGTCCAAATATACTCCTTAGACTAGCTGGCCTCAACACTGTCAGCTCCAGGAACAGTAGTACTAGCTTTGCAATTGTGGTTAGCTGTTAGTCTTTCTCCTTCTAAATTTAGGATAGATAACTATGACAGATCACTTACTGAATGATCTTGCAGAGACCCACCCAGAGTCCATTCAGTACAGAATAACTGAAGCCCATTTTAGAGATTAAACTTCTAAAAAGGTCTCTTAAGAGCTGAACCAACATAAATATCATCCATATAAATATGTCCAAATAGTCTCATATTATCTTCACTTCCTCAGCGCTTGCAAACATATGAATCTTTCAGCTCTGGGGATACAGATTTATACCACCATCTTGACACTAAACACCAGTGCTGCAGCACTATTAGTCTATGATAGTATTAGTGAATATGCCAACTCCTGAATGTATTTGGTTAAAATACTAAAAATAGTTCATTTCTTCTAACCACGATGATGCTTCCAAGATGAATGCCAAATGACCAAAACAAGGTCTTCACAAATGGAGCTGTAACACAGCGACATTCCATTACAGAATTAACACTTCAGGAGTAGGTGCTTCCTGACTTCTGGGGTCAGAGTGTCAATAGGCAGAGAGCAAGAACTTGGAGAGAAACCAGGCTCCATTTCCTTTTTACTGCCGTCATCCAAGTTTATGCCTTACCCCTTATTTCGTTGAGCTGTACTTTACAGTCAGAACCTATTGATATCAGTCTAGAACAGACAAATGCTCTGATTTAGCACTGCTTTGGGACACTGTATGTCCATTGCTGGAGAAAGAGGAAGTAGTCCCTCTAGCAAACAGTTTCTGTGAGGGGGTTACATCTGCAAAGAATTACTGGACATATAGTTGTAGGAAGTTACAAAGGTTTAGAAGAGAATACAAAGTGACTGACAGATACATCACACCATCTAACTCTAGACACCCTTGCAGTAAAAACCTGCCATTCCTTCTTCCTGTACAACAAACAAAACATATCAAGGAAAGCTAATTTATATCCAGAGCATTTTAGTGTAACCAATGTAGACCTCTTGGCTTCCACCAGTAACTTGTTCTTTTTAATTTTCCAGTTTTATAGTCTCAATGGGACCTCTTTAATGAAGAAACCAGGTCTCCGACACCAGTGTTCTCTAACTGGACAGGAAGAAAAACAAACAAACAAACAAACACACACACACACACACACCAAGTGTCTTTAAAGTCTAATTCTAAATCCAAGTCTCCTGGCAGAAGAATTCCAATGATGTACAATTAAGACTTCTAATAAGAAATTCAACTGAATTAATAATTTAAACCCTTCCCTGATATTACTATTGTAACAACTACACACAATGGGATCATGAACAAACTTTGTTTCTTTGCTTAAAAACAAAACAACATACAAAATCCTTGATTTCCTTAGGATATTTTATGTTAGACCATGCACAGAAGCATGTACACCACAGAAGTGCTCTTTGTGAACAGTTTTTGTAGATTTCAATAAATATTGCCCTCTGATAGAATGATGAAATTGACACATAAGTAATCCAGAGTTAGGTCTATTTTTAAACATACTGTTACCAGATTTGATGGTATCCCAGTAAAAAATACATTGATAAAGTCTGAGAAATAGGATGACAAGAATATATTTGATGTCAATAACCTCTCACTTTCATATTTGTGGGGGTGCCATGAGTGCAGAGGACTGGACTAGATGACCTCTCGAGGTCCCTTCCAATCCTATGATTCTGTAGTGGGTACAAAGGGGAAAGCTTACTTCTGGCCAACAATCCTGCATGCTCAGTTTCCACACTGCAGAGCAACTTTATGAAGCAGGTATAAACCATTTTTTTTAAATAGAAAAAACAACACTCAATTAGAACTGTATGACTGAAATGCTGTGACAGAGTCCAGACAGAACCAGAACAACCCTATGTTTA